>NW_027507685.1:49147302-50479453 GCF_037356315.1 Lithobates pipiens | reverse complement strand
ATTGAATAATGACAAAGTTGTCACTAAATGATATATTGCTCACGGCATACCATGGGCATAATGTGAAAATGACACCCCAAAATAAATTCTGCTGCTTCTCCTGAGTACGGGGATACCACATATGTGGGACTTTTTGGGAGCCTAGCCGCGTACGGGGCCCCGAAAACCAAGCACCGCCTTCAGGCTTTCTAAGGGCGTTACAGTTTTGAAGGCCATAAAATGCCAAGATGGCGCAAACCCCCCCAAATGACCCCATTTTGGAAAGTAGACACCCCTAAATTTAGGGGGTACACTAGTGAGACTAGGTAATAAAATGGCGGGTGCCCTGAAACTATAAAAAAATAACTAACCAACCAGCGTCACCTGTAACAGTTATATGGTGATCACTGGTGAAAGGGTTAACTAGGGGGCAATCAGGGGGCTTTATGCGGTAGTATATGGGGGTCCCTGGCGCTATAAAAAGCTGAGGGGAACCTAAATACCTACCTGCCTAACTAGCGTCACCTGTGACACTAATACAGCGATCAGAAAAACGATCGCTTATTAGGCTGGGTTCACACTGGAGCGATGCGGGAACGCCACGAATCTGCGGCGGGTTCCTGCATCGCATGCCTCCCGGCGGCAGTTCACACTGCCCTATGCGAACTGCTGGGAGTGTCAGTGAAATGTTAATGACACCCCCAGATCAGTTCGCATATCGCAGTGCGATCTGCAAACTCGGATCGCATGGTGTGAACACCCATGCGATCCGATTCTGCTGCGGACCAAAAAAAGGGTCCCCTGCGAATTTGCGGCGCGAATTCAGCCACTACTATCTGTATGGCTGAACTCGAATCGCACAGAGATCGGATGTGATTTGCACTGCAGTGCGGTGCGAATCACATCCGTCACATCCGTTCTCATAAACCGCTGCAATGTGAACCCAGCCTTAGTGACACTGGCGACGGGGGGGTGATCACAGGGTTAAACCTTTATTGGGGGGGGTTAGGGGGGTACATTAGAACTAAAGGGGGCTAACCCTAACTGCCCTAACAGTTATTACAGTCACAAATGACACCAATGCAAAAAAAAAAAAAAAAAAAATGCAATTGGTGTCACTGTGACTGGAGGGGCAGGGGTAATTGGGGGGGGGGGGGGGGGGGGGGGTCGGGGGGGGGTGATCGGGGGTGTGAGTGTGCCTGGCATGTTCTACTGTGTAGTGTCGTGTTGGTGCAACTCACCGATCCTCTCTCCTCGGTGCCGGAACGAAAAATACCGACACGGAGGAGAGATTACATCACTTCCTCTGCCCTGTGTTTACATTACAGGAGAGGAAGTGATGTCACGGAGCATTTCCATTCTTCGGGAGCGATCGCGAGGGGGTGGCCATGAATGAATGGCCGCCCCCTCATCCCGGATCGCTCCCGAACGAATACCGACCGATCGGGTCCCCCACCCGCGGGAAGGCAGGGACGTACAGGTACGCCCATATGCCTGCCCGTGCCATTCTGTCGACATATATCGTCGTGCGGCGGTCGGCAAGTGGTTAAGAAACCTTTTAAATGGTTACTCCCCCACCTAAATACTCACCTGAGCCAGATCTCAATCCAGTTCTGTGCATGTCTGTAGCAGCTCTTCTCCCCTCTCCCACATGCTTGACTGACAGCAGCGGGAAACCTTGGCACCTGTGAGCAAAGTGGGGGGCAGGGCCAAGCTGGACTGTGTTTGAATAGCCCAAACAGCCCCAGCTCAGAATCAAGCACACAAGTGCCCCCATAGGAAGCGGCTTGCTATGGTGGCACTCGGTGTGATGGCGTAGTGCCGGTGGGGGGCATGAGAAGAGGAAGATCAAAACAATTGCACAGATCAGGCAAGTAATGACATTGTTTATTATTTTGATGCAAACAAATTTTAAGCTTTACATTCACAAAAGATAGGAATTATAACTTTTTAATAATAAAAAACGAAATCTTGGCAGCCTGCAAGCCTAATGTAAACGCACAGCTGGCCCTTCAAAACCGTTAGCCCCCATTTACACTATTTTCTCCTGCATTTGCTGTTGCTCCGACATGAAAAACAATGGAAAAATACATTATGCTCTATGGTGCCTATTCACATCAATGCAACAGAATGCAGTGCAATTATTTAAAAAGTTGCAGTGTGTTTAGAATTAAAAAAGGTCAAGTTCACCTTTAGGCGCATGCCTGTTACACCCATATTTAGGGTATAACCTGCTCCTATACACCCACATCCCTCCCATGCTACAGCAGGTGGAGGATCTTCTCCCTGCACCCGCTGTCGCATATTTAAAACAGTTGGCCCCACCCACACATCCATGTCAACGAACGAACTACAAGTACCGCTGGCCGTTGCGGCGGCCAGCTTACAGTTCTCAATGAAATTCAAGGGCGCTGGCGAGTAGAGATGCACTGAAATTTTGGTGGCTGAAACATAAATCATCCAAAATCTGTATATTTGGCAATAGAGAGAAAAAATGCCGATAACGGCACCTGAAAATGTAAGTGATTTGCCGCAAATTCTCCCACAATTTTACTGTGCTCATAGTGTGTTTTTCATAGGTCGTGCGACTCAAAAACTGCATCAAAAACGTAACATGGGTGCATTATTGATGTGTTTCAATGCATTACAAAAGGGGTTGTGCATTTTTTTTTAACAAAATGCAGCAAGCAGGATTTTTAACACCAGAATGGAAGCGCAAGGGACCAGTGTGAAGACATACATAGAATTTTAAAGGCATGCATTTTTCTTGCGCTAAAGGTGCCGATAATAAATTCACGTTTATTGAAATTCATTATATGAAATTAAAAAGTCAAATACAATTCTATATGAATTTCTTTTTAAAAACTGTCATTTTCGCTTTTTTTTTATTTTTTATATAAAATGCGTTTCAGGTAGAAATATTTCAAATTATTATTCCCCACATTAAAGTGGGCCTTCCACGAAAATGGGAAGGTTCATTTCACTTGAAAGCCCCCAGCCTGCAAATCAGGTAAAAGCACAAGCTATTCCAGGAAAAAAAAAAAAGTCCTGGTTTACATTGTTTCAATGGGAGGAACAAGGGATGTCAGCATGCCTCACCCCTGCCTCCCAGAAAAGCTGGGTGCTTGAGACACTGACCTGGAACAGGCATGTGGATCAGGAAAGTCAGAACATGTGATCTGCATTCTTCTTACAAGTAAGGCCGCGTACACACGCGCGGACTGTTGGCCCAACTTTGTCCGTCCAACAGTTTGAGCGAACAGTCCGCTCAAACTTAGCATGGACGGACATGGCCACACACGACGGACGAACAGTTTGCTGAAACCGTGCGCGATGACGTGAACGGCACGTACGACGGGACGAAAAATACGACGTCCTATACACTGCATTCTAGCTTTCGGCGTGAAAATCCTTTCTGAGCATGCGCGAGACTTAGTTGGCCGAACAAGCCTACACACGAGCGAACAGTCCGCTGAAACCTTGTTTCAGCGGACAGTTTTTTCGGAATTTCCGTAAGACCTTGTTCGTCCAACTGTCCGCTGAAACTGTCCGCTGAAGCCCCACACACGAGCGGACTGTCCGCCCAAACACTGTTCAGCGGACAAGGTTGGGCCAACAGTCCGCGCGTGTGTACGCGGCCTAAGCGATTTAGATGTATGGTAGTCAATAGATCCACATGACAGCCAGAGAAATGTATTTTCAGAGGTCAGGCAAGGCATTTTATTTTTCCTCAGTACAGGTTTCCTTAAAATCTTGCAGTCACTGCTAGAAATCCCCTTTTCAGATTGATTTGTGGTTTGCAATTTTTTAAATCTGCACAGTTACTTAAATGTTATTTTGACTTCTAACTGAAATATGGAGCAGCAAGTATATTACAATGTGAATTGATTACATATACAAAATGAGTATATACTTTAACCATGTTGTGTCTCCCTGCTGAATTGCCATACAGAACATTACGCCCCCTCACGAAAGACCCCCCCCAAACTATATACTTCCTGAAAGGACAAGAAATGTACAAGATCAACTCAGAGGGCAGATGTATAAACTGTTGAGTTTTTTTAAACAGACTTCCCTCCTAAAAACGAGCACATGCTGAACTTTTTATACATACAGTGGTGTGAAAAAGTGTTTGCCCCCTTCCTCATTTCCTGTTCCTTTGCATGTTTGTCACACTTAAGTGTTTCGGAACATCAAACCAATTTAAACAATAGTCAAGGACAACACAAGTAAACACAAAATGCAATTTGTAAATGAAGGTGTTTATTATTAAAGGTGAAAAAAAATCCAAACCATCATGGCCCTGTTTGAAAAAGTGATTGCCCCCCTTGTTAAAACATACTATAACTGTGGTTGTCCACACCTGAGTTCAATTTCTCTAGCCACACCCAGGCCTGATTATTGCCACACCTGTTCACAATCAAGGCATCACTTAAATAGGAGCTGCTTGACACAGTAAGGTCCACCAGAAGATCCTTAAAAGCTACACATCATGCCGAGACCCAAAGAAATTCAGGAACAATTGAGAAAGAAAGTAATTGAGATCTATCAGTCTGGAAAGGGTTATAAAGTCATTTCCAAAGCTTTGGGAATTCAGCGAACCACAGTAAAAGCCATTATCCACAAATGGCGAAGACATGGAACAGTGGTGAACCTTCCCAGGAGTGGCCGGCCGCCCAAAATTACCCCAAGAGCGCAGCGACGACTCATCCAAGAGGTCACAAAAGACCCCACAACAACGTCCAAGGAACTGCAGGCCTCACTTGCCTCAGTTAAGGTCAGCGTTCATGCCTCCACCATCAGGAAAAGACTGGGCAAAAATGGCCTGCATGGCAGAGTTCCAAGGAGAAAACCACTGCTGAGCAAAAAGAACATCAAAGCTCGTCTCAATTTCTCCACAACACATCTTGATGATCCCCAAGACTTTTGGGACAACATTCTGTGGACCGATGAGACAAAAGTGGAACTCTTTGGAAGGTGTGTGTCCACGTATATCTGGCGTAGAAGGAACACTGCATTTCATAAAAAGAACATTATACCAACAGTAAAATATGGTGGTGGTAGTGTGATGGTCTGGGGCTGTTTTGCTGCTTCAGGACCTGGAAGACTTGCCGTGATAAAAGGAACTATGAATTCTGCTGTCTACCAAGAGATCCTGAAGGAGAATGTCCGACCATCTGTTCGTGTACTCAAGCTGAAACTAACTTGAGTTCTGCAGCAGGACAATGATCCTAAACACACCAGTCCACCGAATGGCTGAAGAAAAACAAAATGAAAACTTTGGAGTGGCCTAGCCAAAGTCCTGACCTGAATCCTATTGAGATGTTGTGGTATGACCTTAAAAAGGCCGTTCATGCTCGAAAACCCTCTAATGTAACTGAATTAGGACAATTCTGCAAAGATGAGTGGGCCAAAATTCCTCCAGGAAGCTGTAAAAGCCTCATTGCACGTTATCGCAAACGCTTGGTTGCAGTTGTTGCTGCTAAGGGTGGCTCAACCAGTTATTAGGTTTAGGGGGCAATCACTTTTTCACACAGGGCCATGATGGTTTGGATTTTTTTTCACCTTTAATAATAAACACCTTCATTTACAAATTGCATTTTGTGTTTACTTGTGTTGTCCTTGACTATTGTTTAAATTGGTTTGATGTTCCGAAACACTTAAGTGTGACAAACATGCAAAGGAACAGGAAATGAGGAAGGGGGCAAACACTTTTTCACACCACTGTATATGCATAGTTATTATCATATGCAGATTTATCCCGAAGAAATTTAGCTTCTTTAACATTAATGAGTTCTCGAGTGTAGTATTCCAGATGTGTCAATAGTTTATTTTCTTGCACAGTAAAGCGCAGAGGGTCAACCAGAATATTATTTTCATCGTACCAGCTGTTAATGAGGGTATCAAGTTGTTCCAATTCAGTATCATACTCTTTGATTATGATCGTAATCATTTGGAAGGAACAACTTTGTAGGTTGTCCTCCCATATTTTTTTCAGGGAGTCACTAATCTTTCTAATGTTGGGAAAGATTTGGACTCTCAGACCCCAAGGGACAACTTGATACTCAGTATATTTTTCAAAATATGTTTTATGCCAGTATACACGTGCTTTACGTTCCAGTAGGCGTTGTAGTCTCATAAAGGAGCGATCCAATTCTGCATCAGTTATATTGGCATCTTTTCTTGATGATCGAATTTTGGTCATGAGGCCAATATGGGAGGACAACCTACAAAGTTGTTCCTTCCAAATGATTACGATCATAATCAAAGAGTATGATACTGAATTGGAACAACTTGATACCCTCATTAACAGCTGGTACGATGAAAATAATATTCTAGTTGACCCTCTGCGCTTTACTGTGCAAGAAAATAAACTATTGACACATCTGGAATACTACACTCGAGAACTCATTAATGTTAAAGAAGCTAAATTTCTTCGGGATAAATCTGCATATGATAATAACTATGCATATACAGTGGTGTGAAAAAGTGTTTGCCCCCTTCCTCATTTCCTGTTCCTTTGCATGTTTGTCACACTTAAGTGTTTCGGAACATCAAACCAATTTAAACAATAGTCAAGGACAACACAAGTAAACACAAAATGCAATTTGTAAATGAAGGTGTTTATTATTAAAGGTGAAAAAAAATCCAAACCATCATGGCCCTGTGTGAAAAAGTGATTGCCCCCTAAACCTAATAACTGGTTGGGCCACCCTTAGCAGCAACAACTGCAACCAAGCGTTTGCGATAACGTGCAATGAGGCTTTTACAGCGTCCTGGAGGAATTTTGGCCCACTCATCTTTGCAGAATTGTCCTAATTCAGTTACATTAGAGGGTTTTCGAGCATGAACGGCCTTTTTAAGGTCATACCACAACATCTCAATAGGATTCAGGTCAGGACTTTGGCTAGGCCACTCCAAAGTCTTCATTTTGTTTTTCTTCAGCCATTCGGTGGTGGACTTGCTGGTGTGTTTAGGATCATTGTCCTGCTGCAGAACCCAAGTTCGTTTCAGCTTGAGTACACGAACAGATGGTCGGACATTCTCCTTCAGGATCTCTTGGTAGACAGCAGAATTCATAGTTCCTTTTATCACGGCAAGTCTTCCAGGTCCTGAAGCAGCAAAACAGCCCCAGACCATCACACTACCACCACCATATTTTACTGTTGGTATAATGCTCTTTTTATGAAATGCAGTGTTCCTTCTACGCCAGATATACTTGGACACACACCTTCCAAAGAGTTCCACTTTTGTCTCATCGGTCCACAGAATGTTGTCCCAAAAGTCTTGGGGATCATCAAGATGTGTTGTGGAGAAATTGAGACGAGCTTTGATGTTCTTTTTGCTCAGCAGTGGTTTTCTCCTTGGAACTCTGCCATGCAGGCCATTTTTGCCCAGTCTTTTCCTGATGGTGGAGGCATGAACGCTGACCTTAACTGAGGCAAGTGAGGCCTGCAGTTCCTTGGACGTTGTTGTGGGGTCTTTTGTGACCTCTTGGATGAGTCGTCGCTGCGCTCTTGGGGTAATTTTGGGCGGCCGGCCACTCCTGGGAAGGTTCACCACTGTTCCATGTCTTCGCCATTTGTGGATAATGGCTCTCACTGTGGTTCGCTGGATTCCCAAAGCTTTGGAAATGGCTTTATAACCCTTTCCAGACTGATAGATCTCAATTACTTTCTTTCTCAATTGTTCCTGAATTTCTTTGGGTCTCGGCATGATGTGTAGCTTTTAGGCTGGGTTCACACCGCTGCGATGCGGGAACGCCGCGAATCGGGAACGCCGCGAATCCGCGGCGTTTTCCCGCATCGCATTACTCCCGCCGGCAGTTCACACTGCCCTATGCGGACGGCTGGGAGTGTCAATGATATGTTAATGACACCCCCAGATCCGTCCGCATATCGCAGTGCGATCTGCCGACTCGCACAGGAATCGGATCGCATGGTGTGAACCCCCATGCGATCCGATTCTGTTGCGGACCAAAAAAAGTGTCCCGTGCGAGTTTGCTGCGGGAGCGATGCGAATTCAGCCATACTATCTGTATGGCTGAACTCGCATCGCTACGGAGATCGGATGTGATTTGCGGTGCGAATCACATCCGGATCTCCCCCCGCAGCAGTGTGAACCCAGCCTTAAGGATCTTCTGGTGGACCTTACTGTGTCAAGCAGCTCCTATTTAAGTGATGCCTTGATTGTGAACAGGTGTGGCAATAATCAGGCCTGGGTGTGGCTAGAGAAATTGAACTCAGGTGTGGACAACCACAGTTATAGTATGTTTTAACAAGGGGGCAATCACTTTTTCACACAGGGCCATGATGGTTTGGATTTTTTTTCACCTTTAATAATAAACACCTTCATTTACAAATTGCATTTTGTGTTTACTTGTGTTGTCCTTGACTATTGTTTAAATTGGTTTGATGTTCTGAAACACTTAAGTGTGACAAACATGCAAAGGAATAGGAAATGAGGAAGGGGGCAAACACTTTTTCACACCACTGTATATTCCGATTTACTCTAACCTGCAACAGAAAAAGTCAAACGGAGTGCAAAAGGGCCTTCTTGTGGTATACAAATCTGGCTAAAGGCTGCTTCAAACCACAATTTCTGCTTTCTGGATGCATTTCTGGTGTGGTAGATACAGACACAGCCAGCTAAAAATCTATGGAAGGGCAACTGTACAGATAGATATCCCTTCACAGTCAAGCATTTATATCTGTACAGGGACAGGGAAGTCTGTCTGCGCCCAAGAACAATGCATACATCCCTGTACAGATGTAAACGTTTAGATGTGCGGGAAGAGCTCTACATCCGCTCCTGTTGATTTGTAAAAGGTTGCTGGCAACCGTTGCATGAAATGAGCCTTTACTCAGCACAGCATGTTTTTGGCACACCTACAGCTTTAATTATCCTTGACACGTGTACCTTCCTTCTATCTAACTTTATACTAAGTTAAATTAGCCCTCATCATAAACACCTACATTAAAATGGAGTTTCCCACCACCTCGGGGTGGTGGGAGGGAGAAGATACCTGCCTAATACAGGTATTTGCTCCCACTTCTGGCGATGGATCACTGCAGAATCTGCAGCGATCTACACCATGTCTGGCCCCTCTTTCACCCGCCCCCACGCGCTGTTTTCTGGGAGATACACAGGTACCAGGGATTTACTTACCTGATCCTCTTCTCCCTTCTGTAGCTAGACTGTTTTTTCTCCACCAGCCTAGGATCCTGAAGTCATCAAGACCAAAGTAAGGTCCATAGCCTTGTGCTGGACTTGACTACACCAAGTGACAGTCCACTGCGGAAGTGTGGGGGAACACCATCTACTGAGGGAACGGAGGATCAGGTAAATAAAAATGTTGTTCCTCCCTCCTAGACAATAAAATCTATTAAGTTTTGCAGTGCGGGTGCAGCTGCAA
The DNA here is from genome assembly GCF_037356315.1 of Lithobates pipiens. Classification (NCBI taxonomy): domain Eukaryota; kingdom Metazoa; phylum Chordata; class Amphibia; order Anura; family Ranidae; genus Lithobates; species Lithobates pipiens. The sequence goes on along the minus strand of NW_027507685.1, from coordinate 50,470,059 downwards.
CGCAAGGGATAAGTTTACATTTTCCAAGAGTTGGGATTTAAAAGGTGCGACTTTAGGCAAACTGCTAAATAAACAGTAGAAACAAATACGGGTTAACTGCTTTACCTGCCAAAAGATTCTGTACCTTCTGTATACCCAGTCTTCTGATCCACACGCCAACAGAGTGCCCTGAACATTCACAATCTGCACAGCATTCATAGTAATCCTTGCTTGGTGAAGGCTGTGCTTAGATAGTGATGGATCAGCAGTGCACAGCTTTTGTTAGAGCCAAAGCATTATGCAATGCCTTAAGGCCCAATTGGCTTACAGTGCTGCCCCCTCTCCCAGTCTAAATGACAACATATAGCAGATTACAGGAGGTGAGTACAAAAGACACATTGAGGTACAATTTAAAGAATTTACTGCATTTCAGTTACTAAATAACTCACTTAAATCTGAGTTTTAAATCTGCCACCACTAAAGTGATTCTAAGACCCCTTTCACACTGGGGCATTTTTCAGGCGCTTTAGCGTTAAAAAAAGCGCCTGTAAAGCACTTGAAAGAAGTCGCAACTGCAATCCCAATGTAAAAGCCCGAGTACTCACACCGAGATGCCTTTCACACTGGGGCATTTTTCAGGCGCTTTAGCTTTAAAAAATAAATAAATAAAAAAAAATTTAAAAAATTTAAAAAAAGCGCCTGCAAGACCCCTTTCACACCAAGGGCGTTTTGCAGGCGCTATAGCGTTAGAAATAGCGCCTGCAATCCGCCCTAAAACAGCTGCACCATTGTCTGTAGTGTGAAAGCCCTAGGGCTTTCACACTGCAGCGGTGCACTGGCAGGATGTCAGGAAAAGTCCTGCCAGCAGCTTCTTTGGAGCGCCTCTACCACTGCTCCCCATTGAAATCAATGGGGCAGCGCCGTATTACCGCCGGCAAAACGACGCTATTGCGGAGTATTGCCGGAAGTTTTAACCCTTTCCTCGGCCGCTGGCGGGGGTAAAAGCGCCCCGCTAGTGGCCGAAATACGCCGCAAATCCGATGGTAAAACGCCGCTACGAATAGCGGCATTTTACCGCCGACACTATGGGCGGCGTGGTGTGAACGGAGTCTTAAGCACCTGAAAGAAGCCGCAACTGCAATCCCAATGTGAAAGCCCGAGTGCTTTCAAACTGAGGCGCTGCGCTGGCAGGGCATCAAAGAAAGTCCTGCAAGCAGCTTCTTTGCAGTGTTTTTGGAGCGGTGAATATACAGCTCCTAAAGCGCCCCCTTCCCATTGAAATCAATGGGAAGCGCCTGCAAAATGCCTGAAAAGCGTTTTTGGCAGCAGTGTTTTGTGGGCGATTTTAACCCTTTATTTGGCCACTAGCAGGGGTTAAAAGCACCCCAATTGTGCTTGAAAAACGCTGGTAAAGCGCTGCTAGTTTAAGCGGCGCTTTACGAGCATTTTTTGGGCGCCGACATTGTGAAAGGGCTCTTAAACTCAGGCTTTCACATTTGGATTACAGATGAGGCTTCTTTCAAACGCTTCACAGGAGCTTTTTTTAATGCTAAAGCGCCTGAAAAATGCCCCAGCGTGAAAAGGGGTGTAAAGGCTAAAGGATTTATACGTTCATGCATGCTGTCAATCGCAGCTCACCTGCATTGAGGAGGGAGCGGCCTCGTTCTGTGTGTCTTATGGACAGAGTGGGGCTCGGAAGTAAGCATGCACAAGTGCCGCCATAGAAAGCAGCTTGCTATTGGGACTCAGAGTAAAGGAGGGCCCAGGGACCCCAAAAAAAGGAGGATCGGGGCTACTCTGTACAAAACCAGAGCAGGTAAGATATAAAAAAAAAAAAAAACACAACCACACCACACGACCTTTAATATCACCATGAAGGTAAAAGACCTGTGTGCTGCTCCCCCCACTGCCCCCCCCCCCATACTCACCTAAGCCCCTCTCAATCCAGCGATGTGCACGAGAGCCTCAGCTGTACCAAGTCTCTTTTCTCATTGGCTGGTACAGCAACATGAGCCACTGGCTCCCATTGCTGTCAAACACAGCCAGTGAGCCAATGAGGAGAGAGTGGGGGCGGTGCCGAGCCACAGCTCTGTGTCTTATGGATGTACAGAGCGCCACCAGGGGACCGAAGAAAAGCAGAATCGGGGCTGCTCTGTGCAAAACCACTGCATAGGAGCAGGCAAGTATAACAGGTTTGTTTTTTTGTTTTTTAAAAGCTGAACCTATAATACCATTTTAAGGCCACGTTCAAATTGACACAGAATTAGAATGCTGCTTTTAACTGGTACTAATGGCACAATTTCTCATCTCGTCAAGCAATGCAACTCAAATGCTCTCCATGGAATTTTTTTTGCCTCACCCAAAGCACTCTTATCGCTTTGCAATTGCATATTAAACATGACTATAGCTTTTAAAGGTGCACTACAACAGAAGTCAACAGAGGCCTTTGCAAAGCTTCAACACCTGCCGACCGCTGCAGCAGCTGCACCATTTTTGCCTTGCCATGACACAAGACAACTATAACACATGTATGTTCACAGCTCTGTCTGATCATTTTAAAATCAATGAAGAACATTGCTAGGCGGTCAGCAATACAAAGGTTGCCTCTGGTGTAAACAAGACCTAAAAGTTAACCTAACCCCTACAATCCTGTTTAGGAACAGCATTCTGCAGAGCAGGAGGATTAAAAGGTGGGGGCCTCATCCAACAAACACTCCCACCGTGTTATTAGTCACTCCATCTCTACAGCAAAAGCCAACAGATTTTAACCGTGTAGAGAGAAATATTAAAATATTAAAGGAATTCCTAAACACAGAAAGGCAGGATACTGACCTGCTCTTTATGGCCACGTTTGAGGTCCCTCTGAGTGTCTCATTGAACAGTGCATGTTGTACAACACTGATCCTGCTTCTCAGGCAGAGATGCATAGTTCATTTGCCTGACGATCTCCGCAAACAGTTCATCCACCATAGTCTTGCTCTTGGCAGATGTCTCCATAAAAGGGCAGCCCCATTCCTGAGCTAGAGAGCGGCCCTCTGTAGACATGACTTCTCGCTCAGACTCCAAGTCAACCTTGTTACCGACCAGAATAAGAGGTACCTTCTCATATCTCTTTACTCTGACTATTTGGTCCCGCATTGGCTTGATATCCTGGATAAAAACAAAAATCAACTAAGTTAAAATAGCTCATACAATGTAGTTTACAATCAAAAATGGTTTCTATTGAGTTTAAATGTAGACCGTCGTAAAGCAGACCTTTTGTTAAAGCTGAACTCTAATGCTGGCCATACACTATATGAAAAATCGGGCAAACCCAATTTCGAAAAACAAACGTTCGGCTGCGAGCGCAAATGATGCTGCCATCATGTAATGACGATAAATCGTTCAGTGGACATAAAAAAAAAAAAATTTATGTTTTTTTTTTTTTTTTTTAACACATACCTAGTGCAGACAGGTCGGATGGGAAACACATTAACCTTTCAATTTATTGTTCTTCGGCAGAAAATTTCCAAACTTGTCCTTCGCTTATCCAGCTCAAAAACGTCCAAACGATTATCGATTTTGTACCCACTAACTGGCAGAAAAAACGAACGGTCTAATGATCAATTTTCGGCCGATTTTTCGTAGTGTATAGCCAGCATTACTTTCTTTTCACTAGAACCGAATGGAATTGATCAATCCCTGCCTAGATCATAACTTGTACATGTTGCTTTGTTGTCTGCATATCCCCTTCTATTCTGTGTTTAGTTGTTTTGTATCATGTAAAAATCTCTATATCCTGCTGATAGACCCTGCCGATGTCCCTTCAACAGCCACCTCCTGCAGCAGCAAGAGCATATAACAAGAAACTCCCCTTTGTAGTCTCTTCAAATTATGTAACTTCCTTCACAGCTCTGATGGTAGATGGGATTAAATATATTCTAATTAGCATTTAATCTCGCCCAGTTACACCTACAAGATTCCAAACCTTCCAAGTCCCGCCTCACAGATCGCAGCATTATTCAAGAAGGAAACCCCTTTATACACCGCCTGTTCTGAAAGCTAGCTGTGGTGCTGCTGGGAAGGATGGAATGGATCACAATCCGAATTCAATCCTGCCCAGTTAAATATGCAGCCCAGTGTGAACAGGGAGAGTCCCACACCTCAGATCCCACCCCTCAGATCCCACCCTCCTAGAGCCTTGCTCTCTGAAGGGAATTCATTTAAAAATGAAGGAAACACCTTCATAATAACCTCCCATAGCCCTTCCTCTGAAGTTTTGCAGTAAGCCAGGGGTGTCCAACCTGCAGCCCAAGGGCCACATGTGGCCCAAGACAGCTATGAATGTGGGCCAACACAAAATCGTAAACTTACTTAACCACTTTCAGACCGGACCATTCTTTTGGTGGCATTTGATCACCCCTGCGTTTTTTATTTTTTGTGCTATAAACCAAAAAAGGAGCGCCAATTTTGAAAGAAAAAAAAAAAAAAAAAAAAAAAGCATAAAAGCATTATTTTTTACTATAATAAATATCCCCCAAAAATATATTTTAAAAAAATTTGTTTTCCCCCCTCAGTTTAGGCAGATACTTATTCAACAAATTTTTGGTAAAAAACAAAACAAACAAAAACATGCAATAAGCGTATATTGATTGACTTGCGCAAAAGTTATAGTGTTTACAAAATAGGAGATAGATTTATGGCATTTTTATACTAGTAATGGTGGCGATCAGCGATTATCGTGACTGCGACATTATGGCGGACACAGACAATTTTGACACATTTTTGGCATTAATACAGTGATCAGTGCAATTAAAATTGCATTGATTACTGTAAAAATGTCACTGGCAGAGAAGGGGTTAACACTAGGGGGCAGGGGAGGGGTTAATATGTATCCTAGTATGTGTTCTAACTGAAGGGGGGGGGGGGGGGAATGAGACTGTGCAGGGAAACTAACAGATCACCATCCATACTCTGTATGAACAGACGATCTCTCAGTTCACTGCTCAGAGAACCAGAAACTGAGTTTACACACACAGCTGCCGGTTTTCCGTGTACCCTGAGAGATCGAGACCGTCGGGCACTCGCATCGGCTCGGAGCGCAAGTGCCCCCTAGTGGCCGTTTATGCTACTAACGTAGCATAATGGCAATTCGTGCAGCCGAGCCATGCTGCTGCAGTACAACTGTGTCGGCTAGCTGTTAAAGCGGGGTTCCACCCTAAAGTGGAACTTCCACTCATCGGAAACCCTCCCCCCCTCCGGTGTCACAATTGGCACCTTTTAGGGGGGAGGGGGGGGTGCAGATGCCTGTCAAAGACAGGTATTTACACCCACTTCCGGGCATAGACTCCCACGGGAGTCTATGCCTCTTCCTGTCCCTGCGCGCTGTCTGCTGGGACACACACGGGTCCCAGAGACAACGCGGACAATTCCTATTGCGCTGCGTGACGCGTGCAGTAGGGAACCGGGAAGTGAAGCCGCAGTGCTTCACTTCCTGATTCCCTCACCTAGAATGGTGGCGGCAGCAGCCGAGAGATCGATCGGCCTCGGCATCGCTGGACCCCGGGACAGGTGAGTGTCCATTTATTAAAAGTCAGCAGCTTCAGTATTTGTAGCTGCTGGCTTTTAATATTTTTTTCCACAGTGAAATCCCGCTTTAAAAATGTTGTGTTTTTTTTTGTAAAAATGCATTTACACTTAGCAAACACTTGCGACAAAGAAAAATCTGACCGTGTCTCTTTACTGGACTTTTAGAAGTTTTATCTCTCCAAAGGAAAATACCTCACCCTTCACAATCATGCTTTATTCAGGTTTTCAGTTTTTAGCAGCATCTAAATTTGTGAGCAATTATTTTCAAGGATGAACCACACAAAGGGCAAAATGACCCAAATATCTGATGGGCATTCAAAATTCATTGAGAATTGCTACTACATCCATAAAATCAGATATTGATGTTTCTTAGTAAATGAAAATCAGTGTCAAATAGCACACTGGTTATAGGTTGCTCTCTTTTATAATAAAACAAAATATTTTGTAACATGAACACTTTTTTTACTCAGATTGATATATCCATCATTAAGGTTGCATTCACACCTGAGCATTTCAAAGTCAGGCGCTTTTACCACAATTTTGTACAGCTCACCAATGTGAAAGGCAGAAAAATGCCTGTAATTTGCCCCCAAGAAGCTCATGTTCTTTTTTTGAGCTTAGGAGGTCTTTCAGGCGTTTTGTTTCAGGTGATAAAATGCTCAGATGTGAACAGGTGCCATTGAAATGGATGGGATTCTGCTTGTTGGGCATCTTTCAGGCTTTTTTGGGGCATTTTATGAACTGAAAACACTCAGGTGTGAATGCAGCTTAAGGCTGGGTTCACACCACAGCGATGCGGGAACGCCGCAAATCCGCGGCGTTTTCCCACATCGCATGACTCCCGCCGGCAGTTCACACTGCCCTATGCGAACGGCTGGGAGTGTCAATGAAATGTTAATGACACCCCCAGATCCGTCCGCATATCGCAGTGCGATCTGCAGACTCGCACAGGAATCGGATCGCATGGTGTGAACACCCATGCGATCCGATTCTGTTGCGGACCAAAAAAAGGGTCCCGTGCGAGTTTGCTGCGGGAGCAATGCGAATTCAGCCATACTATCTGTATGGCTGAACTCGCATCGCTACGGAGATCGGATGTGATTTGCACTGCAGTGCGGTGCGAATCACATCCGGATCTCCCCCCGCAGCAGTGTGAACCCAGCCTAAGGCTTCATGTGCACTCAAACTACTTTGTCCGCCAGCTGAGGGAAACAGCAAAATCTTACTGGGATTTTAACACGTTTTGTGGCCAAAACGTTCCTTTCCCAGATGCGATTCTTCCACTTTCAGGAAAGGGAGGTTAAACCTCCTTTAAGCTCCTAAACTATCCTAAAAGCCTATGTATACATGGACACAGACTTTTATGGAGTTGCATTTAGGAGCTTTGACAAAAAAACGCCCAAAGCTCCTAAACTCATGTTTAGGAGGTGCTAATGTACATGAAGTCTAACTGCTAACTTGAGATCAGTCTGAATGTTTCTGCTCATTGGCTATCCTTATTGTTAGTGTATTTTACGTGCGCCCAAGACAATTCCTCTTCTTCCAATGTGGCCCAGGAACATCTAAAAGTTGGATACCCCTGCGGTAAACCACTACTCTTTGTCATTCTGCAAGACAGGAAAGACACAGGAGGAGATATGACACATTAACACTTTTTACCACCCACATGAAGGTCCAGAAACACCCACAGTAACCCTAGAACCCACCCACCCACATCAAATCCAAGAACTGGTACAAGTGACTCATAGCCCTCTCTGAAGCTACAGAGGCTCAAAGGGTGATGGGACTTGTAGTATCAGGACTAGGAAAGTAAGGGAACAGGAAGTCAGAGAACTTAGAAATTCAGCCCGAAGGATAAGTGACATTTAAAACCTGCTGTATACAGCTAGGAGAGTAAAGTTACACAGACTGTCAGCAGGGCTGAGATTCATTTACATACACAATGCATCTGTTTTGGGGAGGAAAAGCTGGAGTTCTTCTTTAACCATTGACAACTGGGCACTTAAACTCCCCTCCTGCCCAGACCAATTTTCAGCTTTCAGTGCTCTTGAATGACAATTACTCAGTCATGCAACACTGTACGCAAATAAATTTGTCCTTTTTTCCCCCCACAAATAGAGCTTTCTTTTGGTGGTATTTGATCACCTCTGTGGTTTTTATTTTTTGCGCTATAAATGAAAAAAGAACGAAAGTTTTGAAAAACGCATTTTTCTTTGTTTCTGTGATAAAATGTTGCAAATTACTAATTTTTCTTCATACATTTTGGTCACAATTTATAGTGTTACATATCTTTGGTAAAAATAACCCAAATTAGCAGATGTTATTTGGTCTTTGTGAAAGTTAGAAAGTCTACAAGTTGTGGTGCAAATCATAAAAAAATTGATCACATCTGATGTATTGGTGGCCAATTTCATTTCTTGCGACCCGAACAAGCCAGGAAAGTACAAATACCCCCCAAATGACCCCTTTTTTGAAATTAGACATTCCAAGGTATTAAGTAAGAGGCATAGTGAGGTTTTTGATGATGTAATTTTGTTCCCACAATTCTTTGCAAAATGAAAATTAAATTTTTAATTTTTCCACAAAATTGCCATTGTAATAGGTTATTTCTCTCACATGGCATGTGTATACCACAAATAATGCCCCAAAATAAATTCTGCTATTCCTCCTGAGTATTAAGATACCACATGTGTGGGATTTTTCCACAGCCTAGCCACTTAGAGAGGCCCAACATGCAGGGAGCACCATCAGGTGTTCTAGGAGCATAAATTACACATCTAACTAGTTGACTACCTATTACACTTTTGAAGGCCCTGGAGCACCAGGACAATGACATGTGACACTGATGTGGCACTGATGAAGAGATGGCACTGATGACACGCAACACTGATGACACTAATATGTGGCACTGATGACAGATGGCACCGACACGTGCCACTGATGACAGATGGCACTGATACCTAGCATTGATGACACTAATGACACGTGACACTGATATGGCACTATGTGGCACTGGCAACAGTGGGGACAGATGGGCACTTTATTTTCGTTTTTTTATTTTTATTATTTTTTTCCCCACTAACTGCTGCATCTCTCAGCGGTTCATCTCTCCCTCCTCAGACGCTGTCTCTGTGTGAGGAGGGAGAGCCGGCTATGAGAGATGATCTCATATCTTTACATATGAGATCATCTCCCATTGGACACGCCGATCGCGCTGTAAACGGCCGCTGTGATTGGACGCAGCCAGTCACAGATCGCTGTAAATGGCCAAAGGACACAGCAAGCACAGAACTTCCCCGATGCACGCTCGCGGGAGCGCGTATTGCCGAAGTAAACAGGAGGTCGTCCAGGGACGCCCTCCCCGCAGTTAGCATCCGCGCTGTAGCCGTCTTTTGGCTATAACGCGGGCGCGAAGTGGTTAAGGTGATGTTAAACCCAAAAGCAAACAAACATTGTAATGCAGCTAATTCTTAGAATTGATGGCTGCTTTAGTTTTCTTTAGGCTTTTCCCCTTAGTTTTACCTGGTGATCCAGCCAGTATGTCTTTTTTTGAACAGAACAAGCTGTCTTGCAGATGCAGGGATAAGACAAACCATTTACAACTCAAGGAAGTGCTTATGATGGTTTTCTCTATGCAAAACTTTTAGCGATGATCACTCCCCGTAGATTAACTACTTCAAATACCAGGCACTTACATCCCCTTCCTGCCCAAGCCAATTTTCAGCAATGTTTAAATGACAATTGCGCGGTCATGCTACACTGTACCCAAACATAATTTTTATCATTTTGTTCCCACAAACAGAGCTTTCTTTTGGTGGCATTTGTTCACCTCTAGTTTTTATTTTTTGCTAAAATAAAAAAAAAAAAAATTTAGAAAAAAAAAAATGTTATATAATGTTGTAAATAAGTTTTTTCCTTCACTGATGGGCACCGATTAAGGCGGCACCAATAGGCAGCACTGATAGCACAGATTGGCATTTTCCTGGTGGTCTAGGGTGGCATACCTGGTGATCCAGCGTGGTGGCAATCCCTGGTGGTCCTGGCAGCATCCTGTGTAATCTGTGCTAATAAACCGCCAGCACAGACCCTCCTTGTCAGGAGAGCAGCCGATTGGCAGATACGAGTAGAGGGGAGCCAGACACGAGTGAGGAAAAGCCGATCAACGGTTCTTCCCATTTACATCGTGATCAGCTGTGATTGGACATGGCTGATCACGAGGTAAAGAGCCTTAGTCAGAGGCTCTTTACCCAGATCGGTGTAGTGGTGTGTCAGACTGACACCACCTATCGCCGCGATGTGCACCCCCACGGGAGCGCAAGTATGGTCATCCTGGAGGGCCGTCGTATGACTTCCACACAGAACGAGAGCCACGCCGCCCAGCTGTCGTTTGACAGCCGGCGGGGGGGGAAGTGGTTAAAGCTGTCGTCCAAAGGTGCCCCTGCGCTCATTCATCCAGCATGGTGGCACTGTAATACAGGAGGCGTGTTACTGGCTAGATCACCAGGTGAAAACAGAGGGAAAGAAAAAAAAAAAACACACCCCAATGCAGCCATCATAGCCAAGGATTCGCAAACTGCAATGTACAGTAGCAAGAAAAAGTTTGTGATCAAACAGCCTTTTCATGCAATTCAGAGGATTAACCCCTTAGGTTCCACAGCAAGTATAACAAGCATGCTTTACTGCATATACAGATTGACATTACTGTTGTGGGTTTAGCAACACTTTAACTGCTTCAGACCTGCCTCCTGCACATACACGTCGGCAGAATGGCACGGCTGGGCACAATCACGTACCTGTACGTGGCTCTTTAAGTGCCCAGCCGTGGGCCGTGAGCGCCCGGTCCTGAGCACCGTGGCCGCGGGACCAGCGGACCCGATCGGCGCTGGTATCCCGCAACCGGGTTACAGAGCTGAAGAACGAGGAGAGGTCTGTGTAAATAAACCTCTCCCCGTGCTTCCTACTGTGGCTGTCACCGATCGTCTGTTCCCTTTTATAGGGAAAGACGATCAGTGATGTCACATGCCAGGCCACGTCCCCCTACAATAATAATAATAATAATAAAAAAACAAACAAACAAAAAAAAAACAACAAACAAACCCACACACAACGTCACACATAACCCCTCCTCGCCCCCTAGTGGTTAACTCTTTCACTGTCAGTGTCATTTACACAGGAATCAGTGCATTTAAATAGCACCGATTGCTGTATAAATGACAATGGTCCCAAAAATGTCTGATGTGTCCATCATAATGTCGCAGTCACAATAAAAAAAATATAAAAATAAAAAATAAATATAAATATATATATATATATATATATATATATATATATATATATATATATATATATATATATATATATATATATATATATATATATATATATATATATATATATATCCCCTATTTTGTAAACGCTATAACTTTTTCGCAAACCAATCGCCAATTGTGATTTTTTTTTTACCAAAAATATGTAGAAGAATACGTATCGGCCTAAGCAGAGGAAAAAAAATGTTTGACGATATATTTTTTGGGGATATTATAGCAAAAAGTAAAAAATATAGAATTTTTTTCAAAATTGGCGCTCTATTTTTGTTTATAAACGCAAAAATATAAAAAAAAACGCAGAGGTGATCAAATACCACCAAATGAAAGCTCTATTTGTGGGGTGGGGTGGGGGAGAATGCCAATTTTGTTTGGGTACCACGACGCAGTGCCGAATCGCAAAGAGGGGCTTGGTCCTTTGGCTGCAAATTGGTTTGGGGCTTAAGGGGTTAAATATGGCCTGTGTACAATTATTTTTTTTGGGTCATGTGCGCTATACCAAAGTCCGCAAACCCTTACAAATCACTTTGACCTACAGGTAAGCCTAGATTAAGGCTTACCTGTAGGTCCAAGAAATATCTCCTAAACCTATACGGTGTAGGAGATATTTACCCAAAGACAGCCACTGCTGTCTACGGCGCATGCGCCGTAGAGAGCGGCGCGCAGGCGCACTGGGCAGGCCACAGATCACGGCTATATGCCGCGAGTGTCGGTTCCCATGTACATGCCTTACAGGGTGTGTTTTTTAGATATTTTTTTTTTTGCCTTTACTTCCTCTTTAATGAGACTGCTTCTTTGTAACTCTTCCACATGCTGCATGGCGAGGGTTCCACATTTCAGCGAGATCACAAGGAACATGCTCTGTGCGCCTTCCCCATCTCTCTATGAAAGACAGCAAGAACCTTATGGCTGTAAGGTCTCTGAATGCTTGACCTATATATTCAGCAGGATTACTGTCAAGAGAAAAAGACATGATTTTTCAGACTTAAAATTAGGCAGTTTTATTTATTGAAGGTTTAAATGTAGTTTAGCTTTCTTTACTAAAAGGGTCTGAGTCTGACCCTTTGGCTTGTGTCAAAGGTCACCTTAAGTCAGGGAACCAGTATATAAAAGGTCAGGCAGTAGACTGGACAGCAGCTGTCAGAATTTACGAGACCTCTGAACACCCAAAAATGAGCTATGGTGAAGTGTTAGGCCTTTTGCACACCAATTCCACGTACTGTATTTGCTGGCGTATAAGACTACCTTTTACACTTAAAAAAAATGCCCAAAAATCGGGGGTCGTCTTATACGCCGGGTATACAGGTATACAATGCTGCCCGATGGATGTCAGCCCCCAAATGTCTGCTAATACTGTATGTGGCTGCAGCTACAAACAGTATACGCCGTTGAGCCAATCCCAGCGAGCGATGTATTCTATTAAGTGAGAGAGACAAGGGCTGACGATGCTACAGCCTCTGCCAATCCAAGCAGGCGTTGTATTCATTAAAATAATACACCGCTCACCATACTTCCCTGGGTAAATCCATTCACTGATCTCCTACTACTATACATCCTGCTGTTTGCCTTTGAGGTCCCAGGCACCCAAGAGGGACAGGTAAATCTGGGACATATGACAGGGGGGTTATTAAATGCATTTTGGTAGACAATTCCCATAGAATGTAACCCAAAAGTGGTATAGGTTTGGTTAGTGAAAAATTCTACTTTCCAGTGTTGTGGCATTCAATAGATCTGTTTGTGCTATTATTGTTTGATTTACTTTATGACATAACACAGCAAGGCGGATGAGTAGTTGGCATTCTTGCTTTGTATTTTTTAATCGTTCTAATGTTTTTTTTAAATGGTGTTGCCTCAGAAGGGGGGTAGTCTTATACCAGGAGTATTGCCCAAAACCTATGTTTTCACTTGAAAAATAGGGGGTCGTCTTATACGCCCTGTCGTCTTATACGCCGGCAAATACGGTACACACGACTGGACTTTCTGGCAGAATAGGTCAGACAGAATCATTCTAGGGCCGAAACAACTAATTGATTAACCACTTCAGCTCCGGACCAATAAACACCTTAAGGACCAGAGGTCTTTTTGCAATTTCGCACTGCGCTGCTTTAACTGGTAATTGCGCGGTCATGCAATATTGCACCCAAACGAAATTTGCGTCCTTTTCTTCCCACAAATAGAGCTTTCTTTTGATGGTATTTGATTGCCTCTGCGATTTTTTTTTTTGCGATATAAATGGAAAAAGAGCGAAAATTTTGAAAAAAAAAGATATTTTCTTCTTTTTGTTATAAGAAAAATCGAATAAACTAAATTTTAGTCATACATTGAGGGCAAAATTTATTCAGCCACATGTCTTTAGTAAAAAAAATGTCAATAAGCGTATATTTTTTGGTTTGCGCAAAAGTTATAGCGTCTACAAACTAGAGTACATTTTCTGGAATTTACACAGCTTTTAATTTATGACTGCCGATCTCATTTCTTGAGGTGCTAAAATGGCAGGGCAGTACAAATCCCCCCCAAATGACCCCATTTTGGAAAGTAGACACCCCAAGGAAATTGCTGATGGGTATGTTGAGCCCATTGAATATTTATTTTTTTTGTCCTAAGGGATTGAATAATGACAAAAAAAAAAAAAAAAAATTTTTTTACAAAAAGTTGTCACTAAATGATATATTGCTCACACATGCCATGGTTATATGTGAAATGACACCCCAAAATACATTCTGCTGCTTCTCCCGAGTACGGGGATACCACATGTGTGGGACTTTTTGGGAGTCTAGTCGCGCACGGCACCCCGAAAACCAATCACCACCTTCAGGATTTCTAAGGGTGCACATTTTTGATTTAACTCCTCACTACCCATCACAGTTTCGAAGGCCATAAAATGCCAAAATAGCACAAAACCCCCCCAAATGACCCCATTTTGGAAAGTAGACACCCCAAGCTATTTACTGAGAGGCATGTTGAGTCCATGGAATATTTTATATTTTGCCAAAAGTTGCGGGAATATTACAAACTTTTTTTTTTTTTGCACAAAGTTGTCACTAAATGATATATTGCTCACACATGCTATGGGCAGAAGTCAAATTACACCCCAAAATAAATTCTGCTGCTTCTCCCGAGTACGGGGATACCACATGTGGGGGACTTTTTGGGAGCCTAGTTAACTAGCTACCTAGCGACACTAGCGACACTGATGCAGCGTTCAGAAAAATTATCGCTTAGTGACACTGGCAAAAGGGGGTGAAAGGGTTAACTAGCGGAAATCAGGGGGTTAAAACCATTATTGGGTAGTATATCGGGGTACCTAGCGCTATAAAAACCTGGCGGTGAACCTAAAAAAATAACTAGCTACCTAGCGACTGTAGCGACACTAATGCAGCGATCAGAAAAACGATCGCTTAGTGACACTGGCAAAAGGGGGTGAAAGGGTTAACTAGCGGCAATCAGGGGGTTAAAAACATTATTGGGTAGTATATCGGGGTACCTAGCGATATAAAAACCTGGCGGTGAACCTAAAAAAATAACTAGCTACCTAGCGACACATGCAGCGATCAGAAAAATGATCGCTTAGTGACACTGGCAAAAGGGGGTGAAAGGGTTAACTAGCGGCAATCAGGGGGTTAAAAACATTATTGGGTAGTATATCGGGGTACCTAGCGCTATAAAAACCTGGCGGTGAACCTAAAAAAATAACTAGCTACCTAGCGACTGTAGCGACACTAATGCAGCGATCAGAAAAACGATCGCTTAGTGACACTGGCAAAAGGGGGTGAAAGGGTTAACTAGCGGCAATCAGGGGGTTAAAAACATTATTGGGTAGTATATCGGGGTACCTAGCGATATAAAAACCTGGCGGTGAACCTAAAAAAATAACTAGCTACCTAGCGACACTAGCGACACATGCAGCGATCAGAAAAATGATCGCTTAGTGACACTGGCAAAAGGGGGTGAAAGGGTTAACTCTAGGGGCAATCAGGGGGTTAAATCTTTATTGGGGGGTGATAGGGGGCTACCCTGGACCTAACACTAACTGTCCTGACAGTTTTTACTGTCACAACTGACACTGAATGCATTGATCAGTAAAGAAATGATCAATGCAATCAGTGACACTGTGACTGGGGGGGGAGGGGGGGCGGGGGGGGGATCGGGGGGGGTTTGTGTGCCTGTGTGTACCTACATGTCAGTGTAGTGTTCGTGCAGACTTACTTTTACTCTTCTCCTCGTAGTCCGGTCAAAAAGACCGCCCCGAGGAGAATGACATCACTTCCTCCTTCCTGTGTAAACAATACACAGGGGAGGAAGCTTCTCATTGGCCAGGAGCGATCCAGAGGGGGTGGCCGAAAACGAACGGCCATCCCCTCATCACGGAGCGCTCCTGGACCGAATCGGACCGCCGTAACCAGCGGGAGGGGGTCCGATGGGACCCCCCACCCGCTGGAAGGCAATCACGTAGATGTACGTGATTATGCCTGCCTGTGCCATTGTGCTGACGTACAATGGCAATACGGCGGTCCTCAAGTGGTTAATCGACAACTAATCGATTATCAAATTAATCGATTATGACGGCCACTAACATAATGGGGTTAAAAAAATAAAATAATTAGCCCTTTATAGTACAAAGAGAGCAAATCGCTACTGTAAATATTACTTTCACTGTCCCATATTAAAAAATGAACCCCTTACAGTAGCGATTATTTGCTCTTTTTGTACTAAATTTTAGTTTTTTTTAACCCCATTATGTTACTAAACATCTCAGGCCTGGGTCACACCTCTGTTTTTTGGTGCTTTTTGCAGAAACAGACTACAGTTCATTTACATGGTTTCCTATGGGACACGTTCACATCCATGATTTTTTTCAGCTGCTGCGTATTTGGAAAAGACAAGGACTTTTTTTTTTTTTTAACACAAAACGGTGCTATTTTGTTTTTTTTTGGTTCAATACATTTCAATGGAGAAGCTGCAGAAAAGCATGTAATAATGCGTTTTTGCAGCAATTTGTGTTTTTTAATCTGCCCAAAAAAAAAAAAAAAAAATGTAAAAATACAAATAGCAGCAAAATTACCTTTTTTCCCCCCTTTTTTAAAGGGTATTAACCGATTATTCGATTAAGCGAAACAATAATCGGCCAACTAATCGATTATGAAAATAATCGTTAGTTGCATCCCTAAATCATTCTGTCGTATATTCCGATCGTGTGTGGGATAATCCGATCGTTTTTCTTTTCAAAATTCAGACGAACCTAGAAATAGAACAGGTTTCAAATCTGTCCGACTGACTCAATTCCTATCGGGAAAACCATTCGTCTGTATTTTGGTCCGACGGACCAAATACGACGCAAGGGCAGCTATTGGCTATTGAACTTCCTTTTCTAGTCCCGTCGTACTTCATCACATTCAAAACAAATGGGACTTTCTAATAGACATTAGTTCGTTCGTTTGGAAGTCTGTCGAAAGACCGTCGGACCTTTTCTGGCAGAAAGTCCGGTCGTGTGTACGCGGCATGAGCCGTCTAAGTGCAGTGTGTCCCTCCCAGTGTTTTAGTATGCCCAGAAGGGACACGTGCAGCATTCAGCCTGGTTGCCTGCAGCCTGTCAAAAAGTCTATGGCAGGCTGTGGCTGGATAAGGCTGAACGCCATACCATGTGGTACTATGCATCTTTAGAGCCCTAAGCATGTAGGCATGTTTTTAGACCTCATGTTGCACAAGGCATTGTAGCACTGCGCTTCAGAAATGTAATGTAAAAATTAAACTGTGCACAAAACGGCTACAAAATGACGACGACGTTTTCCAATTCTACAAAATAGCTAGCTCTAATTTAGGGATGAGGCATGCTTCAAAAGGCGTTTCTGCCAAACCCACAGCATTAAGGGAGAAGGGCAGGTTACAAGACTATTAAGAAAGGAGAGACAAACCACACCGTTAAGAGATATGACTGGTTCAGAAGAAACATTAGCTTGAACAATAATCAGGGCATTATCATTAAAGTTAAAAAGCACAGTGCATGATGACAGTCCTAATGCAAAATTAATGTCAACACTTAACCACATCTGCCCTGTGAGGGGGGAGGAACTGTAGTACAGGAGGCAGAGTTCATGAAATGCAATGGGGTTCAATACTTTAAAGTACAACTCCAGGAAATGACAAAACACTAGCTTTCCAGTGGGCCCCATCTAATGCATACGTTTATATGTTTGCAACAAAAAATTGGATCATGGATCCAGAATTGTCTTTTTTTTTTATCGTATAGCTAGAAGCAGCCGACCAAAAGCATACAATGCTGCTGCATACAGATCCATATAAAATGTAGGTATACTTAGATGCACATGAATGGGAAGAAACAGGTTTGCTCAGATTAGAGTGTGAACCTACAATTGCTTGCAGGATCATCGCTGAATGTTTGGGAATTGGAGAATATGCCAGGAAAGGATTAAAATAGATAAGCAAATTTCCCAAAGGCATAGCAATGTTTTACATATGCTTTGGTGAGATGTCAGGGGTCCCTTTCTCAACAGCCTTAGTTGCACTGAAGATGAATGGGCAAGAGACAGCGGCTCCTCTCCATTCATAAATTGAAGCATTGTAAACAGTTTACAATGCTTAGTTATGATCACTGACTGTGTATTTAGAAAGGAAGGAGCTGGAAAATAACAGATTTACTGGCTCCTTCCTGAAAAATCCTGGACATGGGGGGACCCAGAGAACAAGGAGCACAGAGGGGGACAACCGGGGGTGATCGGTGCGGCGGCTGGGGCAGTTACAAGCACCTACCTAAAAAAACAGTCCAGAAAAATCAGTCTCTGCCATTTGAAACTCCATTATTCAACTGAGGATAAGGTTATCCAATCCCTTCACCAAGTGAACCCGCCACCACTACAATAGGTTGTAGTCTGTAGTCTTAATGAATATGTCCAGGTTGGGGTCATCAGCAGGGGATGTACAAAGGAACCACGTCAGGAACAGCTCTAGAGCATCCAGGAGACACCACCCAAACAACGATCGTGCAGTCAAGTCGATGCGTTTTGCAGTCTGCTTCCTCAGGACCTTTATATCTTGACAACAGTAGGCCTAACAGTCCTGAGGAAGCAGACTGTGAAACGCATCAACCTCGACAGAACAGTACAAGACAACATAGCTTGGCCAATGGCTTATATTTACACACTAGCTTTTTGGTCTTAATTTTATCTATGCTATTTAAAACGCGTTTTACAATGAATAATTATTTGATATCATTTTGGTTGCTGCTTTTGATACCCTTAAAGTCCGTAAAATTACTCCTTTTTTTATGTTAGTAACATCAAAAAAGGCCTCAGGTCCCATAATGTGTCTAAACCATCACGATAGAGACCCTAGGTGTCAAGTTTTGGAGAATAGAAAAGATTGGTAAACATTGGGGGGGGGGGGGGGGGTATTTTGTGAGAAGTTTGAGCCAAATGGATATATCCTTCTGGATATTTGAGACAAAGGGTACTTTTTTAGGATTAAAGGTAGAGTTTGATCTCAATTGTTTTGTTTCTGATAGGTAAATTATTTTCCCCTCGCTGGTTGTTTTTGATTTATCTGATTTTTATGTTTTTTTAAATTTTTTTTTTTTTTATGCATTTTTTACGTATGCTATGAATTTGTGTATAGGTTCATTACTGCATCGGGTGGCTGCGGGTGACATGACATATGAAGTTTTTATTTTGAATAAAATGTAAAAAATATGAGATCTGTATATTAGAATATACATTTAGTAGTGTTACAGCTGTGCTGACACTGTTAGTTGTTTTTTTTTGAATGATAATGTCAATAGAAAACTGCTTATGCATCATTTACTGCCTTTTGTCTGTGACAAGTGACCCCTATGCCGTTCTGAGGAGAGATTCTTAATTCGTTTGCGGTCTGGCTTCCATGCAAGCTGCACACTCGCCGCCGACAGGGCATCAGTGTTGGCATAGCAACATTTACCTTTAAATATTCTTCCTCCCCGCTGACGAGGTCTTGTAGGAAGTAATGCGTACGAGCGGAGCCATGGATTCTGACCTCACCTGCTGCCATTCGAGTGGAGTGCGTGTTCCTTCAGACCGCTGCCTGCGGATCTTATGCCATTTATGTGCCGTTACAAGATGAGGATTCTTGTAAGGCCCCTTTCACACAGTATGTCCGTATTTCATCAATCCGCTTGATAAATCAATCCGCTTGATAAAAAATTATATCTGTATTGCTCACTAGAATAATTCTTAGAACCCCGAAATAAATATTAAGTAGATATAGATATATATATATATATAGATATACATAGATATACATCTCTCTCTATATATATATATATATATATATATATATATATATATATATATATATATATACCGTATATACTCGAGTATAAGCCGAGATTTTCAGCCTCTTTTTTGAGGCTGAAAGTGCCCCCCTCGGCTTATACTCGAGTCATCGCTGTCTGCCCGCTCGATCAGCGTGTCGAGCAGACAGACAGCGGCCATTCTGATTCAAAAGCCGCGCCTCCGGCTCCGCCTTCGCCTGTGATAGGCGGAACACTGAATTTCCCAGCAGCCTGTGTTCCGCCTATCACGGGCATCCGCTCATCCTCGTACTACGGACGAGGATGATACGACGTCCGTGATAGGCGGAACACAGGCTGCTGGGAAATTCAGTGTTCCGCCTATCACAGGCGAAGGAGGAGGCGCGGCTTTTGAATTTTACAATGGCCGCCGACGAAGAGGGCACGGGACGGAGGCAAGGCAAGGCACGGCACGGGACGGGACGGGACGGGACGAAGGCAAGGCACGACACGGGACGGAGGCTCGGGACAAAGGCTCGGGACACAGGTAGGCTGGACACACACACACACACGGATGGAGACACACACACACGGATGGATGGATGGATGGAGACACACACACACACAGGGATGGATGGATGGATGGATGGAGACACACACACACAGGGATGGATGGATGGATGGATGGAGACACACACACACAGGGATGGATGGATGGATGGATGGAGACACACACACACAGGGATGGATGGATGGATGGACACACACACACACACAGGGATGGATGGACGGACACACAGGGATGGACGGACACACAGGGATGGACGGACACACAGGGATGGACGGACACACAGGGATGGACAGGCATGTCTCACCCTCGGCTTATACACGAGTCAATAAGTTTGCCAGTTTTTTTGGGGGTAAATTGGGGGCCTCGGCTTATATTCGGGTCGGCCTATACTCGAGTATATACGGTATATATATATATATATATATATATATATATATATATATATATATATAGATATACATCTCTATCTCCGAGACCCTAGAGAATAAAATGGCGGTTGTTGCAATATTTTAATGTCACACTATTTGCTCAGAGGTCTTTCAAACGCAATTTTTTTGTTAAAAAACATTTAACCACTTGCCGACCGCCTCACGACGATAGACGTCAGCAGAATGGCACGGGCAGGCAAAGTAACGTACCTTTGCCTTACTTGCATCGCGTGCCGCTCCCCACCCCCCCCCCCCCCCCCGGTGCCCAAGGCAGTCGGCATCATTGCAGGAGCGATCCGTGCTGAGGGGTAGGCCACCGATTCATGGCCACCCCCTCACGATCGCTCCCGGCGAATGAAAAGCTTCCTCTGCTGCTGTAATGTAAACAGCGGCAGAGGAAGTGATGTCATCTCTCCTTGTTTAGCCTTTTCCCTCCGGCTCCCGTGGAGAGAAGACATCCAAAGTGAGTTGCACCAACACAACACTTACAGTAAAATACACAGGCACACATTTCACCACTCAATCGCCCCCCTGCACCCCGTCACAGTGACACCAAGCAGTTTTTTTGTTTTTTTTTAACTGGTTAATGCATTGGTGCATTGTAACTGTTATAAGTGGTAGGGCAGTTAAGGTTAGCCCCCTTTAGGTCTAGGGTACCCCCCTAATAAAGGTTTAATCCCGTGATCACCCGTCGAGCCACACCCCCCGTCGCCAGTGTCACTAAGCGATCATATTTCTGATCGATGCATTAGTGTCACAGGTGACGCTAGTTAGGCAGGTAAGTATTTAGGTGCGCCGTCAGCTTTTTATAGCGTTAGGTACCCCCATATACTACCTAATAAAAGGTTTTAACCCCCCCGATTGCCCCCTAGTTAACCCTTTCACCAGTGATCATCGTATAACTGCTACGGGTGACGCTGGTTATTTTTTTTTTATAGTGTCAGGGCACCACCATTTATTACCTAATAAAGGTTTAACCCCCTGATCACCCAGCGGGTGACATAAGTTAGGTTTTAGGGTCTGCATCGCCCCAGGCAGCATCAGGTTAGTGCCAGTACCGCTAACACCCACGAACGCAGCATACACCTCCCTTAGCGGTATAGTATCTGAACGGATCGATATCTGATCAGATGTATACTAGAGTCCCCAGTGATTTAGGATTCCCAAAAATGGAGTGTTAGCGTGATCAGCCCAGATACCTGCTAGCACCTGCATTTTGCCCCTCCGCCCAGCCCACCCAAGTGCAGTATCGATTGATCGCTGTCATTAACAAAACACTAAACACATAACTGCTGCGTTCGCAGAGTCAGGCCTGACCCCCAGTGATTGCTAACAGTTTTTTCGGTAGCGTTTTGATACAGTCGCTGACAACCTAGGAGCTTTTTTTACCCGAGTTTCACTAGTGGCACTAGTGTACCACTAAATTTAGAGCCCAAAATGGCAAATCGAACACAACAGAGCCCTAAACGGAGTTGTGGTCCCTGCCAAGGTCAGGTGTACCAGACCCCAATCATCTTCTGTCGTTGAGGTGAAAGATCTGCAGGTCCCTCGTATGGAGCAGAGCAGTACTAGTGCCAAAACAGACAAAACAGTAAAGTTAGCTAAAAAAAATTTGTATAATGTGAAAGATGTTATGTCGCAAGAATTATGATCTTTATTTTAAATAAAAAAAATAAAAATCATGATTCTTATTTTGGCCAGAATCGTGCAGCTCTACTAGCATTACACTTTACATTATATACAGAGTCTAATCTACTCAAGTGTTACTAGTATAGGTGGTGAAAGGGGACAGATCTTAAAGTGGTTTTAAGAGCAGAATTTAAATTTTTTTTTAAATCTTAATGCATTCTATGCGTTAAGATAAAAACTGTGTGCAGCAGCTTCCCTCATACTTACCCGAGGTCCATCTAGATCCAGCGATGCTGTCTGGGACTCCCCTCCTCATTGGCAGAGACAGCAGTCCAGCGCCATTGGCTCCTGCTACTGTTAAAGTCAGTTAGCCAATGAGGAGAGAAAGGGGGCTGGGCTGCGGCCCTGTGTCTGAAAGGACACAGGGAGCTGCGGCTCGGCTCTGTTGCCCCTATAGCAAGCTGCTTGCTGTGGGAGCACTCAACAGGAGAGGAGGGGCCAGAATCGCCAAAGATGGAAACACAAAGAAGAGGATTTGGGCTGTTCTTTGCAAAACCCGACAGAGCAGGGAAGTAGAACGTTTGTTATGAACAAAAAATTAAATAAAAAAAATACAATTCAAATGAGACTACCCAAGGCCACAGTACATAAAATACAAGACAAGTAAATGTTCAGTGTGCTTATTGGCTGTAATAGTGTGAAGAGAATATGAAAGAAGATGTCCACGCCCTTAACATGCCCTATTGAAAGAGGTTACCACAATAAAAACAGAAAATCCCTTGACATCTGATAAATGTAGAATAGTGGGAGACTCCCGTTTTACAACATGAAACAGCAGCTGCATGGGCCTTTATAGAGATAAGTTGTCAAACTTGCAAAAACACTTTTTCATCACCCTAGTCTGTGTCGATCCACGTCTAAGCAACGGTTTGTTTTCTTATTGAAAATAGCAACATTTTAATGCATTTGCCATTCTGGTTAATTCTAAATGATGAATAAAGGATGGGGGCTGTCAAGAACAATTTTGCCATTATCACTACCATATGCCCAAATGGAGTATCATTGCCACCTAATGATTTCAAAAGAACTAACCAAATGGAATTTGCTTTAAGGTGCCGTCATTACACAACATAACACAGCTGGAAACCTGCCGACATGCGATAAGGCTGATGTAGCCCACAACCCATTTTAGAAGGAAATTTGTCTGCAGCTGAAATCCTGCTCACCTGGAATGACTGCTGATTCACCAAGCTATACACTAAGATAAAGCCCTGCCCATTCTTAATGTATAAATCCCTCATGGAGGCAAACTGCTCTGTGCCAGCTGTATCCAGGATCTCCAGTACAGAGGGTGAAGAGTCCACCTCAATCTCCTTCCGGTAGAAATCCTCAATGGTGGGGTCATACTTCTCAATAAAAGTGCCTGTAACAAACTGTACAGTCAGGGCTGACTTCCCAACACCTCCGCTGCCCAACACCACCACTTTGTACTCCCTCATGGACCCAGAGAGGAAGAGTCAATCTGTACATGCACTGCAACACGACAGCAGGAGGAGAGGTGTTAATGTGATGGATGGAGTTTCAAGGAGGTCATATCCTCTGTCAGTAGGAAGTGTCCACCGGAGGTTGTGTCTTTAGAGAACGCAACGTCCCAATGTTTCGTGGATGAGGCCTTCCACCGCAATACAAGGGCAGCGACACCTTCTCTATCTCTCCAGACCCCTGTGAATATTTAACAAAAAGAAAAAAAATGTTATTCCCAAAGAAGGCAAATAGGAAAACCGCAGAATTATTTAATTCCCAATAACAAAACATATTGGTGGCTACTTTGTCTTTTTTTTCTTGCAATATGATCCTATAATAACCACTCATGTCAGCTGCATGGGTTACAAAACAAAAGTCACCGAGTCAAACATAAGCAGATCAGGGGTTCTGACTTCACTTGCTTGTTTGGCACAGCGATTCAAAATGCACTGCAGTAGGGAGACACAACAGAAATAAAATATTTTTCACCACGCTGGAAAGTTTGTAGTCACTGCTTCACAGAACTCTGACCCTCAGAAATACCAAAGTTGACAGCCTTGACTGGAGGGGGAAAAATAAAAAACCCTTCTCCCAATGTTTATTTACCTCAGAAAGACAGAGAAAGGCCATTCCTTGTCTGCATCCTCTCCAGACTGAACCCTCTTTACTGCCGGATGCACCTTTAGGCCAGTCACAGACAGTTCAAGAACCAGACAAAATTTGAACCATGTATGGGCAGGCTGAATGTACCCTAGTTGATAGATCAATCAACTTGGGTGCAACCAGCCTGCCAGATTTACTTGTGATTATCACTAGCAGCTGCTATAGCCACTAGCAATATTCACTGTCTTCTCACAGCAGGAGGGATTCCCCTGTCAGCACCCCATACACACTATTACATTTTCTGCAGATTTTCCAAAACCATTTAATATGAGGTCAAACCTCAAGCGTTTTCCGATTTGCATGCAATCATGCAGGCCCTTGCACTACATGGTTTTGGTAAATCTGAAGACAAAAATCTGCAGAAAATCTAATAGTGTGTATGGGGCCTTAGAGTTATTTCTTATCATGGAGGTGTCTAGGAAGGCTCACTGTGAAGGCACAGGCAACAGTGAAGATCTGGAATGGGCCTGAGCTGTCCCTACTGAAGGAACTAAAGCAGTTGGGGTGGAGATATTTTCAGTATAGATTAGTTTAAAGTAGAAGGAAAGGCAAAACTTTTTCTTCCGTTTTTGTTTAAATGGAAAGGAACTGCAACACCTGGTTTTTGTTGCCGTCCATGTTACCATTGGGACGATTTAGCCTCTATTTGTCCTGATTACTTCCTTTTGTGGCTATGGCACAGGGAGTTGAGGGAAATCTCCCCGTGATGACGCAAATGGCAAAAAAAAAAAAAAAAATCTGACAGAGGTAATAACCCTCCCTTACATTATCCAAAATAAAAAGACAAAAAAAGTTTTGGCTTTGGTTCTACTTTAAAGAGGAAGTAAACCCCTTCAAACCACTTTGACCTACAGGTAAGCCTAGATTAAGGCTTACCTGTAGGTCCAAGCAATATCTCCTAAACCTATATGGTTTAGGAGATATTTGCCCGAAAATGGGCACCGCTGCCTACGGCGCATGCGCCGTAGACAGCGGCGCGCAGGCGCACTAAATGCGGCAAATCCAAGAATGGATTTGCCTAATTTGTCGACTCCCGTGCGCATGCGCGGGAGTGACGTCATCGCGGCTTCGCCGCTGTCATTGGTCGGAGCTGCGAGACGCCACCAGCAAGATGGATGCGGCGGACTACAGGGATCAGCGGCGACTTCGCATAGTAGTCCATTATGCTTTACCTTTGCAGGGAAAAAAAGAGGAAGTAAATCCATCAGGGTTTACT
The DNA here is from genome assembly GCF_037356315.1 of Lithobates pipiens. Lineage (NCBI taxonomy): Eukaryota > Metazoa > Chordata > Amphibia > Anura > Ranidae > Lithobates > Lithobates pipiens. The sequence goes on along the minus strand of NW_027507685.1, from coordinate 50,444,879 downwards.
TCCTCTTTAAGAAGGCCAGAGATGGTTGGTCAGTGTCGCGTTTACTATAAAAAGGTACATTTGGAATTTAAAGGAAACCTTTCAAGACAAAATTATGAAAGCTGCCCCTACTGGTGACTTCTGAAAACTAGCTGCCTCGTTGTCAACTAGACCCTCTGGCTTCTATACACTGGGTCAGCATAATGGCCAAGAAACTAGCTTTTTCAGGAAAAGGTCAGTTGTGCAAGCCCATGAATTTATCTCATTTCAGGTTTACTTTAAGTGAAACTACAGCCTTTTCCACCATCCTTTGTCCAGTGCAATAAACTTATACAGCCAGCAGCTTAAAGAGGTTGTAAACCTCCCATTAATGTTTGTACCTATGGGTAAGTCTAGAATAAAGCTTACCTAGAGGTACTGCAACATCTCCTAAACATGTACGGTTTAGGATATTTTACTGTATACTGCTCCGATAATATAATCGGTGCATGAGCTCTGAAGGAACAGCCGCCCGTGCCATTTCTCCAGGAGCACGTGGCATGACTGGCAGCTCCCGCGCACATGCGCAGAGTCCATACGCTCGGAAGGAAAACGGGCAAAGATGGATGCGGCCTGCAGCAGAGACGACTCTGGCTTCGTTTGCAGTTAAGTGTCATTTATATGTGATGCACACTAGCACAGTATAGACATGTGCAGAGTAAAATATTTAGTTTCGGAATTTCGTTTTCGTCCGAAAACTTAATTTATTTAGTTACTCCCGAAATTCGTTTTTATTTATTTCGTTTTTCGTTCAAAAATTGCATTCGTCCGAAAATCCACATGAATTACGGTCGAATCTGTCTTTGAAGGCTTATGGTGTCTGTCGAATGTATAAAGAAGATTCGACGGAGCTAGTATATAGCATACTTTAGAACCCTATTAAAGTCTATGGGACTCCAACGTTCAAAATCTAAAGTGCGAATTTTAAAGGCCAATTTGCAAGTTACTGTCCTAAAAAGTGTTTGGGGACCCGGGTCCTGCCCCAGGGGACATGTATCAATGCAAAAAAAAGTTTTAAAAAACGGCCGTTTTTTCGGGAGCAGTGATTTTAATAATGATTAAAGTTAAACAATAAAAGTGTAATATTCCTTTAAATTTCGTAGTGGGGGGTTGTCTATAGTATGCCTGTGAAGGGGCGCATGTTTCTGGTGCTTAGAACTGTCCCTGCACAAAGTGTCATTTATGCAGGAAAAAAAGTCCTTTAAAATAACTCGCAGCTATTATGAATTGTCGGCTCCGTAATACAGAGAACACTCATTGAAAGTCATTGATAAAAAAAATAAAAAAAATAAAAAAAAAAAAAAATAAAAAAAAGCGTGGGGGTCCCCCAAATTCAATTACCAGGCCCTTCAGGTCTGGTATGGATATTAAGGGGAACCCTGCCTCAAATTTAAAAAAAAATTGACGTGGGGTTCCCCCTAAAAATCCATACCAGACCCTTTATCCGAGCACGCAACCTGGCAGGCCGCAGGAAAAGAGGGGGGGACGAGAGAGCGGCCCCCCCTCCCTCCTGAACCGTACCAGGCCACATGCCCTCAACATTGGGAGGATGCTTTGGGGGTCTGTGACCCCTCAAAGCACCTTGTCCCCATGTTGATGAGGACAAGGGCCTCATCCCCACAACCGTGGCTGTGGAGGTCTGCGGGCGGGGGGCTTATCAGAATCTGGAAGCCCCCTTTAACAAGGGGACCCCCAGATCCCGCCCCCCCCCTGTTTGAAATGGTAAGGGGGTACAAAAGTACCCCTACCATTTCACAAAGAAAGTGTAAAAAATGGTTAAATAAAACAAACACACTTTTGAAAAATTCCTTTATTAAAAATATAATAAAAAATAAAAAAGATTCCAGCGGCGGTAATCCACTCTTGCTATCCTAGCGACGGACGGTCATCTCTCCAGCGATGGCTCATCTCATCCAGCGCAGCGAATCCATCCTTCTTCTGTCTCCGTGGAGGAGACACTGCAGGCATTCCGGCGGCCTGACGTTTCTTATATACGGAGGGCGGGGCCACCCGTCACCTGACCCCGCCCCCCTCTGACGCAAGGGGAAACCCAGGGTTCCCCGTGACGTATGGGTGACCCCGCACCCCTCTGATGTAACACAGGCAGGTTTCCGTTACATCAGAGGGGGGCGGGGTCGCCCATACGTCACGGGGAACCCCGGGTTTCCCCTTGCGTCAGAGGGGGGCGGGGTCAGGTGACGGGTGGCCCCGCCCTCCGTATATAAGAAACGTCAGGCCGCCGGAATGCCTGCAGTGTCTCCTCCACGGAGACAGAAGAAGGATGGATTCGCTGCGCTGGATGAGATGAGCCATCGCTGGAGAGATGACCGTCCGTCGCTGGATAGCAAGAGTGGATTACCGCCGCTGGAATCTTTTTTTTATTTTTTTATTTTTAATAAAGGAATTTTTCAAAAGTGTATTTGTTTTATTTAACCATTTTTTACACTTTATTTGTGAAATGGTAGGGGTACTTTTGTACCCCCTTACCATTTCAAACAGGGGGGGGCGGGATCTGGGGGTCCCCTTGTTAAAGGGGGCTTCCAGATTCTGATAAGCCCCCCGCCCGCAGACCTCCACAACCACCGGCCACGGTTGTGGGGATGAGGCCCTTGTCCTCATCAACATGGGGTCAAGGTGCTTTGAGGGGTCACAGACCCCCAAAGCATCCTCCAAATGTTGAGGGCATGTGGCCTGGTACGGCCTGCCAGGTTGCGTGCTCGGATAAAGGGTCTGGTATGGATTTTTAGGGGGAACCCCACGTCAATTTTTTTTTAAATTTGACGCGGGGTTCCCCTTAATATCCATACCAGACCTGAAGGGTCTGGTTATGGATATTTAGGGGGAACCCCACATCAAATTTTTTCTTAAATTTGAGGCAGGGTTCCCCTTAATATCCATACCAGACCTGAAGGGCCTGGTAATTGAATTTGGGGGACCCCCACGCTTTTTATTTTATTTATTTATTTTTTTATCAATGACTTTCAATGAGTGTTCTTTGTATTACGGAGCCGACAATTCATAATAGCTGCGAGTGATTTTAAAGGACTTTTTTTCCTGCATAAATGACTCTTTGTGCAGGGACAGTTCTAAGCACCAGAAACATGAGCCCCTTCACAGGCATACTATAGACAACCCCCCCCCCCCCCTACGAAATTTAAAGGAACATTACACTTTTATTGTTTCACTTTAATCATTATTAAAATCACTGCTCCCGAAAAAACGGCCGTTTTTAAAACTTTTTTTTGCATTGATACATGTCCCCTGGGGCAGGACCCGGGTCCCCAAACACTTTTTAGGACAGTAACTTGCAGAATCTTTTCTCTCTGTCAAATCTTTTTTCTCTGTCGAATATTTTCTCTATATAATCTTGGACTAATAGAGGTAAGGTTAGGCACATTCGGCCACAGGTTCTATAGACAGATTGTTATTGTCAGAGTCATGTCGAATCTCCTATTCTATATCGAACTGTTGTAACAATGAAAACGAAAATTAAGCATTTATGTCGGATCTTTTGTTTTTCGGATTTTGTGCTTTCGTTATCGTTTGTCAAAACGAAAACGAAAATAGCTGAAATTCGGACGAAAATGCATTCGGACGAAAACGAATGCACATGTCTAGCACAGTATGCCTTTACTTTGCAGGGAAGGGGGATTTTTTTTTTTTTTAAGCAGAGTTTACTTCCTCTTTAAGGTCAGCCATAGACTGTTTGAATCTCGGCCGGTTCAGCAGGAACTGGCCAAGAGTCAAACCATGTATGGGCAGGCTGAATGTACCAAGTTGATAGATCAACTTGAGTACAACCAGCATGCCAGATTTTGCATGCAATTACGGCTAGCAACAATTACTGTCTAGTCTAGGACAGCTTGCCCTGCCCAGCTGGGAGAAGAAAATGGCACGGCGGGAGGAATTCCCCTGTCAACACAGCCTGTGGTTGCAGGAAATTTGCTCCGTATATGGCCTGCATTACCCTTATAAGTAAGTGACGCACTCTGTAGACCTCCTGCATTGAGGGCACTCAAACTACAGACATAGACAAATGATTGCCATTTCAAGGCATGGGCCAATGGGAATGTCAGCAGTAAAGCCCCGTACACACGAGCGGACTTTTCAACATCCAAAGTCTGACGGAATGATTCCGGCAGACTATTCGATCGTGTGTGGGCTGCAACGGACTTTTGATTCACAAAAGTCTGACAGACTTTAGAAATGGAACATGCTTCAAATTTTTCCGCCAGAACTCTGCCAGACCCAGTTCCTACCGAAAAATTTGCTCGTGTGTATGCTATTCCGACGGACTAAAACCGACACTAGGGCAGCTATTGGCTACTGGCTATGAACTTCCTTATTCGAGTCCAGTCGTACATCATCACGTTCGAATCCGTCGGAGTTTGGTGTGATTGTGTGTGGCCAAGTCCGCTCATTCGGAAAGTCCGTCAGAACTCTGTCAGAACTCCGGCAGAACTCCTTTGGAAGTCTGTCGGACATAAGTCTGGTCGTGTGTACGCGGCATAAGTCACCCAATTTTATAGAAACTGACACTACTAGGAGATTGTGTTTTAACACACAGCAACCCACCTGCTCTATATGCAGTGCAGTTCATTGTGAATGGAAACCCAACACATTGCACTGTACACCACAATGCATATACCCTGCGTTATGGTGCGCCACACACATGCATGTATTATATATATATATATATATATATATATATATATATATATATATATATATATATATATATATATATATATATATAGTTGAAACGTGTACATTAACGCACCCCATGGAATACTTTAGTGTCAATGGGCCATCATTGCTGTCTCCATTATCCTAATTTTCAGCTTACCCGCAAACCTCCAGAGCGCTGGTTTGAACTACCAGTCTGAGCAGTGCATGAACTATTTAATCACAGTAATATGCACTCCGCTCACCTCATGCTACATCTCCCGGGATTACTTGTGCCCATTCGGCAATGCACACACACTAGAACACATTTTCTGGTACCTTCTGCAAGTGAAGGGGACAGCCAGCAACTTGGTAGCCGATTCCTGGACCTGCTGTCAGTCAATTAGGCCAGGGAGTTATTGGTTTTACAGCTGAAAGAAGATAAATGCGGTGGGGTCGGGTGCAAAGGACACATCGAGAACACACCAAGAAGGGTGGCTACATTACATCTACAATGAGGATGTGTAGAGATGAAAGCAGTCACTCTTATGAAGAGCATGCAAGTCACAGATTTTCTAAATATTGTTTTTATATAATCAAACATGGCTAATCAATTTTATATGGGCGCTTGAGAGGGTAAACAACATTAAATTTCTGATTGTGATTCAAAACTAAAAAGGCAAAACTTTTTTATTCTTTGTTTTGGATAGAATAGAGAGGGACTAGAACACCAGTCAGGTTTTGATTGCTGTCTGCGCACCCCCGTTAGGGAGATTCACCTTCTCCATTTGCCATGTTTACCTTTATGACTGAGAAATTTAAAGAAAACGGAAAGAAAATCAGGAATAGAGGGGAAATCTTTTAGTGGGGACACTAGCACTGGTGACATCCTTATATTCCCTCACTTTAGAGGGATTTCCTCTCATTTCCTGATCTGACTATGAGACAGGACGTAAAGGAAAATCTCCCCAAAAGGGACACAGATGGCAAAATAAAAAAAATTAAAAAAAACAAACAAACAGCAAATTGAGAGGGGTAATAACCTTCCCTTACGCTATATAAAATAGAAAGTTTTGTCTTTAGTTCCACTTTAACCACTTCCCCAAGGGTGGCGATCCATGCCTTACATCTGCCTGTGGCTGCAGGCATCATCCTGGTACCTTTTTTATTTTATTTTTATTTTGTATTTTTTCAGCCAGCAATTCTCTGTGTTTTGTAAAAGTCATCCTAGCAGCAGATTTGCCACTGGATTGCTTTTACAGGCAGTGGGCGTAGATGTCCCTCAACCTCCCACCGCCACCTTTCTGGTCAGCCTTCCTGTGTGATCAGGGAGCACAGTATCTGATCTGGCGGTGCAACAGGGTTACCATAGATCTGGCCAAGGATCGGATGGTACCCAGCCATCTCTATGATCCTGGGAGGCCTGAAGCGACGTCAGAGATAATTTTTTTTTTTTTAATTGATCTCATGATTTCCAAGGTAGAGGAGATCTGGGGTCTTATCGATGTCTCGATAAAGAGGACCGGTCATGACTTATTTCTATCACAAGGGATATTTACGATTGTTGTGATAGGAATAAAAGTGATTTAAAAAAAAAAAAAAAGAAGGACAGTGTAAAAATATAAATTGAAAGGGCCCCTGTCCCCTCGTGCAAAAGCAGACGTAGGTCACGCCCGCATATACAAATTTTATAGAGAGCGATAATTCTAGTGCTAGAACTCTTCTGCAACTCTAAACTGGTAAGCTGTTAAAAAAAATAAAAAATTAAAGTGTCGCCTATGTGGATTCTTAAAGGGGTTGAAAACCCTCGTTCTGGGGTCCCACAGCGGTGCTAGTGACTCCCCTCCGCATCGAGTGTCCACGTTGGAAAAGCGCTGTCCTTGGTGGACACCCATGCGGGTGTGCTCCCAAGTCCTTAATCTGTGTCCTTTTACAAAAAAAAAAAAAAAGGAAGAGATTCTGCCCCACCCCCTAGCTCCAAGTCATTGGATTTGATTGACAGCAGTGGGAACCAATGGCTGCGCTGCTATCAATCTATCCAACCAGGACACGAGACACCAGCTAGTGCTGGTGTGCTTGTTCCTGGCTGGAGAAAGATTGGGGTCAATTTACGGTAAGTAAAAATGGGGGCTCGGATGAGCTGTAGCACCACAGTAGGTTTTTCACCCTAATGCATGGAATGCATTAACCACTTCAGCCCCGGAAGGATTTAACCCCTTCCTGACCAGATCATTTTTGCGATTCGGCACTGCGTCGCTTTAACTGACAATTGAGCAGTTGTGCGACGTGGCTCACAAACAAAATTGCCATCCTTTTTTTCCCCACAAATAGAGATTTCTTTTGGTGGTATTTGATCACCTCTGCGGTTTTTATTTTTTGCGCTATAAACAAAAAAAAAAAAAAAAGCATTATTTTTAACTTCTTGCTATAATAAATATCCCCCCAAAAATATATGAAAAAAAACATTTTCCCCCCTCAGTTTAGGCCGATACGTATTCCTTTACATATTTTTGGTAAAAAAAAATAAATAAATAAAAAAATCACAATAAGCGAGTGATTGCGCAGAAGTTATAGCGTCTACAAAACAGGATAGTTTTATTAATAATTTTTTTTTTTTTTTTTTTTTTTTACTAGTAATGGCGGTAAACAGCGATTTTTATCGTGACTGCAACATTTTGGCAGACACATCGGACAATTTTGACACATTTTTGGGACCATTGACATTAATACAGCGATCGATGCTATAAAATTGCATTGATTACTGTAAAAATGTCACTGGTAGTCAAGGGATTAACCACTAGGTGACAGTGTAGCGGTTAAGTGTGTCCTGGGGCACATTTCTAACTGTGGGGGGGGGGGGGGAGCAGAGATCAGTGACACAGTCACTAGGCAGTTCTTCCTCCGCGTGAGACGATCGTGGGTATCCCCGCAGCGATTGAGTCCACGGAACCCACGATCCGACTCACAGAGGTCCCGTCCGGCGCGTGATGGCAAGGTGGCAAATTTAAAAGGGACGTACAGGTACACCCATTTGCCTGTCCATGCCATTCTGCCGATGTATGCTGGTCAGGAAGTGGTTAAGTACCGTCGTTTGCAGCCATTCCGCAAGCATTTACAATTTTAAAGCGTGACATGTTAGGTATCTATTTACTTGGCATATCATCTTTTATAGTTTACCGAAAAATTGGCTTATATATTGGATTTTTTGCCATTATAATTCATTAAAGTGTATTTTCTCTAAAGAAAAAAGCATTTGAAAAATCACTTTGTAAATGCCGCGTGACATAAAAAAAATTGCGATGCCACCATTTTATTTTATAGCCCCTCTGCCTTAAACATATATATAATTTTTCGGGGTTCTACGTGATTTTCTAGCAAAAAAAAATAAAAATTTAGATTTTTACATATAGGAGAGGAGTGCCAGAAATGGCCTGGAACTAGTTACCGTAACTTCACCTGAACTGCTTTTAATAACATGTAAGCTGCAGTAGACTGCATAATGAATACAAACCACTGATTACTCAGAATTGTAGTGTGGTTCTGGGCAGAGATATCTATAAGAGAATAATTATAGCGAGTAGTACACATATTGTATTTTGGGTTGTATCTGCTTCCTTGGTTGCACACCACATAATTTTAATCTAGTCCATATTTATTAGTACACATAAATAGCAGTCATCTCAACACTAAACTAAATTGTCACCACACCCTATCAAACCACAGCCACCAACACACACTTCATTTCAATGTTTCGCTCATGAATAACTACAGTGCTGCAAAAAATAAAGGATGCTTATCTAGCGCACATATAAAAAAAAAAAAAAAAAAAAAAAAAAAGGACCAAAGATCTACTACCAAAACATTTAGTATTTGAGACCTTCTTCAGCCAGCATTTTCCAAATAGCTTAGTGCCCACCAGTAGATGGAGCAAAGGTTTGTGGATCTCGCAGAACCTCCTGCAGGAAGATCTCACCCTTGCTGCAATGAAGTTTCACTACTCCTGAACATAAAAGAAAGATTAAAAAAAAAAAATCTTCATTATGGCAGGGGCACACAGACCTCGCCTGCCCAGCGAGGGACCAGGGGCACACAGGCCACGCCTGCCCAGCGAGGGACCAGGGGCACACAGGCCACGCCTGCCCAGCGAGGGACCAGGGGCACACAGGCCACGCCTGCCCAGCGAGGGACCAGGGGCACACAGGCCACGCCTGCGCTGCTTCTTCTTAAAGGAACAAGTGAGAATCCTTTTTAGACCTCATGCTTACAAACAGTAAAAAGCTGAAAATATCCTGGACATAAAATTCCAGGCCACACTCTTCTAAACACTGATGCCTCTCTAAAAAAATGACATACCCGTGTATGTAAGAGTACAGTTTATAGGGGTACGCAAAATTTTTTTTGCATATGCCCGTACATTGTACTTGTGCTTACACTAGCATCGCTATATGCATGGAGTACAGTGACATACAGCCATTCAAATCAACGACTGCCCGTGTGGAATATGCCAATATTGCATGTACAGATGGTACAGATAGGGGACTCTTTCTCTCCCCTCCTCCATACAGACGGTACAGAGAGGGGGCGTTCCCCCCCCTTCATACAGACGGTACAGAGAGGGGGCGTTCCCAACCCCCCTCCATACAGACGGTACAGAGAGGGGGCGTTCCCAACCCCCCTCCATACAGACGGTACAGAGAGGGGGCGTTCCCAACCCCCCTCCATACAGACGGTACAGAGAGGGGGCGTTCCCCCCTCCATACAGACGGTACAGAGAGGGGGCGTTCCCCCCTCCATACAGACGGTACAGAGAGGGGGCGTTCCCCCCCCCCTCCATACAGACGGTACAGAGAGGGGGCGTTCCCCCCCCCCCTCCATACAGACGGTACAGAGAGGGGGCGTTCCCCCCCCCCCTCCATACAGACGGTACAGAGAGGGGGCGTTCCCCCCCCCCCTCCATACAGACGGTACAGAGAGGGGGCGTTCCCCCCCCCCTCCATACAGAAGGTACAGAGAGGGGGCGTTCCCCCCCCCCCTCCATACAGACGGTACAGAGAGGGGGCGTTCCCCCCCTCCTCCATACAGACGGTACAGAGAGGGGGCGTTCCCCCCCCTCCATACAGACGGTACAGAGAGGGGGCGTTCCCCCCCCCTCCATACAGACGGTACAGAGAGGGGGCGTTCCCCCCCCCCCTCCATACAGACGGTACAGAGAGGGGGCGTTCCCCCCCCCCTCCATACAGACGGTACAGAGAGGGGGCGTTCCCCCCCCCCCCTCCATACAGACGGTACAGAGAGGGGGCGTCCCCCCCCTCCATACAGACGGTACAGAGAGGGGTGCAGAGAAGGGGCACCCCCCCCTCCATACAGACGGTACAGAAAAGGGGCGTCCCCCCCTTCCATACAGACGGTACAGAAAAGGGGCGTCCCCCCCCTCCATACAGACGGTACAGAAAAGGGGCGTCCCCCCCCCCCTCCATACAGACGGTACAGAAAAGGGGCGTCCCCCCCCCTCCATACAGACGGTACAGATAGGGGGCTCCCCCCTTCCATACAGACGGTACAGATAGGGGGCTCCCCCCTTCCATACAGACGGTACAGATAGGGGGCTCCCCCCTTCCATACAGACGGTACAGATAGGGGGCTCCCCCCTTCCATACAGACGGTACAGATAGGGGGCTCCCCCCTTCCATACAGACGGTACAGATAGGGGGCTCCCCCCTTCCATACAGACGGTACAGATAGGGGGCTCCCCCCTTCCATACAGACGGTACAGATAGGGGGCTCCCCCCTTCCATACAGACGGTACAGATAGGGGGCTCCCCCCTTCCATACAGACGGTACAGATAGGGGGCTCCCCCCTTCCATACAGACGGTACAGATAGGGGGCTCCCCCCTTCCATACAGACGGTACAGATAGGGGGCTCCCCCCTTCCATACAGACGGTACAGATAGGGGGCTCCCCCCTTCCATACAGACGGTACAGATAGGGGGCTCCCCCCTTCCATACAGACGGTACAGATAGGGGGCTCCCCCCTTCCATACAGACGGTACAGATAGGGGGCTCCCCCCTTCCATACAGACGGTACAGATAGGGGGCTCCCCCCTTCCATACAGACGGTACAGATAGGGGGCTCCCCCCTTCCATACAGACGGTACAGATAGGGGGCTCCCCCCTTCCATACAGACGGTACAGATAGGGGGCTCCCCCCTTCCATACAGACGGTACAGATAGGGGGCTCCCCCCTTCCATACAGACGGTACAGATAGGGGGCTCCCCCCTTCCATACAGACGGTACAGATAGGGGGCTCCCCCCTTCCATACAGACGGTACAGATAGGGGGCTCCCCCCTTCCATACAGACGGTACAGATAGGGGGCTCCCCCCTTCCATACAGACGGTACAGATAGGGGGCTCCCCCTTCCATACAGACGGTACAGATAGGGGGCTCCCCCTTCCATACAGACGGTACAGATAGGGGGCTCCCCCCTTCCATACAGACGGTACAGATAAGGGGCTCCCCCCTTCCATACAGACGGTACAGATGGGGGCTCCCCCCTTCCATACAGACGGTACAGATAGGGGGCTCCCCCCTTCCATACAGACGGTACAGAGAGGGGGCGTTCCCCCCCCCCTCCATACAGACGGTACAGAGAGGGGGCGTTCCCCCCCCCCTCCATACAGACGGTACAGAGAGGGGGCGTTCCCCCCCCCTCCATACAGACGGTACAGAGAGGGGGCGTTCCCCCCCCCCCCTCCATACAGACGGTACAGAGAGGGGGCGTCCCCCCCCTCCATACAGACGGTACAGAGAGGGGTGCAGAGAAGGGGCACCCCCCCTCCATACAGACGGTACAGAAAAGGGGCGTCCCCCCCTTCCATACAGACGGTACAGAAAAGGGGCGTCCCCCCCCTCCATACAGACGGTACAGAAAAGGGGCGTCCCCCCCCTCCATACAGACGGTACAGAAAAGGGGCGTCCCCCCCCCTCCATACAGACGGTACAGATAGGGGGCTCCCCCCTTCCATACAGACGGTACAGATAGGGGGCTCCCCCCTTCCATACAGACGGTACAGATAGGGGGCTCCCCCCCTTCCATACAGACGGTACAGATAGGGGGCTCCCCCCTTCCATACAGACGGTACAGATAGGGGGCTCCCCCCTTCCATACAGACGGTACAGATAGGGGGCTCCCCCCTTCCATACAGACGGTACAGATAGGGGGCTCCCCCCTTCCATACAGACGGTACAGATAGGGGGCTCCCCCCTTCCATACAGACGGTACAGATAGGGGGCTCCCCCCTTCCATACAGACGGTACAGATAGGAGGCTCCCCCCTTCCATACAGACGGTACAGATAGGGGGCTCCCCCCTTCCATACAGACGGTACAGATAGGGGGCTCCCCCCTTCCATACAGACGGTACAGATAGGGGGCTCCCCCCTTCCATACAGACGGTACAGATAGGGGGCTCCCCCCTTCCATACAGACGGTACAGATAGGGGGCTCCCCCTTCCATACAGACGGTACAGATAGGGGGCTCCCCCCTTCCATACAGACGGTACAGATAGGGGGCTCCCCCCTTCCATACAGACGGTACAGATAGGGGGCTCCCCCCTTCCATACAGACGGTACAGATAGGGGGCTCCCCCCTTCCATACAGACGGTACAGATAGGGGGCTCCCCCCTTCCATACAGACGGTACAGATAGGGGGCTCCCCCTTCCATACAGACGGTACAGATAGGGGGCTCCCCCCTTCCATACAGACGGTACAGATAGGGGGCTCCCCCCTTCCATACAGACGGTACAGATAGGGGGCTCCCCCCTTCCATACAGACGGTACAGATAGGGGGCTCCCCCCTTCCATACAGACGGTACAGATAGGGGGCTCCCCCCTTCCATACAGACGGTACAGATAGGGGGCTCCCTCCTTCCATACAGACGGTACAAATAGGGCCCCCCCTCCATACAGACAGTACAGATAGGGGGTATCCCCCTCCATACAGACAGTACAGATAGGGGGCTTCCCTCTACAGATAGGGGGCTCCCCCCTCCACACAGACAGGGGGCTCCCTCTATACAGACAGTACAGATAGGGGGACAGCACGGGCCGGTCTCCTGCCATGCACAAGCCTTGTCTATGCCGGGCCCAGGGTTCCGTACATCTCACCTCTCCTCTCAGGGTGGGTCCCGGATCCTCCGCCGAGTCCGGAGCTCCGGAAGGAAGTAGAAGAGGCAGGCTCGGCGGAAGTGACAAGCACGCCCGGGTCAGGGAGGCCGGAGGCGGGCTGTAGAAGCCGGTGTTGTAAAATTTCATGCGACCCGTGATTTTCACTCACCCCGTCACTTCCGGTGAGGCTACGTCATTCGCACAGCTGACGGCGGGCCTTTACTGCGCATGTGTCAATCCCCTGCCCTTAACAGCGCATGCGCTGTAGATTTATGCTCACGGTGGAGAAAAATTATAGCCTCGAGTGGGCGGAGACTTGCGGGTGGGCGGGCGGAGCTGAACAGATGGTGAGAACGTCCCCGCCCACCCCAAGATTTTCTTCACTGGTGAAGAAAAATCATGGCTTCAAGCTGTGAACAACAAGGCTCAGCGGTCCTACGCAAGAAACACACCAATTTTGGCCACAATGAATATACATAGTAGGAGAGCCACTATATGCACTTACTATAAGATTTTTTTTTTTTTTTTTTACCACTGCCTGTTTTTGATCTTATAATATGTGACCCCACAGTGCAGAATATGGAGGCCGGTGACCCCACACCCCAGAATATGGAGGCCGGTGACCCCACACCCCAGAATATGGAGGCCGGTGACCCCACACCCCAGAATATGGAGGCCAGTGACCCCATACCCCAGAATATGGAGGCCGGCTCCAGCGGTGACCCCACAGTGCACAATATGGGGGCCGGTGACCCCACAGTGCAGAATATGGAGGCCGGTGACCCCACACCCCAGAATATGGAGGCCGGTGACCCCACACCCCAGAATATGGAGGCCAGTGACCCCATACCCCAGAATATGGAGGCCGGCTCCAGCGGTGACCCCACAGTGCACAATATGGGGGCCGGTGACCCCACAGTGCAGAATATGGAGGCCGGTGACCCCACACCCCAGAATATGGAGGCCAGTGACCCCACACCCCAGAATATGGAGGCCAGCTCCACCGGTGACCCCACACCCCAGAATATGGAGGCCAGTGACCCCACACCCCAGAATATGGAGGCCGGCTACACCGGTGACCCCACACACCAGAATATGGAGGCCAGTGACCCCACACCCCAGAATATGGAGGCCGGCTACACCGGTGACCCCACACACCAGAATATGGAGGCCAGTGACCCCACACCCCAGAATATGGAGGCCGGCTCCAGCGGTGACCCCACAGTGCAGAATATGGGGGCCGGTGACCCCACACCCCAGAATATGGAGGCCGGCTCCAGCGGTGACCCCATAGTGCAGAATATGGGGGCCGGTGACCCCACAGTGCAGAATATGGAGGCCGGTGACCCCACACCCCAGAATATGGAGGCCGGCTACACCGGTGACCCCACACACCAGAATATGGAGGCCAGTGACCCCACACCCCAGAATATGGAGGCCGGCTACACCGGTGACCCCACACACCAGAATATGGAGGCCAGTGACCCCACACCCCAGAATATGGAGGCCGGCTACACCGGTGACCCCATAGTGCAGAATATGGGGGCCGGCTCCACCGGTGACCCCACACCCCAGAATATGGAGGCCAGTGACCCCACACCCCAGAATATGGAGGCTGGCTCCAGCGGTGACCCCACAGTGCAGAATATGGAGTCCGGACTCAGTGACCCCAAAATATGCAGGCTGATCTCACTGGTGACCCCACATTCCAGAATATGGAGGCCGGGCTTACTGGTGATCCTGGAATATGGAGGCTGATCTCACTGGTGACCCCACACCCCAGAATATGGAGTCCGGACTCATCGGTGACCCCAGAATATGGTGGGTGGAGCCACACTCACTCTTCTAGGGGTTCACTAGGTCTTGCAGGTTTACATGCCATCACTCACCCTTAGGAGTCCCTCCTGCCACGTCTCTACCAGGTGCTGGTCTGTGAGCGTCTATTAATGGGTAGCAATGTGGCTGGGACCGGCTGACAAGGCTGCAGAGAACAATATACAGGGGCCCCCGATCCATAGAATGGTGGAATCCCCATATACAAGGCTGCCCCCCCCCCCCCCCAAAGTGTCCACCAACTCAGGGGTCCCCAGCCTCAGGTGGAGGACAATGCCAACTTCTCTTGTCTAGTTTCAGGTATGGGGGAGAAGATGGGACTTCCGGGCTCAGGATGTGTCTAACAGGAGAAGAACAAAGAAAAGGATGGGGGGTGATGACACATGGCATGGAGAGGATGGGGGATGATGACACATGGCATGAAGAGGATGGGGGATAACAGATGGCACATGGCATGGAGAGGATGGGGGATGATGGCGCATGGCATGGAGAGGATGGGGGGTGATTGTACATGGCATGGAGAGGATGGGGGGTGATTGTACATGGCATGGACAAGATGGGGATAACCATTGTTAGGTTGAACTGGTGTCTGTGTCCAGCTGGGGAGATACCTCTCTTAATCCTGGGGACCATCCCTCCTCTCCCTCCTCATCCTGGAGACCCTTTCTTGTCTCTATTCATCCTGGAGATCATTCCTCCTCTCTCCTCATCCTGGAGACCCTTTCTTGTGTCTCTTCATCCTGGAGAACCTTCCTCCTCTCTCCTCATCCTGGGGGACCCTTCCTCCTCTCTCCTCATCCTGGGGGCCATTCCTCCTCTCTCCTCATCCTGGGGGCCATTCCTCCTCTCTCCTCATCCTGGGGGCAATTCCTCCTCTCTCCTCATCCAGGATCCTTGTCTCCAGGATGAGGAGAGAGGAGGAATTGTCTCCAGGATGAGGAGAGAGGAGGAATTGTCTCCAGGATGAGGAGAGAGGAGGAATTGTCTCCAGGATGAGGAGAGAGGAGGAATTGTCTCCAGGATGAGGAGAGAGGAGGAATTGTCTCCAGGATGAGGAGAGAGGAGGAATTGTCTCCAGGATGAGGAGAGAGGAGGAATTGTCTCCAGGATGAGGAGAGAGGAGGAATTGTCTCCAGGATGAGGAGAGAGGAGGAATTGTCTCCAGGATGAGGAGAGAGGAGGAATTGTCTCCAGGATGAGGAGAGAGGAGGAATTGTCTCCAGGATGAGGAGAGAGGAGGAATTGTCTCCAGGATGAGGAGAGAGGAGGAATTGTCTCCAGGATGAGGAGAGAGGAGGAATTGTCTCCAGGATGAGGAGAGAGGAGGAATTGTCTCCAGGATGAGGAGAGATGAGGAATGGTGTCCAGGATGAGGAGAGATGAGGAATGGTGTCCAGGATGAGGAGTAGGAATGGTCTTCAGGGTGAGAAGAGGAGAGGAGGAATGGTCCCCAGCATGAGGAGTAGGAATGGTCCTCAGGGTGAGAAGAGAGGAGGAATGGTTCCCAGCATGAGGAGAGAGGATGAATGGTTCCCTCGAAGAGGCAAAAGGAGTTATGTTCCCCAGGATGAGGAGAGGAGGAACGGTCCCCAGGATGAAGCGAGAGGAGGAACGGTCCCGAGGATGAAGCGAGAGGAGGAACGGTCCCCAGGATGAAGAAGATACAATGAAGGTATTTGCAACACTTGAAATGCTGTGAAAATATTTTCTGTATTTATTCAGTTTAAATAAACGTCACATACAATAATTATGAACGATTATTAATTACATTTGGTTGGGAGGAGTCAAAGAACAGGGCTGTACAAAAACGGGTACATGGTGGGGGCGGGTTTGAGGTCATTGCACCTAGAAAAAAGGGACCGCTACAAAAGATCAATCCAAGAGAGCGGTGAGTACATTATAAAAAAGTTCTCCCAGGAGGGTTTCTATGGTACGGGATCTGCTGCCCTCTAGTGACAGACAGGATACATTACAGTACAAAGTGCAGCTGCCAACCAACAGAATCTGTAACATTTCCTGAGGTCTGAGATGTGCAAATTATAGTCGGGCTTCAGATTCTCCTGACTTCAACATAACGTACAAAGCTGGAGGAGAGAAAAAAAAAAGTGTAAATTGTCAGAACAACAACAAGAGCAACAGAAAAGGCAGAGGAGGGAGGAGGAGGAGGAATGAGAGAGGAGCAGCAACAGAAACAGCAGACAAGAAACCGGAATGGCAGAGAAGGAGGGAGAGAGGAGCAGCAACAGGATCAGCAGACAACAGGGATGGCAGAGGAGGGAGAGAGGAGCAGTGACAGGAACAGCAGACAAACAGGAGTGGCAGAGGAGCAACGCTAGGAATGGCAGAGAAGGAAAGAGGAGCAGCAACAGGAACGGCAGAGGAGCAGCGACAGGAACAGCAGACAAGAAACAAGAGGAATGGCAGAGGAGCAAAGCCAGGAACGGGAAAGAGGGAGAGAGGAGCAGCACCAGGAATGGCAGAGGAGGGAGAGAGAGGAGCAATGACAGAAACGGCAGAGAAGCAACGTCAGGAACAGCAGACAATGAAGAGGAACAGCAGAGGAGCAACGTCGGGAGCAATGACAGGAGAGACAGAGGTGGAGCAGCAACAGAGGAACGGCAGAGAAGAAGGAGAGGAGCAGCAACAAGGAGGGACAGAGGAGCAATGTCAGGAATGGCAGAGGAGCAGCAACAGGAACAGCAGAGGAGCAACAAAGGAGCAGTGTCAGGACCAGCAGACAAGAAACAAACAAAAAGGAATGGCAGAGGAGCAATGACAGGATTGGCAACGACCGGAACGGCAGACGAGCAGCGACAGGAACAACAGACAAGAAACAAGAGGAATGGCAGAGGAGCAATGCTAGGAACGGCAGAGAAGGAGGGAGAGAGGAGCAGCAACAGCAGGGACAGAGGAGCAACAACAGAGGAGCAACACCAGGAATGACAGAGGAAGAGAGGAGCAATAACAGAAACGGCAGAGAAGCAACGTCAGGAACAGCAGACAATGAAGAGGAACAGCAGAGGAGCAACGTCGGGAGCAATGACAGGAGAGACAGAGGAGGAGCAGCAACAGAGGAACGGCAGACAAGAAGGAGAGAGGAGCAGCAACAAGAAGGGACAGAGGAGCAATGTCAGGAATGGCAGAGGGGCAGCAACAGGAACAGCAGACAAGAAACAGGAATGGCAGCGGAGCAACGCCAGCACCGGCAGAGGAGCAACAAAGGAGCAGAGTCAGGAACAGCAGACAAGAAACAGGAATGGCAGAGGAGGAGGGACAGAAGAGCAATGACAGGAGCGA
Source organism: Lithobates pipiens (assembly GCF_037356315.1). Taxonomy (NCBI): domain Eukaryota; kingdom Metazoa; phylum Chordata; class Amphibia; order Anura; family Ranidae; genus Lithobates; species Lithobates pipiens. Next base: position 50,426,898 of record NW_027507685.1, on the reverse strand, counting down.
CAGATCAGAAACCACAGATGAGTGACAGGAGAGACAAGAGAGGAAGGAATGGAGTTACAGAATGAAGATTTCCCAGCAGTAGTCCTCACCGGTGGCCTCGCTGTGAAGCACAGCGCTGTCATGACTGCGGACCTGGCATCTGGTGTAGACTTTCTGACCGTCGACCTTCTCCACTCGGCTGTCTATGAGGACTGTGGATCCCAGAGGAATCGGACTACAGACACAAAGAGAACCTCATTACACCTCTCTGCTATCACAGCTTCAGAACATCAACAACTCCTACCCCCCCCCCCCCCGCGAGAGTCTCCCCAATATTATTCTTCCCCTGTCACTACCACATCATCACCGCCGGCCATCGATTGTACAATCTCCTGACAACCATGTAGTGTCAGGTAGGTCCTCTTCTCCCCCCTGGGCGCTTACCTCCGATAGTCGAGGTTCAGGTTGGCGGTCATAGCCGGTCCGATGCCGTTTACAATTCCCGCCCCCACGGTGGAGTCTACGATGGTGGCGATGCAGCCCCCGTGTGTGTACCTAGAAGAAGGCAAGAGGGGACGCGAGAGGTGGAAGGAGAACAAGGAGAGCCCGAGGAACCAAAGGATTCTGGTTAGGGTAGGCTCTGCGAAGAAAAAAAAAAAGAAAAAAAAAAAAAAGAAAATAACGCTCACCCTGCGAGGCCCCCCAGATAGGGCCCGGGCTGGAATATGCAGACTGTCCTCTTCTCCGCCTCGTTATAGAACATACAATACTCGAAGCCGATTCCTTCCTGATCCAGGTTCCTGGTGAAGAAACGAGTTTCCCCGTCGGCCTCCAGGCTCATACCTGTACAGGAGGAGGTCAGAGGTCACCAGAGGAGCTTACACTCTAATGTCATCCCCCACCACAGCCAAACACTATTCTTATTCTTGTACTCGATCTGCTGCCAGCGAACTCCTCGTAGGAGGGAAGTCTCCTCCAGCTCGGGTCTCGGCTCAGCTCCTCGTACAGCCTCTTGGTTTCGGGGTTCCAGGTGGGGTTGGGCACGGCGTAGTCCCGCGGTTGGAGGGCGGCCTGCAGATTTAAAAATAAATAAATAAACAGATGTCAGACCTGTGCCCTTCGCTTTGGCTTTTCTATGATTGGGAGGGTTAAAAAGAAGACATTCTGGGTGGAGTCTTTGGTGGATATTCAGCCTATAGGAAGCAGATGTTTGGGATCACCTCCCACTGACAGCGATCACCGTCCCGCGGTCAGGGTGTGAGCGGCACTAGAGGTGTGTGCAGAACATTCAAATTTCTTACGTTACCAAATTTTGGTTTCAGAATTTTAGTTAAAAATTTTAATTTTGTTTATTCATTTTCTGACGGATTCCACAATTTTTTGAAAAACAATTTGAACTCGTAAAAAACAAAAAATAAAAAAAACAAAAAACAATACAAAACAAAACCCAAAACAAAACACAAACATCACACGATCAATGATTCAAATTCTGTGTGAAGAAATAGCTGGTTGCTAAGGATCGGGCTGGGGGCGCCGTCCGCCACGTCCTTAGCAACCGACGACTCGTTGGCTGTCAGCGGGATTCCCCACTGACAGCTGAAACGTAAAAACAAATGAGTGCTGGCAATAGAAAATCCTGGAAAAAAAAAACAAACCCCCCCCCCCAACAACCAACCCTGCATGGGCACCAGCCCCCCCCCCCCCCCCCGATGGGGAAGAGGAATAAAAAAAAAAAAAAAAAAAAAGCATAGGGGTCCGGACCTTTATCCAAGCATGCAACCCAGGAAAGGGGGGAAGGGGGGGTGTATGAGCAAGTGCCCCCCCACCCCAAACCATACCAGGTCACCATACCAGGGCCCTGCCCTAAGCACCATGCTGATGGGGACAAGGGCCTCTTTCCAACAACCCTGGCTGGTGGTTGTGGGGGGGGGACCCCAGATCCCGCCCTACCCACCTATGTGAATGAGTATGGTGTACATAGATCAAAAATAGTAAATAAAAAGTCCCCCCCAGGCCCTTATCCGATGCAGACCGGGGGGCAGGCAAGGAAAGGGGGGGGGGGGGGTATTGGCAAAAAAACAAAGGAGTCCCCCCCAGATCCCACACTACCTCCAACTATGTGAATGAGTATGAGGTACGTAGTACCCCTACCCTTTCCACCCCAAAAAATTTAAAAATAAATAAAAACCCCTTTCGAACGCTCCACGCTGTTGAATGTCCGACGGTTCTTACATGGCTAAGGGGTGGCCCCGCCCCTGTGACATCACCAACCAGGTAACGCTGGGCTGTTGATGTCACAAAGGGGGTGGGGTGTTTTACATTTCAGCCAGTAGGGAAGCCCGCTGACAGCTGATGACTCATTGGTTGTTAAGGAGGCGGCGGCGGCCACCCCCCCCCTTTAGCAACCAGCTATTTCTTGACACAGGATTCGAATCGGTTGACCTTTTTGTTTCTCCCCCTCCCCCCAAACGATCCGAATCCAAGTCGTACATAAATAATTTGGAATGGGTGAGAAAACGATGAACGTAAATTAAATTTCAACAAAAATGTGTTACCATTTCATCTCCGAGATTCAGATACATCCGAATGGCTACAAATGTATCCAAATTTATATCCAGAGAGGCATAGTGTCTATGGGGCTCCGTCCGGCAGCAGAGCGCGCACATTAGGTGGCATGCCCCTCCCCCACTGGGGACACTCCAGGCGGTTAACCCCTCCCCCAACCAATCAGTACTCACAGGGAATAGGTGTTCATGCTCTACCCTGGCGGCGGCGGCGGTGGAGGCGTGGCGGCAGACGGCAGCGCCGCCCTGGATGATCCTGGAGATTTCGTACAGCATGGTGCCTGAGAGAGGAGACAGGAAGGAGATGAGACGGGGACACCGACATCAATCTATACATTATCCCCCACACTGGAGGAGTACTACATATCCCAGCATGTCCCCCCCCCCCCACACACACACACACACACACACACACACACACACACACACCAGAGCACTACCTATCCCAGCATGTCCCCTCCCCCACACCAGAGCACTACATATCCCAGCATGTCCCCTCCCCCACACCAGAGCACTACATATCGCAGCATGTCCCGTCCCCCCACACCGGAGCACTACATATCCCAGCATGTCCCCTCCCCCACACCGGAGCACTACATATCCCAGCATGTCCCCTCCCCCACACCAGAGCACTACATATCCCAGCATGTCCCCCTCCCCCACACCAGAGCACTACATATCGCAGCATGTCCCGTCCCCCCACACCGGAGCACTACATATCCCAGCATGTCCCCTCCCCCACACCGGAGCACTACATATCCCAGCATGCTCTGTGTATCCTTCCTCCACCTAGAACTGAACTACAAAGTCCCAGCAAAGCCCACAAGCTCCAGAACTCAGCCCCCCCTCACCTGCTGGGAGTTGTGATTCTTTTGCTGCTTTAGACCAAAACAGCTCCTCTGCCCACCTCCTCTCCAAACCCCTTCCATTCCACCAATGTCCCTTTTATCAGCATCTTCCAGGACTCGTCTCTATTCACACCTGTCCCTGATTCCGGAGACATTTTCCTGAAGCCTCCGCCTGGAGAAAATCTCCGCCCACTTGAGTATGATTTTTCACCACCACTTAATATTCAGAGGCATGTTATTAGGGTGGGCGGGGCTGCTGCTGACGTCCTGAGCATCTGTTCAGCTCCGCCCGCCCACCCGCAAGTCTCCGCCCACTCGAGGCTATAATTTTTCTCCACCGTGAGAATAAATCTACAGCGCATGCGCTGTTAAGGGCAGGGGATTGACACATGCGCAGTAAAGGCCCGCCGTCAGCTGTGCGAATGACGTAGCCTCACCGGAAGTGACGGGGTGAGCGAAAATCACGGGTCGCATGAAATTTTACAACACCGGGAGGGGGAAGCTCAATGGTGCGGTGTTGGTTGGTTCTCTGGACCGGGAGAGATCACCAATGACAACATGTAATCTCAGTGTGCGAGACAGTGAAGCGCTGTGATTGGTTGCTGTGGGTGACTGCTGCAGCCCCATAGCGATGTGACACCCTGTGCAGGGAGAGGAATGGCCAATGTTATTGTAGTGGGACTGCTGAGCAGTGATTTCACTAGAATTCACACAACTTTCCCCCCAGACCCACCCTTCTCTATAAGATTAATTTAGTAAAATGATCACAGGGTGAAGACATTGAGAAGTGGCTGTAATATACACATGCTACAGACAATCATCAATGTGTGTCAACAGATATCTAAAACCAAAACTTTTTAATCTAGATATAGTAGAGAAGGTTAAATATTGTCTTTTTTTTCTATCTTTGTCTCATTAAGGAGATTTATCTGCATTTCCTGTCCTGTCCACTCAGCAGAAAGTGAGAAGACATCTTTCCCATGTGAAATCCCATATCAGACAGTTGTCACCAGAAACGTGTCTCCATTGCAAGATTTTCCCTTTCCTGTTCTGTTGGCAACTTGTAATTTTGGATTTATTTTTGCTGATCAGCACAATTAGGGCTCGTTGACACTTGCAGCAGGGGGTGTGTGGTAAAAAAAATAGGTGGTTGAGCCAAGGTTTTACCCCCCCCCCCCCCCAAATCCAATGCAGTAGTTGAAGAGGGGATTGAGCACAAGCAAAGCATCGTGACCCCTATAATAATGATACCCCTGTTGTGTATAGTGGGCAGTGTCTCTGCTAAACGTTAAAAAAATTCTAGTGAATGAGGCTGCGCTGCAACCGTGTGCAATGCACATAGGTATGGTTCTGGTTTTTAGTACCAGTTCACACCTGAATCGCACAAGAATGCAGGGCATGTTCCTGTGCGACTAAGTGCTATGCATTTTTCAGCCTATTCATTTGAATGGGCTGAAATTGCATGGGTTCATCCAGAAAAGAGTGTATATGCTACAGTTCAAAAACATACTGCACCAAATCGGATGGAACTGTGGTACCATGCGATTCGGTGCAGACAAATGCACTTTGCAATCTGTGTTTGGAACATGGTGTGAGCTCCAGTTCACACAGGAACCTTCAATAATGAATCTTCTAACATAATGCAATAATGACTAGTAAGTGAAGTAATAAAGTGCAGTGATCCTCTGTTAAATAAAGCGTCTCAGTGCAAACAAATGTCAATCAAAATTGACCAAATGTGCAAGAAAAAAATAAATGATGAATAAATGGATGAACTAGGTTGGGTGGACAGTATAAAAATATAAAGTGTCCTATAGTGGAAAATAAAAAATTGTGTAAAACGCAACCAGTGAACGAAAATATGGGAAATATTTATATTTCCCATATTTCGTTCACTGGTTGCGTTTTACACATTTTTTTTATCTTCCATAGTATAGTGTGATTCCACTGTGCAGCATTGTGACTGCTGAGCGGTTCTGCAGCGATACTACAAAGAGTTACAAACGCAATCCAAAAAAAAAGTATTGTAACTGGTGTGATAGACCAGTGGCCCCCAAAAACAACAGATTGAAGCGGGGTGTTATATACCTTCTTCTACATATATACTGCACTTCTCTAGAGACTTTTGTCACAGGGTCATTTAAAAAATGACAGGCAGAGGAAGAGGCAGGCCCTTCTGCAGGGGTGGTAGGGGTAGGGCAGGAGCAACAGGCTTGAGCCAAAGTGGGAAATTGCAGAAGGTGCGTGCGATTACGTTAAAGGAAGCACCAGACTTGGTTGAGTGGCTCACTCAGCCTTACACTTACTCTTCTGCACCCTCCTCATCCTCTCGATCTGCACCCTCTTCTTCACTCTCTGCTATGTGCACCCCCAAAGATACTACCACCAACACCACCACATACCTTCCGCTTGAGTCACAGGAATTATTTTCCGATCCATATCAAGACATTTCTGATGCGCAGCCACTCTTGGCATTAGATCAGGAAGAGGAGGTAGCAACAACCGCCACTCAGCAGTCTGACGACAGTACCCAGATCAGCCCGAGGAGGTTGGTCCCCGGTGTTGCTGCCTACTCTGAGATCTCTAATTATAGCAGTGGGGAAGGTGACATCGATGATGACGTGTCTAGGGATGTCATGTGGGTGCCCACAAGAGAGCAAGAGGAGGGGAGTTCAGAGGGAGATATGGACCAGCAGATAGGGAGGAGAAGTAGGAAGAACTTACAGTGCACAGGAGGGACAAAGCAGACTGCTAATGTATCAGGAGCGAGGCATCGACCATGTACGGTCACATCTGGCGCTCCCAGGACGCCGGCACATGGCTCCGCAGTGTGGGCTTTTTTTAATGTGTCCGCTGCTGACTATAGTGTTGCCATCTGCAATCTTTGCAGTCAACGCATAAGTCGCGGTAAGCCCAACACTCACCTAGTGACGACCGCCTTAAGAAGGCACATGAGCTGCCATCACCGAGCCCAGTGGGAGCAACGGAACACACAAAGCCACACTCCAGGCTCTCACCGTCCAGCCTCGTCTTCTACTTCTTCTCCTCTCTCCTCACAATTGTCCTCCACTCCACCTTCCATCACGCCAAGCTCACGTTTTTCTGCAAAAAGGCAGGCTTCCGTGGGCCCAATGTTCGAGCGTAAAAAAAATGATGACGCCGGATAACCCTCTTGCCCAACGGTTGACGGCTGGCTTGTCAGAACTGATAGCCCGCCAACTACTGCCATATAAACTGGTGGACTCGGAGGCCTTTTGAAAATTTGTGGCCATTGTAACACCACAATGGAAGGTCCCAGGAAGGGAGTATTTCTCACAGAAGGGCACCCCAGAGCTATATGGCCATGTTCAGTGGCAAGTGAATGTATCTCTGGCACACAGTGTTGGTGCCAAGATACATCTGACCATCTCAGTATATCACTTTTACTGCCCACTGGGTGAACCTTCTGACGACCGTCAAGCATGTAACCCGTGGCACCCGTGTAGATTTGGTTTTACCGCCACGGATTGCATGCAGGCCTGGCTTTTCTTCTCATCCTCCTCCCTCTCCTCCTCGGCTGACTCCTCCTTTTCCGCTGCTAGTGTCTCTTCCGCCACCCAAGCTCCCCAGAACCTATTCGACATGCCCCCCACACTGGCCCGGCACTCCTTTCAGCTTTGCGTTCACAGGCAGATCAGTGGCTAACACCGCTCAATTTGACAGTTGGTAAAGTGGTGTGTGACAACGGTGCCAATCTGCTTAGCGCATTGAAACAGGGCAAAATTACGCTCGTGCCATGCATGGCACACGTCTTAAACTTGGTCATGCAGCGATTCGTTGTCAAATACCCTGGGGTCCAGGACATCTTGCGATAGGCAAGGAAAATCTCGGCCCATTTCAGAAGATCTTACATGGCCATGGCTCGCCTTGCTGACATTTGGCGGCAACACAATCTGCCGGTCAGACGTTTTATTTGCGATTTCCCGACGCGATGGAACTCAACCTTCTATATGCTTGATAGGCTGCTCCAGCAGAAACGTGCAGTTAATGTCTACCTGTATGAACTCTGCGGCAGAACAGGTTCTGGAGAGCTGGGTTTTTTTTCACCGTGCCAGTGGCTGCTAATGCGCGACGCATGCAGACTTCTGCGGCCATTTGAGGAGATCACCAAACTGGTCAGTCGCAGCCATGGCGCCATCAGTGACATGGTACCTTATGCCTTCTTTATGGAGCGTGCATTGCGTCGTGTCATTGATCAAGCTGTGGAGGAGCGGGAAGATGAGGAAGTTGCAATGCTGGATGAATTCCCGGGGGGGGGCTACTCTGAGACAAGTGAACAACAGGAGTCTGAAGAGGAGTCAGAGGAGGATGGTGCCGGGGCAGATGAGGAGGAGCAAGAAGAGCATGCTTTAAACCTTTCTGGGATCCCTGTTGTGCATGGATGGGAAGAGGACGACATTATCCTGGATGATGAGCAGGAGCCAGGCGACCACACCACTTGCAGTTTAGTGCAAATGGGGGCCTTCATGCTCCAGTGTTTTAACAGGGACCCCGTATAAAAAGCATAAGGGTCAAGGACCAGTTCTGGGTGGCAACGCACTTAGACCCCCGGTACAAACACAAAATGTTACCGCCGTCACAGAGGGCTGTCAGAATGGAGCACTTCCAGGCCTTGCTTCGAGAAATGCTGCATTCTGCTTTTGCGTGCGCTGGTAGAGGAGCAATTCCCACTCCCAGAGAAGGAGTTGCGGGTACCAATCCAACAGCGCCTGCAAGAAGAGGCCGGTTTGAAGATGTGTTGGTGACTTCTGATATGAGGTCATTCTTTCAGCCGACCCATCGACAGGTGTCATCCAGATCCAGCATCAGGGAACGCCTAGACCGACAGGTGTCCGACTACATCGGGTTAATGGCCGATGTGGACGCTCTGAGGAGTGATGAACCCCTGGACTACTGGGTGGGCAGGCTTGACCTCTGGCCAGAGCTTGCCCAATTTGCAATCGAACTGTTGGCTTGCCCCTCGTCCAGTGTCCTGTCCGAAAGGACGTTCAGCGCAGCAGGTGCGGGGATCGTGACCGATAAGCGTACTCACCTAGCTCACGACAGTGTTAACTACCTCACATTTCTAAAAATGAATGAGGCATGGATCTCGGAGGAATTCAACACATGTGACCAGTAGACCATGTAAATCTCTATAAACGATTTTTTTAATCGAGCACACAGACCTTCTTTCTACATTTGGCTCACTTCCTTGTACAAAAAAAGCACACCGTACTATATGCCCGTACCCTCCTGTTTGAAGAGGTTGAGCGGTGTCATATTTTTGGGGCCCAGCAGCAAGTTTCTGGTATCAGTGCTCTCTATCCCTGTGCTGGTGTCAGTGCACTCTATCACTGTGCTGGTGTCAGTGCACTCTGTCACTGTGCTGGTGTCAGTGCACTCTGTCACTGTGCTGGTGTCAGTGCACTCTGTCACTGTGCTGGTGTCAGTGCACTCTGTCACTGTGCTGGTGTCAGTGCACTCTGTCACTGTGCTGGTGTCAGTGCACTCTGTCACTGTGCTGGTGTCAGTGCACTCTATCATGGTGCTGGTGTCAGTGCTTTATGTCACTGTGCTGGTGTCAGTGCACTCTGTCACGGTGCTGGTGTCAGTGCACTCTGTCACGGTGCTGGTGATCATCTCCTGCACCCTCTTCTTAGCCTACCCTGACCGTCCCTCTCCTCCATGGCCTTCATGCGCTCCCGAGTCCTGAATTGTCAGAATATCCCATATAAAAAAAGAATGCTTGTAGTTGTCGATCCCAGATTCACTTCATACATGTGTTATGTCAGTGGCCATGTGGTGGGACTATGTGTGCACAGCTAGTAATTATTTTGTGGCTGGAAATATGACCTGTAGGTTTGTAATTTCGCCTGCCATTGAAGTCAATGGGGCCCGCCGCAAACTTTGCGGTTCGCGAACTTTCGGCCGTGTTTGCGAAAAGTCCCGTCTAAAGGTCGTCCATCACTAGTCATTGTAGCTTTTTATCTCACATGATACAAATCAATAAAGTTAGCCAACTTTCTTTGCATAATATGAAAGATGATGTTATGCTCAGTAAATAGATACCCAACATGTCACACTTCAAAATTGTGCAATCTCATGGAATGGCGCCAAACTTCGGTACTCATGTGTGGTTTGAATGCAGTTTACAGTGCCTTGCAAAAGTATTCACCCCCTTGGCATTTTTCGTGTTTTGTTGCCTCACAACTTGGAATTAACATGGATTGTTTGAGGATTTGCATCATTTAATTTACAGAACATGCCCACAACTTTGAAGATTTTTTTTTTTATTGTGAAGCAAACAACAAATAGGACAACATAACAGAAGAAGTCAATGTGCATATTCACCTGCCCTAAAGTCAATACTTTGTGGAGCCAGCTTTTGCCGCTATCACAGCTCCAAGTCACTTTGGATAAGTCTATGAGATTGCCACATTTTACCACTGGGATTTTTGCCCATACCTCCTTGCAAAACTGCTTCAGCTCCTTCAAGTTGGATGGTTTACACTTGTGAAGAGCAATCTTTAAATCTGACCACAGATTGAGGTCTGGGCTTTGACTAGGCCATTCCAACACATGTTTCCCCTTAAACCACTCAAGTGTTGCTTTAGCAGTGTGTTTGGGGTCATTGTCCTACTGGAAGGTGAACCTCCATCCTAGCCTCAAATCACACACAGAGTGGTAGAGGTTTTGCTCAATAATATCCTTGTATTTAGCACCATCCATCTTTCCCTCAACTCTGACTAGTGCAAAGTGGGAAAAAAAAAAAAAGGAAGAAGAAAAACTCCCCCAGATGTTTTTATTTTTGGCAGCAAACGCAAAGAAATAAGGTGAATGACCTCTAGATATAATAATTTATTAAGATGAAAAAAAACTTCATAGCATAGTAGTTAAAACATAAGCTCCATTGGGAATTACGAAATAAAGAAAAACAGATACGCGGATACAATGTAACAGTCAATCATGTCCTATCAACACTGTAAAAATACATATCAAAGATGCACAGTGCTGGGAATACTGACGCGTTTCAACCCTCACTGGGGTCTTCTTCAGAGAAAAAGGTCTGTGGGGGGAATATATAACAATTATTTCTCATGCACACTGTAAGTATGTTAAATAACATAGGGTACATATAATTAGTATAGTTACCCCGTCCACTGTATCCACAAAGATAGCCAATTTAAGTATTATTCCCGCATGGAAAAAAAATTATATTTGAAAGAAAATGCCCCTTGGTTGCAGATTCGGGGTCTCGAGGCATGCCACAGGTATCACAAACCGGGAACAGGATGGCGCCCACCAACACAGCTTACAAGAGGCCACGCGTTGTGTAGCCCCAACCCCTTCCCGAGCCGGAGAGAGGGGGGACACCCACCTGAACTGCAGGTGAAGGTGTATAGTACCTACGGCAGGAATTCAGAAATTTCTAGACAATTATGTACATTTTCTTTAAATATATACATGTGTATCCATAAGTATGAGTGACCTACCATGTGGGTCATCACATTATATGATCCCACAGGGTTAACCACCACAGGGGATATAACCCAATGTGTGAGTCACACCACTTGTGCCTAATTAATCTATCCGCACCAATTGTATGTATATCAGCGCAGAAGGTCCCATATAGCGAGGAGATTCCACCAATAGTGGTCAAGCTGCCCAAAAACCATAATAAACAATTGTGAAATAAAAAACGTGACTGTGTAAAAACAAATAAAAAAAAAAAACATACCACACCATGCAAAACGGTGAATATCGTTAAAAGTGGTGAAGGGGGAAACTGTTCAGTAATAGCCCCCCAATAATTATGTGCACGTGGTATGTATGGTGACAATAGTGCAATAAGTAGTGAAGATTAGACATGTGCATTCGTTTTCGTCCGAATGCATTTTCGTCCGAATTTCAGCTATTTTCGTTTTGATAAACGATAACGAAAGCACAAAATCCGAAAAACGAAAAATCCGACATAAATAAATGCTTTATTTTCGTTTTCATTGTTACAACAGTTCGATATAGAATAGGAGATTCGACATGACTCTGACAATAACAATCTGTCTATAGAACCTGTGGTCGAATGTGCCTAACCTTACCTTTATTAGTCCAAGATTATATAGAGAAAATATTCGACAGAGAAAAAAGATTTGACAGAGAGAAAAGATTCTGCAAGTTACTGTCCTAAAAAGTGTTTGGGGACCCGGGTCCTGCCCCAGGGGACATGGATCAATGTAAAAAAAAGTTTTAAAAATATCAGTTTTTTCGGGAGCAGTGATTTTAATAATGATTAAAGTGAAACAATAAAAGTGTAATATTCCTTTAAATTTCGTGGGGGGGGGGGGGGTGTCTATAGTATGCCTGTGAAGGGGCTCATGTTTCTGGTGCTTAGAACTGTCCCTGCACAAAGTGTCATTTATGCAGGAAAAAAAGTCCTTTAAAATCACTCGCAGCTATTATGAATTGTCGGCTCCCGTAATACAGAGAACACTCATTGAAAGTCATTGATAAAAAAATAAATTAATTATTTAAAAAAAAAAGCGTGGGGGTCCCCCAAATTCAATTACCAGGCCCTTCAGGTCTGGTATGGATATTAAGGGGAACCCTGCCTCAAATTTAAGAAAAAAATTGACGTGGGGTTCCCCTAAATATCCATAACCAGACCCTTCAGGTCTGGTATGGATATTAAGGGGAACCCCGCATCAAATTTAAAAAAAAATTGACGTGGGGGTCCCCCTAAAAATCCATACCAGACCCTTTATGCGAGCACCCAACCTGGCAGGCCGCAGGAAAAGAGGGGGGGACGAGAGAGCGGCCCCCCTCCCTCCTGAACCGTACCAGGCCACATGCCCTCAACATTGGGAGGATGCTTTGGGGGTCTGTGACCCCTCAAAGCACCTTGTCCCCATGTAGATGAGGACAAGGGCCTCATCCCCACAACCGTGGCCGGTGGTTGTGGAGGTCTGCGGGCGGGGGGCTTATCAGAATCTGGAAGCCCCCTTTAACAAGGGGACCCCCAGATCCCGGCCCCCCCCCGTTTGAAATGGTAAGGGGGTACAAAAGTACCCCTACCATTTCACAAAGAAAGTGTAAAAAATAGTTAAATAAGACAAACACACTTTTGAAAAATTCCTTTATTAAAAATAAAAAAAAGATTCCAGCGGTGGTAATCCATTCTTGCTATCCAGCGACGGACAGTCAGCTCTCCAGCGATGGCTCATCTTATCCAGCGCAGCGAATCCATCCTTCTTCTGTCTCCGCGGAGGAGACACTGCAAGGATTCCGGCGGCCTGACATTTCTTATATATGGAGGGCGGGGCCACCCGTCACCTGACCCCGCCCCCCTCTGACACAAGGGGAAACCCGGGGTTCCCTGTGACGTATGGGTGACCCCGCACCCCTCTGATGTAACACAGGCAGGTTTCCGTTACATCAGAGGGTTGCGGGGTCACCCATACGTCACAGGGAACCCCGGGTTTCCCCTTGCGTCAGAGGGGGGCGGGGTCAGGTGACGGGTGGCCCCGCCCTCCGTATATAAGAAACGTCAGGCCGCCGGAATCCTTGCAGTGTCTCCTCCGCGGAGACAGAAGAAGGATGGATTCGCTGCGCTGGATGAGATGAGCCATCGCTGGAGAGATGATCGTCCGTCGCTGGATAGCAAGAATGGATTACCACCGCTGGAATCTTTTGTTTATTTTTTTTATTTTTAATAAAGGAATTTTTCAAAAGTGTGTTTGTCTTATTTAACTATTTTTTACACTTTCTTTGTGAAATGGTAGGGGTACTTTTGTACCCCCTTACCATTTCAAACGGGGGGGGGGCCGGGATCTGGGGGTCCCCTTGTTAAAGGGGGCTTCCAGATTCTGATAAGCCCCCCCGCCCGCAGACCTCCACAACCACCGGCCACGGTTGTGGGGATGAGGCCCTTGTCCTCATCAACATGGGGACAAGGTGCTTTGAGGTGTCACAGACCCCCAAAGCATCCTCCCAATGTTGAGGGCATGTGGCCTGGTACGGTTCAGGAGGGAGGGGGGGCGCTCTCTCGTCCCCCCCCTCTTTTCCTGCGGCCTGCCTGGTTGCGTGCTCGGATAAAGGGTCTGGTATGGATTTTTAGGGGGACCCCCACGTCAATTTTTTTTAAATTTGACGCGGGGTTCCCCTTAATATCCATACCAGACCTGAAGGGTCTGGTTATGGATATTTAGGGGGAACCCCACGTCAAATTTTTTCTTAAATTTGAGGCAGGGTTCCCCTTAATATCCATACCAGACCTGAAGGGCCTGGTAATTGAATTTGGGGGACCCCCATGATTTTTTTTATTTTTTTTTATCAATGACTTTCAATGAGTGTTCTCTGTATTACGGAGCCGACAATTCATAATAGCTGCGACTGATTTTAAAGGACTTTTTTTCCTGCATAAATGACACTTTGTGCAGGGACAGTTCTAAGCACTAGAAACATGAACCCCTTCACAGGCATACTATAGACACACCCCCCCCCCCCCTACGAAATTTAAAGGAATATTACACTTTTATTGTTTCACTTTAATCATTATGAAAATCACTGCTCCCGAAAAAACGTCCGTTTTTAAAACTTTTTTTTACATTGATACATGTCCCCTGGGGCAGGACCCGGGTCCCCAAACACTTTTTAGGACAGTAACTTGCAAATTAGTCTTTAAAATTAGCACTTTAGATTTTGAATGTTGGAGTCCCATAGACTTTAATAGGGTTCTAAAGTATGCTATATACTAGCTCCATCGAATCTTCTTTATACATTCGACAGACACCATAAGCCTTCAAAGACAGATTCGACCGTAATTCATGTGGATTTTCGGACGAATGCAATTTTTGAACGAAAAACAAAATAAATAAAAATGAATTTCGGGAGTAACTAAATAAATTAAGTTTTCGGACGAAAACGAAATTCCGAAACGAAATATTTTACTCTGCACATGTCTAGTGAAGATCACAAAAGCTTACACTGCTCAGAAGATAAAGATATATATTGTGACTGATCCGTAAGGCAGTTACACCATAGGACTATTCTAAGGATGGAAGAATTTTTTCCACCCAGCCTGAGGAAATTATAAAGTAAAGATAAGAAAATTACCAATCCGAGTTTATTAGTGAGGTGCTATAAGTAGAATAACTAAAAAAGCAAGAAAAAAGCAGTATTGTGTCAAAGTCCCACCACAAACACCTACCGTGCAATAACCAAACGTGTGTGTGCTGCTCCTGCTGGGTATCTGGGAATGAGAAGGCACTATCTAACACTAGGCTGATATATAGGGGGGTTAATTGATCAACAAATTATGGACAGCTGTCTGCCACTAGCACAACTCCACCCATAGGGGCGGGATGTGGTCGCCACAATAGGACGGCCTAACGTGACATCCTCGGCATTCTGGAGAGACGCATAGCGGCCCCGGAATCCCGTCATTTGCGTCGTAAATACGTGACGTTCCTCTGTCATGCGCACACACAGGGCCCCACGCATGCGCAATGGCGGAAGACGTCCGCAAATGTTCCAAGAATGCCGCTGGCAGGGGGGATAAATCCCAGGCCTAGGCGGCGGGACCAGCCTGCACGCCCACAGCTAGGGACTCACACATTGGGTAATATCCCCTGTGGTGGTTAACCCTGTGGGATCATATAATGTGATGACCCACATGGTAGGTCACTCACACTTATGGATGCACATGTATATATTTAAAGAAAATGTACATAATTGTCTATTAATTTCTGAATTCCTGCCGTAGGTACTATACACCTTCACCTGCAGTTCAGGTGGGTGTCCCTCCTCTCTCCGGCTCGGGAAGGGGTTGGGGCTACACAACACGTGACCTCTTGTAAGCCGCGTTGGTGGGCGCCATCCTGTCCCCGGTTTGTGATACCTGTGGAGTGCCTCGAGACCCCGAATCTGCAACCAAGGGGCTTTTTCTTTTAAATATGAAAATTTTTTCCATGCCAGAATAATACTTAACCAGTTCCCGACCGGCGCACGCCGATGTACGTTGGCAGAATGGCAGGGGCAGGCATATTGGCGTACAGGTACGTCCAATCTTCAATGCCGCCCTGCCATCGCAAGCGCGCCGCCGGCTGTGCACTCGCGTGCTGGTCGGGACCCCCGTGAGTCTGGTCGCGGGTCCCGCAGACTCCATCGCCGCGGGCATACCCCCGATCGTCTCACAGGGCTGCTGAATGGAGGAAATGCCATGTAAACAGCATTTCCCCATTCTGCCTAGCAACTAGTGACGCTGATCTCTGCTCCATGTGATTGGAGCAGAGATCAGTGTTCACTAAATGAAAGCCCAGCCCCCACACAGTTAGTAACACACCCCTAGGAACACTTAACCCCTACACTGCCACCCACTGGTTAACCCCTTCACTGCCAGTGTCATTTACACAGGAATCACTGCAGTTATATAGCAGTGATTACTATATAAATGACAATGGTCCCAAAAATGTGTCAAAAATGTCCGATGTGTCCACTGCAATGTTGCAGTTACAATAACAATCGCTGATCGTCGCCATTACTAGTAAAAAAATAAAAATAAAAAATTATTAATAAAAATGCCATAAAACTATCCCTATTTTGGAAACGCTATAACTTTTGCGCAAACCAATCAATAATCGCTTATTGCAATTCTTTTTACCCAAAAATATGTAGAAGAATATGTATCGGCCTAAACTGGGGGAAAAAAATTCTATTTTTGTTTATAGCGCAAAAAATAAAAACCACAGGGGTGATCAAATACCACCAAAAGAAAGCTCTATTTGTGGGAAAAAAAAGGACGTCAAATTTGTTTGGGAGCCCCATCACACGACCACGCAATTGTCAGTTAAAGCGACGCAGTGCCAAATCGCAAAAAGTGGTCTGGTCTTTGACCAGCAAAATGGTCCGGTCTGTAAGTGGTTAAATTGGCTATCTTTGTGGATACAGTGGACGGGGTAACTATTCCAATTATATGTACCCTATGTTATTTAACATACTTACAGTGTGCATGAGAAATAATTGTTATATATTCCCCACACAGACATTTTTCTCTGAAAAAGACCCCAGTGAGGGTTGAAACGCGTCAATGTTCCCAGCACTGTGCATCTTTGATATGTATTTGTACAGTGTTGATAGGACATAATTGACTGTTACATTGTATCTGCGTATCTGTTTTTCTTTATTTCGTAATTCCCAATGGAGCTTATGTTTTAACTACTATGCTATGAAGTTTTTTTCAACTTAATAAATTATTATATCTAAAGAGGTCATTCACCTTATTTCTTTGTGTTTGCTGCCAAAAAACCCCATCTGGGAGAGTTTTTCTTCTTTTTTTTTCAACTCTGACTAGTTTCCCAGTTCTGACTGCTGACAAACTTCCCCAAAGCATGATGCTGCCACCACCATGTTTTACTGTGGGGATGGTGTTCTTTGGGTGATGTATTGGGTTTGCGCCAGACATAGCATTTTCTTTGATGGCCAAAAAGTTATATTTTAGTCTCATCAAACCAGAGCACCTTCCTCCATACATTTTGGGAGTTTCCCACATGCCTTTTCACAAACTCAAAGCGTGCCATTTTGTTTTTTGCTGAAAGTAATGGCTTTCTTCTGGCCACTCTGCCATAAAGCCCAACTCTATAGAGCACATTGTCGTCCTATGTACAGATACTCCAGTCTCTGCTGTGGAACTCTGCAGCTCCTCCAGAGTTATCTTAGGTCTTTGTGCTGCCTCTCTGATTAACCACTTGCCGACGGCCGCACGACGATATACGTCGACAGAATGGCACAGGCAGGCATATGGGCGTATATATACGTCCCTGCCTTCCCGCGGGTGGGGGGCCCGATCGGGCCCCCCCCCCGGTGCCTGCGGCGGTCGGTATTCGTTCGGGAGCGATCCGGGATGAGGGGGCGGCCATTCATTCATGCCCACCCCCTCGCGATCGCTCCCGACGAATAGAAATGCTCCGTGACATCACTTCCTCTCCTGTAATGTAAACACAGGAGAGGAAGCGATGTAATCTCTCCTCCGTGTCGGTAGTTTTCGTTCCGGCACCGAGGAGAGAGGATCGGTGAGTTGCACCAACACGACACTACACAGTAGAACATGCCAGGCACACTCACACCCCCCCTTCACCCCCCGATCACCCCCCCAATTACCCCTGCCCCCCCAGTCACACAGTTGTGACTGTAATAACTGTTAGGGCAGTTAGGGTTAGCCCCCTTTAGTTCTAATGTACCCCCCTAACCCCCCCAATAAAGGTTTAACCCCGTGATCACCCCCCGTCGCCAGTGTCACTAAGGCTGGGTTCACATTGCAGCGGTTTATGAGAACGAATGTGATTCGCACCGCACTGCAGTGCAAATCACATCCGATCTCTGTGCGATTCGAGTTCAGCCATACAGATAGTATGGCTCAATTCGCGCCGCACCCGCCGCAAATTCGCACGGGACCCTTTTTTTGGTCCGCAGCAGAATCGGATCGCATGGGTGTTCACACCATGCGATCCGAGTTTGCAGATCGCACTGCGATATGCGAACTGATCTGGGGGTGTCATTAACATTTCACTGACACTCCCAGCAGTTCGCATAGGGCAGTGTGAACTGCCGCCGGGAGGCATGCGATGCGGAAACCCGCCGCGGATTCGTGGCATTCCCGCATCGCTCCAGTGTGAACCCAGCCTAATAAGCGATCGTTTTTCTGATCGCTGTATTAGTGTCACAGGTGACGCTAGTTAGGCAGGTAGGTATTTAGGTTCGCCGCAGCTTTTTATAGCGCCAGGGACCCCCATATACTACCGCATAAAGCCCCCTGATTGCCCCCTAGTTAACCCTTTCACCAGTGATCACCATATAACTGTTACAGGTGACGCTGGTTGGTTAGTTATTTTTTTATAGTTTCAGGGCACCCGCCATTTATTACCTAGTCTCACTAGTGTACCCCTAAATTTAGGGGTGTCTACTTTCCAAAATGGGGTCATTTGGGGGGGTTTGTGCCATCTTGGCATTTTAT
Source organism: Lithobates pipiens (assembly GCF_037356315.1). Taxonomy (NCBI): domain Eukaryota; kingdom Metazoa; phylum Chordata; class Amphibia; order Anura; family Ranidae; genus Lithobates; species Lithobates pipiens. Next base: position 50,408,485 of record NW_027507685.1, on the reverse strand, counting down.
GGCCTTCAAAACTGTAACGGCCTTAGAAAGCCTGAAGGCGGTGCTTGGTTTTCGTGGCCCCGTACGCGGCTAGGCTCCCAAAAAGTCCCACATATGTGGTATCCCCGTACTCAGGAGAAGCAGCAGAATTTAATTTGGGGTGTCATTTCACATATGCCCATGGCATGCGTGAGCAATATATCATTTAGTGACAACTTTGTGAAAAAAATAAATAAAATAAAAAAGTTTGTAATTTTCCCGCAACTTGTGGCAAAATATAAAATATTCCATGGACTCAGCATGCCTCTCAGCAAATAGCTTGGGGTGTCTACTTTCTAAAATGGGGTCATTTGTGGGGGTTTTGTGCCATCTTGGCATTTTATGGCCTTCAAAACTGTAATAGGTAGTGAGGAGTGAAGTCAAATATTTACGCCCTTAGAAAACCTGAAGGCGGTTCTTGGCTTTCGGGGCCCCGTACGCGGCTAGGCTCCCAAAAAATCCCACACATGTGGTATCCCCGTACTCAGGAGAAGCAGCAGAATTTATTTTGGGGTGTCATTTCACATATGCCCATGGCATGTGTGAGCAATATATCATTTAGTGACAACTTTGTGAAAAAAAAATAAAAAAAAATTAAAGTTTGTAATTTTCCCGCAACTTGTGGCAAAATATAAAATATTCCATGGACTCAACATGCCTCTCAGCAAATAGCTTGGGGTGTCTACTTTCTAAAATGGGGTCATTTGTGGGGGTTTTGTGCCATCTTGGCATTTTATGGCCTTCAAAACTGTAATAGGTAGTGAGAAGTGAAATCAAAAATTTACGCCCTTAGAAAGCCTGAAGGCGGTGCTTGGTTTTCGGGGCCCCGTACGCGGCTAGGCTCCCAAAAAGTCCCACATATGTGGTATCCCCGTACTCAGGAGAAGCAGCAGAATTTATTTTGGGGTGTCATTTCACATATGCCCATAGCATGTGTGAGCAATATATCATTTAGTGACAACTTTGTGTAAAAAAAAAAAAAATTTTTTTTTTGTCATTATTCAATCGCTTGAGGCAAAAAAAAAAAAATATTCAATGGGCTCAACATGCCACTTATCAATTTCCTTAGGGGGTCTACTTTCCAAAATGGGGTCATTTGGGGGGGTTTTGTACTGCCCTGCCATTTTAGCACCTCAAGAAATGAGATAGGCAGTCGTAAACTAAAAGCTGCGTAAATTCCAGAAAACGTACCTTAGTTTGTAGATGTGACAACTTTTGCGCAAACCAATAAATATACAGTTATTGACTTTTTTTTTTACCAAAGACATGTGGCTGAATACATTTTGGCCTAAATGTATGACTAAAATTGAGTTTATTGGATTTTTCTAATAACAAAAAGTAGAAAATATCATTTTTTTTCAAAATTTGCGGTCTTTTTACGTTTATATCGCAAAAAATAAAAATCGCAGAGGCAATCAAATACCATCAAAAGAAAGCTCTATTTGTGGGAAGAAAAGGACGCAAATTTTGTTTGGGTACAACATTGCATGACCGCGCAATTACCAGTTAAAGCAGCGCAGTGCCAAATTGTAAAAAGACCTCTGGTCATTGACCAGCAAAATGGTCCGGTATGAAAGTGGTTAATGCCCTTCTTGCCCAGTCCGTGAGTTTTGATGTGTGGCCGTCTCTTGGCAGATTTGCTGTTGTGTCATGTTCTTTCCATTTGGTTATGATAGATTTGATGGTGCTCCTAGGGATCATCAAATATTTGGATATTTTTTTATAACCTAACCCTGATTTGTACTTCTCAACAACATTTTCCCTTACTAGTTTGGAGAGTTCTGTGGTCTTCATGGCAGTGTTTGGTTAGTGGTGCCTCTCTTAGGTGTTGCAGCCTCTGGGGTCTTTAAAAAAGGTGTGTATATGTAATGACAGATCAAGTGTGACACTCAGATTGCACATCTGGGTGGACATCATTTCACTAATGATGTGACTTTAAAGGCTGTAATGTAACAAAATAGGTAAAAAGCCAAAGGGGGGTGAATACTTTTTCAAGGCACTTTACATATGTGGGCGCAACCTACATATGCGTTTGCTTCTGTTAGCGGGGATGGGGGCACGTTAAAGTTTGGCTTTTTTTTATTGTTTATTTTACTTTTATTTTTTTAAACTTTATTTTTACATTTTTGTTTTTTGATCACTTTTATTCCTATTACAAGGAATGTAAGAAGAGAGGCATTCTTGTAAATGCCATCTTACATCAGGTAGGAGAGAGTACAAATGTGAGGTTTGTTTTGAGGGTTTTGGAGAAAAATGTGTGCAGAGGTGGGGGGATAGGGGCAGAGTAGTGAATGCAGGGGTCAGAACTCAGGAGGAGAGGTTGATATTAGATGCTGCACATAGCATACCCATGAACCCTGCATTCTGTACGCAGTGCACCCCTGAACTCTGTACGTAGTGCACCCCTGAACTCTGTACGCAGTTCACCCCTGAACTCTGTACGCAGTGCACCCCTGAACTCTGTACGCAGTCCGTATGTAGCGCACCCTTGAACAGTGCACTCTGTACAAAACGCACCCCTAAATCCTGCACTCTGTATATAGCACATGAAGTGTAAATTAAGCTTTGGCGCTAAAACCTTTTTTTAACGTGCACTGTGGGTGCCAAAATTATGTATATGTGTGTGGTGATCTATTATCTCTGCTGATGATCTAAATAATTGATGTGAACTAATGTGGAAATCTCCTAAAATCCACTATATATGTGATATCTACCAAAATACGTGTTGGTATATCTAAGTAGATATTAAAATAAAATTGAGAAAGGAAAAAAAGGAAAAATGAAGAAAAAATGTGTGTCTGTTGACTTGCAACTCAGAAATGCACATGTGTTGCAAGAAAATAGTGAATAAATCGCATGAAAATAAACAATTAAAAATAATACATATGTGCTTAGTAAAGAAATCATATGCAAACCATAAACCAATATCTATAAATTATGCTCTATGTTCAGAATCCTCAAAAGTGACAGTCCAAAGCGTTTGTAAAAGTACCAAGAAAAAATAACAAAAAAATCTTTCAATGTCCAACGGAAATTTTTTCAAAGTCGCATCATTCTGTTGCTGAAAAACGCATGGAATTTTTGTCAAGTGAGGGGGGTAGAGCAAGGTGACTAGTGCAGAAGGGTTAAAGGCATTCCTCTCCGGTGCGCCACTCTGTGTTAGGAAAAAGATATATATATGCGCTCACCAGACCAAAAACCCTCAATGGGTTAACCGAGCAGTCACAGTATGAGCCACTGTGCAGCTTTCCTTGGGCTCTGCTTCTGCTATGCTGGGGGAATGCTTTGCACTTTTCCTTCCACAAATAGTCCGTTTAGCAAATACACATAGGAGGAAACAGAAGTACAACCATAGTGCAATACTGTTTTTGAACGATTTATTTGTTTAAAAGTCAGGTTACTCACAATATCCAGTAAAAACAGATCGCCTTAATAGTAACTGCGCCAGCGTTGCTGCTTGTATACCAATATGAGGTGCACGTCCTAGGCCACGCCCTACGCGTTTCGTCAGAGCGACGTCATCTGGAGTGGCCATGTTGGTGCACCCTCACGTTTATGTAGGGTGCAGTGCTCTTCTGCGCTTGCGCGATGTATTAGCGCCATTTTAACTGTGGGAATGCCCTACCAGAGCCGCTGTATGTCTATTACGTACTGTATGCTCCCTTATAACAGCACAAACATAGAAAAAAAACTTTTTAGTTATTGCGGACACGGGATATAATGTATTGTTAAACTATGGAGCATGCTGTATATTCCCTTATGCCCGCACAAATGTAAAAAACATTTTTAACTATTGCGGACTCAGGGCATGGTGAATTGTTAAGCTATAGAGCGCTGCAATCCACATGTTAAATTCCGGTATACAATGGGAAAATTGACAACAACTATGCACAGATATAATTAATAAAATGTATATAGAAAATATATACCGTATATACTCGAGTATAAGCCGAGATTTTCAGCCTCTTTTTTGAGGCTGAAAGTGCCCCCCTCGGCTTATACTCGAGTCATCGCTGTCTGCCCGCTCGATCAGCGTGTCGAGCAGACAGACAGCGGCCATTCTATAATTCAAAAGCCGCGCCTCCGGCTCCGCCTTCGCCTGTGATAGGCGGAACACTGAATTTCCCAGCAGCCTGTGTTCCGCCTATCACGGACATCGTATCATCCTCGTACTACGGACGAGGATGATACGATGTCCGTGATAGGCGGAACACAGGCTGCTGGGAAATTCAGTGTTCCGCCTATCACAGGCGAAGGCGGCGGCGCAGCTTTTGAATTTTACAATGGCCGCCGAGGCGCCGACGAAGAGGGCACGGGACGGAGGCAAGGCAAGGCACGGCACGGGACGGGACGGGACGGGACGGAGGCAAGGCACGGCGGCAAGGCACGGCACGGGACGGAGGCAAGGAGGCAAGGCACGGGACGGAGGCTCGGGACAAAGGCTCGGGACACAGGTAGGCTGGACACACACACACACACACACACACACACACACACACACACACACACACACACGGATGGATACACACACACACAGGGATGGATGGATGGAGACACACACACACACAGGGATGGATGGATGGATGGATGGAGACACACACACACAGGGATGGATGGATGGATGGACACACACACACACAGGGATGGATGGACGGACACACAGGGATGGACGGACACACAGGGATGGACGGACACACAGGGATGGACGGACACACACACAGGGATGGACAGGCATGTCTCACCCTCGGCTTATACACGAGTCAATAAGTTTGCCAGTTTTTTTGGGGGTAAATTGGGGGCCTCGGCTTATATTCGGGTCGGCCTATACTCGAGTATATACGGTATAAAAAATATAAGGAATGTACATAAAAAGCTATATAAACAATACGTTAATAAAAATAGAAGATCTGCAGGGGTCATATGCATAAGGTAGTCGGTTAAGGAATTACCATTTTTATTAACGTATTGTTTATATAGCTTTTTATGTACATTCCTTATATTTTTTATATATATTTTCTATATACATTTTATTAATTATATCTGTGCATAGTTGTTGTCAATTTTCCCATTGTATACCGGAATTTAACATGTGGATTACAGCGCTCTATAGCTTAACAATTCACCATGCCCTGAGTCCGCAATAGTTAAAAATGTTTTTTACATTTGTGCTGGCATAAGGGAATATACAGCATGCTCCATAGTTTAACAATACATTATATCCCGTGTCCGCAATAACTAAAAAGTTTTTTTTCTATGTTTGTGCTGTTATAAGGGAGCATACAGTACGTAATAGACATACAGCGGCTCTGGTAGGGCATTCCCACAGTTAAAATGGCGCTAATACATCGCGCAAGCGCAGAAGAGCACTGCACCCTACATAAACGTGAGGGTGCACCAACATGGCCGCTCCAGATGACGTCGCTCTGACGAAACGCGTAGGGCGTGGCCTAGGACGTGCACCTCATATTGGTATACAAGCAGCAACGCTGGCGCAGTTACTATTAAGGCGATCTGTTTTTACTGGATATTGTGAGTAACCTGACTTTTAAACAAATAAATCGTTCAAAAACAGTATTGCACTATGGTTGTACTTCTGTTTCCTCCTATGTGTATTTGCTAAACGGACTATTTGTGGAAGGAAAAGTGCAAAGCATTCCCCCAGCATAGCAGAAGCAGAGCCCAAGGAAAGCTGCACAGTGGCTCATACTGTGACTGCTCGGTTAACCCATTGAGGGTTTTTGGTCTGGTGAGCGCATATATATATCTTTTTCCTAACACAGAGTGGCGCACCGGAGAGGAATGCCTTTAACCCTTCTGCACTAGTCACCTTGCTCTACCCCCCTCACTTGACAAAAATTCCATGCGTTTTTCAGCAACTGAATGATGCGACTTTGAAAAAATTTCCGTTGGACATTGAAAGATTTTTTTGTTATTTTTTCTTGGTACTTTTACAAACGCTTTGGACTGTCACTTTTGAGGATTCTGAACATAGAGCATAATTTATAGATATTGGTTTATGGTTTGCATATGATTTCTTTACTAAGCACATATGTATTATTTTTAATTGTTTATTTTCATGCGATTTATTCACTATTTTCTTGCAACACATGTGCATTTCTGAGTTGCAAGTCAACAGACACACATTTTTTCTTCATTTTTCCTTTTTTTCCTTTCTCAATTTTATTTTAATATCTACTTAGATATACCAACACGTATTTTGGTAGATATCACATATATAGTGGATTTTAGGAGATTTCCACATTAGTTCACATCAATTATTTAGATCATCAGCAGAGATAATAGATCACCACACACATATACATAATTTTGGCACCCACAGTGCACGTTAAAAAAGGTTTTAGCGCCAAAGCTTAATTTACACTTCAGATTTCTGGCCTACTCCTATATTTAGGGGCAGGTTTCAAGCACAGGCAGCTTCAACCTCTGGAGTTCATCTCACCATTATTAGTGTCATTCACTTTATATAATTGAATTGTACTTGATTTCACTTGATTTTATAGTTTTTTTCTTGACCCGTGTAGTGAATAGGTAGAATTTGTCCATAGCGCAATCTTATTTATTTTATTGCTGTATATAGCACATGCCTAAACTGCACGTAGCGCACCCCTAAACTCTGCACTCTGTACATAGCACACTCCTGAACCCTGCACTCCATATATAGCGCACTCCTAAACCCTGCACTTTGTATGTAGCACACCCTTGAACCCTACACTGTACTTCGTGCAACCCTGAACTCTGCACTCTGTATGTAGCTAACTCCTGAACCCTGCACTCTGTATGTAGCGCACTTCTAAATTCACTCTGTATGTAGTGTACCCTTGAGCCCTGCACTCCATATGCAACACACTTTTTAACCCAACACTAACAAATGTTGATGGTACACAGGGGGCACTATGACAGATGTTGGTGCACTGGGGACACTCACAGATGTTGATGCTGCATAATGCCCGTACACACGATCAGATTATCCAGCAGACTTGGTACAGCGGACCAGAGTCCGCCGGATAATCCACCCGTGTGTGGGCTCCGGCGGACTTAGAAAGAAGTTTGGACTCAAAATTGTCTGCCGGACTCGGCAGTCCGGCGGACAGCCCATCCGTCTGTATGCTAGTCCGCCAGACTTTTGAAATGAATGTGGAGGAACCCCCAGAGTCCATAGCAGACCCTTATCCGAGCACGCAGCCCAGCCGGTCAGGAAAGGGGGTGGGGACGAGCGAGCACTTTGGGGAAGCAGAAGAAGCAGAAGGCGGCGGCGACAGAAGACCGGGCCAGCGCTAGTAAAAGAGCTGCAAGAAGAAAGCGGAAGCCCGGCAAGAAGAACAAAGAGTGGGACAAGACCCCTGAAGAGCGGGACAAGACCCCCGAAGTCGGAAGAAGATCCCCCCGGACGGCGGCGGCGACGAAGGAGAAAGCCGGGCTCCTCCCCTAATAAAAGAGCTAGCAAAAGAGCAGAAGATAGTGGAGGAGTCTGGCGAGACCCCCAAAGACGGAAGAAGAGAAGACCCCTCGGAACTGTCTAATAAAGTATTTTAAAAATCTGTGATGTGTTTTTTTTCTGTACACTTTTTTTCCCCAGGTGAATGGGTAGGGGTACAATGTACCCCATACTCATTCACAAAGGGTAGGGGGCCAGAATCTTATTAAAGGGATTCTGGATTTTTGTATTATATGCTGTTCCTATCATTTAAAATACACCTATGATAAAATTTATTGAGCCTTCATTTCTTTGTAAGTGGGCAAACTTACAAAATCTTCAGGGGATCAAATAATTATTTTCACCACTGTATTTAAAGTGGCCGAGAGGGAAACAGTTAAGCGTTGTCATTCCCTGGCTGCTGTGGACAGGAAGAAACTATTAGGGATGAGCCCGATGTTCGAGCCAAGCATAAGTTGGACTCGAACAGCGGGTGTTCGCCCCCGTTCGCCGAATACTGAACATTATGTTGCGTTCACAGGAAATTCGAGTGGCTGCAGAATGCCCCATAATGCTGAACGGCGAGACTGTCAACGCACTGCAAGATCGCAGTGCATTGACGGCTGCTGATTGGCCAAAGCATATACCTAACCTGCGCTGCTGTGAATGCCATGATTGGCCAAAGGCAGGGTGCCTTTAGCCAATCATGGCTCAGGAGGCTGAGTCCACGCCCCACACTATGTAAGGCTGCTTATACTGCAGCCGTACATAGTTTTATGAATGAGAGCAGCAAAATGATATTTGTAAAGGAAAAAATGTCATTTAAAACAGCTTGCAGCTGTAATGTATTGCTGGATACCCACAATATACATAAAAATCATTGAAAAAAAATGGCATGGGTTCCCCCCATCCTTTACCAAGCACTTTGGGTCTGGTATGGATATTAAGAAGAACCCTGCACCAAAAGTTTAAAAGAAAATTGCGTGGGGGTCCCCCCCAAAATCCATACCAGCCCCTTCGGGTCTGGTATGGATTTTAAGGGGAACCCCGCGCCAAAAAAAAAAGGTGTGGAGGTCCCCTCCAAAATCCATACCAGACCCTTATCCCAGCAAGCAACCTGGCAGGCTGCAGGAAAAAGTGGGGGGGGGGATGAAAGAGAACCCCCCGTGAACCATACCCGGCCCAATGCCCTCAACATGGGGAGGGTGTTTTGGGGTCCTCCCCAAAACACCTTGTCCCCATGATGATGGGCTCATCCCTAGAAATGATAAAGCACAGTCTGGCCCCAAGTTGCACATGCAGGTGCCTAAAAGTATAAGTTCACCTTGAGCAACATGTTCAAAAACCCCCCTATGCAAATCCATGTCTCCTCCTCCGATTGTGTGTATGCGTGCTTTTTTTTTTCCTTAACCACTTCAGCCCCGGAAGATTTTATCTCGTCGTTGGGTGCCAGACACTTCTTGAATGCAAAAGAGAGTTTATTTCTCTTAACAAACTTTTGGAGGAAAGAAGGTTAGGGCCAGGACACACTTAGGTAGTTGAAAGTTCAATTAGCAGAGTCTGAGACTTCAATAGGAGGACAGCCATGCAGGGAAAGGCATCCAGCAAGACGCCAACATCTGCATGTGCAGGAATGCTGTCTCCTTTGGTAACAGTCTTTAACCGTTCCTAACATAAAGCTTAACATAGTTACATAGTTAGTCAGGTTGAAAAAAGACACAAGTCCATCCAGTTCAACCTTAAAAACAAACAGTTCCTTTCGCTTCCACTACAATCACTCCTTGTAGTTCAGTCCACTGAGCTCCCAGTCTTTCATTAGACCCACTGTCACTGGATCCCTTGAGCTCCTCAAATCTTCCCGGTGGTATCTTCCTCAAGCCTCACCCCGCTTCTCTGCTGGGTCCCTAGCTTGGTTCTAGAGATACTTCTCAAGCATCACCCCACTGGCCTGCTCGGCCCCTGGCTTGACACACAAGGCTGTTCTGCAAGTCTCATCTCTGCTGACTGGGTCCCTGGCTTGATACCCACTGAAGTTTCCTGATTCTTCACAATCCCCAGTTGGTGAGAATACTGCTCCAGTACTTGCTTCAGTTACTCCCTGTGGTCCCTGGTAACAAGGTGGTTGGTCCCTTAGTGGCGACAGCTTCCCTCCTATCTCCGACCATACCTCTGGCAGAACCGTCACGTTTGGATGGACTGCAAACCGCAGTCCAAACCTTGCGCTGCTCTCTCTTGCTTCTGGATAGGTCCTCACACAGCCTAGCAGCCAGATGTGCCCAGGATAGGCCCAATCTCTGGCCTAGCAGCCCGGGCAATACAACACACATCCACCCAGCCATCCAGGTGGCGCATACCTAGATCACCTGACTCCACCCGAATATATAGGCTCTCCCAGCAGGCAAAGGGATTCAAGAAAACCCCTGCCCATAGGCTGAGATACCCCATATACCCATAATCTGACCTTGCATTGTCCTTCTTGTATCTAGTACCCAGCCACCTAGTGGTAGAAGAGAAAAGTGCAACAAGGCCAAACTTAGGGAGAAATCAATCTAACAATCAACCAGGATAACTATTCCTGGCAAGTACATTTTTGAGGAGCAACCCTGCCTAAACTCCAGGGTGCTGCATCAACTATTCAAAGTTAAAACAAGGGCAGAAGATATAATAGAGGGAAAGTTGAATAAATGACTGTTGGCTTTAAGTTATAGTTCTGAAAATTCTGCAGGAAGTTATTGTATCTACAGGCTATAGCCGCCAGCGATGATTACTGTTTTCTGACGGCAGGCAAACCTGTCCACTGTCAGAATAAAATAGCTCAGTAGGATTCTTTCATCCACCTTGAATGTGCGGATGGGGGAATTGGGTAAGTTTTTTTTCATTCAGCCCACTGCTGGAATGAAAAAAATGGATCCATCTACATACCTCCCAACTTTTGCACTTCAGAATGAAGGACACTTGAAGGAGGAAGCAACCAACGGCATGCTATGTGCACTGCGGAAAATGTGGGTGTTGTGTGGTGTGACCGTACGGCAGGCAGTAGGACACTGAGCATCAATGCAGCCTCACTGTGTACACCAAATACAGCTTTAGTGTGACTGTGAATGCAGCCTCACTGTGCCCATGAATGCAGCCTCACTGTGCCCATGAATGCAGCCTCACTGTGCCCATGAATGCAGCTTTACTGTGCTCATGAATGCAGCCTCACTGTGTCCATCAAATGCAGCTTTACTGTGCTCATGAATGTGCACTCACCATTGCCGGGATCACACACAGAGCAGCATCTCCTGATGTGTGTCATGGAGCTGGGTCTGTGTGTGTGTGTGTTCGGCAGCGATGTAACAAAGTCCCGCCTCCTACACCAGTTCGTGTGATAGGCAGAACACTGATCGAATCAGTGTTCCATAGACTATCACATGAGCCAGTGTAGGAGGCACGACTTTGTTAAAGCGCCGCCAAGCACACATAGACCTAGCTCCGTGACACACAGTGGGAGATGCCCGCTGTGTGTGACACACAAGAGGAGGAGAAGAGAGGGAGGTATGGGGAGCACTGCAGCAACAGATCAAAGCGACATCCATGCTGCTGTAGAAGATACAGGGAGGATGTGGGTGGAGCTAACTACTTTGTGCGGAGGAGGAGGAAGTTAAATCCTCCTCCGGCTCTGCTCTGAATGCCGGGGCCCCACTCTCCTCCTCGTCATGACGTCACTGGTTGCTAGATGCTTTTGGGCACTGAGCCAGGCAGTGGCCGGTGGTGAATAATAGAGGGTCTCAGCCAGGAATACAGTACATCAGGGCAGTGAGTGACAGCAGTGATGCGGTGGCATTTTTTAGGGGGCATCAGATCAGCCCAGGGAGAAGGGACCCGGGACAGACCTCCCACATGCAACACTTTCTCAGGCAATCCGGCACAGTTGGGAGGTATGCATCTATGGGCTGCCTTACATTCTGCTGACAATGTTGGAGTTACACATGTAGACATCTGACAAAATGCTGTTTGCTCTATTGTAAATTTAGACATAAAAGGAGAGCTTATTTCTTCAATTAGATACAGATTAGGACAGTTCTAGGAGAAACATGCAATTCTGTGTTCCTCTAGTCATGAATCTCAGTGGGATCTTGCTGTTTTTTATTATAGGGTGCTGCCCTGGCTATACCCACCCTTCCAGAGTAGTGGCTATGGGCATACCTCCCAACATTTTGAGATGGGAATGAGGGACACCTACTGGCAAATGTATGTAAACTTAGGACACACCCTCTGTCACACCTCCTTAAAGGTGAATTAACCAAAAAAAATGTTAATTAAATCCACATGGGCTTTTTTTTTACCACTACTATTCCTTTATATATGCTTTTAAATTTACAAATGCAGCAATTTAGAATTTGGATAAAAGGTTTTAGCACTGGGAAGCACCTTTTGAAAGATAAAAAGTGCATTTTATATACAACTATATAGATCAGTTTAAAAATGGGAGTTCAGTCAGTGCAAAATATATAGCCCTAAAAAATAACAACAAAGTAGCTGAACACTAAAGGCAAATATAATAAAACCTCAAAGCAAATACTAAATACGTAACAGTACAGCGCTAATAAACCTATTACACATAATATATATTATTCAAAGTCCTTTGCAATATAGAAAATGTAGAAAGCTGGATGGAAAGAGAGAAAGTTGATAGTGGTGTTCTCCTTTGTGGTGGTAAGAGTGCTCACAGATATCCCTATATTGCAAGCTTAATCCGTGATTCCACCACCAGCTAGCCAAACCGCTCACCTCAGATATCAGACTCCTGAACTAACAGATGGGTCAAATGCACGTTCTCCACTGACAGTGGTCGTGACTGAAAGTCTGGGTAGGCAGATGGATAGGATGAGACGTCTTGCCACTTTACACAACCTCCCGTTGTTACTTTCGCTTTCCAACCATGGTGCCATAAAATACAGTAAAGAATATATAGTGCACACTGTATGGCTAAAACCCATATTTATTAATATACTATATAGATCAGACCAAAATGAGGGACGAATGAGGGGGAAAGAGGAACAGGGGGACATTGCTCCAAATCAGGGACAGTCCCTCGAAATCAGGGACAGTTGGGAGCTATGGCTATGGGGCTTTTATGACTTCCAATTTCCCGAATTTACACCTTACTTCAAGTCACTGTATGCCCTCATTAGATTACATTAATGTCCTCTCTGTTGTTTATCTTTAGAAAGCTGCCTCTGCTATCTTATCTATACTTAAACATTTTCCATTCAACATTTTAAGAATGTTCATGCTGATAATGAAGAGCACACCTTGTAAAGCTAGGCCTTAAGTCCCAATAATACTTTTTGTCTTAACTTTATTTCTTATTTTACTTTTATTAAGGGTGATAAAGAATAAATTGTCACTTAATATTCCATCAGTTACATACATTTAATTTTAACAACATTCAGGTTAATTTCATATTTACACAATGTATATACCTATAAATAACCCTTTACCTATTATCTTCTGCTTATACCATGTTCGAGGGACTTGAGGTACTTATCACCAATACCTCACCTTCCCCCCTGCATTCTTCACCACTCGTCATTATTTTATCTTATACAGAATACCTCCTAACCCCCCCCCCCAAAAAAAAACACAACCCCCCCACAATACAAGCGAGATGGAGGAATTCCAGATTTATAATACACTCAGGCAGGCGAACCTTACCCCTCCAAAACCACTTACATAATTTTCTTCGTCCTAACTTTATACACTGAATACACTAATTGGCTGCAGCAGCTGATCAAATGCTGTTTTTTCAGCAGCACCGTTCAACGGAGAGGGGTATAAAATATATCTGAAATTCAAACCTATCTGATGAACCAGCCGAATTTTGACACATGTATACCCAGCTTTACATTCATTCATGTTACTTCGGTCACAGGGATGGATGTTTTGTTAGCACCTGTTAACTCATGGAGCATTTGCTTCTTATTAAATACATTTTCCTACAGTATAAAATTCCTCAGTCATTGTGATTACTTGAGAACCAATATCTAACAAGAACTAAGGTGGTTCTAAAGCCTAAACATTTGTTACCTTAATGCAGTGGTCTCTAAACTTTGTCCACTGTCAGAATAAAATAGCTCAGTAGGATTCTTTCATCCACCTTGAATGTCCGGCCCTTGGAGCACTATTTTCATCCACCGATAACAATAATGGGGCATATCCCCCCCCCACTGACACCAATAAAGGGGCAGAATTCCTCCTAATGATGACAACAATGACACCAACGATGGGCTTAATTCCGCCCCCCCACTGATACCATAGATGAGGCTTTGTTTATTCACACTGGCATTAGGATCTACTACTCTTAATGGCTGCAGTCCAGCCCCCATTAATTCTGAAGGACAGTAAATTGTCTCTTTAGAGAACCCTGCCTTAATGCATTCCTTGCATGAAGGTAAAACATTTTTAGGCATCAGCATCCCACCTTACCCCCCTCCCCTTTCACTTACCTTAGCCCTCATTCGATCCAGCACCATGCAGCGCTTCTCTACCTTCACTTCAGGGTCTCGTTGGCTTTTCCATTGGCTCCCAGCGCTATTAATCAAAGTCAGTGACGAGGCAGCATTGCACTATTGCATAGAGCAGGTAAGTATAAACATGTTTCTTATTTAAATGTAAAAAAAACAAAGTTACCTTTACAATCCTTTAAGCCTAGTGCATAGCCAAACAACAATGGATGATTAGAGACTGACCATACAACTATTATTCAGGTCTAGAACCTACATTTTCCTTTCCCTACTTTGCAGCGTGGCCTATTACCATGAGGCTTCCAGTTTAACTGACTCCTTCCTCATCCTAAATCTACCTAAATGCCCTTGTTTCCTGCAGATGAGGCCCTCCCCTCTACTTCCTGTTCTAGGGTCATCCCATAATCCTTGATGGCTTATTTCTGGTTAAGCATCCACAGTTTCAAATTTCTTAATTCTTCTTTTATGGTTTTAAGTGAATCTTTGAGTTCTTGCATTTCCCGTTTAGGCCGAGTACACATGATCAGAAAATCAGAAAAAAAAATCAATTTTGAAGCGATCGTACGATAATCTGATCATTAGTAGACAGCTTTCAAGAGCCGATCACGACACTTCATCCTCAATTGTCCAAAGAAACAAACTTGAAAATGTTTCTCATATGATACCATGATTTGGTATGATTTTCGTTTTAATCAGTACAGTTTTCGACCAAAAAAAAAAATCAGAAGAGCAAGGCAACACATGCTCTGTAATGAAAAAATCTGTCAACTTTTGGCCCATTTGTTCCATGTGCCTGTTGGTATTTGCATTCTGTGTTGCCCACTCCTCAGTTGGACTGCTGACGGAATGGGCAACCTATGATGACCCATGGTAATAACTAAAGATCCTGTGTCTAAGAAAATAAGATTTTTGACTTATTAGAAAATACATTTCTTGGGGGGGGGGGGGGGGGGCACCACGCCTTAGCACCCTCATGGCATTAGTGCATGAGGGCGCTTGTTAGAGGAGCTCCGTGAACCCACCACACATGTCACACCCACAGCAGCTTTCCTGGGGAGATTTTGGCACTGAATCATGTCATCCATGCGGCGGATATCTCTGCAGCCTCAACGGACCTCTCAGAACTGATCTGGATCCCTGGATTTCCAATCCAAATGTCAAGGGCTTTGGTGTTAGGCCAAGGGGACATAAATAATCTGCTTATGCGGATGATGTCCTGTTCTCTGTGGCTGTCCCCTTGATCTGTCTCCCCAACATCATGGATGAACTGCAGAACTTCAGCTTACTCTCAAATTTCAAAATCAATTATAATAAATCCGAAATTCTATCCTTGAATATCCCATCAAGCTTGCGTACACAGTTGCAATCCTCTTTCTCCTTTATTTGGTGTCACACTCACCTGAAATATCTGGGTGTCTATCTTACCCCCCTCTGTTCCCAGCTTTATAACAGTAATTACACCACGCTACTCTCCACTATAAAAGAAGACTTACACAGATGGGACAGAGAGACCTTCTTGTGGATGGGCTGAGTCAGTGTGGTAAAGATGAATGTGTTACCTCAAATCCTGTTCTATCTACAAATGGTGCCTATCGCTTTACCCCGGTTTTTCTTTTGAAATCCTTAACAGTACGTTCTTAAAATATATCTGGCATGGGCAAAGCTCTTGATTGGCTCTTTGCACCTTACAGAGACCTAAGCAGTTGGGAGGTCTGGGTGTCTCAGATATATGCAAATATTATAAGGCGATCACTCTGCAGCGGATATTGGACTGGCACCACGGGGTGTCCACTGAGGTGTGGGTATCTTTAGATACATTTCTGGCTGGCCGCAACTTATTCCATGTCCTATGGTTACCCTGGGCACACAGAGGTCTGTCAGCATTTGTTTCTCCAGTTACTGCTCACGCTTTACAGCAATGGTATGCCCTCAACAGGTCAGCGCAGCTTGCCCCTCAGTTCTCTCTCCTAGCACCCCTGAGAGGCTTCCCCTGGTTTGTCTTAGGGAAACACCCATCATTCTTCTGTACCTGGACGGCAGATAGTGAGGTGAGGTGCGGCAGGTTCTTCCAAGACCAGGGATTAATCCCATTGGAGGAACTTAGAGCTCAATATGATAAATTATCCCTAGATGATTGGAGATATGGACAGCTTCAACATTTTATACGTGGTCTACCTCAAGTCATACGCTCCCCAACCTCCTCCACGTCTTTTGAGAAGCTGTGCATGTCTGCCAATCCAATACCACACTCCATATCTGTCCTGTATAAGATGCTACTGGGGTAGGGACCCAGGGGGAAGCCAATATACATCAGAAAATGGGAAAGAGACCTGCAACATGAGTTTACTGAGCTGCAACTTGACCACTTATACCGCCTTACTCACTCTAGTTCTGTTGACACGAAAATGCAGGAGAATGGGTTCAAGGTAAGGACTAGATGGTATAGGGTGCCCACCAAACCCAACCTCCTCAGATGCTTGCTGGCGGGACTGTGGGCATAGGGGTTTGTTTTTGCATATTTGGTGAGACTGCCCTAAGTCACAGCCTTACTGGCAGGAACCTAAATAAACCTCATCTTGAACATGGACCTCCCTGACTCTTCAATGGGTTTCCTCTTTCATGTCCCCACCATTCCTCTCAGCCTTTATCCAAAGTCGGTACTGCCTCACTTCCTGAATGCGGCGAGGAGATTTATCTCCATCTACCGGAAAAGCAGTCAAGTTCCAAGCTGCTCGGAATGGATTTGTCTTGTGAACAATATTAAGGCTGCAGAGGAGTGGATGGCGACATGTAAGGACAGACATGATGAATGGTATGGAATTTGGGCCACTTGAATTCATTATGTAGACGAGGCCTGCACAAACACACAACCAACGGTTACTGTACCTGTGGGAGGAGTTCAACTGTCAGAAATGTTATAGACTTAACTTGATCATCCGAGAGATTTGATATATGACTGCTAGTACATTTTCATAGAGTGCTCTTCTTCTTTTCCTTTATTTTTGTTGTTTGGTATTAATGTTTCATGTTCTCTTTATCTGTCTGCCATCTGGACTCCAGTTTTTCTTCCCAAATCAGTGGTGTTTGCTCATTACTACCTCTAAGTATGGTAGCAGGGCTAGAGACAAACTAATGGTGATATGACTCATATGTTTTCATGACCACAAAGTAGATGCCTCTGTCTCTAACACCCTCTATGTTGGACGGCCTATCGGGCCTTATGTTATGTACTTTGATCAAATACCCACTTGGGTTGCTTTGTCCTCTCCTTTTCATGGCTGTTACTTGATTGTTATTGTCTTGTTGACCGTTTTGTCAGAATTGTTAACATAAATAAAGATTATATTAAAAAAAATACATTTCTTGGAGTACAGTATAATACATAGGCCCCTCCCCTCTTCCTATAAAACTGCCAAAACTGAGGATGGTTGGGAGGGGTTATATAGAGGTATGTCCTTGCAGCTTCCTCTTTGTCCAATTATCTGAGCTGCATATAAAGTGCCTTGAAAAAGTATTCATATACCTTGAAATTTTCCACATTTTGTCATTGTCAAAAACCATGAATCAGACTGAGACAGAAGTACAATTAAATCACACTTGTTTATTAATAAAAATAAAAAGGTAAATAGAAAAAGTGTAGTCAAGCAGAGTCCAGTAACCAGATCGGGTAGTCAGCCAGTCCAGAGTTCAATAACTAGATCGGGTTATCAGCCAGGCCTGAAGTCAGGGATCCAAGTAGAGCAACTGCAAGCAGGATAAGGAGCCAGGAGGGATGTCAGCAAGCCAGTCTTGAAACAAACGACAGGAGATGGTTCCTTGTGATGTGACCAACGCGAAGGCAAAGGTGAAGTGAGCTGGAAGGCTTTAAGTAGGCAGGTCAGACGAGCATCATTGGGAACAGCTGGTAACTGTGGTGAGAGAAGGAGAGCTGGCAATTAGCCGACAGCTGAGCGCCCAGCCCAGAGAAGGAAGGGCTAAGCCAGCCCTGACAGTACCCCCTCCTCAATGACCCCTCTCCCTCGGAGGGCCACCAGGCTTGAGGGGAAACCTTCTATGGAACTCGCGGAGGAGGACAGGGGCATGTACGTCAGAGGATGAAACCCAGGAGCGTTCCTCCGGACCATACCCCTTCCAATGCACCAGGTACTGTATGCGCCCACGGAACCTACGGGAGTCAACAATGGATTGTACCTCATACTCCTCATGGATCTCAACCTGAATAGGGTGAGGACGTGGCACCAAGGTGGTAAATTGGTTACAGACCAACGGTTTCAATAAGGAGACATGAAACGCATTTAAGATGCGCATACTAGGAGGAAGGTCCAATGCGTATGCCACTGGGTTAATCCGGTGAAGGATACGGAAAGGCCCAATAAATTGAGGTGCAAACTTCAGTGAGGGAACACAAAGCCGGAGGTTGCGAGATGACAGCCAGACCCTGTCCCCAACCTGGTAGGAAGGCGCAGGCAGGCATCTGCGGTCAGCATGGAGTCTGTACCTATCATTAGCATGACGCAAAGCTTCCTGGACTTGTACCCAAGTGGAACGAAGACCACGAAGATGCTCCTCTAACGCAGAAATACTCTGTGGAACAAACAAGTCAGGCAACATGGAAGGTTGGAAACCATAATTCGCCATAAATGGAGACAATCGGGAGGCAGAATTCAAGGCACTGTTGTGAGCAAACTCTGCCCAAGGTAATAGGTCAGACCAGTTGTTATGATGGTCAGATATATAGCAATGTAGGAATTGCTCCAAGGACTGATTGGCTCGTTCTGCGGCCCCATTAGACTGCGGGTGATAAGCAAAAGAGAACGCAAGCTGGATTACCAACTATGCACAAAAGGCTCGCCAGAACCGGGAGACAAACTGACTGCCCCTGTCTGAGACAATCACCTTGGGTAGCCCATGTAAGCGAAAGATCTCCAGAGCAAAAATGGAAGCCAGTTCCTTAGAGGTGGGCAACTTCTTAAGTGGAATACAATGACACATCTTTGAGAACTGGTCAACCACCATAAGGATAACAGTGTTGCCTTGGGAATTGGGCAACTCCACAATGAAATCCATAGACAGGTGAGTCCAGGGCCTCTCTCCATTGGGTATGGGTTGTAGGAGGCCCACTGGAAGGTGTCGTGGAGTCTTACTCTGAGCACACAGGGGACAGGCAGCTACGAAGGCAGTAACATCAGCCCGTAGACTAGGCCACCAGAATTGTTGGGAAATGGCCCAAATTAGTTGATTCTTTCCAGGATGGCCAGCTGCCTTGGGAAAATGGTAAGTCTGGAGCACTGCAGTACGGAGACTCTCTAGGACAAAGCAGCGGTCACAAGGTTTATCAGGAGGAGCATGGACCTGAGCAGCAAGAATTTTGTCACCCAAAGGAGAGGTAAGACTGGTGCGAACCGTAGCCAAGATACGATCAGGAGGAATCATAGGAATTGGAACCGACTCTGACTTGGAAGTGGAGGAAAATTGTCGTGACAAGGCATCAGCCCTTACATTCTTAGTACCGGGTAAGAATGAGACAATGTAATTAAAGCTCGACAAGAAAAGAGCCCATCGCGCCCTTCTGGGGGAGAGTCGCTTAGCCTCAGACAAGAATGTAAGATTCTTATGGTCAGTAAGAATAAGAATGGGCACAGTGGTACCTTCAAGGAGATGTCTCCATTCTTTCAGGGCTAAAATGATTGCCAACAGCTCTCTGTCACCAATCTCATAATTGCACTCAGCAGGTGACAATTTCTTGGAAAAGTAGCCACACGGATGCATAGCGCTCTCAAAGTTAGGACGTTGAGACAAAAGGGCACCAACTCCAGTCTCAGAAGCATCAACTTCTAGGATAAAAGGCAACGTAGGATCAGGATGTGCCAACACAGGAGCAGAAACAAAGGCAGCCTTGAGAGACTCAAAGGCCTTAATGAACTCCGGAGACCAACTCTGTGGGTTACCATCCTTTCTAGTCATATCAGTCAGAGGCTTGACCAGAGACGAGAAGTTACGAATAAACTTCCAATAGTAGTTGGCAAAGCCCAGGAAACACTGCAGAGGACGTAAACCCATGGGTCGAGGCCACTGTAGGACTGCCGAAAGTTTCTCTGGGTCCATTGAAAAACCAGCAGTGGAAATGACATAGCCCAGGAATGTAACCTGTTCACGATTGAACTCGCACTTCTCCAGTTTACAATAGAGATTGTTCTCTCTTAGTTTCTGAAGCACACAACAGACATCTGTGTGGTGGCTCTCCAGGGATTTGGAAAATATGAGGATATCATCGAGATAATCCACCACACACAACTGCAACAAATCTCGGAGGACATCATTAATAAATTCCTGAAAAACTGCTGGGGCGTTACAAAGGCCAAAGGGCATTACCAGATATTTGTAATGGACTGTTCTGGTATTAAACGCAGTTTCACACTTGTCGCCCTCCTTAATGCGCACAAGATTGTATGCCCCTCTCAAGTCAAGCTTCGTGAAAACCGTTGCTCCCTTGAGGTGGTCAAATAAATCTGTAATCAATGGAATCGGGTAGGCATTCTTAATCGTGACACGATTGAGACCCCTATAATCTATACAAGGTCTCAGTTCACCGCTCTTCTTTTTCACAAAGAAGAAACCAACACCAGCAGGAGACGAGGATTTGCGGATGAAACCTCGAGAAAGTGCACCAGCAACATACTCCTCCATGGCCTTATCCTCCAAAACGGACAAAGGGTAAACCCGGCCACGAGGAGGTATGGCACCAGGTTGAAGGTCAATTGCACAATCATAAGACTGGAGTGGAGGCAAACTACCGGCTTGAGCTTTATCAAAGATATCGCCAAAATCACGGTACTCCTCTGGCAGGGAAGGGAGTGAAGAGGTGCACAGGACCTTGGATACCTTCAGGAAGCATGTCTCACTGCATTGTGGTGACCAGGAGAGAACCTCAGCACGGAGCCAATCAAAAGAGGGGATGTGCCTCTGTAACCAAGGATTAACCAATAACCAGCGGAAACCTGGGTGAGGAAATAACTTGGAATTGGATTATCTCATGGTGAAGAGCCCCTACGGCCATGGACAATGGAACGGTCTCATGAGTCACATGGGCAGGCTGTAAAGGTCTCCCGTCAAGAGCCTCAATGGCAAGTGGAGTGTCACGCAGCTGCAGCGGAATCGAATGCTGCGAAAGAAATGCAGCATCAATGAACAGGCCTACAGCCCCAGAGTCGTTTAGAGCCTGTATCTCGATTTATGACTCAGCCCAAGAAAGAGTGACCAAAACCAGGGGCTTATCCTTCTGGATAACTGGGGATGAAACAACGCCACCTAAGGTCTGCCCATGACAGGACATCAAGGTTCGGGCGTTCCCTGGATGGGTAGGACAAGACTTCAAAAGGTTACCTGCCTGGCCACAATAAAGGCACAATCTCTCCCTCCTCCTAAAGGCTCTCTCATCCACAGAGAGACGCGTGAAGCCCAGGTGCATGGGTTCATCTTCACTGACCAACTCGGTACCAGGAGGCATGGGAGGTGAGGGAGGCATGGGTGAGACTACAAAGCTCGGAGGCAAACGTACAGGAGGCTTCCGCAAGCGCTCCTTAACCACTTCCCGACCAGCGCACGATGATGTACATCGACAGAATGGCACGGGCAGGCATATTGGCGTACATGTACGTCCAATATTCGATACCGCCCTGCCATCGGGAGCGCGCCGCCGGCGGCGCGCTCCCGCGCTGGTCGGGACCCCCGTGAGTCCGGTCGCGGGACCCGCGGACTCGATCGCCGCGGGCATCCCCGCGATCGTCTCACGGAGCTGCCGAATGGAGGAAATGCTGTATAAACAACATTTTTCCATTCTGCCTAGCAACTAGTGACGCTGATCTCTGCTCCATGTGATTGGAGCAGAGATCAGTGTACACTAAATGAAAGCCCAACCCCCCCACAGTTAGTAACACACCCCTAGGAACACTTAACCCCTACACTGCCACCCACTGGTTAACCCTTTCACTGCCAGTGTCATTTACACAGGAATCACTGCATTTATATAGCAGTGATTACTGTATAAATGACAATGGTCCCAAAAATGTGTCAAAAATGTCCGATGGGTCCCCGACAATGTCGCAGTCACAATAAAAATCGCAGATCGCCGCCATTACTAGTAAAAAAAAAAATAATAAAAAATTATTAATAAAAATGCTATAAAACTATCCCTATTTTGTAAACGCTATAACTTTTGCGCAAACCAATCAATAATCGCTTATTGCGATTTTTTTTACCAAAAATATGTAGAAGAATACATATCGGCCTAAATTGAGGGAAAAAAATGTTTTTTTATATATTTTTGGGGGATATTTATTATAACAAAAAGTAAAAAATAATGCGTTTTTTTCAAAATTGTCGCTCTATTTTTGTTTATAGCGCAAAAAATAAAAACCGCAGGGGTGATCAAATACCACCAAAAGAAAGCTCTATTTGTGGGGAAAAAAAGGACGTCAATTTTGTTTGGGAGCCACGTCGCACGACCGCGCAATTGTCAGTTAAAGCGACGCAGTGCCGAATCGCAAAAAGTGGTCTGGTCTTTGACCAGCAAATTGGTCCGGTCTGAAAGTGGTTAAGAGAAAGTCTTTCTCTGAGTCTGGAGTCAATGAGGATGGCAAACAAGATCAAGCTCTCCAGGTCAGTGGGTATATCTCGGGCTGCTATCTCATCCTTGATGGAATCCGAGAGACCAAAAAGCAGCCACGAGGGCCTCATTGTTCCAAGCAACCTCTGCTGCCAGAGTACGGAATTCAATGGCGTAGTCGGCAACAGTTCTCGTACCCTGTTTGATGGACATGAGGCACTTGGCAGCAGAAGCGGAGCGTGCGGGAACATCAAAAACCCTTTTAAATGAGGCCACAAACTGAGGGTAACTCACATAACTCGCGTCTCCCATAGAGGGTTAGCCCAGGCCAAGGCTCTCTCAGAAAGCAAAGATATCACGAAACCTAGTTTTCTTCTGTCCGTGGGAAACACCTGGGGCAGCATTGCAAAGTATATCTCAACCTGATTGAGAAACCCTCTGCATTGAACTGGATCGCCCCCAAATCGCTGGGGAAGCGGAGCAGAACCTGACATGCCTCTTATAGAGGTAATACTCGAGGCGGGTGCCTGCACAGAGACTGGCGCAGCAGCAGGGACAGCCTGCGACTCAGGTTGTACCGGAGCAGCCACCGTGGGGGATTCCAGGTGAGCCGTGCGATTCAGGAGCATTTGTAATGCCAAGGCAAACTGATCCATGCGGTGATGTTGCTCATCCAATCTGGAAAAAATATTACCAACAAGTGGATTGACTGTATATTCTGAATTCATGGCCTTTGCGTACTGTCATAAACCATGAATCAGACTGAGACAGAAGTACAATTAAATCACACAATTAAAAAAAGCGTAGTCAAGCATAGCCAGAGTCCAGTAACCAGATTGGGTAGTCAGCCAGTCCAACGTTCAATAACCAGATCGGGGTAATCAGCCAGGCCTGAAGTCAGGGATCCAAGAAAAGAAACTGCAAGCAGGATAAGGAGCCAGGAGGGATGTCAGCAAGCCAGTCTTGAAACAAACCGCAGGAGATGGTTCCTTGTGATGTGACCAATGCAAAGGCGAAGGTGAAGTGAGCTGGAAGGCTTTAAGTAGGCAGGTCAGACGAGCATCATTGGGAACAGCTGGTAACTGTGGAGAGAGGAGAGCTGGCAATTAGCCGACAGCTGAGCGGCCAGCTCAGAGAAGGAAGGGCTAAGCCAGCCCTGACAGTCATGTTACAACCAAAAATGTAAATTTCTTTTATTGGGATTTTATGTGATAAACCATCACAAAGTGGCACATAATTGTGAAGTGGAAGGAAAATGATAAATGGTTTTACATTTTTTTTCAAAATAAATATCTGAAAAGTATTGTGTTTGTATTCAATCCCCTTTACTCTGATACCCCTAATTAAAATCTAGTGGAACTAATTGCCTTCAGAAGTCACCTAAAGTAAATAGAGTCCACCTGTGTGTAATTTAATCTCAGTATAAATACAACTGGGCTGTTAGAGAACCTTAGTGAGTGAACAGCATCATGAAGGCCAATGAACACACCAGACAGGTCAGGGATAAAGTTGTGGAGACGTTTAAAGCAGGGTTAGGTTATAAAACAATATCCCAAGCTTTTAACATCTCCTGGAGAACTGTTCCATCCTACATCCGAAAATGGCACAACTGCAAACCTACCAAGACATGGCTGTGATGAGTACTCCTATTGAATGTTAAAGAAGCTTGGATGGAGTTTGGGGAATGAACCAAGCTCATCTTAGGCTGGGTTCACACTAGAGCAGTGGTCATCAACCCTGTTCTCAAGGCTAATTAACAGGCCAGGTTTGCAAGATAACTGAAATACATCACAGGTGATATCAGTTGTTGCTCAGTGATTGCAGTATTCTAATCTGCATCTCCCCAAGGTAATACATAAAACCTGGCCTGTTAGTGGGCCCCGAGGACAGGGTTGATGACCACTGCACTAGAGCACGAATCGACTCACAGCAGGGGTTCGGTGCATCTCCATTCACCGGTACAGGTCCAATTTCAGCCTGAATTTGTGGCTGAATTCAGACCTGAAATGGACCAGAAGACACACAGGACTCCTGTGCAATTTACACCGGACCCGCTCTGGAGATGTGTGAACCGGCTCCATAGAGAGCCAGTCACAATCACCTGCTATGCTAATTGGATGCTGGGAAGCCAAAAACCAATTTGCAATAGTGTGAACCCAGCCTTACATGACAAAAAGTCATGATTTGCATATACAGTGGGCAAAAAAGTATTTAGTCAGCCACCAAGTGTGCAAGTTCTCCCACTTAAAAAGATGAGAGAGGCCTGTAATTGCCATCATAGGTAAACCTCAACTATGAGAGACAAAATGTGGAAACAAATCCAGACAATCACATTGTCTGATTTTTTAAAGAATTTATTTGCAAATTATGGTGGAAAATAAGTATTTGGTCACCTACAATCAAGCAAGATTTCTGTGTCTCACAGACCTGTATCTTCTTCTTTAAGAGGCTCCTCTGTCCTCCACTCATTACCTGTGTTAATGGCGCCTGTTTGAACTTGTTATCAGTATAAAAGACACCTGTCCACAACCTCAAACAACACTCCAAACTCCACTATGGTGAAGACCAAAGAGCTGTCGAAGGACACCAGAGACAAAATTGTAGAACTGCACCAGGCTGGGAAGACTGAATCTGCAATAGGCAAGCAGCTTGGTGTGAAGAAATCAACTGTGGGAGCAATAATTAGAAAATGGAAGACATACAAGACCACAGATAATCTCCCTCTATCGGGGGCACCACGCAAGATCTCACCCCATGGGGGTCAAAATGATCACAAGAACGGTGAGAAAAAATCCCAGAACCATACAGGGGGACCTAGTGAATGACCTGCAGAGAGCTGGGACCAACGTAACAAAGGCTACCATCAGTAACACACTACATCACCAGGGACTCAGATCCTGCAGTGCCAGACATGTCCCCCTGCTTAAACCAGTACATGTCCGGGTCCATCTAAGGTTTGCTAAAGAGCATTTGGATGATCCAGAAGTGGATTGGGTGAATGTCATATGGTCAGATGAAACCAAAGTAGAACTGTTTGGTAGAAACATAACTCGTCGTGTTTGGAGGAGAGAGAATGCTGATTTGCAACCAAAGAACACCATACCTACTGTGAAGCATGGGGGTGGGAACATCATACTTTGGGGCTGTTTCTCTGCAAAGGGAACAGGACGACTGATCAGTGTACATGAAAGAATGAATGGGGCTATGTATCGTGAGATCTTGAATGCAAACCTCCTCCCATCAGCAAGGGCATTGAAGATGAAATGTGGCCTGGTCTTTCAGCATGACAATGATCCCAAACACACCGCCCAGGCAACAAAGGACTGGCTTCGTAAGAAGCATTTCAAGGTCCTGGAGTGGCCTAGCCAGTCTCCAGATCTCAACCCCATAGAAAACCTTTGGAGGGAGTTGAAAGTCTGTGTTGCCCAGCGACAGCCCCAAAATATCACTGCTCTAGGGGAGATCTGCATGGAGGAATGGGCCAACATACCAGCAACAGTGTGTGACAACTGTAGAGGGTCAGCCTGGGGCAGGGTTAAGAAGGGGTTAATCGAAGAAGGCAGGTACTTCCCCCTCAGACCTGCTTATTATCAGGTGTGCTGAAAGTGTCAGTGTGGAGCTGTTGAGTAGGAGAGAGAGACACAGCAGCACGCTGTGTGGAAACGTCCATTGCTGGATGGTGTACCTGCTGGGTGAGCTTAAACCACAAAAAGACTTTAGCTCTATTTGGAGCCATGAACTGTTACCTCTAAGCCTGTGGGCTGATGAACTGTGAGCTGTACCTGTGTGCACATCCATGTGATAAGACAAGTCTGTCTGGTCTTATGTTTTGTTTTGCTGTTTTGCTGAATAAAAGCCAATTTTATTTTACTGGACTGCCTCTGAGCCAGCTCTTCACCCCTCTGATCCCCTACAATCTTGTGAAGACTTACAGAAAACGTTTGACCTCTGTCATTGCCAACAAAGGAAATATAACAAAGTATTGAGATTAACTTTTGATGTTGACCAAATACTTATTTTCCACCATAATTTGCATATACATTCTTTAAAAAATCAGACAGACAATGTGATTGTCTGGATTTGTTTCCACATTTTGTCTCTCATAGTTGAGGTGTACTTATGATGACAATTACAGGCCTCTCTCATCTTTTTAAGTGGGAGAACTTGCACAATTGGTGGCTGACTAAATACTTTTTTGCCCCACTGTACAGTAACATCAACTAAACATTTTGACATTGACAATAGCCTCCGCTGATACTTTTTTCTCACATATGTTCAGGTTGACTTGACTAAGCCAAGTCAACCGTTCCTAGTTTCAATATATATATATATGTATATATATATATATATATATATATATATATATATATATATATATATATATGTATATATATATATATAAAAATTCTTTTTCCTGTTGCCGTCTACCTTATCCCCACTTCCTATCAAGGGGGACTGACTAGTCACCAACAGGGATTTGGTCTTGTTTCATATATAAGGTGACCTATCTCTATATTAATTATTGGACTATATAGCAGTTCTTATGTACTGAATGTTAACGATTGATTCATGCAGCATGCATTTATTGTCTTTAAAATAAACTTTTCATGTTTGATTTAAGTATAGATTACTTACTTCTATACACACCATCTTAAACAGATACCAGCCTACAATCTAGGCACCCTTGGCATTTATAAATCTAGCTTGGTTATATGGAAGTATATTTTATTGTTAAGCCTTAAACCACCATGAGTCACCTTTCACGTACCTCACAATCCCACATCTTCACCATAATTTCCATTCACTCACTCTTTTTATTGTAAACTAACCTTCCTTACACCTCACCAACCACCCTTGCAACAACATCCCCTCAAATTTCTTTTTTTCCTCTTTTCCCCCGTTTTCACTCCCCTTCCCTCTCTCCCTCTCCCCATTTATTCCACCTATTCCTGCCCTGCCTTTTTTATTCCCCCCCTCCTTTACCCCCTCTCCCCTCTTTCCTTCCTCTTTTAAGTCCCTTCCCCTCTTTTCTTTAACTCTTTCCATCTTCCTTATCCTCCACATTCCCCCCTTATGTCTGGCCCTTCCCCCAACACTATGATCCTACCTATTAGGCTCATTATTCACACTTTTTTATTCTTCTTCTTTTTGGATTGACTCAGGTTATATAACCTCATTTGGGCTCCCCTTTTTGGCTGGCTCATTTGTACGCTACCTAGTGTCTGCCATTTACTTGGCTCAACACTAATTCACAGGTAAAAAGATCTCCTTTTGGAGGGCCAATGGGTTTTATTTTATGCATTACTACATCTAACTCTCAAAAACATCCCCTGAGGAAGCCTTAACGGGCAAAACATGTTGGGATAAGTCACTCCAATATTATTGTAGTGTGACCAATTTTTCCATCTGACTTGACCTTAAATGTTCTCTCTTTTTTTAACAATTGTCTTTCATGTAATAAACTTCTTTGTTATATATATTTTTTATAAATTGGAGTATCGAAAGTTATTTCTTTGTCTGGCACCCCCAAAAATCCCCCCCACAAAAAATCTTCCTTTGTTCACATATACCTACATGGATGTTGGTGCCATATTCTTGACATTGTCACCTATCCATGCCATCGCTTCTTACTTGACTTGGCCAAGTTTATCCCAGGTTTAGTTTCAGCCTTTTGTATGCAAATAAACAATTTCACAATATTCTATTGGAGGCATATTTGTACCTATTCCAAAGAGGGTAGGTAAAAGTGGTAATTGGCTGTATATAATATTTTTAAATAGACTGGTTCTTCTATATACCTGAAGCTAAAATCGTAAATAGTATTAAGAATCCCAGTCAGCTTCACTGTTTACTGCCAGCAGAAGTACATGGAAGGATTTATAGTCCTAAATGCAGGGTAGCTTTGCTAATGGTAATGAATATTTAATCTGCTAATTGACTGCACAAAATCAATTTCAGTTAATTCTTCTTTTTTGGCAAAGGTTTTTCTGTAATAATGAGCAGCAAAATAACATATTGATCGTAGTCCAAAGGCTGCTCCTCGTACATCACTCAATAGAAGCAGAGCAGTCTAGAGTAACGCAAGGAATTGTCCACTAGAGCTAAAATTTAATTAAGGAAGAGAGTTCTTTATTTGTAGAAATAACATTACATCTAATTCATCTTTCTAGTATCAGGATCTTTAGGGAAGAGAAGAAATGAAGTACTCCTTTCACAGCATCACATCTTGTCAGCAGATGTCAGTGTAGGATGTGTAACATGCAATCTCTCGGCTTTGGCTGACTGGAAGGAATACTACGAAAATGTGTTTTCTTCAAAACATTTCCAAAGCCGTGTTTCATATGGTGTCAATAAATATTTTAGTTTACAGAAACAATTTCAGTTACTAGAATTAGTAAGGAAAGAAAAGCAATCACTCCCAGCCAGGGCCGGGACAAGGGGTGGGCAGGAGGGACGGCTGCCCCTGGCGCAATGGTTTATTGCAGGGGTAGGGGGCACCCTGACCCTAACCCTAAGGGAAAGGGGGGCGCAGTTTGGCATCTTTGCCCTGGGCGCTGGATGACCTTGTCCCGGCACTGCTCCCAGCGTTCAGAGGTCCTCCACGGGGAGAAATGGCTACACAGGTGACACGTCCACACATGGCCCAATGCTTGGCGAATGTAGCCCACCACAGATAGGGGAATCCAATGTGAAACTACAAAGACAAAAAACAAGGAAGGCGCCTAGTGCATTACCCAACAAATATTTTATTCAGAGACAATAAAACCAATAGAATGCATACTCACAAAAGTGCAGTGTAAAACAAGTAAGCCGGAAGATGCCATAAGGTGCAAAGTTCAAATGTTGAGCAGCTCTGAGGAAGGGGTGCGCCCACGAAACGCATCAGCTTGATAGTACACGAGAGGTTGTTGGAGCATTTGGACCTTACACCATATGACATCTTCCGGCTTTACACTGCACTTTTGTGAGTATGCATTCTATTGGTTTTATTGTCTCTGAATATAATATTTGTTGGGTAATGCACTAGGTGTTTGTACCTTTCCCATTTGATGTCTTATTAAAATTAGTAAATTTGGTAAATCAGTAAATTAGTAATTAGTAAATTGGAAGGCAATGTCTTGGCCTCGCTGGACAGGGTGGTCAGCGGTAAGGTGCATATTACCGCTGACTCATGGTCCAGCAGGCATGGACAGGGACGTTACCTGTCTTTCACGGCCCATTGGGTCACTCTTCTGGCAGCTGGGAAGGATGCAGGACAAGGTGCAGTAGTGTTGGAGGTTGTTCTGCCACCACGCCTCCAAAATGCCACTATTGGTTGTGACACACCTCTCTCCTCCACCCCCTCCTCTTCTTCTTCCTCCATGGCCTCTTCCAGTGCTCTGTCCTCAGAACCAGCGGTCCTCCGTAGGCGTTCCA
Source organism: Lithobates pipiens (assembly GCF_037356315.1). Classification (NCBI taxonomy): domain Eukaryota; kingdom Metazoa; phylum Chordata; class Amphibia; order Anura; family Ranidae; genus Lithobates; species Lithobates pipiens. The sequence goes on along the minus strand of NW_027507685.1, from coordinate 50,378,502 downwards.
GGGGCTACGCAAGTACGCAGGCAATGTCTTGGCCTCGCTGGACAGGGCGGTCAGCGGTAAGGTGCATATTACCGCTGACTCATGGTCCAGCAGGCATGGACAGGGACGTTACCTGTCTTTCACGGCCCATTGGGTCACTCTTCTGGCAGCTGGGAAGGATGCAGGACAAGGTGCAGTAGTGTTGGAGGTTGTTCTGCCACCACGCCTCCAAAATGCCACTATTGGTTGTGACACACCTCTCTCCTCCACCCCCTCCTCTTCTTCTTCCTCCATGGCCTCTTCCAGTGCTCTGTCCTCAGAACCAGCGGTGCTCCGTAGGCATTCCAGGGGCTACGCAAGTACGCAGGCAAAACAATGCCATGCCGTGCTTGCACTGGTTTGTTTGGGGGACAGGAGCCACACTGGGGCAGATGTTTTGTCAGCTCTGCAGGGGCAGGCCGAGAGGTGGTTGACGCCACGCCAGCTTAAGCCAGGAATGGTGGATTGCGACAATGGCACCAACCTCCTCTCCGCCCTCCGACAGGGACAACTGACCCATGTGCCCTGTGTGGCTCACGTCCTTAACCTGGGGGTGCAGCGGTTCTTGGGCAGGCACCCGGGCTTACAGGATGTCCTGAAGCAAGCCAGGAAAGTCTGTGTGCATTTCCGACGATCATTTAATGCCTGTGCTCGGCTGGCTGAGCTCCAAAAGGAGTTGAACCTGCCCAAGAACTGCCTTATATGTGACATGCCCACCAGGTGGAACTCAATGTTGGCCATGCTGCAGCGGCAGAGGGCCATCAATGAGTACCTGTGCAACTACGGCACCAGGACAGGGTCAGGGGAGCTCGGTTTTTTCTCACCACGCCAGTGGGGCATGATCAGGGATGCATGCACTGTCCTGTCACCGTTTGAGGAGGCCACAAGGATGGTGAGCAATGACAGTGCATGCATCAGTGACACTGTACCTCTTGTCCACCTCTTGGAGCATGCACTGCGTGGAATAATGGACAGGGCACTTGAGGCAGAACAGAGGCAGGAAGAGAAGGACTTCCTTGTCTCTCAAGGCCCCCTTTATCCAGACAGTGTTCCTGCTGTGCCACCCATCACACAGGAAGAGGATGAGGAGGAGGAGGAGGATGATTGTGTCAGCATGGAGGTGGAGGCTGGCACTCAGCATCAGCAGCAGTCTTGTAGGGATGATTTACAGTCCCAAGAAACCCGTGGATTTGTACGTGGCTGGGAGGAGGTAGCTGCGGATCATGTTGTCCTTAGTGACCCAGAGGACTCCGAACTGAATGCCTCAGCTAACCTGCATGGCCTCCCTGATCCTGCAAAGCCTGCGGAAGGATACTCATATTCTTCGGATCAAGGAGAGGGACCATTACTGGCTGGCCACTCTCCTTGATCCACGGTACAAGGGTAAGGTTGCCGACCTTATCTTGCCGTCGCAGAGGGAGCAGAGGATGAGACATCTCCGGGAGGCCTTGCAGAAAGGTCTGTGCAATGCGTTCCCAGAGACTGGGAGGTTACAAACTCCTGGTCCTGGACAACGTGTTGCTGAGGCATCGGTCAGAAGGAGCACTGGAGAAGGTGGCTGTCTGACCGATGCTTTTAGACAATTTTTTAGTCCGTAGCCCCAAGGCATGATCGGTTCCAGCAACCATCGCCAGCGTCTGATTTACATGGTGCAGGAATACCTAGGGGCAAGGTCAGACTTGGACACCTTTCCCACCGAAAATCCTCTGGCTTACTGGGTCTTGAGGATGGATCACTGGCCAGAGCTTGCACAGTATGCAATTGAGCTACTGGCCTGTCCTGCATCCAGCGTTCTTTCGGAACGCACCTTCAGTGCTGCTGGTGGCTTTGTTACCGATCACAGGGTGCGCCTGTCCACCGAATCAGTTGATCGACTGACCTTCATCAAGATAAATCCGTCTTGGATCACCCACAGCTACCAAGCACCTGAAGCTGATGTAATCGAAACATTTTTTTTTTAAATATCACATCCTTTCAAGACTACCTATGCTGATGCTGAGTGACTGTCCTGTTATGCTGATTGTCTATCCTCTTCCTCCTCCGCTGATATGTTGGAAGAACATTTTTGGTTCTGGGTGATGCCACCAGCCCAATTTTTCTGCCCCTGTTTAACAGGGGAGTTTAATTACAATTTTTGATGCAATGTTTTGCAGCAGGGCTCATTCCTGCACTACAACTAGAGTATATGGGAGAGGTTGCAGTGTCGTGGCACCAGCACCAGTGCCTAAGGCCCAATTTTTCTGCAACGGTTTAACAGGGGCGTTTAATTACAATTTTTGATGCAATGCTTTGCAGCAGGGCTCATTCCTGCACTACAACTAGAGTATATGGGAGAGGTTGCAGTGTCATGGCACCAGCACCAGTGCCTAAGGCCCAATTATTCTGCCCCTGTTTAACAGGGGCGTTTAATTCCAATTCTTGATATAATATTTCACAGGAGGACCCATTCCTGTGGCCACCCAGAGTAACTGTGAGGGCTTATAGTGTTGTGGCACCAGCACCACAACCACCAAAGGTCAATTCTTCTACCACTGTTCAACAATGGCATGTAATTACAATTCTTGATATAATCGTTCACAGCAGGGCGCTCCAGCGCCCACCAAGAGTCACTTTGAGGGCTTACAATGTTGTGGCAAAACCAACACCTTGTTCCGCCATTTCTGCAGAGCATATAGGGCAGGCCCCTACTTTCAAACATCCAACTTACAAACATCTCCTACTTGCAAATGGAAGGAGACAACAGCAAGTGAGATGAAAAAAGACGGACGGCAAAACAAATTATACAGGGGTGATAACCCTTCCCTGTGTTTTCCAAAAAGCTTAAAAATAGATTTTTTGACTGGAGCTACACTTTAAAAATGTACCAGTTGAAAATTACAAACAGATTCCACTTAACACAACAAACCTACACAGTCCCTGTCTTGTTTGCACTGCCTGTATACTGCTGTTCTGAGTATATAGGGCCTGGGGGCCACACGTATTTCCTTTTTTTAATATGGGTACGGGGTCCCCTTTAATATCCGTACAAGACCCAAAGGGGCTGGTAATGGGCAGGAGGGGCTACCCATGACATTTTTCTCAATGATTTTCAACCATATTGCAGGAACCAGATATAACATTAAAACTGCAAGCAGTTTTAAATGACGTTATTTCCGTTAAATGTCATTTTGTGCAGGGACTGTTCTAAACACGGGAAACACGTGGCACTTCACAGGCATACTATAGACACCCCCCAGGCACGATATTTAAAGGAATATTTCACTTTTTTTTTCACCTTAATCTTCATTAAAATCAGTGCTCCCGCCAAAACGGCCATTTTTAAAAACATTTTAGGCATTGACCCCTGGGGCAGGAGCCAGATCCCCAAACCCTTTTTAGGACAGTATCTTGCATATTAGCAGTTAAAATTAGCACGTTTAATTTCGAACGTTCGAGTCCCATAGACTTCAATGGGGTTCTAACATTTGTACGAATTTGGGGTCTGTTCGAAAGTTCTGGTACGAACCGAACCGGGGGGTGTTCGGCTCATCCCTATTGACAACACAAACAGTTCTCCACTTACTCCACAGTCACTCACTGTGGGTCTTTACTCAACAAACTCCCAGTCTTTCACTAGACTTCGGATCCAATAGCCACTGGATCCCCTGTACTCTTCTACTTTAGTGCTCAGTATCTTCCTCAAGCGTCACCCCCGCTTCGCTGCTGGGTCCCTGGCTTGGCACTCACAGATACTCTTCAAGCGTCACCCCTGCTGACCTGATAGGTCTCTGGCTTGGCACCCACTGATGCTCCGCAAGCATCACCTCTGCTGTCCTGCTGGGTCCCTGGCTTGGCACTTACTGAAGCTTTCCTACTTCTTCATCCCTGGCTGGTGAGAAGACTGCTTTTGTACTGGCTTCAGCTTACTTACAATGGTCTCTGGTAACAAGGTGGACGGTCCCTTAGTGGCGACAGCTTCCCCTTCCAAACTCCGACCACAGATGTTTCCCTGTCCGGCAGAACCAATACTTCTGGTTGGGCTGCAAGCCAACAGTCCCAACCCTACGCTGCTCTACCGCTCTTGGAAATGCCCTCAGGTAGACTAACAGCTAAACGTCCCCGGGATAGGCCTCAGGCTTCTGGCCTAGCAGCCCGGGGCAGCACATCGCACATCCACCCAGAGAGCCGTCCCAAATAAATAGGCTCTCTTAGCAGGCCAAGGAACCAAAGAACATACCTGCCCATTGGCTGAGACACCCCATCCATTCATGTCTGAGCTTGCAAAGCCCCTTTCTTATCTAATGTCACTAGCATAGTGCCATCTAATGACAGAAGAGAAAGGGTGGAACAAGTCCAGATTTAGAGAGGAATCAATTGATCTCCTAACAATTGGTCAAAGCAACTATTGTCTAGCAACTAAATTTGATAGCAACCCTGCCTAAACATCAGGGTGCTACACTTAAAGCAGATTTTTCAGTAAAACAAGGTAAAGTAATGTTCACTTATAATGTCTGGGCCCCCTCCCCCCTGGGTGTCACCCCCCCCCCCCCCCCCCAGGCAGTCAAAAAAAAAGTAAAAAAAAAAAGCTGGCCCTTTAAAAAAAAGTGCACTGTGTTCAGACGCCAGACACAATCCGACACCGGAAACAGTGCACCTATGGGAAGCACCACGTCTATGCAAACATGAGATTGCAGACGTGGCACTTCATTTGCGGGCATTTAGCCCCACATGCTGCTGCAACTTGGTGGGACACATGCTGCTGCAACTTGGTGACACATTCTGCTGCAACTTGGTGGGACACATGCTGCTGCAAATTGGTGACACATGATGCTGCAACTTGGTGGGACACATGCTGCTGCAACTTGGTGACACATGCTGCTGAAACTTGGTGGGACACATGCTGCTGCAATTTGGTGGGACACATGCTGCTGCAACTTGGTGGGACGCATGCTGCTGCAATTTGGAGGTGACACATGCTGCTGCAGTTTGGTGGGACACATGCTGCTGCAATTGGTGGTGACACATGCTGCTGCAACTTGGTGGGGTACATGCTGCTGCAATTTGGTGGGATGCATGCTGATGCAATTTGGTGGGACACATGCTGCTACAATTGATGGTGACACATGCTGCTGCAAATGATGGTGACACATGCTGCTGCAATTTGGTGGGACGCATGCTGCTGCAATTGGCGGTGACACATGCTGCTGCAATTGGTGGTGCCACATGCTGCTGCAACTTGGTGGGACACATGCTGCTGCAATTGGTGGTGACACATGCTGCTGCAACTTGGTGGGACACATGCTGCTGCAATTTGGTGGGATGCATGCTGCTGCAATTTGGTGGGACACATGCTGCTGCAATTTATGGTGACACATGCTGCTACAATTTGAAGCTGACACATGCTGCTGCAATTGGTGGTGCCACATGCTGCTGCAATTTGGTGGGACACATGCTGCTGCAATTTATGGTGACACATGCTGCTACAATTTGAAGCTGACACATGCTGCTGCAATTTGGTGGTGACACATGCCGCTGCAATTTGATGGGGGCACATGCTGCTGCAATTTGGTGGGACACATGCTGCTGCAATTTGGTGGTGACACATGCTGCTGCAATTAATGGTGACACATGGTGCTGCAATTGGTGGTGACACATGCTGCTGCAATTGATGGTGACACATGCTGCTGCAATTGATGGTGACACATGCTGCTGTAATTTGATGGTGACACAGGCTGCTGCAATGTGGTAGGACACAGGCTACATTTGGTGAGACACAGGCTGCATGTAAGGAGGGACTCCGCTGGGGACATCTGATGGCATCTGGTGGCAGGCAACGTGGCTAGTGACACGCTCAGGGCTCCCACTGATTCTGCATTATGGTGAGTTGAATGATTTCATTTTATATTACAATGTTATAATAGAAACAATGCGCTTCGATCATCCTGACACCATAACAACCATGGCGAGGGATGATAAAAGTGCTAACACCAGGTGTTTGAAATATCTTTATCTGCTGATTGTTAAACTTTCTAGAATACACATATTGTTGTGTGGGATCTGGGCCTGCTGTCCCTCCGTCCCTCTCTCCCTCTCCCTCCGTCCCTCGTTCATCTCAGACACTAACCACACCACCTTAGAGCCATGACCACTATTTCGCTGAAACCACGCCCATTTTCACCAAGTGGGAGGGGTCAAAAAGGAAGGGCGGGGTCTGGCTCCCCCCATCTTAAAACTTCACCAGCCACCACTGAGTGCACCCCCTAGAGAGCAGCTGGTAGTTTTTGCCTTTTTCCTCTACTTAGCACACACACAGCCAGGCACACATTTTCAGCAGTCTCTATCTGGCTCAAGAAGCAGTCTAGGGGTTTCTTTTGTGGTTTTTATTAGGGAATGATCAACTTGAATTGACTGAGCATAGAGAGCATAGGATACCCCAGAACTGTAGATGTTGAACTTGAACAAATTGAGGAGTATAAACTTTCTGGCTGTATTTATCCACTTCTTGACAAAAGGGGTTGTACACCTTCAGCTGCACCTGTACAACACCCAATGGTGTTCAATGGTCTTGCACCCCCGCTCAGCTGTACTGAAACACTTCAGGCTGTACTTCCCTCAGAAAAAGTCCCACAGAATCTTTATACTGTAAGTGATCTGTCTTCTTCCCAAAGACTAAAGCACTATACAGTCACTCTGGCAGCACTGGGGTCTTGTACTCACTCAGCCACGGGATCATTGGTTGCCTTCTGCCGATATTCACCAGGCTCTTTTCCTGTGAGGGAGATGAAGAGTAACCCAGCCTCTGGACAACTTGGTCTCGCTCACACAGATTCTTTCCTGGCTTTCCTCCTGTGAGTTCTCTCCTGACCCCTGGATCCCTGGGATTCTCTTTGCCTAGGCCCCCCAGCTAAGCCTAGCTGGGACCTCAGCATCTTCCTCTGGCTCTTTGCCTGGCTTCTGCCCATGAGGGCAAGGCCCCTCAACAGGGGTCCCCTACAGAATAGCCCCTAGAACGTTGCCTCACACCAGCATGCTGCAATGACTCCCTTGCTACTCAGGCTGAAAGTATTTATGGGCTCTCCCCCCACCTTATGGGCAGTACACCTTCACAGGGATTGGTGAAAGTTCCATAAATATTCAGACTGCAGTCTTGGCCCTCCTTCCCAGTGTGTTCTGGAAAATTTCCAGAATACAGTGGGAAGTAGCAGAACAGCAGCCTGTGAAAACCTGAGCAGCTCTAACCAGTCAACCCCTGCCCCACTGATTACAGTGAAGACAAATTAAATCTACCTACCAACCTTACCTAAACCCAGGAGGGTGCTACATGTAAATTGTGATATAGAAGTTATTTAGCTATAAATAGATGGGAGCTTCAAGGTTAAATATCAATGTTAGGCTCCATACACACTATTAGATTTTCTGTAGATTTTTGTCTTCAGATTTACCAAAACCATATAATATGAGGTCAAACCTTAAGAGTTCCAATTTGTATGAAGTCAGGCAGGCCCTTGCACTACATGTTTTGGTAAATCTGAAGACAAAAATCGAATAGTGTTTATGGGGTCTTAGATTTTGCATTTCTGGTATTTTGGAAGTCCACGGTAGTATTCTGATGGCAGAACCAAGTAGGTGCCCATTATAATGCAGTAGGGTTAGAATCTTCCAGGCTTGAGGCCTAGTCAAACCTTTCCCACAATTGAGCATTCCCATCTCCAGGACAAGCCTGGATGTAGGCTGCACGAAGACTGAGCACATGGCAATTCTCCTAAGTATATATGTACTTCCCCAGCATGCACCACTGGCCAGGAAACCCCTAGTACACACACGCATAATATTCACCAATTGGCTGTCCCACACTATGACCACTACACAAAAAGTGGTAGGGACTACACAAGCTTAATGTCACTCACTTGTTTTGTCTAAAACAAAAATCCATGAAACATCTAGGATAGGTTTGAGGAAGCTGAAAGCTTGAGTTGTGCAAAGTTTCAAGGCAATTGATTAAGGTTTAGGCACTTTATTTTTACGTTGAGCCCCAAAAAACAAGCTTAACACCCTCATTTTCTTTGTGGGAGACCAAAATGTATGACTCTTATAGGATAGGTTTGGGTAGTTGAGAACTTAGTCTGTGCAAGTTTCAAGACAATTGATTGAGGTTTAGGCACATTATGGTACATTAAAGTGGAAGTAAACCCATCGATTTAAACAGTTAAAAAAAAAAGGCATGCCGGGAATGCTAACTGCACATTGGCTGTGCTCTCAGCCAAACTATCAAACCATCCAATGGCTGGTGTCATAACGAATCACATGTGCAGCACCATAGCAGTTGAAGATTAAACAGAGGCAAAGATGGCAGCTTCCTTGGCTGAAAACGATAGGGGAGTTTACTTCCACTTTAAGCTCTCTTTATATTAAGCTGTTCACATTAAGCTATATTTTAAAATGCTAAAATATTTAATGTGAATAACTTTTGGTGTGATTTACCAAATGAGTTGACATGTATAGAGTCTTCTAGTGTGTGAAGTTTGGGGGAAATTAAATAACATTTAAGGTCTTTTTTGTACGTTAAGCCACATTAAGCTCCCAAAAAACAAGCTTAATGTTCCTAGTTTGCCTAGTGGAACATTGAAATGCATGAAACTTCTAGGATAGTTTTGGAAAGTTAAAAACGTAGGCTGTACAAATGTTCATGGCAACTGAATGAGGTTTAGGCCCTTTATTACACGTTAGGCTACATTAAGCCATCTTCACATTAAATGTTTTAGTATGTCCCCTTCAAGCTGTCATTGATGTTAAAGGGGGCAATACACGAAATTAAGAACTGGGGAATGTAAACTTTTGATCAGGGTAATTTGGGTAGTTTCTGTTGTGATTATGATTTAAAAAGATTAAACACAGTTGGTTGATAATAAATGGATTCAGTTAAACACTAACCATGAGTGAAAGAAAGTTTTTGTGTTATCATTTATATTCTCTGAAAAATGGCCAAGAAATCATAAATTCTGCCAGGGTATGTAAACGTATGAGCACAACTGTATATAGATCCACTTTTTATAAGGAGAACAGTCTTTATATGGTTTGATGACTGAAGGATTGAAAAAGGTGAAATGTCATGCCTAACTTCAAGAAAAGGCCAGTAACTGCATGCTCAGCATAATTGGAGGGCCTTCATGACTGAGTTACTGGGTAGGCTAGAACAGGGAGGTGTTGTTGTTCAATAAAGTACTGGGGCCCTGCCCTAATTGGGTAATATGGGGAGCAGGGTGTGGCAGTGGGGTCCAGTGTATGGGTGGAGTAGTTTTTGCGTCAGTTTAGAGCCCAGCAGCAAGAAGAAGATATTTTTCCCTCCCTCCCCTTACATTGGTTGTTTGTTTTTCTTTTTTTCTCATTTGGGGATTATGCATGAGTCGATTTTCATTAATCGTATTGTGTAAAATTGGGGGGTTGTCATAGCAGTAGGTAGGGGTCTCATGATTGTGAAGGTTGGAATGTTAAAATACAGTACGTGGAGTGGAACGGGTTGGGGCTATCTCAGTATGAGTACCTTCCCTACTAAAGTAAGGGGCTATCGGTCATCGGGCTTCATCGGGACAAAACTGTTAAAAAAGTTTGTCCCTGAGCCAGTGTAACTGCGGACAGGGGCCAGGACGGTAAAGTGGTTATGATAGAAAACCTTCCTTCATTAACCTGAGACATAGATTTAGTCAAATAATTTGGGTTGTAAAAGTTCCTGTTTAAGTAAAATGGAATAAAAGTTTATAATGTTATTTATGATTGTTAATAAAGGGCTGCTATGGCCATTTAAATCCAAGAAATGTGTTGCGTATTTATTTAAGATGTTGGTTGGGGGAAAAAATGGTAATAGAGGTAGGCTGTGGCAGCCCCAACATCAGCTATACTTCAGTCATGCTGTAACATGGACTGGGGAGGGGTCCTATAAAAAACGTTTCTATGTGCAATGCTCATGTTATGACATACAGAAAAAGGTAGTAAAAGTTATGCCACGTACACACGAGCGGACTTTTCAACATCCAAAGTCCGACGGACTGATTCCGTCAGACTATTCGATCGTGTGTGGGCTGCAATGGACTTTTGATTCGCCAAAGTCTGACGGACTTTAGAATATGGAACATGCTTCAAATTTTTCCGACGGAACTCCGCCGGACCCGGTCCCTTCGAAAAATTCGCTCGTGTGTATGCTATTCCGACGGACTAAAACCGACGCTAGGGCAGCTATTGGCTACTGGCTAGGAACTTCCTTATTCGAGTCGAGTCGTACGTCATCACGTTCGAATCCGTCGGAGTTTAGTGTGATTGTGTGTGGCCAAGTCCGCTCAGTCGAAAAGTCCCTCAGAACTCTGTCGGAACTCCGGCAGAACTCCTTCGGAAGTCTGTCGGACATAAGTCCTCTCGTGTGTACGGGGCTTTAGTCTTTTTTTTTTACTAATATGCAAAATGGATTATTTTGACATATCAACCATGGTGCCATGATGACTGAAGCGCCAACACCAGGTGTTTGGAGTATCTGTATCTGATGATTGTTAAACATTCTGGAATACACATATTTCTATTTTGGTGTACGATCTGGGCCTGCTGTCCCTCCATCCCTCTTTCTTTCCTTCCCTCCCCATCTCTTTCGTTCTCTCTCTCTCTCTCTCTCCCTCCATCCCTTGTTCATCTCAGACTCTAACCACACACCCTTTGAGCCACGCCCCTGTAAGCCATGCCCAATATTTAGTTTAAACCACGCCGGATTTTTCTTTCCCTACTATGTCATGGCAACAAACTAATGCTCCGCTCACTAATTATAATATGACTCCGCCTACAGACCAACAAGTATCCCTATACATTTTTTTACAATATTGGCAACTATGCTAGATAATCCTTGTGTGTGCCAGGCTCGGACTGAGACAAAAATAGGCCCTTTTTTTTTTAAAGCCAAATTACAAATAATGACAACTACCGTTTTCTTGATGTCTTTTAGTTATATTTAGCCTGCTTCATAAGAAAGTAGAAAACAGAATCTGGCTATGCACACCATGTTATAAGAGATTCTGTTTGCTGTCTTCCCCTGCTGGGTTTTTACAGGCAGATACCACTAAGCGCAGACATCATGTTCCTCGTCTTTTTTCTGTAGCATACACTATAGGATTTTAAAAGACCTGGAACAGCGTGCCAAGGCGAACAGTGGTTGTGACCAAATTGTGTTAACAGTGGGAGAGGTTTAAAGGGGCATGGTTAAATTAAAACAGAAACGTAACTGCCACTTGGCTCCAAAAACTTGCCTAGCTTAACCACCCGGGGCAGTTGCCCTGCATCTAGGTGGATGGAGGAAAAGAGGGGACAGAGTGAAGAGTGGGAACAGCCAGGTGGAGGGAAGGACAGATCTAGGTGGACAGAGGAGAGGGGGGTGCAGCCAGTTGGAGGGGTGGACTGAGCAGGGTGGACAGAAGAGGGGATGGAGCCAGTTGGACAGAGGACGGGAGGGGATGCAGCCAGGTGGAGGGGAGGAGGGATGCAGCCAGGGAGAGGGAAGGACAGAGCCAGGTGGACAGAAGAGAGGGGTGATAAAGCTAAGTTGAGGGAAGGACTGAGCCAGGTGGACAGAAGAGAGGGGGGATACAGCCATGTGGAAGGGAGGACTGAGTCAGGTGGACAGAGGAGAGGAGGGAATAGAGCCAGGTGGAAGGGAAGGACTGAGCCAGGTGGAAAGAAGAGAGGAGGGATACAGCCATGTGGATGGGAGGACAGAGGTAGGTGGACAGAGCAGAGGAGGGGATAGAGCCAGGTGGAGGGGAGGACTGAACCAGGTGGACAGAGGAGCGGATGGAGCCAGTTGGAGAGGAGGACAGAAGCCAGGTGGACAGAGGATAGGAGGGGATGCAGCCAGGTGGAGGAGAGGACAGAATCCAGGTGGACAGAGGAGAGGAGGGAATGTAGCCAGGTGGAGGGGAGGACGGAAGCCAGGTGGACAGAGGAGAGGAGCGATTCAGCCAGGTGGACAGAGGAGAGGATGGATGCAGCCAAGTGGAGAGAGGAGAGGAGGGATACAGCTAGGTGGAGGGAAGGACAGGACAGAGCCAGGTGGACAGAGAAGAGGAGGGGATGCAGCCAGGTGGAGGGGAGGATGGAGCCAGGTGGGCAAAGGGGAGGTTGGAGCCAGGTGGACAGAGGAGAGTGGGGATGCAGCCAGATGAAGGGGAGGTTGGGTACAGGTTGACAGAGGGGAAGGGGGGTGCAACCAGATGGAGGGGTCACACACCAGTCTGGTCCTCTTACGGGAGCCTTCATCCCCATCATCATCCTTGGACCCCCTCCCCAGCGCCCCCCCCCCACCTGACATGTTCTTACCTTGGGAGATATATAATATAATCACTGGCATTTTCACTCCAGATCCCTCCACGTGTCAATCAGCAGTTGAGCCAGTCTGTGCCACCTTCCCCAAGTTCAGGAGATGGGGTCTACTCACATGCTGTGAGTCACAGCTCAAGCAGGGGAGACCTCCTCCAGCTTCTCCCCTGTCACGGGTAAGCTGATCTCTAACCTCTATCCCCCCCACAGACTTAATGGGCGGCCGTGGATTTAATGGGCGGCTGGCCGTGGAGAGGCTGGGTGAGCGGCACGGTCTAAAGGGGCGGTGTGACCTATGGCCAGTCCGGGTCTGCTTCACACTATATTATTCATATACTGATTTCTTTGTACCCCAAAGTACTTTGGTGGCCTGAAACATGGGATGGTGCTGGTTACTTGCATTACACCTCTTTAGTAACTTCAGACCAGGCTGGAACAAGGTTTCAAAACTTTACTTGAAAAAGTGCAAAAGGCATCACAAAGTCCAACATATAGAGACATTGGGGTTGATTTACTAAAACTAGAGAGTGTGAAATCTGGTGCAGCTGTGCATGTTAGCCAGTCAGCTTCTAACTGCAGCTTGTTCAAATAAGCTTTGACAAAAAGACCTGGCAGCTGATTGGTTTCTATGCAGAGCTGCACCAGATTGTGCACTCACCAATTTTACTAAATCAACCCCATTACTCCTTCCTATATCCCTAACCATAACTCAGGCTATGTGCTGCCCCAGCATACCTGCAAAGGTGAGTCCATCTGAGGCATGCTTCAGCAGACGGTATCTTCGGGGCAAACACCACGTTCTAATGACCCTTCCATTGCTGTAATAGTAAGTGTCATTCTTCTGCTCCTCATGGGTGTTTTTCTCTGTCTCTTTCCCTTATGGGCACCAGGCCACAGACCACTGTCCCTCTTTTATAACACAGGATCAGTGGGTCACACCCAAAGAAAAATCTGCCAAAAACCAAAGAACTGGGAAAGTATTAACTTTCACCCTCCCACCTGCGACAGGACCTGACTGGCTATTTATTTCCAACCTGCTTACAAGTTAAAGTGGAAGTAAACCCATGGATTTAAACAGTTTAAAAAAAAGGCATGCTGGGAATGCTAACTGCACATTGGCTGTGCTCTCAGCCAAACTATCAAACCATCCAATGGCTGGTGTCATAACGAATCACATGTGCAGCACCATAGCAGTTGAAGATTAAACAGAGGCAAAGATGGCAGCTTCCTTGGCTGAAAACGATAGGGGAGTTTACTTCCACTTTAATGTCATTATTTCAGCTAAATGGTTAGAAGCATATCTTTCATTTTATAGCAGTAATTTAAATAGTGTTCATAAGGGCACAAAGTAAGGGAAACAGATACGTTTGGTTTAGTTTAAGCTGTAAAGTGAACGTGTTGCCAAGCTTTGGACATTAAAGCACTGTATTAGCATATTCATAAAGTGTAACTTAGGGCTGGCCACAAAAGTAGTGACAGGCTATACTGATTGCTTGGTCTGGAGGGAGCTCCAGTACAGTTTATTACTTACCTTATTTTGTGGTCCCACAGAACCTGTCAGGAAAATCAAGCTCATGCATGGGTTCAAAGAAATGCGCACAGAACATTCTGCAGAACTGTGCACAGAATTAGAACTATTTACAGCACTACAGGACACACTCGCTTAATGGTCACCAACTCCTTCTGCCTATGACCTTATGCCATGTGCATATCTGTAACCTGACCTGGTTTGTTGACTCTGCTGTTCCCGGGCCCCCCATTGCTGACTCCGGCTTGGGATCCAACCTTAATTCCTGCCTGCTGTTCCAGTACCTTTTATGCTCACCTGATACTGACCTTGACCTGGCTCTGACTCTGATCCTGTCCTGATTCTGTACTCCTGCTGCCTGATTGCTGCCAACTCTTGCCCGTCTGACCATGCATCCAAGATTCTGCATCTGTTTGCTACTAGCTTGCCTGTTGCATTGTCTGCAGCTTCACATCTGCGACCCAGATCTCTTACAGGCATCTGGGCCACTCATTGCCCAGTTATACCCTGTCATTAACCCCTTGGGAAACGGGACAAGTGGTGTAAGGTCTCAACCAGGTATGTGACAAGACTGCTCCTGTACTCCCATCAGTCTCCCATCTTCTTTGGTTGTGTGGCCACCCCCTTGTCTAGTTAATTATATACAATGTAGCACCAGCTACCACCGCTGCTCCTGCCTTGTTGATCATGGTGTTGAGGGCCTGCCCACAGTTTGGTACAGGAGAGGAAAAGACTGGAGCACCGTCTGCCACAGGACTAACGTGTAAGAAAATTAATACCCTCTGTTAAAATAAACAGATACATTTATAGAGAGTTTTATCACAAATAAGTAAGAGATGAACAAACCAAATTCAAATCATCAGGTTGAACCATAATTTAGCTATTTACCAGAATATGTTCTTGCTCATTCATCTGAACCACAGAACCACAGAAAATTGCATTTTTTTTTAAATCTAGCAGCCATGCTGCATCATCTTTTGTTGAATCTTCAGCAGATTTGGCACCTGTCTATTTGAGAGTATTGTGATTCATTAGATCTACCAGTTTACTGAATAATTCACTCACCTTTATCAGTAGGTAATAATTCTTAAATGCCAGATTTAAGTTAGTGCTGTTCACAAAGCATTTTAACTCCACTATATCCAGTTATTATTTATTGCAGTGCTATGATATTATTTTCCAATAGCTAATAGGGAGATGAAGATCTGTTTTATCCTCTGCCACCATGTTTGTTGTTAGCCACACAGAAATGTCAAGGGTTACATGGCTAATATCATTAACTCCATCTCTACAGGAGGAATACTTTTAAATATTGGTAGAGAGCTGATTCAGCATAGCATGTAATGCGACTAAATCCTTTGATGGGTACAGAAGACATTATTTAGCAAAGTGATTAGACTTCTGGGAATACCATGTCACTTCTTCTTCCAAACTGACATCACCATTCCTCGTTCCTCTAATAATAGCAGTTTGTATTAGGTGTTAATGGAAATCTATGATCACACCATACATTTTCCTTTTATAACATCAGCATTGTAATAGCAATACAAACAATAGGTATATTTGCAAATTCAAAATAAGCTTATTTGAAAAATCTTCTTTCATGCTGTGTGCCTGTCTGCTGGCTATTTCATTCCACAACTTCCTGAATTCTTTGTATACATTAGAGGTTCTTCTATGCTGTTTACTTTCAATTCCTGGGGACTATACTTTTAGGGCTTAGTAAATACGTGTCACAGAATTTCACTTGTGCCCCCTAGAATTCAGTTGTGCCCCCCCCCCCGGCCAACCCCCCACATGGGCATTGTGCCTGGCCACGGAACTGTTCTCCCATTCTGGCACTCAGGGCTGGGACAAGGTGGGTGGTGGTACCCTGGTGCAGTGAACTTCCCCAGAGATGTGACATTGGTACAGAGGAGAGAGTCAAGGGGAGGTGTGATGTGCTCTTCTCCCCTCTCCTGTCTTAACAGCATTGTTACATCTGACAGTACACAGTTTGTTTACCGCCCCCTATCCACATTTCCTTCTGCCAGGAAATTCCTGCAGCCCTTGGTGGACAAAGGGGGTGGGTGATCAAACCATCTGTGTACAATCGGATCTAGGGAACCTGTGACATCTGCTCTATGGAGGATTGCTGTTATGACAGGAGGGGGAGAAAGCAGCACAGCTCTCTCTTTCTTCTGTAGCAATTTCCCATCTGTGTGTGTGTGTGTGTGTGTGTGTGTGTGTGGGGGGGGGGGGGGGGGGGCAACTTACAGGTGGTTTTGTAGAGGAGGGGAGATAGGGTTATTTGTAATGTAAAGGGTCACCTGGGGGGGGGGCTTTGCTCTGCACTGTTGACCTCTTTCCTCCATCCTGCTGACCCCTGTCCTCCATTCTTCTGACCCCTGTTATCTTCACTGCTGACCCTGTCCACTCCTCTGCTGACCTCTGTCCACTGCCCTGCTGACCGCTATCTTCTGTACTGCTGACCCCTGTCCTCTGTCCTGCTGACTCCTGTCCTCTGCACTGTTGGCCCCTGTCCTCTGCATTGCTTACCCCTTTTTCCCCCTTGGGACCCCTCTTTGCCCTGCTGAACAATGTATTCTGTCCTGCTGATCCCCGTACACTGCCCTGCAGATTCTTATTCTCTGCCCTGCTGATCCCTGTGCTCTGCCCCTGTGACTCATGTCCTCTGCCCTGCTGACTCCTGTACACTGCCCAACTTACCGCTGTCTTCTGCCCTAATAACTCCTGCTCTCCACCTAGTGGTGTAGTGGTTAGCACTCTCACCCCTGTCCTTTGCCTTGTACGCTGTCCTACTGACTCTGGTACACTCCCCTGCTGACCTCTCATACCCTGCCCTGTTGACTCCCTGTTCTCTGTCCTGCTGTCCCCCTGTACTCTGCCCCTCTAAACCCTGTACACTGTCCTGATAATCCACTCTACACTGCCCTGCAAACAAATGGCCTCTATACGCAGCCCGTCCATAGGGGGTGCACGGGCACCCCATTCCCCCCATCCCCCCTGCCCCAGCAGTCACAATTTTTTTTTTTAAAAAGCCCTTTAAAAAAAAAGATAGAAAAAAAAATGTCCTTTAAGGGCACTGTGTTTGGCCACTGGACACTATGGGAAGCACCACGTCACGAGATTGCAGATGAGAGGCTTCATTTGCAGGCTTTGGAGTTGACTTGTGGCACAGTCCATCGCGATGGACACCTTCCTCCCGCCCATAGTAATACTTAACTCGGAGGTGCTTTGTTCTCTGAGTTAGGGCATCACATTCGGTCTCCCTTTGCCGGTGGTAAACCGGAAGTGACGACAGAAACAGAAGCTCCGTGGAACGCACAGCCTGAGCGGAGCTGGTAAGCTGCAAAATAGGTGAACTGTGAGCGCCATGCTTGCAGTCCACTCAGCTGTGTTAGGAAAGCGAATGACTTTTCTCTTTCCTCACACTGAACCGCCTCTCTGCCAATCAGGTGCTTGGGTCTGTTACCTGTCATCTGAATGGCTGAAACGACAGGCGCCGCTATTGGACGCCTATCAGGAGGAGAGGACGGGACATGAGGCAGGAGACACATGAAGGACCCTGCTCGTCGCCGTCACCCACTGCCCCACAGAAACAGGGTAAGTACCGGCAGACAGCGAGTGGGCAGGGGGCACACTGGCAGCATTTGATGGGCACACTGGCAGCATTTGATGGCTACACTGGCAGCATATGATGGGCAGTTGGGCACACTGGTAGCATATGATGGGCAGTTGGGCACACTGGCAGCATTTGATGGGCACACTGGCAGCATTTGATGGGCACACTGGCAGCATATGGGCACACTGGCAGCATTTGATGGGTACACTGGCAGCATTTGGCACAGTAGCTGCGTTTGATGGCACAGTGGCTGCATTTGATGGCACAGTGGCAGCATTTGATGGGCACAGTGGCAGTGTTTAGCACAGTGGCTGTGTTTGATGGCACAGTGGCAGCGTTTGATGGGTACAGTGGCAGCGTTTGGCGCAGTGTTTGATGGCACAGTGGCAGCATTTGATGACACAGTGGCAGCGTTTGGCACAGTGGATCGTTTGATGGCACCGTGGCAGCATTTTATGACACAGTGGCAGCGTTTGATGGGCACAGTGGCAGCGTTGGGCACAGTGGCTGCTTTTGATGGCACAGTGGCAGCGTTGGGCACAGTGGCTGCAATTGATGTTTTGTTTTTCAATTTTTTTTCAGTTTGTTTGCACCGTCCCAAAAAATTTTGAGCACCAGCCATCACTGTTGCCCTACAAACTGCTGATCCTATCCTCTGCACTGTTGATCCCTACTGCATCCTATACACTGCCCTGCTGACCTTGCATCCTCTGACCCCTGACATTTTTTACTGAGCCCCCACATCAAATTGGCTAGATCTGGCCCTGTGTATATATATATATAGATATATATATATATCTATATATATATATATATATATATATATATTTCAAACTTTGTGGAGTTTTTTGAATATGTAAAATGGTTGTTGTTATCTGTCAGCTCTTGTAATGCCTGTTGGAACCCTGATACAGAGTAAAAGAATGACAGCGCCAAACCATAGAGGTTGGTTCCAATATAAATTTTATCTGTCACAATAAAGGAGTATATCAAAAGTTAACAGGCAATGCATTTCAGGAGATACAAGCAAATCCCCTTCGTCATGCTGCAAGACATCTCAACAAAATGTGCCTCTGACACAGCATGTATGAATAACTACTGATATAGACTTCTCTTTTACTGGAAACTAAAGCTCTAATGAAAGAGGATTTGTGTATAACTTCTGAAAAGCATTCGCTGTCAACTTCTGATAGATTCTCTAATTGTGACAAAAAATATATATATATCTGGACCAACGTCTACACAGTCTAGTACTTTTCTGTTCTTTGTTTCACTGTTAAAACCTAGGTATAGCTCTACACTACTCTAAGGCCGCGTACACACGCGGGGACTGTTCGCCCAACTTTGTCCGTCAAACAGTTTCAGCAAACAGTCCGCTCAAAATTAGCATGGACGGACATGGCCACACACGACGAACGAACAGTTTGCTGAAACCATGCGCGATGACGTGAACGGCACAAAAAATACGACGTCCTATACACTGCATTATAACTTTCGGCGTGTAAATCCTTTCTGAGCATGCGCGGAACTTAGTTTGACGAACAAGCCTACACACGAGGGGACTGTTCGCTGAAACAAAGTTTCAGCGGACAGTTTTTCGGAAGTTCCGAAAAACCTTGTTCAGCGGACTGTTCGCTGAAACTGTCCGCTGAAAGCCCACACACGAGCGGACTGTCCGCCGAAACACTGTTCAGCGGACAAAGTTGGGCGAACAGTCCCCGCGTGTGTACGCGGCCTAAGCTAAAAAAAAAACAAAAAAAAAACCCATTGTAGTTGAGCTTTAAATTCTAACATATACAGTATATAGCAAGCGCCTTAAATTTCTAACAACAATTGTACCTTGATTTGCATGCCTACAATACAAAAGTTCAAATTAGGCAGAAGGCGCTTAAAAATACATTGGTCATAAACACAATCACGTTTTCACAACAAATCGACCTCCAAATTTATCGTGCTCTGCAGTTCTTAAAGAACACTGGAAATGTCTCCACTAGTGACATATTTTTTATTTTAAAAAAGCAACATAAATGATATACTCAAAATCATAAAATTATCTCTGTTTGTCATCATGATCGTAATGGCTCCAAACCAGTTCCTAGGATGTGTTCGCCGCTCCATAAGGACTCATTCACGCTATGTTGCGCTAAGTCAGGAATCGTGTATGTGTGAGTTGCCCAAATTTATTTGGGAGTTGTCCAAATTTATCTGCCGCCAGATTACTCCCTCAGATCTTGCCCACATGAATGAACTACAAGTACCGTCAGCCACCACAGTTGACGGTTTTAAGTTCTGAATGAACTGTGTGGGTGCTGATGAGCACTCTTGAAGTTCATCCACAAGCCCTGGAGCTTTAAAATAGACAGCGTGTATGAAGTACGGGCAGAAAGCTGCAAGGCTTGTCTGCAGTAGTCTGACATTGCACCACTGATCAATGAGCAAGCAGGCAACATTCGATCGATCTTCACATCTTCTGATTGGCAATTGAAATTGTCTCAAGTCTTTACCAAAGATGACAAAGATTTAACAATAGAAGCCCAATGTAAGTCAGTTTTTGAGAGATTGAAAACTTTAATGAAGAAAGAGATGCAGCTTTGGTGCAATTGCCCAGGTCTTCAGAGATATATTGAAGAGTATATGGTGCCTAGAGGTCTGCGGATTAGGAAATCTCCCTCCACAGTTTACTCTGACCTTTTCCTCACAGAATGGAATGACATCCTTCCTAAATGTTGGTTTGATTTGATGCTCTTGATTTCATCATATGAAGAGAAACTGCTTGTAGATGTCAACCAGAACATTATTTCTCTAAAGGAGAGTGTTTTGCAATATGGTTCGCTCTCTACAGTGGGGCAAAAAAGTATTTAGTCAGCCACCAAGTGTGCAAGTTCTCCCACTTACAAAGATGAGAGAGGCCTGTAATTGTCATCATAGGTATACCTCAACCAGGGCAGGACTTAGGGTGGTGGGGGCCCCTGGGCTTGAGTCACTTTCGGGCCCTACCTTCTATACATTTAAATAGAACAAAATGATACATACACAAGCTATGTATTAGAGATACACAATTCGGGATAAACTGAGAATAAAAATAGAGATCACGATTCTGAACAAACAACTAAACAAAATTACATAATTTATGTTAATTGCTGAAGTCTATTAAAAATGTTAAATTAATCTCAATAATTGTCATTGTAATAGGTTATTTCTCTCACATGGCATGTGTATACCACAAATGACACCCCAAAATACATTCTGCTACTCCTCCTGAGTATTACGATAATACATGTGTGGGACTTTTTCACAGCCTAGCCACTTAGAGAGGCCCAACATTCAGGGAGCACCCTCACATGTTCTAGGAGCATAAATTACACATCTAACTTCTTGACTACCTATTACACTTTTGAAGGCCCTGGAGCACCAGGACATTGACATGTGTCAGTGATGTGGCACTGATAACAGATGGCACTAATACATGGCACTGATGACACGGGATACTGATGACAGATGGCATTAATACGTGACACTGATGACAGATGACACTAATACGTGACACTGACAGATGACACTAATGACACGTGACACTGATGACAGATGGCACCTAAAGGTGGCACTGGGGACATGTGGCACTGTGAGCACTTTATTTTCCCGCTTTTTCTCTACCTTGACGCTGCCGCTGTTCACTCTCCCTCTTCACACACTGTCTCTGTGGGAGGAGGGAGAGCTGGCGATGAGAGATGATCTCATATGTTTACATATGAGATCATCTCCCATTGGACACTGATCGAGTGCTAAATGACCGCTGTAATTGGCCATTTAGCATGATCTGTGATTGGCTATGTCCAAGGGACACGTATTGGGGAAGTAAACAGGAGAACATCCAGGGACGTCCTCCCGGCAATTGGAGTCCACGCTGCAGCCATCTTTCGGCTATAGCGCGGACACCTAGTGTTTAAAACGTAAAGAAGATACGGTATTTAAAGCGTAAACAGGGGGGGCCCATGGGCTTGAGCCCAGTCAAGCCCAATGGTAAGTCCAGCCCTGACCTCAACTATGAGAGACAAAATGTGGAAACAAATCCAGACAATCACATTGTCTGATTTTTGAAAGAATTTATTTGAAAATTATGGTGGAAAATAAGTATTTGGTCACCTACAAACAAGCAAGATTTCTGGCTCTCACAGACCTGTATCTTCTTCTTTAAGAGGCTCCTCTGTCCTCCACTCATTACCTGTATTAATGGCACCTGTTTGAACTTGTTATCAGTATAAAAGACACCTGTCCACAACCTCAAACAACACTCCAAACTCCACTATGGTGGAGACCAAAGAGCTGTTGAAGGACACCAGAAACAAAATGGTAGACCTGCACCAGGCTGTTAAGACTAAATCTACAATAGGCAAGCAGCTTGGTGTGAAGAAATCAACTGTGGGAGCAATAATTAGAAAATGGAAGACATACAAGACCACTGATAAATCTCCATCGATCTGGGGCTCCATGCAAGATTTCACCCTGTGGGGTCAAAATGATCACAAGAACGGTGAGCAAAAATCCCAGAACCACACGGGGGGTCCTAGTGAATGACCTGCAGAGAGCTGGGACCAACATAACAAAGGCTACCATCACTAACACACTACGCCACCAGGGACTCAGATCCTGCTGTGCCAGACGTGTCCCCCTGCTTAAGCCAGTATACATGTCCGGGCCCATCTGAGGTTTGCTAGAGAGCATTTGGATGATCCAGAAGAGGATTGGGAGAATGTCATATGGTCAGATGAAACCAAAGTAGAACTGTTTGGTAGAAACACAACTCGTCGTGTTTGTAGGAGAGTGAATGCTGAGTTGCAACCCAAGAACACCATACCTACTGTGGAGCATGGGGGTGGCAACATCATGCTTTGGGGCTGTTTCTCTGCAAAGGGAACAGGACGACTGATCCGTGTACATGAAAGAATGAATGGGGCCATGTATTGTGAGATTTTGAGTGCAAACCTCCTCCTATCAGCAAGGGCATTGAAGATGAAACATGGCTGGGTCTTTCAGCATGACAATGATTCCAAACACACCACCCGGGCAAATAAGGAGTGGCTTCATAAGAAGCATTTCAAGGTCCTGGAATGGCCTAGCCAGTCTCCAGATCCCAACCCCTTAGTAAACCTTTGAAAGTCTGTGTTGCCCAGTGACAGCCCCAAAACATCACTGCTCTAGGGGAGTATTCAGATGAACTTTTGATATTGACCAAATACTTATTTTCCACCATAATTTTCAAATACATTCTTTCAAAAATCAGACAATGTGATTGTCTGTATTTGTTTCCACATTTTGTCTCTCATAGTTGAGGTATACCTATGATGACAATTACAGGCCCCTCTCATCTTTTTAAGTGGGAGAACTTGCACAATTGGTGGCTGACTAAATACTTTTTTGCCCCACTGTATATATGACGCTCTTAATACCAATCTCCAGCTCATCATTTCCAATTTAGAGACTGTAATTATGGAGATTATAAGAGATCCACGTATTTACAGGACTTAAAAGACTATGAGGATGGGACTTTTTATATTCGCACTAAAAACAAAACATTCCTCACTCTATTCTTAAAAAGAAACTGGGATAAGGAGGTGACAGAAGGGTTAATTTCATCTCACTGGAGGTTCCCCATACACAGTCAGAGTTTTCTGACACAGCTGAACCTCTCCTATCTCCTCAAGAGGCTCAGTTAGCTCAGTTTTTTCCAGAGAGGAGTCACTGCAGCAGTCTGCAATACATCTTCAAACATCAACACAGCCACCAGATCAAAGAAGAAAAAGAGAAGGAGGGGAGGGTCATCACAAAAACAACATAGACTACAGAAGATATTCGAGGAAAGCCAAGAAAACAGAGAAATAGGGACTAATCTTTCTAACAATGTATTGAACTTGTCAGGCATTGAACTATCCCAGCACAAATGTTTTGTTTGTTCTGTTTTGTCTAAGGGTCTGTCGTTTGTTCCCAGTACTAATGTCTGCCTTTTTTCCATTACCGTATTTATAGGCGTATAACACGCACTGCTTTCCCCTTAAAATCAGGGGAAAATTGTGGGTGCGCGTTATATGCCGATCCCCGCCGATTGTCAGATTCTGTTTTTTATGCCGTTCTCGGCGGTTTTCGGCTACTTTTGGCCCCACGGCCGAGTGTGGCCAAAAATAGCCGAGAATGGCCGAGAGCTACCGAGTGCAGCCGAGATACACAGGACATCCGCTCTGTATCTGGATGGCGCCATTTTTAAACGGAGAGCCTGCAAAAGAAACTGACAAGGCTGCAAATGACTGACAAGGCTGCAATGGAAGGCTGTAAATGACATGCAAGGCTGCAAATGACTGACAAGGCTGCAATGGAAGGCTGCAAATGACATGTAAGGCTGCAAATGACTGACAAGGCTGCAATGGAAGGCTGCAAATGACATGCAAGGCTGCAAAT
The DNA here is from genome assembly GCF_037356315.1 of Lithobates pipiens. Lineage (NCBI taxonomy): Eukaryota > Metazoa > Chordata > Amphibia > Anura > Ranidae > Lithobates > Lithobates pipiens. Next base: position 50,354,554 of record NW_027507685.1, on the reverse strand, counting down.
GACTGACAAGGCTGCAATGCAAGGCTGCAAATGACACTGATAAGGCTGCATTGATGGGTATTTAAATGTACATTTTTTTTCCCTTAAACTTCCCTCCTAAAAGTTTTTTTCCTTTAAAATTCCCTCCTAAACTTGGGGTGTGTGTTATACGCCAGCGCGTTATACGTCAATAAATACTGTATATTGGATATTAATCGTTTTGTCAGAAATCTAATGCTTAGGAAACATTTCAAGGATATACCTTCTAATAGTGAATTTACGGTGTGCCATAATGTTCAAGATGAGACCACCTCCTTCAGATTTGATTATCTTGTAGCAAAGTCTGCTCTGGAGAATTTGCAAGCAGAATCTGAAGAAGGATCTTTTGGGATACAGAAATTTAGCATTAATATGAGGGATAAATATTTTTACCCTGTTCAAACTAGAAGTGACATTATGGATTCTTTTCAGAATGTTGTGGAATTGGAACTGTCAGCAACACAACATTAGAAACAAAATCAATTTGACCAAGAAAGAAACCATAGCCCTAAACGCTTTGAAAATGAGATCTGACTTAGTGATTCGCCAGGCAAATAAGGGGGTATTGTAGTGATCCTAGATACTGCTAGTTAAGGACGAGCCCTGGCATGTTCGCACAGCCCACATGCAGGGCCCGCCAGGAAGTCGGCACTGCGCTGCGCTAATTACAGGCAGTGAGACATTGTCTCGATACGAGGCTGCAGAGATCGGAAATGTCTCACTGCCTGTGATCAGCGCAGTGCCGACTTCCTGGTGGGCTCTGCACGTGGGGTGTGCGAACATGCCAGAGCTCACCCCTACTGCTAGTTATAAACAGGAAGCACTGAGGCAGTTGGATGATTACATTACATCTCAACCTCTTAGTTCTGATTCCAAAACAACCATTCAACAAAAATTATTGCATTTAGGCCCCTTTCACACCTGCGGACCGTTCAGATCTGCCTGTCAGTTTTTCAGGTGGATCTGAACGGGAGCTCCATCTACCTCTATGGAGCGTCGGATGTCAGCGGAGACATGTCCGCTGACATCCGGTCATCCCCGATCTGATCCTCTCTGCTAAAACCAGACGGATGCAAACCCTATTTTTCATCCGTCTGGTGGATCGGATCGGATGAAAACGGACAGGCGATCATCTGATCATAGGGGAGAGCGGGGCTCAGCCAGGTCTATCTTGCACAGAGTGCAGAGGTGGACTTTTCATCTACCGGCTCAGCGGGGATCAACGGAGCGATCCACGCTGAGCTATTTACAGGCTCAATGTGGACAGCCCCGTGTGAAAGGGGCCTTACTAGATGAAGGCAAGAAGATGGGTGTTTTAGATCAAAAACTGTAGTTTATCTTATGGTCACACATCCCATTACTCCGGTTTTTCACCATCTCCTTAAAATACACAAGCAAGACACTCCAGAGAAAGGTCGCTCTATAGCTGCTGGTATAGGATTGCTACTAGAGAAACTGGAAGAATGGGTTGATCAATTTCTTCAACCGCTTGTAGTTCGTTTACCTGGGTTTATAATAGATACTGGACATTTGTTAGCCCACATGCAGGAACTTTTTTGGTCCACAGAATGCACCTGGATCACTATAGATGTCAGATCTTTGTATTCTTGTATTCCCCACTCTCTAGCACTGTTAGCCATCAAACACCATCTTTCATGTTACAGTGTTTATAGTTCCAATAAACAAGAGTTTATTTGTAGAACAGGAGAATTCCTCTTGACACATCATTTTTTTACGTTTGATGAATGATAATATATTCAGAGTCAAGGTGCATCCATGGGGGCAAAATTTTCTTCCTCTCTAGCGCATCTCTATATGGGCTGGTGGGAAGAATTAATTTTATTTGCTCACAGTAATCCATTTGAAACCAATATTGCCTGGTATGGACGCTTCATTGATGACCTGATTGTAGTAGGGCATGGATCAGGTGATGCCATAGGTGAATTTATGAAATATCTTAATACTAATTCTCTAAATTTGAAGTTCATCTGAGTGCACCGCCCCACCCAAATAGACCTTTTATTTGGCTCTGATAGAGCATTCAGATAGTAATACAGTGACTTGAAGAACTTTTAGAAAGCTCTGTGCAGGGAATTCCCTTTTAATGGTTAATAGCTGTCACCCCAGTCATACCATTAAATCTTTGCCTACTGGTGAATTCATCAGGGCCAGGAGGAACTGTTTTATAGAGGAGGTTTTTCTGCAAGAATGTACAGTAATTCAAAAGCAACTTAAAGAAAGGGGCTATATAACACACGAACAATAGTAAAAATATAGCTCTTTACAGAGATTGGGTGGAGATGATTCAGAATAGTAGTACAAACAGTGTAGTGATTTTAATAAAAATAAAGTTAATTTTGTTACTACATTTTTCTTTAGCGTTGTCAGGGCTGTGCTCAGCCCTTCCTCTTCTGAGCTGGTTGCTCAGCTGTCGGCTAATTGCCAGCTCCTATCTCTCCACAGTTACTCAGCTGTTGAGGATATCCTGCTCTACTTAAGCCATCCAGTTCAGAGGAGCTTTGCCTTCACCTTGGACAGCATCACAGAAACTGAGATGCTGTCCTGTGACTTGCTTTTGGTGACATCCCTTCTGGCTCTACAATCTGCTTGCTGTTCCAATACATTGATCCCTGACTTCTGGCTTGGCTGACTATCCGTTCTGGTTACTGAACTTTGGCTATGTTTTAACTACATTTGTTCTTTTTACTTTTATTATTAAACAAGTGTGATTTAACTGTACTTTTGTCTCGGCCTGATTTCATAGTTTCTGACAGTAGGCAAAGGCCATGAATTCAGAAGATTCAGTCAATCCACTTGTTGGTAATATTTTTTCCAGATTGGATGAACTGGATCACTGCATGCATCAGTTTGCCATGGCGTTACAAATGCTCCTGAGTCGCACAGCTCACCTGGAATCTCCCACTGTGGCCGCCCCGGTACAACCTATGTTGCAGGCCAACCCTGCTGCTGCTCCAGTCTCTGTGCAGGCATCTGCCTCAAGTATTACCTCTATAAGAGGTATGCCTGGTTCTGCTCTGCTTCCCCAGCGATATGGGGGTGATCCAATCCAATGCAGAGGGTTTCTCAACTAGGTTGAGATATACTTTGAGATGCTGCCCCAGGCGTTTCCCACGGACAGAAGCAAAGTAGATTTCGTGATATCTTTGCTTTCTGAGAGAGCCTTGGCCTGGGCAAACCCTCTTTGGGAGACGCAAAAACCTGTTGTCTTGAGCTACCCTGAGTTTGTGGCTTTGTTTAAAAGGGTATTTGATGTTTCTGCACGCTCTGCTTCTGCTGCCAAGTGCCTCATGTCCATCGAACAGAGTACGAGAACTGTTGCCGACTACGCCATTGAATTCTGTACTCTGGCAGCAGAGGTTGCATGGCACAATGAGGCCCTCGTGGCTGCTTTTTCTCACAGTCTCTCGGATACCATCAAGGATGAGATAGCAGCCTGAGATATACCCACTGAGCTGGAGAAGTGGATCACGTTTGCCATCCTCACTGACTCCAGACTCAGAAAAAGACTCTCTTTTTAAGGAGCGCTTGCGAAAGCCTCCTGTACATTTGTCCCCAAGCTTTACAGTCCCACCCGTGCCTCCCTCACCTCCTATGCCTCCTGGTACCGAGTTGGTCAGTGAAGGTGAACCCATGCACTTCATGCGTCTCTCTGCGGATGAGAGAATCTTTAGGGGGAGGGAGAGATTGTGCCTTTATTGTGGCCAGGCAGGTGATGTTTTGTCCCACCCTTCCAGGGAACACCTGAACCTTCAGGTCCTGTCACAGACAGACCTTAGGTGGCATTGTTTCATCCCCAGTTATCCAGAAGGATAACCCCCTCGTCCTGGTTAGCCTTTCTTGGGCTGAGTTGTCCATCGAGATACAGGCTATTATCAGAAGTCTATTCGTAACTTCTCATCTCTGGTTAAGCCCCTGACTGATATGACCAGAAAGGACGGTAACCCACAGAGTTGGTCTCTGGAGTTTATTAGATAAGCAGCTGAACAACTGCAACATACAGGGATATACAATGTAATACTGATATATAATCACACACATGGGTTGGACTTGATGGACTTCATGAAATGGGTTGGACTTGATGAAATTGTGAATAATGGACTTGTGTCTTTTTTCAACCTCACCTACAATGTAACTATGAGGGCATTAGGGCCTTTGAGAGTCTCAAGGCTGCCTTTGTTTCTGCTCCCGTGTTGGCACATCCTGATCCTACGTTACCTTTTATCCTTGAGGTTGTTGCTTCTGAGACTGGTGTTAGTGCCCTTCTGTCTCAACATCCTACCTCTGAGAGCGCTATGCATCCTTATGACTACTTTTTCAAGAAATTGTCACCTGCGGAGTGCAATTACGAGATTGGTGACAGAGAGCTGTTAGTGATAATTTTAGCGCTGAAAGAATGGAGACATCTCCTCGAAGGTACCACTGTCCCGGTTCTCATTTTTACTGACCCTAAGAATCTCACATGCGATGGGCTCTTTTCTTGTCAAGTTTCAATTACATTGTCTCATTCTTATCCGGTACTAAGAATGTAAGGGCTGATGTCTTGTCACAACAATTTTCCTCCACTTCCAAGTTGGAGTCGGTTCCGGCTTCTGTGCTTCATCCTAATAGTATTCTGGTTACGGTTTGTACCAGTCTCACTTCTTCTTTGGGTGACAAAATTCTTGCTGCTCATGTCCATGCCCCTCCTGTGAAACCTTGTGACCGCTGCTTTGTTCCAGAGAGTCACCGTACTACCATGCTCCAGACTTACCATTCTCCCAAAGCTGCTGGCCACCCTGGGAAGAGTTAACTCTTTTGGGGCATTTCCCAACAATTCTGGTGGCCTAGTCTACGTGCTGATGTAACTGCCTTTGTAGCTGCCTGTTCTGTGTATGCTCAGAGTAAGACTCCACGACACCTTCCAGTGGACCTCCTGCAGCCCATACCCAATGGAGAGAGGCCCTGGACTCACCTGTCTGTTTGGTTTGCAACTACTTTACCACCTTAGTGCCACGTCATCACCCTGTACAGGTTGAGAACCATGAGTAGTATGAAGTACAGTCCACTGTTGACTCCCATAGGTTCCGTGGGCGCATACAGTACCTGGTGCATTGGAAAGGGTACAGTCCAGAGGAACGCTCTTGGGTCTCATCCTCGGATGTACATGCCCCTGTCCTCCCTGATTTCCATAGACATTTTTCACTCAAGCCTGGTGGTCCTTCAAGGGGAAGGGGTCTTTGAGGAGGGGGTATAATCAGGGCTGGGCTCACCCCTTCCTTTTCTGAGCTGGCTGCTCAGCTGTTGGTTAATTGCCAGCTCCTATCTCTCCACAGTTACTCTGTTGACAATATCCTGCTCCTCAGTCCTGCCTACTTAAGTAGTCCAGTCCAGAGGAGCTCTGCCTTCGCCTTGGTCAACATCACAGAAACTGAGATGCTCTCTTGCAATCCTGTTCAAGACTTGCTTTGCTGACATCACTCCTGGCTCCAGATCCTGACTACTATTCTACTACATTGGTCCCAGGCTTCTGGCTTGGCTGACTATCTGTTCCAGTTACTGAACTTTGGCTATGTTTTGACTATGTTTGTTCTTTTAACTTTTATTTTTAAACAAGTGTGATTTTAACTGTACTTCTGTCTCGGCCTGATTTCATGGTTTCTGCCAAGGGTATAACAAAATTGTTGCAATTCTTAAAGAACATCTTCCCATCCTGTATGCTGACAAGTATCTGTATAGTGCCATTAAGGGGGGTTTCAATTTCTCTAGTAGAAGAGCCCCCAGTCTATGTAGTATGCTGTCACCTAATTTGTTTTGTCCTCAGAAGCCAAACAAACCACAGGCTGACCTGGCTTCCCACTATAGGATCCTACATGTGTGGCCATAATACCTGCAGGCAGTGCCATAGACATAACAAAAAGTACCTCAGTTTTTTTCATTTTCTACTAAGAAAACATATACCATCAAACAGTATATTAATTGTAATTCTAAATCAGTGGTTTATGTAATTCAATGTAGTGCTCGTTGAGAGATAGACTCTCAGAACGTGAATGACACTACAAATACTAATGCTAAAAATATTTCAAATGTAGTATTTGATATATTTAATATTTCAAAACATTTCTGAGTAGTACGCTATGGCAATCTTGACACTTTTTCTTTTTTTGGTGCTTAACAGGTTAAAAAAACTTCCAAGAGGATGTGACACTCGTCGTATTCTGCTTAAGTGTGGAGTGTGATGGATCCATACCCTCAATACTAGAAAACCACATGGCTTGAATAATAGGATGGTCATAAATATTTTATTTAACATAACTACATTGTTTTGATATATTCGTTGGAACACTGGCAGAACATGTTTTATTTGTTCATGATATGTCCTTCATATGCCTGCTGTGTCTCTCTTTCTTTTTTTTCTCCATGTGTTTTTAATTGGTTGTTTCTGATCAGGATGCACCCGCCCCATTTGGAGGGCTCACTTTGTTATAAATATCAGTTTTTAAATCAAACATGTATGCTTTGATGAAGGCTTCTTAGCCGAAATGCATCAGCATATAGACTGGTCACGTGTTCCCATGTAACTAATAAAGTACTTTTATTCAAGAGCATCCAAGTTGCCAGCCTTTCTGATTTAGGTTACTGATCACTGGTGCTAAGTTTTCCAGTTTTCCAATTAATATTTTTTTTTGTGCAAAAATGTGTGCATTTATTATTTTGGTGAACTTATGCTTTAAGAAGCACTTGCCAATCAGGTGGATGGGACAGTGGTTGCCCGAGTATACTAACTTCTATCTGAGATGGAGATGGGATGTTATTGTTCACTTTCCCAGACTGAATGGTCACCAGAATATTTGCCCAAATGATTGGTGTTCAAATTTGACAGTAGGTTCTGATGAAGAAGGTCCAATCCAAAGCCTTGCTCTCTACTTTTCACATTAGCTGGCCTGACCACTTTTTGCATTTTGTTTTTTTATCATTTTTCAGTGACAGCTTTCAGATTTTTTTATAACATCCTCCTCTTTCCCAAAACCATATATTTTTTGGAAGCACAGGACACGCAAAATACAAAGATACTACCGATTTTGTGATGGTTGTCCAAATGTTTATTTTCAATAAAAATACCCATGCACAGAACATAACTTATAATATTCCTGCTAACTCTAAGACACAAAACTATATTGGATTAATAAAAAATATTTGTAAATTTTAATTGTTCTTTGATGCAAAACAGGAAAACTTGAAGGTATGCAAAATTGTAAATAAACAACTTGCATTAAAAATCTAGCGGCTGGCTTCACACTTGGAACTGTCTATGGCAAGCTTTACTGAGCTGGCCAGTTGCAATCGGTTCTGTTCAGCCATAAGTTCTACAGAGGCATTGACAAGCAGGAATAATTTCAGGTTTATGAGTGTATAATTTACTGTATGCTGTAGCACTACCAATCCATTTTCCATATCCCTGTTGTGATATGGGGTTGGTTAGCTCAATGGTAGATGCGTTTTTATTTATTTTTTAAGTGAAGTCTGAATTGTGTTTTAAAGGCATAGCAGCCTACTTTTATTAAACAAAATTAAAGTTCCAACAAAGACTTCCTACGCAGTAAATTTTCCAGCTTCAGCAAAATAACCGACCATTGAAAATACCAAGCCACCTGGCTATCTAGTCATCAGCACCTCTGCTCTCTTTTGTCTCCCAGACCACTGGCTATTCAGGCTCTCTCAGTCTTGGTTGCAGCACCTTACTGTACTGGCCCACTCCTGGCTCCCTGGTTTTTCATACCCTCATGCTTGTGTTCTCCAGGTTCCCTCCAACCCCCTGCACCCACTAGCCTCCTCAGCTTTCTTGGCCTCCAAGACTGGTGTAGCTGTTCCGACTTTCCCAGTCCTTGGGCAAAAAATGCCCCTCACAAGGGATGCAGTCTCTGGCAGAAAATTCTAGCTCTACTGACAGGGCCCTATCTCCAAATGGCAGCAACTCCTACTGCTCTGAGCTACTCTTAGCCCTTGTACACGCGGTCGGAGATTCTGACAACCAAATCCTTTGGATTTTGTCCGTCAGATTTTGTCCGACGGATTTTGTCCGAAACTGTTGCATACACACGTTCGGACAAAGTTGTCGGAAAATCCGACGTGATGACGTTATTTCGTTACGACGGGACTACGTTCAGGCTAGTAGCCAATAGCTTTGGTGTAGGAATTTGATCTGAGCATGTGTGGCACTTTGTCCGATCGGAATTCTCTACACATGATCGGAGTATATCCGATCGGAGCATTTTGTCTGAAAATTTTACCAACAAGTTGGAAAACTTGGTCCGTCGGATACTCCGACGGAAAAAGTCCGATGTAGACCACACACAGTCGGAATATCCGACAAAACGATCCGATCGGACATATTCCGTCGGAATCTCCGACCGTGTGTACAAAGGCTTAGACCTGGCTTAGACCAACCCTGTATACCTGTGCACTCAAACAGCCTGCAGGTGTCTCACAAAATACAGACACAGGATTGAAGGTTCTGTCCCACCCAAGACACTTTGGAACCTTCAAACTTCGGGCCCCAATCTGGGACTAGAAAACCTGGAGAAAACTTACAACACAGTTTCCTCCATTCACATTAAACACCCCGGAGCTTCTCAAACTGCAAATCTGAGAATGCTGTGTCATCCTTTCCTCTCTTTTCTAATCTCACACAGTGGCAGGACCTCACATTGTCACACCATACATTGCATTCACTATAAAACACATAAAAATTATTATTATTTTTTTAAATTTATGTACATTATGCATTTTCCGCTGACATCACCAACTGTAGAAGAAAGTTCCACATCCTTACCATTCTTACAGTAAAGAACTCCTTACGCATGCCAGGACCTTTGAGAGAGAAAAAAAAATGTTGCTATCAACTCAATTTTGAGGACATTGATGTTTAAAACTAAACATTTTTTGGATAGGCTGAAATATTAAAGGGGTTAATTCCAGGTCTGAAGTCATGCAAGTGTCACACAAAGACATTCTGTTTTTTCACGATCTGCTGGGGGTCTGTGAACAAGGCTGTTTGCAGAACTGGTTAGAAGATCAATGAGGGTGTACGTTCTTTCCCACCTGGAGCCTCAAAGAAGCTGTTTTATTATTTACAAATCACACTATGTCCAAATAGTGTGTAAAGATAACCCCCGATCGGTGTGTACACAAATGGTAAAAATAATCTTCCTGAGAAAGTGGGATTTTAAATGGATCACAGACAGAGATACGAGTAGAAAAAAAATGAAAATTTGTATTACCATGAATGAACAACTAGTACATGGTGAAACATTCAATATAGACAAAAATTGCTAAAACTCAACATGTACATGAAAAAACAATCGTTAAAAGACCAACTAAGAACCAAAGCCCATAAGCTGTCAAAACGACAGATCATCCAATGCATTTTTCATATCTTCTTCAGGGACTGAACCAGGCTTAGTATTCTTCAAATCTGAAAGATAGATCTACGATAATGAAATGAATATCATCAAAACAATAAACATAACAGTAATATACATATATACCAGTTATGAAAGAAAAACATAACTAGCAGCGGGTTTGCATAAAAATGATACTGACCCTCGCTATACCCTTCACCGAGCAATGGACTTGTGGACACAAATGATGAGCAAGGGTGGTTATATAGTGACCAGCCAATGTCTCAGCTCTGAGAAAGATAAACACAGAATGAGACCTTCACAGAAAGGATTTTTTAATTTTTTTCTATTGTAACAATTTCACCAGCTAAAGACATTCCTGTAATATAAAGTCACTTCACAATCTCTATATTGCAAATCATCAGGACCCTGTGTGATTATATACAGTGCCTTGCGAAAGTATTCGGCCCCCTTGAACTTTTCAAACTTTTGCCACATTTCAGGCTTCAAACATAAAGATATAAAATTGTTATTTTTTGTGAAGAATCACCAACAAGTGGGACACAATTGTGAAGTGGAACGAAATCTATTGGATTTTTGAAACTTTTTTAACTAATAAAAAAATGAAAAGTGGGGCGTGCAAAATTATTCGGCCCCCTTGCGTTAATACTTTGTAGAGCCACCTTTTGCTGCGATTACAGCTGCAAGTCACTTGGGGTATGTCTCTATCAGTTTTGCACATCGAGAGACTGAAATTCTTGCCCATTCTTCCTTGCAAAACAGCTCGAGCTCAGTGAGGTTGGATGGAGAGCGTCTGTGAACAGCAGTTTTCAGCTCTTTCCACAGATTCTCGATTGGATTCAGGTCTGGACTTTGACTTGGCCATTCTAACACCTGGATACGTTTATTTGTGAACCATTCCTTTGTAGATTTTGCTGTATGTTTGGGATCATTGTCTTGTTGGAAGATAAATCTCCATCCCAGTTTCAGGTCTTTTGCAGACTCCAACAGGTTTTCATCCAGAATGGTCCTGTATTTGGCTGCATCCATCTTCCCCTCAATTTTAACCATCTTCCCTGTCCCTGCTGAAGAAAAGCAGGCCCAAACCATGATGCTGCCACCACCATGTTTGACAGTGGGGATGGTGTGTTGAGGGTGATGAGCTGTGTTGCTTTTACGCCAAACATATCGTTTTGCATTGTGGGCAAAAAGTTCGATTTTGGTTTCATCTGACCAGAGCACCTTCTTCCACATGTTTGGTGTGTCTCCCAGGTGGCTTGTGGCAAACTTTAGACGAGACTTTTTATGGATATCTTTGAGAAATGGCTTTCTTCTTGCCACTCTTCCATAAAGGCCAGATTTGTGCAGTGTACGACTGATTGTTGTCCTATGGACAGACTCTCCCACCTCAGCTGTAGTTCTCTGCAGTTAATCCAGAGTGATCATGGGCCTCTTGGCTGCATCTCTGATCAGTCTTCTCCTTGCCTGAGCTGAAAGTTTAGAGGGACGGCCAGGTCTTGGTAGATTTGCAGTGGTCTGATACTCCTTCCATTTCAAAATGATCGCTTGCACAGTGCTCCTTGGGATGTTTAAAGCTTGGGAAATCTTTTTGTATCCAACTCCGGCTTTAAACTTCTCCACCAGTATTACGGACCTGCCTGGTATGTTCCTTGGTCTTCATGATGCTCTCTGCACTTTCAACAGAACCCTGAGACTATCACAGAGGAGGTGCATTTATACAGAGACTTGACTACACACAGGTGGATTCTATTTATCACCATCAGTCATTTAGGACAACATTGGATCATTCAGAGATCCTCGCTGAACTTCTGGAGTGAGTTTGCTGCACTGAAAGTAAAGGGGCCGAATAATTTTGCACGCACCACTTTTCAGTTTTTTATTTGCTAAAAAAGTTTAAATTATCCAAAAGATTTCGTTCCACTTCACAATTGTGTCCCACTTGTTGGTGATTCTTCACAAAAAATAAAAATGTTATATCTTTATGTTTGAAGCCTGAAATGTGGCAAAAGGTTGAAAAGTTCAAGGGGGCCGAATACTTTCGCAAGGCACTGTATATATATATTTATATATATATATATATATAACAATCATATATATATATATATATATATATATATATATATATATAGCCAATGGATTATAAACCTTTCTAGGTAACAAACATAATGGACATATTCATATGATTGTAAATCAGGACACAGTAGGCGAAAAGGGTGCAAAAATATGTTATACTGGCAGGATTTTCCATTGCCGGAAAAAGGGTGTTATTATGACTACATGTGTAATCTATATTATTAGGGAAATGTGTGTGTGTGTGATGTAACCATATTCAATTAATAGTTTATAGGGTTATAAGCCTTTTATATATTCAATTGATTTATATGGAATTCCAACTCCTGATAATCAAAAAACTCTTACTGTTAAATATTGCTGTAACAAAAATATGTGCTCGTTTACCAGATTTTCTAACCATTACATATATTTGAAATATCACAATATCACACCTGCATCATGAGAAAGTGAACATTCTTATAAAAGATCACAGTAATACCTCGGATTGAGAGTAACGCAATTAACGAGAGATTCGCAATACGAGCTATTATTTTTTTTAAACCCTGACTCAGTTTGCGAATGTTGTCTCACAAAACAAGCTGGATTCAATCCTCTGCAGTGTGCAGTACCACGTTTGACCAGAGGTGCGGGGGCCCCGGTGACATTCGGTGCCGCTCGGATGCGTTCGGAAACACTGTTCTCGAGTGCATTAGTGCAGCTCCGAGCGGTTTACGAGTGTTTTCAAATGTCTCCGGCGCCCCCACCTCTGGCCACATGCGGTACTGCATACCAGAAAATTCAATGTGGAATGAATTATCTGAGTTTCCATTGACTTCTATGGGAAAACTTGTTTTGATATATGAGTGCTTTGGATTACAAGCATTCTTCTGGAACTGATTATGCTTGTAATCCAGGGTTCCACTGTATTTTTCATTCCTTGTCCTAGAATGACACCTGATGGCTAAGAAATTAAATGCTTGCACAAACGAGTAATAATTTAGCCGCATGCACCAATGAAAAGAGGTTTCACCTTCTGGGCCAGGCTTATGAAAATTTTTATGAGCTTATTGTTCAAAACTGTATATAGGACAAGTTTAGGAAGCCATAGGGATCAGACTTCATAAATACAGACAAATCCCTCTTCATCCAAGGCAGACAGATCACACATCATCCGTACACACACCCATCCATCCAGAGAGACACTCATCATCAGGCCTCATCATCTGATACTTTAGGAACGCCAAAATGCAGCTCCCCCCTAATGAGACACCATTTTGGAAAGGCAGCCATTTTAGGGGACTCTGGTAACGGTCCATTGTAAGCTAACAGCCATTTTGAAATAGTAACAATAATACCTTGATATTTTAATAATTCATTGCTTAGATTGATATGCATATTGATTTTCTTGTTATACCTAGATTGCTCTCCCCAATATTATAACCATTTTAAATGTTTATTTAATTCTATGTTGTTTTCCAATTTCAATTATTTTCTGTTTTTGCGCTATAGTAGCGTACCATTTTTACGTTTAAAACATACTCCTGCAGGGGAATAACTGTTGGGCTTTGTAAAACAGACTATTGTCTGACAATTAGTTATATGAATGGTTATTTTATCCATAGGCAGAAATTAATAATAGCGAGATACATATTAGCGAGTGTTGCATACGATCTTGTTATTTTTATGTAAGTTTGTTGTCTTAGTGAATTAATATAAATTGATCGATTTGTGCTCTTCAAGAATTTGACTGGTCTAAATTAATCAATATAATTAATCCGGACACAACGCAAACACATTAACACACAGTTTAAGATTGAACCGTTTCTTGTCCAACTTCATGTGGCCACGTGTCTTCTTTAGAGGCTTAAGATTGGTTTTCAGTCAGCATTTAAAGATTTGTATAATACGATCACATCCCCTCCTATGTGTCTCTTCAACAGGGAGAATACATTTTATGTTTGTAGTTGTCATTCATAACTGAGGTCCTTCAGCCCCAGTGGCAGTGCGTCCATAAGGGCCCTCTCTCCAGCCACCCCCTCTTTGACCTGTGGATAAATTCATGCATACTATCCATGGCCACCACTGCCACTCCCTATTCAGGCACCCACCCCCTTTTTCGGGTGCCTGAATTACAGCGGCGGCGGGTGTTTTTTGGAGCACCTGTTTAGAGCACAGGGCACAGTGAGGATGCAATTGATGGGGCTTTTTTAAAAAATGTTCATGTTGTTTGCGCCCCCCCCAAAAAAAAAATTTGGAGCACCAGCCACCACTGTTCAGCCCCCTTATTAGCTGTGTTACCCTTCTCTAGACTCTCTCCAGTTCAATATGTTCTTTTCTATGGATTGGTGATCTGAGCATACTCAAGAGCCAGAGTTTTGTAAAGTGGTAGAATTATAGTTTTATTACAAATACCCCTTTTAATGCATGCTAATAAATCTGGGATCTAATAGGACCCCCAGATATTTTTCTATCTTTGAGGTTCTTCCCTTAGCGAGTAACTTGTGTTTGTTATTTTAGCTCTAAAGTGCATTACTTTGCATTTTCCAATAATAAACCTCACCTGCCATCAAGCTGCCCACCCCTCTATTTCATCAAGGTCCTCATGGAGAATTGTTATGCAATGTTATTTCCCTGCTTAGCTTTTTATCATTTGCAAACACTGAGATTTAACTATTTATTTCAACCGCTTAATCATTTATGGACAAGCTAAATAGAATTGGTCTCAGCACAGAGCCCTGGGGTACCCTGCTTACAACTCTAGACCGTTCAGAAAATATACCATTAATCATTACTCTCTGTACGTGTTTTGCAACCAGTTTTCTATCCATGTGCATATGATTGGGTACTATATCAAATGCCTTAGCGAAATCTAGATAAACTATGTTCACATGCCTTCCTCTATCAAATTTTAATAAGAGATGTAATTTTGAAAATAAGGAACAGTATTTTCATTTGAGATTATAGTTGATGTATTTTACATATATTTTAAACATTTAGTAGTCTAGGTTGGAATTGGTGTAAATTAAACCTCTTTTGAGCTAACCCCAGACTTCCAATCTGTCAGTTAATGTCTAGTCAGCTAATTTGTTAGGTGATGAAAGCTCCTGTGGTCCGCTTAGCCTCAATCAGCACTGTTTTAATAGAGCAATAAAATCCACTGCAGTCTTTACTCATTTTGGGTCCGGCAATGGTACTGAGCTGGAAGCAATATCACTCCATTATTTTTCCATCTGGCTTGTTAAAATTCAATCACATACATAAACATACTTCGAACCCCCAGATTTTTTTCCTTTTCTTTCTTTTTTTGTTTCTTTTTCCAGGCAAGGTGTTGAGTTTAGGAAATGTACAGTATATACTTTTCAATATATGCCATTATGCATTAATCGTTTAGAGCAGACTTTCTCAACATTTTCTCAGTCAAGGCACCCTTTAAAATTATGCAAACTCTTGAGACAATCCACTCTAAAATGTAATAAATTAAACTAAAAGTTTTACATAATGCAGTGACCCACACACACATAGGGACCCCAATGTTAGAGGGGATTTATTCTTTCATAGCAAATACACCTTTGCAGAAAGGTACTGACTAGCATTCCACTTTTTCTCTCTCTGTCAGGTCACCTTGAGGCTAGGTGACAGATGCACACCGTTGAGATCAGGAGTGCACCGCAAGATAGTGGACCCTACGGCTGTCTGCTGCGAATGGGAGTCAAGGTGGTAAGTAAGGCAGGGCCGCTGGAACACCAAGATGGATCCCACCGGGATTACAGCGTAAGATTCCCTAGGGTGCGGAGTCTAAAAGCCAGCAGGTGTTCACCAGAGCCTCTAGTGGTGAGGATGGACTGGGCTGCAACTGGCTCCAGGTCGCAACCCCCAGGGTCCCCCAGCTCACGCCCACAGTAGGCAACAGGAGGATAGGGATAGTAAGGGAATAAGCCAGGGTCGGGGCCACAAGCAGACAAGGACAACAGAGTTCACACCAAAGTTTCAGGGTCACAGGCAAACAGGGATAGTTGGGGACACGCCAAAAGGTCAGGGTCACGAGCAGACAAGAATAGTAGAGAACACGCCTAGGTCGGTAATAGAAACAAATGTAAAGCACACAGCAGGCAGGAAACAGGGAGCCAAACACACAAAAGGTTGATCAGCAGGGTTGGCCTGCAATGCCCAGGTTAATATAGAGTTATCTGATAGGATCTAGGGTGGAGCCATGCTACAGGAGGGATTATAAAAGCAGTCAGGTAAGAGTCGCTAGTCTCTAGAGATGAACTCACGGAGATAGGTAAGCTGACAAACACTATTGCACAACCATGACACTCTCTTCCTCAGGTAACGTGACCCCAGTGCTGACGAAGAGGACAGTGGAGGGTCAAACAAGGATGCCCAACATCCTCCTTATCAGAAGATGACATCATTGGTTGTCAGGATGCTAACAGGTGGAAGGTTGTAATGGTGCACAAGGAATACACGTTTCATGTACCTAAAAGGCAGGCTTCATCCACTTGCTAGCTTATATATAATTTTTGGGCAATTTTTAGGCATTTTATCATGGTACCCCTGAAAAAACCTGAAGGCGCCCTGGTTAAAAAAAAAAGGCTGGTTTAGTGCACCTTGGCAATCCATAGAACAGATTAGTATGGGTATACAGAGCAATGTAACAAATCTGCTTCTAGAAGAAAGTTATCCAGGACATGGGTCCTTATACCCCCATTCTCTGATTTCAGTATGACTTCAAAAGATATCAACAGCTTGGCTTTACAGAACACACACACATTAACACTATATTACCAAGAAGTATTGGGACGCCTGCCTTTACAAGCGCATGAACTTTAATCACATTTCAGTCTTAGTCCGTAGGGTTCAATATTGAGTTGGCCCACCCTTTTTGCAGCTATAACAGCTTCAACTCTTCTGGAAAGGCTGTCCACAAAGATTAGGAGTGTGTCTAGGGGAATGTTTGACCATTCTTCCAGAAACACATTTGTGAGGTCAAGCACTGATGTGGATGAGAAGGCCTGGCTCACATTGTGTGCGCTACTTGATCCCAAAGGTGTTCTATCGAGTTGAATTCAGGACTCTGTGCAGGCTAATCAAGTTCCTCCACCCCAAACTTGCTTGTCCATGTCTTTATGGACCTTGCTTTGTGCACTGGTCCAAATCATTTGGTGGAGGGGGGATTATGGTGTGGGGTTGTTTTTCAGGGGTTCAGCTTAGCCCCTTATTTCCAGTGTAGGGAACTATTAAGGCGTAATATGACGTCCAGCAAGATAAGCCGGGGCAGGCAGCGTGGCGATCGGTGGTGTGGTGTGTCATTCTGAGCCTATGGTGTAGGTTCTTTACCATGTGATCACCTGTGTCCAATCACAGCTGATCACAGTGTAAACAGGAAGAAACCTTTATTGGCTTTTCCTCCAGTGCATTGATTATCAGTGCAGACCCAACGAGGATGCCCACTGGAGACCACCAGGGATGCCAATCAGTGCCCATTAGGATGGAACTCTGTGCCCATCAGTGACTGCCTGTCAGTGCCTCCTTATCAGTGCTGCTTATCAGTGCCCACCAGTGCCACCTATCAAGGTCACATGAAATGAAGAAATATGTTTTTTTCTGGTCTTTTTTATTTGGAGCACAAAAACTAAAAAACCCCAGTGGTGATCAAATACCACCAAAAGAAAGCGCTCTTTGTGGGGGAAAAAATTATAAAAATGTTGTTTGGGTACAGTTTGGCATGACCACGCAATTATCATTCAAAATGCGACAAATTGAACTGAGCAGGAAGGGGGATGTAAAGGCAGGCGCCCCAATACTTTTGGTAATATAGTGTATATTCTTTAATGCATAAACTAGCAATATAGTATTTTTGTGTCAAAGAAAAAGAAAGGGGCCACACAACTATGATGTCACAGTGCTTGAGACCAGTTTATTCAGGTATCACAGAACCACCACACAGCCTCCTGTCACCCACCTGCTCCAATGCTTTTAACCAAAAAGAGCTTATTAATGGGGGATCAAGGAAGAGTGACTCTTTTGGAGCCACATTACCGCTTGTCGATTCCACTGTTTGCTGCTGTTTATGTGCAAAGTATTTAATTGAGCTACAGTTACCCATATCATCTGACACATTAATGCTTTTGTGGTTTCAGGTTCAATGATGCAGAGAATCTTTTTTTCAAATTGTTTTTTAATTATTCAGAGATCCGGTCCTTTACCCCCAGTTAGGAACCCCTGCATTACTGAACATCATAATTTGCTTAATTAAAGGGTAGGCCACCTGTAGTATACCCTAAAATCAGAGGCAGATTTACCATTAGGTACAGTAGGTCATGGCTTATAGGTATTAGCATCTCATTTTCCCCATCGTCAGCAGAAATAACAGTCATCTCTGGAAGTTTATTTGCACATTGTTATAGTAATAAGGCAGGCTAAGCCAGTAAAACGGAGGGGTGATGCTTTGATCATTAAAGCCCAACTCTGGCAGTGGATTCTGACTTCAGTTTTAAAGTGAACTCCAGTTAGGTTTTCTACCATGTTTTCTTTTTGATTGTATATAAATCAAGGTATTGTAATACAGTTATACAGATTTGGTTTAGGGAGAGACTTATCCTTCTTACAGATCGGATCAGATTGGGTTTTGGACCCTTCCTAATGCTGAACTAAAAACAGATACAAAAGACAAAATTATTGCAGACATTCATTTTTTTTTTTTTTTATGTGCAGTACCTGACTTGGAATCAGCCCCAAAGATATGTACAGCAGCACTCAGACTGGAAGAAGCGGCAATAAGTCCCTTTTTTTTCCCCTTAGTTTTATCCTGTGCATTTTTTGTGTTTTCATTGTAAATGACTCTGAGAAGCTACCTTTAAAGTCGCTATATAAAATAAATTTCCTTTTTATTATTGCTACTAATTAGGTTCTGACAATGAACTCTTTCACAGGAGGAGAGACAGAGAGATGACCTAATAAGCCCAAATTCTGCTCTTTCACTGTCCAGTGAGCAGAATGTGTATAGAAAATTGGCTGGGCAGGCTGTGAAACATTTAAGGACTAGATAGGTGAATACCAACTGCAACTACTTTAGCAGGTAAAATAGCTTTCATATGTATTAAAGTGGTTGTAAACCCTTACAAACCACTTTGACCTACAGGTAAGCCTAGATTAAGGCTTACCTGTAGGTCCAAGAAATATCTCCTAAACCTATATGGTTTAGGAGATATTTGCCCGAAAACAGGCACCGCTGTCTACGGCGCATGCGTCGTAGACAGCGGCGCGCAGGCGCACTGAGCGCGGCATTCTCAACGACGGAGCTGCCGCGCGTGTCGGCTCCCGTGCGCATGCGCGGGAGTGACGTCATCGCGGCTTCGCCGAATGACAGCGGCGGAGCTGTGAAACCTCACCAAGAAGATGGATGCGGCAGACTACAGGGGACAGCGGCGACTTCGCTGGCTCCTGTGTCAGGTAAGTGACACATAATGGACAACTATGCGATGCATAGTAGTCCAATATGCTTTGCCTTTGCAGGGAATGAAAGAGGAAGTAAACTCATCAGGGTTTACTTCCTCTTTAAAGCCATGTATTAAGTTGTTTGCCTAAAGTTCAAATTTTATCTGGATAAGCAGGGTCAGTGGAGAATATGTAGAACTTATAGTGCATTTATGAGGACCCTGGTAGTAACTGTCTGCTCATACAGGAGTTGCAGGCAGACATCTGTACTGTCTGCAGGAACCTGGCACTGCACCCACAATCCACTGATCGTGGATGCAATGTTTTGCAGGCTTCCATGTAAAAAAATAAATGCACATTTTTTACCGGCAAATTGAGGTGCAGGTTGATTGTGTTTTTGAACACGTGATTCTGATGTGTTTTTGCATACTGTTTTGCATGCATTTTGCAGGGCTTTTTTTGTTCTCCTTAACAAACTGCAAATAGACGGCTGTCAATAAGCAGGAGGTCACTGCATCCTTAACAACTGACAAGTTCATGTAAAACAAAAGAAATGGATTTACTTCAGGGGACATTGTTTTTTAATACAGGAATTGTCAAAAACTGACTACTGTAATTTTTAACACTACACTTTTTTGGGTGAATGAGTAGGGGTACTATGTACCCCTACTTATTCACAAAGGGGAAGCCAGGATCTGGGGGTTGTGGGGGAAGAAGCCCTTGTCCCCATCAACACGGGGACAAGGTTATTTGGGGGGGGCAGAGCCCCCAAGCACCCCCTCATGTTGAGGGCATGTGGCCTAGTATGGTTTGGGGGGGTTCGCTCACCCCCCCTCTCTTTCCAGGCCTGCTGACCTGCATGCTCAGATAAGGGTATGAATGTTAAGGAGGACCCCCTTTTTTTGGCAGGGTGGTCACCTCAAAATCCATACCAGACCCGAAGGGCATAGTATGGATTGGGGGAGACCCCACAGCGTTATTTTGTTTCCTTCGCCAGAAACTTTTTTTTTTTTTTACATTCAGTCATCGGTGTGGCATTTCGCTGATCGGTTAAGACTTATCTGTTAAGGAGTGGACAGCCGCCATGTCCTTAACAACCAGCTACTCTGTTATTTAGAAAAATAAAAACAATACACAAAACACATGTAAAAATGCATCACCTGCGTTTCTGGTGCAGGTCCATTGAAGTCTATTATACGCAAAATGCAATCTGGCCCTTTCCAAAAATGCAGTGGCTGAAAAATGCATAGATGTGAATGTGTCTTCTGCAAACCACAAAATGCACTAAAAACCGCATCAGTGTTTGTAATGTGCCTAGCACAGTAATAAAATCTGCAAAATAAATGTTATACCTATTATTGCATATAAACGAAGAATGTTATACTCCCTCACATATGGCACCGGAAGTGTGAATTGGCACCGGAAGTGTGAATTGGCACCTCCAGCCAGCTTGCACTAAGAAACCGCCATTCTCACCACCGCTGTCCTCCTCCAGAGCCATCCGGGCATGAACCGATCCTTGGTTCGCGATTCCATAGCCACAGGTACAGGTATTCGGCCAGACCCTCCCCCACTAACTCCTCCTGAGGCCAACATGGTGGCTGTCGCACAGCCTCCCTGCAGCACACCAGATACATCAGGGCTGGGTCACGCAGCCCCTGCGGCTGCAGAGCAACAAAATGAAGGACTAGCCCAGGCTGTTGCTGCCTTACTCTCGCCCACAATCACAGCAGGTATCACCCAGCTCAGGAAAGAGCTGGGGGACGTGGCTAAGTGCCTCTCAGAGCTGGAGCACCGTCTATCAGACCTAGAAGATGAAATGCAAAGCTCACACACCTATGAGCAGCAAACACGCAATACATTTTAGAAAAATTAGATGACCTTGAAAACTGCTCTAGAAGAAATAACCTGAGGATCATAGGGCTCTCCGAGACCTTTAATGCTGACTCCCTCCATGACATATGCCCTAGCATTTCTAACGCCCTGGGAATCATCACACCATGCACGATCGAAAGAGCCCATCTACTGGGAGCCCCATTAAATGATAGGAGCACACCTTACCCTGTAAGAGTCCGCTACTTGACCTATATGGACAGAGTCAATATCTTGAAGTCCTTCCACAATTCAAAATCACTCTAACTCAATGGCCATAAACTACTCATATTCACAGACTACTCCCAGGAAGTCTCCCACAGGAGAAAAGCCTTTCAGCCGATCTGTCAAGCTCTCTACCCAAAGGGGGTGGAATTCACTTTGGCTTACCCAGCTAACCTTTGCCTCACAGACCCCTCAGGAGATCTGAAATCATTTTCTCACCCAGAGGAAGCCTTGCACTACTTGCAATTCTACCTCCACATCCCCATGGATACCTCCAATGCTCCAACTCCTCCACATGTGACGGACCCAACAGACCAGCGCAGCCCAAGAAAGGATCCTCCAAAAAGAATCCAATGCTCCCACTCCTCAAGTCGTAACAAATCACACTGACGCCAACGCATTGTTCCTCCAAATAAGCAATCCCAGTTCCCAGTGATCTCTTCACCATGTTCTTGCTCCCTTAGCTCAGTTATTGTAACCCGTTGCCATAGTTCATTGTTAATCTATTTTGTTTTATCGTTTATAGGTAATACCCACTAATTTCGCACAACCTTACAGTGGGGGGTGACATCTGGCAAACAATGTGGCTCCCCAGGGCTACCATCTTGCCCTCCGGGGGCAACACCCGAGGGACAAAGCATTCAGTCACGGGGGGCGTGGTCTGGACATGGCCGGGTGAAGCTGCGTTTCTCTTGAGCTCCCGGCCTCCTTGCTTCCAACCCGGCTTTTGACTGCTATTATACACAGCATAATGTCCTCTAAGAAACGGGCGAACCAGCGCACTAAACTGCTGCATAACCGCGCTGCCCCTTCTCAAACCTCCGGCGACCTACAAAAGCTGTTCCAGCGCTCGAGTGCGGGGCCCTCGGAACCCAAGATGGCGGAGCCGCGTGGCTCATGTTCTCCGGCCCCGGGTGTAGTGGAGGAGCCGCCCTCCTCCGAAGGATCGAGGAGCCCGCTGCTGTACCCGGGCTCCCCGGCGGCGCCGTCCGCGGAGCTGGGCGATCCCGGGACCGTGCCGGTGTATCATGTGGATCCGGACTTGAGGGCCATCCTGCAAGCACTACCCACCAAGGCGGACATAGAAGCCATCGTTGGCCGGGTGGAGGCGGCGCACAGGACGGAGATGGCGGCCATCCAACAGGAGGTACACTGCCTTGATGCCCGCGTTGCGGCGGGCGCACAATCAGTGACATCCCTGGAACAGAGGGTGACTTTGCTCGAGTCACAACAGAGGGACCACTTCCGCGCTGCAGTGGAGATGCAGCTGCGTATGGAGGAGATGGAGGACCGGGGCCGCCGGAATAATGTGCGGCTCCGCGGCATTCCGGAGGCCACTGGCCCGGGGGATCTCTTGGCCACGGTCACGGCGATCTTTCGTCAAATCGCGGGTGACCAACTACCGGACAGAATAGAAGTGGACAGGGTCCACAGGGCCCTGGGCCCTAGATTATCAGATCCAGCCCGACCCAGAGATATACTGTGCCGTCTGCACCACTATACGCACAAAGAAATCATTGCACGCAGATCCTGGGAGGCAGGTGACATTGACTTTGATGGGGCTCGAGTTAAGCTTTTGCCTGACATCTCCAGACTGACCCTGTACCGTCGGGCCTTACTGAAACCCCTTCTGGCCCTGGCCAGGCAATGTAATGCTACCTACCGCTGGGGATTTTCCTATCTCGGTGACTTTTATTAAAAACCAGCGCTCTTTTTTGTTGCGTCGCCGGAAGCCCTCCCGGAGCTCTTCGCTTTTCTTGGCTCGGACCCAGTGGAAGTCCCGAATTGGCTGGCATACCTCCCCCGCACACAAGGAAGACCGCCTAGCTCTGGATCCTCTGCCCCGCTGCCGCGGAGAATGCAGAGGGGAAGCAGACGTCCCCGAGCCCTCTCACAAGAAGATGACCGTGAAGTCTAGGGGGTCCCAGTTTGTTACTCCCACAGCGCCATATATCTAACCGGCCTATACAGCTCCTATGCTGCTACGTCCCTCCCGTTGTGTGTGTGACCGGACCCGTCGCCGCGGAAGCTGCTTCTATACCCTTCTACGAATGGACTTTGGCAGTGAGGCGGTGGACCTTCGGCCCCATCCTTTTATTATTCTGTCGTTTTGTTTTACTTTTGTTTTCTCTTCCCTCACCGACTCTGTCGCTGCTGTCCCCCCCTGACTTGTTGGGCCGGTCTTTCCCTGCCCAGGCTTCTCGGTCTTGATGGATCTGCTGGCTGCCCATCCTCCTCCTCGGCGGACGACTCCTCGGCATCCCCCACAGGTACTTTGACTCTTCACGCGGTTGATTAGACTGCCTCCTGTTGCCTTGCCTGGGAGCCCCTCATTGTTCCCCTTCCTGGATTTCATAATACCCTCTGTTCTGTGTGGGGAGGTGGGGGACTTTGCGGGGAGATGGGGGGGAGATGTGGGGGTGGTGGTGGTGATGAGGAGGGTTTTCCTCTACGCCACAAAGTATTCTCTGGACGGGCTGTGTCCTGGACCTGTGACCAGCATCTCTACCTCACCTGTTGAATTGGGAATGGTTAATATGGTATCGCCTGTAGCCCATTTCTGTGCCTGGGGAGTCCTACACTGCGCTACGGGTCAGCTGGGTCGTTGGGGTGCCCCGCCGGGGGGGGGGGGGGTTTGGGGGATGGGTGATGACCGTCCCGGCATGCTAGTGTCTCTGTTCAACCACTGGGGGCTTCTCCTGACACTGCTTTCTTGGGGGGCGGCGGCTGCGGTGGTGGGGGGTAGGGGGGGATGTGCTTCCCACTGTCCTCTTCTGGGCCATGACCTGCCGGTGTCAATGGTGTTGTGGGTGTCGGGACACCCCTGTTCTTTCCTCGAATGTACTGTGATATATTTGGGTCTACAGGGCTGTGATATTGTTTATTTTCTGCTGTCTGCCTTTTGCCTTTACCCTTATATTATTTACAGGTTGCCTCTCTATCGATTGTTCTGTTTTGTATTGTTTGAATGTTTTATGCTGACAATTTTACCTTTCTGTGCCGGGTTGGGCGGGGGGACCGGGACCTCAACACCGGTCCTCTGTCTACCCCCACCCCACGTAGGCCAGAGTGTACCCCCGGGTTGCCATGGTGGTGCACGTGCAAAGCTATTGTCTTCCATTTAGTTTGTTACCCCGCCTCCCACGCGGGGTACGGAGGCGTTGCAGGGGCTCAGCCCTCCGCCTCTCTGACACGCGACCCTCCTCCTCCTATCTCTTCTCTACCCCCTCTCTCGCACCCTTTTCCTGTCTTTTCTTCCCTTTCTACCTTTTTTAGTTTTCTTCCCCAGACATGGCGGTGGATTCCCTTAAATTGGTATCTTTAAATGTTAAGGGGCTGAATACCCCCGAGAAAAGGCGGATGCTGTTACATGATCTCAAAAGGGCCCGTGCGGATATAGTATTTGTCCAAGAAACTCACTTTCGGGATGATAAGCTACCCCTGCTCCGAAATAGACATTACTCCAAGGTATATCACTCCACGAACCCCACCTCAAGATCTAGAGGAGTGTCCATCCTGGTCTCTAGTAGGCTGCCTTGGCAATGCCAGGCGGTTACGGCAGATCCCGAGGGACGTTACCTTTTTCTGATTGGCCTGATTGGGGAACAGCAATTTACCCTAGCCTCCCTCTATGCACCTAATGTCCTACAGGACAGGTTTCTTAAACGTACCCTGACACACTTAATGACTGTTAAATCGGGCCAGTTGATTCTGGGAGGTGACTTTAACGTTCCGTTATCGCCCGCCTTGGACACATCCTCGGGACAATCCTCCCTATCGCCCGCCTGTCAGAAGCGAATTGCCCTAACACTCCACGGCCACCAGCTGTGGGATGTATGGCGGCTCCATCACCCCAATGAGAAGGACTACACTTTCTACTCTACCCCACACAAAACCTATTCCAGAATAGACTTTTTCCTGGTGCCACATGACCAACTCCACTTGGTATCCGCCACCTCTTTGGGGCAGATTACCTGGTCGGACCATGCTCCCATATCTATGACTTACTCCCTCAGTGACCATCCCTCCCCGAGATCTCTTTTCTGGCGGCTCAACGAGAGTCTCTTACAAATACCCGACATTCTTACAGATATTACTAAAGAGCTTGACCTGTACTTTAGAGACAATGACACTCCGGGCTGCGACCCTGGGATTCTCTGGGAAGCTCATAAAAAGGTCATCCGGGGCGTGTTTATTAAGCATGGAGCCCTTATTAAACGGAAGCGGGCTGAACACCTTAACCTCTTGCTTACCAAATTGGCCACGGCGGAAGCCCAACACAAACGTATTCCCACGCCGCAGTTAGAGACGGAACTGCTGACCCTCCGCACGCAAATAACGGAGGTTCTCCAGTATAAAGCTAAAGCAGCGGTGCAATTCTGCGACGCATATCATATGAAAGCGGCGACAAATGCGGGAAAACATTGGCCAAAGCGGTCAGGGATATCAAATCGGCATCCTATATCCCGCAGGTAATTACCCCGCAGGGTCTGAAGGTTTCTACCCCGACGCAGATTTCTAGCGCCTTTAGAGACTTCTATATGGGTCTCTATAACCTACCCGACTCCACCCGTAGCCAGTCTCAGATGGACGAGTACATTGCCAGTTCCCAGCTTCCCTCACTCCCGCTGGAGACGCGGTCTCTTCTGGAGGAGCCCGTTACTCTGGCGGAACTACAACTGGCAGTTAATGCCTTAAAAGCGGATAAGGCTCCAGGGCCGGATGGCTTTACTGCCCAATACTATAAAACCTTTATCCCGCTGTTGGGCCCACGTATGGTGACCTTTTTCAATGCACTAGGAGCAGATACCTCCTTTCAGAGAGATACCCTGAGGGCCCATATCTCCCTGATCCCTAAGGAAGGGAAGGACCCTAGCCAATGTGGTAGCTATCGGCCGATCTCGCTCTTAAACCTAGATCTGAAGCTATTCTCCAAAATTGTGGCTACTAGACTAGCGCACCACATCCAGTCCCTTGTAAACTTGGATCAAGTGGGGTTCATACCCCACAGAGAGGCAAGAGACAACACCATTAAGGTGTTGAACCTGCTTCATATTGCTGAGGCCCAAAAGGTCCCCTGTGTGTTGGTGAATACAGATGCCGAAAAGGCTTTTGACAGGGTCAATTGGCGTTATATGTTCTCTGTCCTCCGCCACATAGGTTTGGGAGATACAATGTTGCGGTGGATCTCTAATATCTACTCTACCCCTACAGCTCAAGTAAAGGCGAACGGAGTCCTCTCAAGTCCATTCCCCATTGGGAATGGAACGAGACAAGGTTGCCCCCTCTCGCCCTTGCTCTTCGCCCTCTCCCTGGAACCGTTTCTCTGTCATATTCGACGGAACCCGGACATCTCAGGCCTACGGATTGGTACTTCCCACTATAAAATATCAGCTTATGCGGATGATCTTTTATTTTCCTTGACTAACCCCAGGGTCTCGTTACCGAACCTCCTTAGAGAATTCCAGCTCTATGGGGCGATCTCCCACCTGCAAATAAACTTTACTAAGTCCGAAGCCATGGGCATAGCAGTACCGCCTCGAATCCTCTCTGATTTGCGGGCCAATTTTAGCTTTAAATGGACGGACAAAGCTCTGACATACTTAGGGACGAAAATTCCGGCAAGCATTGCCCAGACATTTGCTCTTAACTTTCCGCCCCTACTGACTAGGTCTCGGTTACTCCTGGAACAATGGCGGGGAGGTCTCCACTCCTGGTTTGGGAGGTGTAACCTCCTAAAGATGAACATCCTACCCAAATTTATTTACCTCATTCAGGCCCTGCCCATACATATACCACCTCTTTTTTTTTAGACAGGTACAGTCCCTTTTCACTAAATTTGTCTGGGCACACAAGAAACCCAGGCTGCGCTATGCGCAACTGACACTCCCCAAACGTTGGGGGGGCCTTGCACTTCCCGATGTGCGTAACTACTATTTGGCGTCCCACTTGGGGAGGATCATTGACTGGAGGCATAATGGAACATCCAGACTCTGGGTGTAGCTTGAACAGGCCCAGACCCGCATATCCTTGAAAGGAGCGCTGTGGTGCTATAGGGAACTCCCGGCACCCCTAAAACTACACCCCCTTATTGGCACGACGCTGAAACACAGTCATGGTGCCGCCGCCAAGGCGGCCCTTATTTCTGAGCTCTCTCCCCTGCTCCCCATCTTAGGTCATCCGAGCTTTGAACCAGGTCTGCGCTATACTACCTACGCATCTCTGGTTGAGGCCGGTCATGACACTGCGGCCAGTTTCTTGGTGGAGGGGAGATGGCCCTCCTTGACGGAACTCACTGTGGCATCGGGGACATACCGCCTACCGTTTTGGACGGCTTTACAATTACATCATTTCCTACACTCACTGCCACCTCCATGGGACTTCGCGCAAAATCTGACGCCATTTGAGAATATGTGCTCAACGACTGACCCAATGACCCATGTGCTTTCCCAGACCTATGCCCTGTTGTCCTCACCTGTAGACCCCCCTGTACTACCCTGTTTGCTTAACTGGGAGAGAGACCTTGACCGCGAATTCTCACCGCTCCAAACGAACCGTATTGTTACTCTAGCCCTCAAATCTTCTCTTTGTACCAAGATGCAGGAAACCAATTTTAAAATCCTTACCCGTTGGTACCTAACACCTTCCAGGCTGAGCAAGTGCTATCCTTCGTCCTCGGATCGGTGCTGGCGCTGTAATGAGGAGAAGGGGACTCTGCTCCACGTGTTCTGGTCCTGCTCCAGGCTGCGGTCGTTCTGGGTGGAAGTCCGCCGTGTAACCCAGCAGTTCGCAGCCTACCCCATCCCGGACGATGCCGCTTTCTTTTTACTACATCTATCAGTGGTCCCCCTTAAAAAGTATAGGAAGTCCCTTATATGTCACCTTCTCAATGCAGCTAAGGCGTGTATTCCCCTATACTGGAAGCACAGTGCCCCGCCAACAGTGGCGCACTGGTTGCGGAAAGTGGAGGACATACGGAAATTGGAGGACCTCATCCTTACTGCTCAGCACAAACAAGAAATATATAAAAAACATGGGATAGCTGGTGCCTGTTTATATTCTCCGCGGAAGGCCAATCCCTGCTCAGGTCCTGATTCTCCCTTGCTCCCGTTTGTGGAACGGATGACCCGGTCCACCGCCGTGTCTGTCGATCTACCCCCCCCTTTTTATTCTTTTCTGTCCCTTCTTTCTTTCCCCCTCCCCCAACTCTTCTTCTCCACCCCCCATTCCCACCCTCCTAACCCTACCCTTATCCATCTCCGGTGGCTCTGGCTCCCTCCCTGTGGTTAGTCGGAGGGGGATCGGAAATTGTACCCCACTCCTGTTGAGTTTCCCGGAGCTTGAAGGTTCACTGTTCCTACTCTTTGCGAAAGCGAGGATCTCCTTTATATCCTGTTGGTTTATTGTATCTTGTTCACTTCACTGTTTTAGTGACTAAGCGCTCTTGATGCCGTATTATTTTCTGTATTGAGGGCTCTAATTGTTGTTTGTCTTTCTACTGTTTGTATTGTGGGGTATTCTCCACCGGAGTATCTAAATAAATAAAATTTATATTTGAAAAAAAAAAAAGCATTCAGTCACGGGCAAAGGCTTTCAACCACCGGTAACACTGTTGATTGGTGGACATGCATCACATGTGGAAAAAAGTGAAGTCTAGACTCCCCTGGGTATGTACCGTTGGGTCATTTCCCCTCCTAACCCCTCTTGTTTAAGATGCAAGCACATATTGCTAGGACAAACTTACAGGTGATCCCTCAATAGTGAGCAGTGTACCATCCCCTACCAATCTTCTAAAGTTTCACTCATAGTACACATGCTAGGTAAACACTCCCCCTCACAAATGCATTTTATGCCAACGATCTCCTGGAATGTCAAGGGTTTATGCAGCCTACCCCCCCCCCCCCCCCCTAAAAAACATATGGTGGTCCTCTGCAACGTTAAATGTCTAAAGGCGGACACTCCAGACACTTAACCTCTGAAGATTTCACCCACAGCGCAAGCTTTGGGTGGGGCAGGTAGTTGGATCCCCAGCTATTAAAGAGAAAGCAGGAGTCCTCCTTCTCATTCACAAGCAACTCCCCTGTGAGATACTCCCCCTTAAATCAGATGATGAGGGAAGAACCCTCAAAACTAGACTTAAATCGGTATGCAGGAATGGGTTATATCCAACATATATGCCCCAACACTCCTAAAACTTTCTTCCAAACCCTTATGTCACTCTTGGCCCCTTTTATACACTTCCCCCTCTTGGTGGGTGGTAACTATAACCAAGCTCTGAACCCCCAATAAATATAACTACCGACGACCTCTAGGCCCGACCCCCTCAAACTCAATCTGATTATGCTTTATGGAAGGGCTTAATTTGACCGATCTATGGAGATTAACACACCCAGATGGAAAAGAATTAACCTTTTTCTCACCCCACACACAATACCCTGTCCAGAATGGACTACACTTTTGCAAACGCCACACTAACAGAATTCATCACAAACCCCCCAATATAAGAAATAGCAATCTTTGACCATGCTCCAATGTCAGAGTTGTCAGGATTCACCATCCAAAATTCAGCCAAGATCTGGTGCTTCCCGCCATATCTAGCTCATAAAATCCTTCCAAAAGCTCATTAGAGAAACATGGATTGATTACTTGATTACTAATTCCGAACACGATCCAAATTCTACCTTACTTTGGAAGGCTGGGAAATCAGTGCTTTGAGGCAAAATTTATTTCCTAAATAAAAAAAAAGGGTCACTCGGGAATATATTAGGAGCCTGGATAGCATTGCACCAGATCGCCGATGCCATCCGGGTCTCCTACAGATCATCAGTGTGAGCTGTCTGCCCCGTACAGCCTAGACAGTTTCACACTGACAGGAAGACTCAATTAACAATCACAACACTCAACAGCGCAGTGGTAGTTGATTGAGAACTACAAGCCAACAGCCGCAAAGGATGTCAGGACTTGTAGTTCATTTATACACAGAGTTCTGCGAATGAACGTGTGAGACATGCAACGTTTTCCCAAAGGTCAACCTATCCTTTAACTCTGTTGCCAGATTCAACTAAAATGGCTCCTGTAGAAGAAAGTATATACAGTAAAAACTATCTTGTGCTCTACAAGTCCCAGAATTCAATGCATTCAATGCATCTGAAGAAACTTTACCAACCAAATTACTAACAGGTGGACAGTGTGAACAGAAGTGCTGTCAATTATTTGAAACTTGAACATTTACAAAACCTTGCTTGTCTAGTGGGTAGGCTCATTACAGTATTGATTTTTAAAAGGAAGGTGCAGTTGTAGGCAGGTGCCTAATTTTTGTTTGGGTTTTGGGTAATAATTTGCCCATGTGTATGATTTTGTGTACTGCTACCTTACAAATGTATGGCTGTAGGGGTTGGTTCATGTATGACAGTTTCCCCTGTAACCTTGTGTCAGTCTATAGTGTGGGGTATATCTATGAGGACTGGTATTGCAATGGAATTCTTCTAGGGGTCTTCCCTCCAATGAGTCTTGTTCTGTAAGGTAACCATGCGACATGGACTTGTTACTATGAACACTTACCAACTTCGGTACAGGCAGCACCAGTTTCCTATGCACCAATCTCTGTACTGCTAGGGACAGTGTAATAACTAAAACTTCACAGCCAGTCATCTTAGTGTGATCGCATGTGTATGGAGAGGAATATGTACGACAGGGATGCCCAACCTTTTGAAGAGTGAGGGCCACTTAGGCGACTTAATAACCAGTCGCAGGCCACAATGAGCAGATGACAGTTCTGCGTCCACTCTGGTGTATGCAAAGCGGACACAGACACAGCCCACTCTACTCTATAGGCCCTCTCATCTGATCAAAAGGAAGGGGACGGATCCACTTTCCATTTTTTTAGCAGATCGGATTGGAAGGAGGCGGGTATAAATGGACACCAATCTGTTTACATCTGCCGCTCCATAGAGGTGAATGGAGTGTCTGATTGGGTCAGACAGATCAAGTTAAAGGGGCCTAAGGCTACTTTTACACTGATGGTCTGCGGTCTACCCACACCTGTGGCTTTCCTGCAGGTTAGCTGTACTTTGCCATAGAATTCTATCATATCCTGCAGGTGTGGTGCACTTTCTGAAAGTGCACCAAACCCACAGGTAAAACCAGAAGTCTATGGCTCAGTGCAGGTAAGCCACAGGTACACTGCGCTACACCTGTGGATCAGGTTAAAAGCAGCCCAGTAACCACTGCAGAACAGATATGTCCATATATACACTGTGATTTTAGTAATAAACTTGCTGTACCAGGCAGAGTGCATTTGGTATCACGCCACCTATGACAGGAGCCCGTGCTATACAGGAAAAAATGGCTTATGCGGCTTTGCTCTGCAGCTGCTTGCTTCCTCTACCGCTGGCTTCATTCACAACACTGATGCTCTGGCATGGTGGGTAGACAACCTACAATCTGGGCTTGCCAACCTGCTATCCCAGAGCAGGAGGTCACGGGCCACATCAAAGGGCTCCGCGGGCCACTGGTTGGGCACCCCTGATGTACGATGTGCATCATTCTTCCGTGAATGTAAACTGTATACTCTATAATTGAATGCTGTCTTTTACTTGTGGGAATAGTAAAGAGAAGTGTCCAAGTCAGTATGAAGGAGAGGTTATCTGAGTGTGAAGTCATGGTGTATTACAAAAATGAATATGTGAATACTGGGAGTTAAACCATTTAACCCTCGGGATTAACAGCTTCAACATTCTGGGGTGGAACACATGTAATAAAAGAAATAGCAGCCAGCTGGTTTAGAAGGGGTATGACTGTGCCAGGTGATAGCAGCTCTGATCTTGGAAGGGTACCGTGGTGTGTCCCTCACCTTGAGGTTCGGTCTCCATCTTGGAGCCTGTTGAGGTGCAGGGTTAGCCTGGGACCTGGCCTGTGGGTCACAAGAGGAAAACCTTGCATACAAGTAAAAGATATAGCATCAAGGTGAGACCCGAAAGGTTGGGGAAGAGCTGATCATGTTCAGCATTCCCCTCTTAAAATGCTAGAGTTGTATGAATAAAAAAAGCTTGAGATGTGTCCCTGGGCTTTCTGCATGAAGCGGTTATGGTCTTGAAATGACTGGTGGGTGCATAACCTGCCCTAGGGGGGCACCTTACAACACAGTTTCCCTTTAAAATACATTTAGTGGTTTCTGAATTATTATATAACTGTGCTACAGTGTGGTTCTTTATATTTACCTGATGTAATATTTTTAATTTAGTAAAGGTGACCATTTTCTTTACGATAATTTGTGCAAAAACAGCAGACACAAGAAAGAGAACACAGTTTAACCAAGAATTTTATATACTTTATTAAAAGATCAAAAAATAAACAACAATATAGAAGTAACATACTAAAATGAGTAGCATTATGCACATTTCTAAAGCACATACAAGCACTACAGCAATATAATCTGGCAAAGAAAAAAAGTAAAGTGAAAAAGTACATCCTGTTGGTAACAGTTGAGGGAATGATTTTCTTTATTACATTCTACAGCTGAGAAACAGAACTGAGCTGTCACAACAATCCTATCCTCTGAGCAGAATCGAAGGCTGTGGATCAAGAGTAAGGTAATAGCAGTAGCCTGTTCTGGTACACAGTGAGCATGCAGTAGCAGTTAAGATATAGAACTGTTTCACTGCAAGAGAAACTAGGCCTTTGACAGTGAAGTGATCCAGGCCTTGCTTTGTAGAAGAAAAACAGACAGGATACTTATGTTGTGTCAATTGTACTCTGAACATGTTCTTCTCCTTTTATAGTGTAAGCGGTTTTAGTGCTGGAGAAAAAACTCTAAGGATTGACCACACATACAAACCCACTAAGTCCCATATGTTAATTTCCTACTTTATTAGCTCTGATGTGCAATGGCTCATCTAGATGTAATCATGTATCTGTTGTATAATGCATATATATAATATCTTGTGGTTTGAGGAAGAAAATGCTTCCTGACTCTCATACTGGACTGAGTGGCCAATAAATGCCTATCATCAGACAGCTGTTATTTTGGCAGAAGTAGGTGGCAATAAGGCTATGCGGTATGAAAGATTGCAGCAGATAACTTTAGATGCTTTGAATAGAACTATTGCTTTCACTGTCTCTGTTGATAGGTGTGCCACAATGGGCATAAAAGAGTGCTGAATATGTGACAAATGTCAGTAGACGGAAGATAGCTAAGAGTATCATCAGGTGGTGCACCAAACTTTCAATAGCACGATCATTTGATACTTAGAAAGTTTTGCTCATTGCTTTGACCATGCGTACATATGCGAGCTGATGCACTCAATATATCCTAGCTGCTTTGTATTCCAAGATTGGACTAGTCTTGATATGATTAGTCATGCATAGATCAGAAACAGAAATGGTCATCTGGTGTCCAGGTTGTTTCCTAACATTTGACTCCCCTAGGATGTATATTACAGCACTCAGCTGGAGAATAATAAACTAGGGTTGCCCAACTGGCAGACATGCTACAAACTAGTTTTGGGGGATCCCTACGATATTAGATATGACATTAATTTCATTAAGTTGTCTTTGGAGCGATGTGTTTTTAAGATCCAAAATTACTGGCAAACTGACAGTGTGGCCCCTAGCATGGGAATGTGTACTTCTCAGTAGATATTTGACTCAGTTTTTCTTTGGTCTTGGTATTTCTGAAGGTATCTGCTGCAATGATTCAAGTCACATACCCCAAACTGATATAAATGGTCTACATTCTATCAAACAACTATACATCTTAGATCCCTTAAAGCTGAAGTCCAGGCAAACAACTAAAGTCAATAAAGATAAAACAGATTTCTTGTACTGTTTTACCTGTCAAAGGATTTGAATTTATGTCCATCCATTTCTGAGATTTAAAAAATCATGCCAGACAGTATAACTGTACAACGCCTTCTCTGCTCTAGTTAATGAATAGAGTGGTGTCCTCTCACTACCCCCTTCCTTCTAAGTGGAGAGCACCAGACTGGTGAGATCACCCCCTCTCAGCACTCTCACCTACTATCAACATGTACCCTACTAGAAGATTTTGTCCTATCCTATCCCTCTCTCTCCCAGTCTAAGCTCAATCAAAGCTTCCATTCAGAGACTCCCACTGCACAATCAGTGACCAAAGTGGATACCAAAATCAATTATGGTACTTACTCTAGATGTATTTAAACATATTGCAATCGTGTTTTAGATTTGCAGAGTTCATTTTTAAACTGGTAGTAAACTCTGTACTACGGCTTACCTATAAGTACTGTGAATATCTCCTAACCATGCACAGTTTATGAGATATTCAGAGTGCATGCAGCCGATGACATCAGCACATGCGTGCCGAAGGTCCGGTCCCACAGAGCCCATACAGGAAATGGCAACTCCATGTGATGCATATTGGCACATTGCACCATTGCCTTGCAGGTTTTTTTTTTTGAACATCGGCGGTTTACAACCGCTTTAAGTAATGACAATGTTATCATGAGCAACTGCAGCCATCATCCTGTGGGCACTTCTAGGAAAACATGGGCTTGGTGGGCTTGTATGCGGTCAAAGTCTTGGTAGTCACCTTCTATTTAGAGTCACAGAAAAATGCATCCAACATATTTCATTTTTGGAACAAGAATCAACAACCATTATGTACTTGCTTGGACCAAAAGATTTATTCTCTGCATTTATGTGTACTAAAATTCATCACCTATTGAAACATGGCATATTGTGTTTACCTTTATATTCATCCCCTCATCTGCTAGACTATAAAAGAGCCATGGCAACAAAATGGCTCCCATCAGTTCGTTAGAGTGGTTTCCTGTGTACAGTAGAATTTTTGTGTCAGGTTATTTCATCATGTTATTTGCGTGTGTGACGAAAAAAAAAAAAAAAAAAAAGACAAAAGTTAAATGAAGCTGTACTGTCACAAATGTGGTTTCTTTAACTTCCAAAACAAAATAGGACAATTTAACTGTGAAATGAGGAACAGTGAAGACCGCTAGAAGAGAAACAGGCCGCTTTAAATGCATACATTTAAAATAGTGCAATACGATTGTCATGTGATGTGGGTGTAAATGCAGTCTTTTGCAACTGCAAAATATAAAATACTTTTACAAGGAAAAGGCTTGAGTCCATGTAAATCTATATCCTTAAATTAGGAAATAAGTGCCATGTACGGTATAAAAAAGGAAAAATAAAATGACAACCTTATCAAATACCTATTTTTAAAAGTAAAGCAATTTGCATAGATTTTGTAGTGCTCATTAACATGAATGCTCCTGGTTGTGTCTGGGTGAATTGGGAAGCTAGACTGATAGGCACAATATTTAGATGTGACAGATTAGCAATGCCACTTATAACAGAAGTAGGCAAGTTTCTATGTTAAAAGCATCTAAATTATATAGCAAGTGTCAAGAAAGCATTGGTTTGTTTGTGACCAACATGACTGCATGTTAATCAAACTGATGAGTAAGATGCATCTTCTATTCAATTAAACATATTTGTCTTGCCATTAGGACTTTTGGTAGGAAAAAAAAAAAAAACAGCACTACAAATATATAAAAGTTTTTAAAAATATAATATTTAGATTTACAATGTACAAGCAAATTCCATTTACTCTTGATAATACAGCAGCATTGATCAAAAGCTTACCAGCGGTCTTCACTTATCTGCTCTTTCACATTCTGAAACAAACACAGTGAAAACATTTCCTTATTATGGAGATGTAGCTGTCTTGATACACAGCAGAGATCTTAGGTCTGTGTAAAAAGCAGTTCATTTCAATTTTAGTGCATAACCGGAGAAACATTGTACTTTATCCTCTAGAGGGCACTATGCACTTGCTTTCATAATGGTCCAGAGCTCCTCTGCATGATGCAAAAAAAAAAAAAAAAATGTTGAGGCCACTTTATTCATACACTTGAAGCAAACCTTGGTCTGCTGCTCTAGAACAGTTTACAAATGATGAAATTAGGAAATGCATATGGATTAGTGGGACTTGCAAGATAATGAGGGTATGTGTTATAAATTTCAGAATTTTGTTTGTTAAACTGGTACTACACGGGTTGACATACATATTTATGTGAACAATTTGTCATTCTGTTCAGTGATTCTTGGGTTTCACATACCCCTCCACACAGCATAGCCAGGCATGGGACAATACTACTTCCAGTAGCAGCTTTTCAACTTCCTGTGTCACCGGCCAATAAACTAGCACAGGGGTCTCCAAATTGCGGACCACGGGCTGAATATGGCCCTATGCCCAGCTTTACCTGGCCCTTGGGGCACTATTCCTTCCACTGATACCAACGATTGGGTACATTTTCTCCCACTGATACCAATGATGTCATTTGTTTACTCCTACTGACCAAGCCATCGTTTACTCCCACCAGATTGTAAGCTCTAATGAGCAGGGTCCTCAAATTCCTCTTGTACCAAACTGTAACGTAACTAATTTCTGCCTACATTTTGTTAAGTGTTGCACAAACGGTTGGCACTATATAAATCCTTAATAATAATAATAATGCCAGGGAATTTTCTACTCCCATTGGCCATGGATTTGGTCCCCTGGAAATTTGAAGGGCAGTAAACTGGCCCTTTGCTTCAAAAGTTTGGAGACTCCCTGAACTAGCATAACCACACTTCTGTTTTAGGCCTCCTTTACACTGGCCACATTTTAACTGCTCCCCCTTAAAGTACTAAGGCAGTGGATGGAGTGTACACATGCCACAGCCCCGTCATCATGAGGGCAGTACTGCCCGACAAACATTCCCTATTCAAATTAATGGGGCCGATCTGCAACTGCATACAAAACACATAGTTGCAGTTTGTTGGTAAAGGGTTTTAGGGGTTGTGAGGAGGCAACATAACATCTCCTCACTGCCTGTTAAATGCCCCCTAAAAAGCAATCTGAGGCAAACTCTTCATTGGGCTAAGGCTAGTGTAAACTAGTCCATATTGTCCAACAAGCAGGAGATGCATGAAGCTTTACTGCTTAACCAGTGGACAGCAAAGACATTTGGCTGTGCAGTGCAAAGAGATGTCACAAGACCAGCTAAAACAGAATGAATAATCCAGTAATAGGTAAAATAGTTCACATATTCGTTTTTACTCTGTAATATGCCATTAGCCCGGAGTTCTACCTTACATAAACTTCTTGGATATCGTTTGATACTTTCTAAATGGAACAAGTTTTTTTTTTACTTAAAACACAGAAGATCAAAGCTATGACTTAAGCAGACAGCACTTTACAACACTAATTTGCTTTATTCTCCATAATAAGAATATCGCTTTCACAGCATGTTTTGTGCTGCAAATTTGAGTTCACTGGGTGCTGCATATTAAGCTATGGCAACCTACAAAGCTTTTGCAACAGCAAAGCAACAACATGCTTTTTGAATTTTTTTTTAAAGTTTTTATAGCAAAATGCCTTCTCTTCAAAGCCTTAGTTATACCTATATCTTTTACAAACTTTTCCTGTGTTTTTTTATGGACTTTTATATTCAAAATATGTTCCAAGTTCATTTTTTTTACATTTTTATATTTTTTCCATTCTTGGACTATGTACATAAGTGCAAAAAAGGTGTGTCTCACACATTCGTACACTAACTGAATCAGTTTAACTGCAGCATATTGTATCTTCAACACTGTTGAAGCAGCATATCATGTTTAGGGATAAAATAAACAAAGTAAAAGACTATCCCTTCCCTAGGGCTGATTAAGAACAAGTGATTGCAGTACACGATTAATGGAAATAATACATTCCTTTTTATCCTTCAGAGTAACCATGAACAGCAATCCTTCAGGATTATGCAAGCGTCACAAGTCAAGCTTGTGTTAAACTACATCTTTTAGGATGACCAGAATGAGGCATCATGGGAAATGGTGTTAAAGGTATTTTCTGAGCCAAGTTAAAATTTGACCCCACCATGTGGTAATACTCACGCACATACACAAACATACGCACATTCTTCACTAGTTCACATTTCCAACGCAGCACCACATGCCTATGAATCCTGTATCCCGACCATTTACATATACAAATCTGTGAAATCTGTGAACATCCAAAAGGTCAAATCTTAATCCTCTGAATAAATAAAAACAGCAGGGTGGGGGACCTGCTACTGCTTATGATGGAGAGTGCGGCTGACCTCACTACACTGCATTGTACAAAAATGTAATGTAGCCTTCTAACAGCAGTTTTCAGATCTCTTCTCTGGGAAAGGCTGCAGGCTTCCCGTTGGCTAGTCATCATCTGGTCTCAAGTCCCAGGCATTCCTTTCTTTTATGGTGTCTATGTCTGACATGTATATATACACACACGCACGCAATATTGTCCATTAAGCACAGGTTAAGAGCCCCTTGCTGTCATCTGTGTCTAACAATATATGCATAATGTAGCCTGACTCTGGTAGCCTTCAAAAGCCGTTTCCATCAATTATCAGAATGGCATTTATGAACTTTATTTCATTACACAGTGCAAAAAAGAAATGTTGTAGAGTGAATTATAGCAACAAATGGAGTATATACTTTCTGCAGAGATAATCAAAAGATAACATGTGCAGAATTGCTATGTGTTAGCGCCCATTATTGCACCTTGCACTATGTTATTAAATAAAGTCTGTAGTTTATATTGTAACATAAGTAAATATTATCCAAGGTTATGTGCCTAAAACAGCCTTTCAAGGTCAGCCATAGGTAGCAGGTAGTCTAACCAGAGACTCTTCAATTGCTTTTCAAACACATCTTGGGAAATAAGCATCAACTCAGGGCTTTTAAAAGCATACTGGGACCTGGAGTTCATCTACAAGTGAAAAGACGAAGGTTGAGTAGCCTTGACTGCAAGACGATGTATAAAATCATCAATGCAGTGACTACACAAGTGCCATTTATGAACACAGTAAATTGCAGCGTTGATTGAACAGAAGTGGAAAGGGAAATTCTTCACACCAAATGCAGCTGAAAGGTCATTCCACACTATTTTACAGACTTTGCTAATATAAATGAGTACTAAAATATCCCAGCAGTTTTTTGGTAAATCCTTATTACTATTTTGTAGGCTGAACTTGTTTTGTGATTTAAAAAGATTACGTTAATATATGATCAAATGTGATGAAATGGATTTAAGGCCTAGTATAAATTGCCCCCACGCTCTATTCTTCAAATACTGTGGAATAACCATAACCACATTACAAAACAGTTTTTCTTTTAACCTGACATCTTTGGCGCCTGTTCAACACTACACAAAATGGCTTAATTAGGAAATCACAATAAAACGTTTACATCTCTCCAGGAGTTACAGAAATACAGACCCAAGGACAAGGACGAGATATGAACTTCAATAAAATTATGAAAGCTGCAGAAGCCCTATAGATTCATCAGGCAGGGTTCTATTCAAGCTGTCAAGAGTAAATTGTAACAACCCTGCAATTTTCTAATATGAAATATCATAATCGGCCCCAATCCTGTTTCATCCAAGTAGCATAGTCTTTTTTCTTATTATAGGGCAGCTGAATAAAAAATTTAAATTTTATATGCCTACCCCTACTCAGCCCAATCTATGCAAAAGTAGAAAGAATGACATAGTATATCTATACTGTCACCAGTTTAATTTTCTAATGAAAGACTGCATTGAGAAACAACTGTAACATGCAATGACAACTGCTGAATTTTAAAGGGTGTTTCCATATTTGCAGCTAAATGGGGATAATACAGGTCCCTATTCACATAGCAAAACTTAAAAAAAAACTTGCAGCTTACCTTTTAAGTTGCCCCATTCTTGAACTTCCAGCAAAAATATAACTTATTTTCTTTGTTATTGAGAGGGTCTGTGTTTACCATAATTAAACCCGTCTGGAGCCATTTAGCTCATTAGTTGTGCTAGACTTAAGCCAGGTACATAACATTCATACTATTAGGTTTTTTTTTTGTGCAACCCAGCTGGTTGTACTAAAAAACAAAAACAAAAGAAAACGGTCGGCTTCAGTCGGAGACACTGTACTAACCATGTAAGGTTAGTACAGCGATCTCCC
This sequence comes from Lithobates pipiens, assembly GCF_037356315.1. Classification (NCBI taxonomy): domain Eukaryota; kingdom Metazoa; phylum Chordata; class Amphibia; order Anura; family Ranidae; genus Lithobates; species Lithobates pipiens. The sequence goes on along the minus strand of NW_027507685.1, from coordinate 50,314,512 downwards.
CCGCTGAGCTATAGTGTTCTGACAGCGGGACAGCCCCCACCCCAGCACATTCTGATCAACACTCTCTGCCAATGGCTGAGTGAGCTGATCGGGAGTTGGTCGGCTGCTTGTTTTCCAGCATGCATGGCTGGCTTCTTTCGGATAGACCGACAAACACGGGCAGAATTTCAGACTTTTTTTGTACAGGCAAATGTCTCCCGACATTCTGCCCATGTTCTATGGGGCTTTAAGAAAAGGTTGAAGGTTTAGGTACTAAACCTCTTCATTGTAGGTGAATGAGAACTGGACTTGGCCAGTCCTCAGCCTATTGGCCTATCTAGTAGGACAGATCATGCTAAGCTAAGTGAGCAATGCTTGCAGTCAGTCATGACACCTTCTCCTTAGAAACATCTAAAAAAAGGTAAGAATTATTTTATTTTTTATTTTTTTAGGTTTGCTGTGTGAATAGGTACACAAATATATAGGTTTTTTCAAATGTGATGACAAAACTAGAAATACACTTTTAAGGGTTAGACTAGGGGTCTCAAACTGTTGGCCCTCCAGCTGTTGCAAAACTAAAAGTCCCATCATGCCTCTGCCTTAATCATGCTTGTAACTGTCAGCCTTGCAATGCCTTATGAGACTTTTAGTTTCGCAACAGCTGGAGGCCCGCCAGTTTGAGACCCCTGGGTTAAACACTTGTTGCTAAGAACTGTAAGTTACAGCGATCCCATTGTTATTTACATAGAGGCTGTGAGAATTGGAAAACCTTCCATGTTACTACATGGACTGAGCCAAGTTAAAAATGGGTATTTCCATTTTTTTCTTAAGATTGTTTGGATTTATCCAACAGTATGAAAGTATTCAGGTTGCATCGTGTTGATACAAGCAAAAATCAATCTAGAGCTACTTGCATGTGAGTGGAGCATGGGAGATTTGTGGCAGAACAGGCTGATAGTAAATCAACCCCTGTATGTCCCTAGACTTGAGAGTGGGAAATCTGGTGCAGCTGTGCATGGTAGCAGCTTCCAACTTCAGCTTTTTCAATTAAGCGTTGACAAAAAAACAAAAAAAAAAAAAAAACCCTGAAAGCCGATTGGTTTCTATGTAGAGCTGCACCAGATTTTGCACTCTCCATTTTTAGTAAATCAACCCCACTGACCTGACTTTAACAGCTGTTGATGAATCAGTGGCTGGCTAGATCTACTGTGACAGGAACAACCCTCATCCAAAAGACTATTTCAGTTGTGGTTGGATATACTACTACTTGACTACTCACGGCTTTCCTGGACTCCAGTGCTAATTCCCTATCCCTCTACAGCCATAGGCTTAAGGCTTGTCTTCAGGCTAGGCAAGCTGAGTGGACTCCTTAACTGAACTACCTACAGGGAAAAGTAGAGAATTCATAAGGAGGAGCTTGGGACACCAGCCAAGAGTTCTAGAGACTGCACTGGATTTCAAGTGTACCACAAACAGCTCACAGGGTCTTTGAATGTGTTGGCATACACCTAAAACTGAAATTTCATTTTGGGCAGAATTCAGATTAAAACCTAGTTTAAAATGTATTTTTTTAAAATAGAAAGGTTTTTTTTTTTTGACCGTATGAAACTGTACCGTTATCAAGCTCATACTAATACACTTAATTTAATTTACATGTGAAAATGTAAAAAATAATGTATACAAAAGGTAGCCATGTTGTAGACTTGTTGCTACAGCAACAACTTAATATACTTCCATAATTAATCTATGATTGTAGGATTTTAGGATGATCTCATTATTAAACTGTATATGATCTAGTATAAGCAATCCACGTCATGCCTATTGTGGACATGGTAATTCAACTAAATGGAGTTTGATATATATGTAATAAAGTAATTCAGTCACTCAAACTCATAAGTAACTAAAATAGCTTCAAACAGAATATAACAAAACAAATTCGATGATACAGAATGGATGTGATATGAATCATCTAACTCATGTCCAACAGTAATGCAGTTGTATACTTAATATATATCTTTATATTTACATTAAAACAGATAAACAATTGACATGGTCACCACAGTCTGTGCTGTAAAAAGAGAGAGAACAGCTTATTTCTGACATTGAAAAGATCTTTCTTAGCACACGCTGTAGCAACTATGCCTAAATAGTCATAGATCGACTTCCAAAAATCAACGTTTTCATAAATAGACACCTCATGCTAATCGGTTTGTCTCTGGCCTCTTGTTTTCAAAAATGTCTCCAAAAATATTATATTTGGTTTTTAACAGGTTGTGTTTACTCAAATCGAGCAATACTGACATAAGTTGATTTTCAAAGTATATTGCCTCAATGCAAATGTATCTTAATTGTATATGTTCATATTTAAAAAAAACTCTTTAGAAAACTTAAATTTTCTTAGCCACTTTTAAAGGTGGCCTTGTCACTACAGGGTCGAAAAAAATATATATATATGTATTTGTGTATATTATATATACACACATACATACACACACACACCCCTGTAAAAGAAGAGGAATTATACTTTCCTTTCTGGTGCCCCATGTCTTGAAACACCACTGTAATGCTTTAAGTTTTCAACTGGTTTGAATTCCCATTTTTGCCTCCACATGCAGTGGTACGTTCTGTCAGCCTTTACAACCTGTATTGATGTAGAAGGTGACGGGCTGGACCAATTCATGTAGCAGGGGTATCAAGTAATGACACACCCAGAAGTGCTACATACCTGTAACAGCTGGAGAGCAGCATTTCTAGATATGGGCTACCACAAAAGTAGGTTTAGTGCCTCTTCTATTTACAAGTATGCCTTTTTGTCATTTTTACCCGGTCCTAACAAGGTCACTTTAAATAAAGACTTAAACATGCGCCACTTTATCCAAAGGCAAGGCTGTTGAATAGTTAGCTCATTACCTTCTACAGGAAGCAAGCTGCAGATAGGGAGATGCTGTTATGAATACCTACATAGTTCTACTAGTATCAATAGCAGCACCTTAATTATCAACAACTAGCATGACTGATTTGTGGCAAGAGCCTCGAGTACACACAGCTTTAGGTACGCCATTGAAAATAATGAACAAAGGGTAAAAAAAAAAAAAAAAAAATAGCTAAACCTCCAACAATAGTTGATGAAACATGTTTACTAGTCTGCTGCATACAAGTACATTACCTTGCTTTCCTTAGGAGGATGTAACTGATACCTACAGTAATTACATACAGTATGTTGGGAGTTACAGCTGATCACAAGGCTTTGTCACTTATTTCATCCTGGAACGCACGCTAAATGTTCATTTACATGGACAGGTGGGATTGCTTGGGGTTCAGAGAGTATCATTCATATGTGGTAAATGCTGGTGCTAACAGCACACACAAAGTGCCTGTTTGAATGTGCCCTTAAAGAATAGATGGCTCTAGATGTGTCTGAGAATATATTTAGCAATAAGTAGTAGAAAAAAAAATAAACAGTGTGTGCCTGCTATAAAGAATGAAAAATGCACACATGATCAGGATGCCCATATCCAACCAGTCCAGCATGTTGCACTGATCGCTAATAGGTAGTCTAAAATCATACAGTGCCAAGCATAATTTCCTAGCTTAGTCTGGGGGGTTAATACGCTTTTCATGTTTGGTTCAGAATGATGCATGCACACCAAAACTGCCTTGCAGAAGGGACGCTACCTTCCAAGGTACTTGCACATTGGCCTCAAGACTTACAGAACTTGTTTAAATTTGTACCGATGTGCAAGAACCCAGCCAGTCTCAGGCTGGACTTTACACGCTCAGCCGTAAATCTGAAATATGCTGCCCAATGCACCACGGCCTTTGTATATAATAAATGTACCCACAATATCAATATTAGAGGCTTGGAAAGGCTATTGTTAGTCCTGAGTCATACAGCTAATAGTAGAACATTTTAATATGATCTAAATGCAAGGTCTGTTATAACTTCCATTATGTGCTAAACAGAAAAGTGTGAATTAAGCCCCTTTTATATGGGTCAGATTCAGTTTTGATCCAGTTTTGGGATTAGCTCTCAGATCCCCGGGTGATCGGAGCAAAGCGGGCGAATTAGAAAACTGTCTGCTCAGTTTCTGCAGGGCAGACACGGACAGAGCCCGCACTGTTCTATGGGCCCCCAGGAGTAAAACAGACTGTGCTGTCTGTTTACCCCTCTGATTCAGCCTGAATGGAAAAGGACTGATCCCCCTTCTGTTTTGTTATTTTTTTCAAAGCAGACTAGATCGGACCGGGAGGTAGGAGGGACACAAGTCAGTTCAACTCCGCCTGGCCATAGGAATGCTTGGACCTTCCGATCAGGTCCATCTGAAAAACTGAGGGGCAGACCTGATTGGATTGCACGTGTGATGGGGCCTAAAAAACTTAATTTAGGATGGGAGACCTTAAGAGCCTCATTGACATCAGACTGAAATATGCCAGCATCTTTAGGTCACGCAATCTCAAAAATATCCTATAATGTAGTTATATATAATGTAGTCAGTGACATAAATTAAGTTCCAATAGAGATGTTAAATTATAAAGGATTTTTGCTGCAGAGGCAAAAAGTCTGAAAACCAAAGTTTATATTCTCTAACACTTCAAAAACATTGCGCCAAATATGCCAACCCCAATTAAAAATGAAAAAAAAAAAAAAAAAGTTTAAAAAAATAAATAAATAAAAAAAAAATCAGAACTATCCTGCAAAAGTTCACTAGTAACAATTTATAAAATTCTAAAAAGAAATTAGTAAGGATTTTATTTTGAAAGACTCCAGTTTATTAACTTGTCTTTCTGCTAGTATGTTTTATTACAGTCTATACTAATTTATTGGTGCAATTAGAAATCAGTTTATAAACTAGAATAAAATGCCATGACTGATTATGAAATCATATTTCACAAATAAAAAAATAAAATAAAAAAGAAAACTGTACTTTTTTTGTCATTTTCCATTTTTTTCATTCACACCCTTACAGCTAACTAAATTATCATTCAGAAGAAAATATCTTAAAAGCCAACATTCTAACATGTTAAGAGTACAAACTCTCTCCTAGAGACCCGTTATATCCAAATTTCAGCATTCTTGCATAATATTTGCATAAGGCTGATAGAAATGGACTAACAGAAACAACTTCGGATAAATACAAAAAAAATATATATATAAACAAAAACAAAAACAAAAAGCATAGGTTTCTTAAAATGTACATATTGTGACACCACACAGTGGGAGTCAGCCATTTTGCAGGCTGAGACATTAACACTACTGAAGCCTTGGGCTTGTTCACTTGTGCTTGAGAATGGGTCAAACTAACCTCATATGGTAAAGAGCATTTGCCTCAGCATATATTTCACTATGCTAAAATGAAAACATGCCTAAACGATAGTGTGAAGAGTATTTTATTTTATTTTTTACATGGAATGCTCACTCATGACTATGAATCTAAATGGGTCTAGAGTTGCGACTCCAACTGTTACTACTGAATGGGTTTACATGATTTCTTGCAATGTGTTGTACTTGTTAAGGATTCTGGTGACCACTTCCTTCATCAAAAACCAAGCAAAAGCATGGTCCCTGCAAATTTAAAATGTAAAGGAATGGTGGCATCATACATTGTTACCTAATCGTGTGACTTCTAAGATGGATTCACTGTTAAATGGCAGCCCAACAGAATGAGGGTTCTTGCCAGCTAATGCTGAATAGATCTTTAAAGACTTAATCCTTTCACATCCAAATTCTTTTTTAGCACCAAACATATATAATGCTGGCACTAACATTTTAATTTCCCTCTACTGTTAGGCAAGCTTCTCATGCTTAATTTCTAGTTCCTATAATCCCACGGAAGCCATGACACCATCTTACTTGGTTTCAAGCTGAACCCAGTAATTAGACTTTCTTTGCAATTTTTTCTGGGTAACTTGTGATGGGGAATAGCCATCTGAAACAAGAGTTGAACAACCATAGTGGTGACAGAAAAGCGAGCCAAGAACTGCAGCAAGCAAGGTGGACACATTGCTAGACTACTAAGTATACTAAATAAGTGTCAGCTATCTACCATTTATCATAAACCGAGGAAGAGCTTTACAGCAACTTAAAGCCTGTGGAAACAATTATCTTACTCATCCGTAAACACATTGAAGAATCAGGCCTTGTAGGAGCAAAGGTGTCAATATTTTATAGTAATTGCACTAATGAAGAAACCCTGTGGCATCAGCCGTGTCAATGAATTCTACCAAATTGGCAGGCCACATAGGTTAGAGGTGCACTTGAACACGAGAGCTATGTGGTTTCCATTTATATTTTTTATTTTATTTTTTTGTAGACATAGCATATCAACTAAGAACCTATGGATTTGTTTAGAGTCACTGATTATGTGACTAAGAGAAGAAAAAGAAAACAAACAAAACAACGTTACTAAGATATTTAGAGTCTGTCGACATTTTTGTTTGAAAAACAGAGTATTTCAGCCATTGCACAACACATAGTTATAGTGCTACTTTAAAATGACTTTTTCATTCCTTGGTTAATTTGAATACGTGTGGAGAAAAGTACTTTTATTCTCTCATGTGTGAAAATGGTTCCTTTACTTATTTTAGGAGCTCTCAAAAATTCTTACATTTATAGATTACATCAAATGCATTTTCTTAAAACTAAGGAAATTAAATATAGCTTTACATATCTACTGAACATTCTGTGTGACAAAATAAGCATTCTATTTCCTTCCAATTATGATTTTATCCATGTAGAAAAAAACAGGCAAACGTGTACAATCAAGCTGCTGTGGTATGCGCTTCAGCTGGTGGTTTGAATTTTGTACAGTCATAGAGTATTATTTATAACTGTTAAATTATGTAACCAGTGTAAATGTATTCAACAAGAGCCACCCAGATATCATTACCAATAACCTACAAATAGCTATGCATGCCATGATGATCAGAAAAGGTAGATTGTCTAAAGCCTCTTACACACGATCGGACTTTTTCAGCCAACCTTCACCAAATCACGTGGGTTTTCTGCTCTTTGCCGCCACCTTTGGTCAATTTCTGTATTGTTGTCTGATCTTTTGCATTGGTTCTGAGCATGTGTGTTTGTACCTTGTACAAAAGTCCTGTGGTTTTCTGTACACACGATCGAACTTTGCTCCATTGGACTTTTGTTGCCACAAAGTTTGTCCGTTCGCACAGCCAACAAAAGTCCGATGAAAACCGAAAAAGTTTGTCCGATGGAGCGTACACACGGTCGGATGTTGCTCCAAAACAGCTAATTTGCACGTTTGTTGTCAAAAAGTCTGATCGTGTTTATGGGCCTTTAGAGTGGCTATAGACAACCATATAAATGAAAGATACAGCCGCCCTTGCTTTCTATAGAGCATTAACAAATTCTTCTGAGCATTGTAAATGCATGTTATAATGCAGAAGTTTTCCAGTGTGCTTGAAATAGGATTGATGATCATTCCTTAAACATGGGGGCGATATCCCACTACCGGCCATTCTTGGCGAGAGATCTGTCCATCTACGATGAATATTAAGGTGCTTGTGGACAGGAGAGTGAGCTGTAGACTGTTATTTGCAATGAGCAGTGGATAAACACCCATATTCGATACTGACTAAGCATTCGTGTTTATGTACTGTGCAGATGCACAACACAAGCCTAATATGAGCAAAATATTAGCAGGTTGGATTTTGCCAACCTAGGAGTTCTTCCCCTAAAGCTGACTGACCAGGAGTGTTTGAAGAGGTCAAAAAATGGATATAATTGCCCAGATTAGGCATGATCCCCAAATGCACATGAGTTTTAGACCCCTTAGCCTCATCTCTTACTATGAAAGTGATATCTGGCCAGCAGCATGTTGTACAAAATGTTTAGTAGGTATTAGTGAGCAATAAACTATGCATATAGGCACTGTCCGATTCCGCTGTGCTCCACCCTGCATCCAACGTAACAAGCATTAAAATTACTTGGGTGTAACATTCTAATTTATCAGGCCAAGAGTTTTCAAACTTTGGGCTTTAAACTACTATTCCCATAATGCACTGCAAGCCAGAGAAAACAGTTTGCTGGATTTTGTAGCCTTTAAATAGCTAGAAGGCATCATAAGGTTTTGGTTCACTGCCCCAAACATATATCCCCCGTCTTCATATAAAAAAACAAAACAAAACAAAAAAACAACCTTACAGTTTTGTTGAATAACACTGTTAAAATATATAAACTATGCTTACTAATATACACACATGCAATGAAGTTCTACCAAAGTCAGCTTGATTTGAATGAAATGTACTGTTATTTTTAAGATCATTACTTTAAAATTTGAGCAATTATTGTGCTCACTTATCGGGCTAGTATGTCTGTGTGTAGATACTTGAAATGCATTTGCACAGTGACAAAAACAGTTGATAACACATATATGATTTCATACACAGGTGCTCGTGTGAGAAATCAAATTCATACAAACAACTTATTTTACTTGGGAGTATAACAATTAAAAAAGGTGCTTATTAGGTAATTTTAGGCAAAGAAAACTGTACATACTGTACATGAGAGCAGCCAATCAGATTATGCGATGGTGTGTTGACGTAGGTCATTAACACAGATTGCTTTGATGGAATAATTACATAAAGCCCCGATTTTTACTTTAGGTCAATTTTTTTGTATTTTCCATTGTTCTTCAATGGCAGGACACACTTACAGAATTTTAATGGCATATTTCATAAAACCAGAGGAATGCTACAATGCTGTATGAACCAATTTCTTCCTTTCATTTTTTAAAATGAACATACATAGTGACCATTTGAATTTGATTAATTGTCATGGATGAGAACTCCTACTGCTTTTTTTTTTTTACGTCTATGCAATACCTCAACTTAAAGCAGAAGCAAGCCATCCTATCCTTTCTAACAGCTAAGAAAGCTGCCATCTTAGCCTGTTTGACTTGCAGTTGCAGTGTTGCTCATGTGAGAAGTGATGACACCAGCCATGTAATGGCTTGACAGTTGGGTTGAGAATACAAGCAACTGTGACAGTTATCCTTCACAACATGCCTTGGATATAACAGTTTTGGGAAACGGTTAAATCACTGGGTTTAGTTCCGCTTTGAAGAGGTTTTCCAGTAGAGTTAAAGTTTTTCTAAATATATTATATAAATATACTGTTTAGGCAGCTCACAAGCTTCCACTGGAGAGATGAAGGCTATAGGATGTCTGAGCAAGCCCTTATCTGAAACTGACCATGCTGAGACAGCCTGGTTGTTAAAGGAGATGCTGCTATATACAGTGTACATAGTCAGACTTGGGTGTATCTATAGAAGCGTCCCCTCTTACAGCCAGTCTGTTTTAGCATGGCTGATTTCAGGTAAAAGATCAGACTTCACACACCCTCAAAACTGCAATAGAAGAAATCAATTTTTCACAAAGAGCCTATTTAATTAACAAGATTTGAAGGGCTGCATTGGGTCTGATTGTTTTTTTATTTAATCTTATGCTTCAGTTTGCTAAAACTGGAAAGAAATGACCATGAAATGGATTTAAAAGAATTCTCCCCCAAGTTTACATTCTATATACATCTCCACCCGATGTTTAAGGTATATGTATATATATTTATACATACAAAAAGGATTACAATAAGGTGTCAGAATATACAACATAAAAGTCAAAACTATTTAGCACTGACAGTTCCAACATTGTTTAGATTCATAAAGCCATATACCATATACGGTACATGTATCTGATCTTCAGTCACATTTCTCACTATTGAGGCACTGGCACACTGTGCAAAGATCATTCAGACAAAGCAAATAGCTTTAGTTTGTCCACATTATCAGTAATTGTGGCAGTATTTTGAAAAACAGAAGCCAAAGTGGTTGGAACAACTATTTCTAATCAAGTGCAACATCAGGTTCTTAAAGCTAATCACATGAAACATTTATGATTGTTCTTATGTCTAAGGTGCCAAGTTTATACAAAAAAAAAAAAAAAAAAAAGGCTGATAAGTTGAAGATTGAAGATATTGACATTGGTTTTCCAGAAAAGAGGCATCTGATTCTCTACAAGGCATGTTCAGCCACAACGCCAGCAAATAACCAGATGTAACCGAGAATCCACATGTGAGTCCTATCTGGTTGTCTGTTCATTTGAGCTCTTTATAGTCTGTATATGTTATGATTTGTGATTATTTGTTTGGAAATGCTTAATATTAAGTTGGCCAGACACTGAGCAAATTTTGGCCAGTTAATAAACTGGGCAAAAATCATTCAGGCCCTAGCAGCAACACTCCACCCAACAGCCTTCCGATAAAAAAAACCTGAAGGATCCGGGCAGGAAATAGTCTGTCGAACAGCACCTGCATCCAATCAGATGGTGGCACCAGCTGTAAGAATACAATAGTGGCAGCGGCAGATTCATCCATCCGTGCAGTTTATGTAGGAAGGTCAATGGTAGGACTTGTTGGATTTCTTTAGTTCAACCCAAAGGCTGAATGAAATAAATCTGTGTACCAGCTTTATTACTTGCTTGCCATAAAAATGACTATTCCTGCCCTCAAACAATGCAATGGTCTGTTCTTGCAAAGTTGAGGAACAGCCACAAGCTTTCTCACACATATACGTAATGTAGAGAAGGGCAGACGTTGTGTGTAATAAGACTGTATGAGTCAGCATAAAAGAAAAAAAAAAAAAAAGAAAAAAGGGTCAGCAAACCTATTACAACAAACTAATCTGCATTTTGGGTTTACTGACCTTCTAATTAGCTGGAAAGAGCAGGCCCAAATAAACATACTGTCATCACTTCTTCCCTGTGCACATTATAACTAAAATTGCCTCATCACGTTCCTGAAACCCCATTTATTTTATTCTGATTACTTTTACTCACTGGGTGTGCAGAGAGTAGTCGAATAAGTGCTAAAAACCACATCCCTAATGTATACATTGGAACAAATGTGTTGACAGGACAGTGCTTTAAAATGTGTAATATTTTTACATTAATAAATAGCATCTAAATTCACATTCTTCAGTACATTTACTTGAAGGACAGTGAAAACTGTTTAGCAATAATTCCTACAATTAGAAGATGGTATACATGATACATCTGTGGTCTATACTCTGATACGGGTGCTGTATAAAAGTGGAAGGGAACAGATTTGAATTAAGCAACCATACAGTTTGGTCTGAAGAGGAAAGCAACATTTGTTACCATTGACAACTACAGGGCCATCCTAAAGAGGAACACCATTGCTAGGTGCACGATTGTGCAGGCATCTCCAAGCACCTGCAAGCACAGTTAGGGCCCGTGTTGACGGACAGTAATGGGGAAATTCATCTTCTGACATCAAACTGAGATGCTTCAAAGCTCATTCATGATTTACAGCAGGTGCAGTTGACTTGCATTTGACCTGCTTCAGCGCTGCTTTTGCATTCCCATACACTTGTATAGAGAGGGAGAGACAGTTCTGGAGATGACAAAAGTCCATAAACACTGGCTCTTAGTTTACCTGTAAAGGACCTTGCTTAGATGAAGGACAAGGAATAGGAAAAGTAGTCAGGTCTTTTTGTTTGCTGCATAGCCTGCCATTTTCTATTCTTTGAACCTCCTTATTGACCACACCATATATTGTAAAAGTCTTTTTGCTTTTGGCTCTAACCTTATGTTAAGATGGCACTGTGCTCATTTTCTCCAGGTTTTTTTTCTTTTTTATTTAAGAATACAAGTCTTATAAATCACCTAATTTCTAATGCAGGAAAAAAGGCAACTTTTCTACAATTGCTCTTCCCACAAAGGAGAATGCAAACTCCTTAACACACTAAGGGAAAATAGCCTCTCTCAAAGGCAACCTGTAGCCTGAAATATGCTTATTCTGGCTGGGTGACTGTATTGCACCTTCTACTCTGACACTTAACATTGCGGCATTGAGACATCGTGCAAAAAACTGGGAGAAATTTTATTGTAAACTGCCAGCCAGCATGTTAAGTTCACACATTTTCATATAGCAATCAAAGTTTTTCTTATGCTTCCTGCTAAGAAGAGCAGAACAGAAAACCTCAGAAATGTCCATTATAAACAGGGCACAAACTACCAAGAAAGACATTAAAACTCAAAGTTGAGAGCTTCTGTTAAGGCACCCATACCAGCTCTTGTCATCATACATCCAACCTTCCCACCCCATTGTTTTGCATTCAGATATTGAACAATCTTGGGACACTTTCATGGACTGGCATTTACATTGGAGTGATTAATGGGAGATATGCAGAAATATTTATTATGGCAGTTTAAACAGCAATGACAGCGGCTATTCAGAATTCATACTGGTTGTTGGGTCAATTGAAAGATCACCACCACTGCCACATCAAACAGGAATATGTTTTCAGTTATTATACTTTTACATGGCCTGTTACTAGACCAGTATTATAGTTCTCTGCAAAATGAGTTTTGCTATAAAATTTTGAAATCAAGCAATTTATGGTTGTAATTTATCTCAGTAGAAGTGCTGTTACAATTAGTCGTTATACATTCCTAGCAATTTGGTAATATAAGTGCTGCAGTTCATTGTACAGAACTACGATTAAGATTAAATTGAATTAATTTCCATTTACAGATCAATGGGGCTTATATAAAAGTAGTGCAAAGAGTAATAGGCAGCAATCCTTGGCACCAATCAGCTTGGAGTAGTCAGAAGAGATGTCTTGTGGTTGCTGCGGTTACTACACTTTGTACATTCCTCTTTCCATTATTACATAAAGGCAATAGTGATGTTTCAAGAGGAACAAAAAAAAAAAAAAAAAGTTAAAATGGATTCACAGACATAAAACTATCATACAACTCTTTTCATAAAAATCTGATGAGCCTTTTTTCAGAACCACTTTGTCTCTGTTTGGCATAATACTAAGAACATAAAAAAAACAACAATGCATGTTATAAATCACAATGAAGAAGATGGTCTTCAGTATACTTAGGATAATGGTACACACATAAAAATGAAATAGACTACGATGTAAACAAAAAAAAAACAGTTAAGATAACACTTTAAATTGTGATTCCATCAGTAATATGCAGTAAAAGAAGTGTCCGCATTGTATACTCATCTAACGCGGCACATGCTGAATGGTTACATGTGTTAAAAGTAAATGTGTTACAACAGTCTAGTATATTATCCTACGTGTGTATCTGCTTTCATAGAGCAGTGTTGCTTTTTTTTATGGTTTCTTTTTTTTTTTTTTTCATAGTGCGTTTTTCAGACATTCCCATGTAATTTTTTTTTTCTTTTTGGTTAACATGTAGACTGCAGCAGGCTTACTGTCGAGGTGGTGGAGGACGCCAGTAATGGGTATTTACAGAAAGGCCATGTATAACTTCCCATGGTGAGATTCTGGTATTCCACAATTCTGCTGTTCAGAATTTCAACATGGTCTACTAGAGAGGAGAGAGAGAACAAAAAATAGGTGTTAGCAGACAGAACCCTGAGACCAATACTAGATATCTAGATAGATTTTCTTTAAGGTATCTAACCATCAATACATTTATTTCACTTACATAAACTAATTTGCCAGCAGAATATACTTTAAAAAAGTGTCTATTAAATAATTCTTAATTCTGACTAATGCCGCGTACACACGACCAGACTTTGACAGCAAAGGTCCGAATCTGTTGGACAATTCGATCGTGTGTGGGTTCCATTGGACCTTTGCTGTCCAAAAATCTGATGGACTTTAGAAATAGAACATGTTTCAAATTTTTTCACTGGAACTCCCCCGGACCCAGTTCCTATCGAGAAATCCGCTCGTGTGTATGCTAGTCCGACGGACAAAAACCAACACAAGGGCAGCTATTGGCTACTGGCTATGAACTTCCTTATTCTAGTCCGGTCGTACATCATCACATTAGAATCCGTCGGACTTTGGTGTGATTGTGTGTGGCCAAGTCCGTTCATACGGAAAGTCCGTCGGAACTCCGCTGAAAGTCTGTCGGACCTAGTCCATCGAAAAGTCCGGTCGTGTGTACGCGGCATTACTGTGTGATAGAAGTACCTCTATGGTTCTCATTTTGGTACACACATTGAATCAATTCTATTAAAGGGTTAAAGCTGAATTCCAGGCAGATAAAAAAAGGTCAGACTAATGCAGCTCTGCATTCTTCAAAAAATATGAAATGTATTTATTCAAATACAACTGGTGTAAGTATTGAATCTTACATAATATCAGCCCCTTGCAATCCTTTGTACAGCAGCTTTCAGACTAGAAGAGGGAAGGGCGTGACTGAGAGCCAATCAGATGAGCTGCATGCAAATGTGTGGCAAGAAACATACCGATAGGAAGAGCTAGCAAGTAACAGAGCGAGAACCTTATTGGTTTGTTGCTGCTCTTATTATCCAGTTAGGCTAGTGGGGGAGAGAGTACACCCTGGTATTCCTTTACTGTAAATGGGATAATCTAACTTGTGTACTGTGTGAGAGGGCTGTGCATATCTAAGGACTGAATGGACAGAAATGCATATTCTTTGGCAGGTAAAACATCTCCCATATATACAGGTTTCATTGTTGTACTTAGCAGTTGGCCTGGAATTCAACTTTTAACCAATATTTATGGGTAGACACTAAAACATTCACAGCAAGCAAATCAATTTACATAGGGAGAACTTCAAAATGTCTTCTTCATATTACTAGTAAGACGTGAAAATTATCATTTACTACTTTTTTGTTCTAATCAAACAGCAGGTAACTGCTGGAGTAAGGGAAAGCCTTGTTGTAGCAATTATTGTATCAAGTAGTTATTAAATTTATAAATGTAAACCATAGGTTTAGGCACTAAATCTGACATTGAACATGTTCGACTTGAATAGTGTAATTACATTTTGCAGTGTTGCCATGACGACACTTCACCCCAATTACAGCTTAAATGGTTGTAATGAAGTTTCGGGAATTTGTTTTGTAGGGCTTCTTTAAGGGTAAAACAAATGGCATATTAAACTCCTCAACCATCACAAATTAGGTGCGTGTCTTGGAGAATCTGGCCAAGTTGGCTAATTCAAGAGATCTGTGCCTGATACATTAGACCCACCCACATACTACCGCCGTAGGCTTTAACCATTTCTTTTATATTAGGGACAACATTTTGGCACTGGAGTCTGCAAGACATAAAAAAAAAAAAAAAAAAAGTATCTCCAAAGATTTCTCCATTGACATTTATTTGGTGGGTATATGCTTTATGTGTCTTGCAAGAATTGTTCAAGTCACTTCATTGGTTTGAACTTTAACTTTCTTTAATTACATTTAAATCAAGCATAATAATAATAATATATACAGTATCTCACAAAAGTGATTACACCCTCACATTTTTGTAAATATTTTATTATATCTTTTCATGTAACACTGAAGAAATTACACTTTACTACAATGTAAAGTAGTGAGTGTACAGTTTATATAACAGTATAAATTTGCTGTCCCCTCAAAATATCTCAACACACAGCCATTAATTTCTAAACCGCTGGCAACAAAAGTGAGTACACTCCTAAGTGAAAATGTCCAAATTGGGCACAAAGGGTGAATATTGTGTGTGGCCATCATTATTTCCCAGCACAACCTTAACCCTCTTTGGCATGGAGTTAACCAGAGCTTCACAGGCTGCCACTGGAGTCCTCTTCCACTCCTATATGATGACATTACAGAGCTGGTGGTTGTTAGCGACCTTGCACTCCTCCACCTTCCGTTGGAGGATGCCCCACAGATGCTCAATAGGGTTTAGGTCTGGAGACATGCTTGGCCAGTCAATCACCTTTATGCTCAGTTTCTTTAGCAAGGCAGTGGAGGTCTTGGAGGTGTGTTTGGTGTCGTTCAGTTGGAATACTACACTGCGGCCCAGTCTCTGAAGGTAAGGGATCATGCACTGTTTCAGTATGTCACAGTACATGTTGGCATTCATGGTTCCCTCAATGAGCTGTAGCTCCCCAGTGCCAGCAGCACTCGCACAACCCCAGACCATGACATTCCCAACACCATGCTTGACTGTAGGCAAGACATACTTCTTTGTAATCCTCACTTGGTTGCCTTCACCAAATAAGTTCATCTTGGTCTCATCAGACCACAGGACATGGTTCCAGTAATCCATGTCCTTAGTCTGCTTGTCTTCAGACAACTGCGGAATTTCTTGTGCATCATATTTAGAAGAGGCTTCCTTCTGGGACAACAGCCATGCAGCCCAATTTGGTGCAGTGTGCGGTGTATGGTCTGAGCACTGACAGGCTGATGCGCCCCCCCATCTTCAACCTCTGCAGCAATGCTGGCAGCACTCATACGTCTATTTCCCAAAGACAGCCTCTGGAAATGACGCTGAGCATGTGCACTCAACTTCTTTGGTGGACCATGGCGAGGCCTGTTCTGAGTGGAACCTGTCCTGTTAAACCGCTGTATGGTCTTGGCCACTGTGCTGCAGCTCAGTTTCAGGGTCTTGGCAATCTTCTTATAGCCTAGGCCAGTGATGGTGAACCTTGGCACCCCAGATGTTTTGGAACTACATTTCCCATGATGCTCCAGTATCCTGCAGAGTGCCAGAGCATCATGGGCAATGTAGTTCCAAAACATCTGGAGTGCCAAGGTTTGCCATCACTGGCCTAGGCCATCTTTATGTAGAGCAACAATTCTTTTTTTTCAGATCCTCAGAGTTCTTTGCCATGAGGTGCCATGTTGAAATTCCAGTGACCAGTATGAGTGAGATCGATGACAACAAATTTAACACACCTGCTCCCCATTCACACCTGAGACCTTGTAACACTAACGAGTCACATGACACCGGGGGGAGGGGGGGATGGCTAATTGGGCCCAATATGAAAATTTTCACTTAGAGGTTCACTCACTTTTGTTGCCAGCAGTTTAGACATGAATGGCTGTGTGTTAAGTTATTTTGAGGGGACAGCAAATTTACACCGATATACAAGCTATACACTGAAGAAATTACACTTTGCTACAATGTAAAGTAGTCAGTGTTGTCACATGAAAAGCTATAATAAAATATTTACAAAAATGTGAGGGGTGTACTCACTTCTGTGAGATATACTGTTTGTGTAATATAATATATATATATAAAATTATTCTCCACACACTAAGGCTCCATGCACACTGAAGCTCAAAAAAGCTATTTCTGGACGCCAGATTGCTGGCAGAAAACGCTGGTTGAAAAACCTGCTTTTAACAGCGTTTTATACTAGCGTTAATGAGCGTTAATGAGCGTTTTACAGCGTTAGCGTTAATGGGCGTTTTTTATAAAAATACACAGAGGACACTCCAAAAATCCCACAATGCATTGAAAAATAGAATGCCGAACACTAATGAACGAGCGTTAATGAGCGTTAATGAGCGTTAATGAGCGTTAATGAGCGTTAATGAGCGTTTGTCGTTTTTTGACGCTGAAAAACTGCACTTTGAACGCAAATTTCTGGCGTTCAGAAAAAAGCCCATAAACTCCACTGCTCATTAAAGCTGAAAAACGTCCATGTGTGCATGGACACATAGGCTAACATAGAGTGGAGTTTATGGGCTTTTACAAAAAACGCCCAAACGCCAATAAACTGCAGTTTATCAGCTTCAGTGTGCATGGAGCCTAAGTTAAAAAGAATTTGTGAGATTCCTGTCCTGGCATAAATATCTTTATTGTAACAATGCACATTCTCCATAAAATACACAAAATATTTTCAGACCAAACATGGGATAGAATCTTCAAAAATGACATCTACACAGTAAAAAAGAAATAAATTCTGGATATTAAAATCTACAGATATAAACTGATTAGGACTTAACTGTTTTAAAACAAAACATCTTGAATCTAGCAAGCAGGTCTTATTTCAGTTTTTACATGGAAAGCAACACAAAGCAACATATTATGAAGGCAACAAGCGTTTAACTGTTGCAACCTTTAAGCCAATCATTGCGATGGTTAAAGCGATACAGTGCAAGTTCCTATATGCTCCCTGGTGTTTCTAATTTCATATTTTGAGTAATGCAAACCTACCCATAAAAGACTAACAATATAAACCCAACCTTTATCCCTGCTGGCCATAGACAGAATGATTTTTCAGTTTGGGTGGTGCTTATTAAATTATTAGAATTTGGTATAGAAGGATTAAAGGGAATGGTCACTCAATAACTGATATCTCAATTTTAAGCTGATACTGATAATGACCATAAAGCTTTCTAAAATTTGGGGAGGAACTTAAACCTAGTACACACTTTGTTTTCGTTCAACCTAGCCAGCTCAGTCGGAGCAGCTGTACCAACAATCCAACATTAGTACAGCTGTCTCCCTCACAATCTCCCCCACTGAGCTGTTGTGTTCTGACAGGGGAGCCCCCCCCTCCCAACTAGGACGCTCCATTGGCTGAGAGCACTGATCAGGAGCCGGTCGGCTGCTGGCTTTCGAACATGCACGCCCAACAGAAGCCAGCTGAACAGCAGTCTTCTTTCAGACACGATGTCGCTTGACATTCGACCATGTGTACTAGGCGTAAGTTCTACCAAACAACAAATACTGGTTGTATTTATCCAAAGCAGTGGTGTCACCCTGCCCAAGTTGCTTTCCCTGTATATGAAAAATACACAAAATACAGCTGACCACGACCACACTACTCAACTTGGTGATAAGTAAGATTTATCAACATGGAAACAAGGTGGATAGAGATCAACATTTCAGTTAAAACAATTTATTTTGTTTTATATATAGTAGGAAAGCTTTAAAACTTCTATCAGATATCAGGCTATTGTCTGTTGTGCCCTGTTGGAGAGATTCTCCTTTACTTTCTTGGCTTGGAAACAGCAGAAATTTTGAGAAAATCTTCCCAAAGTTAGAACTACTCCCATTTTAGACAGTTGTCACCAGATCATATGTCCCTTTTAGAGATTTCCATCACTTTTTGCTCTTATGGCAACTCTAAAGTTTAGGATTTCCAACATTTTGTCTTGGTGACAATGGTCACCATGACAAATAAAGGGGTGAGGCCACAATAAAACTTGTCAGAGGATCCATGTTTAGCTTTCACATATAAATTAAAACAGAAACTTTACCCAGGATTGTAAAAAAATAAAAGCTTGGAGAGGTAAAGATATTGACATCCTTGCCTCTCCACACCACCCAACCAGAGAAAGCCTTCATATAATCAGAGATTTCATTCATTAAAAAAAATACAAGGCTTTATTTGAATGACAGAAGTGCCGAGCGGATGACCACCTTTGGGTTCTATGCAGAAAGGCAGGTGCTTGGCACTGGACCCCAAGCTGGACCATTGTAGCTATGTAATAAAAACTCCAGCTTTAATGAAAGATCTGCCTGTGCATGGCCACCATAAAAAAACAACAACCCTGTGTTAGTAAATATAACATGAATAAGCTAAAAGTAAAACTGATGGATAGCCTATCACTACTTATACAAGCAGGGGCAGTCATTACTTAAATATATGTTACAAAATATTTAATGTGAGATGAAAACAAAACTTACTGTTCTACTGGTAACATCTGTGATACATACATGCTGTTATTCAGTTCATCTAGTGAAAATAGGGACATCTACAGTGGAAAAGATTTGAAATTAAAATCTCTTTTGCAGAGAATGCTATCTATGATTGCCTTCAAGGGTGTAACTATAGTCATAGTAGACCAAGCAGCTGCTATGGGGCCCAAGCAGAAAAAGAGTACCGTCTTTGGCCCCATCACATACAGTTACGCCCCTGATTGCCTTATATGGTGGTGAGTGAAATTAGACCCGTGACCTGTAAGTCACAGCTTTCTGCTTACTGTGGGAGGTTCTGAGTAATGTGTCCAGACTAGCACTTTGAGTGGCTGGGGCATGCGTGGTTAGGTCACCTGTTCAATGAAGGATAATTGGAGACAAAGTGGGGTCTATTTGCTAAGGCAGTTCATACTTCATCTGCTCATTCTGCCATCTGTCTCACAACATGGTAAATTGTTTGTTCATAGTGTGCTGTAATATTTCTTTTTTATTACAGAGGTGCCATTGCATGCATGATTACAGTTTGCTATATACACTAGATTACCAAAAGTATTGGGATGCCTGCCTTTACAGGCACATGCACTTTAATGGCATCCCAGTCTTAGTTCGTAGGGTTCAATATGGAGTTGGCCCACCTTTTGCAGCTATAAACAGCTTCAACTCTTCTGGGAAGGCTGTCCCACAAGGTTTAGGGGTGCGTCTATGGGAATGTTTGACCATTCTTCTAGAAGCGCATTTGTGAAGTCAGGCCCTGATGTGGAGAAGGTCTGGCTCGCAGTCTCTGCTCAAATTATTCCCAAAGGTGATCTATTGGGTTGTCAGGACTCTGTGCAGGCCAGTTAAGTTCCTCCACCCCAAACTCGCTCATTCATATCTTAATGGACCTTGCTTTGTGCACTGGTCCAAATAATTTGGTGGAGGGGCGATTATGGTGTGGGGTTATTTTTCAGGGGTTGGGCTTGGCCCCTTAGTTTCAGTGAAGGAAATTCTTTAGGCATCAGCATACCAAGACATTTTGGACAATTTCATGCTCCAAACTTTGTGGGAATAGTTTGGAGATGACCCCTTCCTGTTCCAACATGACTGCGCACCAGTGCATGAAGCAAGGTTCATAAAGACATGGATGAGCAAGTTTGGGGTGGAGGAACTTGGCTGGCCTGCACAGAGACCTATCCTCAACCTGACAGAACACCTTTGGGATGGATTAAAGTGAAGACTGCGAGCCAGAGCTGCTTATCCACATAAGTGCCTGGCCTCACAAATGCACTTCTGGAAGAACGGTCAAACGTTCCCATAGACACAATCCTAAACCTTGTGGACAGCGTTCCCAGAAGAGTTAAAGCTCTTATAGCTTCAAAGGGTGAACCAACTTAATATTTAACCCTACAGACTAAGACTGAGATTCCATTAAAGTTCATGTGGGTATAAAGGCAGACGCCCCATTACTTTTTGTAATATAATGTACATCAAATTGTATATAAATATTTTTAAAGGAAACCTGTAGTGTGAAGGCTACAATACCTGACCTCACCTGCATGCTTGCTTGCTTCAGATCACTGTATGAATGAAGCCAGAGATCGTGAAACTACTTACATCTTCAGAAGGTCAGAAATGGTAGCATGTCACCACAGGTTTTTTAAACCGGTACCTTTACCTGCACACATTGATCATTTTTTGCATTGAATCCAATTTATATTAAAAGGCCACTAAACATACATTAACATATTTTTATTTTCCAATTTAACAGAGGTCTTCACAGCAAGGAAAATCATTTCACAGTTTCTGGCGATATAGTTGGACAAAATAGCGTCAAACTTGATGTCAATTTTCTTTCTAGTAATCCTAAAGGAGAAAGCGACCAACTGTCAGTCTTCCTCCTTTTGCCTTCCATGCCAGCTACCAGAAAAAGGTAAATGGGATTATTAATAAACCTCTGTAGTCCCTAAAGGGTTAAGATTATATTTTTGTCGTCTGCCATTTGCCAAGCAATTCCAGAAAATACAAACTTCATAGGATTATTATTTTTTTTTTAATTAAAAGAAAAAAAAAAAAAAAAGGGGATAAAAAAAAAATTTGAACAGCTGCAAGCTGAGAATCAAATTTTCTGCATAATCATGGTTATATCTGTATATGTAGTTGTCTGTTAGCAGTTTATCAGAATTGAATTTTGAGAATGTTTTTAGGTTTAGTGGTCCTTTAATGCCAGTTTCTCTGCCTTTTTTTTTTTTTTTCAGAACAAGTGACAATACTAAGATGCACTCTCACAAATGGTTACATTGTTATCATAGGGCAAGGTACACTATAATGAACTCTCTCTACCCAGCCACAGACATGCAAAGCTTCCCAGTAAGCTGTCCCTTTCTCAGGTGTCCTCATTTGCCTGCTGAAGCAAAGCAAAAAGCAGAAGTCTGACAGCTGCACCATAGACACAACTAGGACAGCTTACACCTGTGTGAAAAGGCAACTTAACTTGAGAAAGCTCTGCAACTGATCAGAAATCCTATGTAATGTTCAGTTTCAAACTAACATAAATTGCACAAGTACACAGAATGCCAGTCTTAGCAAATAGACTCCTAATGGTAACATGCAAATCTGATATGAATTATGTTATAATGCTTGAATAATGAAAAAATTGGAACAGGTTATCCTACTATTTCTTGATTTTATTGTGCTATACATTTAGATGGGAAATGCCTAATGTCTGAATGATAATATAGACATTGATTCCTATATTGGCAAACTAAACTAACTCGTTCTCACTTGTGTCTAATATGTTAAAATTACCCTGCTGACAGCTAAGGAGGAATAAAGTTCTGATTTGCAAAATATACATATATTTAAGCATCATGACACATTGATATGCCTGTGATCTTCAGGATCTCAGGCTTAAGTGTCTGTATATACCACAAACTTATATCCGCTCTAGGATAAATGTGGCTTTATAATTATAGCTTTCCTGTAATAAAAAAAAAAAAAAAAAAAAAAAACACACACATAGCTATATGAATTCTAATTACTAAGAATAATTAAATCTGATAATGCAACAGAAAAAAAAAAAAAAAAAAAAAAAAAAAACACACTTTGCATGTCACCTATTCTAAAGGTGCATATAATTCTCTATTTTGTACAATATGGCAAGGATACTACATGTGAAATAAAGCTATTTAAAGGGCCAAACCTGATTGGCTGTAGCAGCGAAGGGCACGCTGGTGGCGGGTGTTGTTGCTGCAGACACAGTGGTGGGCGTAGCACCGTGCATCATGGGTACTTTCAAGAGGGAACCATGGAAGCGACATACAGGAGGGTGGAGGGTTAATGGTAACCATAGCAACACATGGTGGATTGGAGGAGCGTGGTAGGTATCGCAGCAGCAAGCCATGTGACATCACCATGAAGGTTACACCGGGAGCAGCATGCAATCACAGTGCAAAGCAAAGACAGCATTATCAAAAAAGAAAAGAAAAAAAAATAAAAGAGAAAAAAAGGGAAAAGCTAATTATAATTAAGGAAACGAAAACATTTTTAAACACAATACAGTTATAAAGCACAGATATGATGTGTGTCATTCCTTACTGGAGCTTTTCAAGACAGAAAATGAACAATCCTAAAGCAACAGCTCAACGTAGATCTAGCAGTCTTTACATTCCAAAATACTCATGGATAGATCTAGTCTACTCTAATGGAGATCTAAGGCAATTGTAAAAGTTGCACTTCTATCATATAATCTTCCTGTCCTTTTTAGGATCATCATACATCTAATGCTACTTTTGCTTCTGATTTATGTGAAAGGACCACTTATAAAAAATTGATCAATCACATGTTGTGTCTCAAAGATCTGACAGCTTGCTGGAACTCTGCATTAGGCTCTGTGTTGGTCAGTCCATGTCCCTACATGTTACAAAGGACTCCAATTCTACTAATGTATCGTCAAGGTTAAGAGGTTTACCCTTTTAACATTTTTCTGGCAATGTAGAAATGAGTAAAACATATGTATTTATAACGATATTACATTACCAACTCTAAAATGCGCTATTGAGTTTTGTTAATCATGAAAACCGATGCCATGGAATTCTAAATGGCCTTTCATAAAGTGAGCTGGTCGTTAAAGGTATATGAATGCAGCCAGCTTGTTTTAGAAGCTGTAAGCTGACCCAGAATAAACGTGCACCCCGTAGGAACCCCAACTTGAATACTGGAATTAACAGAACATGACCCAAACAGTAGTGATTTGCATACAGATGTTATTCATAACAACCAAATCATCATTCAGCTTATTGAAGTGAGATAAAAAAAAATTTTTTTATTCAGATTGGTTCCTCCGGGATAATGCACCAAGTGCTAGTCTTTTACCTTTATACCCAATTCTGTGTGTACCTTTTATTATAGGAAAACATAAAAAAGCTGTGACAAAAAGCAACTGACTGCAAAATTCAGCCATGCTAACTGCAGATGGGGAAGGGGTATGTAGCTTTGACATCAAAACTTTCAGATTAGTTTGATAAACTAAAAACTTCTTATGAAACACACATTGACATTTGCAGCATTGTAAATAGAAATATAATTTTACCACCTGGAGGCCACAACTAACAATGCAAACCTTGGAAGGAATACCATCTTAAAAAGGTGGGCCCAACTTTTCAGCCAGTCCACACAGCAAACCACTAAATAAAATGTTCCCAAAAAGGAGAAATTCATTACAGTTTCTAACGAAATATAAGAAACTGCAGAGCAGGCTTGGCTGTTTTTATACTAATTGCCATATGGATATTACTAGAATCAAAGCAAGGCTCTGAAATAGTTCAAAGTGGAACTATGAGAATAACAAAATGTTTAGTTTCCTGTAACCGTTTTAATACCCGTTGACCCTGCTAGTACGTCCGACACATTCCCACTTCCTTTAGGTAATGTTGTTACCCTGTTGACAGAGCAGCCTCAGGCTGACTTTATGTAATCTAACTTTTATATAATCTCCAAAAAAACGAAAGCCCAATTCCAGCCAACACTTTTTAGGCAGCTGCAGCAACAGGTTTAATTTTCCTTTGGGGGAAAAAAAAAAAAAGAGGTTAAATCATATGAACAGAAGATAACCCGCACCCCCGGTGGTGTTAAATGGTGTGCCCCTGGCCTTCCAAATGTTACTTTTTCTGTAGAGCTTGGTCTAAATGAAAAGGTAGTGGAAAATATGGACCTACTGGCAGGAGCAACAGGTAAGAAAACAATGTTACAGGGGGATTCAGAGACATAAAAACGAAGGCTATTAATAGACTGTTAAAGCTATTGACCGACTATATCATATGTGTCATTTTTGACCACTAATAATAATGTTATACCTTGCATGTTTAACAGCAGCTGCGCCACCCCCCCCCCCCTAATAGCCCCATTAGTGGTCCCAGTTATTGCTTTTAAACAGGAGCTGATACGGGTGGATAGAACACATTAATAAAGACAGCTACTAACATTAGACAGTTAAGGGGAAAGAAATACCCTTGAAAAAGAAATACCATTTTTTATAATCTCCAGTCAAAACATTTTATAGAGTAGGGAGGAGTTAGGTTTTGATTGCCATTGTTATCATTTAGGAGACTGCCATGTCACTGGGACAGAAAGTAAGACGAAATCTTTCAAACAGGGACACCGACATAAAAATAACCCATTACAGTATGGTATGCAAGGGTTAAAATCCCTGCTCTTTGTGTCCCCGCTGGAGAGATTTTTTTTTCTTGCGCTGGTAACTGGAGAGAAAACCATACTGGCTAATATTGGAAAACCTGAAAAGGGTCCAATACTTCCCCACTCTGCTCAAAACTAAAATGGGTTTTAGCTGGAGTTCCACTTGAATGCACTAGGATTATTTGCCAAGCAGGGCTCCGAAAGCATCATTGTCTATGAGAGCAGATATACGACGAATGACGGTGAGAGGTTATAAATATGCATTTTTACTTCTCTTACCTGTGGGGATAAACGCAGTTTGCTGCAACTGCATATTTGCTAGCGCCTGTTGGTAGTGGAAAACACTGGGGTTAAACATCGTGGTGGCCCCATTGCTTTTTTCAAGTGCTGGCCTCTTTGGTAAAGGTTGAAGTGCTCCAGGCTGCAGTGCCTGTGAACGGAGGAAGGAATTGTAATAAATTGGACACCATGGAAGAACACATACTGCATGTAAAGTACAAAATTTTATATATCAGAATTCACCTGCAGTTGTATCAACTGCCAAAGACAGGAAGTAAAAGCAACTGATGGCTATAATCGGAGGAATTAAACCAAAATCACAAACGTCAGAAGAGTATAGGAAGAAATGGACAAGATTCAGGAAACATAAGCAATTTAGACAGATAGGTTTTAATGGAACAAGTCATTGCAGGCAACAGGATATTGTCAATATATCTGATTGTACAGCAAACTGTCCTGAGTCAGCTATAATTAAAATAATATAAATATTTTTTTTCACTTGGGCCATATTCGTGTTTTTTGTGTCAATACACATGGGTAATTGTACATTGCACTAAGGTAGCCCCCTTGTTTAAAATGGGCCCTCAACTCTCTGCAACATAAGTATTAATATACCCAACTTTTTTTTTCTAAATGACATGCACTAAAAACACCCATGCATTGTGGTGCACTGGGGTCCTTTTAAATGAACGCTACTAAGGAGAACTGTATTTTCAGGTACATTTTACAAAAATTCAACAGTGTGAACCTGTGCTAAATCTCACTTTTCAACAACCTCCTTGCTACCTTCCACAAGCCATTTACTGTAATTTGCTGATCCTAGTGTTACTACTTCTTTTTTGGTATACATTAGATTCAAGCTGGTCTACAACTTTTTAAGCAAATTTTTAAAAGGAGCCAATTGCAACTGGCAAGAACACAAAAGACTCAGAACAGTAAAAAAACAAAACTGTACTGTAATCTTTAGACAAGCTAGTGTGCTTGCAGGACTACATACCAAAGACCCCCCCCCCCCCTCCCCCCGAGAGAGACAGACTAACCAAGTAGCAACATAAGAAAGAATGTATATATGTTGAGCAACTATAAGGACAGTCATAAGTCCATAAGGTTTTTTTGCATGGGGACCTCTGCAAATTGTCTGCCACTGCTCATTTGCTTTCTTTAGCGTCAAGATTGCTAGGAAACTTAAAAGGTGCCCACAGATGTCCATTAGCTATCAGATGATCAGACAAGCCAACCATAGACATGATCATTGTCTAAAGGGTTGACAAGCATAAACATACAGCTCTGCTGAACATTCAAATCCCCATTCAGAAGTGAGAATAGGGAATGAGATAGGGGGGATAGTTGGAAGAGCCTGCCAGTCAACAAAATGGATCAAGACAGATCCTCTAACCTACCCAATCAACTGGTCCTCTGACAGGGGCTGACCTGTGATAAATCACATGGGCACTAAATTGTTGCCTGATTTTGCTGAAAAGTGGTAGGGTAGCATAAACTGCTGGTGGTTAAGAATAAAAAGGATTTCCCTGCAAGGCAATGTCCTAATTAGGATAGACCTACCTTAGAACAAAGCCCTCCAGTGCCAAATTATTACCGCTGAGAGGGCTGACATCTTTCCCTGGTCTTCCTTCCGGGATTGCAGCCTCCGGCTACATAAGTGGCCGGGGGGGGGGGGGGGGGGTGGTTGGGCGCAATGACGTCACTCCTGCGCATGTGGCCATTTAAGGCATGGGCACTGAAGTTCCAACGCTGTAAACTAGACCTTCAGAGCATATGCACCGGTGAGGTCATCTGATGCATGCAATCTGAATATCTCCTAAACTGTGCAAGTTTAGGAGATCTTCACAGTACCTGCAAGTAAGCCTTATTATAGGCTTAGGCCGCGTACACACGCGGGGACTGTTCGCTCAACTTTGTCCGTCAAACAGTTTCAGCGAACAGTCCGCTCAAAATTAGCATGGACGGACTTGCCCACACACGACGAACGAACAGTTTGCTGAAACCGTGCGCGATGACGTGAACGGCACGTACGACGGGACGGAAAATACGACGTTCTATACACTGCATTACAACTTTCGGCGTGTAAATCCTTTCTGAGCATGCGCGGAACTTATTTTGACGAACAAGCCTACACACGAGGGGACTGTTCGCTGAAACCAAGTTTCAGCGGACAGTTTTTCTGAATTTCCGAAAAACTTTGTTCAGCAGACTGTTCGCTGAAACTGTCCGCTAAAAGCCCACACACGGGCGGACTGTCCGCCGAAACACTGTTCAGCGGACAAAGTTGGGCGAACAGTCCCCGCGTGTGTACGCGGCCTTACCTGTAGGTACAAGTGGTGTAACAGTTTACTACCACTTTAATGTATATTGTTACTTTTACTTTCTGAGTCAGTGTGCTATGGCTATATTACCCTCACCCAAAAGATTGGCTTCTTATTTCTTATTGAGGAGTCCAACTCAGCTTAGGTAATCTGATTGTTTAATGTTGACCTTGCATCAAAATACACGTCTGCTTTGTTGTGAATAGGGATGAGCCCGATGTTCGAGACGAACGCAAGTTCGAGTTGAACATAGGTGTTTGCCGAACAGCGAACATTATGCGGTGTTTGCGGCAAATTTGAAAGCTACGGAACACTGTTAAAGTTTATGGGACACTAACATGAAAAACCAAGTGTTCATTTTAAAGGCTTATATGCAAGTTATGGCCAAAAAAAGTGGGCCTGGGTCCTGGCCCAGGGGGCATGAATCAATGCAAAAAAGTTTTTAAAAATGCCCGGTTTTCAGGAGCAGCGATTTTAATAATGCTTAAAGTGAAACGATAAAAATTCAATATTCCTTTAAATATCGTGCCTGGGGGTTGTCCTTAGTATGCCTGTAAAGTAGCACATCTGTCCCTTGTTCAGACCACCCCCACAGCAAAACTAAGTTTCTAAAATGGAAAGATCCCTTTGGGTCTGGTATGAATATTAAGGGGAACCCTACACCCAAAAAAAAAAAAAGTGCATGGGGGCCCCCCCAAAATCCATACCAGGCCCTCATCTGGGAATGCAACCTGGCAGGCCACAGGAAAAGGGGAGGGGGACAAAAGAGCGCCTGCCCTCCTGAACCATACCGGGCCACATGCCCTCAACATGGGGAGGATGCTTTGGGGTCCCCCCCAAAGCAGGTTGTCCCCATGTTGTTGAAGACATGGGCCTCATCCCCATAACCCTTGCCCGGGGTCCCAGCCCCCCCCCCCCCATGGGAATGGGTATCGTACCCCTACACATTCACCAAAAAAAAAGAAAAAAAGAAAGTGTCAAACTGGTAAAAATTACAGTAGACAATTTGGGACAAGTCCTTTTTATTAAAAAACAAAAACAAAAAACAAACCAAAACAACAACAAAAAAAACAAAAACAAAAAAAAAAAAACCTGTCCTGCGATGTCCATTCATCTTCGATCACAGCGTCAGATGACCCAAGAAAAAAATAAAAATAAATAAATAAATAAAAAAAAGCAAAAACGCTGTCTACATGGGAGGCTCCCGCTGACTGAAGCCTCTTTGCGATGACAGCTGTTATATAGCTGAGGGCTGGAGCCTCCCGGTGACGTAAACGGATGACCCCGCCTTCTTCTGTCATCACGTGGCGTTGTATGATCAGTTCTAACAACTTTAAACCAGCAAGCCCTGCTATAGCCAAGACAGTGGGAGCAGTATAAAAGCAGCAAAAATCGAAATAAGAAAAAAATAAAGACCAGGGGACTGTAAAGTGGTTACATTTACAAAACGGACATATTTCATCTATATTGCTAAAAACAAGCAAATTGTCTTTGTCCACTGTTCAGCCATCATGAAACAATATCCTCTGAAATACTGTATTTTGGAATGTGTGGGGGAAGGGAGTGAAGTTTGATGTAGTCACACAGGTTAAGTGTATCCTGAGGAGTGGGGCATGGCTGTGACACGTCACTAATCTCTGCTCCCGATGACAGGGAGCAGAGATCAGTAACACTGTCACTAGGCAGAACGGGGAGATGCTTGTTTACATTAGCATCTCCCCGCAAGACGATCGCGGGACCCGCGATTGACTCAGAGGTCCCAACCATCTCGCACGCGATGGCACGGCGGCAAATTTAAAGGGACGTACAGGTACGCCCCTTTGCCTGTCCATGCCATTCTGCCGAGGTACATCGGTGTGTGCTGGTCGGGAAGTGGTTAAAACCCTACTTAAAACAATTGCTCAATGTTATCTGCTTTGTCAGCTGATCATCTCAAGTCTGCTTTCACAACAGATTCATGACCATTAAAGTGTCTGCAATTCTGGCAATCACCATACCTGTCTCTTACAGTCATCCAGCAATGGACTGGTTATAGAAAAGCCTAAGGCTACTTTTACACTGGGGTGTTGCGGACGCTGGCGGCAAAACTGTGCTATACCGTCATTTTAGCTGCACTATTCGACCGCTAGCGGGGCAGTTTTGCAGGCAGGTTTGCAGCGCTGCCCCATTGTTTTCTATGGGAAGAGGCGCTTTAGGAGCGGTAAATACACTGCTCCTACAACGTTCCAAAGATGCGGCTTGCGGGACTTTTTTGACCGTCCTGCAAGTGCACCGCTCCAGTGTGAAAGCCAGCAGCGGCTTTTTTAGGGCACTTTGCTATTTTTAGCGCTGTAGTGCCTGCAAAGCGCTCCAGTGTGAAAGGGGTCTAAAAGTTTTGATAAAACCTTGGAGGGAATGTAATGAACTCTTTGGGTCCTGTGCTTATTGTGGCATTCCATCCTATGTGACTTTTATGGTTTCTCTCGCTCAGTTTTATTTCCGTTTCACTGCCTATTCATATTGCCCCTTCCTTTGTGGTTTTTAGTGCATTGTTGACTGTTTCTCTGTGATTTTTCTTTAATTTATTTACTGCAATGTTGCTCTATACAAACATATGTGACTGTTTTAGACCGCTAAACATAATTTTAAACACATAAGGGTAGATTTACTAAAACCGGCGCACTAAGAATTTGGTGCAACTGTGCGTGGTAGCCAATCAGCTTCTAATCTCAGCTAGTTCAATTAAAGGTTAAGTCCACCTTTGGGAACATGTTACGCGTTCCACCCATTTTTAGGGTGGAACATGTAACATGTTCCCATTGCTGCAGCCTCTGCTGGCTACCCACCCTCCCTGTGGCAGCAATACAGCAAGAAGTTTCCTGTACTAGCTGTCACTTTTTAAAGTCATCGCCCACACACAACTGTGTGTGCGAATGAACTACAAAATTCAACATCCTTTGCGGTTGTGGGCTTGCAGTTCTCAATGAACTACTAGTATAATAATGCACATTTTTTTTACCTGCAAAATAAAATTGCATTTATACATTTTTTCTAAAAGGTGAACTTATCCTTTAAGCTTTGCCAATAAAACCTGGAAGCCGATTCGTTTTAATGCAGAAGTGAGCCTGATTTTGTACTCTCAAGCTTTAGTGAATAAACCCCAGAGGGACAAATTTATAAAGGTAATGCCCAGGTTTGACCATCTTTTACTGTTTATTTGCTGCACAATTACCGGTCGGGTTGTTTGACCTAATTATAAACCACATGTACTAGATCAAGTTGCCATTGCTACAAATATAGACTTCCCATTCTTCATTTGGATAACCAGTTTTTAGCAACATTCATAATGTAAACATTTAAACTAATGTTACAGCTGCTGTGCTCAATCAACTTTTTGATTTTTGCCATTCTAATGAGGCAAATCATTAATTTCATTGACGACTTCCTAAGACCCACAAAAAATGTGTTTTAAAATTCATCAACTTCTTCCCTATGCTGCTTTGTATGCATTTACTACACTTTGGACAGGCTGCAAATGAGGATTGCAGATGAACCTAGACAACTGAATTTTCTGTGTTGGGAATGGCGCTCGCCATGTACATCTTTGGACTCCAAAAAACTTGTCCTTGTGGGTTGTCTTTTGACCCAGGCATGTGAAATATGCAAATAGGAAGTGATACAAAGAAATAGGAGAGCAGAGTGGGATAACAATGCAGTAAGTTGAAAAGAAATGAATTGCCAATAACAACACGCACAAAGACCACCAAAGTGGGAAAACAGAAAAGCATAAGAAGCAAAAAAAAAAAAAAAAAAAAAAGGGAGGAGACAGACTGAGATTAAAGTGGTTGTAAACCCTTACAAACCACTTTGACCTACAGGTAAGCCTAGATTAAGGCTTACCTGTAGGTCCAAGAAATATCTCCCAAACCTATACGGTTTAGGAGATATTTGCCCGAAGACGGGCACCGCTGTCTACGGCGCATGCGCCGTAGACAGCGGCGCACGGGCGCACTAAGCGTGGCATCCTCGATGACGAAGATGCCGCGCGTCTCGGCACCTGTGCGCAAGAGCGGGAGCGACGTCATCGCGGCTTCGACGAATGACAGTGGCGGAGCTGCGAGACCCCACCGAGAAGATGGATGCGCCGGACTACAGGGGACAGCGGTGACATTGCTGGCTCCTGTGTCAGGTAAGTGATACATAGTAGTCCATTAAGCTTTACCTTTGCAGGGAATGAAAGAGGAAGTAAACTCATCAGGGTTCACTTCCTCTTTAATGGGCTATATATTCACAAAAGCCTTGGATAAATTGACTACACATGGGCAATTTTTAACAGTTTGTAAAACACTCGCAAAGCTTTCAAAAATGCTAGCCAGCTTTCAATTATAAATTTGTAAGTATTGTCTTTATCCTATTACAATTCAGAAATTGTCAATATTTTTGGAGTTGCTCTGGCAACTCCAAGAAAATGCACTTATTTTCTGTCCAAGAAAATGCACTTATGTAAATTAAGGTATGCATAAATGTAAAATGAATTTCAGTGCATAAAGATAGCAAACAACATTGGCTATCTTCGAATTCATAACCTTAAATTATAAATGATAAAAATATTTAATGGCTCTTGTCCCATAGCAATGAGCCACATATGTTTTTGCAATATCTAGTCCATATTTTTGTGGAAAAGTTCAGGAATCTTGTTCCTTTCACAGATTCCAAATAATCTATATATGAAATATGCCATCTCTACTAATGTGTGCAGGACACCATGAAATTCAAAGTAGACTAGTGGTGTAAATTTCAAATTGACTATATAAATTAATAAAAGGGCAATGAATATAGGGCTTTATTTATTCATCTGAAAGAAAAAGGTCTATAGCAGCCAAAAGAGAATTGAGGTTTACTTTTTTTATACAAATCTATTAGGTATCGTTTTGCCTGGTTTGGACACCTTGCTACAAAAGATGAAGCATACTTTAAGCAATGCCTTGCTAGAACACCTAACCTTTCTAAGACAATACGACATGGAAAGCCAGAGTTAAAATAAATATTGTCTTATGACTTGGTGGGTGGCCATTCTCTGAAAATTAAGCAATGTATGGCAGAAGAGCTAGAAATAACCCTGACCAGATTACATTCTAAAGGAGGTCCCACTACAAAGCAATTTTCATGTTTTTTTGTTTTATCTAGCCAGAATTGAAGTTTTGAAGTTTGAACAAAGTTTTGCTCAAAGTTTCTAGCCTAAAAAGATCTGCTAATATGTGTGACAGGACAAAGCTATGTCATGGTGAAAAATTGTAGTTTGAGTGCAGTTTTGCAGGCGAGACTGGATTGCAGGATCATAAAAGGTTTAGGGGTCACCTGGGGGTTCTCACCCATATGGGGGGGGGGAAAGAGACCTCCAGGACATGTGTCATATAGAGAGAAAATAAGATAGTTCGTTTTCTCATGGCTTGTTAAATCTTGGTTTGGGTCCTGGAATTTGGAGACTTCATGGAGACTTGGGAGGGATAAAGCCTCCCATTCTGCATCAACGTTTTGTGGGCAACCAGGACCCATTGATTATGCAACCCTGCACAATATCTTTTAGCTTGGAAGTAACTGTACTTTAGGACCCATCCTGTGCAGCAGGAGGCTCTGCCCAGGAGTCCACACAGCTGAAAGCAACTGATGTCAGTGCATACGCATTGTAACCAAAAGCTAGGAAGCTGATGGGCATTTGCTTGTGGAATAGAAATGCTGAAAAACCCCTGTGAGGGTAACCCATGTGTTTTGAACTTTATTTAAATAAAAGTGGGCCAGGAAAACCCTAAAAAGATTTTGGCAAGTGGACAGTGTCCTTAAAGTGATACTTTGAACTAATCTTCCCACAAAAAGGTACAAACATCCTTTTGGTTACACAATTTAGAGGCGATACCCAATCCCCTCTCTGAAGCTTAAGCTAATATTACCACATAAAAAAAAAAATATATGAAATCGCACTAGGTAGGGTAGAAATAAGCAGCTAACACTTCAACCGATCTAAGTTGGGAATAAATAGAAATGTATTATTTCTAATACTACCACAGTATTTGCTTTCAACTGTGAAATTTTATGTTGCTATCCCTTAGTGCAATCATAGAAGCATTTACATTTTGTTTTAAAACAAATCATTTTTGCTAGGTTTTGCATCCATATATATCTGCATTTATGGCCATACATGACATGATCCTGTGGCCCACAAACAGACCCATTATCCGTTTTTACACTGATGTACTGAACATGTACAAGTCACACACTAGGGCACTTGAACTGCTTTTCCTGTGGATGGATAACTTTTCAATTAAAAACTTTTCTATGATCTGCGCTTTCAATGCATCATTTTAAAAATGCCCAGTTACTGATCAAAAAAAAGCCCTGTAATAAAAACACAGAACAGCTGGCTGAAAGAAAGCCAGACACAAATGAAACTAAGAGCTGGTAGTCTGACTACTTGATCGGAGAATTAGCAAAAAATACATTTCTGCTCCAAGACTTTATACTGCTTTTTTCTTTGGTGTTCATACCATACCTTTCAGCAGCTAAGTGTGTTCAATAACACTTCAGCATCTCAAAAGGATAAACCCACTTGTGGCCACTTGGTACATGAACAGCACATAGTGATGAGGGATAAATAAGTTATGTTATGTTTGGAATACAAAGGGATGCACTTCAAAAAGAGGAGTAGTGTTGGCATGAGTTAAAGCAATGAAAACCATTACAGGGGTGAAAATCTGGTTTGCAGCTCAATGATTTAAAACAGATTGAGTAACGGAGTATATTGCAAATTTAACCATGTGCACATGTAGCCATGTAACATATATTATTTATATATCTACACACACACTATATTATATATACACACATATACATACATACACACACACACACACACACACACACACACACACACCGTATATATTGGATAGATCAGAGGACATGCTTACAGTCAACATTAAAGCCCAACTTTAGGCAAAACATTGTTTGAACAGAGCGAGGAAGATTTATAACTACTGGGTTGACATATTATATTACCTGTAAATTATTTTAGCTGTGACACATCAGGACAAGAAATAAAGAGAACAGGAGCTACTAGAAACAGCAAGGTTCGGACAGCAATAAAAACCCGGCTGAGGCTCTATCCCTTCCCTACTCTTTTATTAAAATATTTTTGTTGCTGTCTCTGTCCACATTGCAGAAATGTCCCACCACTTTCTGTCTGTCGAACTCGGTTTCTCTGAGACAGGAAGTAAGGAGACATTTCTCCAAAAAGGAAACGGACAAGAAAAAAACTGGCATTTTACCCTTCCAGACCCCATTAATGTCAACAAATTGATTATTGTCGAAAACATTGGCTTTAATTCTGCCTCATGCACGATACACCCTCATCACTAAACCAAATATGGTGTCCACCTCCTTCACACCGAATTACATGCTGTGCTTCCATTCTGCCAAGAAGACCAATGATGAGAATAAACCCTCTCTATTCAGTTTTAGATGTCCATCTTTTGAGCCAAGGTGTGCTTTTGTTTTTCTCTATGCCAACTGATCTGCCAAAAATGTCTGTGTTCAGGAAAACATGAGAGCCTTCAGAGATGCACTTAAAAACCTAAATAGAATATGAAACATGTCTTTAAATGAAGCACAGTTCTCCATCTAAACAAAGAATAGGCAAACAATTTAACTGAGCTTATGCAATCGTCCAAGGCACAAAAAATGATATGCAAAAGACAGCATCCCATTTAAAATAATGAGAGTTATGTCAAGAGAACACCTAAAAGATATGTTTTCAGATCGGCTCTTATGTCATACTGCAGTTTATATATTATACTGCACATTAAAATGCCTTATAACCCTAAAATATTGCATTGCAAAAGAAGTCTTAATCATTGTGTTTATCACATTCTTTCAGTGGAATATTTTATTTTCTGTTTCAGCTATAATAAGAAAAATAGCAACATATTTAATATGGGATGTATTACAGCTGCTCAATTAAGCTATTTCAGTTTTATTTGGGTGTAGGTGGGTTGAATCACCCTCTAGCTTCTGCTAACACTTGAGGACCCTAAACAAAAAATCATCACACAGACATATCCTGGTCTGTCAAATTATCATGGCATTTTGAGGGCAATCATGGGAATCTAAGCCCTCAATCTGAATTCCATGTGATCTAAAATAAACTCAGAATTTAGGTAAGACCACCTTGTTTTGGCTACAGCCGGCAAGTGGATCTGGGAACAGGTGAAAATGTTGGATCTGGCTCTGTCAAGCCTTGTACACACGATCAGATTTTATGCAGACAAAACCTCAGACTTTTGTCCGAAAGGCGTGTGCCTGGATTTTGCCTTGCATACAAACGGCAAGGAATTGTCAGCCAATAAACCTTAACGTAGTGACATACTATGTGGTTTTTCTTTAGTGCCCCCCTTTTGGCTCCTTCTGCTAATTTTGTGTTAGTAGAAGTTTGGCGAGTGTTGATTCGCGCTTTTCATTTTGTTTCTAAACCGCCGTTAGTCAACCAGACATGTTGTGGAATCAGAGGATATAACATGTTATTTATTATTAGCCTTGGAGTTATTGCTTTGACCCAAGTCCAGGAACAGGAGGAGGATTTCTTGGACCAAAAATTGGTTACTTTATTAATCGTGACCAATTATGTCATATGCCCAACTCTTGGCATTGTTGACCCCCTATATTAAGAAGCAGGACACATGCATGAGGCTTTTATTCTATTTTTTAGTTGAATAACGATGATTTCATATATTTTTGGATGCATGGAATGCACTTTTTGGTCGAGTTCGATAACATATCTAATTTTGTTTTCTTTTTTAATGCACAATAATAAAAAAAAAACGTGGAGAATAATACTTAGCTATGTGTTTTACTTCAAATGACAGTTTGGGAGTAGGCAGTTACATTTAAAAAAATACAATGTAAAATTGACAAGGGACATCAACATAGTTGTAACTTTGATCTTAAAAACTATGGGATAATGGTGTTGCGGTAACTTGCCCAAAAAACAAACAAAAAAAAAAAAAACATAAAATTATTCTTGATATCACTAGAAAAAAAAAAGCCTTTGAAAATTTGTTTGCAATAACTCCATCAGCATCACCAGCAAAGCAGCTTCATTATTATCCCATTAAAGAAAAAGAGAATTGTGCGCTGCATTTCGAGATTTCATAATTTGCCATGTCACGAATGTTAATTCGCCATTACGAATGCTAGTTTACAAGACCGACCGCTTCTGGCTCATCCTTGCTTCCGAGCATGCGTGTTTGTACTTTGGACTTTTGTACACACACACACACACACACACACACACACACACACACACACACACACACACACACACACACACACACACACACACACACACTCTCGGAAAATCCAACAGACATTTGTCCGCAGAAAATTTTAAAACCTGCCATCCAACATTTGTCCGTGGAACATCGACAACAATTGTCCGATGGAGCAGTGAAATGGAGCAAAAGCAGGAGACACAGGGCACCGGACAGGAGTATATTACCTCCTATTGCAAGTATCCACCAGTTTTTTTTAGGGGACAGATAATGTATACAATATGTACACCAAGGCAAACTAATGTTAAAGAACATTGACGAAAACTAAAATATTCTTTTATTGAAGTTGAGCTTTAACACTTTGGCCAAAGAGATTTCTTTTTAATTTTTTTTTTTTTTACTAGTGTCCCTTTTACAGTCACACAGAGCATGCAATATTGCTCGAGGACAGTGATGGCGAACCTTGGCACCCCAGATGTTTTGGAACTACATTTCCCATGATGCTCATGCACTCTGCAGGGTAGTTGAGCATCAAGGGAAATGTAGATCAAAACATCTGGGGTGCCAAGGTTCGCCATCACTGCTCTAGGATTAGGTTACATCAAGCACATTCATTCTGTGTTTTTTTTTATCTCTATCAGCCTTTAAAAAAAAAAACAATTGTGTATTTTTCAACAGGATTCCATATATACCAGGGACAGATCATCAACAAGGCAATGTGGAAGGAAGCATAGAGCCCCGTGTATTTTCAGGGGCTCCAGCTACAAACTCAAGGCTCCTGCTGTGAACCAGCCTGTTTACCAGGCTTTCACATCACAAGGATGGACTTGTAGGCAGATAGTGTCTGATAGAGCCATGTCAGAACAGACAATGCAAATGCTGAAGCCTCTATGTGTATATATTGCCACCCCTATCAATGTCAATGGAAGGGGCTTTGCCTAGTACCCATTCTGCCTCAATCTGTCTCTGATGTATATCAATATACCAACACTCCTTGTAAAATAAAATTCACATGTAATAATTTTGTATAAGGCATGTCACAACCTATTTAAATTAGGACAATAGAAGTGTTACCATAAACACAAACATTGGCTGCAAACCAGGAGACATCAATGAATGTATGAGAACAGATATTCATGTATGCAATTTGTAGGAATAGGAATCCATGCACTTGTCAATGGTTACATGCAAAGCAAGAAGGTCAAAGGTCCAAGTACCAGGTCAAGGGTGGCCTTGCGGGGTCGCTTCAGTGATGTAACAGCTGGCTGAGTCTTAATTAGCAGGCAGGGAGCACATGATGGGCAATGGGCCAATAGTGATCAAGCACAACAACAAAAAAACAGCAAGCAGAGGTGCGTCATAAGAAGAGCGACATTGTGGACAGGTGAAAAGAAGAAAAAAAAGAATGCATTATACAATGTATTAAAAACTAAGCATGCGTTGAATGGCGACTATTGTTAATGCAATATATTAAAACAAAACAAGCTTTATTTTATACAAAAAAGCAGCAACCAATGACATAATTTTGCTCGCCTTACTTATTTCATAAGACGGTATAAATGGGGCGATTACTAGTGAATTGAGTCATCCTATGCTTTGGATTTTAATTTAATCAATACTGCTGCCATGTAGGCCTTGGTCAGGCAAGCTGGAAATACAGCTGACCATTCTATAACCTCTTGTGAAAATCATTATCTTTATTAAATGTGACATCCAGTAGTCAATAGGTTGTATTAATGGTGTGAATTGGACTTGAGTAAATAATGGTTGCTGCTTTAGAATGTGCAAAAATCAATTTATACAGATGCATAACAACTAAAAGCATTTAAACTGCAGAGGGTTACATTTCATATGAATGAATGGAATACACACAATGCATGTTACATATGTATCCAAATTCTAGTTATTTTTCATAACATACTTAAACAAGATCAAAGTGCATGGTGCAATTATATGTTCTTATAAAATATAATAAAACAGTTAAAATGATCACTGTCAATCTGCTGACCCCTGGACTCACTTACTGGAAAAATTAAAAAGGAGAACTGCAGGGTGAACAAGAAAATGGACTATAATTTCATGTAACATTAAAGCTGAACTCCATGATGTGATAAACGCACAAACTAAAGCAGCTCTCTAATTAATACATTACTTTTATTTTTTTATGTAAGCAGTATACAGTTATTCTCATAAGTGTACATACCTTGGCAGAATTTATGATTTCTTGGCCATTTTTCAGAGAATATGAATAACACAAACATTTTTCACTCATGGTTGGTGTTTGGATGAAGCCATTTATTATCAAAATCAACAGTTCTTACTCTTTAAATCATAAGGACAACAGAAACTATCCAAATGACCCCGATCAAAAGTTTACATACCCTGGTGATTTTGGCCTTACAACATGCACACAAGTTAACACAAAGTGGTTTGAATGGCTATTAAAGGTCCCCATCATCACCTGTGATCTGTTTGCTTGTAATTAGTGTGTGTGTGTGTGTGTGTGTGTGTGTGTGTGTGTGTGTGTGTGTGTGTGTGTGTGTGTGTGTGTGTGTGTGTGTGTGTGTGTGTGTGTGTGTGTGTGTGTGTGTGTGTGTGTGTGTGTGTGTGTGTGTGTGTGTGTGTGTGTGTAAAAAAGCTCAATGAGTTTCTGGACTGACAGACCCTTGCATCTTTCATCCAGTGCTGCACTGACATTTCTGGAGTCTGAGTCACGGGGAAAGCAAAAGAATTGGCAAAGAATCTGCAGGAAAAGGTAGTTGAACTGTATAAAACAGGAAAGAGATATAAAAAAAGATATTCAAGGAATTGAGAATGCCAATCAGCAGTGTTCAAACTCTAATCAAGAAGTGCAAAATGAGGGGTTCTGTTGAAACCAAACCCTGAACTGCCAGGAAAATTGTTCAGGATGCAAAGAAAAACCCAGATGAAAAACATCAGATGAAATATAGGACTCTCTGAAAACATGTAGTATGGCTGTTTCAAGATGCACAAAAAGGAGGCACTTGAAGAAAGATGGGCTGCATGGTCGAGTCGCCAGAAGAAAGCCATTACTACACAAATGCCACAAAGTATCCCACTTACAACACACCAAACAGCAGAGAGACAAGCCTCAAACCTTCTGGCACAAAGTAATTTGGAGTGTCAAGACCAAAATTTTGCTTTTTGACCACAACCATAAACACTAGATTTGGAGAGGAGTCAACAAGGCCTATGATGAAAAGGTACACCATTCTTACTGTGAACCATGAAGGTGGATCTCTGATGTTTTGGGGAATGTGTGAGCACAAAGGCACAAAACTGATGGCAAGATGAATACAGTGTGTTATCAAAAAATACTGGAAGAATATTTGCATTCAAACAGCCAGGAATCTGAGTATGGGACGTACTTGGACATTCCAACATGACAATGATCAAAAACACAAGGCTAAGTCGACTAGTCATTGGCTACAGCAGAATAAAGTGAAGGTTGTTGAGTGGCCATCTCAGTCTCCTGACCCCAATATCATTGAGCCACTCTGGGGACATCTCAAAATGTGCAGTTCATGCAAGACAGCCCAAGCATTTACAGGAACTGGAGGCTGCCAAGAGGAATGGGCAGCTTTACCATCTGAGAAGATAAAGAGCCTCATCCACAAATACCACAAAAGACTTCAAGCATTCATTGATGTTAAAGGGGGCAATGCACGGTATTAAGAACTGGGATATGTAAACTTTTGATCATGGTCATTTGGGTAGTTTCGGTTTTCCATTATGATTGAAAAAGAGTAAAAACAGTTGATTGATAATAAGTGGCTTCAGTCAAACACTAACCATGAGTGAAAGAAACGTTTGTGTTATTCATATTCTCTGAAAAATGGCCAAGAAATCATAAATTCTGCCAGGGTATGTAAACTTATGAGCACAACTGTAAGTACTTGAATTTGGAACAGTATCAGACTCATGCCCTGTACAGCAGCACGCAGAGTGAGAGGAGAAGCAAAAACAGCATTAGGCCTCTTTTACACAATCTGAGCATTGTTTTTAGGTGGACCCAATTAGACTATCTGATCCGGGATGCTAAAAAACAAACAAAAAACAGATTGATGGGGATCCATTCCCCATCCGTCCGGCAGATCAGATGACAGTCGGATGGAAAAAGGATAGGGGCGTGTGCTGTGTCTGCTCCGCTCTGCATAGGTGAGCGGACACAGACCTGTCATCTGCCTGCTTAGTGGGGATCAGCAGAGAGATCCTCCACTGAGCAGGCGGATCCGCTGGACAGCATCCGCCCTGTGTGAAAGGGGCCTTAGTTGTGACGCAGTGTTCATGTACATCCCAATAGAAGCAGAGGGACAGAGATGAGCTCAACAGTCTGCTGCTTCTTCTTTCACTCTCCAATCACAGGCTTGAGGAGAGCACTGCCTAGAAGAATCAGGCCTGCTTTGCCAGACAGGGATCTGCTGTGCGGCAGAGCTACATAAACCTCAGGACTGAATGGACAGGAATACAACTCCTTTGTCAACTAAAACCATTCCCATATGTGTATTTCATAAGTATATTTAGCAGTTTTCCCCGAGTTCAGCTTTAAGTTTTAACCACTGGGTATTCTGTACTTGAACTTAAATTTAAAACCAAACACATAAATTTACTTGCATTGGTTGTATAAGGACGTGTTCACTGCTGAATAAGACTGCAAGCAAATACTGGTGATGTCAAACTATTGTGCTGTTGACAGCCTTGCAGGGACATTTTAGGACAAAATCTGATATGCAGAACTGAATACAAAAACTGACACATGTATACACCCATTTTAAAGCTTACTGTTTTGTTGTGTCTGAAGGTTCTCCTTTAAGATGCATCTGATTGTCAGCAAAGCAGTTGTATTGGAGGTGAGATATGTGCACGATGCACCAAGGTGGCAATAAAAACTTAAATGCTCAAAAAAAGCTATTCACACAGGTATGTGCAAGCCATTCTTTCAGGCTGGGTTCATACTATAGAACACAGCGGCTCTCAGCAGGAGTCTGGTGCATCTCCATTTACCTATCAGGTCTGATTTCAGCCCAAATTTGTGGCCTAATTCAGACCTAAAAAATGGACCAAAAGATGCACAGGGCTCCTGTGCAATTCGCACTGGAGCCGCTGGAGAGATGTGTGAACCGGCTCCATGGGTCACAATCTGCTATTTGAATTGGATGCGGGCAAACCCACATCCAATTTTCACAATAGCGTGAATCCAGCCTCAGTCTCACAGAATGCTCAGCTGTGGGAAAAGCATGAATGTGCATGCATGGGTAGGGAATGAAGTCATTCTTAAGTTGCCACACTTCCAATTCTCAGTACATTCTGCCATTTACAGCCTAAAAAGTAAGCATTGTTTTTCCAAACAAAGTACTGCTTGTAAATGTCCCAAAGACACTGAGTATATGGATGTTTTGTAACTAAAAGTGAACAAACCCTTTAATTTAAGCCTATTTATTTTCACCACAAATTACATCACTACTTTAGAGCCGCTGTGTGGCCCATGTGTGAGAAAATGACCGTTTACAGCAGAAACTTGCTAAAACAGATATTTAGCTTTATAGTCAATCTATAGCCAAAACTGTATTTTCAAATTTCACCAGGAAATGTTAAAAAAGTCAGGTTTTTTTTTGCCTTCCTCGTCTCTCCAGAATACACTGCAGGTAGTTAGAAAAAATCTCTACAAAGTGAGGAACTATCCCCTTAGGCTTTGTTCACATAAAGGTGCATCAATGCGTAGCCCATGAACGGGCAGTGTTTACCAGCCCATGGATGCACAAGTGTTCCATCCATCTCCATCAAGGCAGTCCCATTGATGTCTATTGGGACGCAGTGTTGCATGGAGACAACCACTGCACCCAATATGAAATACTGTTAGCATTTGGGGTCGTGCACCCACACAGATGTCGAACTGGGAGCAGCATCGGAGTATGTGCAGCTGCTGCATCCCAATAAACATCAATGGGACTGCCTGCACAAGATGCATGAAACACCTGTGCATCCCCATGTGGTAAACACAGCCTTTGCACAGAGTACGCATTGATCTGTCCCACGTGAACCTGGCATAAGCCATCAGTGGAACAGGTGTCTCCATTTAAATATTTCTCTTTACCTCATGTACAAGCTCCAAATGTAAAAATGTTTTAACCCCTCTGAAAGATCCAAAATAAAAAATACTTTTTTGGCTTGAAATACATTTTAAGGCTGGATTCACATTGTTAACACATTTTAATGTAAAGGGACTCAAACATGTGACATGACACGTCAGTGTGCATGCTCTTTGACGTCAGCGGGTATCCTAGTGACAAACCCAAACTATATTACTATACATAGGCCAGCCCTCAAAATTTGTGCTCGCATTTGGCGAGTACATATAAAGCGATTGCGAGTAGCAGCAGCCAGCATCCTTCTGGGGGAGGAGAAGAGGCGCCCAATTAAGTGGAACTACTAGCTTTCCACTGTTGTCTCCCAAGTAACGCCTGTCAAAACAATTGGTTGATAGCATCCTAACAATAAGGTGCTTGGAGGACCCAGCATTCAGAGGAGGAAGCTGCAACGTCCTCCTTCCCCCTCAAGTGCTCTACTTCCTGGCTTCCTGCTGACAATGGAAGGGGACAGGAGAGGACTTGCCGTCTGCACTGGGACACTGCTGAACTGACTGGCCGGGACTATGAGGGGACCTGTGTGCTGTTGGGATCTGGACACAGCTGATGTGAGTGAGGGTCCTGGGGAGAAAGTGAGCAGAGGAGTCCGACACAGAGTAAGAGCAGGGGACAGGGATCACATTGAACAAGTGTAGAGGGAGGACATGCTCCCCCAGGTCCTAGAGCTATGTACACCGATCTGCAACATCTCTTCCTCTACAGAGATGTTGAGGAAGGGGGGAGCCATCCATCACACCATCCACAGTGCCTGTACCATGTCTGCAGTCTCTCTGACCCTCTCCTTACCATGTCTGCAGTCTCTCTGACCCTCTCCTTACCATGTCTGCAGTCTCTCTGACCCTCTCCTTACTTTACCTCTCCTAAAACAGAGGGAATCCCCTCTGTTTTGAGTCCTTGGCCTGAGTAGGGGCACTGCCAACTTTAATATCATACCCACTCTTCCACTTATTGAAGGTTCTGGTATCTTTCATTTCCATATTTTGACAGATATATTTTAAACAAAACTGCTGAATACACAGTTGAAATATATATTTATTTTGACTTTTGACAACCTTAACTTGCCAGGGGATTTGTAATTTTGTACAGGCAGTCTTGTGGTTTATGCACATTGTACAGGCACACAGGTGACACATGTAGTTCCTGATGAGGGATTTCATCTTTCTGGTTCAGCATTGCAGCTTCCTCTGCCACCTCTCCACCTGAAGCCTCCTCTTTGCATATTCTATCAGCTTTGCATCTAGTAAAAATAGATGCTGTTCTAGGTAGTAGAGAGGAGTTTGGGGTTCTTCAGACACAGCTCTAACCCATGTGAGAT
Organism: Lithobates pipiens; assembly: GCF_037356315.1. NCBI lineage: Eukaryota > Metazoa > Chordata > Amphibia > Anura > Ranidae > Lithobates > Lithobates pipiens. The sequence goes on along the minus strand of NW_027507685.1, from coordinate 50,270,019 downwards.
GCTGAGCAAGGAATGACCCAGCCCACAATTCATTGGTGTACAAAAAAGGAGTTTGGGTAAGAGATCAATTCAGAAGACACCCAAACTCTTTTCTACAAAGGACCAGTAATGCTAAAAACAAGAGTTAGCAGAGTGATCTGAAAACAAAAGTGTATGTATTACTAGAACGTATGCAGTACATATGTAATAATAAATGGAATAATTTAGCAGTTTGACCATAATTCCACTGGAGGCATTTATAAAACATGTACAGGCTGGAAACCAGGTCATTTCTGCTCTTTAGAAAAATACACAAAGTTGCCAGTTAGGCTTCTTTCACATGGATGCTGCTGACCTGCAGTAAAAATAAAATAATATGTTAGCAGCCACTGGCCTGTGGTTAGCACGAGATCAGGAAGTGACATTCCCATTTTAAGAGGGATCACATGCTAAAATCTCTTTACTGCACTGCAACCAGATTTATTAAATGCTTTTGCAATGCAATTGCAGCATGATGCCATTAAAGTCTATGGGGCGCCTTGGCAGGTGGTATCACCTGCTGAAAGTGACATGTCTGACTTTTTGTTCAGCAACACAAAACCTCACAGCCACAAAATTGTGTATGAGCCATCCAACGGCCTTTGTTGGGTTTTGATAGGTGGCTGAAGCGCATTAACCGGTTCCCGACCAGCGCACGCCGATGTACGTCGGCAGAATGGCACGGGCAGGCATATTGGAGTACAGGTACGTCCAATCTCTAATGCCGCCCTGCCATCGCGAGCGCGCCGCCGGCAGCACGCTCACGTGCTGGTAGGAACCCCCGTGAGTCCAGTCACGGGTCCCGTGGACTCAATCGCCGCAGGGATACCCGCGATCGTCTCACGGGGCGGCTGAACGGAGAGATGCCGTTTAAAACGGCATCTCACCGTTCTGCCTAGCAACTAGTGATGCTGATCTCTGCTCCATGTGATTGAAGCAGAGATCAGTGTTCACTAAATGAAAGCCCAGCCCCCAACAGTTAGTAACACACCCCTAGGAACACTTAACCCCTACACTGCCACCCACTGGTGAACCCCTTCACTGCCAGTGTCATTTACACAGGAATCAGTGCATTTATATAGCAGTGATTTCTGTATAAATGACAATGGTCCCAAAAATGTGTAAAAAATGTCCGATGTGTCCTCCATAATGTCGCAGTCACAATAAAAATTGCTGATCGCCGCCATTACTAGTATAAAAAAAAAAAAAAAATATTAATAAAAATGCCATAAAACTATCCCCTATTTTGTAAACGCTATAACTTTTGCGCAAACCAATCAATAATCGCTTATTGCAATTTTTTTTAACCAAAAATATGTAGAAGAATACATATCGCCCTAAAATAAGGGAAGAAAATGTTTTTTTATACATTTTTGGGGGATATTTATTATAACAAAAAGTAAAAAATGAGTTTTTTTTTCGAAATTGTCACTCTATTTTTGTTTATAGCGCAAAAAATAAAAACCGCAGGGGTGATCAAATACCACCAAAAGAAAGCTCTATTTGTGGGGAAAAAAAAAGGACGTCAATTTTGTTTAGGAGCCACGTCGCATGACCGCGCAATTGTCAGATTAAAGCGACGCAGTGCAGAATCACAAAAAGTGGTCCGGTCTTTGACCAGCAAAATGGTCCGGGGCTGAAGTGGTTAAAAACACACCTTCATTGCATGTTTTTTTTACCCTGACAATGCCCATGTAAAAGAGGCCTAATAAACACTTTAGAAGTATACAAAGAACAGAAAAGAGCGTTTTCAGTCTGCAAAAGTGCTATATAAGCCTCCTATAATTTTACAGGGGAGCAATTTCTAAAAAGTGAAGAGAAATTTCTCCATTGCTAGGACCATTAAATTCCAGCTGTCACTTTAAATATCAGCAATAGAGAAGTTTCTTGGTCCTCCACTTTTTACTAAACCTGCCCCAGTGTTTCTTCAGTAAGCAATTTCAGCCATGAGTAGCAGTGTAATAACTGCAGGCCCTGCAATGGGTTAAGTACACGATAATTAGCCCCCAGACAGCAAGACTCCAGAGAAAGACTAGGCAGGCCCTTACCATAGCAGCTGCGGCTGTTTGGTTCACCTGGTGCTGAGCTGCCTTTATTTTGGCTTGCAGGTGTGCAGGGGGGTGAAAGTACTTGCATTTCTCCCTAGAGCATCTGCCTTTGATGTAATCCATGCAAACCGTTACAGTATTTTCGTTGGTGTCAATCATGGCAATATCTATTGGGTGCGCATAGCGGCAGTCATTTTCTCCTCGGGTACAATTCCCACGCTGGAATTCTCTGCAAACCTGTACACGAGCAAAAAAAAAAAAAAAAAACAAGTCTTTAATATGAAATTATAGAAAGATGTGCATTTTGTTCCACTGAGTACATACGACACACCACAATCATTGCTTCAGGTTAATATGTGGATATTAAATTAACAGGAACTTCTCCACCAGTGATATATATACACACACACACACACACACACACAGGCTTGTTGGCTAATCAGGGTTCTATGGATTTGTACAGCACTGCACATACCATCCAATCTATGACGTTCTATAAACGGGATCAGGGATTTCAATGATTAATGCCTGAACATACACTGCCCTTTTTGCTCGGACAGTATGGCATATTTGTTTAAGACCTGAATATACTTTAACACAACCCATTATCAAGCTTTAAAGTCACCCATCCATTTTAAATGGTCTGGATGCATAAAAAAAAAAAAAAAAAAGCCCTAAAAACTCATGGCAAAATAAAGTTACTTTTGCATTTGAGCTTCCCCTCCATTTCTTTTTTTGCCTAGAGGGAACAGGAAAAGCAGTTTACTTTCTTATCCCAAGCTCACACAGGCCTATTCTAGCTGCACAACCTGTCACCAGAAGCTGCTTCTCTGCATCACACATGGCTGTCACCATGTATAATGCAGGACCATTGGTGCTGCATTGTAAGCGAGGACGCAGAGGGTAGGCCCACAACCTGGAGTGTCAGAAAGAGGAGAAGAGCAATGGCTGCTGGGGTAATGAAAGGTGAGGTAAATAAAACTGCTTGTGTTCCGGCATTTATTCCAGGGCACATACTTACTTCAGTAAGAATAAGCTCAGGCGTGTTCCCAACTGCATGTGCAGAGCCCACCAGGAAGTGCGCACTGCACAGCGCTAATCACAGACAGTGAGTCATTTCCCGATCTCTGCAGCCAAAGATCAGAAAAATGTCTCACTGCTGTTGATAAGCGATCTGCAGTGCAGACTTCCTGGCGGGCTCTGCATGCGCAGCTGTGAACATGCCTGAGCTTATCCTTACTGGCTAGCCAACCTGTGATATGCACACCTCCGTTATTAGTAGGGTCACACAGAATTCTGTCTCTGGTCAGATTTCTTTCTTTGTAGGTTAGCTCTCGGCTCACAGAGGTCAGATATCCATCCGTTCACTGTCCAAAGGAGGATGATAAACAGGTGATTTGTAAAGTTGCATTGCTGGCCCTATGAAATTTTTTTTTTTTTTTTTAAAGAAAAGTAGCATTGCAATCAAAAGAGGAGGCTGAACAGGTGACATTCAAAGTTGCATTGCTGAACATTTAGGGCAAGGTGTCAGTGTCCCCAGATCCCCAGCCAAGGTATATCACCGATGTGGGCTCCCTCAACTACTCTCCTCTCCACCAGAGCTCAGTTGCTCCAACAGAGTTGGGATGTCTAATATGGGAGGGGAGCTGTAATATCATCTACCTGGTTAAACTTAAATTCCTGCAATAGAGAGGTGGCGAGCAGGAATGTGGATCTATGGGTATATTAGGGACGTGCAGTCGTGGGAGGCAGAGTCTCACCTGCCATGAAAAAAAAAAAAAAACGATCGGAATTTGAGGGTCGCAGCTTGGCAACCTGGGGTCACAGAGATTTGGGTAGCTGAAGTCCTAACCCACTATTGGTCAAAATTTGGGGCTCATGCCACCTATCGTTCCAGAGATATGGGGCTCCTTGTGCAGCCTGTCAGACGCTACATACAGAGCGGCCAGTTTAAAAATAAGCTGGCACACTTGGTGTGCAGCAGAGGATGAGCTCACAGTGCCTCTCACTAGACAGCTTGGAGCCTTGGACCAATGGTAAAGCACCATTGGAACAAGCTGTCCAATAAAAATGCTGCAGTGGAGGCTGTCCTCTCAATGCAGTGTAATAGAAGGGGGCATGTGTCTAAAAGACACATGCTCCCTTTCAGCCCAGCTCTCTTAACTAGAATGAAAATGCATGGGTTTATAGGTATATGAATTACCCATAGTGCCATGTTTTTTCTCACACAGTTAAGAATAAGAATTTGCTGCCTGCTGAAAAGGTACTGTTTTAATCAGGCTAAATGATATATTATGCTATATGTTATAACATAATTTATTATTTATCTATTTTCTGCAAAATTACTAGTTTGAAGTTATAACTCCAAACTTCAGTAATTCGTCCCTTAAGCCACCTGCTTGAGTACAGTTTTTCAAAATATAGCAAATTACCCTAAAAACAATATATAATAATTATTTGTATAATACTTCTGGTAATTAATCACTTGCCACCCAGGCCAATGCTGACACTTCTCTCCTACATGTAAGAAGCATCCTTTTTTGCTAGAAAATTACTCGGAACCCCCAAACATTATATATATATTTAGCAGACACCCTAGGGAATAAAATGGTGGTTAATGCAACTTTTTATGCTACACGGTATTTGCACAGCAATTTTTCAAACACTTTTTGGGGGGGGGAAAAAAAACCTCACAAAAAAAAAAAAAAAAAAGGGGGGGGGGGGTGGTGGTAAACCCTTGTGTTTTTTCACCTTAATGCATCCTATGCATTAAGGTGAAAAAACACCTGGCAGCGACCAACCCCCCAGTTTTACTTACCTGAGCCCTGGAACTTCACCTGGCTGTCCTTTTGCCCCAGGGTTCTCAGCTCTTGATTGGATAGATAGCAACGCAGCCATCGGCTCCCGTTGCTGGGGGTGGGGCCAAGTCCTAGATTCAGCGGCTATGGACGCTGAATGCTGGACTCAGGAGCATGCCTGCAAGGCAAGCGCTTCTCCTAGGGGATTATCTGATGTGGGGAGGAGCCCAGAGAGCCGCAGAGGGACCCCAGAAGAGGATGATCAGGGCCACTCTGAGCAAAACGAGCTGCACAGTGCAAGTACAGTATGTTTATTTAATTTTTTTTAAATAATCAAAGCTTTACAATCACTAAGTTAGCCCGATGAGTTGTATAATGTGAAAGATGATGTTACGCCAAGTAAATCGATACCCAACATGTCATGCTTTAAAATTGCGCACACTTGCGGAATGGCACCAAACTTTCGTACTTAAAAATCTCCATAGGCGTTAAAGATTTTTATAGATTAGATGTTAAAAGTTTACAGATGAGGCCTGGTGCTAGAATTATTGCTCTTGCTCTAACGTTCATGGCATATATAACCTGTAAGCATCTGGCAATGATACTAGCCAGTGCCTCAGCAGCCACTGACCGCACTTCCCTGGGGTATATCTTTCTTGGTAGTGGGATATCAGGAGGTACCGTCACTCTGCCATGAAGGGGGAAAGTGACCGTGTCTCTAATAACTAAACGCATCATCTGCCTAGCTGTACAGCATAGAAAGTTTAAGCCACAAGATTAGTAGCTAAGACAGTAAACATACCATATACATATTTCATGTATAAGATACTGGTGGTTTTCTTGGCATTTTGCTTTTCAACTCTATAGAAATGTGTGCCTTTTCCTATGGCCTCTATGTCTTGGCAAGGCTACCCCTTAATACTTTTCTTCCAACAGGACATGCTTCCACTAATTGTGACGTTGTTTCTGTGACTGTAATGTTTAATACAAAAAGCAAAAACGAACACGGAAAAATAACACAAGAAATGTTTTCTTTTTTTGGTACGGAATAATCAGAAGTTTTATTGCTGGAAAACGGCAAATAGTTAAATTTAGCTTAAAGTGATTTGCCAAGTGCTTTATACCCAAAGACATTTTTATTTTCCTTCCTTCTTAATACAGGAACAAAATGTCCTGGAAAGCGCAACACCAAAAATCTGCCACCTTTTCACTGAACATGCTCACAATCCCTATACGCCTCTATTTGCTGGGTGTGCCCATAATGAGGAGCTATGGAGCACTTCCCCCAGGGTAGAGAGGCCACAAAACAAATATGAAGTTATACCAGGACAAGTTTTACATTTTCTATACTAAAGTCAGACAACACTGCCAAGAGCAGTGGATGAGGAGATATATAAATGGGCTTTTCAAAGTAATTCTGTAAAATGTTGTGCCTGTAAGCCGTAGATCAAGTCCATTTCAGACACCATCCTGCCATAAAAATATAGACTACACTACTGCACAAAATGCGGATTGATTCAGCAGTGGCCCCTCTCCCCACAATGCTGTAAACTTGCACAGCTTTTGGAAGCCGATATGCAACCTTCAGGATAGGAACTTGGGCAGTTTATAATTTAGGTATGGTAATTTTTACATAGTTGCATTGATCCAGCTTGGCAAAAGTAAGTATGAATATATTATGAATTTTTGGGATCTCTGTGGATCCCCTGTGTGGATCGCTACTACAGTGATTGGCGTTAACTCGTTGATCCATTCAGGGAACACTTTGCATTTTCTCACACATGCAAAGTGCTTTGATTGGACAAGATGGACCTTGTGATTGTCTCTACACCTTGTCCAATCAGAGAATGTTTTTCCTTCACTGAATAGCACCCATTGAAAGCAACCTTCTGTGTTCACATGGCAGCAGAGAAGCTGCTTGGCACAAGACCTAAAAGCTAGTGAAGATCCCGTAGTTGTTATGCGTACTAAGGCTCAGTTCACTTATGTGCGAATTGGATGCGTTTTGAACTGCATCTGATTAGCATAACATGTGAACCAGGCCAGTTTTCAATGGTGCTGGTTCACATATATACGGGTTGTTTGTGGTGGGGGGGGGGGAGGAGGGACCTGTTCATTTTTCAGTCAGTTTCAGGTGTGATTTATGTGCCAAATTTGCACCTAAACCATTGAATGGAAACTGCACTGGACTCTGCACAAGAACCATCCCCGCATACATGCAAGCCCAGCCTAAAGTGATTACCAGCTTCCACAGGGATCCCACAGGTATGGCACATACATAATTACAGGCTGAACCAATGTAAAAATTGCTATACCTACACTTCGGCTTTAAAGTAAACCTGGCTGAATCATTGCGGAGATAGCCATCGGATTAACATGGCAGTCCGTCGACTAGCATTGTCTGGAGGTCAGCAATGACACATTGAGATATAAATTAAAACAATTGGTATTTATAAGCCCAAGCTGAGTTAGTATGTAGCAGTCTTATGCAGGCCATACATGGTCGATTTTCGAACGAATTTTCTTTTCAAAATCAGAAAGTGTGATCCGATGGTGCAACCATTGATTTTCGAAATTCGGCGACCAAGCCTTCAATTTCACCTCATGTTGCTACAGAAAAGAATTTGTGACCGGGAATCTTCTTTTCTCTCCGTAAATTTTCTTATTACATTTCTCGCACGATTTTCCCGTTATTGATTAGAATATTGTTTGTTTTTTCCAAAAATTTCCAACATGTCCAATTCCTCGAATTTGATTTCTGCATGAAAATCGGCTGTTGTTGCAGCCCACTAATGATGCGAAATTCATACGAAGATTCTTAGATACGATTTTCGAAAGAAAATTCTTTTGAAATTCGAACCGTGTGTATGGCCGACATTAGGCTATATACACATGGGCAGTTAGGGGCATATGAAAGATTCCTGCAGCTGGAATCACACATGTATGGGAACAGCTGCGGCTGGGAAGCCTGTACAAAGCAATGACAGGTTGACAGAAGCCATGGCTGTCTGCGGCTGTTTGCATGTATTCACATATCCAGTGGTTACCTGCAGTTAGGGACAGATGATCGGCCATGGATGTGTTCACCACCAATCATTTGTCCCTAACTGCAGGTAGTCTCTGGAGGTCTGAATACATAATAATGTAGCATACAAGTTGAACTAAATTTTGCTGCATGAGGGGGGTGGGCTGTTGCCTTATTGTGCCAGTATGCACAGCATACCATGATACTCTCCTGGGTGACATGTCATTTTTCAGTACATTGTAGTGTGCAGCTCTTACAGCATGTTCTCAAGTATAATATAATTTCTTAGTACATGTTTACACTGACTGAAGTTCACTTAGCATCAAAAGTTTTTTAAATATATCTATCAATCTAGTGCAGTCATTACATAAATGACATTTGAAAAAAGCAAGGAAAATGGATATATAATTTTGTATTGATTTTCACTTCTTATCCCATCATTTCCTACAAGACAGTCATTTACCACTTTTATTTCATTAAATGTCAACTAATAAAACAGGCCTTCCTCTGCCTGGCTTCTGGGAGCCATTAAAGGGAATAGAATTCTGTGGCTGCGAAAAAGTCATGCACATGTTTTGTACTGCACTCTATTATTATGTTATTCTGGACCTGGAAAAAAAGCAGACTGGCTGTAATGCCTAATCCTAAAAATGTGATTTATATACATGTGCTTTGTTTCAGGAAAACCAAGGGACGGCAGTCAAGTGCAGCATACTCCTGCACAAGATGTAGGTAACCACAGTATGTAGCTGCTAGAGTGTCATTAAAAAAGGAAAGCTCATCTGTGGGTAAAGGGGAAAAAAAAGTCTTCCTTGCAGAGGGGCTGCCCCTGCACCGCAATAGTTAAATTCTTGTTTACATCTAGGGGTACTGGAAAAAGCAGTTTTACCTGCCTTATCTCTTGCTCACCAGCAGTAGGCACTCCCCTCTTCTCTGGTGGTGGACTGTTCCTTGGCATACTCATGTTCAGTACAAGGCTATAGGCCCTGTATTGTACTTCATGTCAGAGGACTTGTGACTGCAGGGGCCTATATGAGAAGAGGTTGACCATTTTAGCAGCACTGTCTGTGGGAAGGGAGGATCGAGTAAGTAAAACGTTTTTTTTCTGGTACCCCAGACCAAAACAATCATTTAACCCTTGCAGCAGAGTCCAGCATGGAGGGTGTTTGTTTTCCCCGGAGTTCAGATTTAAACTTCTCTATTATAAGAATTTCCAGTAATGACACTAGTGTCACAGAGCACCAAAGGCGAGCACAAATGAGACCAGCAGAATCAGTTTACCTTCAGAGTCTGTACAAGCTGGTAGGGAAAGGGAAAGAGGGGCAGAAGTCCCTTCTTTGACTCATTCACTTGTGTATGTAAATTAAAGTTTGATCTATTGAGCTCTGTAAACATATTGTGTGGGAAAGAAAGTAAGACTAACCTGGCAAACAGGAGAAAAGGAGCCCAGAGCTCCACCTGCTGGCTGTAAATGTAAGTATGAAATATTAATATACAATATTTCATATTTACCTGGTGTAAAATTATAAAACATGTTAAGATATCGAAGGAAAAAAAAATAAAAAAAAAAATCAAGAATAAATGGACCAGGAAAGAAAGAATGGAAAGGAAAAAAAAAAAGCTTCAAGAAATCCAAAGATCATAAAACACATTTAATCCAGTAATGTATTTATTAACAAATTATCATATGTATTTTATATCCATCTAGTATCAATACCATAATATGTCTTAATATTAACTTCATGTAATCTACTTTAGAACAGTATCCTCCTTGGTAGGGGCAGGGTAAGTATTGTAAGGCAATCTCGGCTTTGTTGTTTTGCTCAGTACAGTCGAACATTGAAGATGCTTCGAGGAGAGCAGATGATTTAATCAATGTGCTGGTTTCACATTCATTGTCCACACAGCACATTGGGAGAAGAAATGTGACTAAGGGCCACTTTTGCATTAATGCAACGCTCAGATGTAATGTACAAAAAAATGCATGCACCATTTTTGTGACACACTGAACTACAAAATATGGTAGTTCAATACCTTATTTTACAGTACACTGCAATGCAGATAATTGGACTGCCATTCAGAATTAATGGCACTGCAGTTTATCAATGCACATAATGCGCATCACCACACACCGTGCACATATTACCACAATGCAGCAGTGTGAACCAGACAGCTAGGCGCACACCTAACTGCTAAGGAGTGGTGTGTTAAAGCACAAAAGTTTTTCCACATAATAGCTGTAGCTGCCATCTAACCTGCACTTTGACAGCATATCACACTACTACGCACTTTAGTACTTGGCTGGGTGTTTTGCGGCTGTGCAGTGTGCCTCTGTCAGCAGGATGCGTTAGGATGACAATCAAAAACAATGCATTGCACCATCACAAGCAGCGCATGGTGCCTCCCATGGTGGTAATGCACAAGGGAATGGGCATGTTCCCAAATGGGATAATGAGAATGGGGCCTAAGGCTATGCTTTCCATGAGCACAATTTGTTTTTCTCTGTGGGGTTGAAGTGGCCTCATGCCTGTCTTGAGAGAAGCAGCTGATAGGAAGGGTTTGAAATCTAGTGCTGATCACATTGTTCTCCTGTGATTGACTGGCACTGCGTCTGGTCCTCTCCTTTTTCTTACTTAAGATTACAAGTGGAACATTCTACATTGCTCAGCTGATAGCATGCCCTGAGTGCAATTGGGTTGGCAATTTGCTCAGGTTCTGCAGTCTACAGGTACAACTTTAATCATGTTTTCTGCATTGACTTTTAAGGGTGAGCCTCATTACCATGATTTTAGGAAGAGAATCGGGTTAAGCTGTGCACATGAAGGACACTGGCGGTTATGAGTAATGTGGCACATTTAATTGGGTTCCTGAAATTGTGATTTTTTTTTTGCCTGAAGTTTGGCTTTATATCTCCTCCAACTATAGCTCTGTATACACAGATTATTTTAATTCCGGTTCCCCCCTTCCACACTATAAAGCGTGGATGGGTCTATTAGGTTCTGAGAGCCGCAGCCGGTACCTACCAGAATACCTGATAGGATGTCAGGTGTCAGGCAGAAGGGGACCAACGGGGCCACTCACCTACAAAATTTTTATAGTGAGTACGCAGCTTTAGTGTAGAGATCTGACTTCAGAACTGTAACAGGCTCCATGGGAACACCAATAAAAGTTCTGTACAGATACATAAAACTTGAACGTCAACGTTTAAAAATGTCAACGTTTAAATATTCATAATACAGGAGAAAGCCTAACAAGTGTTCTCCGGTTCTCGAATCTAGCCTATTTAAAATTTTACACTGCAATGTGACCATGGACAAAATTACCCACAGAGTTATGCAATTAGTCACTTCAAGAAATCAAGTTAGGTAGAAGTAGGAAGCTATTTAAAGGCAATTTATATGCACAAGATGAGTTTCTATCTTTACCACGGCAAACCACCTACCTCAAGTTTGTCTGTGCGCACCAGTTTCTGACCAGCAGAGCCACCGGGAACTGTAACCCCTGGATTCCCCGAAACCAGGACAGGCGTATTTTGTAAGAGCTCAGCGGGAACCAGGCCCATTCCTGGAGAGACATGACTCAAGTATGGGCTAAAAGCCATGGATGGGCTTGTTGCAAGTGATGGAGTCACAGGGAATGTGGTCTGTGGGAAGAAAAGAAAAGGCAATATGCTATTAAACCATGCTCAGATGATATGTACAATAATCAAATGACCTAATACTTCTTTTAAAAAGAGACATTACCACTAATGAACAACGATATCATATTTTTCAGTAGTAGGTGGATACACTTATTATGATTTTGCTGCAATGCTGTCACCCATTCCTGTGTAATCATGAGTTGGACTACAAGTAACCATGCTAATGCACTGTCAGCTGTAGTCACTGCGATAAGCCAAATATGTTCAGCCATTGCTGGAGCATGTTCACATCTACAGGAAGTTCCTACAAAGAGTCTACCATGGTGTGCACAGAGAGAAAACATGAACAAAGGAAAGGGAAAACTGCTTTTTTTTTTTTTTTTTTTTTTTTTTTTACATAAAAAAGGACAACATGAATCTCTTACTTACATTGAGCTGCAAAATAAAGTCAGTTCATTGTACACAAGATATTAATATTCAAATACCTGTAAATATACTGCTAAAAAACCATTCTGACCATTTTATTCAGTTGAATTTCTACTCATACTAAACAGGCATGGAGCAGCAAAGCTGAACTGGTTATCATCATCGCAGTGCTTATCTACTTAGAATGTCTAGAGAAGTTACCCCAGTAATAGGGAGAACAGGGGGTGTGTAAGCGACAGGGAGAAGAGACAGGTAATGGCTGTTCAATGCTGCCTTTTACAGCCTGGATGGTGCAAAATCTGGTGAAGCACTGCATGGTAGTCACTCCGCTTCTAAATTCAGCTTGTTCAATTAAGCTTTGACCAAAAAACCTGGAAGCGGGTTGGTTTTTATGCATACCTGCACCACATTTTGCAAGCTCCAGTTTTAGTAAATTAACCCCCAAAAAAATGTAATAGAAAGGGATGCGACTTTCATCCTTGATTTCCTATTAGCCCACTCCAAAGCTTAAACTGGAACACCAGTTTCCATTATTTTACTGGCTTGCACCATCAAATTTGCAATATATATTATATATATATATATATATATATATATATATATATATATATATATATATATATATATATATATATATATATATATATATATATATATATATATATATATATATATATGATATAATCTCCAGGATAATCGCTCTCTCAAAATATATATTAATATATTAGAGATATAGATCTATTTATACAATATATATATATATATATATATTATATAGTGTATTTATTTTATACACACACACATATGAGGGATAACTTAGAACCTCACTGTGGTTACTACTGTCAACTGGCTCTAATGGAGAGAATTATTCAGCCTAATACAGAGAGCAATAAAAACCGAACAGATGCCTTAACCCCATAAAAAAGCAAACAAAACAAACAAACAAAAACACATTTGGGCTAAAGTTGGTTCACACTGACAGGGGCTTTGAAATTGCACTACTTCAGCCATTATTTCAAAGCCACCGGTCAGTGCGATTTCATGTGCGGCTTGTGACATCTGTGCAACTTCATGCACAGATGTTAATGCTTGTCACACATGAAATTGCCAATAAGTGCTCATGCACACGGACGTTTTAAAAAACTGGCTGCAAAGCTAGCTCCGACGCCTGGAAAAATCGGTGTTAAAAAAAACGTGATTTTTACCGCGTTTTGCATTGGTGTTTTTTAGCGTTAGCGTTAAGTAGCGTTTTTAAAGAAACACATCTCTTAGCTATAGCACTCAGAAAACAAAGAAAATATGTTGCGCGTTTTCCCGCGATTCGCATTTTTGCAGCTCTAGCTCCGCGCCATGGAACGCACTGGTCCTGGGTTTTTTTTACAGCTTAAAAACGCCTATGCCATTTGCAGCTCAAAAACGCCTAGGTGGGCATGAAGCCATAGACTAACATGGACAGGCGTTTTTAAGCTGCAAAAAACGCTCAAAAAAGCGGCTGTAAAAACGTCCGTGTGCATGAGGCCTAATACCACAGCAACCTTTTTTTTTTTAGATAGGTGTTGCACCAATTTGAATGGATCCATAGGCACAAATAGGGTGAGACTTTGTTTGAACTGTGAAATCACATGACAGGTTGCACCAGTGTAAGCTGGGGCTAAAGGCTCTGAAATCATCTTAGCGGTAGAAATTATCAAATGCTGAAATCTAATTGGTTGACAATAGTAACAATAACTCCTGATAAAATGTGTCTGGAAATACAAGGTTTAACCTGAATCACATTGCGGTCTATTACAGACAAATACATCTGTCAGATCACATGGGAAGCCACCCAGCAAATCACTTGATGATCACATGCATTGTGTTCCTGGAGTATGTTAACAGCCCACAGATATTTTCTGAAAATGGCATTAAACACAGAACCTTTAATAATGCAAAGCTGATTAAGTGAACTAAAGGAGAATCTATGATAATTTAAACACTGCAGCCCATGGCAAAATACACTGGTAATGGATAAAAACGAATTTACTAATTTACATTTTTGTTTGCCATCTATATATTCTTTTTATCATCTGCTGAGTAATGTGCAAATTACACAGTGTGAACCACCACACATGTGCATGCGTTTTTCTGCAGTATGTGCAGCTACTGTGTGTGCTTTGGGGCGCCATTTGAAAATAACAGCACTGCCGCACACCTGTGTTAATATGGGTTTTAGTCAAACTGTAATACGTACATTTTACCACATATTCCCCTAACACACTAGTGTTGAGCTACCCTTTGTCCTCTTATGCCCAGCTTCAATAAATGAAGAATCTACAGGATGCATTATTGACTTCACCATTGAATTGGGTGGATTTCCCCTGTGGTTTTATACTAGCACTTTGTAAAGCATTATGAACATAATACTAAATGCAACTATACTGTTTGTGTGTCACTTAAATGATAACTAATAGCATTTTTTTTTTTAGATTTGAGCGGTGAGGGTATCGCTGTGTTGCTGTTAGGAAGATCGCTCTTCTTTATTTGTCCTCGTCACTAATGTCAACAGGAATTAAAGTGTTGCCTTCAGAGAAGGAATACAGGGGAACATATTCTAATGGGGAGGCTTGTTCCTTTGACAACTGTCTTAAAAGGGATACCCCCTCTTCTCAGAACGATATCCTCTCCTGTTGTGTCTGAAGGCCAGAAAGTAAATCTCCCTGAGACACAGATGGAAAAAGAAAGTGGCAATTGATTGAACTCTCCCCTACTCTAAATAAAAAGCAGGTTGATGCTGGAAGTCACTTTCCTGGTGCAAACGTGGCAGCATACTACCCCATGTATGCTGCCATGGACTGATGCCAGAAAAGTTAAATTATAGTAGGTATTCAATAACAATTTCAATTTTCTTGGCGCCAACATGGTAGCATACATGTGGTAATATGCTGCCATAGATTGCCACCTGGAAAATTAAGAAGGGAAAATTTTTCATTATAATCTTCCTGAAGAATTAATATGCATGGCTCAGGTGGGGGCAACTCACTACACTGTTGGCCAATCAGAAGGAAGAGATTAGGCTTCTTTACCTGCTGCCTTTGAAGGGGAGAAAGCCTCTACATACATGGAAAGTCTATGACAAGATCAAGTGTGGCTTTGGTACACTCTTCCAAAAAAAAATTACAGAACCAGATAAGGCCTGATATTTGTTCAGTGACTTTGATGTTGTAAAATTCCTAAAGATAAGCAGGCTTAGAAGGCCAAGTCTCATCATTCAATGGACAAGAATGACTGCCAAAAAAAGTTCTACCAACAGAAGCCGAACTGCAATGGCAAAAAGAAAGAAAGAAAAAAAGCTCAGGATGTAGAAATTGGAAAGCAATTGCCTACAACCAAGAGGAACAGCAGGAACTCTTGAAAGTTCACCATAGAGCAGAGATGGCGAACCTTGGCACACCAGATGTTTTGATACTACATTTGCTACGATACTCGTGCACTCTGCAATGTACTTGAGCAGCATGCGAAATGTAGTTCCAAAACATCTGGGGTGCCCAAGTTCGCCATTACTGCCCTAGAGTCTGTAATGCCCATAAAGCGTGGAGGATAGATTCTTAGCTGATCCTTCATGTCTGTAATGCAATATATATATATTTTTATTTGCCCTACCATCCAGGAGTAAAGAATATTAGATGGCCTCAACAGCAAAAGGGTTAAGCTATCTGTAGACTACTGAAGCAGAGTACTGGCTTCATGAAGCTTTTATCATGATGTATATGAAAAATCCACTCTTAATAAGATGCATATTCTGGTTTAATTCAGAGATTGTAAGGTTAAAACCACCGTCATCATATATGCACATTATGGAACGTGAAACTTGCCAACGCAAAATGCAGGATTTCTGGTGTACATTAAATTAACTCAACAGCTGCTAATTACAGAAGCTCTGTGCATGTAACTTTTCACTTAGTGACATTATGTTAAATTGCCATTACTTTCCTGGATCCCTCTCAGTATCTGATGATGAGCTCTGAGTGCAAGTCTTTAAAAATAATAGACAACTTAGAGAAAGGTTTGAGGTTAAGAGCCATCCGTGCACATGATTATTCATGACCAGTACAGATGCAGCGTTCAGAATGTTACTACCCCCCCCCCCCCCCCATTGATTAGTCAGTATTTAAATGTTGTGTGTCACCTCAGTACAATCTGCAAAGACTGTATAAATGTGCCATTTTTAAAACAAAAAATATTTCTGATGCATTAAGACTGAAGAAAAGAAAACTAGACAAAACTGGAGTTGCTGCCAATAGGTACCTAAAGTACGTTATATAGACGATACTCTTGCTTAAGAGATTTAAAGCCATTTGACACTTTTGCAATCCCTTGCATTTCATTATGCAGGCGCATTACCACACAATATGTTGCCTAATAACATGCATTGTATGGAGGCAGCTCAGTCT
This sequence comes from Lithobates pipiens, assembly GCF_037356315.1. Classification (NCBI taxonomy): domain Eukaryota; kingdom Metazoa; phylum Chordata; class Amphibia; order Anura; family Ranidae; genus Lithobates; species Lithobates pipiens. The sequence continues at coordinate 50,253,634 of NW_027507685.1, read as the reverse complement.
TGCTGCTAAAATTGCTACGGAGTCATCTCTAGAAGTAGCGATTGATCACTAAAGAGATGGAACCAAAGCCTCCCTATGGAGTATAGTGCACAAGCAGCATATAGTAATGATGTTGCTTGACTGCAGAAGGCCCCAAACATGTGACTGATTGCTATTGCATGCTACTTATGTAGTTTACTCTGCCCGCAATCTCAAATTTCACTCCATTCATTTTCAAAAAGGCACCTAAAATGCGGTGTGGTTTTGCCACAATTATTGCACGGCAATTGCGGTAAACCGTAACACAGGAAGCTTCTTTTGGACAAGCTTTGCGAGTTGGTTTTCCGCAAGGTTTATCATGACAAAAACGCATCGCATTTCAGGTGCCATTTGCAACTCGAACATATGGTTTGCGATTGCAGTGCTTTGTGAGACCGCAGCCAGAATCACAGTGATTGGCAGAGATTCCAAAATGCCAAAATGTGAACAGACCCTAAAACTGAACTCCAGTAAACCTAAAAGTCCTCCCTTGCAGTTGGGTTGCCCCACTACTGCAAGGATTAATTGCTCCCTTAGGTCTAGGGGGCTTGGTAAAGCAGTTTTACTTACCCAATCCCACAATTTTGCAGGCTCCTCTAAGCTGCTGGACTAATCCCTGCAGACTTCTTTTCCTTTTATGCTTGGGAGCTCCAAGGCCTTCTGACATCATCAAGACCAATGCAGAGCCCTGCCCTGGATGTGAGGATATGTCCTCTCACTTAAAGTGTAAAAAAATACACACCCATTTCCCAGGTTTTACCCATTTATAGACCCTGCAAGTACTGAGAAATATCTGCTGATCTGTAGAAATCAGACACTTTACACTCTATACATAGCACAACCCTAAACCCTGCATTCTGTACATAGCGCACACCTAAACCCTGTGTTCTGTACACCCTAAACCCTGCATTCTGTACATAGCGCACACCTAAACCCTGTGTTCTGTACACCCTAAACCCTGCATTCTGTACATAGCGTACCCCTGAACTTTGTGCATAATACACTCCTAAACCATACACTCTGTAGATAGCTTAATCCTAAACTACACTCTGTACATACCGCACTCTTAAACCCTGCACTCTGTATGTAGCGCACCCCAGATACAACCGGAGGGCAATCATAATGCTGATGTGGTCTGCAATGAAATTGCGTTTGAGACCTCTGATCTAGAGGTTTTAGAGGGGGAGGAGTTTATCACAACTATGAAGATACTGATAAACAGAGTTAAATGAAAGCATAAACTAGTTAGGATGCATCCTCTGTAACTAAGTGGTATTTTCTAATGGATCCTTTTGTGCTGGGAAACAAGCAGGAGTGATAAGAGATTTCACAAGGTATTCAAAACACATGACAAACCACAAAACCCAGTAGATCTGTCCTATTTCCATATTAAATAGAATTGGGAACAGTTGTGAAACTCATGATCTTCTGTCACTGTCATTGTTAGCAGCGAAGCTAGAGAAATAGCACACTATAGCAGTTATTACAATAAATATAAATAGCTCATGGCACCAATATATGTTAAAAAAAAAAAGTAAATTTAGGTAAAGTTAATGGATGCAAAACTGGCACCCAGATCATTTATTTGTGGAATAGATCATTTATCAGGAGTTCAAGCTCTAAAGGTGTAAATATTCTGCTTCAGTTAGTGGGCAGGAGCTGGTAGCAAGTGTACTCAAACCCAGACTTGCACCAATCAGCTGCTGTGTTGCTGGACCATTAACAGCTGCTTAACTGGAAGAAGCAGTCCTGGCATGAAATCTAGGACTCATCTCAGCATCAATATACAAGATATATTGTGCACTGTTTAAGCCACTGTATATTTTTTAGTTTAAAGACCCAAAATACGACTAGGCAGGACATCTGTTCTGGTTACTCCTGTTGACCAATTCAGACAACACACTGCCAAACTCAAACTTTGATTTGCAGATTTTAAAAATAAAGCACATCTTAGCATTGTGTCCTTTGTGTGAAATACCTGGTGACCCTACCAGTCCTTCCGCTCGCCTATTCAAACTGACTATGCCACGCATGGAAGCGCATCCATCTCAGCATGGTCAGTTTTCTTCTTAGCATTCTACTTGGGGGCACAGCCTGCCAGTAACCAAAATGGTCAGACTTGTGCCAACATGCACAGCTAATTACTGCAAAAACACCCTTTTTCTGCCTCCTGGGAACATCCTCTGCACAGCTCTTTAGTGGAAAGATCAGTGTACTGCTGTTTCTCTGCCTTTTGCTGACAAGTCACAAAGTGAGAGGCTGCAGCAAAGGTTCATCTATGTCAAACATTAATGGGCGTCATCAAAAACACAGGCATCAGGAGTTGTACGAGTACCATCTCTTAGCCAGGATATTAGTCCAGGAAGTACTACAAGCTCAAACACAACAAATGGAGTGCTAAATTCAGATTTTTAAAGCGTTGCTAAAATTGTCATTGGGTACACTGGCTTCAGTTCAGCAGTACTTCACAAAACTGAGACCACCCTCAGGAACAGAGAAAGGACCCAGAGTAGAGAATTCATACGCATTTAATCTAATGAGAGCACAAACCAAATGTCCAAGGTCATTTAATGAAAAAATTTATTCAAAAGCAGAAGCCAACGCATTTTAGGGGCCAAACATACCGGGCTACTTGTTTTGTAAGGGGGAGTGTGTTTGGCCCCTGAAACACATTGGCTTTATTCTGCTATGAATTAATGTTAGCGTTAAATTACTTTGGACATTTGTTTGTCGCTCTCATTGGATTATATGTATACAGGAACTAGAATAGGACCCTGGAGGATGACAAAGATGGAGCGAGGCCTCCTCCCAGATAGAAAAGCAGATGGACACATTAGGGCATCTTTCAATTAGGCGGACCAATCGGGTCCACCTGTACGTTTTTTTTTTTGTTTTTAGGTGGACCCGATTGAACCATCCATTGCCCTCTACGGAGCAGCAGATGTAAATGGACATGTGTCTTTACAGCTGCCAACATGCACTCTTACCTGCTAAAAACCCAAGAATGGGGGCTCTGTTCACCATCCGTCTGGTGGATTGGATGACTGTTGGATGTAAACCGACTCCCCATAGAGGACAGTTGGCGGTTTCCATGTCAGCTCTGCACAAGCAGAGCAGAACAAAACTTGTCATTCGCCTGCTTAGCGGGGATCAGCAGACAGATTCCCCGCTGAGCAGGCGGATCTGCTGGCATAGTCCGCCCGTGTGAAAGAGCCCTACAGCATAAAGGATTGATCTCTGGAATATGGGAGAGGCAAGTGTAGGGCTATAAACCACCCCTACCTTTGTGGCCAAGCTGTAAAAATCTACTCCCTGCAATTTAAGTATACGGCCCCCCCGCAGCCTGTTGGAAAATTCCTATACCGTCTTATAAGGCTGAAGCACATGGCGGTGCAGTGTGTAGTTTAGGAAGGCATGGTGAGACTAGAAGAAAGCTGCAGTGAACCCAATTTTACATCAGCGTAATTTACAGCATCACTTTTTACCTTCTCCAAATTCAGAGACAGAACGTTCATGGAGTTCTTTAAAGTCTCTAAAAATGAAGTAACAAAATCAGTGTATGTAGTATGAATTCTGCAGAGAGACATAGCAGGTGAGTTACTTACAATTGGCTGTAGCTGGGCACCGGGGAGCATGAACTGCATCTGCTGTGCAATCATGGCAGCAGCTGTCTTTTGCTGTATAAGGTTATTTCGTCCATTGATTTCTAGCTGTGTTTTTAAGTGCGGCGGAGGGTGCAGATATTTACAGTTTTCTCTTGTACACCGGCCCTGGGGAAACAAAAGGAAGACAATATCTTTAAGTTATGATGTGTGACCATAACAAAGTTGTATATCTACAAAACGGTTGTCTGCTATTCAACTCACAAAATGTACAATAAAGACACCAAACTTTACAGATACAGCCAGACCCTCACTAGACTACACTGGCATATAGCAGTACCCATCAGGGGTGGCTGCTCCATTAGGGGCGCAGGGGCACCCAGCCCTTAATCTGCATACAGGGCACTAGATGCATGGATTTTAATGTTTTTTTTTTTAAGCACATGATTAGAGCCTGAGGCTCTAATTAGCTTCAAAAAAGGGTGAGCTCGGGGCGCAGAGCATTGTGCCCTGAGCCCACCCAGTTGTGTGACATTAGCAAATTAATATGCGCTAAGGTCTTCCTGTTTCTCCTCCCGGGCCAACCAGGAAGTGGGTCCTGAGGTCTTAGGACTCCCAGCAAGTGAGGGGGGCTGGGTTTGTTTGTTACCCCCCCTCCCACATACATGTTTTAGCTACAATTTCCACTAGAACATCATTTCAAAAGGTTTTATTAAACTTAAACTTCCCAACACCGTCTGGTACTTACCTTGTCTGCGTTTCCCCGTCGCCTGGTCCCAAAGGCTACATTTACACTTGAGTGCAGCACATTGAGGCAATTTCAAAAGCTCTGTTGCTCTTTTTGCGTGATTTAGGAGTACCTGAAAATTTATCTATTTATCTATCTATGGAGCTAAAAAAAAAAAAACATTAAAATCTGCCTGAAGAGAATCTATTGTATTTTTTCTAGTGATAGGCGCATGAGTGTTTATGTGTGAACAGACAGCTTCGAACTATGTGTCAATAGGGCCTAAATCTATTAGCTGCTATAATAACTGATGTCGTTCTTGTAAAATTTATCCAAAGAAGGTTTTTCATTTCAAATAGGAGGCAGAAGCACTAACCACCTGAGCTTTTGGAAGGTTTTACCCCCTTTATTACCAGGCCATTTTTTGATAATCAGCACCCTGCTACACTGGCAATTGCTAGGTCATGTAACACTGGTTATAAATTAAATTTATAGAATTCCTTTTACACAAATAGGGTGTTTTTGGTGGTATTTGATCAACGCTGTTTTTTTTCTATTATATAAAAAAGAAAAAAGACCAAAATAAATATATTATATATATATTTATTTTTTATTTTTTTATGAATATTTTCTACTTTCGGTTATGAAACATAACTATGAAAAAGTCAAAATTTCTTCATAATTTAAGGCCAAAATGTATTCTGCTACATGTCTTTGGTTAAAAAAAAAAAAAAAAAAAAAAAACCCAATAAGTGTATATTAACCGGTTCCCAACCAGCGCACGACGATGTACGTCAACAGAATGGCACGGGCAGGCATATTGGCGTACAGGTACGTCCAATCTTCAATGCCACCCTGCCATCGGGAGCGCGCCGCCGGTGGTGCGCTCCCGCACTGGTCGGGACCCCCGTGAGTCCGGTCGCGGGACCCGCGGACTCGATCGCCACGGGCATACCCGCGATCGTCTCACGGGACGGCTGAATGGAGGAAATGTGTATATTAACCGGTTCACAACCAGCGCCCGACGATGTACGTCGACAGAATGGCATGGGCAGGCATATTGGCGTACAGGTACGTCCAATCTTCAATGCCGCCCCGCCATCGGGAGCGCGCCGCCGGTGGCGCACTCCCGCACTGGTCGGGACCCCCGTGAGTCTGGTCGCGGGACCCGCGGACTCGATCGCCGCGGGCATACCCGCGATCGTCTCACGGGACGGCTGAATGGAGGAAATGCAGTGTAAACAGCATTTCTCCATTCTGCCTAGCAACTAGTGACGCTGATCTCTGCTCCATGTGATTGGAGCAGAGATTAGTGTTCACTAAATGAAAGCCTAACCCCCCCACAGTTAGTAACACACCCCTAGGAACACTTAACCCCTACACTGCCACCCACTGGTTAACCCTTTCACTGCCAGTGTCATTTACACAGGAATCACTGCATTTATATAGTAGTGATTACTGTATAAATGACAATGGTCCCAAAAATGTGTCAAAAATGTCCGATGGGTCCCCCACAATGTCGCTGTCACAATAAAAATCGCTGATCGCCGCCATTACTAGTAAAAAAAAAAAAAAAAAATTATTAATAAAAATGCTATAAAACTATCCCTATTTTGTAAACGCTATAACTTTTGCGCAAACCAATCACTTATTGCGATTTTTTTTTACCAAAAATATGTAGAAGAATACGTATCAGCCTAAACTGAGGGAAGAAAATGTTTTTTTATATATTTTTGGGGGATATTTATTATAACAAAAAGTAAAAAATAATTTATTTTCAAAATTGTCGCTCTATTTTTGTTTATAGCGCAAAAAATAAAAACCGCAGGGGTGATCAAATATCACCAAAAGAAAGCTCTATTTGTGGGAAAAAAAGGACGTCAATTTTGTTTGGGAGCCACGTCGCACGACCGCACAATTGTCAGTTAAAGCGATGCAGTGCCGAATAGCAAAAAGTGGTCTGGTCTTTGACCAGCAAATTGGTCCGGTCTGTAAGTGGTTAACTGGTTTGTGAGAAAGTTGTAGCATCTACAAACGACGAAACATACTTGAAAATTGATGAATCCTGATGTACTGACAGATGATCGAAATTCTAGAGGCCCTTAAAATGGCAGGAGAGTACAAATAACCCCAAATGATCTCTTTTTGGAAAGTAGACAGTCTGAGGTGTTTAGTAAGAGGCATTGTGAGGTTTTTGAAGTTGTCATTTTTTTGGGAAAAGAATCGTGATCTGTGATTGGCTACAGCTAAAATCACATGGTACAGGGTGCTGTGATTGGCCTAGGTACCATGTGATAGCTGTGGGCCAATTAAGGCATCACTGTATAGGAAGCACAGCTGTTATGAATGACAATCATTCATATCAACTTTGCTGTCATTGTGATACACGATCCCCGGGCCGCTCCAAGCGCCATGGTATCAGGGGCTGCAATCAGCTGTGTCCATTGATGGACAAAGTGGTCTTGGCGTGCTGAATGCCCCAGGTTGGATGACATACATATATGTGATCCAGCTTGTCCATGCCAGTCACCTGCATTAAGTGTACTGTGGGTGGTCAGTAAATGTTTAAAATAGTACTTTAAAAATAGCTAATGTTGATTGCGAGAGTAATCAATATGCTGCTAGCTCTACATAGATAGACATAGATAGATAGTACATAGATAGGAAAGTAGATTTTCCTTTTTTAATTTATTTTTTAAGATTCCTTCACTTGTTTCCTTGTTTGTGGTCAAAATTATGCAATATACCCCAGGAGTTTTTATAGGCATCCCCCTCCCCCTTTCATGTGGAGGAGGCTCTTTCTGAGCCAAGCACACTCTCCTGCCTGCATGCCTGATCTAATGGCAGATGGATTCCAGGAAGAAAATGCTACATAAATCATCTGTCCTTACTCAAGATGGCCGTAACTAAAAATGCTGGGGAGGAGGGGGTGATTTCACAGCAAAATAAAGGGATCTAGATGGATTAGTTTGTTTTGAATACTAAAAATAAAATAATGTAAATTTTATGCTAGTGGGGCTCAGATATAGTTACGTTTCACTTTAATAAAGTTGTTCCATTGAAAAATTTGAGAGGAAGGAGAGACCTTGACATTATTATAGTTGCTGAATGATAAAATTCATATGCAGGAAAAACTCCGGTCAACCTTAGAATTCTAAGACAAGCCTTCTCCTACAACTTAGCGTCCACGTCTAGAAACACAATAAATAGCAGGATTCAGCCTGGCATTAATGCAATAATACCTAGAATGGTTGTTATGATCATTATGTTATGCTCAGAGACTAAAAGGAAAAGCATGAAATGACAGGCTTCCTACAGTCAATATACTCGGCTTGATTATAGGCTGTGCCGGGTTTGTGTCCCAGAAATAAAGGGTTTCCTTTCAAACACCACAAAAGACAGCTTTCAACTCGCCTGCCCCTCCCCAGCACCAGGTCTTGGCTGTGCCTTGTCTAGTAGCCGGAGCTGTCAAGTTCTATGAAATAATTGGTTGGCATCCGATGTTGGCCTGGATGTAGAAACCAGCACTTGGGCACACAATGGCACTTCTGTTTTATATGTCAGTGTCCTGGAAAAGTAACAAGGAACAAGAGCATAACCTCTGAGATGTTCAAAGGCTGCTGCTTTACTCTGGTCCAATGATGAAGTGTTATAAATGTATCAGTAAATATAGGAAAATGGTCAAAACGGCCAACATTGCCTTCAACGTGCTTTAAAAGACCATTTAGGCAGATTACACAAACATTGACAATCAAATGGTTTTCTGACCATTGAGTGGAAAGGTTCAAATCAACAACCCAGTGGCATCACTGCTAGGCTTTCATGTGCCATTCTCCAGTCAATGTTGAAAATAGAAGCGTATCAAAAACCAAAAAGAAAAAACAAAAACACATTTGCAACTTCCTAGTCCATGAGTTTGGTGGCTGCATTTTTTTTTAAGCTTTTTTTTCTTTATTTTCACCTGGTGACCCAGGCCTGTACATCTGTTATTTTTCAATTTCCTTTACCAGACCAAGCTGTCCAGAAAAAGTGGCAATTAGCAGGTTAAGACAAACCATTTAACACCGACAGAGCTTACAATAGTCGGCACTTATTCCTTTATGTATGGGAAAAACTTTTACCTAAAAAAAGGGAGAAAAATAAAAAATGTTGTTGTGTTTGGCTTTAAATTTGTTAGTCTCCCCAGACTGACAATGCTATTGCCCAAAAGGTGTCTCCCTTGCTCCTCCACCCAGAGTGGAGACGCCCCAATACAGTTAAGCCCCTTTCACACTGCTCTGTATGCAAATCGTGGTAAAAAACGCAATTTTGATACGTTTCAGATGCGTTTCCCCTGCGTTTTTGGGCCACCTGTGAAAAAATGGACATGCGACTCAAAATTGCAAATAGCGGGTTCTTTTTTTACCACAATTTTTCTTAATTTCAATGGGAAGCTGCGTTTTTGGCGCATTTTTAAAAACGCACAGAAGATGCAGTGTGCAGGACTTTTCAAAATGCACCACCGCACCCACAGCGCAGTGGTGTGAAATGTCCCATATGATATAAAGGGAAACATTGGATCAGTGTGAAAGGGCTCCAAGTGTGCTAGTTGCTGGATTACTGAGTGAAGTAAAGGGGGGAAACTTAATAAACATAAAAGAAAAAGAATGCAGCCACATTTAAAGAGGAAGTAAACCCTGATGGGTTTACTTCCTCTCATTCCCTGCAAAGGTAAAGCATAATGGACTACTATGCATCGCATAGTAGTCCATTATGTGTCACTTACCTGACACAGGAGTCATCGCTGTCCCCTGTAGTCCGGCGCATCCATCTTCTCGGTGGGGTCTCGCAGCTCCGCCGCTGTCATTCGGCAAAGTCGTGATGACATCACTCCCGCGCATACGCACGGGAGCCGACACCCGTGGCATCTCCGTCATTGAAGATGCCACGCTAATTCCCCCCCTACGCGCCGCTGACAGCGGTGCCTGTCTTCGGGCAAATATCTCCTAAACCGTATAGGTTTAGGAGATATTTATTGGACCTACAGGTAAGCCCTAATCTAGGCTTACCTGTAGGTCAAAGTGTGTTGTAAGGGTTTACAACCACTTTAAGGACTGGTAAGCAACAATGTATTACTTTTGAGGATACTTGAAATGCTCATTAACCACGTCAATACCGGACACTTTCACCCCCTTCCTGCCCAAGCCAAGTTTCAGATTTCAGTGCTGTCACAATTTGAATGACAATTACTCAGTCATGCAACTCAAATGAAATTTATAATTTGAGACAGATGAGTTTTCTTCTGGTGGTATGTAAATCACCACTGGCTTTATTTTTTGTTAAATATTGTTTGATAGATAATTGCAAATAAATAATTTTCATAAGCTTATGCTAAAATGTATTGTGTGATAAACGCAGCGGATGACAAATCGCACTGCAGCGCAATCCCTAGGGAGCGCAAGAGGCGCAACTCATGGGAGGGCGTCATACAACGGCTTCGCCATCATTTGTGTCCTCAGACCAGGTGGGAAGCAGTTCAGGAACAGAGGTAGTGTTTTATATTAGTTATTGGCTTATTTTAGAAGATAATGCACCTTTATCCAGTAATCTACCAACTAATCTCAGATCATTTCTAAGCAATTTAAAGAATGGTCCATCAACTGGATTGTTTGCTAAATTACAACCAGGATCTGACCGAACGTAAATGACAATCCTGGCATACATAATCCAACCCAAGTTTCTGCGCATGACCAAACTCTGCAGAGCCTGGAAATGGAGTGTTTATATAATGACGTCAATATGGGAACCAGTCTGCAAAATGAATAAAGACATTAACAAAATTTTACAAGTTAAAAAAAGATGGGCTGGAGCTGGTCATATTATTGAATAGGGGTTCTATGTGGATCATAATCTTGCTTTTAAAACATTTAGCTATGGTCTACGAATTTTGTTTCTCTCTCTCACACACACACACACACACACACACACACACACACACATATATATATATATATATCTATCTATATTTTTTTTGTGATGCATCAAAAGTTGGTTTGACAGATCTACCAACGCTTCAAGATCCTTTACACGCAGGGCCCAGTCACACCAGAAACTGCACATAACTGCACTTTTGATTGCATGCTTACATACATTTGAAGCGTGTTTGAAGCATGCTTGACACGCATTTAAATGCATTTTGCACAGCATTTGCAGTGCATTTTTCTATACGTTTTTGGGCCTTACTTTCTTGGCTTACAGGGGCCCGGTCCGAGGCATTTGAAGGTCCTTACACTGGAAGCATTTAACATGCAGAAACCCCACCTTTTCACTAGATGAACTTCTAAAACAAAGAGCACACAGTTGTACAAAATTGAATGTCACCGTCTCTAAAATACCAAAAGGTGTGATTCATACAACTACAGCAAAATAAAATATATCACCAGCTTTTTTCACAAAAAAAAAATAAAAAAAATAAAATAAAAAAAACTGCAATGCATAAGCTCTCTATGTAAAAAGTAGTGCGGTGTAAAGAAAATGTATTGGCGGAGTCTCCATATTCCAAGTACCGAGCACCACAAGAGAATAATAGCTACTAGGTAACCACCACACTAATCAACAAACATCTCCCAGAAAACACTTATATCCCTCAAGTCTGGTCTGCCATAGGTACAAGATCACAGAACATCATATGCTGACATTTGCATGAACAAAAGACTAGTTGAACACATCTCATTACTACATTGTTTTTAGGGTCATCTCCATCCCACCCCACCCCTCGCTCTCCCTCTCAAGCCCTGCCGTTTTTTCTTTCAAATTAGGCCTCACGTACAGGACTGGTGCAAGGATTTTTGACACCCTAGGCAAAACCTCATTTTGCCACCCCATTGGCTCCACCCCTGACTCCATGCCCTTTGCTCTGCCCATGTGACAGAATGCGCCACTATACAGGAAGCTCTGCTTCCTTTAGCGCTGGCTCCAGTGCTGCGCTGCACCACTAACGGTCGGACTCAGTTACATGCTGCAGCCTGCGGAGCATGCAGACGTGGAGGGAAACCAGTGGCTGAGCGTTCCTAGGCAGCAGTGCGCCCTAGGGGGCTGCCTAGTTGTAGTACCGGCCCTGCTCACGTACACTGTTGCTGGTAAACTGACATTTAGGAGTAGTTGGGCTTTTTTTCAGCTGCCCCTGAATGCTCCTCTATGTTATTTTATCAGTACATGTACACAGGGTCATTTATAGTGGTTTCTAGGCAGTGGAGTTTAGAAGCATTTTTTGGAAAGCAAAAAAAAAATTTTAACGCGTGTAAATGCGGTAACTATCATTTAGTTTACAGGTTTTTTTTTTTAAACAGTAAAAAATTAAAAACACTTTTAAAATGCAAATGTGGCATGTAAACGCGGCAAAAGGCGCATTTTTAAACGACTGTTAGAATTGGTCAAGTTAAAATCGCTCAGGAGAGGCTGTAAACCGTCCCGTGTACATTATTAAACCTTAGGGTTTCTGTTGTAAGACTGTGTAACACTACCACTGCACAGCAGGTCTTACATCTTCTTCTTTGCTTTTATCAGAAAACTACTGTACGTAGTTTAAAGCTCTACCTATATAATCCATTCTATTTATATGCAGTCATGCAAGCTCTCGCACTAAATAGCTGCTGGTAAATCTAAAGAAGAATGTACATTCAGATTGTAACTTGGTGTGGCCAACTTAAAGACTAAAAATGGTATCTATGTTGAATGTGAATTATTACTTTAAACCACCCAAAGCAACCATTTCCATCCCAGTCCACAAATACATGGTAAATAGCAGCTTAAATACTTACCATATTTGAAAAGCACTGCTTCACAATCTCTCCAATGCAAGTCATGTGACCAAATGCCTAAACTACGGATCTCTGATTGGGAGTAATAAGGGGGAAGTACAAAGTGTATAATCCAATTTTTTTATATAGGTGCTAAAGAAATATGTAATGTTGAGTGCTCCTGTTATACAGGAGGGCTAGGGGGATCTCTGGATTTAAATCTAAGACAAAGCCCTATGGAGGGGACAAGTCACTGTTCTAGCTATGTATAAAATTTCAGATTGAGCTATTGAGCTCCTTAACAGGCTTTTTTCTCCCACTTGGACAGAAAAGTAAATAGAAAAGCATGGGGAAAAGCATAAAACTGCACATGCTGCCTGAATATGCAAGTACAAAATATAGTATGAATCATTTAAATATAATATATAAAAATACACTGTTTAGCCTTTACTTTATCACCTCCCATCTAATATTGAATAGGTCCCCGTTTTGCTACCAAAACAGCTCTGACTCGTCACAGCGTGGATGCCACTAGGCCTCAGAAGGTATGCTGTGGTATCTGTCTGTGGTAAGCTGTCAGTAGCAGATCCTTCAAGTCCTAAAAGTTGTAAGTTGGGATCTCCATGGATCAGATCTATATTTCCAACACATCCCACAGATGCTCAGTAGTGGATTGGGATCTGGAGAATTTGGAGGCCAAGCCAACACCTCAAACTATTTTTTGCAGTGTGGCGAGTGCATTGTCCTGCTTAAAGAGGCCACAGCCATCAAGGTATACCGTTTTCTCGGAAGGGTGTACTTGGTCAGCAACAATGTTTAAGTAGGTGGTATACTGGTGTCGAGTAACATCCACTGGGAGGACCCAACATTTTCCCAAAGCATCACACTGCCTCTGCCAGCTTGTCTTCTTCCCATACTGCATCCTGGTGCCATCTCTTCCCCAGGTAAGCAGCATATACACACCCAGCCATCTGCATGATGTAAAAGAAAATGGGATTCATCCGACATGGCTATATTTTGTGAAAGTTGTGTAAATCTCACGGAAAAGCATTTATAAATAGACTGCACAGGGGTTAATTTGTTGAAGGAATAAAATGAAATTGTAAGTGAACATACATGTTGGAAAGTGAGTGCTACCTTTGCAAAATACATAATAGTAAATAGGGTGAACCTTTGTGCACTTTGCATACGCAATTACACGGGAAATAATTAAAACAGAAATTTTGCAAGTGCATGATTGGTTGATTGAAGTCAACACAGCCCCAGCGGAAATGTATATGGCAAAATGAACATTCATTTTAGTATAGAAACTCTCCTGCCTCTTTATTCAACTTCAATAGCTTTCCCCTGGGGAAAAAGTAGGAAAAAAATAACGTAAACTGGAAAAGGGTTTTTTGGACACAAAGCAACTTCTTGTGCATTCTTGCACTGACTTTTTTAGGTTTGAATTGCTCCTCTCCACATTCTTTGACCCGACTTAGGAAATGCAACCTTCACCTTTTCTAAAAGGAAAAAAAGAATGAAACTGCTGCATTTTCAAGGTTTGAACATGACGTTGAAGCAGATGGCCTGCTTACACTGCAAGTTATTATTAGATAGACTATTAGTGCTAATAAGGTCATACGGAGTTTACTATATACACACTCACTGTATGTGAGGGATAAAAGGCAGACATATTTCTGCATGATACAGATCAAGCAAATTATAGACTGCACTCTTGATTCACAGTTCTAATGGCAAATATGCAGCATATCCTGCTTTGAATAATAAAAGGAGCATGATTATTCTTCCTATGACAGATGAAAATTCTCAGATATAATGCCTATATCTTTAAATCATGGTTTGGTTTTATGCTTTTAAGCAGAGACTGACAAAAAAACAAAATGCTCAGCTGAAATGCAAATAGGAGTACGGTTTTAACTGGCAAAAGGATTTATAATGCTCTGTGGTCGGCGCTATAGTAGGTCCTGGACACACCCAGCTTGTGGGAAGCACAATGAAAGGGACACAGTCCACTGATGAGTGCTGGCCTTCCACCTCCCAGTACAGGGTACTGCAGCAGGCTGCTGAACTACAAACAGCTATATTACAAAGCTAATATACATATACATTAACGTTTTTTTCTGCTAAAAGAAACGGATATTTGCGTTTAGTCAGATGTCATCCCGACACCCAGGGGCGGGCTGTGCAGGGTGGCAATTTCCCCCCAGGCTGTCCCAACTATATATCCAAAAGGGTCGGTGGCCTGCCTAATGCCAATTAAATTTTTTCTCAGAGGAAGTCGAGCCAGGGACATTCTGGGAGTTGTAGTCCAAGCGTGCTCAAGCTCCTGGTGGGGGAGAACTAAGAGCAGTCCAACGCAGCCAGGAAACTACAACTCCCAGAGCTTGGAGGCAGGCAGCGGCGGCAGCGGGCAGCAGGGCGCGCCAGGGAGTCGGGACCCCCATGACTGTCTCTGGCTGCAATTTTACTTGACCCCAGGAAAGGAGCATTAAACACCCAGGACCGAAGGAGGCTATGCAAGGACCCAATTAGCTGGCATGGCCAGCTGCCATTGCTGAGGTGAGAGACTCTGACACCCACAGCTGAACCCCACATCTACCCCCCCCCCCATACATCCCATTTACCCTGCCCCGGGCCAGTGCCCACCCAAGTAACCTCAAAATAACCCTCAACACCGTGGGCCTGCTGGGAGCTTACCATGGCCTGTTGATCCTGCTGGGAGATGGCCATGCCCAGCAGGACTCACAGGCCAGCAGCCAGTAGCACCCACAGGGCCTCAGGCAGCTCCCAGCAGGGTCCTGCTGGGAGCTGGCCATGGCCTGTGGAGCATGCTGGCCACTAGCCTAGGATGACCAGACATCCCTGGTTTCTAGGGACAGTCTCCGGACTGAGGACACTGTCCCTGGACCAAGTCTAGTTTTGCCAATTGTGGGGGGGGGGGGGGGTGGGTGCACTGTGAGCTGGAGTAGTGGGAGGGCACCCAGGGCTGGTCCTATTATGGGTACCACTGGGCCTATTGGGCTGCCTCAGAGGGGGGCGAGCGCCATCAGATTACACAGAGCGGGGATCTCTCACTTACCTGGCAGCCGCTGTCATATGAAGTCCCACCTCCTGGACTGGCTCCTATGATAGATAGCACACTGATCATGTCTATCATAGGAGCTGGGGTTTCGTATGACAGAGGCCATGCTGTGTAGTCCGGCGGCTAACCTCTCTCTAATACCCATGTACTGAACAGACTGCATTGATGGGCACTGATGAGGCTGAGCTGATGGGCACTGGTGAGGCTGTCAGCTTGCTGACTTCCATTTTCTTCATTGCATTTAGGCAATACTGCCTGGTCACAAACTTGCCTCCAGACTGCGATTATATAATGAAGGAAAAGTAGCACTTTTAATCTTTCTTCAAATTATAGACCTTTCCCAATTTGGAGTTTATCTTCTTCTTCTGTTTACTTCCTGGGGTCTCTTTCTTCAGGTGTCCATATCACTGTATGCAAACATGGACATTTCTTATTGGTGGAGGTGACACTACCAGTGGCCAGGTCCTCTCTCATAGGCTTCTGAGACAGGAGAACTCATGGGGGTGGTAAGTGGACTAGTGCCCTGCCTAGAGGATAATGAGCAGGGAAAAATGACTGCTTCGCCAGGGCATAAAATTTGCTTTGCTTAGAGGGAGCAGTCACTTTGATCTATTACACTGCAGGATGGTTTAGGAAGAGGTTGTCTGATGAGGACTGATGAGTAATGCTAGATGCTCACTATTTTTTTTTCAACCCAGCAGGCTGAACGAAGAAAAAAAAAAAACTGAAAAGCTCAAGAGGAGCTTGCTGTACTAACAATCCAACATTAGTAAAGCGATCTCCTGGCTGGGCTACTGTGCTCTGACAGGAGGAACACCCCCCTGGCCATTACACTCGCAGTCATTGGCCGAGAGCGCTGATCAGATGTGTAAAGGGGCTTAAGGTAATTGATGCACAAGGCACCATTTACATGTCATTTTTACCTAGAGTTGGGCTTAAAAATAGAAAGAAAATGACCCATGTTTTAAACCGTGCCTCCCCACTGCTCTTGCTGTATATAATTTGTAAGAAATCGCAATGGAATTACCTTGTACCCTGCCCTCCCATCTTAGCCTCCCCTTAAGTGGGCTTGTACGCTGCGGGGGCAGAAAGGTTTGTCTTGTCTCGTGACCACTGATTGGCCATTACAGTGGAACATGTCCAAAAAAACATCTGCTAATGACTGAGCACATAATTGGATGCCGATCGGCAGATGTTTTTTGGGCATGTCCCTTTAACAGAAGCCCGATGTTCGGCAGGTTTCTGTTGAACCAGGCCGATACCAGCCAATATTTGGCCCATGTGTAAGGGGCTCATGGTAAATCATGTACAATGCACCATTAACATTTTAAGCCCAGCCCTCCCTTTACATGGGCTTGTACACCGCAGAGGCAGAAAGGTCTGTTTGGCCATGTGGCGACAGTGATTGGCTGTCATAGTGGTCACATGATTGGGTGCTGGTCCAGTTTCCGAACATTTGTCAGATGACGAGCAGTTTTTGACAACTCAGTCTCTGTGCTGGGAGCAGGCAGTGTGTGCTCAGTGGAGAAACCTTTGCCACCCATAGATGGATATCTGTTGAGTGTGAGCATTAAAGACCACCCTCTTTGCCACAGCACATATGCATTACATAGGCGGCAACTGGTTGATCATCCAAGTGCTCACCTTGGAAATTTTGGACTTATCCAATAAAGCAGTGAGTGAAAAAAATGATGTGCAAAGTGCAGTAACCCAACCACAATAACCAATCAGAATTAATCTTTAACTGATCAGCCATCTGATCACATAAGAAAGTCAACAGAATTTTCTCACAGCTGCTGTGTGACTCACTCAAAAAGTATGGAGGAGTCTTTCAAGCACAAAAGCAAGTATATGCATGTTCTCATGTAAACGTGCTAACCTAATGTGATTGTACAGCAAAACTTACTGTATATACAGAACTTTATTTTTCAAAGTGCCCTAAAAATCCATCAATTTCCTTTGCATCGATGAAAAAAAAAATGCATATTACCTGGTGCTGCCTATATGGTACACATTCATTTGTGGCTACAGGGACAATGCAGTCTACAATGCACAGAGCACAGCCGTCTCCACCAGTAGGATCTATCTGCATTTGGAGGAAAAGTGTAATATTCCTGAAGCAAAAGCAGCTAGAATTTTGTCTGTAAAATTATTGAGTATCTGGAATTTAAATACTGCTATTGGCTCTAAAGAATGTGATTTCTACGCTGGAGGTGCACAGCAGTCAGCTTCATGCATTCAGGCAAGTAAATCATTGTCATAGAAATTGTGTTGCTCCGCAGTACACAACTGGTAACTTCATGAATGATAAACACGATTTTATTCAGATGTGTATTAACCGCTTCCCGACCAGCCGCCGCAGTTATACTGCGGCAGGCTGGCTCCCCTGAGCGAGCTGACGTAGCTATACGTCGGCTTGTGGGGTAAGGATAGTAAGCGCATGCTCATTGCACAGCGGGGGGGGCGATGCTTGTGGCAGACAGTCACGATCGTGAGCAGGAGACACAGAACAGGGATGAGCGTGTGTAAACAAACAATTTTCCTGTTCTATTCTGAGAGGAATGACAGATCGTGTGTTCCTATTAGCTAGGAACCATGATCCGTCACTTCCCCTAGTCAGTCCCCTCCACCTTCAGTTAGAATCACAGCCGGTGACAAATAGTTAGAAATATGCCCAAAATAAAATAGAGAGAGTAACTTTTTCAGAGAAAGCCTGCTGTGCCCACAAGTACACTTAGAACTGTGTGAGATCAACGTAAACAGTGCGCATGCGTTTGTTCACTGCGTGGCCAAAACGTTGGTAAATGTTAAGCAACATGCATGCAATTGCACGGGTTGAACGAGCGCACCTCTAAACTTGGACACTTTTTACACTGGTTCACCTTTATGTATTTTTTTTTAAGGAGATTTGCACACGGGTCATGTTACGTTGCCAACATGTGACATGCACCTCAATCCTCTAGCTCCTCCTAAAACGGCATTTAACCTTCCCCCTCTAAAGCATACGATTTCCTTGGGCTTACTTTTGCTTTTAAAAGGGGAACGCCACACTCCACTCTATTCTCCAAAGGTTGTGAGCTGCCTTCACCAATCCAAACCACATCCTTTCTCAGAGCATACAACAGGGCCAGCTAGGAAAGGGGAGAGAAGAGCGATCGCCCAACCCCCTCCTGAACCATATAAGGCCACATGCACTCAACATAGTTGGCTGCCTTTGGGGCATGTTGGGCTCAGCCCAATACCAACCACAAAGCACCTTGTTCCCACTAGTTTAAAGGGGTTTTCCACATTCCATTAAGCCCCGTCTGCAGCTCCCACAACCCCAGCCTAGGATTGTGTGGAATGGTATTTGTTCTATAACTTTTGCCCATGTTAGGCTCTTTTTTTGCCCTGCTGGACAGGGAGGTGTTTGTCCCATCTGTAATTTTGTAGCATACTGGATGATGTGCTTACATTTTGGACAGGGGGATGGCTTATTTTGTGCTAGCTGCATTTGGGTTGTTCTGTTCATGCTCAGGGACTTTTATTTTTTGTGCTTTTAGTGTGTGAATAGCACTTTGATTTGTCTGGGCATGCCCAGTTTTTTTTTGGGTTAGTAATTTAAGGACGTCCTTAAGAGGTGTACCCATTTGAAGTTCTGTGTCTACATATGGTGAACTTGCATTTTGTGGGTTTCATGGACTGCGCATGTGTTTTCAATTGCCTCATTAGGACACAAACCTATGTTATATAAAGCTTGCCGATAGCATTCTTTACCTTGCCCTGAAAAGAGGAAAGCTTGCTCGATGGTGTGTGGCAAGAGTACATTTCAGTGTTTTTAGAGAGTTTGCAACACGTATTTTCTCTGTGTATTTTATTATGTCTTTGTAAAACAGATTTTTCACTGAAATTTTTTTGATGTTGTCAACCTGCTTGTCGGTTTTTAGTTTCACTTTAATTGTCTGTGCTGCATTATTTTACAAAATATTCCAAATCAAGCTGTTGTGCCTACTAAACGTTTAAATCCTTAAGAGACTGTGTGCGTTCCTTTTAACTCCAGTAAATTTCCTCTGCAGATTGGTTTCCTCGTGCCTTCGTGGTAGCATATGCATGGATTGTGCGTATGCTGCCATGGATAGGCACCAGGAAAGGAAAATGACAGAAGTATTCAATTTTCCATTTTAGTACAGTGGTTCTCAGCCTCAGTCCGAGTACCCCGGACAGGACATGTTTTGGGAATTTATCTTAGCTAGTTAAATAGCTGTCCAAAATAACAAGCCATTGACTCAAAATTAAAGCTCTTGTGCAAGATGAAGGTAAACCTGCAAATATGGCCTGTTGGGGGTACTTGACAAGGTTGAGAAGCACTGATTTAGAGCAGTGCGCTAAAATCTAGCTCAAGACAATCCTATTCTAAGTGTGGGCATTTGAGGGAAACCAAGAGAGTATTATAACGTACGTACGTACGTACGTACGTACGTACGTACGTGTGTGTGTGTGTGTGTGTGTGTGTGTGTGTGTGTGTGTGTGTGTGTGTGTGTGTGTGTGTGTGTGTGTGTGTTGAGCTTTGTGTCCCTTTTCTGAAAATTGGCTTCACTTCCTGTCCCATAGCCAAACAGGAAGTGAGGGTAAAACCCTAAAAATGTCTTTCCTTGGGGACACACAGGTCAATCTAACGTCCCCATTAGGCAAATTGCACTCTAGCACTTTGTGTACATCCCACATTATTAGGTATTTTGGGGTTCATTAAAAGGGCAAATCCACTCTGCAATACAAGTGTACGCATTGTAAATCTGAGGGGAAGCACTGGTGACTTTATCATCCAATCATGTAGAAGCAAAGATGCTGTTTTTTTATTTTCCTTGCATTACTTCCAAGTGCACTTGTAGTGCAAAGTGGATTTGCCTTTAGTAAATAAACTCCAAAGCCCAAGATACCTAATAATTTGGGGTGCACACAGCAAAATGCCAGAGTGCAATTAATCTAATGGGGAAACTATTTAGATTGACCTGTGTGTCCCCATGGAAAGACATTGGTAGGGTTTTACCCTCACTTGCTTCCTGTTTGGCCATGGGACAGGAAGTGAATACATTTGAAGGAGCAACTGGCAAAATGTGGGAGGCGGCTTCACCCTATCGGTGGTGCAGACATCCCCAAAAACAGACAAAATCTCTAGTTCTTCTGCATTATATCCCCAAGAAAATACAAGAAAGGATTTAATTTAGTTTAAGTTTGCAAAGACACATTCCCAAGTTCAACTGTGATGCGTGTCAATGGCCCATTTAGACCTTGTTTAATAGAACACACCAGTTGTCTTTCACTATAAACATTTGTTAGTCCAGTCCTGGAAATCCGCATCTGCTTTACTATTTCCATAAAAATTGGGTTCTTGCAGCTAGATGCGCCAAATGCATCTAGATTTGCAACTGCTGTGTGCGTGGAAGTATGTACCCATGGCGCATATCCTGGAAGTGGTGGCCAGCACACAGGAATGACATCACGTCCCTCAAGGAAGTTACTTGTACTGCCAATATCTTCCCACCACCATGCTCCGCTCACTGTTCTCTGAGGAAGAGATGATCCTTATTTGCAAATTAAGATAACTGATTTTTACATGGGGTTGTGTTTGTGTGGGTCATGTGTGTACAGGTGATACTCTAAAAATTAGAATATCATGGAAAAGTTCAGCGATTTCACTAATGCAACTTAAAAAGGTGAAACTAATGAGATGGTTCAAGCCGCGATTTGTCACAATTGTGATGATTATGGCTTACAGCTCATGAAAACCCCAAATCCACAATCTCAGAAAATTTGAATATTACATGCAATCAATAAACCAAGGATTGTACATAGAACAATATGGGACCTCTGAAAATTACAAGCGTGCATTTGTACTCAGTACTTGGTTTGGGCCCCTTTTGCAGCAATTACTGTCTCAATGCACCATGGCATCGAGGCCATCAGCCTGTGGCACTGCTGAGTTTACAGAAATCCAGGATGCTTCAATAGTGGCCTTCAGCTCTTCTGCATTGTTAGGTCTTGTGTCTCATCTTTCTCTTGCAGATGCTCTATGGGGTCCAGGTCAGGTGAGTTTTCTGGCCAATCAAGCACAGTAATACCACAGTCATTGAAGCAGGTTTTGGTGCTATTGGCAGTGTGGGCAGGTGCCAAGTCCTGCTGGAAAATTAAGCTTTTTCACAATATTCAAATTTTTCGAGTATCACCTTCATGTTTAAATGATTTGGCCTCAAAACACACACCTCCGTTCTGTGTACAGATTCACTTCCAGGCCAATGTATATTGCTTCCTGCTGCAGTATGTGTATATCTATATAGTTTCTTGTGTCCACCAGCAGAGAGAAGTTCGGTAGATGCCACACTCCCAATTCTGGAGGCATAATAATGGTTTACCACAGGGTTTTCAAACTATGACCCTCCAGTTGGTCAGGAACTAAAATTCTCGTCATGTCTGAATGTCAGATTTACAATGCCTCATAGGATGTGTAGTTCCACAACAGCTGGAGAGCCGTAGTTTGAAGATTCCTGATCACTCTAGCATGTCTTGAAAAAAGGTGTTTTTTCATGCGTCTTGTATAATGGCCAAGAAATATCGTTGGTAAAAAAAACAAGTGGGTCATGGCACAGCTACATTCCCAATTTGGCGCTTAAGACGGTCATGCACTATGCAATCTGATTAGCCAATCTCTATACAACTTGATATTTAGGCAATAGAAAGATGCACTTGAACAATGTATTCAAAATATAGGAAATCAAACTGGCTCTTGCACTAAATCTAATTTATTTAAGAGCTAACTGATTGCAGTGTATGTTCACCTTTAAAGGCCAAGATCTGAAAATATTAATTTATTGGGTGTAGAAACACTTCTCTGTTCTTTGTAATGCATTAAGGGGGGGGGGGGGGGGGGGGAAACAAAAAAAATAAAATAAAATAAAACACTTCAAAAGATATATTAGAAGTGATAGGAATGAGATTAGCACCAAAAGGGTTAATTAACTGAGTTCACCTCTTAACTGCCCAACAAGACACATCTAATGAGATTAAATAAACCAACTGTATTGGGCGTGCTCTATTATTAATGAGAAAAACGCAATTACCCTATTTAGCACCAGTTGCAGTTCACATATGCGGGGATTTGTCGTTATTTGCACTTCAACGTGCACCGATTCACATGTTCAATTAAGGACTTTTAAAGCACACCAATTAAAGTATGAACTGGCGCAGTTACTTCTTAGTAAATCATGCCCCTAGTCAGATCATCATTACCTCCGTTGCAATAAGATATCTGCAGCACGGTGCCTGAAATGTGCCTTTGTCTACGAACTCTGCATTTTTTCTCTTTTCAGGAGCCATTGCATCCAGTCTCATTTATGTAAATCGCTAAAGACCATTTTCATTGTGCATCCCCATTACCAGGGATCAAAGTCTTTACCAAGTAACTATAGACCTGTTAGTTTAACTTCTATAGCCAGGAAGATACTGGAGAGATTAATAAAAGACCATATCGACAAGTTCTTGCTGGAAAAAAAAAAACACTTTAAGCAACAGACAGCATGGATTAATGAAAGACAGAAGTTGTCAGACAAACCGGATTTCTTTTTACAAGGAGGCAAGTAAAACCTTGGACAGAGGGGGCGGTGGACGTGATATACTTGGATTTTGCAAAGGCGTTCGAAACAGTTCCCCACACACGGCTCATGTGTAAGGTAAAGTCTACAGGTTTGGCAAGATCAGTTTGTAAATGGATAGAAAAGTGGCTAAAAGACAGAATTCAGAGAGTAGTGATTAATGATTCTTACTCTGAATGGTCTAAGGTTATTAATGGTGTACCCCAAGGTTCAGTGCTGGAACCCTTACTTTTTAACATCTTTATAAATGATATTGGGTCTGGGATCAAAAGTAACATGTCTGTCTTTGCAGATGACACCAAGCTATGCAGTGGAATAACGTCCTTACAGGATGTCTCCAATTTACAAGCCGACCTCAAATACACTGTCTAATTGGGCGACTATGTGGCAGATGAGGTTTAAATGTTGATAAATGTAAAGTTATGCACTTGGGGGCTACGAATATGCATGCATCATACATATTAGGGGGAGTACAACTAGGGGAATCCATAGTGAAGAAGGATCTGGGGGTTTTGGTAGATCATAAGCTCAATAATAACATGCAATGCCAAGCTGCAGTTTCCAAAGCGAGCAAAGTCCTTTCTTGTATTAAGAGAGGTATGGACTCCAGAGAGATAATTTTGCCCCTGTTCAAATCATTAGTAAGACCTCACCTGGAATATGCAGTTCAGTTTTGGGCACCAGTTCTCAAAAAGGATATCGGGTAACTGAAGAAAGTGCACAGAAGGGCAACCAAACTGATAAGAGGCATGGAGGCGCTCAGCTATGAGGAAAGATTAGAGGAACTGAATTTATTCACTCTTGAGAAGAGAATAAGGGGGGATATGATCAACATGTTCAAATATATAAGGGGTCCATATAGTGAACTTGGTGTTGAGTTATTCTCTGTACGGTCAACCCAGAGGACACAGGGGCACTCTTTACGTCTCGAGGAAAAGAGATACGGAAAAGTTTCTTCACAGTAAGAGCGGTGAAAATGTGGAATAGACTCCCACCAGAGGTGGTTATGGCCAGCTCAGTAGATTGCTTTAAGGACTGGAAACTTTCCTGAATGTACATAATATAACTGGGTACTAACATTTATAGGTAAAGTTGATCCAGGGAGAATCTGAATGCCTCTTGGGGGGATCAGCAAGGAATTTTTTCCCCTGCTGAAGCAAATTGGAGCATGCTCTGCTGGCATTTTTTATTTTTTTTTGCCTTCCTCTGGATCAACTGTGGGCATAAAATTGGGTATATTGGATTGTACGATATTTTTTATTTATTTATTGTTTTGAAGGTTGAACTTGTGTCTTTTTTTCAACCTAACTAACTATACTATATATAAAAACAGATTTTATTTTTTTAGTTTAAAAAGCCACATTTTTAAAACTACTTTATATAACAAAACCAAATTAATTTTTATTTTTTTCATTTCAACCAATATGCAGAGCATGATGGGAATTTACCATAATGAATATAGGCAATTTCATATATTGTAGCATTTAAAAATTTGGCACATTTTATTTTTTTACATTTAAAGCGGTTCTCCACCCTAAAGGGGAAGTTCCGCTAATCTGATCCCTCCCCCCCCTCCGGTGCCACAATCTGCACCTTTCAGGGGGGTGCAGTTACCTGGATAATCCAGGTATCTGCACCCACTTCCGGGACAGACCGCCGCAGATGCCCCGCCCCCCCATTGTGTTCTGGGAAACACACAGTTCCCAGGACACAGCGGGGACCAGAAGAGACGTGCAGCACGACTCGCGCATGCGCAGTAGGGAACCAGGCAGTGAAGCCGCAACGCTTCACTTCCCGATTCCCTGACAGAGGATGGCGGTGGGGGCAGCAGAGAGACGAGCGATCGCTTGTCATCTGCCGACGGCATCGCTGGACCCTGGGACAGGTAACTGTGCATTTATTAAAAGTCAGCAGCTGCAATATTAGTAGCTGCTGGCTTTTAATATTTTTTTTTTTTGGCGCAGAACCGCTTTAACATATACTGTATTTTAAGACAATTGTACAGCTTTAATAGAACACGATGACCCACAAACACGTCAGCAGTCCCATGAATCATACAATTGATCACAGAACTGGTGTAAAGTGGTATATAAAAGGTACCACAGGTTCCCATGGTGAATGCCGTAACTTTGATCTATTTTGACCTGAAATGTATCGAAAGCCACTATTCCTATTGAAAAAGGACGTTCTAAATGCATGTGTGTACCTTCCTTGGCATCACAAGCACAGAGAAGCTTTAAGGCTTATGCACACAGGACGATTAAACACTAGCACTGCTGTCAAGAAAAAGCAGAGCAGAGAATTTTTTTTGAATGGCGTTAAGCCAGGGGTTGACAAATTTGCTTGGAATCTAGGAGCCAGCTTAAAAAGTTAGGAGCCAGGTCCGTGACGACGATCCGGACCTGTCCCTGGCCTGACATGGAGACGAGTGAGGGGAAGATAGCAGCGCCGTCGCCGCCCCCCCGTCTCCAAGTCATTGCCCATAGCTCTTAGAGGGACATTTTATTTTTTTCAAATGACAATTTTTTTTTCAATTGCATTTTAGTGTAAATATGAGATCCGAGGTCTCTCTGACCCCAGATCTCATATTTAAGAGGACCTGTCATGCTTTTTCTATTACAAGGGATTTTTACATTCCTTGTAATAAGAATAAAAGTGACACAACATTTTTTTTAAAAGAACAGTGGAAAAAAAAAAAGTTAAAATAAAGCAGAAAAAATAATAATTTTTAAACGCGCCCTGTCCTGCCCGCATATAAAAATCGGTGTTCGAACCACACATAGGAGGTAGCGCCGTGATCGGTAGAGCGAGAGCAATAATTCTACCCCAGACCTCCTCTAACTCAAAACGTGCAACCTGTAGAATTTTTTTAAACGTCGCCTATGGAGATTTTAAAGGGTAAAAGTTTGTCGCCATTCCATGAGCGGGTGCAATTTTGAAGCGTGACATGTTGGGTATCAATTTACTCGGCGTAACATTATCTTTCACAATATAAAAAATAATTGGGCTAACTTTACTGTTGTCTTATTTTTTTATTAACTAAATTATTTTTCCCAACAAAAGTGCGCTTGTAAGTCCGCTGCACAAATACGGTGTGACAGACAGTATTGCAACAACCACCATTTTATTCTCTAGGGTGTTAGAATAAAAAATATATATAATGTTTAGGGGGTTCTGAATAAAGGGAAGAAGAGGCAGGTAATATAATACAGGCAGAGGAATCTTCATTAACATTGCTGGTTTGTCATACCAACGGCGACCACAAGAGGGCGCCAGATTCCATAATGAATCATAGGACCGCAGAAGGCCTCAAAGCCGCGGCCCAAATTTTCGGCCGCCGGCGGAACGGCCCGACGCGATCACGCTGGGGGGGTCCACAGACACAGGATACCCCCAGCTGTGCTGCCCCAGGCGCGAGGTCGCTATTTCTAGTCGCCAATGCGACCTGGCGACCGGGTTTTGTCGAGCCCTGCGTTAAGCTGCGTTTTTCCACATCCTAACCGTTCTGTATTGAATTCGATTGTTGCTGTATTGTTTCCCTTTTATATTGTAAGCATTGAGAAAACTGTTGGCGCTATATAAATCCTGTATAATAATAATTTTTGAGACTAAGGGTTTACAGTAAAAACACTCCCCAAAATGTAAAACGTGGCTAAAAGCTTGTTACATCGCTAAGCCGCATTTTAAATTTTTAAAGCCAAGAAGCCTCTGCTCCAGGATGCACAAGCAGTCATTTTTTACTGCCCCTAAATGCTTATGCCTCCGAACTCCTGTGAAAGTTTGTGTGCGCATGAACACATAGGCCAACATGGAGGAGGGAGTAAAAAATAAATAAATAAAAAACACCACATCGGATGCCCCTAAAAGCATCTGAAAAAACATCCTGTGTGCATGAGCCCTTAATATCAAATATCAATATGAGCAGTGAAGTTCAGCATCCTTTGCTGGACAGCCTTAGTTTCCAGTAGGACTTTTCGGGAGGGCTCGGGCCAGCCATGATTTTGCCAATTAAATTAAGGTTTACATCAGTGTGCCACAGGTTTCGGGGGTCCAGTGAAGTTAAAGGCATGTAAAATCCTGCCGCTGCTTCAACTTCATTTACACTGCATTTCTGGCCTATTTTCAACAGAAAATACATTGATTGAGCCCAGGTTCACACTGAGCTATGGGAATGAAGCCGTGCGAGTTCAGCTGAATTTCACTCCTGCATGTTAGTCCAGATTTCGGCTGCGATTTCAGAGACATCTGTGCAGCTTTCTGCACAGATGTCAATGTAAATTGCAGCCTGAAATCGCAAAAAGTAGTACAGAAACTACTTTTTGAAAATCGGTATGGCACTGTAGATGCGGTATCGCACCGATTAGGATGGTGCCATTGACTGCAATTGCCACCAATTCAAAACACTCCAGTGTGAACCACGGATAAGCATCTTCTAAACCTCACTATACACAGCCTAAACTTTGACTGTTGGAAAATGTCTGTAAGGCAGGCCATACACAGTCGAATTTCGAACAAATTTTCTTTTCAAAATCAGAAAATTCGTTTTTTTTGTGATCCGATGATGCCACCATTGATTTTCGAAATTCGGCCGACCAAGCCTTCACTTTCACCTCATGTTGCTACAGAAAAGAATTTTCTTGGGCGGGAATCTTCTTTTCTCTCCGTAAATTTTCTTTTATCTCCGTACATTTTCTTTTATCTCCGTACATTTCTCGCACGATTCTCCCATCATTGATTAGAAAATCGTTCGTTTTTCAAAAAATTTCCAACATGTCCGATTCCTCAAATTTTATTTCCACACGAAAATCGGCTGTTGCTGCAGCCCACTAATGCTGCGAAATTCATACGAAAATTCTTAGATACGATTTTCTAAAGAAAATTCTTTCGAAATTCGAACCGTGTATGGCCGGCATTAATAAGCATCAAGTGTTCCTATTTGACAACTGTTGCCGCATTGTGCTGCATTCACCCATTGGTTTATGGAGAATATTCCAGCATGTCTTGGTAGCATAATGATGTGACCGAGGATAGGTAGCCATTTTACAGCTTTTAGTTTTATTAAAAACATCTGCCCTTTTATGGAAGGGTTTATGGAAGTATGTCCAGTTCATATAATCTAAGAGGGAAGCCTAGGATTACACGTTGCATTTTCTGCATGAGGTTTAGTACATACACAATGTAATACAGTAATATGTTTTTGCTTCTATTTCCCATTTGATATAACCCAGATTATTAGTATAAATACTAATACACTGCATGGTACTACTAATCTTGAGGGAATTTACCTCTTTATCTCGTCTTAAAAAAAAGAGGGCCCACTATTTTTTATATTTGCCCCAGCCTCACTCTTCCCAAATAATTACTGTTATACTTGGAACCAGAGTATTTGCCATTTTCCATAATTTTCACCTGGTGATTCTACACTTCCAGTAAGTAGGGCGACAACACTCACTCTACTCTATGAGTAGAACAGAAAAAAAAAGGGACAGGACTACCCAAGTATCCTCCTCTCCACAACATAGAAAGGTGAGGTTCTATAGTCCTCAGAGATAACTGGGAACAATTGATAAGAGTGCAGCATAAGCAGAGAGCACAGGGAGTTATCAGCTGAAATGATGGGTACCTTTTGGAAGAAAAGCCGAATGGCTCTGGGAATGGCTGGATAGTGAAAATCACTGGAACAGTAAAAGTTAAAAGGAGAAGCTCGTTTGGCTTTGCACTCTTGTGACCTGTTTTCAGCAGACAGCTGGCTGAAGCAGTTGTCGGCTGACGAGACAGAGCAGGTCCAGGCTGGGGAAAGATCGTGTCCATATGGTCAGGATCCATCCAGATGCCTGGACTGGCACCCAGCTCAGCCTCTCCGTGAGCTGCTGAGAACGCTCCCCAGCCGATCCCACCCCGGTACAGTCTTTCTTTAAAAGTCCAAAAAAAAAGATTCTGCGGTTGAGTCAAGGCTTTATCAACCACAATTGCCAATTACCATGGTGGCAACAATTGTAGTAGTAGCTGACATGGGTACAATCCTTGACCTACTTTAAATAAATGGATCCCAAATAATTAATTTTTAAAAAGGTCTTTAGAATTACCAAAACGCAATGCTATTGGGTTGTTTCTAGGTTCTCATGGGCTTCATAATCAGCGATACTTCAGTGTTAGTTTTAGGGATTGCCTTGATTAGTATTTTTAGTACGCTTAAAAACAAACTGTTGTTGCCTGGAGAAATGCCAACAATCAACCTCATTTCTGCCCATATAAACACCTTTCCTAGGAAATTAGACAATTTCTTGCTATATAAATAAAAGGTAAAACACACAATCTTTACTACAGTGTAAAATTTGACTCTAGTTAGGTGTTAAGTACTGCTTTTATTTCAGGAAGTTAGGTGCTCACTGAAATTCTGGCAGGATTAACAGGTTACCTTCTAATGATATAGACCAGGGATATGCAATTAGCCCACCTCCAGCTGTTGCAGAACTACAAGTCCCATGAGGCATAGCAAGACTGACCGCCACAAGCATGACACCCAGAGGCAGAGCATGATGGGACTTGTAGTTTTGCAACAGCTGGGGAGGTCTGCTAATTGCATATCCCTGATATAGACCAAAAGAGAGCAAGTAATAATTTTACAGTCACTTTAACCACTTGCCGCCCGCCCTATAGCAGAAACATGGCGGCAAAGTGGTTTCAAAATCCTGACCGGACGTCATATGACGTGATCAGGATTTGGAGCCACTGCGCGCCCCCGGGGGGCGCACATCGCAGTGATCGTTGTTGCAGGGTGTCAGTCTGACACCCCGCAACTACGATCTCGGTAAAGAGTCTCCGACGGAGACTCTTTACCACGTGATCAGCCGTGTCCAATCACGGCTGATCACAGTGTAAATAGGAAGAGCCAGTGATCTGTCAGATGCGAGTAAAGGAGAGCTGATCGGCTGCTCCTGACAGAGGGGGTCTGTGCTGATCTATTATCAGTGCAGCCCCCCCCCCCCCCCAGGATGCTCACACTGGACCCCCAGGGACGCCAGACCACCAGGGATGCCCAGCACCAGGTACGCCACCCTAGACCACCAGGGATGCCAGTCAGTGCCCACAATGGATACCAGTGCCCACAATGGGCATCAATGATTGGCATGCATTGTTTGGCACTGATTGGCATCCATCAGTACAGTATAATCCGTGCCACCTATCAGTGCCCATCCGTGTCGCCCATCAGTGCCACATAGTGTCCATCAATGCCACCTCATCAGTGCTACTTCATTGGTGCCCATTAGTGCCACCTTATCAGTGCCCGTCAGTGCAGCTTCATCAGTGCCCATCAGTGAAGTTTTGAAACAAAAAAAATTTCGGCCATTTTTTTTATTTGTTTAGCAAAAAATAAAAACCATAGAGGTGATCAAATACCACCAAAAGAAAGCTCTATTTGTGGGAAAAAAATTATAAAAATTTCATTTGGGTACAGTGTAGCATGACCGCGCAATTGTCATTCAAAGTGCGACAGCGCTGAAAGCTCAAAATTGGTCTGGGCATGAAGGTGTTTAAGTGCCCTGTATTGAAGTGGTTAAGCACCTAACCATATGCATATTAGTTTAAAGTCCTAGTTAAGGCAAGGTGATCTTTACATTTTCTTTAAAGCCTTCTATTTTCTTTAATTCTGATGTATAAATTATTTTCTACTAAAAAAGCAAAAATGTATACCCCACTATGGAACGTACTCGGGGAGCTTTGCTAGTGTATTGGAACAGAGACTATAAAAACAGACCCAAATTCCGGTGTCATAACTCCGCACCCTCCTTCTGCTTTGCCATTTACAAAGCACAAATGTAGCAACAACACAGGCTGTGCTTTGTGAATGGCAAAGTGGGAGAAGGACACTGACGATCAATGGGAACAGGCTCTTGCCACCATTTATAAAGGCTCTGTCCATTTCAACTCAACAACATAATTTTAAAGGTCTTCTCTTGCTGGTATCGAACCCAGCACCTACTTAGTAAATTGTATCTGACTGTTCCTGATCTGCTAGAGATGCAATCAAGCACCAGGAACAATGCCTCATATGGTGCAAGTTCAATGTGGGAAATTCTATTGGAAAGCAGTTTGTGAACGACAAAGTTGGGAAGCAGAGGCACAAACACCAGAACTGGTTTCAGTAATAGAAATTGCTCCACTGCGGTTGGGAGCACTATGCAAGCACAGCTCGCCATGTACTTTACAACAGCAGCTAAGTTTTGGGTTTTAATCCCTGGCATTTTATAATTTATTGTTCCAGAACAATCAGCAGAAGCTACCTATCCCATGTTCCTGATAGTCATCGACTATTTATATTTTTCAAATTTTTGGGTAGAAGTACAGTCCTGTTACTTACTATCAGTTTGGAAGAAGTGCACTCTTTGAAAAATGCTGACAAACATTACTTGTTGATTGTTACCAAGACATTAAATTGAGAATACAGATTAAAATGGTTACTTTCTAGATTAAATTACTTGCATGTATTTTTTCTGTTATACTATACAGGTCAATACCCCGATTTTGATGAGCGTTAGGACTTACAGTACTCGAGGTATACAACATAGTTGCTGCCATGAAAATGAACAATGGCCTGACCGGTGACTGTGCAATAACGATAACATCTACACAATGGCAGCTAAATGAACATTATTGATCTCTAAATGGACGTACTTATGATTCAAGCACATACCAATCCATCATTTAATGGGAAAGCACAGTACTAAAAGTAAGTCCACTTGTATAGCGCTACATAAAATGCAACCTTAAATGGTCAGTCCATCCAAAAATGATACTTCCAGTAGGCGTTTGGTGAATAATTTTTTTTTTTTTGAGGGAGCAAGAGAATCTAGAAAACTTCCTAAAAAGGAGTTTAATACTGGCCTTTGCAGTAAGGAGCACATGAAAGGGTGACATACTGTATGTCAAAAAAATAAAGAAAAATCCCAAGCTCACTTACTAGCCAGCCTGCAACAAACCCAAATTGATCTTGTCCAACAGTTCACAATAAAACTAAGAAGTTTAGTTTGCACACGTTTGCAAATACATGTGTAAGCTGCAGCAGCCACATGACACCCCAGTGTACTGTAGTTCCAACTATAATTTTGAAAGTCTGAGTTCGAGCACATATATAATAATGGATAGATTAAGGGCAGGTATACCTGGAGGGAGCTCACCCCTCCTTAAAAAGGTATAGGAACGCACTGGACACCAGCAATGGCACAATGGCAGCAAAGGTATCCAGTGAAGTCTATAGTTCCTGGTTCTGTTCTCAAACACCGAGATCTTGTGACTCAAGTCTCAGAAAACTTTGGCCCGTTTATTCTCCAGTATCCAACATCAGTCTAGCAGCCTAGAAGGAATTCATTTGTAGACGGGCACACACTAATATTACATATTAGAAGAAAATAGTAAAAAAAAAAAAAGGAGGGGGGGGGGAATAAGGACAGACTCACTTTATATAGCTTTATCTGCATTTTATCAAATTCCTTGTAGACAGCCTTCAAGAGTATCCAATGTGGTTTCTGGGTAGTACTGCACCCTTTGATACATAGCTTAGGGCTCATTCAGACCTTGTTGTCCTTGTGTGTTGCGTTAAGGTTTGCTTTTTGCACATTAACATGCTTTGCACTAATGAATAGGCTGGCAACGCACCAAAACTTCCAAATATATATATACACTATTGCCCCGAAGCGTTGCGCTCACCAGCCACCCCTGGAGCCTGAGGGGCATGTCGTGGCTGACCCAGTGCGTAGCTAGGGTCTGCACACACTCGATGGTCAGGCTGGAGAGACTACAAGGATCTAGAATATCCAGCCTGTCACCCAGCCAGCTGTTGATAGCAGATCACAGGATCTTAAAATCTTGCGCAAAAGGCAAACATTCAGCAAAAAATCCCAGGAGTGATGGTCCCACAGGAAGCCTAGGTCCTTCTTCACTAGGCAGAAAAAACTGAGCTGCAGGAAGCAGGCAGAGGGGTTATTACCAGAGGGACCGCCCCCCCGGGCGGAACTGTAAAGTTCTGTTTTTTCACATGTATTACATGTTCTGCCTAGTTCTGTCCTGAAGGTGGCGCAAGAACCCTACGGTCAAGATTAATGGAGCTGTGTCAGTCAGTGAATGAAAGAAACAAGTTTGCCTGAGTTTAATCTTCCATAATGGACAGAAGGCCACTTATGCACTAAATTCTATAAGAGCCACACCACCGTAATTTGAAGACAATTAGGATGTCCAAAAGCGTCCAACTGATGGGTGGGCAACAGTAACAAAACACTAACAGGCCCACATGACAAAAAGAACTGAGGGCAGTATGCAGTGCAAAAGAGCCACCTAAAGAACCTTACACCCAAAGCTGGCATCAGATGAGGCCTGAACACCCACCATGTAAAGCTTAGAGAAAGTGGGAAATTGTTGCCTGATGCTGACAAGTCCAAGAATTGATCAAAGGTCTAGTGGAGTGCAGCTTGAAAGGAAGAGGTGGAACCTTGTGCTTTAGTCTATACGCTTGAAAAATGATCTGATTGAGCTACAAAGAAATGGTGGAGAGAGAAGCTGGTTCCCCTTTACAGGGTCCTTCAGGAATGACAAAAAGGTAAACCAACACTACATGAACTACAGGCAGGTAAAATTTCCTTCTGATGTAAGGTCAAAAAGGTTGAAACTTTAGCAAGGAAGGAGACTCTAGGCCTCAACATTACCTTGCCCTTGTATAGGACCAAATATGGTTCTTTACAGGACAAACCTGCCATCTCAGATAAAAGCCTGGCAGGAGGCGATGTGAACAAGGAGCACAACCATGTGAGTGGAAAGGGAATTACAGCTGGTTCAAAAGGAAGTTTCTGAAGTACCCATACAACCAAATTCAGATCCCATGGAGTGAAAGGTGGTTGTACAAGAGGGATGGAATGAGTGACTTCCAGTACAGAAGTTTTAACCAATGAATGTCTTTGGAATTGGTAAGGGCTGGGATTTTTACTCGATAGTACCCAAGACTAAATGCCAATATGGATCAGATTGCAGAAAGGGTAGGATTCTTCCCAGTGAGCATTTGCTGTGGAAAGAAAATCTATTTTCCTCTGACAAAATTAAGTAAGCCTTTCATATGTGGTGGTAGACCTTACAATGGGTAGTTTTACTAGTTTTTAACAGTGTGGTTATACCAAATCAGAAGGACCCTCATTTTTAAAAACCTAGGCTTCAAAAGTTAGTCATTAATGTCAGTGCCCATGAAGCAGGGTATTAGAACAGTCCTTGAGATAACAGGTCAGGTCAATCTGGAGGAGCCCTTACGGTGTCTGCCAGAAGATTGATCAGGTTGGAGTACCACATCTGGGCCAGTTATGAGCTATGAAGATCACTGGAATGCTCTTTATCTTGATCCTGTGGAATAGATGAGGAAGGTGTTTCACAGGGGGATAAGGCATAGATCAGGCTGTACTGATCCTGTAGAGCGACCAGAGCCTCCACCGCTTCTACCAGATGATCTCTGCATCTAGAGATGTCCAGTTTGTTGTTGAACCTGGAAGTGCACATTTGGCATCCTCCACCCGTGACCCAGGTTCTAAAACATTTCTGTTGTAGGGACCATTTCACCGGATCTAGGCACTGGTGGCTGAGGTAACCTGCCCATCAATTCACACCTGAAATGTGAATGGCAGATAGGGCAGTTACAGAATTCTGCCCAGGCTAGAGTTTTCTGCCTCTCTTGCATTGGGGAGACTTCTGGTTCCTCCCAAGTGGATGATGAAAACCACAGCAGTGGCATTGTTAGTTTGAATCAACTTCAGAATGTTGATCGGGAGAAGAGATTCTTCATTCAACCAAGTCCCCTGCACCAAAAAGGTGTCTAGGAATGTTGCGTGGTAAGGATCTTGATGGAACAGAGTACTACCTTCAGATTCAGAATTCTCATACAGAATTGCAGCTCCTGGACTGCAGAGTACAAGTCTGGGAGCTGAGAGTTTGTAGTTTTTCTTGCAGAATTATTCAGGCTTGAGCTGTGTAAAGGAGACCCAGGTACTCTAAGCAATGTGACAGTTTCAGTACTGATTTCTGAAGGTTCAGGATCCACCCATACTATTTTAGGTCTGGACTATTTGCATCACATTGTGGGTTAGAATTCTTTCCAATTTGTGGAAAAAATAAATAAAAGTTTAGTCTTGGGGCCCTTTAGGGATTTTAAAAGTGTTTCTTAATGTGTCAATAAGAACCATATCAGGGGAATAGGAGCCTGGGAGCTATGGCAGCTGGCTTCGGCTACTCAGGAACAAATGAATTCATAAAGATTTGAGAAATTCTTCATCAGATAGTCTCAGCAATGGAACGCTCAGAGGCTGTCATAGCTGCAGGCAGGTCTGGAAGTGAAGATGTAGAATTAAGACTTAAAAAATTAAACATAACTGCAAAGATTATGTAGGTGTCAGCAGGACAGCTCCACTTGTACTTGGGAACCGACATGTTGTACTGTTTAACATAGGCAACTTAACTGAGATGATTACATAAAAAAACATGGGTACAAGCCAGCTGCTTACAGGAGATGGTCAATGGCAGAGGTGACCAGGTAGGTTACTGTAGGTGGCAGCAAGTACCAACTACGGTAGAACGGTATGTTGCAAATGGAGACAATGGCAGAAAGCAGCTTCTTCATGCTGAAAAAGAACACAGTATTAATACAACTATCCAGCTAGTGATGCAGCACTCAATTATCCAGGGTGTTAATGCGGTCAATAGAAGCCAAAAGTAAAAAGGTGGTATAATAATGGCTTTCGATGGTACCACTAAACGTGGTCATTTCCAATGCTTGGTGAACACATACTCATTAAAAGGAGTTTTCAGAGACTGGGTAACACCAGCGGATGTATCATGGCTCTGGACCTGGAAAATGGTTAAGTAACAGTACGCAGAGGTCTGAAAAGTGACACGTGCAGAACAGTGTCCGAATGCTACATTCCAGACAGACCCTGCAATTTTTAGTTGAGAAGGGAGGGAGGGTTACTGTCTTCAAAGCTGTTGTAGCGGATACGCCGATCCAGTTATGTGCATAAAATGCCCAACTAATCAGAGTAAATGAACGCTTGAAGAAAAAATAATCTTAAAAGAAAAAACTGCTAAAAATTCTCAATAGCGAAAAGATATGCATCCTCATAGGAGACTAGCAAAAAACGGAGGCATTATGAGAATGGAAGGGGTGATACCTGGCCGTACAGTTTTTTGGTTTGCCCATGTCCAATTCCTCCTGAAGGTGGCAGTATAACCCAAATGTGTCTTAACTAACAATAAACAAATAAGAGTATTAATTAGGTATAATTGAATTGCTTATTCTACACAGGTGAGATCATTCTGGCGAGAGAACAAAATGTCTACCCTCCTCTAAGCTGAGGAGCCTGGACAATAGGCATAATTGGGCTCCTTCTATACAACTCTTACATGCTCATAAAATAGCAGACAGAGAGCTATTGTACAATTTCAGAATTGTCAAAGAATGTGGAAAGTACCTTTCAGTCAGCACAACTCCTGGGAAGTGGGCAGACTGAAATTTATGAAGTTAAATATAGCACATGCCTTACTTCACTCATGTGTACAAATGGTGGGTTACGCATTAAGTAAATATACTAAACCCTTCAAACTTGTATTTATAGCCTCAAGGACAGAGCCCCTGCTCCTGACCATGCAGTTTTGCCATCAAAATTTTGGCAGGACAGCGTGTTTTCTCACATTGGAGTTAACATAGTATTGAAACATTATGTTTGTTTATGATGGGATACATGGGGGTCTTGCTGGCCAAAAATGTAAAATGTGAACGACAATACCAAGTTTATAACTGCACACTTATAGGATATAGGTGCCGTTCACGCTTCTCAATTCAAATATTCATGTTTCAGCAAGAAAATGTATTTGTTTATTTACAAATGGGTTTTCTTTGTATCTTTATTTTCTCCCACTCTGTATGCATTGCATTTTTGCACATCAGCACCTACTTGATCTTGTTATGCTTGAACTCTGCTTATTTTCTACATTACCTTCAAATGAGAAAAAAAAAAAAAAAAAAAAAAAAAGGAGAAGAGTGGATATTTATTCACTCGTCTTTCTAGAATTGTCAGAGTTTTTTTTTCCCACTCTGTTCCCATAATTGTTTTACTTTGCGTTTATTCAAAAAGCAAAGAATAGACAAAAAAAAAAATTGATGGGGTTGTCATACTTCGGCAGACCATCAGTACTGTGTGGGTGACAAAAGTAATTTGAGAGCTACATACACCAACGTAGCCCTTGAACAATTACATCACACCAGAATTAAAATTAGAGGTTGTAAATATCAGGAGAAAAAGTTGATGGTGGCCCATGTACACCTGATAATTTGAATGCATATGGGCAGTAATATCTCACACACAATGAGATTATCGGATGAATGACTAAAGTTATGAAAATTCTCGTATGACAGAATAAAAATTCAGAAGTGATCTTGTGTATTGTACTGCATTTTCGGACGAAGACTAACCACTTCAGGCCCGGAAGGCTTTACACCCGTAATGACAGGGCATTTTTTGCGATATGGCACTGCGTCAAATTTCTTCATCAGCTTAGGCAAATATACAGTATCTCACAAAAGTGAGTACACCCCTCACATTTTTGTAAAATTTTATTATATCTTTTCATGTGACAACACTGAAGAAATAACACTTTGCAAAGTAGTGCATGTACAGCTTGTATAACCGTGTAAATTTGCTGTCCCCTCAAAACACACAGCCATTAATGTCTAAACCGCTGGCAACAAAAGTGAGTACACTCTTAAGTGAAAAAGTCCAAATTGGGCTCAAAGTGTCAATATTTTGTGTGGCCACCATTATTTTCCAGCACTGCCTTAACCTTCTTGGGGATGGAGTTCACCAGAGATTCATAGGTTGCCACTAGAGTCCTCTTCCACTCCTCCATGATGACATCATAGAGCTGGTGGATGTTAAAGACCTACGCTCCTCCACCTTCCATTTGAGGATGCCCCACAGATGCTCAATAGGGTTTAGGTCTGGAGACATGCTTGGCCAGTCCATCACCTTTACCCTCAACTTCTTTATCAAGGCAGTGGTAATCTTGGAGGAGTGTTTGGGGTTGTCGTCATGTTGGAATGCTGCCCTGCGGCCCAGTCTCCAAAGGGAGGGGATCATGCTCTGCTTCAGTATGGCACAGTACATGTTGGCATTCTTGGTTTCCTCGAACTGTAGCTCCCCAGTGCCGGCAACACAAATGCAGCCCCAGACCATGACACTCCCACAACCATGCTTGACTATAGGCAAGACACTGGTTTTTGTACTCCTCACCTGGTTGCCGCCACACACGCTTGACACCACCTGAACCATCAGACCGCAGGACATGGTGCCAGTAATCCATGTCCTTAGTCTCCTTGTCTTCAGCAAACTGTTTGCGGGCTTTGTTGTGCATCATCTTTAGAAGAGGCTTCCTATTGGGATGACAGCCATGCAGACCAATCTGATGCAGTGTTTGGCATATGGTCTGAGCACTGACAGGCTGACCCTCCACCCTTACAACCTCTGCTACAATGCTGGCAGCACTCATACGTCTATTTCTCAAAGACAACCTTTGGATATGACGCTGAGCACATGCAGGCAACTTTTTTGGTCCGCCGAGGCCTGTTCTGAATGGAACCTGTCCTGCTAAACCGCTGTATGGTTTTGTCCACCGTGCTGCAGCTCAGTTTGAGGGTCTTGGCAATCTTCTTATAGCCTAGGCCATATTTATGTAGAGAAAAACAATGTTTTTTTTTTTTCAGATCCTCAGAGTTCTTTGTCACGATGTGCCATGTTGAACTTCCAGTGACCAGTATGCGAGAGTAATAACACCAAATTTAAAACACCTGTTCCCCAGTCGCACCTGGGACCTTGTAACACTAACGAGTCACATGACACCAGGGATAGAAAATGGCTAATTGGGCCCAATTTGGACATTTTCACTTAGGGGTGTACTCATGTTGCCAGCGGTTGAGACATTAAATGGCTGTGTGTTGAATTATTTTGAGGGGACAGAAAATGTACACTGTTATACAAGATTGTTATACAAGTCAAAATTGCACAACCATAAGCCCACCCCCTCACGCCAAGGTTCTAGGTGTAGTCCTGGACTCTGAACTCTCCGTCAAGCAACACATCCAATCACTGTCCAAATCCTGCCGCCTCAACCTCCGCAACATCTCCAAAATACGCCCCTTTCTAACCAATGACACAACAAAGCTCTTAATTCACTCGCTGGTCATCTCCCGCCTCGACTACTGCAACTCCCTTCTCATTGGCTTACCTCTACATAGTCTATCACCTCTTCAATCCATCATGAATGCCGCTGCCAGACTCATCCACCTTACCAATCGCTCGGTGTCTGCTACTCCTCTCTGTCAATCCCTCCACTGGCTTCCGCTCAGCCAAAGAATTAAATTCAAAATACTAACAACTACATACAAAGCCATCCACTGCCCCCAGCTACATCACTAGCTTAGTCTCTAAATACCAACCTACTCGTTCTCTTCGTTCCTCTCAAGACCTCCTGCTCTCTAGCTCCCTCATCACCTCCTCCCATACTCGCCTCCAGGACTTTTCCAAAGTCTCTCCAATCCTATGGAATGCCCTACCCCAATCTGTCCGCCTATCTCCTACTTTATTAGCTTTTAGACGATCCCTGAAAACACTTCTCTTCAGAAAAGCCTACCCCACCCACACATAGCTGTATTTTCATTTTCTCCATCAGCTCATCCCCCCACAGTTATTACCTTTTGTTTCAACTTGACCCTCCCTTCTAGATTGTAAGCTCTAACGAGCAGGGCCCTCTGATCCCTCCTGTATTGATTTGTATTGTAAGTGTACTGTCTGCCCTCATATTGTAAAGCGCTGCGCAAACTGTTGGCGCTATATAAATCCTGAATAATAATAATAATACAAGCTGCACATTCACTACTTTACATCACAGCAAAGTGTAATTTCTTCAGTGTTGTCATATGAAAAGATATAATAAAATATTTACAAAAATGTGAGGGGTGTACTCACTTTTGTGAGATACTGTATATTCTGCTACATATTTTTGATTAAAAAAAAATCCCAATAAGCATATATTGACCGGTTTGCACAAAAAAGTTATAGTGTTTACAAAATAGGGGATAGATTTAGGGACTTTCAATTTTTTTTTTTACTGGTAATGGTGGCAATGTGCGATTTTTAGTGGGAGTGTGACATTGCGGCAGGCAAATCTGACCCCAAGTGACACCAATACAGTGATCCGTGCTAAAAAAATAAAATAAAAAATGCACTGATCAATGTATAAATGATGCTGGCAGAGAAGGAGTTAACACTAGGGGGCGATCAATGAGTTAAGTGTCCCCTGGGTGTGTTCTGTGTGGGGGATGGGCTCACTGGGACAACACAGATCTGCTGCTCCTAGTAAATCGGGAACAGTTATCCCCTGTTAGAAAAGGGATCCACCTGGTTTACAAAAACCTGAATTTTTGAGCATAGTTATCAGAACTGTAGATTTGATACAATGTAAAAATATCCCCATGCTCCAGTTTTTTTTTTCCTTTAAGGCCTCATGCACACGGACGTTTTTACAGCCACTTTTTTGAGCTTTTTTTGCAGCTTAAAAACGGCTGTCCATGTTAGTCTATGGCTTCATGCCCACCTAGGCGTTTTTGAGCTGCAAATGGCATAGGCGTTTTTAAGCTGTAAAAAAAACCCAGGACCAGTGCGTTCCGTGGCGTGGAACTAAAGCTGTAAAAACGCGAATCGCGGAAAAACGCGCAACATATTTTCTTTGTTTTCTGAGTGCTATAGCCAAGAGATGTGTTTCTTAAAAAACGCTACTTAACGCTAACGCTAAAAAACGCGCAAAAACGCCAATGCAAAACGCGGTAAAAATCACGTTTTTAACAACAATTTTTCCAGGCATCGGAGCTAGCTTTGCAGCCAGTTTTTTAAAACGTCCGTGTGCATGAGCACTAACAGTATCCCATTAGAAGTGCACTGAGCTGTAGATTTTTCAGGTAACATAAGCTTCCTGAAAGTAATTCATTTGTATCCACTACAAAGATTGACTGCCTATTTTACAGCTTACTCTAACCATTCACTAATAGGATCAACATTGGCCACAGCTACAGAAAAAAAGTGCGTGTGGACATCTTTACATCACTTTCAATAAATTTTCTTGACTCAAAATAAATAAAATTAAGCAACTAAACAAGCTGGAAAGGTTTTACTTATTTTCATTAGGGTCGTTGAGTATGTGTTCTATCAAAACAAGCCTTCTTCACCACGATGTATTATGATGTGAAGAAATTAAACAAAATTGGACAAATTAAAATAGACATATTGGCAACACTTTTTTGGTCATATTTCTCTTGTGGGTCACAAGAGTGCATCTGCTTGTCCACTGTGACCCAAAATCTGTCGACAGCAGGCTTTGACATCACAGAGCCATTCCAGACTCTGGAAGGATCCCAACAACAATGT
Source organism: Lithobates pipiens (assembly GCF_037356315.1). Taxonomy (NCBI): domain Eukaryota; kingdom Metazoa; phylum Chordata; class Amphibia; order Anura; family Ranidae; genus Lithobates; species Lithobates pipiens. Next base: position 50,212,299 of record NW_027507685.1, on the reverse strand, counting down.
GGGGATCCACGTAGATGTCTGACCTGCACTTGGCTCAGCTTCTCAATGTGCTGCTGAGAGCCTGAGCCAGCTGCTTCTGCCCCCTCCCCAGCATTTCAGTGAGAGCTGTAGGCACAGAGCAGACTGACAGTCACTCCTCTGCACAGTGCAGACCAGGAACTGAGTGATCATTGGTCATGTGATTGCTCATATGTTGGGATTATAGCTGGTGGGGCACAGCAGCATCAGACCAATGCTGCAGCAGGAAAGTACGTACAGCATGTTTATTTTTTATATTGACACACCTCTCCTTTATGTTTTCTTTGATGAGCGATTGATGCTTGATGTGGTGTACATGCTACCATGGTCACAGATTAGGCATATGAACAGTTAAATTCTCATGTCAGTTTCTGTTCAGTAGAATCTTGCTAAGTAACTCACATTTACTCGAAAAATAAGCAAATGGCCAACCCTTTCACTCACTCAGAGTAAATATGCCAAAATGAGGTGGGTCCCTAAAAGTCCACATTAAAGACAGGACAACCACCTTCAGCTCGACTATTTATTACATTTCCTTTTGTTAGGAGGATAGGAAGGGCCCCAGCTCACCATACTGCCACATATCCCAATGTTAAGAAGATCCATATCTTGCTTCATAAAAACAATGATTGGTTCAAGAAATTCCCCCAGGAAGAGCTGCAAAAAGAGTGCCAACATTGCATCATGCCAGCTGTAACTAATACTAACAGTTGGAGTTGTTCAGGAATTAGAACAGCTATATAAAAGTTTGATAGAGGACCATTATCGTAAAAAATCCTATATTGTAACTATTTTAAATTTTATTTCAGAGGTCATTCATTCATTCTACTTTTCTCCATATTTACAACCAGCTCAAGTTGTCCTGCAAAAGCGGCAGTTAAAAGGGGTTGGGAAAAGCTTTTTAAAGTATATGTGAACCCTGACTTTGTAAGCAACCCATTCAGTTTAAAATGGAAATGAAAGGGAAACATTTCTGCATTTATTTATACTAATACTTTGATAAGTGATCACACAATCACTGTTCTCAGCTGCACAAGGGGTTTAGAGAGGTGGGGGCAGAGAAACAGCAGTAAGCTGATCTTCCCAGTGAATGGCTGTGCAGGGGGGGGTGGGTGTCAGTACAAGTTTGATCATTGTAGGACAGGCCGGTTGCTCTTCCAGCACAATCAGAAAACTGATCACAATGCAATGGATGTGCTCTCATGCTTAGCGTGCTCAGTTTGAAATAAGAAAGCAGGGGGGCGGCAGAATCATCAGGTAATTTACACAAAGCAAGCAATACAAAAAACAGGATAGTTTTTCATACAAGTAAATGGTACAACCGGCACATCTCAGGATTATTAAATGTTGAGGTAAGATTCTTTACTAGTGGTAGGGGCATTTACAGTGGTTAGCCTTTCTATATAAAACGTATCCAGAAGAAAAATAAACTTGCTAAATAAATAAAAAAGTGCTTGCCAAAAATCTGTTTAAAAACTACATTTACATCTATGACTACCAGTGGGGGCCCATCCATTAGGGGCACGGGGGTGCCGCTCATTAATCCATACACCTAGCTCCCAATCTACATGCAGGGTGCTGGGCGCATTGATTTCTATGGGGTTTTTTTTGGAAGCACACGATTAGAGAGCCTGAGGCTCGAATTGGCTTAAAAAAAAGGGCTGGGCTCGGGTCGGAGAGCATTGCGCCCTGAGCCCACCCAGTTGCGCGACAATAGCGAATGAAGCGATGACACTTTGGACAAGGTGTCTGTCATGTACAAATTTAGTTTTTGTCTCAGAATAGTAAAGGGGTTCTGAGGGTTAATTGTGTAGGTTTAACGTTGACATCAGTTTGGCTGGGCTGTGTTAGAGTTCTGCCTGGTCATGTGTACAGTTATGTGCACATGATAGACTCAGAACCAGGCCTGGTTGGACACTTTGTGGATCAGCGTTCCCCGGAGCCAATCAGTGGGTGTCCTCACATACCGGTATAGCGCCATATCTATTTTCTCTTTGTTTTTGCACCTTTCCACCCATCCGGGTGGAAATCAATAGAGGCTGCTCTTACCTTTACTTTGTACTCAGTTTTTATTCATCTTTACTCATATTTAATTCTAAGGTTCCATAGCGCAACCTACACCCCATTTAATATTAATCAGTGGGTGTGCCTAGCCCCGCTGAGGAGTCTGGGGAAGGGTACTTAAGATGTTGAAATCACGTGTTTCGGGTTCGTTCGTGAGGGCATAGTGGCCTGTTCCCGAGTCTGGACTGGGGTAGCCCCGCGAGGGGTCCCAGTCACGAAAGCGTGTGTCGCTCCGCAACATGGTTCGGGTGACTAACCCCAATAGACTAGCCTGTCTGGGGTAAGGATCTAGGAGGTCGACCGATATTGGTTTTTCTCTGGCCGATGCCGATATTTAGAAATCATGGCGGCCGATGGCCGATATATGATGCCAATTTTTTTGGGCTGATATGTTAGGCCGATTTTTTTTTATTTTATCCCCCTTCATCTCATAAAACCTAACAGACACCTTTCCCACTGGGGTGTTTTTTTTAAGGCGCTTTTGGACTAAAAATAGCGCCTGTAAAGTGCCTGCAAAACGGCTCCCCTGCAGTCTGTGTGAAAGACAGTGTGCTTTCACACTGAGGCGATGCGCTGGCAGGATGTTAACCACTACAATACAGGGCACTTTCACCCCCTTCCTTCCCAGCCCAATTTTCAGCTTTCATCGCTCTAGCGCTTTCAGTGACAATTGCGCGGTCATGCTACACTGTACCCAAATGAAATTGTTATCATTTTGTTCGCACAAATAGAGCTTTATTTTGGTGTTATTTATTCACGACTGTTTTTTTTTTTTTTTGCGATATAAGCGCAAAAATAGCGGAAATTTGGAAAAAAAACAATATTTTCTTTTTTCTATTTGAAAAGAAATCCAATAAAATCAAATTTTGTCATAAATTTAAGCCAAAATGTATTCTGCTACATGTTTTTGGTAAAAAAAATTCCGTTAAGTGTATAATAATTGGTTTGTGTGATCACGGACATATGTACGCAAATGATCACGTACATATGTGTGCAGATAATCATTGGGACATGTGATTTTAGTGGGACATATGTGGGGGACATGTTTTTATTATTAGGGACATGTGTTTTTATTATTTGGGGACATGTATGTTTTGGGGACATATGTGGGGACTGTGTTTGTACTGTGTGGTGTGTTGTGTGTTTACACTACACTGATGATCAGTGAGTAAAAAGCTGTAAAAAGCAGCCCATACTCACTGATCATCAGCCGGCTGCAGCGTTCTGCTCTCCTCTCCTCAGCGGTGACTTCCGTGTGAGGAGAGGAGAGCCGATTGCCTAGCAACCGGCTGTTTGTTTACATCACATGACGGCCGTGATTGGACACGGCCGTCATGTGATCAGGAGGGCCAATCACAGAGCCCTCCTGCCGATCTGAGATGTGCCGTGTCCGGGTGACACGAGCACATCGGGATCGCGCCGCTGCGCGGGCGCGCGCGATCCCGCTACTCCTGAAGGACGTTCCTGAACGTCCTATCAGGAGTAGACGGCTCCCACCCGGCCGTATATATGCATTGGCCGGGTGGGAAGTGGTTAAAAAAAGTCCTGCAAGCAGCACGTTTGGAGTGGTGTATACCGCTCCTCCACCACTCCTGCCCATTGATATTAATGGGCACCACTGCCGAAGCGCATGCAATGTGATTTGGCAGCGGTGCTTCACGGGCGCATTTAACCTCTTCTTCGGCCGCTAGCTGGATTATATGTGCCCCACTAGCAGCCGAATAGCACCGCTAAAATGATGGTAAAGCGCTGCTAAAACTAGCAACATTTTACCATTAACGCCTGCCCGCTCCAGTGTGAAAGCCGCCTATAAAATGAAACCAGGTAGTCAAAACTTTTGGACGAAAAAAAAAACGGGCTAGCTTTACTGTTTTAGGTTGTTATTTTATTTTTATTTATTTTTTTTAAATCATTTAGTGTATTTTTTTTTCCCCAAAAAATTGCATTTGAAAGACCTCTGCGCAAATGCCGTGTGACAAAATATTGCAACAACCACTATTTTATTCCCTAGGGTCTCTGCTAAAAAAATATATATACTTTTTTGGGGGTCTAAGTGATTTTCTGGCAGAAAATACAGGATTTTTACTTGTAAGCAACAAGTGTCAGAAAAGATTTAGTCTTTAAATGGTTAAACTGAGAACGCTACACACAGAGTTGAGTTCATTCACTCAAGTGTAAACATTGTATCTTTTTGCTCTTTTCTTGGCAGACTGCCCAGAGAGGAAACAAGTCTCTTCTATGAAGACTCAGGCAACTTGCATTGACTTCTATTACAGAAGTCATTTCCAAGTCGTGCTGTAGTTCTAAATCGGCCTTTTTATCAACTCAATCGGCCGAAGCCGATTATTTAAAAAACTGCAAATATCGGCCGGCCGATATATCGGTCGACCTCTATAAGGATCCATCAGTTACTGTGCCTCGGACCAGCCGGTTCAACAAAGGGAGTATTCAAGGCATCCGGGTGTGCTCTCGGCTTGGAGGGCCACCGCAGCTCGTGTAAGCGACTGGGGGAGGACTCTTTGGAGGATGGCCAACAAGCTGGCATCCCAAGAAGTGCCTGGTTGCTGGGTTGTGAAGGACACTAATGAATCCACGCTTTTCCAGTACTGCCAAGGAGACAGAGAACGTTCCAGGTACTGAGGAAAAGGTTCCTGTTCACTTTCTGTTACCAATTATTCAAGTTCAGAGATTTCACAAGTTGCGGATCAAAGTGCTGACTGCCATAATCTCTGGCTAGAGAGTTGTTCAGCCTTGAAGCGCCCAGCTGCGAGTGGCTACACTCTGGGTGATATTCGAGACTTTCTGATTATTAGCAGTTCAAGGTGCCCGAGTTTCTTCAACCCTGCCCTCTGTTCCCATACAAGACTGTATGTTGGATGTTACCCCTGCAAATCAAAACCTTTCTAAAAGGACTTTTATGGTGTCAGCGTCCAAAGTTGTTGGGTACTAACCCTGGGAACCCCTAGACGTGGAAGAACAACCCGAGCGGAGGTAACCGGTAAGCCCAAAAGTCAAGGCCGCCCTGCCAAGGTTTATGGCCGCTACATGCATATAAGCTATTGTCTTCCTGCTACTCCTCCCAGCCAATCAGAAAGCGGGCGAGACCCAAATGACCGAAAATAAATAGGCTTTAAAAAAAAAAAAAAAAAAAAAGAAGAGGGTGGGCTTGGGGTGCAGAGAGCGCACCCCGATCCCACCCAATTGTGTGACCAAAGCAAATTAATTTTCACACTACAGTGCCTCCCCACCAGGAGACAGGTCAGTGAGACCTGTTTCCCGACTGGCCAAAAATTGTGTATATAGATATAGTACAAACCAAAAGTTTGGACACACCTTCTCATTCAAAGAGTTTTCTTTATTTTCATGACTATGAAAATTGTAGATTCACACTGAAGGCATCAAAACTATGAATTAACACATGTGGAATTATATACTTAACAAAAAAGTGTGAAACAACTGAAAATATGTCTTATATTCTAGGGTCTTCAAAGTAGCCACCTTTTGCTTTGATTACTGCTCCGCACACTCTTGGCATTCTGTTGATGAGCTTCAAGAGATAGTCACCAGAAATGGTTTTCACTTCACAGGTGTGCCCTGTCAGGTTTAATAAGTGGGATTTCAAGCCTTATAAATGGGGTTGGGGCCATCAGTTGTGTTGTGCAGGAGGTGGATACAGTACACAGCTGATAGTCCTACTAAATAGACTGTTAGAATTTGTATTATGGCAAGAAAAAAAGTAGCCAAGTAAAGAAAGACGAGTGGCCATCATTACTTTAAGAAATGGTCAGTCAGTCCAAACAATTGGGAAAACTTTGAAAGTGTCCCCAAGTGCAGTGGCAAAAACTATCAAGTGCTACAAAGAAACTGGCTCACATGAGGACCGCCCCAGGAGGAAGACCAAGAGTCACCTCTGCTGCGGACGATAAGTTCATCCGAGTCACCAGCCTCAGAAATCGCAGGTTAACAGCAGCTCAGATTAGAGAACAGGTCAATGCCACACAGAGTTCTAGCAGCAGACACATCTCTAGAACAACTGTTAAGAGGAGACTGTGTAAATCAGGCCTTCATGGTAAAATAGCTGCTAGGAAACCACTGCTGAGGATAGGCAAAAAGCAGAAGAGACTTGTTTGGGCTAAAGAACACAAAGAATGGACATTAGACCAGTGGAAATCTGTGCTTTGGTCTAATGAGTCCAAGTTTGAGATCTTTGGTTCCAACCACCGTGCCTTTGTGCGATGCAGAAGAGGTGAACGGATGGACTCTACATGCCTGGTTCCCACCATGAAGCATGGAGGAGGAGGTGTGATGGTGTGTGGGGTGCTTTGCTGGTGACACTGTTGGGGATTTATTCAAAATTGAAGGCATATTGAACTAGCATGGCTACCACAGCATCTTGCAGCGGCATGCTATTCCATTCGGTTTGCATTTAGTTGGACCATCATTTATTTTAAACAGGACAATGACCCCAAACACACCTCCAGGCTGTGTAAAGGCTATTTGACCAAGAAGGAGAGTGATGGGGTGCTGCGCCAGATGACCTGGCCTCCACAGTCACCGGACCTGAACCCAAATCAAGATGGTTTGGGGTGAGCTGGACCGTAGAGTGAAGGCAAAAGGGCCAACAAGTGCTAAGCATCTCTGGGAACTCCTTCAAGACTGTTGGAAAGCCATTTCAGATGACTACCTCTTGAAGCTCATCAACAGAATGCCAAGAGTGTGCGGAGCAGTAATCAAAGCAAAAGGTGGCTACTTTGAAGAACCTAGAATATAAGACATATTTTCAGTTGTTTCACACTTTTTTGTTCAGTATATAATTCCACATGTGTTAATTCATAGTTTTGATGCCTTCAGTGTGAATCTACAATTTTCATAGTCATGAAAATAAAGAAAACTCTTTGAATGAGGTGTGTCCAAACTTGTGTGTGTGTGTGTGTGTGTGTGTAGATAACAGATAAATGATATATATATATATATATATATATATATATATATATATATATATATATATATATATATATATATATATATATATATATATATATATATATATATTATCCGACACTGCCATGAACAGCAAAAAAAATAAAATAAACTGGTACGCTATGAGCACATAATAGAATACAAATCCTACACTCGTCAGCGTAGATAGAGGTTTTTCTCCCAAAATGACAAGGCTGCTAGGTACCAAACTGTTAGACCCCTTAAAAATCAAGTCGCCAGTGCATAAAAGAATTTCAGGGTGATGGGTGCCAGGCTGAAAACTTAAAGCACATGACTGTAATATTTCATTATTATTCATTTTGCATATTTAAGTTTTTAGAGCAGCACCCAATACACTTACTTTTATAAAAGGGGCACACAACACAAACAGGCAATGCAGCAAAGCTATTTTTTCATTTTTTTCAATTATTTTATTTATTTAAACATAGAACACATTCAAGAAGAAAAAAACGTAAACATTGAATTAAAACTTAAATTAGGACACCTTTTTATAACAAACACGCAACAAGTTGGGTCAGCCTCTATTTAATTTTTAATGGGCTTCCAAACTGCAGTGCATGCCAAAGCACAAGTGGTATGAATAGGTACTAAAATCAAGATGGCAGTTGGGTGAGGAAAAGTGTTCTCGACGAGGCTGTGGAGGACCTGGCTACGCCATCAGCAGGGCATCACTGTGATGCAAAATATTTATATATATATTATACACTGTGTATTTAGTTGCTGATCTAAAGTTCTGCTTTTAGCATGCATAGTAGGAGTAATATTGTAATATTTAACATATTTCTAGATGTGCTTCTAGCTGGACTACACTCTTGTCTCTGCAATGTCCCCCTGTGAAATATGCAGGTTACTTTGCAGACCCAGCCTATATTTTGACATGTTGAACGTTCTATCCTTAGAATCATGTGTTGATATTACCATGTATCCTTGATGTCCATGTTATACATGTATTTGCATGCACATTTTTACAATCCAACATTTTTTTATTTGTTATATACCATTGATATGTATTTTTTATATATCCTCCAGGTCATTAAATGTGTTTTTTCAACTCCATACCGCCATAATTTCAAGAGCCTCATTCAAAGTCCCAATCTCCTTTCTCATTTTATTGAATCAGGGATGGAGGCACACTACATATGTGCCTCATTCAATGTCTCAAGTCCCCCCCCTTTCTATTTTATACACATAACGAGTTGTCGTTATGAGCACCTTCTTAAAAACTTACAGGACTAATCTGTGTACCACGTGAGCACATACTGTAGCCAGTCTGCGGGAGCCTGAATTATTGTTGGTTGGTAGGGGATCAAATGCTTATTTTACTCAATGAACTGCAACTTAATTTACAACATTTAATTTAAATATGCCCATGATAAAAATTATAGACCCTCAATTTCTTTGTAAGTGGGCAAACTTACAAAATCTGCAGGGGATCAAAAAATTAAATTTTCCCCGCTGTAACTGGTTGTGACCCTGAACATAGCCCATACCTCGCCCTTTATGTTAGGGAAGATGTACATGCTGTGCCAAACCCAAACAGACCGGGGTGATGAAAGACACTTCCACTTTATAAAGCGATGTCAGCTGCCATTGCTATATTTCTAACAGTGAAGTTGCACTTTATACAGTACATGCCATTTTCTCTCACTATGGCATACTTTACTACATCCGACATTTTTCTATCAAATGCCACTGGCTTGTTAGTGCGGAAATACCATTTTAAAAAGAATCATAACCGAATATAATGCAGACATAATCAGAGGCAAACTTTAAAACGCCAAATTTAAATAGAAGCACTGGTTTCCCTTACCTTCAGCGAGTCGAAGCAAGCGATAACGCGTCCATTTTCCACATGGCAACTCCGTGATGGGTGAGCAAACTTGCATTCTGCATCGGACCTTGAACAAGTGCCTCTCTGAAATTCCCGACAGACTTCCAGCGTCAGCCATTTTGTGTCACGCACCAAGGAGACGTTAACAGCCATATTAAAGACAGACCGCGGAGGCCAAGGAGAACCTATCGGTGACTACAATCGTTTTTTTCTTCTTCAAAGAAGGGGTTGGGGAAAGGTGGAGTTCAAGTTTAAATGAATAAAAACTATTTTTTTTTTCACTTTGGTTAAAAAAAATGTCAGCACTTAAGGTTTTTTTTTTTTTTTTTTTTAAACTTTATTTTTTTTAGTCAATTTGTATCTGTTGTCGACACATGAATGAGACACAAACATCCAACCATAAAATAGACGTTTTATCAGATAAATTGAAAATAAAAATAAATCTAATTAGAGACCAGCTCTTGAAAAGTGCAAAATGTCAAAGTTCAAATGCGTTGGCTTTGTCGCTTCTGAAATCAGATCGAGTTAGACCGAGCCGACTTTTTCAACAATTCTGTGCTCTTAGCTTAATGGTTCCAATTATGGTTGCGTAAAACTCAGCAGAAATTGGCAGAATTTCAGTTCCTCAGACAATCTGTGGCGTTTTATTTATTGTTACGATGAATAAAATAATGTTACAGTTGGGCACAGCCGTGACTGTTAATGAAAATTTGACGATTTCCGTATTCAAGGATTGAGTGCTGAAATTGTAATTATGAAGGTCAGTTGCCGTTTGGGTTGGCCTGCAAGCAACGGCAAATTAAAAAAAAAAAAAAAAAAAGGGGAAAAACAAAAACGGAGGCAGCACTAGACAGAGATCCAAGCAGCGTTCGCTTCAGGAAAAAGAAAAAAAAAAAAAAAAAGGAAGAAAAGAAGGCACGTTTCAGCAACCTGCAATAAAAGAGGAAATGAAATACATAATCAGAAGAAAAAAAAATACAACCTAATTTTCATCACAAGCTTACACAATACAGCAAAAAGAAAAAGAAAATTAGTTTTTGCAACAAGAAAAACCTTTTAGATAGTGACACTACGGCACAGTGCAATCAGCCATTGTAGATTGACAAAAAAAAAAAAAGGGACATTTCCCAATCGAATCTGCGCATGGTAAAACACAAGAGCCAATTACCTTCTCTGTAGCAATATAGGACTGGGCTGATACCCAATAGCAGACCTTGGTTTATGCTGTTCTGTTTTGCCATGGAAATTTTTTTTTTTTTATTGCTCACTGCACAGTGAGAAAATGCCTTGCGCTTGACACAACAACTCATGGCACACGTGCGGCAGTTGTATTTTTATTTTTAGTCATTTACTTATAAGAAAGACGTGCAAAAGAGAGAAGGGTCGGAATTTTGCTATAAATGGAAAACAGACAAGGAATCTGACAGTACGTATGTGCTGTATGAGCAGAATCTAGCCTCCAGCTGGTGGCTGTGTGCCACGGGTTGGGAGAACTAGACAAGCACATTTATGCTGGATAGACATTAACCCTTTCCCAACCAATGGCACGTTTCATTGCAGTCATAAAGACATTTCACCTACTAAGATACAGATCACTGTGCAAAGCCAGCCAAGCCATCTGTATAACAGTAGTAGACAATAGTCTGATTGCTCCTTCTGGTGTTTAGGACATAAATGTAACAACTGTATACTGGTACAACAGAATGTGCAAAATATCCACTTAGACTGCAAGCAAACTGCAAGGGTCTGTAACCCATGGTGACCAATCAGAATTTTTCTTGTTAGAAATGTGATGGCTTGCCCTGGCTTTCACTTTGTAGATCATTATTGCTCTTTTTGTAGCTTTAGGCTGGATTCACACCTATGCATTTCTAGTGCTTTTTGCAGATTTGCACTACAGAATATGTTCCATATGAAACCATGTTTAATGGACTAGTGCAAATCTGTAAAATGCAAAAAGCACTAAAAATGCCTAGGTATGAATCCAGCCTCAATGAGTTTTCCCAATACTGTACCAAATTTATTCCAGAGTAGTTACAAAGGGTCATTTCATCCCAACTCTTTTTTTTTTACAGTTAGCTAGAGCGTTAAATACCGTATATACTCGAGTATAAGCCGAGATTTTCAGCCTCTTTTTTGAGGCTGAAAGTGCCCCCCTCGGCTTATACTCGAGTCATCGCCGTCTGACTGCTCGATCAGCGTATCGAGCAGACAGACGGCGGACATACTACAATTCGAAAGCCGCGCCTCCGCCTCCGCCTGTGATAGGCGGAACACTGAATTTCCCAGCAGCCTGTGTTCCGCCTATCACGGACATCGTCTCATCCTCGTCCGTAGTACGAGGATGAGACGATGTCCGTGATAGGCGGAACACAGGCTGCTGGGAAATTCAGTGTTCCGCCTATCACAGGCGAAGGCGGAGGCGGAGGCGCGGCTTTCGAATTGTAGTATGTCCGCCGAGGCGCCGACGAAGAGCGGCGATCCTGGCAAGGCACGGGACGGAGGCAAGGCAAGGCACGGCACGGGACGGAGGCAAGGCACGACACGGGACGGAGGCAAGGAGGCAAGGCACGGCACGGGACGGAGGCAAGGAGGCAAGGCACGGCACGGGACGGAGGCAAGGCACGGGACGGAGGCTCGGGACACAGGTAGGCTGGACACACACACACACACACACACACACACACACACACACACACACACAGGGATGGATGGATGGATGGATGGAGACACACACACACAGGGATGGATGGATGGATGGAGACACACACACACAGGGATGGATGGATGGATGGAGACACACACACACACAGGGATGGATGGATGGATGGAGACACACACACACACAGGGATGGATGGATGGATGGAGACACACACACACACAGGGATGGATGGATGGATGGAGACACACACACACACACAGGGATGGATGGATGGATGGATGGAGACACACACACACAGGGATGGATGGATGGATGGACACACACACACACACAGGGATGGATGGACACACACACACACACAGGGATGGACGGATGGATGGACACACACACACACACACAGGGATGGACGGACACACAGGGATGGACGGACACACAGGGACGGACACACACACAGGGATGGACAGGCATGTCTCACCCTCGGCTTATACACGAGTCAATAAGTTTGCCAGTTTTTTTGGGGGTAAATTGGGGGCCTCGGCTTATATTCGGGTCGGCCTATACTCGAGTATATACGGTAACCTAAAAAGGGGTCTTAGATATCGGACTCCACTAGTGAAGTACTTATGCTAGATTATTCATACTCATTACCACTAACCATTATGATGGAGTCCCACTCTCCATTTTGGATTTCTCATTTAACTATATCATAGAGGATGCAAGAAGTAACATAGGAACAACCCAAGGTAGGTAGGTAGGAACTCCTAAAACTCCAGAGTAGAAACCGTGCTGGGGGATGCCAAGCAATCTCACTACTAGGGATATAAAAAGCTATCAGGTGGCTCTGACCATTAGACTTCATTTACAGTGAAATATTCCTTTTGGATACATTTTTCACAAAAGAAAGTAACACATGAGGACGTGTTCAATTGCCTACATAACACCAACATTGTAACCTTCTTTCCAACTTTGAAGGGAAAAGCAGAAATGCACTGGTCTGTATGTATGAGCAACTGTACTACATTGGTGTCATCGACAGCTACAGTGGAAGTTACTTTATAAAGAACTGACTCCTATTTTGAGTGAATACCGGTGAAGTGAAAAGGGGTGTCAATCTCCTGAGTTTTATATCCAATCATATTGATTGGATATAAAAAGGCAAAAAAAACAAAAAACAACTGACAATGGGAAACTCAAGCTGGAGGCATCTACCCAAAGCGTAAAGCCTTTTTTGGGTAAACTGACCCATTTAGTCCTTTTATATTATCCAAGCTAAGGTTTAACCAATACCCCTTGCACAATTTGTTCAGAGATGACTGTAAGAGCCGGTTCACACAGCGGGCGATGCGAGGCGACACGACTCGCCTCGCAAGTCACCCCCGTTCTGTACAATGGAACTGTTCTGAGAGGAGCGACTCGAGTCGCTCCGACTCAGAAAAAAGGTTCCTGTACTACTTTTGGGCGACCTCGGGGCGACTTGCATTGACTTCTATACAGAAGTCATTCGCAAGTCGCCGCTGAGGCCGCGGCAGGTCGCGGCGAGGCAAGTCGGAGTCGCCTCGCCTGCAGTGTGAACCGGCCCTTAGTGGGAAATTACATTTTATTAGCTGCAATGACACACTACATGCCAAGTTGCTTAATTTAAGCTTGGCAAGCAAATTCCAATCTTTGAGGACCATGGAAAAACATATACCAATTAACACTACAAACAGGTATTTGAATACATAGGCTATAGAAATAAAATTTAGATTTTTTTTTAAGCAAATAGTATATTAAAGGTTCACCTTAAGACAAAACAGTTTTTTCAATTTTGGATGTATTGGGGAAGGGTCGGGACTTCTGCCATTTTTTAAATGTACTGTGTCACAATCGCAAGTAGTAAGGGGTGATGAGAGGATAAGGGGGAGCAAGGATTAGGTAGAGAAACCTGGTAACACCTAGATTTTTCTTGGTGGGGTGAGACCAGTTGAAAATTTTTACATTTAGATGTGGGGTGTCGCCACTTCCCATGTGGTCTCTATTAGCTCAGGATTGAAATCATGCTTTGGAAGCTTCTCGGATACATGCTGTTCTTTTCCAACAGTCTCTTACCTCCTCTTTTGGGAAGATTTAAGATGTATATGGTTAAGATAAGCCTCTAGGAGAGACACCTTTCATATATGTCTGTGTCATTTTATCTATGTTTAAAGCTTTTTTTTTTCCTTTTTTAGTGAATACTGTCTTGGCTTTAATTTAACAGATTCAGCCGCAGAAGATTTTACCCCCTTCCTGACCAGATTTGGCACTGCATTGCTTTAACTGACAATTGTGTGGTCGTGCGCCGCTGTACCCAGGAAATGTGTCTTTCCCCCCCCCCACAAATAGAGCTTTCTTTTGGTGGTATTTGATCACCTCTGTGGTTTTTATTTTTGCATGTTAAACAAAAGAATGGCAACCATTTAAAAAAATAAAATTATATATATATATATTTTTATATAATAATCTCTCCATCTCAATATCTTTTACTTTTTTCTATCCAAAAAATCCCCAAATTTTTTTTCCCCTCAGTTTAGGCCAATATGTATTCTTCTACATTTTTGTTTAAAAAAAAAAAAAATAATAATAATAAAAAAAAAGGGGACCATTGACAATTATCCAGTGATCAGTGCTATAAAAATGCAGATTACTGTAAAAATGTCCCTAGCAGGGAAAAAAGGTTTACACTAGGGGGCGATCAAGGGGTTAACCGCGTTCCCTCTGTGTTCTAACTTGTAGGGTGTACTTTGTATATGAACACACGATCAGTCTCTTCTCCCCTCAGAACTGGGATCTGTGTGTTTACACACCCAGATCTCGGTTCTCGCTGTGTCACGAACAGACTTTAATAGCAAAGTTCGTCCCAAAAAGGCTTTTACAGCAATAAAAAAATAAATAAATAAATAAATAAATAAATAAAAAACACTTAATACACGTTACCATTTGTATGCAGAAAAACAAAAAATGTTTACTGTGTCGATGGCCATTAATAAATTAATTTAAAAAAACACAAAAAACAAACGGGTATTTCTCGGTACTAGAAGTATTAGGAGCAAATCTTAAAACTGTTCCTAAAAATCAGGGAGAAATGTCTGCTATGTAGGTTTCTGCAGTGTTGCACCTTTAAGCAATTCATTGGCTTCTGCTCCCACATTCCATTTAGCAAAGCAACATTTCAAAGCAATATTCTTATAAGGAAAAAGCAGAAGTTGCCAAGGCCAGTCACATATTAACTCATGCATGCCCAGGTCTCGTCGGTGCCAAGCTGGCTGGCAAAACATTGCAGAAATCTCTGGCAATGTAAACGTGGTTTCACATACTTATGTTTGAGAATGATGTGTTTTATGCAAGGTTACACAATTCCTTTGTGGGGATTGATGGGCTCTTGGCACAGCAAGGCTAAAGTATCGGAAAGCTTTACTTCTTACTCCTTCAGACCTACAAACGTGCTATAAATGCTTCCAGCTTCCCAAATGCTACCAAAAGTAGTCGGATATAAAAAAAAAAGTGTATTGCTCATTAGATATGAAAATTTGCTCTGGCTGCTGCGGTATGACTGTGTGAAAAGAACACGATTAAGAGCCACGTGTTGCCAACCAAGGACTCCTAACGCCATTTTGGGGTGTGTCTCCTACAGAATGATGGATTTTACTGAATGATCCTGACCAGACAAACAACGTTCACAGTGTTTGTTTCACAAATACAACAAGCGCTTGCTTTAATCCCCAACAAGTCCAGGCACACGTGTTTTATGTCATTCTCCCCACAGGCTGGCAGAGGTGCTTGGACTTTTAGTTCTGTAAAAAGTGACACATTGCTTTTCTTTATGGAAAATTCAAAAGATACTACAGGACTTAACTTCCCTAAGCTGCGGACTACAGTAAAGTACAGATCATCTCTGCAGCATATTTATATATATATTTTTACTAGTCCTTATTAAACAGCAAAATTAAACACATGACAAATTATTAAAAGGTTTAACCAATTAAAAAAAAAAAAAAAAAAAAGAAGAAGTGTTGTATAGCGATTGTATAGAGATTCAATAATGAAATATTTTGGATTTGTTTTTTTAAGTCCAATCAAGTCCATAAACAACTGGGAAACTCATTGACAGACACTTCAAGCAACTGCAGGAAATGTGTGAAAATGTAAACCTCTACCAACGTCAACCCCTTCGTTTATGCCTTTCCCTCAAACGGACACTCATAATCAGCATCAAAAACACGCTCCCATATGATCAATCCGATTAATACATCCTTAGCTGGATCACTCAACCAGGTCCTATTATTTCTTCTAGTACTCTGATGGTCATCAACAGCTAAGGTAGTGGTGGGTGGATGGATGAGTACAATTCACATGCTCAAAAGACAATAAAAACTGATATATGCACTGAGAAGTAGCAGTGAGCACTATATCTTAAAATCCAGAATGCAATGTCCGTGGGGCAGATGTAAGTTATTCCAGCTCCAGCCCGATAGCACTCACTCCACAAGCTCTCTAAGCATGCCCTAGCCACGCCCCTATGCATTTCATCGTAAAGACGTCAATTAAATTGCTAATATCACTTAGACCCTAAATATAAATAAATGATTATATATATATATATATATATATATATATATATATATATATATATATATATATATATATATATATATATGTCGACCTATATGGGTTTTTCTCTGGCCGATGCCGATATTTAGAAATCATGGCGGCCGATAGCCGATATATGATGCCGATTTTTTTTTGGGCCGATATGTTAGGCCGATTTTATTTTATTTATTTTTTTTTTTCCTATTTTATTTATTTATTTTTAATCCCCCTTGATCTAACACACCTTTCCCACTGGGGCGTTTTTCAGGCGCTTTTGGGCTAAAAATAGCGCCTGTAAAGTGCCTGCAAAATGGCTCCCCTGCAGTCTGTGTGAAAGACAGGGTGCTTTCACACTGAGGCGATGCGCTGGCAGGATCTTTAAAAAAAAAAAAAAAAAAAAGTCCTGCAAGCAGCACGTTTGGAGTGGTGTATACCGCTCCTCCACCACTCCTGCCCATTGATATGAATGGGCACCACTGCCGAAGCGCATGCAATGCGATTTGGCAGCAGTGCTTCATGGGTGCATTTAACCTCTTCCTTGGCCGCTAGCTGGGTTATATGTGCCCCACTAGCAGCCAAATAGCACCGCTAAAATGATGGTAAAGAGCCGCTAAAACTTGCGTTTTACCATTAACGCCTGCCCGCTCCAGTGTGAAAGCAGTCTTCATAAGTGATACAGAAAATTTTACATTTAAACATTTATTAAACAAAACAAACCTCCAATCAGTTTACTTGTATGTATGATTTAGATAAAAAAAAAAAAAAACCCTATATATTAAATAAAAACAGGTAGTCAAAACTTTTGGACAAAAAAAAAAAAAAAAAAAAAAATGGGCTAACTTTACTGTTTTTATTTTATTTTTATTTTTTAAATAGTGTATTTTTTTCCCCAAAAAATGCATTTGAAAGACCTCTGTGTAAAATGGCGTGTGACATAAAATATTGCAACAACCGCTATTTTATTCCCTAGGATCTCTGCTAAAAAAATATATATAATTTTTGGGGGGGTCTAAGTGATTTTCTGGCAGAAAATACAGGATTTTTACTTGTAAGCCACAAGTGTCAGAAAAGATTTAGTCTTTAAATGGTTAAAGCGGGAGTCCGCCGGGACTCCGCGTTTTTTTTTTTTTTAAAAGCCAGCAGCTACAAATACTGCAGCTGCTGACTTTTAAAATAGTGGCACTTACCTGTCCAGCGCGCCTGCGATGTCGGCACCCGAAGCCGATCTGTAGATAGTTTCTCGGGTGCTGACGCCGCCATCTTGGGTATGGGAATCAGGAAATGGAGCCTTTCGGCTTCATTTCCCGGTTCCCTACTGCGCATGCGCGAGCCGCGCAATAAGGACGGTCCCCGCTGCCTCTGGGATCTGTGCGTTTTCCCAGCAGGCAGCGGGGCACTTGAGGAAAGGGGCGGGCACTTGCGGAAAGGGGCGTAATCTACGCCCCTTTCCGCAGAGAGCTATCCCGGAAGTGGGTGCATTTACCTGGATTATCCAGGTAACTGCACCCCCCTCCCCCCTGAAAGGTGCCAATTGTGGCGCCGGAGGGGGGGAGGATTACGATGAGCGGAAGGTCCATTTTAGGGTGGACCTCCGCTTTAAACTGAGAACTTCTACACACAGAGATGATTTCATTCATTCAAGTGTAAACATTGTATCTTTCTGTTCTTTTCTTGGCAGTCTGCCCAGAGAGGAGGAAAGGGTTTCTATGACGACTCAGGAAACTTACACTGACTTCTATACAGAAGTCATTTCAAAGTCCCACTGTAGTTCTAAATCGGCTTTTTATCAGCACAATCGGCCGATGCCGATTATTTAAAAAACGGCAAATATCGGTCGACCTATATATATATATATATATATATATATTGTAAGGGATCTTCCCGGGGTAGGGTGTGTTTGGACACAGTTCACAGCAGACTTGGAATTTATAAAGCAGATCTTGGCGTTTATTCGTGGTACAAACAGTCCAGCAAACAAAATATACAGCAACACCGTGCTTTCTAAGTACAGCGAAAATAAAAGTCCTAGCCCGGCTGGGCGCTTACTAACAGGTTCTGCTCACCTATCTGACACTTACAAACACAGCGTCTTTCGCCTGGATATCGCAGGGTGAGTTTTAGCTCCAGCAGTGGCTGTGCTTGCAGCTTCCTTCAACACACAGATTGTTCATTCCCTGGCTGAGAGCAACCACCTGCAGACCCTGCAGTGCCTTTAGCTTCCCAGGCTAATTAGGATCAAAGCTCACCTGATCCCAAACCCAGAACTGGATCGGGGGATGTGGAATGACAGGTCCCTCTACCAAACCTACCTGCCATTCCATATAAACCCAGGCCCGGCAAAATTAAATAACAACTCAGCAGCATATCGCTGCTGAGAAACTGATCCATCCTGGATTTACCATCTCACACTGTGTAGCAACCTAGGTGAGATGTACACCCCCTCAACCACTTCTCCAGTGACATGTCTACATAATAAATATATATATATATATATATATATATATATATATATATATATATATATATATATATATATATATATACATACACACACACACACACATACATACATACACACACACACACACACACACACACACACAGTATCTCACAAAATATTTTATTATACTTTTTCATGTGACAACACTGAAGAAATTACACTTTGCTACAATGTGAGTGTACAGCTTGTATAATAGTAAATTTGTCCCCTCAAAATAACTCACAGCCATGTCTAAAACGCTGGCAACAAAAGTGAGTACACACCTAAGTGAAAATGTCCAAATTGGGCCCAATTAGCCACTTTCCCTCCCCGGGGTCATGTGACTCGTTCGTGTTACAAGGTTTCAGGCGTGAATGGGGAGCAGGTGTGTTAAAGTTGGTGTTATAACTCATTCTCTCATACTGGTCACTGGAAGTTCAACATGGCACCTCATGGCAAAGAACTCTGAGGATTTGAAAAATAAGAATTGTTGCTCTACGCAAAGATGGCCTAGGCTATAGGAAGATTGCAGTGAACCTATAATGGAGCTGCAGCACGGTGGCCAAGACCTACTGCGGTTTACTGGACAGGTTCTGCTAAAAACAGGCCTCACCATGGTCATGGTGGAGGGTCAGCCTGTCAGTGCTCAGACCATAAACCGCACACTGCATCAAATTGGTCTGCATGGCTGTTGTCCCAGAAGGAAGCTTCTCATAAAGATGATGCACAAGAAAGCCTGCAAACAGTTTGCTGAAGACAAGCAGACTAAGAACATGGATTACTGGCACCATGTCCTGTAGTCTGAATTACAGTTTGGAGGGAACCATGAATGCCAACATGTACTGTGACATACTGAAACAGAAAAATGCTCCCCTCCCATCGGAGACTGGGCCACAGGGTAGTATTCCAACATAACGACCCCAAACACGCCTCCAAGATGACCACTGCCTTGCTAAAGCAGAGGGCAAACGTGATGGACTGGCCAAGCATGTCTCCAGACTTCAAACCTATTGAGCATCTGTGGGGCATCCATAAACAGAAGATGGAGGATCGGAACGTCTCCAGCATCCACCAGCTTCCTGATGTCGTCATGGAGTATTGAGAGAGGACTCCAAAGGCAACCTGTGAAGCTCTGGTGAACTCCATGCCCAAGAGGGTTAAGGCAGTGCTGGAAAATAATGGTGGCCACACAAAATATTAACACTTTGGGCCCAATTTGGACATTCACTTAAAGGTGTATGCACTCTTGTTGCCAGTGGTTTAGAAATTAATGGCTGTGTGTTAAGTTATTTTGAGGGGACAGCAAATTGACACGGTTATACAAGCTGTACACTCACTACTTTACATTGTAGCAAAGTGTCATTTCTTCAGTGTGGCATGAAAAGATGTAATATTTACAAAAATGTGAGGGGTGTACTCACTTTTGTGAGATACTGTGTATATAAAAATAAAAATATACCAAAGTGGCGATTAAAAAGGAGAAAGCAAGTCAAAAGAGATTGCCTTGGTCTAATAGGGAGAGCCGCCTTGTGATGGTCAACTTGACCACCAGGTCTGGACTCTTTAGAAGCCGAATAGTATAGGGCAGTGATGGCGAACCTTGGCACCCCAGATGTTTTGGAACTACATTTCCCATGATGCTCCTGCACTCTGAAGTGTAGATGAGCATCATGGGAAATGTAGTTTCAAAACATCTGGAGTGCCAAGGTTCGCCATCACTGGTATAGGGAATGCAACGTGACCATGTGTACAGTTTTCCTGACTCTTGGCACTGTAGAATAAATTCACTTTAAAAACAGTACAGCCTGTTCTGAAGAATATCTGTGCCAACTTAGAAGTGCTGAAATGCTTGAAATGGCCAATAGTAAGAAAGCATGGCACCTATAGAGACGTTCAGTAAGGATTAATCTACTAAATATTTTCACACTAATGCATAATATTTCATTTAAATAGAACATGTAACTGACTTTTTGCTTTGGATAGACGATAGAAAAGAGGGGACTAGAACACCCGTTTTATTTACCGAGCTTTTATTGCCGTCTCTGCCCCATTAGGAGGATTCACCCTCTCGGTTTGTCCCGTGTACCATTAAAAAAGAAAGTACCAACCTAAAGGTTTAATTTCCCCAACTACAGTGATCACCAAAACCAAGGGAAAGGTCCGGCAATTATTTCAAGGATTCCCAAATGACAAAAAGGAGAAGGGCTTCTCTAGGGAGATGGATGGCACATGGAGCACTGGATCCAATACAAACACATGGTATGTTGTATAGAACAGAACTCTGTTGCTATACAAAATATTCATATTAATACTAATTGTATAAAAACAGCAGCACTTGAGCTGTATGGTCAGACTGCAAGGGTTTACATAAAATGCACCTCTGGCCACTCACTAAGTAATATGGACATTATTAGTGATTAATACTCTACTGGTATGTAGGCAGAATAAAACGCTGGAGAATACTACCAATTTATGGACAAATAGGTTTTCTGGAGCTCTTGACAGAGATACTAAAAACTTGCCACGCAGACAGGGGCCCCAATTAGTCTTCATCCAGCTCAATCATCAATTAAAACCCTGAGAAATCAATTTCTATGAAATATTCTACATGTATTTTTAAAGTGGAACTAAATTATATATGCTGCTAGCCTTTGTAAATAGGAAAGTATCTTATAATTTACTTTTTTAAATCCATTTCTTAACCACTTGCCTACCAGGCACTTTTATCCCCTTCCTGCCCAGGCCAATTTTCAGCGCTGTCGCACTTTGCATGACAATTGCGTGGTCATGTAACACTGTAAATCATCTCCAGAATGCGACCTTTCCTGACTAATGACACCACAAAGCAACTTATTCACTCCTTGATTATTTCCTGCCTTGACTACTGCAACTCTCTCCTTAATGGCCTACCCTTAAGCAGGCTATCCCCCCTTCAGTCTATTATGAATGCTGCTGCTAGACCAATACACCTCACTAACCGATCCGTGACTGCCGCCCCTCTCTGCCAATCCCTTCACTGGCTCCCCCTACCCCACAGTGTAAAATTCAAAATGCTAACCATAACATACAAGGCCATTCACAACATCGCCCCCATCTACATCACCAAATTCATCTGCAGATATCGCCCAAATTGTCCCCTCCGCTCCACCCAGGACCTCCTGCTCTCTAGCTCCCTTGTTACCTCCTCCCATGCTCGCCTTCAGGACTTCTCCAAAGCCTCTCCCATCCTCTGGAACTCCTTGGCACGGTATATCCGATCAGCCCCTACCCTGTCCACCTTTAGGAGATCCCTGAGAACTCATTTATTCAGGGAAACCTATCCCACACCCACCTAACAACTGTCCCCGAGCCACCCCCATCAAATCTTTCTCTGCAGCCATTACCTTTTGTACCACCACCCCCTCCCTTTAGAATGTAAGCTCTACAAGCAGGGCCCTCCCGTCCCTTTTGTATTGAACTGTACTGTAATTGTGTTGTCCCCCTATACATTGTAAAGCACTGTGTAAACTGTTGGCGCTATATAAATTGTGTATAATAATAATAATAATAATAATAATAAATATGTAAATGCTGCAACTTCCTGTGAGATGCACACAAAACAAACAAGTTTCTATATTAAGTTGCACTAAACCATCATAAAAAGGGAATTTGTGCATAAACGGTGCTGAATTTTAGTATATAAAGTGACTCCGTGCAAAAATGAAAAAAATTGATCACATTGTATGATATTATGAATATTCCACTGTATTAAAGTGGTTGTAAACTCAATTTTTTAACTTTTACCTACAGGAAAGTCTATAATAAGTCTTACCTGTAGGTAAAAAAAATATCTCCTAAACCTGTACGGTTTAGGAGATATTCCCCTTGCTATGCGCTGCTGACTGCAGCGGCGCATGCGCACAAGGGGATTCTCGGCCTGAAAATCCGGCAGTGGCCGACCGGCCGGAATGAAATCTCCCGCGCGCATGCGCGGGAGTGACGATATCGCGGCTCCGGCCACTCACAGCGCCGGAGCCGCGATACCCGGAAGAAACGCCGAGGGAGCATGTCATGTGGATCGGGCCAGATGTCGGGGCCTCGTTCGAAGGTAAGTATACTAGCTCATTATGCCTTTTGCTTTGCAGGTTTAAAAAAAAAAAAATAATTTGCGGGTTTACTACCGCTTTAAGATGATTTTCAGATGTGACACGCGATGCACCCAAAGTCGTGGTTGAGAAAGATATAACCTCCACCTCTACACACACTGCCGCTTACCGACTCCAAATGATCCATTACAGGAGATCACACACGCTTGTGGCTTAATACCCAGCCTGGGCCTTTAAGGAATGGAGCGATGATCCCAGCGTCTTCCCAGGTATTATCCTTCAAAAGCATGTATTGCCAGTTGAGCCCCACAAAGAAATTAAAGCTTCCATAGTTTTTTTATTTAAATTTTTTTTAAATAAAATACTGCACTTACAATTAAAACAATAAAAATATGCAGTATAAGCCGGCTGGCTTTCGATTGCAACCCGTCAATCCGGGACCTGCGTGAACGCGGTAACGTCAGCACGTCACTCCGCCCTTGACTGTGCACTAGAGCTGCACAATTCCGGCCAAAAAGAGAATGACGATTTTTTGCTTAGAATAAAAAGACCACGATTCTCACGACGTAAAAACTTTCACATTATAAAAAAATAAAAAGAGAGGTGTGTGTGTATATATATATATATATATATATATATATATATATATATATATATATATATATATATATATATATATATATATATATATATATATATATATATATATATATATATATATATATATATTTATATTACACACACATATACATATACTAACCTTACTGGTTATTTTATTTTTTTAATTCAGTAAAGTAATTTTTTCAAAGAAAATTACATTGAAAGACCACTGTGCAAATACAGTGTGACATAAAATATTGCAACAACCACCATTTTATTCTATAGGGTGTCTACTAAAACAATATTATTATATTATTATATGACAGCCACACTAGGACACATGGGGAGAGGTTTGTTTACACAGACCTCTCCTCGTTCTTCAGCTCTGTGACCCAATTGTGGGACACAAGTGGCGATCGGGTCCACTGGTCCCTCGGCCACAGAGCTCAGGACCGGATCGGGCCGGCGGCACGCTCCTGACCCACGGCTGGGCACTTAAAGAGCCATGTACAGGTAAGTGATTGAGCCCAGCTGTGCCATTCTGCCGACGTATATCGGCGTGAGGCGGTCCTTAATTGGTTAAGGTGACATGCATACTGGCTGATATGGGACTTAATACTATAGTATAGTACATCCCAACTGAAGTAGCTTACACATTTCATTGCCATATCCTTTATACCCAGTTTATGTGTACATCCCTACACACATAAAATAGATATATATATATATATATATATATAGAGATCTACCCATCTCCACACCTGTGCCTTTATTGTGGTTTCCACTTGGCCCTGGTGTCTCTGGCTGTCATCTCCATTAGGAGGGGGTTGTTCTGCGGTCACTGCATTCCTGGCATAGATGCGTATTGAGACCATTTGTTTAAGCACCACATTGGCGAGTTCATGTACATACACACACACACACACACACACACACACACACACACACACACACCTGTAGCATTATGCCAATAATTTGTACTGTATTTTAATTTGGCGTATGTTTCTCCAACTAAAATTATTGAAGCTCCTGAAGAAGCTATATTTTAGGGCACGAAACATGTAGAGCAAGCAATTCTTTTTAATCCATGAGGACTGTGGGAACTACCAAGAGGAATGCATACCCAGTGTGGGCATTTCTTCAATATTGCCCCACAGGAAGTATTAGTCAAGTGTAACCTCTAGGATAAACCCCTGTGTCCCATATTTCTCTACCACATATATTATGTGTTGTATATATATGCATTTTATGTGAATTATTAAAACTGTTTATACATTTTTATACGTGCCTACAAAGTCCATTATTTAGTTATTCAGCATTTATAGACTACTAGGTATGCATGTGCCACATCCTATGGAGTTTGCATTCAATTTCATGTAACACTGTACCCATATGACATTTTTGTCACTTTTCACACAACTAGAGCTTTATTTTGGTAGTATTTAAATACTACTTTTTTTTAGTTTTTGCTAAACAAATGGAAAAAAAAAAAAATAAGCAAATAAGCGATTTTTCTCCTTCACTAATATGCGTTGATGAGGCTGCACCGATTGGCAGTGATGAGGAGGCACTGATGGGCACTAATATGAGGCACTGATAGGAGGCACTGTTGGGGACTGCACCGATCATCAGGACACTGATGATTAGTGCCCATGAATATCAGTGTAGTTGTCCCGTTTCACACTGACCAGTTACCAGCTCTCCTCTCTGCCGTCAGCACGCATCAGGAAAGGAATGCTGATAACCAGCAATTGTGTTTACATTGTGACCAGCTGATTGGACACTGCTGTTTACATGGTAAAGGTCTGCTGTGATCAGTCCTTTACCCTGATCTGTAATCAGCTGTATCCAAAGGACACAGTGATCAGAGCGTCCCAGATGCACGCCACAGTGCTGTTAGGAAGGATGTCCATAGATGCCCTCCTTGAGCTGGACAACCGTGCTGCAGCCGTCATTCTGCCCTAGCGTGGTTGGCAAGTGGTTAGGCTGCTTCCTGGGCTAGGCCAAAACGATATACATCCCATGAGACTTCATGGGAATTTTTTCTTTTGAAAGAATGTCTCAGCTAAGCACACCCGTTTGCATGCCTGAGCCAAGAGCAGATGGATTCCAGGATGCAAATGCTACATGAAATAGCTGCCCTTACAGAAAATGGACACGGCTAGAAATGCTAGATGTTTTTCAAAGTGATTGCTCAACAAAATAAAGCATGGAGACAAGGATGAACGGGTGAGTTTGCTTTGAATATTAAAAATGAACTAGAAAATGCATTTCTTGGAGAAAATGCGTGGGAATGCTGAATAGCATCAAAACTGCCTCATCATATTGCCCCCATCAAAACTGCCCATCATATTCTTCTATTATTAATCAGTACATGGTGTGTCTGTGCTCTCCCCCGGGCTCTGTAATCAGAGATGCTCCAGCTGCCTCCCCCCACTGCCCATCACTGTGTATAAGAAGCTTTGGTAACCATGGAAACAAAAACAGACAACAAAAGCCTGGATACCCTAAACTTAATGAAATTTTTTGAAATGGTCAATATTTTAAAAAGTATAAATAGTAGAAAAAAAAATAAAAATTGAAGTCGTCCCATCATCAGCTGAACATTTTAAAAAGTTGAATGGCTTTAATAGCTGAAATTATGCAGAAGTTACGCAGAGCCAAAAAAGGACGGAATAATAAAATGAAAAAGATGACGATTAATATATAAAAAAAACCGAACAATAGTGGGACTGCTTTAGTGCTAGGTGCTTAGATACAGTTAAATCAGAGTTCCACCCAAGAACGGAACCTCCACTTTAAGGGAAGGTGACCCCCTGACATGCCACAAATGGGGGGTGTGCCCCCACCGCGACAATGCCTGCGCCGCAGAGAGGGGGAGACGAGCGGGCTTCGTTCCCCCACAGTCGCTGGACCCCGGGACAGGCAAGCGTCCGATTATTAAAAGTCAGCAGCTGCAGTATTTGTAGCTGCTGACTTAATTTCTCTTTCACCGGAACTCCGCTTTAAAAAAAATAAAAAAATCACCATCGTGAGCCTTTACTAAAGCGATTGTCTGGAAATGATCTCCACTTCCTTGTATTGACCCCTTCCAAACCCATAGTAATTCGTTTTGTAGATTTCAGTCTTAGCATGGTTATATACCACATAATGGTATTCTTTTTAAATCTTCCATGCAGTTACTCCATTATACTACAAGACTAAGATACGTCCGTGTTTGAAGCTTTCATGACAAGTCTGCTCGCCACATTAAAATGTAAATATAATGAACCTTCATTAACCACTTCAGCCCCGGACCATTTTGCTGGCCAAAGACGAGACCACTTTTTGCGATTCGGCACTGCGTCGCATTAACTGACAATTGCGCGGTCATGCGACGGGGCTCCCAAACAAAATTGATGTCCTTTTTTCCCACAAATAGAGCTTTTTGGTGGTATTTGATCACCCTTGCGGTTTTTATTTTTTGCGCTATAAACAAAAATAGAGCAACAATTTTGAAAAAAAAAAAAAACAAACAAAAAAACATTTTTTACTTTGTTATAATATCCCCAAAAATATATATATATAAAAAATGTTTCCCTCAGTTTAGGCCGATACGTATTCTTCTACATATTTTTGGTAAAAAAAAACAAAAACAAAAGAAAAAAAAATATATCACAATAAGCGATTGAGTGATAGGGGCTTTTGGTGTGAAAAGAGGACTGATGGACAGGGAGGGGGGCTTCTAATATGAAAGAGGGAATTCTGATGCGAAAGGGGAATGCAAAAAAAAAAAAAACAAACAATCATTTCGTGAAGCATGTTCATTCACTTATATTGTAATCATTGGAGCATGTGCAGATGTTATTTGACAGACGCATAATCCTGCGTCTCCACCACACCACTGATTCTCTATCTCCCACCACCATTCCACAGCTGCCACTAGCCCGGAACATCCAGCATTCTTTGGCTACTAGCGGGGTTTAAAACGGCCCCGCCAGTAGCTGAAAAGTGCAGCTTAAACAGAGATAAAGCGCCACTAAAACAAGTGGCGTTTCACCGCTTACACTCGGGCAGCCCCCATGTGAAATTGAGTGCCAAAAGCTCTCGGCTTCAGCCTCCCCCCCATGAGCAGTGGCTTTCTAGCATAGAGCACTTCTTAAGGTCCGCATCCCTGGTCTCCTTTACTTGTTTACCCCCCCCCCCCCACGGCTCTGAGGATTTGGAGGACGCGCCATATACCCCCCCCCCCCCCCCCTGCACATTGCTATATCTAACAGTGGATATACAAAATGAGAAATTACATGAGCTGTGGCAGAATATTACACACAGTATATCAACTGCAGTTGGGAAAATAGCACAAGAATTGAGAGGTGAAATTGCTCTCATAGAAGATGTACAGATCACCTGAAGACCAAATTTAATGATTAGATCCAAAATATCCATGTCTTGCAATAGGAAAATCTCATGCAGAGTGCAAAATCTGGTGCACCTGTGCATGGTAGCCAATCGGCTTCTAACTTAAACTTGTTCAATTAAACCTTGACCAAAAAAAAAAACCACACAAACACTGGAAGCGGATTGGTTTCTATGCAGAGCTGCACTGGATTTTTCACTCTCCAGATTTAGTAAATGAACCCCAATGTATCCCAGCTCCAGTAAGATCTGGAAAAGAAGGACAGACGCCAGAATCTCAGGATTACGTGCTTTTCAGAGACAATTGGAGACACAGAACTTCAAAATGTATCTAGTGGGCCTATCAACTGTAATCATTCATTGCAAATGCTTATAAAATATAAATGTGTGGCCCTCATAGTGACTAGACTGGAAACCCCTGCTCTAGTGCAACCTCTCAACCTTTCAACCCTGGAGGAACCCCAAAAATAATGTTCAGGTCTCGAGGAACCCTTACTAAAACCAATTTATCAGGGGTCAATATGAACAATGCCCCTTATACTGGTGGCCAATAGGAAGAATGTTCTCAAAGTGGTGCTCAGAATGCCACCCTTAAAAAGACAGCTAAAAAGATATTCGGTGTTGTGCTGTTGGCTTTGCTAAGTGATGCTGAACCTTGAATTCCGTAAGCATCATCAAAAAGGTTATCAGCCACAACTCAAGGAACCCTAAGCAACCTCTTGACTGGAGGAACTCCAAGGTTCCACGGAACCCTGGTTGAGAATGGCTGCTCTAGTGTAAAGCCCTAGCATTTTTCGCTCTACCACACAAGTGGTACTTTCAACTGGCCACAGAAACAAATAGCTGTACTCCATAGTAGCACACAAATGCTTTTGTACATCAGTGTTGATATGTGCATGTACGTATGACATTTTCCCAGGGGAAAACTGCCAGCATCTTTCAAATTGTCTAAATAAACATCTACCCACCAGGATTCAAACCCAAGCCCCCCAACACTGAAAGCTAAACACACCCGGCACTTAGCCATAATGTTGCCCCTTTATTGTTCAGTCCTTGACTTTGCTCACTGCCTGGACTGGAGCTTTACATACTGTGCGGGTTTACCTGAATTGCTCGTTCTGCCTCCTGTGTTCCCTGCATCCTCCGCAGCTTCTGTTACATTGGAGTAGGAGAACTGCTTTGTGTTTTGGGTAAATGCATCTCTTTCAAGACTACACATCAATGGCAATCAAGCACAGGCCAGAGACTTGTACATGGCCAATGTTAAATGTGCTGGCACCAAACCGAATAAAACAAAAAGCACTAAAAGCTCAGAAAAAAAAAAAAAAAGACCGGGAGCTAAATAGTGCAATCTGAGAATGGTAACATTAGATCAGGGGCGATAACATAGAGAACATTCTGGCATCAGCAAAGAAGCCTGCAAAATGGACACATCTGATATCTGCAGTGATTTATCACTTTGAAGCCAGAGCTGTTACTGGAAAATCACAGTTTTCCATTTGTCTTCTCCTGAAGATGCAGTACACACAATAATAAACGCCGCTAAAGCCATTTTCCCAGAGCCCAACTGAGATTTTTTACTTAAGCGGCGTATTCAATTATCTTTTTAAAGGAGAAGATATTCCTACAGAGAGTTTAGCTGGATAGTAACATTTATATGTCATAGAACTGGACATTGTTGATCCATTTAATCCAATTAATATCCGAATGCCTTTTGGGGGATGATCAGGAAGGATTTTTTTCTTCCATGCTGGAGCAAAGTTGGATCATAATTTATAAGGGGTTTTATCTCCCTCTGAATCAACTGTGGGTATAGGGTTCTGTATATGAAGTGGTTATGGTTACTGATCCATTATGTTTTCGATTTGTTGAAATTGGATGGACTTGGATAAAATTGAATTACCATGTTATTTTCTCACAGGTCTAAAAGCAGCAAAAAAAAAAAACACACACATTATAATTGTATGCATGTAATATGGTATATTTGTAATGCAACAGTATAATTTTTATTGAGGTTTTCAACATAGGTAAGAAAACCACAATACAAAAGGTAATAGGAATGCTATGAAAAGACAGCGCAGGAGGAGAATGATTGGGCTAAAATAGATAGATCTATCCATCTATGTCTCATGTCAGCTGAATGCTCACCTGACCACTGATCAGACATCCCTTGGTCTGCTCATAGACCAGAATAGTGATCGTCAGTCAATGCTCCTCACTGGCGGACCAGGCTGGAAAGGGTGTTGGGGTGTGGTGGCTCCAGCTCTTGGCCACATCCTACAAAGCAGAGCAAGCTGTCAGTAAGGCAGCCGTGTGAATCCCGGCAATATTGTAAGGATCCTTCCAAAATCTGGATGTAGCTCTGCCCCATTAACTGGTAGTGGGCAATAATTCTCTCAGTTAACGCTGGATCACAGGCGTACATTGTACTCGATTTTAATAAAAAAAACAAAAAACCGCAAATTGCCGTAAAATCACGTGCGCAAAAATCAAAACGCACAGCAAAAAGCACTGCAGAAAGATCAAAAGCAAAAACTGCATAGGTGTGCACCGAGCCTTATGCTGGCCTCACGGATTAATTTTCAGATGAGAATATTCACTGAATGAAAGAATTTTGTTTGAAATTTTCACTTCATTTCTGAACAAAAACCACAGACTGAAAATTCCTTTGACCGAGAAGTTTTCCATTTCCAATTTTTCCTGTCACTGTGGTTGAAAATGAACGTCAATTTGACCCATTTTTTTTTTTTTTTTAAAGGTTATTAACCGATTAATTGAAACAATAAATCGGCCAACTAATCGATTATGAAAATAATCGTTAGTTGCAGCCCTAATCACATATAATTCAGATTTATAAAACAAACACATTGAACTAAAAAGGCTGTAATGTAACGAAATAGGTAAAAAGCCGGGGGGGTTGAATACTTTTGCAAGGCACTGTAGTACATCTAAAAGTGCTCACATTAAAAGTGTTTGGAGACAATATGCATTTACAACCAAGATAATTATTAATTACAGAGTATTTTCTATTTATCGCATCTTGATGTATCCCTGGCAAAGAAGCTTCAAACTGAAATGGGCAGGAAAAGATGCAACTATTCCTACAAACAAATCCCCCTGCTGGATGGGCTGGTTAATTTATATGCAAAAATACTAACATTGAACACATTCAACCATTCAAAAATATAAGAATGTAAGTATCATGTGCCAGGACTTTATCAATAGAAGTTTAGTTAGGTTTAAGAGAAAGGAAGAAGTGAAGTAGGGATAAGGGGAGAGCTGAGAACTGGGAGAGAAGGGAAGAAAGGGAAGGAAACTCGCCCATCTGGGAGTCTGCCCTCATCCAGCCACATACCCACCACTAGTCCCAAAGGCAGTTGCAAGAATGAAATCCAGGGATACCAGACTTTGTCAAAAAATTATTATCTTGGGGCACATTATCTTCCATTATTGTGCATAGAGCCTGATTGGCTCACAGTTGCAGCCCACTTTATCTGTCCTGCAAAGTAAGGGATCATGGGAAGATAAAATACAGATTTCAGGGACTTACATTAGCAGTGTCCTTAAGGAAAACAAAAGCAGATTAAAGGGGAATTTTTAACTCTTTTTTTATGTCAATCTGGAGTTCAGCTTTGAATATTACATGAGTTTGAAATACATCAGTAAAGAAACTCTTCTCTTTGAAAGTTGTTTTAAATAAAAAAAAACGTAAAGTAAAAAAGGAATCCATATGGATTCGCCATTGTGTCTCAATTAATTTCCTTGCTTTTTATATAAAAGCCAAAATATCTTCAAATCTTGCATTTGGCAGCAGATAAAAACGATGATCATGAGCAGCTGATATTGCATCTGAATCTTGTTGGAAGGTATTGAAGTGAATTCCCCTCTGTAGGGAGACATTTATCATGATTTGCTCACACAGGGACACAAAATCACGAACTGTAATAGAATTCAAGTAAGTTTTACTCTAGACAAGATTATCAGTCAAATGTCCATCTGATCAACACCCAACACAGATTAGGTTCAGGGGAGGCCCCGTCCAATATGTTCTGACAATAGCTGGTTCCATTCTGATAAATAAATAGTGTCCATGAATATATGTATCAAATGTTGCTAGATGATACATTTCCCCAGACATGTCAAACGGAATTATTTCATAACAATGCTATGACCTGTTGTGGTCAGGACTCCATCCAGTGTGAAATCAACTTTCACTAGTCTGCTCACTACAAAGCGGTCCATGGACATTGATCATTACAAAATTGGCAAGATGCATCCAAAGAACTTCAGATCATAGCCTCAGATCATCAGTCTTGTGGAAATAGTCTAATGGTTCCAGTGTTTTAGGCTGGAGTGGAGGTATCTGCTTAGCCACATTCATCCTCTAATGTTACAAGAGTGGATGTTGGACTATCTAGAACATGGGTCTTCAAACTACGGCCCTCCAGTTGTTCAGGAACTACAATTCCCATCATGCCTAGTCATGTCTGTGAATGTCAGAGTTTTACAATGCCTCATGGGATGTGTAGTTTCACAACAGCTGGAGGGCCGTAGTTTGAGGATCCCTGATCTAGAAGATTGGACACGGTCATCTGTGGCCTAGACCTATGATAATTTCAACTAAGCCATTACTATACACATTACTAGAGGTCGACCGGTATGGGTTTTTCTCTGGCCAATGACAATATTTAGAAATCGCGGCGACCGATGGCCCATATA
The DNA here is from genome assembly GCF_037356315.1 of Lithobates pipiens. NCBI lineage: Eukaryota > Metazoa > Chordata > Amphibia > Anura > Ranidae > Lithobates > Lithobates pipiens. Next base: position 50,179,839 of record NW_027507685.1, on the reverse strand, counting down.
TGCTGCCGATTTTTTTGGGCCGATAGGTTAGGCCGATTTTAAATTTTTTTTTTTTTTTGCCCCATCATCTCATAAAATATAACAGACACCTCTCACACTGGGACATTTTTCAGGCGCTTTTGGGCTAAAAATAGGTCCTGTAAAGTGCCTGCAAAACGACTCCCCTGCAGTCTGTGTGTGAGAGTGTTTTCACACCGAGGCGATGCGCTGGCAGGATGTTAAAAAAAAAAAAAAAAAAAAAAAAAGTCCTGCAAGCAGCACCTTTGGAGTGGTGTGTACCGCTCCTCCACCACTCCTGCCCATTGAAATGAATGGGCACCACTGCCGAAGCGCATGCAATGCAATTTGGCAGTGGCACTTCACGGGCGCATTTAACCTCTTCTTCGGCCGCAAGCTGGGTTATAAGTGCCCTGCTAGCAGCTGAATAGCGCCGCTAAAATTACAGTAAAGTGCCGCTAAAGCTAACAGCGTTTTACCGTCAACGCCTGCCCGCTCCAGTGCGAAAGCCTTAAGTAATAAGAGATACAGAAAATGTTAACATTTATTAAACAAAACAAACCTCCAACCAGTTCACTTGTATGTTTTGTTTTGTTTTTTTTATCTAAATTATACAAACTATATATTAAAATATTAAATACACAAAAACAGGTAATCAAAACTTTTGGACGAAAAAAAAAAAAATGGGCCAACTTTACGGTTTTATTTTTTTAAATCATTGTCTTTTTTCCAAAAAAAATTGCGTTTGAAAGACCGCTGCGCACATACCGTGTGACATAAAATATTGCAGCAACCGCCATTTTATTCCCTAGGGTCTCTGCTAAAATATATGATTTTTGGGGGTTACAAGTGATTTTCTAGCAGAAAATACAGGATTTTTACCTGTAAGCAACAAGTGTCAGAAAAGATTTAGTCTTTAAATGGTTAAACTGAGAACTTCTACACACTGAGTTCAGTTCATTCATAAGTGTAAACATTGTATCTCTTTGGTCTTTTCTTGGGAGACTTCCCAGAGAGGAAACAAGTCACTCCACTGAAGACTCAGGCAACTTGCATTGACTTCTATTACAGAAGTCATTTGCAAGTCGCGCTGAAGATGTAATCTGCCTTTTTATCAGCACACTGGGCCGATGGCGATTAATTAAAAAACGCCAAATATCGGCCGATATATCGGTCAACCTCTACACATTACCATGCAAGTACTGCAAGAATAACAATAACAAAAAAACAACTTGCCAAAAGGGATTTGTAGAGCAATGGAGTTATACATGTGATCCATATGGACCTTTATGTGTCAAAGGCAAAGATTGAGGCCATTTAGGGCTATGCTAGAGGTAAGGACAAACACTTCCAATCCCTAAAATTGTTCATGACCACAAACCGAGCTCTTACGGCCTCAGGCCCTAGAGAGTTTCAGTTACAGGGAGAGAGCATGAAAGCAAACCGTTTATGCTCTGACATCAGTATCACCCTGGATTAGAAAAAATTTGTACTGAAAGAAAAGATGGCTGACATTTTTTGTTTTCTCTTGAGATTACTGGTTTCCCATCTGTCTCTGGCTTTATTGCATTGAATCAATAGCCTGGAATAAGCATACAGCATATCAATTCAGAGCAAAGTCAGACTACTTGTTCTAGGTCCATGACTCAAAATGAACTGAAACCATAAATGTGGATCAGCCACGCAGCCAACATTAAGACATTAGATACAGTAGCAACCTCTACAAATCTTTTAGTTCAGGTTTCCTTTAAAGGCCAAATTAACCTTCCACCACCCCCCCCCCCCCCCCCAAATCCTAACCTCCATGTACCTCTCCTGCAGAAAAGAAAAGTTTTCTCCATATTCTCCAAAAGAAAAAAAAAAAAGTTTTCTAAATATTCTAGAGCAGGATTTACCTCCAGCTTCTCCTATAGAAAACTCCTATTACTTCCTGCTACCCGTTCCTTGGGTTAAAACACAGTAAGTAGTTCACCGGCTGACCTTATTACACACCCTGCACCTGTCCTTCCCCTCCAGGAGATTGCTCCGGTCCACCTCAGTAGTTACATGCTTTTCCAATGCAGACATTGTCAGTAAGCACCATTCTCCCTGAATACACAGCCATGTTCTTACTTTACTGATCACTTGTTTTGTAGGTTACCTTCTTCTTGCATAGATTGTTTATTTAGCAGAGTGTGCAGGAGCGATCACATAACAGCCTATGTGGAGCAGAGCTGTAGTATTGAAAACAGGAGGAATGTGCCCCCTGGAAATCTGTAAAGCTCACCATAACCTATTCAATATGATTGTACAATCTCCTTTAGGATCTATCAACTATTTAGTTTACCTGATTGGATACAGAGTGATTGAATAGGTAGGTGCGTCCTATTATATCGTTTTGGCAAATCTAAAAAGGCGATTGTGCAATCAGATTGTAGTGTATGGCCACCTTTGTACACATAAAATGAACTAGTTTCACTTTTGGTGCTGTTAATATCACTCCAAAACAGGGAAACAATCATGCATTTTGCCATAGACAAGGTAAGGGAGGGATAAGCACATTGGTATGACTTGGACGGAAAAGACATTAGAAAGGGCTTCTATTTATTATGAAATTTGAAATTCTGCCTGGAGAAAAAAAAAAAAAAAAGAAAGAAAAAGAAAGTAGACTTCACCTTTAAAAAAAAAAAAAAAAAAAAATACAAAAAATGAAATGGTTCCAAAACCTTAACATTTTTCTTTAATTAAAAAGTTATTTGAACGCCTATTTGTAAAGAGCTAATAATGTAGAAAGGAATGACAGAAAAAGGTCTTTTAGTCATGTATAACAGATGGCCCCATTTTAAGTACCACAAAATAAAGTGTTCTCCGAGAATTTCGAAAATAAAGTGTTTCTTTGAAGATAAGCCATGCTAAATCCTCAATTCATTCCATTAATTTCCCTACCATGCTGATATCATCTGCGTTCAGATTCTACACAATATAGCTTCAAGTACCGCATCATATCACCTGTACTAGCTTCTTACACAGCGCAGAGGCGGCCAATTATAATCACATTACATATGGCCATCAACAGACAGAAAGAGCGAAATCCTAAAATTTTACTTATGTCATCCTGAACAGACCAGCAGGATGTTAGGAAAGGATTTAACCATAAGCTGATGTCTAGGCTTTTAGGTATCATACAAGCTTATATGCCATAGCATATGTGCTCAACAGATACTCCCTTTGCTCTATCAGAGTTGGTGAACAATTTTAGACTAAGGAAAGCAAGGCACTTTTACACAGATCCAGTTGTGGACGTCAGCTTTTGTGAATATCTGCGATCCTCCAATCATGGTTTGGAATTACGTGTGCTCTCGCTCATTTAATTGCGACTGTGGATATGGCACACACTGTGGGTAACTTGCAGTAAATACACACACATCAATAGAATAGAAATGGAATATCTCCACAAGTGACCATCGGCAAATGAGGCATGGAACCCCATTACCGGGTGGACATACTCCTATATTAGCAGACCCCTACCTCCATTACAGGTCTAAACGTGAAAAAAAAAAAAAAAAAAAAAAGATGGAGCATCAGATAATCAGCTCAAAAGTCCATCATTCTTTATTCTCGACAAGAAGGTCACCATATTTACTGTGACCCTAGTGTCAAAAATTAACAATAGACTTCTGAGTTGATCTGATGCTCCATCTTTTCTCCTGTTGATCCAGATTTTTCAGGCTGGGTGGCTCCCATTTAATTTAGTCTGAACACCTAGAGCTTTTTTATTGTGATCTGTGCCACACTAGAAAAAAAACTCGCCCTCTTTGTTCTGTTTACCATGATCACTGAAAGTAAGGCAAAAGAAAATCCCAAGTTTTGGGTTGTTCCCAAAAAAATTAAATAGGGAGGGGAAATCTTCCAATGGGGACACTAGTTCTGCTGACCTGGGGATCCTCAAGGAATTCCCCAATTTGCAGGGATTTCATCTCTTGGCTATAGTTTAGGAAATGAAAGGACATCTCCCCAATGGGACACAAATAAAAAAAATAAAAAAAAAATAAAAAAAAAGTCAAGTAGATCTATAGGCAAAACTTTTTTTTTATGTTTTTTTTCTTAAAGTTTTGGATGGACTGGAGAGCGATTAGAATACCTGCCGGGTTTCTGTCGATGTCTCTGCCTCCTTTAGGGAAATTCACCCTCTCCATTTGTCATTTTACCCTCATCGAAAGAAAATTAAAAATTTGGGGTCTTAAACCAGAACAGTAATTATAGGGAAATTCTTCCAATGGAGATACTACTCCTAGTGACCCTGATGAAAACCGGGGATTCCCTCACTTTAGAGGGATTTCCTCTCCCTCCCTGTTTTGGTTATGAGACTTGAAGTTAAAGGGGCACAAATGGCAAAAAAAAAATGTTGCTTTTAGTTACATTTCAATAGTGGCTTTCATTAACTAGAGCGTTATGAGAATCAAGTTTGAACCCTGCAGCTCAGTCTTATTTTTGAACATCCAATATCTGTCTGCCCTGAATGTCAAAACGCCATTTATATATTACCTTCCCATAATCTCTGCAAAAGCTGAAATTAAAATTGAACAAAGTAGTAAATTATACAAATGGGCGACAGGTGCCCTTTAATGGATGTGGGGCACTCAGATTCAAGCTTTTCAGATATAAAAAGGAAACTAATACAATCTTCGGTTAACACTGCTATTGGGCATGTGGCCATTAAAGAAGTACAAAGAAGTGAAGAGTTGCCAAGTGACAGAAGGTACACGATGTGCCAACCCTGGGGCTGATTCATAAAAACTGGACTAAGAATGAGCACAAAAAATTATAGCCTGTAGTGACCAATCAGAACTCTAGTGGTCCCCTAGGTAACACAAGGGAGGAAAAAAAAGTACTTTGTGGACCAATGAGTCACAGTAAAGACTTAAAAATACCATAGCACAGCTACAAAATAAATGAGATGAAAACACTTTGCAGAGACAATCGTAATTGGACTTCTGTATGTTACACCGATTGCTCATCTGTCCCTCCCCTACCCGAGGGCAACTAAGAAGAAGAAGATCATGATAGTTTTGCAAGTCTAATGAATGTATTTCAGAGGTTATTCTAGAATTTCCAGCTTCATCTTTCATTTAGCTGTCAATTATACAACTAATGGTTTTCTTGATCCTTTACTACAACTTACTTTAAAGCAGAGTTCCACAGGTTTGTAAGTTTACTAAAAGTCAGCAGCTACAAAACGTGTAGCTGCTGACTTGACACTTACTTGTCCCACGGTCCAGCGATGCAGTCGCCCAAACCTCGCTCCATTCCTCCTCTTGGCGGCACCATCTTTGCGAGCATGGGCACCCAGCTGTGACAGCTTGCAGCTTCACAGCCGGGTGCACACTGCGCTCTTAGTGGCCAGGCAATTTTCTGGGACCTGTGACATGCCCCAGAAGATTGCAGAGAGCGAGAGGAGTCACCGCCTAGGTGGTGAGGCGACGGGAGGAGGAAGTGGGACAGGAAGTGCCTGTCACAACTAGATACCCACTCTTAGTTCTGCCATCTCCAGCACTGAATGTAATAGCAAGGGGTACTGGGGTGTTTTGAGGGGTCTATTGATGCTGGGGGATCCAATGTTGCTGGGTGGGAGAAGCTATTGTTGAGGGAGGCCTCTATTGTTTCTCCAGGGGGTGTCAATTGTTGCTGTATGGCAGTGGTCATCAACCCTGTCCTCATGGCCCACCTACAGGTCAGTTTTTATGTATTACCTTGGGGAGATGCAGACTAGAATACTGCAATCACTGAGCAGCAAATTATATCACCTGTGATGTATTTCAGTTATCTTGCAAACCTGGCCTGCTAGTGGGCCCTGCAGACAGGGTTGATGACCACTGCTGTATGGGCTATAAATGCCGGCTGAAGGAGGACCCATTGTTGCTGGCAAGACTATTGTTTGGGGATGGATATATTGTCTCTTTGGGTCTTATATTGCTAAGGGGGAGTCAATTGCTGCTCAGAGGAATCTACTGTTGGAGGGAGAGGTCTATTGTTGCTGGAGAGTCCATTATTGCTGGTTGCCAGGAGATCTACTGTTGCTATTATTCCTGGGGTAGATCTGTCGCCCAGTTAGGAGATGGTGGAACTAAGGGTGACTTGGAAGAGAAGCACCTGCATCTATTTTCTGAGAAAAAAAATAAAATAAAAATAATCTAATTATAATATATATATATATATATATATATATATATATATATATATATATATATATATATATATATATATATATATATATATATATATATTACACACACACACATACATATATACACACACACATACAATCAGCATGCATGGAACCATAGAAAGCCCCATTTTAAAGAAACCATTCTAGCTCAGCTCTAGCCAACCACCAGGGGATTTGGTGCCCTTGACATATGAATCCAAACGTTTTATGAACTGGCCATACATTTATTTATTTCTGGATCAATTTAGAGATGAGTCATTCCAAATAAGTGATTCATCATTGATTAAAATATTGAATGATATAACACACTCATTACTACTCCATGATTGCGATCAACTGAAAATCTCAATCAAAAATATGATCAGTTATAAATGTAAATAAATTCATTAAAGTGATCATTTACGATCAGTTCTCCCAAATCATGCATAAATTTGTTCAATATAATTTGTTGCCACAGGTCTCTTGGCGGATTCCACTAAATTAAATGAATGGGAGTATCTTTGTTTTAATAAATGTTATAATTTTAATTGCATTGTATTATTGATTGTATGTTTGCCCACCTATAGAGGGATGAAAACAGATGCTTTCCAACCTTCAGATAAAGTCCCCATCAGTGGGATATCCAATCACCCCCCTCTCATTGGGACAAGTAGTGAGGGTACATCTTCTAGTGTGAAGAAAGGGCATTTAAAAAAGGTTCTACCCCTTCCATCCTGTATTAACAGGAGTGGTGCAGCCATAAAACCTGTGCCATTCTTCTAAAGCAAGAAAATGGAGTAGATCCTGCTCCTTATTAACAAAAGCAGAAAAATCCCAGAGCCAACTTCCCGGTATTCTATGCCCTGAGATCAGCAGAGCTGGAGCTGCTTGGAGAATACATACGACTGGTCAACTACCATTTTCCAAGATGTGTCACTGAAATCAGGACCTGACAGTTTGCAGTCCAGTGTAGGACTGGCAGAAGTCTTTTTCCCCATCACGGGATCAGAGAAATTGGTGTGTATGAAGAATGTGAGGTAAATGGCTGGTGAGGCACTGGCTAGTATCAGAGCCAGATACACAGGTTACAGTCGCCACGATCGTTAGAGTGAGAGCAATAATTCTAGCACTAGACCTCCTCCAACTCTAAAGCTGTAAACATTTTTAAAGCATCACCTATGGATATTTATAAGTACTGAAGTTTTGCGCCATTATACAAGTGTGCACAATGTTAACGTGTGATATGTTAGGTATCCATTTACTGGGCGTAGCATCCTCTTTCACAATAAATAAAACAATTGGGCAAACTTTAGTGGGTTTTTTTTAATGTCTTTTTTAAACCCAGTTTAGTGTCTTTTTTTAAACCCCGAAATGCTGCGCAAATACTGTGTGACATAAAAAGTTTCAACGAGCACCATTTTATTCCCTATGTTGTTAATGTTTTTATTTATATATATTAATTTTCTAGCAAAAAAAATATATACCGTATATACTCGAGTATAAGCCGAGATTTTCAGCCTCTTTTTTGAGGCTGAAAGTGCCCCCCTCGGCTTATACTCGAGTCATCGCTGTCTGCCCGCTCGATCAGCGTGTCGAGCAGACAGACAGCGGCCATTCTATTCAAAAGCCGCGCCTCCGGCTCCGCCTTCGCCTGTGATAGGCGGAACACTGAATTTCCCAGCAGCCTGTGTTCCGCCTATCACGGACATCGTATCATCCTCGTACTACGGACGAGGATGATACGACGTCTGTGATAGGCGGAACACAGGCTGCTGGGAAATTCAGTGTTCCGCCTATCACAGGCGAAGGCGGCGGCGCAGCTTTTGAACTTTACAATGGCCGCCGACGAAGAGGGCACGGGACGGCACGGCACGGGACGGGACGGGACGGGGGCAAGGCAAGGCAAGGCACGACACGGGACGGATGCAAGGAGGCAAGGCACGGCACGGGACGGAGGCAAGGAGGCAAGGCACGGGACGGAGGCTCGGGACAAAGGTAGGCTGGACACACACACACACACACACACACACACACGGATGGAGACACACACAGGGATGGATGGATGGATGGATGGAGACACACACACACAGGGATGGATGGATGGATGGATGGATGGAGACACACACACACAGGGATGGATGGATGGATGGATGGAGACACACACACACAGGGATGGATGGATGGATGGACACACACACACACAGGGATGGATGGACGGACACACAGGGATGGACAGACACACAGGGATGGACGGACACACAGGGATGGACGGACACACAGGGATGGACGGACACACAGGGATGGACGGACACACAGGGATGGACGGACACACAGGGATGGACGGACACACACACAGGGATGGACAGGCATGTCTCACCCTCGGCTTATACACGAGTCAATAAGTTTGCCAGTTTTTTTGGGGGTAAATTGGGGGCCTCGGCTTATATTCGGGTCGGCCTATACTCGAGTATATACGGTATATTTTTTTTACATGTATGCAAAAAGTGTGTAAGAGTTGACCTGGGAGGCAAGGGGATAATTACCATAAATATACAATTATTCTACATTTTAAGGTAATTTACTATAATAATTAGTAAATCTGTACTCAAACAGGTGGCTTAATGGACAAATTACTGAAGTTTGAAGTTATAAACTTCCAACCAGTAATTTCATAGTAAATGGATAAATAATAAAATTATGTTATAATTGAACTTGAATGGAACTGTATCTTTAACAGAATCTCCCTCTGAACGGTGTGAGAAAAACATGGAATTGCGTGTAAATCTTATACCCATAAACCCATGTTTTTTCCTTGTAGTTCAGAGGGCTGGGCTGGAAGGGAGGGTTTGCCTTTTAGACACATGCCCCTTCTATGACACTGCAGTGAGAGGCATGCCTCCACTGCAGTATTTTTTATTGGACAGCTGGGACCAATGGTACTTTACCATTCGTCCAAGACGCCAAGCTGTTTGAGCTCAGTGCTTCTGACAAGCAGTGAGGAGAGGCACTGAGCTCAAACTCTCAGTCTGCTGCAAAGTGCCCATTTAAACTGGTCACTCTGTGTGTTGCTTCTGACAGGCTGTGCAAGAAGCCCCATATCTCTGGAACCATAGGTCATAGGAGCCCCAAATTTAGGCTACATGCTCCTCTTCCCCCATTAAATTTGGGGTCTCTATGACCAGGTCGCCAAGCTAAGATCCTCAAAGCTCAAATGTTATTTTATTTTATTAAGACGGCTTTCACACCAAGCCGCCCATAGCATCGGCAGTATAATGCCGCTATTTTTAGCGGCGTTTTACCGTTGGATTTGCAGCACATTTCGGCCTCTAGCAGGGCACTTTTACCCCTCCGCTAGTGCCCGAGAAAGGGTTAAAACCACCCGCAATAGCAGCATTTTGCCAGCGGCATTGCAGTGCTCTCCCATTGATTTCAATGAGGAGCAGCAGTGGAGGAACGGTAAACACACCGTTCCAAAGAAGCTGCTGGCAGGACTTTTCCCGACGTCCTCCCAGCGCACTGCTCTAGTGTGACAGCCCTCGGGGAAAGCCCTCGGGGGCTTTCACACTGGAAACAATGGAGCAGCAGTTTAAGGGCGGATTGCAGGCGCTATTTCTAACGCTATAGCGCCTGCAAAACGCCCTCGGTGTGAATGGGCTCTTAATGTTCATGGCAGGCGAGGCCTGACTGCACATCCCTGGTGTGTATTGGCAACATTACGTACCTAGCTGTGGGGCACATATGCGCTTCAACTGATCCTGTGTTCTTTTCATACAAATATTGCATTTATTGTCCATCTCTGCACACCCCTTCAAACAGTTTACATAGTTGCTATAGAAGTCAGTTCCTACAGTGATATGTGGGCAGGGCTATATTTACATTCCATCTCGCCCAAGGCAAAATGATCTAATATGCTTGAACCACATCCTTTATGTCATGTGTCTCGCTGTCCCAAGGTACTTGTTTATTTTACTAAAGCAAGCATATCTAGCACTACTATACAACAAAGCATTCATGTGAGATTTCTTGGTAAATTTCTATGGAAGTTACATTGATGAGACTTGGATTTAAAATATAATCCCATGATTAAGTCAGTGTTTAGTAATCAATACAGCGGAACTGAAAACGTAATTGTTTATATTGCCTGCACCTCTGATGGATTTTTTCATTGAGAGGAAAGGAACACTAGTGAAATGGGGTAACCATCGTATCTCAGACTAGATGCAGACAAGTGTGACCACCATACCTTCCTGTCTATAGTCCGTAAACTATTGTGGTCACACACGTCTCTTCATTTTAAAGCATCAAGCTCCTTTAACTTGCACACACCCATTGCAATCTGTGTCAGTAACCCGATTCATGATGAGGCTTGCAATTCAAAGTAGAAAAACACAGGACAAGCCCACCTGCAGCCCATATATGAGAAGAGGCAGAAACCTGTATAGATCAAAATCCTACAGCTGTGATTTTAGAGACTATAGAAGTGGAATAAAAATTGGGGTTTAAAAGTAGATATAAACTCCTACTGTATGACACTTCGCTTGCTAAAGCACTGTGAATATACAGCGTACAAGTAAAAGGTTAATGTGCTTTATGTTAAGGCAGCAAATTCACGGTCAATGTGACTTAGGGCGTGACATTAACCACCCTTCCCGACCAGGCCATTTTTTGCGATAAGGCACTGCGCCACTTTAACTGACAATTGCTGTACCCAAATACAATTTTATGTTCGCCGCCCCCCCCCCCCCCCAAATGGCACTTTTTGGTGGTATTCGATCTACTCTGCGGTTTTAAATTTTTTGCCTATAAAAAAAAAAAAAAAAAAAAAAAAAACAATTTTGGGGAAAAAAAAATAGCATAAAAAAAAATAAAAAACACACAACACAACAGGGGTTATTTATTGCACTTGGAAGTGCAGTCACTTTAAATCTGAGGGGTAGCTCTGAAATGAGGGGAAGCTCTGCTGACTTGGTCATCCAATCATGTGCAAACCAAAATGTAGTTTTTTTGTTTTTTTTCCCCTTGCATGTCCCCTCGGATCTACAGAGACTGTACTTCCAAGTGCACTTTCAGTGCAATTTCGTAGTGCAAAGTGGATTTGCCTTTGTAAATAATCCAATATGTTTTACTTTCTTCTATAAAACATACCCAATAAAAAAAAAATTTAAATTTATTCATCGATTTAGGCCAACATGTATTCTACTACATATTTTTGGAAAAAAAAGCATGTCAGTGCTCAGACCATACACAGCACACTGTATCAAAATTGGTCTGCAAGGCTGTTGTCCCAGAAGGAAGCCTCTTCTAAAGATGATGCACAAGAAAGCCCACAGTTTGCTGATGACAAATAGACTAAGGACATGGATTACTGGAACCATGTCCTGTGGTCTGACAAGACCAAGACAAACATATTTGGTTCAGATGGTGTCACACGTGTGTGGCAGCAACCAGGTGATGAGTACAAAAGATAAGTGTGCCCTGCCTACAATCAAGCTTGGTAATAGGAGTGTCATGGTTTGGGACCTCACGAGTGCTGCCAGCACTGGGGAACTACAGTTCATTGAGGGCACTATGAATGGCAACATGTACTGTGACATACTAAAGCAGAGCATGATCCCCTCCTTTCGAAGACTGGACCGCAGGGCAGTATTCCAACATGATAACCACCCCAAGCACACCTCCAAGACAACCACTGCATTTTTAAAGAAGCCGAGGGACTGGCCAAGACTGTCTCCAAACCTAAATTCTATTGAGCATCTGTGGGGCATACTCAAATAGAGACAGCCAACATCCACCAGCTCCGTGATGTCGTAGTGGAAGAGGACTCCAATGGCAACCTGTGAAGCTGTGGTGAACTCCATGCCCAAGAGGGTTAAGGCAGTACTGGAAAATAATGGTGGCCACACAGAATATTGACACTTTGGGCCCAATTTGGCCATTTTCACTTAGGGGTGTACTCACTTTTGTTGCCAGCGATTTGGACATTAATGGCTGTGTGACGAGTCAATTTTGAGGGGACAGCACATTTACATTGTTATACAAGCTGTACACTCACTACTTTACATTGCAACAAAGTAATTTCTTCAGTAACATGAAAAGATAGAATAAAATATTTACAAAAATTTTGAGGGGTGTACTCACTTCTGTGAGATACTGTATATATAGATCTCCCTCTCCCTTTCCAATGTCTTACAAGATAGGCAAAGCGGAGGAAGAATTTTACAAAGATGTGCAATACTCTGAAAATGAACAATATAGGACTTCAAATAAGCATATCTTAAAGGCCTACTTCGGTTTTAGAAGAATAAACTGAAGTAGATGTCTTATCTCATTCATATTTAATAACTAAAGTAGGAGAAATAAGCATTCACATACTTGAACACAATTCTAAGCTAATAAAACATCAAACAGATAAATGTGGAATTTAACATTCTGTTCTCAGAGGAACTCGGAGCTTGAATGTATAAATATTGTTCAGTGCCAGGAGATCCCGCTAACAGTTCGGATCAGGAGCTATAGTACTTGGCTTGTTTGCAGTACACGGCTAAGGTGTTCTTGGCAGTATAAAAGCGAAGCCAACGTACTTTGTCACGGTGCCATGTTCTCAACATTTTGGTTTACAAATGCTGTAACTGATGAGGTGGAATAAACCCAAGAATGGTGGGAGGTCATGTACCGTATAAAGGGTCTCTGGTGAATTCTCCGGAAGGATTATGTGCTCATAAGCTTTACTTGCACTGCCGGATTCCATACTGAATTGTCATAGTCCGACGCTGCATTTTTTCTGTGCATACTTCAAATTCTTTCATACACTGCTGGGGCGGAACTCTGTACAGGTTATATACAATGGCTTTCCCAAATACACTGTAATCCTTCAGAAACCAGTTCCAAATATCTCAATTCAGTTTTGTTATTTACCACCATTGGGTAGTTGTAAATGCACATCATTCAAAATTTTCAGAACAATCAGCATGATAACTGATTTCATTACATGTGCACTTCAATATATCAATTTATTATCAAATTTACAAAAAAATAAAATAAACTCCTGCCAGCACAGTTGTAAAACAAAAGGGCAACATTAGAGGACAATAAATGCCAGTCTGCATAGAGCACAGGGTGCTAGGGATGCCTGTACTGTACAATTAGACAGTGGGGTACCAGGGATACCTGTACTACAGCATAAGCAGAAATACTATGACTATGAACTGCACTGTTATGACTGCAAGCATGGGGGAGGGAATGCTAATTGTTCTGAAGACAAAATGAGGACACGGACACATGTTCCCACTTTCTTCAATATATCTGCAAAAATGTACACTTATTTGGACCATGCAATTTAAATAGCATGACTGAGCAGATTTTCAGATCTGCATAGAAACGCATTTAACATGAGAACACCCTGAAAACAGCCATTCTACACCGCAATTCCTCCAGGAGGTTACTAGGGGTTCCTTAAGCTGTGGCTCATTTGCCTACCATTTGAGGTGCCAGTATTGTCCTATGTCAGTGATGTAGTTCCAAAACATCTGGGGTGCCAAGGTTCGCCATTTCCCATGATGCTCGTGCACTCTTCAGTGTAGTGGAGCATCATGGGAAATGTAGTTCCAAAACATCTGGGGTGCCAAGGTTCACCATCACTGTCCTATGTCCAGTGGCGGCCCATCCATTAGGGGCAACGCCCCCCTATTCCACACAGGGTGTCGGGCACATTGGATTCCAGTGGGTTAAATTTTTCTTAGAAGCACGATTAGAGCCAAGCAGAGCACTGTACCCAGACCCCACCCAGTTGTGTGACATAAGAGAATAATGATTCGCTAATGTTTGCCCGTTTCTCCTCCCGGCCAATTAGGAATCAGGCCCCGAGTCCTGACAATTGGCCAGTCCTAACTTGGGAGGAGACGGGGGGGGGGGGGGGGGTGGGGGGCGCAACCTGGATGGGCAAAAGTTCAGGGGCTGGCGGGCAAGCGACCGGGGGGGGGGGGGGGGTGGGCCTTTGTGTTGGGGGAGATGGCTGGCTTGGGCCCCCCCCCCCCCCCCCCAAGAAAATTGAGCACCAGCTGTTGATCATTTTAGCTGTCTGTATGGGTGGCTTTCTGACCATCAATGTAAAGAGCATTTCCCCTCTAAACCCAAATGAAATGGTTTTAACAGAGGTTGCCAAAGGCCTGAAAGTTATTATATGGTTTCCTTTGGGGTAAATATGTTAAAGGCTGCCCCATTAAAAAAAAAAAGAAAAAACAAGGAAGGCCAATAACTTAGCACAGGATGGAAAGCAAAGGAAGTTATCAGTTAGCATTATTCAAAGATCTCTCTGTGGACTACAGAAACACATCTCTCTCTAGGTTATGAAGAGGAGTAGTGAGGTGGTATACTGTAGGTCATAAACCACCTTTTCCTGGAGGTGACAACGCTGCTCCCTTATCGATGCAGTATGAGTGAGTTTTACCTTTAGGACAGTAAAGGGTTGGTTTACTAAAACGGGAGAGTGCAAAATCTGGTGTCAGATGTGCACGGTAGCCAATCAGCTTCCAGGTTTTGTTGTCAAAACGTACTCGAACAAGCTGATGTTAAAAGCAGATTGGCTACCATACACAGCTGCACTCTTCCGTTTTAGTAAACCAACACCAAGATCACCAGGTAAAAATTAGACCCCTTTTACACTGAGGCAGTTTTCAGGCGTTTTAGCTCATAGAAATAGCACCCGTAAAGCACCTGAAAACTGCCTCCCATGCTGCCCGAATGTGAAAGCCCGCATGCTTTCACCCTGAGGCAGTGCGCTTGCGGGACGTTAGAAAAAGTCCTGCAAGCAGCATCTTTGGGGGGTTTCCAAAACGCCCCTGCCCATTGTAATGAACAGGCAGCTCTTCGGAAGCACCATAACACGGGTTATAACCTTTTCGTTGGCCGCTAGTGGGGGTTAAAAGCGCCCTGCTAGTGGGCGAAAAGGGCCGCTTAAATAGCGCTAAAGTGCTGCTAAAACAAGCAGCCCCAGTGTGACAGAGGACTAAAGGGAAAAAACTATGCAGCCACCACATCCAAGGCCTGGCAATTTCAATATGCAGATCAGCTAATAGGAAGTAGCCGAGTGTCTCTCCATTTATGCCAATCCTAGGAAGCTGCAAACTGACAATGTTCTCACTTTCTCTTTTAGTTGAATTGGTTTAAAAAAAAAATAAGTTTCTATTTGTTTAACTTGCTGCTTAAATATTATAGCATGGCCTTTCAACTTACACACAAGACTGACCAAATGGCATTAGAGATGATGCCCTTGAACGCTGCATACCAGAGATGTCTGATCAGATCACACTTTAAGTGAAAGTGCTTCATCTGCAAATCCACATCAATGCTTCCAAGGGAGTCTATTGCAGTAGAATACTACAGATCTGTAAATACGGGTGGTGTCTAGTGGAAGAATAGTGAAATGGCCACGGGCCTTTCAGGAGCTCGAGTTCCTCACTCAGCACTCTACTAATATTCCTCATTTCTGTCATGTTCTTTAGTGACTAATGATCTTGATACTACAATTTCAAGGCTTTGTTCTCAAAGTAGGCAAACCACGCAACATTACATAAGCTTGTTTATGTTTAACATTTTCACAAAGACGCCCTATGAAAAACTTACATAGTGTACACAAGTTGTACCTGTGCTCCATGTCCATCAAGAAGGCCTAGGAACACAGAGCAGTACAAAACATCAAACCATTGAAGAAATGAAAATCATTGAAAAAACCTTGGGGAAGGAGAACGTAGTGGTGGCAAACATGCCGCTCTGCTACATTGCACGGTCTGTTTCTGTACATCAATTTGGAGTTGGTCTTAAAAGTGGTTCTAAAGGCCCTGGGCTTTTTACCTTCATGCATTCTATTCTGTGAATGGGCACACACTTCATTCTATGCAGAAAGGTAAAAAACTGTGCAGCCAACAACTTCTCCCCCCCCCCCCCCAATACTTTCAGACATGCACGATATATATATTTACTTTTTTACACTGGGATCCATTGCTTCGTTACAGTGCTCCTTATGTCCTTCGTAGATTTGACCTTTGATGGCTATTTTTTTTTTTTTATCATCAGCCAGCTTTATACGTTTTCACATCAATAGTCCAATTACAATTGAAGTTTAGCTTAACTGAACAAAAGTTTTGGTTCTAAACTTTTAATACCCAATGAGATTTTGCTTTATACATCTTTTTTATATACACACACACACACACACACACACACACCTATGAATGTTTATCATATGTGCATAAACATTTTGCATTCATGTATTCAATGGAATAGGTGTGTTTTGGGTTACCCCCTTTGGGCAATTAGAAGCCTGGATTTGGACACTGTTGTGTCTTTTTTCTAGGCTTTGTCCTTTTCTCCTTTTTCATGATTTACTTGTAATTTAATTTTGGGTAAACGATGACAAGCTTAATATAAATATCTATATATCTTTTTAAAATGTTGGTTGAAATGTTTGTATGTGGCACTATTGGAGCCAGGTATGTTTTTGGGTGTATCCCAGTTTGGGTGTACTCCCTTAAAAGACCTGCCCATTTAGTGTTACATTGGTTGTGAACAAGCAAGCTATCGCTTGTGAAACGTCTACCATTGCCTGCATCTGTCTGACCCTTTTGACAATAAAGATGACACTGAGATAATATGGAGTTTCCAGTGTGAAGTCAATTCCTTGTCTTGTTCCTCCAATACTTATCTGAGCCCACCCCATACACACCCCCCCCACCAAGAGCCTCTGCTATCCAGTGAATCTCTCACCTCATTGGCTGAGACACCAGAAGGAGCAATTAGTTTCCACTGCTGTCAATCACAGTCAGGGAGCCAATGAAGACAGAGGGGGCAGGACCAAACCACAACTGTGTGCATCAGCTCAAACAAGCTTGCTTGGGTCCCTCTCTTGCAAGCTGCTTCCTCTGGGAGCAACCGGCAGATGGGAGGAGCCAGGAGCACCGACAGGGGAACCAAGAGGAGGATCGGGGCTGCTCTGTGCAAAATCACTGCACAGAGCAGGCAAGTATAACAGGTTTAATTTTTTTTTTTTTAATAGTCTTTACTTTTATTTTTAATATTACTTTAATTACCCAGTTTATTCATCTCTGAACTGGTGGTAATTCTTTTTGAAATTTGTTGTAGCACGAGTCAGTAAAGCAACTGAAACTGGCAGAAGGGCTCTCATGAATCTTGTGTAAAACATTTTAAAAGAACCAGAAAATCGCCAGAAAAGTTGTTCAAATGCTTTGGGTCTCATTTACCTGTGTGATTATGGCCATCCTACGCATTTCCAGAATCACCTTTATGTTTAGCCGTAATTGCTCTGCCTAGGTGAATGAATGACAAGCCGTCAGCGGCCATGGCGGTCTATGGGTAATTGCACATACAGTAGTTATCTGCAGTTAGGGATGAGTAATTTCCGATAGAAGCAGAAAGATGCTTTTCTAACAGGGAAGTAACCACTGCATGTGTGGATACATGTATACACGTGTGGATACGTGTAGACAGCCACGACTCCTCAGCCTGTCATTACTTTGTACAGGCTCAGCAGCTACCATGGTTTGCATATACTGGTCACCTCAGACACGGAAGTCTGCCGATTCTTGTCATTGGAATCCAGTATATATCCCTAATCAACCGTGTGAAGGAGGCCCTATTGAATTCTCCCCAGTATGCTGAAAACAAACATTGCTAACATAAGAAAGTATCTTCCATGAACAAGTAGGACATTATAATCTCCCCTTTGTTGGCAGTTGAGTGAAAAGTCTATGCAATGCTAGCCTCCCTTGTGTGAATTTTTTTTTTAATTTTTATTTTTTTTAACTAACTGTTTAATTAATCTAATTTGATTTTCTTTGCAGAATGAAAAGTTCTAACAAAAATAAGAAAGCAGCAACAGCAGACATGTGATTAGATCTCAGCAAAAAGGAAATAGGATGGGGAAGGTTAATCAGATTTGGCCCACACATGTCAAACTCATTACAGCTAAGACAGGAGATGTCACCTTCCCGCCGAAGAAAACGTAGCTGGCTGGAATCAGCTGTTTACATCTTAATTTAGATCTGACCTCACCTAGCCTCTTCCCTCAGATATGGATACTTCTAGTCTAGACCAGAGCCGGTCACTGCCATAACTGACATGCACAAATTGTAAAGGGGGAAGGTGTCGTACATGGATTTCTTGCTGCACTGAAAACAATGGCTGACAAAGGCTCAATTTACCAAAAAAGGTACAAAAAAAGTGACTTTATTTCAACGATTCACGTCCCTCACAGGCATCTTTTTCTGTGCTTTTATTGGCCAGCATGGGGTGATGTCACTCCTGCACATGCAAGTCATCCCTGTAAACAGAGTCGGGCTGGCACTATGAGCTGATATGCAAACTGAACTGCGCATTCACATGTCAGAAAATGCTGTGAGCAGACATCTAGGGTGATTTTATGGCAGAAGAAACATTGCATGTCTCTTCTGCTATAAAAAGCCTACCTGCTAACGAGTGACAGTGGAAGTTTAGTTCCACTTTAACCCCCCCTTCTCACCCAGCTCTGGTGTTCCTTTAATAGGGTCTGTATGCCCGGATGCATGACTACTGTGATTGGCCGTCATAGTGGTCACACTGCTGGGAGCGGGTATTCTGTCAAAATAGCCAATTCATTGAGATCTCCAATCAGGTCACTTCCGGTTACTGTAAAGCATCAGTAATTGGATATTTAGACAAGTTGCTGTTTTGACACAACACCGGCAAGCGCATACACTCTGGAACACGATAGGATGAGCGGACATAGTTAGGCCGCCTGGTACCAACAAAATGACCGCCTCAAAAAAGGCGGCAACAGGTTTTTCCTACTTAGCAGCTGTTCTGTCAAAACAGCAAACTCTTTGTGTACCAAGTGTACACGCTTGTCTGTTGTGTGAAAACAGCAACTCATCTAAATCTACAATTACTGATGCTTTACAGTAACCAGAAGTGATTGGAAATCTCAAAGTGGCTATTATGACAAGACACTGGTTCTGCCCAATCATTAGTACCGACTAAAAGCGGTCATTGACCGTGAGCACAGAAAGCTCTGACACTCATGGATATGAGGGGTGTGGGTGTAAATCTCACATCTTTGCTGCTGCACATATGCATTCTTTGGGCAGGAAGAGGTTACATTCATTCCCACTGGGGGGTGCAGAAAGCACAGCTTGCTGTAGATAAAGTGCCATTTAGAAGTTTGTGTTTTGTGGAGTCAAATGGCTGGTGTCATAGCTGCTCGCATGTGCAACACCATGGCAACTGCAGATTAAAAGATGGCACTGTACGTGGCTATAAAGGAATGGAGGGTTAAGCATTGAT
The DNA here is from genome assembly GCF_037356315.1 of Lithobates pipiens. Classification (NCBI taxonomy): domain Eukaryota; kingdom Metazoa; phylum Chordata; class Amphibia; order Anura; family Ranidae; genus Lithobates; species Lithobates pipiens. The sequence goes on along the minus strand of NW_027507685.1, from coordinate 50,160,326 downwards.
TTAATAACTATAAAGCTTTATATACGAATAGTAAAAATATCCTTCGAAAAAAAAAATATTATGCAACAGCCCTTCTATAGTTAAGGATTTTTCTATTAACCTTGAAGTTCTAAGACCTCTATAAATGCACTAGACCTGTGGCTAGATATATACACACGCACACCTTAAAGTAGACCTATAAGACAAGACATAGTCACCAATTCTGACCAGTCTTTGTGTGATAGTAAATGATTTTAAAAAGCCTTGTATTCTCTTTTTTACAAAAGATCAGTGAAAAATGTAGCGCTAAAAATATAAAACAATAAACATTGAATAATATATCAAAATATTGTGTGTAAATAATAAAAACTGATAAAAATCTCAAAATAAACGAATATCAAACAGAACATGTATATAATGAGTAGAAACACAGGTGAGAAAGTCCCAAAGGTGAAACAATCCTATGGTAAACATATATGGAGTCCATCACGAAAAGTTGTTGCTCAGAAGTGGGGTACCAAGGCCTCAGCAGGCATATAGAGCATCAGGGATAGTGTGTCCTCCACCCGAGATGAGGGGTATACACCCTTACCAGAAATAGTCGAATGTCAGCGACGAGTCAAGCGAGGATAGTCCGATCAGCAGATTTCCAAAACAATCCAGGGAATCCAAAGAGCTCAAAGAACGAATTCAGGGAATCGTGCAGGTAACCGTGAGGCTAGAACTCAGATGTTAAGCAGCCAGACTGGAAAGCCAAAAACTCTCACCCGAAGAGCGGATTACAAGATCACATGTTGAGTCATCAAAAAGTTCACATTCTTCACTTCTCACAAAAGTGGTAGCGGCTAGTGGACATGGTCTGCTGACATCACCAGGGTCCTTCTACTGGGTAGGCACTAGCCACTACCACTTTTGAGACTGGTGAAGAATGAACTGCTTAACATCAGAGATCCAGCCTCATGGTTACCTGCAGGATTCCCTGGATCGCTTTGCTGATTGGGCTATCCTCGCTTGATTGACTCCTTGTCGCCGAAATTTGAGTCCACCATTTCTGGCAATATTGTATACCTCTTATCTCGGGTGGAGGACACACTATCCCTGATGCGGTCTTTGTACTCTACTTCGGAACTTTTGGTGGTGGACTCCATATAGGTTTACCATAGCATTGTTTCACCTTTGGGACTCTCACCTGTGTTTCTACTCATATACATGTTCTATTTTATATTATATTTGAGATTTTTAAAAATCAAAGTTTATTATTTTACACACAATACTTGATTTATTGTTCAATGTTTATTGTTTTATATTTTTAGCACTACATTTTTCACTGATCTTTTGCACTGAATTTTTGTCACATTCTGTAGCAGCTCTTCATTTTTCTTCACCAATTGAGTTAGCGCAGCAATATTCCCTATCCACATTTGCTTTTGTTTACAATGCTGCGCTGGGTCCCATAATGGCTGGACACAAGACCAAGGCTGATTTACCAAGCTGGAGAGTGGAAAATCTGTTGCAGATGTGCAGACAAAACCAATCAGCTTTTAGGTTTTTGTCAAAGCTTAAATTGAACAAGCTGAAGTTAGAGGCCGATTAGCTACCATGCACAGCTGCACCAGATTTTTCACTGTCCAGTTTTAGTAAATTAACCCCATAAGGTCAGAAGACCCTTGGCAACTGGAGTTTAGGCAAAGATGGTCCATCATGGGCTTTGTGAGAACTCCGGCAGAAAAGGTCCGATAGTCTTCCCGGAGGACTTGAGACGGAGTTACGACGGACTTCCGAACGAACAGACTTGCCCACACACGAACGATTAGAGTCTGTTCATTCTGAATGTGATGACATACGATGGAAGTAGAAAAGGAAGTTCAATAGACAATAACTGCCCTTGCATCGTATTTGGTCCATCGGACCAACATATATCCCTACCCCTGATATAGAGGAACGGTTTTCCCAATAGGAGTGGAGTCCATCAGACAGATCTGAAACATGTTCTATGTGTAGGTCCGTCAGATTTTTTATTTTATTTTTTTTAATGAAAAACCGATCGGATTAGCCCACACACGATCGTAATGTCCGACGGACTGATTCCGTCAGACCTAGTCTGCCGGAAAGTCCAGTCATGTGTACGCAGAATTATCCTATCATATTCACCAGAGTTGACCACTTCGCTAGGCATAAGGTTGTGTGACTGTTGCATTAGCATGGAGTAGGATTTTCTGAAACATAGTACTACAAGGCTTTTGTTTGTTTTTTATAAATAAGGAGAAGGGTGGTCAGAATGGAAGAGCTTTGCATTTTCATTACATTAGTTTTATTTTTTAAATTTTAGAATGGGATGCCTTGAGATTGTGCATTATTTTAAAGGGTGCCTTGAGTGTAAAAAGTTGAGAAACCCTAATCTATAGGCATATAAAAAAAAAAAACTCTTTGTCCAATCCACTTTATCTACTAAAATTAACGTATATATACACACACGCATACATGCATACATACATACATACATACATACATACATACATACACGCGCACACACACACACGCACGCACACACACCTTGCATGTTTACAAGTGTATACCCATTTCGAAAGCAGGATTTGGGCATTTTATTTTTTTTTAATATTGCTGAATGCTGTGTCAAGTTCCAGAGCCAAGTGCCACTATGCTGTCATAATAGAACAGTTTGGATCTGAAGGGGAAAAAAACAAACACACACACACACACACACACACACACACACACAATATGGTCCTGAAAGTGTTTTTTTACCCACACACAAACCCTTAACTAACTTTCTTTGGGGGAAAGATTAATGTAAACTGTTTGAAATTCTCCAGAAAGCAATGCGGAACATAACAGAGCCATATAGTCATATGAACTATAAACAGTGAATTTACCCAATCCCCAAAAGGGTAACCGGATAAATCAGCTGTCACGCTGTAAATTATGCTTTTCTCTTGGTAGTGGGACCCCATTGAAGTTGTAGGAGGAGCGATGTTATGGCAAAAAAAAAAAAATATTTATATATATATATATATATATATATATATATATATATATATATATATATATATATATATATATATATATATATATATATATATATATATATATATATATATATATATATATATATATATATATATATATATATATATATATATACACACACACACACACACACATACACATACATACACACACACACACACACACACACACTCCTCTAGTGTACTTACCTGTGGTATAAATCTATCAGCTCCAACTATAAAAACATGCTACTTTAGCAGATTACAGAGAACAGTAAAATGAACTAAACAATCCCCGTAAATCTCTGGATGACTCATTGCCTCACCCAAAAGGAGTGGCGACAGCGTTACACGCCGTCCATTCAGCCTGCTAAATTTCATTTTAATACACTACAGTGCAAATACAGTACAGTGAAAGATAATCACTGTAAGGCAGGATAACCAATTAGATAATTATTTTTTGTCGCCAGGCACATTGCCTCTTGAGCTACAGAGCTTTTTGCAGTTACTTGGACATCTATGCTATAAACAGGACCCAAATAATTAATCAGTATTACCTTTAAATATAACTTTCATTAGCATTGGTCTGCACCTCATTTAGTTGTATTATGTGTGCTTATTTGAGTGGAGCTGTAACATGTATGCTCATTTTGAGTAGTTCATTATGCTGGGTACATACACTTTTGGGTGGAGGCCTATAGAACATTAAACACTGGACATGTTAGAACAAATCGTATTAAAGAACTATGGAAAACCGCTCGTGTCACTGGATTTTGGATTTGGCGTTTTACCATGCTTTTCTATGAGTAGTTAAGTGGGACTGAATGCAAAGTGAAGATTTGCTGTGTCATAAAGGAAACATTTAGAAATGTAATTGTAACCTAACAGATTTACCATTTCATCTGGATTTCCTCCTGAAAACAACAGTACACTTTCTGGTATGTGAGGGTGTCCAGGTACCCCTGTGTCTGCAGCCTCAGCCATTTATCTGCAGTGTGCAATCTAAGGCACTGCTGCTAGTCTCATGAGAGCTGGATAAGATTTGGTGATGTCAGTAATGCGCCATTCACTCTTCTTTGCTGTATGCTCTGACATGAGGAATTAAAGCCCTGCCTCTACAAAGATGGCCACCTCCACAGAGGAACAGTACAGAACAAAGCATCAGTCAGTAATGGGAGAATGATCATCTGCATGGAGACCACAGGCAAAACTGGTGACCAATCCTTCTCCTATCGCCTGCACACAAGTTACAGAGTTCAGATCCCAAGCAAAAATAAATAAAAAAATAAAATAAAGTTGAGATCTGTTTTTCCCCACTGTGTTGTTCCACGGCCCAACAGTGTTTGCTGTTTAACGATAGTTAATATTTTAAATGATCCTGCAGTATGCGATTTACCACTGAACCCATCGTATAGATCCGAACCAACCCTTAAAGCAGATAAAACAGGTGTTATTTTTTGCGGCCCCTGGTGTAAGATTTTACATTGACCCAGCTATGCTACAATTGGGACATTGTGGTTCTTGCATCATTTTGGAGATGAATATTGCAGGAAATGTTCTATAACCCCTTTTCTCTGGGATAAGGCACAGTAACCATAGGTGTCTACCTCAGAAGACAAAATGTTGCTCCTTTAAGACTCATTCCACTCAACGGTTTAAGGCTGGGTTCACACCTATACGAATTCATATGAGAGGAGATGGTGACCGACTCTCAATGGAGCCGATTCCCACATCTCCGGAGCAAATGTCACAGGGGCCTTGTGCATCTCCTGGTCTGAATTCAGGCAAAAAAACTCAGGCCCGATTCGTCCCTAAAACGGACAACAGGGACGCACCAGACCCATCCGGTCTTAAAGAGGAAGTAAACCCTGATGAGTTTACTTCCTCTTACTCCCTGCAAAGGTAAAGCATAATGGACTACTATGCATCGCATAGTAGCCCATTATGTGTCACTTACCTGACACAGGAGCCAGCGAAGTCACCGCTGTCCCCTGTAGTCCCCCGCATCCATCTTCTCAGTGGGTCTCGCAGCTCCGCCTGTCATTCGGCGAAGCCGCGATGACATCACTCGCGCGCATGCGCACGGGAGTCGAGACGCGCGGCATCTTCGTCGACGATGCCACGCTCAGTGTGCCTGCGCGCCACTGTCTGTCTATGGCACATGTGCATTTAACCCCTTCCCTGCCAGTGACATTTATAAAGTAATCGCAGATCGCTGCCATTAGTAGTAAAAATAAATAATAATGACAAATCTATCCCCCATTTTGTAGAGTCTAACTTTTGCGCAAACCAATCAATGACGCTTCTTAGGATTTTTTTTTTTACCAAAAATATATGTAGAAGAATACATATCAGCCTAACCTGAGGAAAAAATATATTATAATATTTATATATATATATATATATATATATATATATATATATATATATATATATATATATATATATATATATATATATATATATATATATATATATATATATATATATATATATATATTTTAAAGTGGGATATTTATTATAGCAAAAAATAGTGTTTTCTCCAAAACTGTTATTTTTGTTTATAGCACGGGGGAAATCAAAATGTTATTTATTTGGGTACAACTTCGCATGACCGCGCAATTGTAATTCAAAGTCTGAAAGCTAAAAATTAGCCTGGGCAGGAAGGGAGAGAAAATGCCCTGTATTGAAGTGGTTAAAATGATATGCTTACTAAAAATACACCAAGCTTCCCCTTAATGAGATACAAAATGTATTTTTTTTTTAGACCCCTTTCACACCGGGGTGCTTTGCAGGGGCTACATCTCTAAGAATAGCGCCCGCAAAGCGCCCTGAGAGAGGCGTTGCTGTGTCTACAGTGTGAAAGCTCCGAGGGCTTTCACACTGGAGCGGTGCGCTGGCAGGACAGTAAAAAAAAAAAAAAAAAAAAAAAAAAAAGTCCTGCTAGCAGCTTCTTTATACACCTCTCCTGCCCATTGCAATCAATGTGGCAGCACAGCTATACCGCCGGCATAGCACAGCTGCAGCAGTGCTTTGCTGTACTTTTAACCCTCTCAGCCGCTAGCAGGGTGGGGGTTTAAAAGCGCCCCAGTAGCGGCCAATAATGCTGTGAAATTGGCAGTAAAGTGTCGCTAAAAATAGCAGCTTTTAACCGCCACCGCCCCATGTGAAACGGGTGTTAGTTTTGTAGTTTGGGCAGTCCACACTTACATAGAATATTGTACGTTTCCCCCCAAAAAAAAAAAAAACAAACACAAACACCCAACATTTTTGGTCACCTGGCTGGTCCCCAAAATCCTGCCCCCATCTTGTTTGCGGGGGTCTCCTTTGCCTAGTTGGTTGCGCTCTCCCCGTCTAAGCTGTGTGCATCCATTCAACACACAGTGCCCAACAAGCTACGCCCCGCTTCTTCCTGCCAGACAGCTACAGGAGCCTATTGCTCTCCTGGCCTGACGATCTCTTTGGCCCCCCGCGGATCATGGAGGTCTCAGCTTTGGTGATAAGGACAACAGGTAAGTGTTTCTTTAAATCTACAAATGTACTAACCCCTTAGCACTACTTTAAAGTTCAAGAATTAGTGGGCACTCCAATGTCACAAATATACATCTTTTAGGAGGGTTCACAGATCAACAGAATTCCCACCAGGTTGGAGCAGAGCCAAGCTGAAAAGGGCCACATGCCACCAAAATATCCACCATGATAAGTGGGGCCAGCTGAGAATTTCTCTATGAGGGCGAAACAAACATGTTAATGAAGCTGAGAGCGCGGACATGTTTCATTATAAACAACTGATCACAAAATCACGTGTACATTTTTCTGCAGCACAGTGTGTTACCACGTGTTGGTGAGATGCAACACAGGTGCACTGGAAAGGTGTGTCTGGATGCTATGCAATTAAATAATAAAGTGTATTTAAAGCCAAACTTTTATTTTATTTAATTTTTTTAGATAGCGTAGGAAAGAAACAGGGACTATTGATAGCAGTGCAAGCTGGTACACATTTCCTCCCTCCCCGTGCGCACGGTCCACATTGCCACCCTCCCTGAACAAACTGCCCCCTCCATGTATAAAATGTCACCATCCCTGTATGCAACCTCCCTCCCTGTATGCACTGCGCCCACCCCCCCCCCCCCCCCCTCCCGAGACAAATAGTATTTGGGCATTGTAAAGATCAGTCTGGCAGGGTATATTGGCACACGCTGGCACATTTGCATGCCTAAGGCCCTAGCATTCTTAAATCAATAGTAAAAGGCAATTGTATTTTAAAATTGTAAATCAAACATGTTATACTTACCTGGTCTATGTAATGGTTTTGAACAGATCAGCCCCAATCCTCTTCTTCTCGGGTCCCCCCGCTGGGTCTCCTGACCCTCTGTTCTGCTAACTGCACACCAAAGCAAGCACCTTGCTATGGGGGCACCCAAGCAGGCTTGCTACGAAGCCACTGCTCTGTCTATTCACGCACAAATCACACACACACACACACACACACACACACACACATTAACTACTAGTGGGAGGAGTTAACTCCTTCGCTGCCAGTGTCATTTACACAGGAATCAGTGCATTTAAATAGCACCTATTGCTGTATAAACGACAACGGTCCCAAAAATTTGTCAAACATGTCCGATGTGTCCGCCATAATGTAGCAGTCAAAAAAATATATAATTTACAAAATAGGGGATAATTTTATAAAATTTTTATTAACGCTATAACTTTTACGCAAACCAATCACCAATTGTGATTTTTTTTTTTTTTTACCAAAAATATGTAGAATACATATTGGCCTAAACTGAGGAAAAAAATGTTTTTTTTAATATATTTTTGGGGGATATTATAGCAAAAAAGTAAAAAATATTTTTTTCAAAATTATCGCTCTATTTTTGTTTATAGCGCAAAAAATTAAAAACGCAGGGGTGATCAAATACCACGAAAAGAAAGCTCTATTTGTGGTGGGAAAAAAAAAGGATGCCAATTTTGTTCGGGAGCCACGTCGCACAGCCTCACAAAAGTCAGTTAAAGCGTCGCAGTGCCGAATGGCAAAAAGGGGCCTGGTCCTTTGGCTGCAAATTGGTCTGGGGCTTAAGTGGTTAAAGAAAAAAAAAAAAAAAAAAAGAAAAAAAAAAAAAAAAAAAAGCCCCACACCATACAGGGGCTCATAGAAACCAATTATATTTCACCTTTCAGTACAGAGTCGTCAGAACAATGAATGTTAGTTTCTGATTGGTTCCTATGAGTTCCTGCACACGGCTTGCCTAAATACAAAAGCCATGTGCATGCTTCTTGAATTTTGATTTGCTTTGTGCATTTCTTCCAGATCTGTGCAGTAATCAATTGTGAAATGTTGTCTGGAGCCTTGGTAATAAGGACCAGTGACTGCTGCTCCCTCATCTTGTGCAGGGTGATTGGTCTGGTCTCTGCCCCCTCCTTTAGTTTTCTGCTGGCAGCCTGTAATGGGTGGACCTGCTTAGCCCCTGCCATAGCCCTGCGCAGGCTATATAGCACAGTAATGATGTCACTGTTAGTTTTAAAAGGCGATATCTGGGTTTGCAAAGGAATTTGTTGCACAAAGTGGCTTTACATTTTTTTTATGGCTATTGAGGAATATATTTAAATGAAAAAGTCAGTATTGCCTGCTGTTCAGCTTCACGTACATTCCATAAAGGAGAAACGAAAAAACGCACACCTGAAAGAGCTCACATTTTCCCCGCTGTAAACAGAATGAAAGAAGAGGAAGTGAGACTACCCACCCAGCTGTGGCCTCACACACAGCAGTGTTTCACTGGATCTCACCGTCACACTTCCTCCTGCCGAGCCGCTTCTATGACACAAAACAACAGACAAGGCTTCTCCAAGCACCTCTGCGTTTACAAGGCACAAGATACTCTCATTAACCCTCACTGGTAATCTGATTAACCCCTGTGACTGCGCGTCCTACACTGAAGTAGTTAACTCCACCGACACCACACAATGCAAGCACACAAAGTTGGGTACAAAAATGTATGTATGAGATTTATAATTGATAAGAGTTTGTAGAAGTCAAAGAGCTAGGTGCAAAGTGCAGTAACTGGAGTCATCCAATCAGAAATCCTCTTAACTGACCGCACAACTGGAAACCAAACTCGGGTTGGATTTTAGGGGTTGCACATCATTACTGCTCTCTGCTCTACCTTAATAAAAAAAAATTCTGTATATATTACATTTTTTTTACAGCTTACATATGGTGGTAAATCCTTAACACATGCTCCGACATGCTGTGCATTTATATGATGCACTTTTTTTTTTTGCATTTGAAGCCAAGCAGGCAGACCTTTTGCATATAAGCATGCACACGTGTCTATATGGATTCAGTACGGAGATAAAGCCAACACATACACATGTTACTATTTATACATAAGTGGCTGACATATGCTAATCCGTGAATGTGCTTTTCGTTATAGTAGTAATGGAGCCCTAGCTTTTAGAATATAGAATTTGAAATCTAAAAAGATCTTGTGCCCGTCCAATGGTATCCTGCATTGCTATTGTACCCATAGTCATCATCAACAAGGGTTCCTCTACAGCAGGGGTCTATAAACATTCTAAAACAAAGGATCTGTTTACTGTTCAGATATTAGGGGGGCCAGACTTTGGCCAGTGAAAATATAAAATGCCTTGGGCTTGGAGGTCGAGAGTAAAGAATTACATAGTACCTGTGGTTAGTAGGAGGAGGAAGAATAGTGCCCCCCCCCCCAAATCGGTGCCACTGGAAGGAATAGTGCCCCCCACTGTCTGTGCCAGTGGAAGGGATAGTGCCCCCCCCCCCACTGTCGGTGCCAGTGGAAGGAATAGTGCCCTGATATTAGGGAAGGATGTTAAGCCCCATCTCTGGTGTAGTAGGAGGAACAGTAGCCCATTGTGGGTGTCAGAGGGGGGAATATTGTCTCAGGGCCACAAGCAAATCATTTCAGTTTGCAGACAAATGCCCTGGAAGTTTGAGTTACTTGAACTGTGGCTAACTGACCTCTCAATTGGAAAGTGTCAGCATCGTTTTGGGGTCAATGGCATTTAGAGTCAGCTGCATGACATCAATGATCTTTTATTAATTGTCTACAAGGGTGGCATTCGGACCACACGCTTGCATGCTTCCCACAAATTGGTTTTAGCAAGGGTTCCCTGAGACCTGAAAATTTGAAGGGTTTCTCTTGGGTAAAAAGGTATGGAGAGGTTACTAGATAGTAGTAGCACTGTGCATAAAAATCATTCTGGTAAATTAAGTAAATGCACGAGACATATCCAATTATACAATGTTGTTTCCTACTAATTATACAATTCATTGGATGCATTTCTTAAAAGAAAACCCTACGCCACTGGTTTGAGCAGAGGTAGTACTGTAAGGGGAGGTTGATGTGCTAGTATCACACAACTCAGCGAGTTTCTCTGGCTGATGTTTTCCACCACCATCTGTGTTGGCTTCCAATCCTTTGTCAGCTTCCTTTGGCCTTGGCTGACCACACACACCTACAATTCATTTCTTACATTCCCGTTTTCCTATGCATTGACTGTAGGGTATTTATATCACCATATGCATAGTTGTACAACATTGTACAATAAGAACAGAAACGATACCACGCAAATCAACGGATTCCCAACATTGGTTAAGTCATACACATGCCACAGATGTCATGAAATCGCTGAAGACTGCTGAAATCGAATGAAAACATTCATGGCTTGTTCACAACACGTCTGTTCTGTGCTTTTCTGCACATGTATGGTGTGAACAGGGCACATAGAAAACTACTACCCTGTTTCCCCTAAAATAAGACCTAGCGTGATTGTCGGTGTTGGCTGCAATATAAGCCCTACCACCCAAATAAGCCCTACTCGGTTTCCTCAAAAATAAGCCCTACCCTGAAAAGAAGACCTACAAGGACTTTAACTAGGGCTTATTTGGGGGGTAGGGCTTTTATTGCAGCTATCACCGACAATCACACTAGGTCTTATTTTAGGGGAAACAGGGTATGTGCAGAAAAACACAGCTCAATGGTGATGGTGGGAAACAAGCCCCCCTAAGCTGCCCATACACTAGCATTTTCAGACATACTGGTGAGAAAATTTTAAATTGCGGGACAGAAAAAGTTTCTCAGACCAAATGAATTTATAGAGTGCGTGTGCGTTTTTCCCTTCAGGAAATTCCATTCAAATCAAAAAATTGAATGTTAAAAGCAAAATAACATTTTGAAACACCTTCAAAAACATTTGTCAATACATTATCGAATGTACTGGCGAGATTTTTGTATGCACTTTCATTAGCAAAAAATAAAAAATCTACCTGCGTACGGCCAGCAAATGTCTCCTCCAATTATGGCTTATTATGGCTTTGTACAACTTCATGCAATGTGTATGAGTGGTTTGGATCTAGCTTGGAAAGGTTTGTAAAATTTAACAAAAAAATTAAAAATAAATAACTTTAGTGACTGAGCAATACGATTGCAATGTGCATGGGCGGCTTTAGCGTCACATATTTCCAATAGACCTTGAAGGATCCAACAGTGGCGTGGCAGGGCTGGGCTCATCACAAGCCATCAATGTGTGACAGAAGAGAAGCACAGAACTGAGTGATGGTAACATTACACTTTCACCTCTACGTTCTTCAGCCACATAATTCTCAGAAAACGTCCCCCTTTTAAAAAAATAAATAAATAAATAAAAAAAAAAAAAAAAAAGGGACGTACTGCAGAGCCACCCAAGAATCCAAGCAAGGAACATTTTCTTAAAGCGCTCTTTGTTAAAAAGGTGAGGTCTGGCCAGCCCCCAGGAGCGCGCACACCCACCCGGACGCACATTATCCTCCCAACACATGTACTTTCACCTAAACTTATCATGGATACGCTCAGCTCAGAGGCACAACTGCTCTCCTCGGCAACACACCTGGCAGATCGTCTTGTAAAGTGATCCCGTACTTCATTCTCTTCCCCAACCGAGAACCTCTCAGGAGCCAAGTAAGCATTTTCCCAGGATTAGCAAGAACAGCGACGATCGACCATCTTCTCAGCCTGTTCTACGTTGCACACGACTCCGCAAAAGCCAGAACGACGAGCCTGCACGAGGCTCTGCCGGTCCAAGGGGGAGAAAATACATAAAGCAGTCAGGAAATCAGTCAGTCAGAAGTGCCGCCAAAATGCGAGCTCGTTCTAAAGAAAGGCCCTCCCTTGTACAGGCTGCCAATCACACATGGGTCACGAGGCTATTTGCACAGACTGAATAGAGTTCCTATTGACACGGCTTATGTCTGCAGCATGCTACCCTCAGCAAAGCTTTCAAGAACATATCAAGTTACACAGTCCCTCTCTCTCCATCTACATTTAGGGACAGCCATAAAATACAATCTTTCCCGGAATACATTTTTAAGCTCTGCTGAAATAAATCTCCACAAGTGACCTGTGTTTATACAAGGCACAGCAATGATCAGGGCTGTTGTGTGCATGCTAGTGCAGCATGGAGTTAAAGAATTCTCAAAGCCCATTTGTAATTCTACAAGAGCGCCATACATGTACAACCGGAATTTGTTTTAGCATTTAGCCAGTTTTCACATCGACTTATTTCATATCACCCCCTGCCCCCCCCCGGATTTAGGACGAGGGAAATGGTGCAGATCATATGTGGGGCCGGAGAATGGGCATGAGCAATTTGTTTCATTAAGAATTCCTTTAACAAAATTTGTTAAAAATCTGAAATATCCAAAATTAACGAAAACCTCTTTAACCAATTTTTCCAAATATTTGTAAATTCTAAAACCCCAAAATCTGAACTATTATAGGTATTGGAATTTCCTTTCAAATTTGGCTGTTATTGAACGCAACAAAATATTCAAAGTTACGTTTAGATACGGAATTCGTTATGCCGGATAATTCATAACTTCGGATAAATTCGTATTCGTCAAGTTGACCAACAGCCAAATTTGAAAGGAAATTCCAATACCTACAATTTAATAGCTAGTTCTTATTTTTGGATTTTTCAAATTTACAAATTGCAATCATAACGAATGACCTGAAAAAATAAATAAAAAACCCCCACAAATTATCCAAAATTATTTTTTCAGCAGTGCACACGTCTTCCCGGAGAATTGCACTGCCCAGATTTAGAAAGAGGGAAATGGTGCAGATCATATGTGGTGCCGAAGCATTGCACAGCAACGCTATACCTGGAAAAGGAGGCAAGGCTACCATGATCGGAACACTGGGTGTGGCCTAATTCCAGAAAACTTGGGGATAACCACTCGTTTAGGTCTAGGTGGCATGGAAAAGTAGATTCACTCGATTTTCAACCACTCTGTGCTGCTAGATCTGTCCCTACAGCATCTTCTGCCCCATGTTCCATCAGGCTACTGCCCTAATGTTGGAGTATGGGGGGGAGCAGAGGATCAGGCAAGTAAAATGCTTTACTCTACCACAGACTTAAAGTGATTGTAAATCAGCCCGTGCAGCTAAAAATTGAAACTGAGCCTTCCTGTTTAAATTGTACCTACAGGAAAGCCTATAATAAGGCATACCTGTAGGTACTGTAAATATCTCAAACTTACACCATTTAGGAGATATTTACTATATATGCACTCCGAAGGAACAGCCACTCATGCCGGTTTTTTCAGGGCCCTGTGCCACAACCGGCTGCTCCCACAACCCCATCAGATCACAGCGCGTCTCGGTGTGCGGGCGATGCTGCAGGGCTTCGTTCTAAGGCAAGAATTTCATAAGGAGCTAGTATGCGATGTATACTAGCTCATTCGGCATCTGTCTTACAGGTTTTATTTGTTTATTTTTTGTTTGGTTAGGGTTTACAACCTATTTAAGTTCCTATTAAAGAATTAAAAAGAGAATTATGTTTTTTTTTTTTTTTTTTTTTTTTTTTTTTATTTATAGTCAGACTTACCTATGTTGATGCAGCATCAGACCGATACTGCAGCTGTCCCCCTGCCATCTCTGCACTGGAAACGGATTTTTTTTTTCACAGATCCGAGAGGAGAGCTGCTGACTGCCAGTCAAAGTCTCTCCTCTCCGTTTCTCCATGCTCATTGGAGTGCTGAGCTGTGGAGGGGTGGTGAGTGGGCGTCTCGCTGAGACTCATCAGTCAAGGCAGCTGGCAGATACACACTTGGGAGGTCAGGATGACGCGCTGCCTCGACTGATGGCAGTAAAGAACGGACTTCAGACTAATCTCGGCTGAAAACCGGTCACAGGAGTGCAAAATGAATTGCACGCCTGTGACCCATAGAAGCCCAGCCTTAAAGTGGAAGTAAACGCCCCTATCGTTTTCAGCCAAGGAAGCTGCCATCTTTGCCTCGGTTTAATCTTCAACTGCTATGGTGCTGCACATGCGATTCGTTATGACACCAGCCATTGGATAGTTTGATAGTTTGGCTGAGAGCACAGCCAATGTGCAGTTAGCATTCCCGGCATACCTTTTATTTTTAACTGTTTAAATCGATGGGTTTACTTCCACTTTAAAAGCTCAGGCTGGACTTCCTTAAAATTGCATCTTCATGTCGGATCCAGCATTCCACAAGTAAGCAAGTTGTCCAAGAAGTTATTGTTGAGAGAGTTCCCCTTTCAAGGCCTTTTTTGGTAAAAGGACTGAAGGCTTAAGACCTCAGGAAGGTTTACCCCAATCTCTCACTTAGAGACTGAAGATCTTCCCATTACCTACTGCTGCAGTATGAGTGAATTAAAGTGCTGCTAGAAGAGGGCGATATCACAATTTTCCCAAAACTCCCTTAAATTTCTAGTGTATCCAAATAAATAGACACAGGAGAAACAAACTGACAACCAAAAGTACATGAAAAGTCAAAGAAAATGCTTGCACTGACAGGTAGGATTTTTCCTATCTGAAGGTATGCTTATGTGTTCCCTGCAAACAAAGTTACAAAGCACTATATGCTACTGGAGACTCATGCCGTGTACATAATATGGACAGCAATGATAAGCACGTGGTGCGTATACCATAGCATGCAGCACATGAACTTGTCCTGGAGGACTAAATTAAAATCCATATTATGCTGTGTTTACTGAAGTCTGAGATTATATATATATATATATATATATATATATATATATATATATATATATATATATATATATATATATATATATATATATATATATATATATATATATACATACATACATACATACATATACACACACACATACATACACATACACACACACACACACACACATCTTTATTTTGTTAATATAATCCCTATATAAATATTGGGTTATTACAGTATTATAGAGGATTTATATAGCACCAACAGTTTGCACTTTACAGTACAAAGGGAGACAGTATGATTACAATACAGTTTATTACTGAAGAAATAGGGAGGCCTTGCTCATAGGGCTTACAATCTAAAGGGAGAGGGAGGTGAACAGGTAATAGCTGTGGGGGGGGGGGGGGGGGGGGGGGAGATGTATAACAGGTAGCCGAAATAGATTTCTATTTTTTAGGTGGAGGAGGGGTATGCTTCCCCGAATAAATTTGTTTTCAGGAATCCCCTAATAGTGCGCCAAGTAGAAGCTAACGAATATACTGGAGTAGGGAGTTGCAGAGAATGGGAGGGGTTTTGGAGAAGTCCCGGAGAGAATGAGAGGAGGTAATGAGGGAGCTAGGGAACAAGATGTCTTAGGAGAAGTGGAGAGGGCAATTTGGGTGATATACTTGGACATATATGTTGGGCTAGTGGAAGCCAGTGACGGGATTGGCATAGAGGGGCAGTAGCTGTGAATTGCTTAGTAAGGTGTACAAAGTCTATGTTATGGTAATAGAATAAGGAATACAAAATTAAGTTTAAGAATAGTCATTTCATCAGCCAAAGTGACAATGGCTACTGCTACAATCACTGCCTCCCTGCTCTGTCACGGCCCTCGTTATGCTGCTCAAACAGAGCAGGGGGCTTCCATGTACGTGCCTGCCCCATGCAACGGTACTCTGGCCTGAGCACCCAATCACCAGCCCTGAATGTAGTCCTCTACTCGAGTAAGCTTCAACACCATCCAACATATGAGCTCTCCCTTAAGCAGCAAAGGAGCTTGAATAGGCAAGT
The DNA here is from genome assembly GCF_037356315.1 of Lithobates pipiens. NCBI lineage: Eukaryota > Metazoa > Chordata > Amphibia > Anura > Ranidae > Lithobates > Lithobates pipiens. The sequence continues at coordinate 50,144,243 of NW_027507685.1, read as the reverse complement.
ATACCTTCCTGGGAAAGAGAGCGGACTATCAGACACTGGAATTGTGCCCTGAATGGTTCAAGTGACAATGTTGCCTTAACCACTTCAGCCCCGGACCATTTTGCTGGTCAAAGACCAGACCAATTTCTGCGATTCGGCACTGCGTCGCTTTAACTGACAATTGCACGGTCATGTGACATGCTTCCCAAACAATATTGACGTCCTTTTTTTCCCCACAAATAGAGCTTTCTTTTGGTGGTATTTGATCACCCCTGCGGTTTTTATTTTTTGCGCTATAAACAAAAATAGAGCGACAATTTTGAAAAAAAAAAAAAAACACATTTTTTCCTTTTTTTGTATATATTTTTGGGGGATATTTATTATAACAAACTTTTTTCCCTCAGTTTAGGCGGATACGTATTCTTCTACATATTTTTGGTAAAAAAAGAAAGAAAAAAAAAAAGTTGCAATAAGTGATTGATTGGTTTGCGCAAAAGTTATAGCGTTTACTAACTAGGGGATAATGTTATGGCATTTTTATAAAAAAATTTTTTTACTAGTAATGGCGGCGATCAGCGATTTTTATTGTGACTGCGACATTATGGCGGACACATCGGACATTTTTGGGACCATTGTCATTTATACAGCAATCACTGCTATATAAATACAGCGTAAATGGCAGTGAAGGGGTTAACCAGTGGGTGGCAGTGTAGGGGTTAAGTGTTCCTAGGGGTGTGTTACTAACTGTTGGTTGGGGGCTGGGCTTTAATTTAGTGAACACTGATCTCTGCTCCAATCACATGAAGCAGAGATCAGCGTCACTAGTTGCTAGGCAGAACAGGGAGATGCTTTACAACAACATTTCCTCGTTCAGCGGCCCGTGAGACGATCGCGGGTATGTCTGCGGGACCCACGACCGGACTCACGGGGGTCCCAACCAGCACGCCGCCAAATTTAAAGGGACGTACAGATACGCCCATTCGCCTGCCCGTGCCATTCTGCCGACGTACATCGGCGTGCGCTGGTTGGGAACCGGTTAAAGTAGAACTAAATCACTAACATTTCACATAAGCTTTAATATGGTAATGAAATTTCAAATGTTTTTTTTCAATCTTTTTAAATATATACAGCAGCCATTCTCAACCTTTTCAACACAGAGGAACCCTTTAAATAGTTCTCCGGTCTCAGGGAACCCCTGATAAAAATGAGAAATCTACAACTCATGATACATTAGTGTGATGGTCAGTGGGAAGAATGGTCCTTACACTTGTGGTCATTGGGAAGAATTACCTCCTTACAGATAGCTAAAAAGATTAATGGTGTCAGTGGGAACTTATCTGAGAGGCAGAAATTGCCCAATGCTGAAGGAACCCCATAGCAACCTTTGGAGGAACTCTAGGATTCCACGAAACCCTGGTTGAGAATCACTGATATACAGTATACATCTTTTAAAGTACTTGTAATGATCCTGCCATGAAGATCCTTGTACAGACACTGTTTAGGGATGACAGCTGTCTGTCACCCAGTTGTGCTAATGAATGGTTGCCATGTCACATGACCCCAATAGAGACTACTGCACCAATACACATTGCCCAGGCATGGTCCACTGTTGTCACTACCAGGAGGCCAGTCCACAGCAATGATGTGGAATGAGCACTTTCCCTTTCGTCAATACAAATTATAATACAAATATTACATTGTCCCTGTACCCTTGGGTCAATGCTAGGTTTCCGGTTTTAGCTGCTACCATGTCACCCACTGAATAAGCCCCATAACCAAAGGCCAGAAAGTTGTGCCCCTCATTTATCATTCATGTGTTTGTTATTTTTATCTGTGTTTTGAAGTGTATGGGCTCTTGTACACCATTTCTTTTGGAGGGGGATACAAAAGGCCCCTCACATATATAAAGGGCATATAGAAACCTCCCCATTTTATATACACCGAGGTGACACTGTATGGCACAGCGCATGACATTTCCCATAACAAGTATTAACAGTCACTCCAGCCACTAACCAAGTAGTCTACTTTTGGATTCACATAAAAAAAACTAAAAAAAAAAAAAAAAACACAAACACGTTTTTACTCTTAATGCCATAAAAGTATTTCCATATTGAGAGAAAAAAAAAAAAAAAAAAAAGAGAAAAGACCAACTGCCTGAAAAAAATTCTTATATGTGACTCATTTCCTCCAAAACAGATGGAGAGCAGGTCTGCACATCTTTTAGACTTGAATTAATAGGGCTGGGTTCTAAAGTCTGTAGGAGAGGAAAAGTAAAAGGTGTCGCCCACAGCAAACAATCCAATCCCAGCTACTAAGGTTTTCCCCTTGCTTGAAATAGAACAAATTAAACCAAATAGCCTTCAAAAGAGATACAATGATTGTAAATGTAACGCAACATAAAAAAAACTGACCTTTTTTACACATCAGTTACAAAGAAAAACAGTTAGGCCCCTTTCACACATGCATACATTATGTCTGTATCCGTTTGCGGATGAAATACGGACATACATGCATTCCTAGCGGGTGTCTGCAGATGAACATCCGCAGACACCCGATATCGTCCGCCTCCGCAATTGTCCGATTCTGCAAACGGAGGAAAATCCTATTTTTCTATCCGTCTGCAGAGCGGATCGGATGAACACGGACAGACGGTCTGTGCTCGTCCCATCCCCATAGAGGAGAGCGGAGAGCCGATAGGGCGGTCCCTGCACACCGCCCTGTTATCCGCCGGCTCAGCGGGGACAAGCAGATCATTACTGATCCGTCCCCTGTTTATCAACCTTAGTCTGGTTGATAAAAAAGATACAAAGTCACCAGCACCCCAAAGAGATGCACTTCACATTTTTATTGTGAAAAGTGTCATATAATGAATAAGGAACCGACGTGTCGGGGCCTCGCAGGGCCCCTTTCTCAAAAGCTACATAGAGACAGTTACAACACTAGTGGTCACAAATTGCCTTGAGAAAGTGACCCTGCGAGCCTCGAAACATCAGTTTCTTATGACTTACGTGGCACCATCTTCACAATAATTATGTTAAAAACACATCATTTTGGAGCGCTGATGACAGGACACTGTTAGGGTTCCTGCACAGCAACATCCATGGCATTCACTTCAAGCACCCATCATCACCAGGTCCAAGTACTAAGAGGAGTGAAGCTTCTATCTGGACTTTATCGATTGGGAAAGAAAAAAAGAAAAAAAAAAAAAAAAAAAAAAAGGAAGGACACAAGCTTTTAGTTTAACCAGAAGAAAAAAAGAAAAAAGAAAAAATGGTGTAGCACTAATAAAAAATAAATAATTCCTTCCTGATCCCCTGAAGGCAATCAGTTGTGACATCTGACAACCCATTCGGTCTCAGTCTGCATTGTGACAGCAGACCCATAATGGCCATATGTTTTAAAACAATAAAAAAATTAAAAATGTGTCCATTTACATGAAGCTACCTCCAACCCATCACATTTAGGGCCAGAAAAAGTAAATTGAAACCCTAAAAGAATGTCATCTACTTTTCTAAAGAATTATGCATCATAAACAATGGCCATTTAAAAAGAATTACTCATGTCAACTTTTTTTTCTATATTTTGGAGCATTTCAGTACTGCTGATCAGCTGCAGCCTCTTTGCCACCACTTCCCATCTACACACATGCACTCCAGTAATGGTTGCAGAGCGATTTTCAGGGCAAGATTTCGGATGCCAAAATTAGAACATGCCCCAGTAATCTATGGAGGAAACTAACACTTGTAGTCTCAGGTCTCAAAAAAGGTGACAAAGTACACTTGGGAACCTGGCACCAGGGGCGGACTGACAACTCATGGGGCCCCCAGGCAATAGGAGATTATTGGGCCCCCAGGCAATCAGATTATGGGGCCACACAGTATACACAAACATGTTTCTATTGGCTGAGAAGGTACTGGAGAGGTGGGGCAGCTATAATCTCTGGATTTTAAGACCAAAAGGATGTTGGTAAGGGACATTTCAGAGACAGATGTATATAAAAAAAAAAAAAAAAAAAAAAAAAAACACCCCACAAATTTTTTTTACATACTGTCCCTGGTCTTACTGAGGCTGGCAACCCTGATGGGGCCCCCTAGTGGCATGGGGCCCTTGGGCAGTGCCGGAGTGGCCCAAATGGTCAGTCCGTCCCTGCCTGGCACTGAGCATTTTCACACTGCAAAAAAAAAAAAAAAAATGGGAAGTGAAAATATACTATGCTCCATGTTTATAAAACTAAACCGGTCACTTTGCCGATTCGGTTGATAAGTCAGACCCAGTAGCGGCCCGCTCATCAGGGGCACAGGGGTCCCGCTCCCCTAATCCATGTGCCCGGCCCCTAATCTCCATGCAAGATGTTGGACACATGGATTTCAAAGTGTTTTCTCTTTTTTGTAGGAGCACGATTAGAGTCAGAGGCTCCAACTGGGTTCAAAAAGGGCGGGCTTGAGGCACAGAGCACTTGCCTTAGAGCCAAAAAATTAAAAAAAGGGAGGAAGAAGGTATACGGTTGTTGGATGCTAAATCCAGGCAAAGTATGTACTGAATTCAGTCCCAATTTTGGATGGTCTGAAACCAAAACATTCAGCTGGAACCTTAATGGGGAGGCCTATATGCATACACCAGTTTCTCAAAACCAGTCCTCAAGGTGCCAACAGGTCATGTTTTCAGGCTTACCATTGTTTTGCACAGGTGATTTGATCAGTTTCCCTGCCTTAGTAATTACCACAGCCATTTCATCTGAGGGAAATCCTGAAAACGTGACCTGTGGGGTGCCTTGAGGACTGGAGTTGAGAAACACTGCTCTACACCACTGGCACAGATTATGCCAAGCCTTGAAGAACATGCTTGCCCTCACAGAAAATTTTACACTTCACATCAATGATAACCATCTGGCTCTGAATAGCCATAAGCAATGCAGTGTGGAAGCTCCTGTCCTGGGATTCTATATACTAGAAGGGAGAGGCAGAGTTTGCCGCCGACATCTAACATGAAAGGTTTGTGGGAGAGAGGCTAAGATGGCAGCTTCTGTGGCTGTAAAGGATGGAAGGTTTGGTTCCACTTCGACAGTGCTCGGGAGGCAAGCAGTTAAATGACGGCGGGCGGTGCAGCTCTTGTTCTGGGCCACCATCATATGAAAATGGGCGTGCGGCGATTGCGGCCACACCGTGTTGGTAGAACATGGCGCAACCCCGATCTGTGTAAAGAGCCGTGTCTGCGGCTCTTTAACCATGTGGTTGGCTGTGTCCAATCATAGCCGGCCACATGTAAACATGGAGAAGCCGGTAATCTGCTCTCCTCGCCTTAAACTGACAGTGTGAGGAGAGTTGATAAGCGGCATCTCCTCACAGGGGGACGTCTAGAGGTGTAATCATCAGTGCCCTGATTACAATAAAGAAAAAGTATAACAATACAGTGCCCACAAGTGCCACAAATCAGTGCCCATTAGCTATGCCAGTCAGTGCCACCTATCAGTGCTGCCCATCAACGCCCAGTGTCACCCATCAGTGCCCATCTGTATTGCCTATCTGTGCCCATCAGTGCCGCCTCAGTGCCACCTCATCAATGCCCATCAGTGTTAATTTAGTTGACTAAAACATTTTAGTTGACTAAATGAATACTATTTTAGTCGACTAAAAACAATTGAGATGACTAAAATACAACAAACTAAAATGCCATTTTAGTCAAAAGACTAAGACTACAACTAAATTGAAATTTGACTTCAAAATGAACACTGGTCTGCAGTGCATGTTCATACCTCAATGCCATAAGTAATAACATATTAGATTTTTCACTCAACGAGTTTGGAAATTGGACAGAAATGTTTAAAGAGGATCAGAGCTGATGGATAGAGAAGGAAGAAGCTCGGGACAGTCCAAAGTGTCAGTAGAGTAAGTAGAACATGGGCACATTTTTTAGCGGGGGGGGGGGGGGGGGGGTCCAAAAAAAAAAAAAAAAAAAAAAAAAAAAAAAAAACTTATTTCTGCTTTGTTATATGCAATTAATAAGTGTCTGCATTTACCTTGGTATCGGTCTCTTGCAATCCTCTATACAGCAGCACTTAAAATAGAATTATGGACACACACACACACACACCTCCATACTGCAGCATCTGTATGACACTTCAGCTGTCCCATGCTGGTTCTAAGACCGAGAGATCACCTGACTGTCCACGCACCCTGCTCTGATCCTGCAGTGCTCACTGGGGCGTCAGGCTGGGGAGTGGGCAGATACAACTAGTTATGGCTCCTAGGATCATGCTGAAATTAAGAGCCAGTTGTAAATCAGGCAGCCATGTGGATCCCTACAATACTGTCAGGACCCTATCTGAAAGTGGCAACAATCTGCCCCAGCAACTGAGTGTGTAGGCAATAGCTGGCTATAGTTGTCTTTGGGTCACAGAAGAATATTAGTAAATTTACGTCTATGATTCAAAACGGAATAAAAAAAAAAAAAATAAAAAAAAAGGAAGGAGGAAGAGGTTTGGCCATACATCCTTGTATAAACTGCGACAGGGAGGAGCAGCTCATGGAGCCAAGGTGTTTTGTGCGAAAATGTGCCGACAAAAAGTAACCTGGCGGGAGGAGAGATCCAAAGGATGATCTCATCACTCTTCTGTTGCTCCTTCACTGTCCAATCAGCAGGCTGAGGGTGTAGAGATGACACCACTGTATTCCTTAAAGCTGGGTTCACACTGCTGTGCATAGCGGCTCACAACAGGGGTCCAGTGCATTCTTGTTCTGTTTTAGGCCCGAATTTTTGGCTGGATTCGGACCTGAAACTGACCAGAAAACGCACAGGACTCTTCTGCAAACCACTCCGCATCCGCCCCAGAGCTGTGTCAACCATGCGACTTGGATGCGGGGTAACCAATTCACACTAGTGTGAACCCAGCCTTACAATAAAATCGAAGAAACTGGTGTCATCCTCCTCAATTTCCTGCGTTATGGGGCACATGCATTTCATTTGCACATTTAGATGTTTTCCTGGAATTCAGCATTTATAGCATTTTTTCACTCCTGCCTGATTTGTGTGCTGAAAGTTATATGCTGGGAATTCTAGTTCAACCACAGCTGGAGCACCACATTTTTAACCTCATGCGAATCAAAACAAATTCACTAAAATATGTATGCGTGCAAGCAGATCAAAGCAATAGCTCAAACATCCCGATACTGCTTTGCACATGCATTTCTTGCAGTTAAATGACTACAAAATGTATGCTCATCTCTTATGCAAAGATACGTTGGCATTTAAAAATGTAGATCCAAGGATAATTTGCAGGATTTGAGAGCCTGTCAAACGGATTCCTTCAGAAAGATATCAAAGAGGCACATTTGTGTACACTTCTTTGCTCCATCAGCGTTTAAAAAGTTAACATATGGCATATAAAACTGTATGCAAATCCCCATTGCTGAGAGAGATATATATAGATAGATAGATAGATAGATAAGATAGATAAGATAGATAAGATAGATAAGATAGATAAGATAGATAAGATAGATAAGATAGATAAGATAGATAAGATAGATAAGATAGATAAGATAGATAAGATAGATAAGATAGATAAGATAGATAAGATAGATAAGATAGATAAGATAGATAGATAGATAGATAGATAGATAGAGATCTATATCTATATCTACACACACACACACATATACACACACAGTATCTCACAAAAGTGAGTACACCCCTCACATGTGTAAATATTTTGTTATATCTTTTCATGTGACAACACTGAAGAAATGACACTTTACTACAATGTAAAGTAGTGAGTGTACAGCTTGTATAACAGTGTAAATTTGCTGTCCCCTTAAAATAACTCAACACACAGCCATTAATGTCTAAACCACTGTCAACCAAAGTCAGTATACCACGTGAAAATTTCCAAATTGGGCTCAATTAGCCTCATAGCAAAGAACTCTGAAAAAAAAAAGATTGGTTGCTCTACATAAAGATGGCCTAGGCTAGAAGAAGATTGCCAATACGCTGAAACTGAGCTGCAGCACGTTGGCTAAGACCATACAGCGGGTTAACAGGACAGATTCCACTCAGAACAGGCCTCGCCATGGTGAACCAAATAAGTCAAGTGCATGTGTTCAGCATCATATGAGGTTGTCTTAGGGAAAGACATGAGTGCTGCCAGTATTGCTGCAGAGGTTGAAGGGGGCAGCCTGTCAGCGCTCAGACCATACACTGCATCAAAATTGGTCTGCATGGCTGTCATCCCAGAAGGAAGCCTCTTCTAAAGATGTTGCACAAGAAAGCCCACAGTTTGCTAACGACAAGCAGACTAAGGATATGGATTACTGGAACCATATCCTGTGGTCTGATGAGACCAAGAAAAAACGTATTTGGTTCAGATGGTGTCAAGTGTGTGGTGGCAACCAGGTGAGGAGTACAAAAAGACAAGTGGGTCTTGCCTACAGTTAAGCATGGTGGTGGAAGTGTCATGGTCTGGGGATGCTTGAGTGCTGCCCACTCTGGGCAGCTACAATTCATGGTGGGAACCATCAATGCCGACATTTAATGTGACATACTGAAGCAGAGCATGATCCCCCTCCCTTCAGAGACTGAGCTGCAGGGCAGTATTCCAACATAACCCCAAGATGACCACTGCCTTGCTAAAGAAGCAGAGGGTAATGGCCTGGCCAAGCATGTCTCCAGACCTAAACCCTATTGAGCATCTGTGGGGCATGCTCAAAACGGAAGGTGGAGGAACGCAAGGTCTCTAATATCCACCAGCTCTGCGATGTTGTCATGGAGGATTGGGAGAAGACTCCAATGGCAACCTGTGAAGCTCTGGTGAACTCCATGCAGAAGAGGGTTAAGGCAGTGCTGGAAAAGAATCGTGGCCACAAAAAATATTGACAGTTTGGGCCCAATTTGGCCACTTTCACTTAGGGGTGTACTCACTTTTGCTGCCAGTGGTGTAGACATTAATGTCCGTGTGTTGAGTTATTTTGAGGGAACAGCAAATTTACACTGTTATACACTCACTACTTTACATTTTAGTACTCACTTTTGTGAGAAAAAAATAAAAATATAATATAATACATACACACACACACACACACACACACATATACATATAAAAAACCCTTGAAAAACAGCGCTGGTCAGAATAAAGTGCGAAAATAAAAATAATCAAGTGTAAATGAAACAAATCATGATATTAATATTAATAATAATAATAGTAAGTTCTTGCTGCAACCCAATGTGAGACGCACACAATATACAGTAATCTTAGAAAAATAAACACTGATGGCTCCTTCCAGCAGGACAATGCACCATGTCACAAAGCTCAAATCTCACCACTGGTTTCATGAACATGACTATGACTATGACTATGACGTCACGGTACTCCAATGGCCTCCACAGTCACCAGATCTCAATACAATAGAGCACCTTTGGGATGTGGAGGAACGGGAGATTTGCATCATGGATGTGCAGTAGCTGTGTGATGCAATCATGTCAACGTGGCCCAAAATCTGAGGAATGCTACCAACACCTTGTTGAATTTATGCCACAAAATAGAGGCAGTTCTGAAGACAAAAGGGGATCCAGCCCGATATTAGCAAGGTGTACCTAATAAAGTGGCCGGTGAGTGTATATCACACACACACACACACACAAACACACACAAGCTTGTTGTCTGAAAATGGATAACATTGGCTGGGATTTCAGTTCAGAAGACAGACGAAGTTAGACGCTCACTGGCTTTCTGGCAGGATTGACATGTATACAACCACATTTTATTAGTAGGTTTAACAGAAGGTTATTTTTGGGATTTATATACTTTTTTTTAAGCAGCAAAGGAAATGCAGAATAGTTTACATGCTGCTGAAGTGTGCGCACTTATCACCAGCATTATATAGTGCAGCGTGTATGAACTAGAACACGTCCCATGATGCCGCTGGAGCCCGTCTTGGTCTGCTCTTTAAGCCGTAATGTCAATTAGCAAAATGCAGAGAACGGAGGGAGCAGTACAGGACGGCATACCAGTTTTGCCCAGACAAAGAAAACTAGGCTATTTTGGTTGTATTGATGGTTTCAGGGTTTTTATTTTTATTTTTTAAATAGTTTCTTTTAAATCTAGAAAGAACAGCTTAGATTTGGATCCCTTCAGGCATACCTATGATTAGAATGTGACTAGCTATATAAAGTTACTCTAGCTATAATAGGAGCTCTAGACTCTCTGCTCCCATCTGTATGCAATTTCAGTATCTGTAATTGCAGTCTAATAGCTGGGCATGAATTTGCAAATTGGTTATGTGTGTAGTCACACCCCAGCACACATGGTACAACCAGACACAACTAGGTACAACCCAGAACTGCTTTAAAAGAAGCCTCAGGTACGCCAATATACCTACCTATTAAAAATTATTTTCTCTAACTATATTAGTCTTTTTTGTAAGTATCTCCACCTACTGCAGCATCTTACAGAATTGTCCCACCGATTCCAGTACCGGTCCACTTCAGTCAGGCAATCCGTCAACATCCCCTCCTAATAACTACGGTGATAAAAGGGCAAAATTACTAAAATAATATTTAAATAAAATGTGAGAAGATGCACTTCAAATTATCCAATCATGTTGTTAACAAAAATCCTCATTTAATTGTTTCATCTACATGAGATTGGATAATTGAAGTCAATTTTCACAAATTCCATTGAACAGTCTCACATCAGCCCCTAAGGTCCAGGCTACAAAAGAGAAGAAAAAAAAAAAAAAAGGTACAAACACTGCAAAAGAAAATCTGGCTGTCCCTGCGTACATACCAAATAATTACTGCATACATGGAAACAAGAACACACAAAAGATGTTCAAAAAAGGTTTCTTAAAAGGTAAGACTTTAGCCAACATCTGGACATGTGCACTGTAAAAATAAATGAGACACTAGACATGTGTCATGAGTAGGCTAGAATACTTTCCATTCACCCTTTACAGTAGGCTGTAGAAAATAAGCTCAGGTCTTGTATTCATGTTGGCAACCAAAAACACAGCAGGGCTTGCCATGCAATGTGCGATCTTCTCTCCCCCTCCCCCTCCCTGCCTGTCAGGAATCCCCAGTGTGAACATAGTAAAAGTGGTTGTAAAATGCTAGAATCTTCTCCATTACAGGATTAGAACATGTAAAAGGTGTGGGTTTCTGTAATATAATTGTGCAAATACCTTCTTATAGTGCCGTTTCACATTCTCATTGGCTGCCTGACCCGTCTTCCCTGCTCTAAGCACTGCAGAGGAGGGGGGGGGGGGGTCCCAGATGCCCTGCGGACACCGGGGAGAAGAGGAGATCAGCTGAGCACCAAGCAGCAATGTACCGAGGGTATTTGATACAATTATATTACATAAACACGCCTTTTTCCATTATATATATATACACACACACACACACACACACACACACACTACTGTAGGAGATCGAATTCTACAACTGCTTTAAACTAGGGATTATATTGCAGCCCTCCCTGAAAATCTAGATAGGTTTTATTATCGGGGTAGGTCTTAAATCTCTGCTGACTTTCATCATCCAATTATGTGCAAGCAATAAAGCTGTTCCCCCTTTCATGTGATTGGGTATTCTTTGCAAAGAAAAGACTTCCTTACCTCATTTACCAAGCACTAAAGCAACCGCGCTTGTAAGTCCAGTCTGTTTGCCTTTAGAAAAATCAACCACAATGTGATTTAGCAAAAAGTATCCAATTGATCTTTAGATCTCAAACAAAAAACTAAAATGTAGGTTTCAATTAAAAACTGTCTATGGGGCAAAGGAGACTGCAAAAAAATATAATCCTATGCAACATTGCCAATGTATAAAAAAAAAAAAAAAAAAAAAAAAAAAAAAAAAGTAAAATGTCTGAGTTTTGAATATCTTCAAAAAAAGGTAGCAGCTTTGCCCCCCCCCCCCCCCCCCCATATCCCATCAACCAATAGAAGGATTGCAATAGGCACTTATGTGATAGTCTATACTAGCATGGCTATTCTTTCAGATACCGACTGCCTACAAGTGCTTCCTTCCTTTTAAAGTGATGGACAGGGACGTAGCTCTGACAAAATGCTCTGGTTCACTACAGGCGCTAAAATATAAAATTGTATCTGGGTCCCTCAGACATCCACTTGCCTAGGTTTCCTTGTGAATTGTCCATCATTGCAGTAGAATGTTCGAACTTAAAAAAAAATAAATAAAAATGTTTTAAAAATGAATAGGAGAAAAAATAAAATAAAAATGGGAGGTGTGGCTGCAAGAAACCAATCGGATGCATGCAACCTTCCTTTAATGCGTTTGCTCTCATATGATTGGCATACGATAGGATACTTCCTGCAGCTTAAGTGTCTGTGGTTAGCACATCAGACAGGTCTAACTAACCCTGCCAAGTGCTACAAGACACTTGATAGTGTAAGTAAGAGTGGGTGACTGGTTGACTCTAATTACAGGATTAAATGACAGGTTCAACATGTAGTGTAATTGTCTCTAGCCTGATATGCAATCTGATCCTTAACCACTTCAATACCAGGCACTTGTACACCTTCCTGCCCATGCCAATTTTCAGCTTTCAGCGCTGTTGCAAATTGAATGACAATTACACAGTCATGCTACACAGTACCCAAAACAAATTTTTTATCATTTTGTTCCCACAAATAGAGCTTTCTTTTGGTGGTATTTGATCACCTCTGCAATTTTTATTAATTTTTTGCTTAACAAATAAAAAGACCGAAAATTTTGATAGACAAAAAAAAAAAAAAAAATATGTTTGTAAATAAGTACGTTTTCTTCTTCAATGACGGGCACCGATATGGCGGCATCTACACTGATGGGTGGAACTGCTGGGAATCACTGATTTTTATTGTGCCATAGAGGTGTCAGTGCCCATTTGTGGGCCCCGATTGGCATATGTTGCACATTAATTTTCACATGTGGATGGCTGCGCCGATAACCAATCAGCGCAGACCCCCCCCCCCCCCCCCGTCAGGAGAGCCGCCGATTGGCTCTCCTCTACTCGCGTCTGTCAGACTTGAGTGAGGAAAAGCTGATCAAGGGCTCTTCCGGTTTACATTATGATCAACCATGATTGGACACGGCTGATCACGTGGTAATGAGCCTCCGTTGGTGTGTCGAAATGACACCACACCATGATGCTTGCCCCCATAGGCACGCATTGCCTGTTATCCTGCAGGACGTCATATGACACCCAGTCAGGATAACTGAACCACCGTCCAGCCATCATTCTGCTGTAGGCTGGGCAGGAAGTGGTTAACCTTTACTTAATTACAATTTAATGCTGCGCAAAGAACTATAGGAAAAGGCCTTCCACAGCGTTTAGATTTAATAAATATTCATTAATGCACAACTTTGTACATCCCAGCAGATGTGTGTTTTGAGATCCACTAGCTTAACCACTTCCCTACCCAGCCATAGTCATATTATGCCCACAGATGGGATCTCCCATCCTGGGTGGGCGTCACATGACGTCCTTCCATTCCCGATGTCCGCCGGGCACCCGCGATTGCCGAGAACACAGCAGGACCGTGGATCTGTGTATGTAAACACACAGATCCACGTCCAGTTAGTGGAGAGGAGACCGATGGTGTGTTCACAGTACACCGATCGGTCTCCTCCCCTTGCTAGTCCCCTCCCCCCACAGGGAACATATTAATCCCTGCAGCGCCCCCTGGTGTTAGCCTCTTCCCTGCCAGTCACATTTACACAGTAATCAGTGCAATTTTATAGAACCGATCGCTGTGTAAATGTGAATGGTCCCAAAAATGTGTCAAAAGTGTCCGTCACAATGTCGCAGATCGCCGCCATTACTAGTAAAAAAAATTTAAAAAGCCATAAATATATCCCCTATTTTGAGGACGCTATAAAATTTTTGCGCAAACCAATCTATATGCGCTTATTGCGTTTTTTTTTACCAAAAATATGTAGAAGAATACGTATCGGCCTAAACGGAGGGGGTTTTTTTTTTTTAAATGGGATGATATAGCAAAAAGTAAAAAAAAAAAAAAAAAATAAATAAAAAGATAAAATTTGTTTTTCTCAAAATTGTCGCTCTTTTGTTTATAGCGCAAAAAATAAATACTGCAGAGGTGATCAAATACCACCAAAAATAAGCATCATTTGTGGGAAAAAAAAGACGTAAATTTTGTTTGGGTGCAATGTCGCACGACTGCGCATGTGTCAGTTAAAGCGACGCTGTGCCAAATCGCAAAAAGTGCTCTGGTAAGGAAGAGGGTAAAATAATTGCAAAAAAATAAAAATAAAAAATTGGAAAATTGTTGAAAACTATGACCATTTAGAACTTCTACCCATTTCCCTGAAACCAAAGCACAGCGAATCTATACACAATACTTACATAATTAACTAGGATAAATAAAAAAAAAAAATTAAAAAAAAAACACATCTACCCCCACCCTGCATTTTTATATTTACTTGCCACTCTGCTGACATCAGCACCACGCTGCACTGCCACTGTAGCCCGAGGACATGGCATGCAAAGCCCAAAACTTGCCCTTTCCTGGTGACGTGTACATTTTTAAAGATGGCCCATGCACTAGTAGAATTTTATTTGATAAAATTTATTTTTTGGAACAGTGACAAGAAAAAATAAAAATAAAAAATTGAAGGAAGAGAATGGAAGATTTTTTTTTTCCCCTCATATGAAAACCACAAACATACTTATTGTAATGCACATGTACATTCAAAAAGTTGAAACATTGGCATGGTAATCAAACAAAATATTTCAGGGTTTTCATACAAAAAGTTATTGACCCCTTGATGGTAAATATTGAATTCTCTGAGAACAATTTTCTGAATGAATGTACAAACATGTAGGCAAGCAGGGCCTCCGATAGAAATCACGGGAACCGTACAGACTACCTGATGGGGACCCCTTCAGCCCCACCCTGGCCCCTCCCCAGACCCCGCCTTGAAACTAAGTGCAAGTTTGTCTTTAATTAATATCTATCTAGTTTTCTCCAGCCAGTTATAAGTTTTATTATCCAAAAGAAATACTGAGGCAATATAAGAGATGGTCAGAGACTGCAGACATGATACAAGAGATCAATGCAGCCTCACCAGTACCTTGTTTACACATATTACTCCCACTGTGTTATGGAGCTGCGGTCTGAACTGTTCGGCGGCCATCTACTCACTAACAAAGCCCTGCCTCCTAGACCATTATAGAGGTAACACTGATCTGCGATAAACTTTTTTTTAGTTCAGATGGTGTCAAGTGTGTGTGGCAGCAACCAGGTGAGTACAAAGACAAGTGGGTCTTGCCTAGAGTCAAGCATGGTGGTGGGAGTGTCATGGTCTGGGGCTGCCAGCACTGGGGAGCTACAGTTCGAGGGAACCATAAACACCAACATGTACTGCGACATACTGAAGCAGAGCATGATCCCCCTTCCTTTGGAGGCTGGGCTGCAGGGCAGTATGCCAACATAAGGACCCCAAACACACCTCCAAGACGACCACTGCATTGCTAAAGAAGCTGAGGGTAAAGGTGATGCACCGGCTAAGCATGTCTCCAGACCTAAACCCTATTGAGTATCCACAAATGGAATGTTTAGGAGCGAAGGTTGCCAACATCCACCAGCTCCATGATGTTGTCATGAAGTAGTGGAAGAGCAACCTCTAAAGCTCTGGAGAGTAGAACCCTCACATTTTTATTATACATTTTCATGCGACAACTCATGCAGCCCCAGACCATGACACTCCCACCACCATGCTTGACTGTAGGCAAGACACACTTGTCTTTGTACTCCTCACCTGGTTCCCGCCACACAGACACTTGACACCATCTGAACCAAATAAGTTTCTTGGTCTCATCAGACCACAGAACATTGTTCCAGTAATCCATGTCCCTAATCTACTTGTCTTCAAACTGTTTGCAGGCTCTCCTGTGCATCATCTGGGGCGGCACAGTGGTGTAGTGGTTAGCACTCTCACCTAGCAGCAAGAAGCCTCGCTGGTTCGTATCCCAACCATGACACTACCTGCCTGGAGTTTGCATGATCTCCCTGTGCCTGCGTGGGTTTCCTCCGGGGACTCCGATTTCCTCTCACACTCCAAAGACGTGCTGGTAGGTTAATCGGCTTCTGTCCAAAATTTGCCCTATTATATGAATGGGAACCTTGGACTGAGGGTAGGGATGTGTGTGTTTTGTACAGGGTTAGCGACGATATTAGACACACACCAACACTCACTTCGGTTGGACTGGTGTCTTTATTCAACCTTACTAACTATGTAAATATCTTTAGAAGAGCTTTTCTTCTGGGACAACAGCCATGCAGACCAATTTGATGCAGTATGATCTGAGCACTGACAGGCTGACCCCCTTCAACTTCTGCAGCACTCACTCATACGCCCATTTCCCAAAGACAACCTCTGGATATGACTTCTTTGGTCGACCATGTCAAAGCCTGTTCTGAGTGGAACAAGTCCTGTTAAACCGCTGTATGGTCTTGATAATCTTCTTATAGCCAAGGCCAGTGATGGCGAACCTTGGCACTTCAGATGTTTTGGAACTACATTTCTCATGAACTCTGCAGTGTAGTTGAGCATCATGGGAAATGTAGTTCCAAAACATCTTGGGTGCCAAAGTACACAATTCTTTTTTTCAGATCCTCTTTGCCATGAGGTGCCATGTTGTGCTTCTAGTTACCAGTAAGAGAGAGTGAGAGCGATAACACCACATTGAACACACCTGTTCCCTATTCACACCCGAGACCCGGGGGGGGGGGGGGGGGGCGGGGTGATGGGATGGCTAATTGGGCCCAATTTGGAAATTCAAATAGGAGTTGTACTCACTTTTGTTGCCATGGTTTAGACATTAATGGCTGTGTGTTGAGTTATTTTGAGGGGACAGCAGTTACACTGTTATATAGGGCTGCAACTAACGATTATTTTCATAATCGATTAGTTGGCTGATTATTGTTTCGATTAATCGGTTAATAACCTTAACCACTTCAATACAGGGCACTTTCACCCCCTTCCTTCCCAGCCCAATTTTCAGCTTTCATCGCTCTAGCGCTTTCAGTGACAATTGTGCGGTCATGCTACACTGTACCCAAATGAAATTGTTATCATTTTGTTTGCACAAATAGAGCTTTATTTTGGTGGTATTTATTCACGACTCCGTTTTTTTTTTTTTTTGCGATACAAGCGCAAAAAAAGCGGAAATTTGGGAAAAAAACAATATTTTTTTTTCTATTTGAAAAGAAATCCAATAAAATCAAATTTTGTCATAAATTTTAGCCAAAATGTATTCTGCTACATGTTTTTGGTAAAAAAAATTCCGTTAAGTGTATAATAATTGGTTTGTGTGATCACGGACATATGTACGCAAATGATCATGTACATATGTGTGCAGGTGATCACGTACATATGTGTGCAGATAATCATTGGGACATGTGATTTTAGTGGGACATATGTGGGGGACAGGTTTTTATTATTAGGGACATGTGTTTTTATTATTTGGGGACATGTATGTTTTGGGGACATATGTGGGGACTGTGTTTGTACTGTGTGGTGTGTTGTGTGTTGACACTAGACTGATGATCAGTGAGTAAAAAGCTGTAAAAAGCAGCTCATACTCACTGATCATCAGCCGGCTGCAGCGTTCTGCTCTCCTCTCCTCAGCGGTGACTTCCGTGTGAGGAGAGGAGAGCCGATTGCCTAGCAACCGAACGTTCCTGAACGTCCTATCAGGATTAGACGGCTCCCACCCGGCCGTGTGTGTGTGTGTATATATATATATATATATATATATATATATATATATATATATATATATATATATATATATATATATATATGCATTGGCCGGGTGGGAAGTGGTAAAAAAAAAAAAAATATATAATAATAATATATAAGTGGGTCAAATCAACATTCATTTTCAACCACAGTGACGGGAAAATTTGGAAATACTAGAAAACTTCTTAGTCAAAAGGAATTTTCAGACAGTGTATGAGGTTTTCATTCATAAATTATTCATTTTAAAAACAAGTGAAAATTTCAAACAAAATTCTTTCATTCAGCGAACGTACAAAGATTTTTCGTCTGAATATTCTCATCTGAAAATTGATCTGTGTGACCAGCATAAGGCTCGGTACACACCTACGCAGTTTGCTTTTGATCTGTTTCTGCAGTGCTTTTTGATTTTTGCGCACGTGATTTTACTGCAATTTGCATTTTTTTTGGGCAGATTAAAAAACACAAATTGCTGCAAAAACGCATTACATGCTTTTCTGCAGTTTCTCCATTGAAGTATATTGAACCAATAAAGCACTATTGTGCATTAAAAGTCCCTGACCCTTTCAGATGTGAACTGTAGTGCATTTCTGCAAAAAGTACCATAAAACGCATAGATGTGAACCAGGTCTAAGACATTTAGTAACATAATGGGGTTAACAAAAACTAAAATGAGCCCTTCATAGTAGGAGAAAAAAAAAAAAAAAAAAAAAGGCAGATAATCACTACTGTAAGGGGTTCATTTTTTTTACTGTAGAACAGTGAAATATTTACAGTAGCGATTTGCACTTTGTACTATAAAAGGGCTCTTTTTGTTTTTCTTTAACCCCATTATGTTACTGGCCAATTAGTCGATTATGAAAATAGTAATCAATTGTCAATTAATCGATTAGTTGTTTCAGCCCTACTGTTATATACTGTGAGATACTGTGTATAATAATATATCCGTATTTAAATTGACATATAAAAAACACACCTTCATTTTAAGTAGAAGTTTCAAGAAAAAAAAAAAAAAACCCACACACTAATTAAATAAAGAATGCAGCCTCACCAGTGTCCAACAATGCAGCTTGTTCAGTGCCCATCTGCAGCCTCGCCTTTCCCATCATTGCAGCCTCACCAGTGTTGGATTATCCCTGCTGTCTCCAAGGGAAGAGGAGCGAGCACCGCTGAATTACAGAGCCACGATCTCCTTTGTACCCAGTGCTCCATCACTCACAGACACCTCCTGGCCCTGCTCATTTGATAGACAGAACAGTGGCCCAACGTGGGGCCAGGAGGCGTGGCTGTGTGTGACGGAGCGCCGGGTACACAGGAGATTGCAGCTCTGTAATTCAGCGGCGCACGCTCCTCTTCTCGCAGACACAGCAGGGATTGTCTTATAACACGCACAAATTTCCCCCTGATATTACGCCAATAAATACGGTATATAGAAAATATTAGTCTTACAATAATGACCTCTAAAAAAAAGGTCAGAACACTTCTTGGCCTCTTGGCTTCACATGGGGTTCAAAAGTTGAACAGGCAGTGAACAGGCCACAAACTACAGAGAGATTAAGTACAACGCTGGGGAAAAGACACCATGCAGCAAATGGATTAAATAAAGTGACAAAGACGCCGTGTCAAAAGTCAAGTGTTGCAGTCGTCAAAAACCTGTCATGTATAGAAATGTTAGTGAATTCAGCTGGAATCCATCTAGGATATAGGACAATGAGAAAATCACTCGGCACATTTCTTTTCTGGGACAGACACTGCTACTATGTACTTTATGAGGAGCCCTGTGGTGAATAAGTCCAATAAAAGCGGAAATGGGGGAAAAAAAAAAAATAAAAAAATAAAAAAAAAAAAAAAAAGTAGTAGACATGGACGCCGTCAAAAAATGTGTTTAGTACGAAAAAAATAAATATATAATAATTCACATTTTGTAATTCAATTCAGATTTGTACAAAATCCAAAATTTGTTAATAACGAAAAAGTTTGTTATGATGAATTTATCATTATGAGGGTTTCCTTCCCGGGTCTGAGTGTACACCCGCTGTGCCCATTATGAGGGGATCCCACCATCCCTGTGCTGTGCCGACTTCCTCTGATTGGTGAGCAAAACACCAGTCATGTTTCTGTTATTTTGGATCTGAAATTCGTTAACGAAATTTCGTAAGCATAGAAATTCCCATAGGGTTCCCACCATCCCTGTGCTGACTTGCTAGGGTTTTAACTTTTAGGTTTGTTAACCTTTCGTAACAATTATGAATTAGTTATGAATTTTGATCCGAAATTCGTAAACGAAATTTCGTATTCCTACGAAAAGAATCGCACGTGTCTACTAAATAGTTTTGTTTGTTCTGTGCAGCCGCTTTTGAGATTCTGAAACCCCAGATATACCGTAAAGCCAGTAGGCCGACACCAATATCATTACAGTTAAGGCAGTAGTGACAGCACCCCATCCACCCATGCTGATTGGACTGTGAAGATGTCCTCTCTCTATTTCCCCCTCCTGTATACATGTTTACTGTGTTAGTCTGACAGCAGATTTCTTACTATTTTTATTTATTTTTTTAATATATATGTTCCGGTACATGTTTATGTAAAAAAACATTCCAAGCACCAACACTTAAAGACAGTGTGGAGACCAGACAGACAAAAGTAAAAAAGTTTTTTTTCTTTTCTTTTCTTTTTACAAAAAGGGCAAATATTTCTGATCTCAGTTTTGTAGGTGTACTGCACTTACTCTGTTGTACCATAGAAATCACTTCAAAGAAACTAGACACAGAGCAGTAATGTACAGCGTCCAAACAGATTTCACCCATCATAATTTTAGAGTAATACCAATGGAAGACAATTACTGAGTGGTAGCTTTGTTGTTTGCTTTAATAAAAAGGGTAATGTAGGCTTATTTAACAGTACATTAAAGTGGTTGTAAACCCCATTCATGAAATTCAAATTTGACCTAGGTATGTGGATAAAATGTAGCGCTAAAATTAATTATGCAGTGAAAAGTGCACGCACAAATGATGAACAATCTAATAGACATTCAAAAAAATGAAGCTTAGAGTCCAACATAGTGAGAAGAGTGAAAATAAGGCCTCTTTCACACGAACCATCCGTTCAGTCAGTTTTTTTAGGCAGACCTGAACGGATTCTCCATAGAGCTCTATGGAGCGTCGAATGTCAGCAGTGACATGTCGGCTGACATCCAACCCGCTCTGAAAAAGCGTGACGGAGGAAAAACCTACTTTTCCCATCCGTCTACAGATCGGATGATGGACTCTGCGGTCCGTCATCATCCAATCTCCCATAGGGGAGAGCAGCGACGTCCTTGCACAGCATTGACAAAAAAGGGGGGGGGACCCCACCTGTCCTAGTAGGATGAAACCATCCTGGGTCACTTCAACCGTTTGGGAGCGTCATCGATCTGGATATTTATGCTTTAATGATTCGATGTAGCTGACATCCTGGTCCGCCAGTCTCAGTAAGAGCCGGTTCACACAGCGGGCGATGCGAGGCGACACGACTCGCCTCGCCTCGCTCTCGCAAGTCGCCCCCGTTCTGTACAATGGAACCGTTCTGAGAGGAGCAACTTGAGTCGCTTCGACTCAGAAAAAAGGTTCCTGTACTACTTTTGGGCGACCTCGGGGCGACTTGCATTGACTTCTATACAGAAGTCATTTGCAAGTCGCCGCTGAGGCCGCGGCAGGTCGCGGCGAGGCAAGTCGGAGTCGCCTCGCCTCGCCTGCAGTGTGAACCGTCCCTAAGAGTACTTATTCTCATCCATCTAGAAAGGATTCATCATCTTGGATACTTCACATATCAGCTTTTCTATTGATCTGAAGATATCATCATCGTATGGTTGTGGACTTTTATTAAGTTTTCCTTTTCAGGATCTCATTTGGGTTATCTGACTAATTTCCCCATTTTTCACTCGCCTCACCACGTTCATTTTTTGAAGGTCTATTGGATGGTTCATCATTTGTGTGTGCACTTTGCACTTCATAATTAGTTTTAGTGCTACATTTTATTCACCTTCTCATTTGAATACTTGTAAAAGTATTGCGTAGCAGCTGTTTCACATTGTTATTTCTGATATTTGATAATAGTTTACGCAGTATTATCTCACATTTGTTTTCATGTATATATATGTAGGGTTTACTTATCTTTCGCCAAAGCTCTAAGTGCTGCCTATTTGTGCTGCTCCATTCCTCGGTTATCAGCAGAGTCACTTCTGACAAGGTCTCCGATACACGAGCTGAAAATTTGTGTCGGGGGAGGGAGCTTAGGAGGAAGATGAGCAAGAAGAGCCGGTCTATTCAGACTACAGCTCTGCATGTTCCTTCCTTCCTCTGCCTATGTGGAGTGGGGGCGTGTCCCTTTCCTCCAATCAGCTCTCAGTATGCCGACACTCCCCTCCTACTGCTGAAAAAGGAAGAAAGATTTCTAACAGCTGTGCACTTTAGACCCTTTCACACCAGGGCGTTTTGCAGGCGCTATAGCGTTACAAATAGCGCCTGCAATCCATCCTAAAAAAGCTGCACCATTGTTTGTAGTGTGAAAGCCCGAGGGCTTTCATTCTACAGCGGTGCGCTGGCAGGACGTCAGGGAAAAGTCCTGCCAGCAGCAGCTTTGGAGCTGTGCGTTTACCGCTCCTCCACCATTGCTCCCCATTGAAATCAATGGGGCAGCGCTGTAATACCGCCGGCAAAACGCCGCTATTGTGGCGTATTGCGAGCAGTTTTAACCCCCTCTCAGCCGCTAACAGGGCGCTTTTACCGCAAATCCGGCAGTAAAACGCCGCTAAAAATAGCGGCGTTTTACCGCCCACGCTATGGACAGTGTGGTGTGAAAGGGGTCTTACAAAGAATGTAGAAAGGGAAAGACAGCAGATATACAAGTAAAACTTATGTAGGGAGATTTGTTTTATTTGTGTATCATCTGAGGCTGTTCACTTCCCTGGTATAGGAGAGGGTTTTCAACCGCTTTAAGAAATTTCATAAACTGCTGAATCCTGCATGAAATTCCATGTCCAATACTGCACACAGAATGGGCC
The DNA here is from genome assembly GCF_037356315.1 of Lithobates pipiens. NCBI lineage: Eukaryota > Metazoa > Chordata > Amphibia > Anura > Ranidae > Lithobates > Lithobates pipiens. Next base: position 50,121,475 of record NW_027507685.1, on the reverse strand, counting down.
ATTTTAAGAATGCCAAGTGTGGCAGGATTATAAGAGCTTCCCATCATTGAAAGCAATCATTATTGCTCCCAAAGAATTTCCAGCGGACCTGGCTAAACCTTCCCTAAAGAAGTACTAAACTATTTGTATACCACTTCAGTTTAAGTTCTTAGGACAGTCCTAATGCTAAAGAGGACTGGCAGAGGACTCCCCATCTATTGTTATTAAAGATATCTGCCAGTCTATAGCCTTGCCAATTAGAAATCCTCATTTTCTCTTTGGAGCAAAAAAAAAAAACCCCCCCATTTCACCCCCTCTTTTTTTTTGCAGCAACTCAAGATAAACAAAATAGGATTTTTCGGTGTGCATTCCAAATTGTAGACGTCATTTTTTTAATGAACCTTGAACTTAGTTACTCAAATTGTATGTTGATAGAATGGAGTTTCCAAGCCTGCCTTTCCCTTTATACTACCTATGCCGCTTTGCCCATGTACCATAGTGTTCAGGCAGGAAGGGAAGGGGTAAGAAAGGGGAAGAGTATGCCTCAGATCTGATTGACCAGTTATCTTACAACTAAAACATTTTGAAAACAAGTCACATTTACAAATATTTGTGACACGTAATAAATGTGGTTTTAAATAAGTGTCATTGTATTTGTATCTACTGTAGGTGGGGGCTGAACAGCGGATGCATTATAGTGGGATCCAGGCAAGATTAAAGCATATTCAAACCCAAAAACAAAAATTGATACAACTACAGCTTACCAGTCCCTGGATGTGGTGCTGCATTTGTTCTTTTTCCCCCCCACGCACTTTTCCTTTCTTCTAACCTGGTAATACTGCCATTAACACTTCTTGTCTTAGGATGACACCTGTACTAAGCAGCATCGTCACCCTAGGAAAGGGAGTGTATTAGGCCATGAGCTCTTCTTCATAACAGCAGGAGGTGTTTTGTAGTCCCCGGAGATAGCTGGGAACAATGCTATTAGGTAACAGCCCTGAGGTTGAAAGCACAGATTCTTTTTGCACTTGAACAGATAGAATAAAACCCTTTCAACTTTATTTGGTCGTGGTAGGGTGTGGGTTGAGTGACCTCAATGAATCTGGCACCTCATCCCTGATTTAAGAGGATATAGGATTCAAACTGGAGATTTTAACGGCACCCAGCATATGAGAACAATTCTAGTTTATAGCATAAAATTACATTACATAAAAACAGCAGACAAAAAACAATTCATAGGTGCATAAGATAGAGTATTAAAAGTAATCCATTTATCAATAGTAATTACTGATAGCGATCCCTACATGTTTCGCCAATCATTGGCTTCTTCACGGGAGTATGCAATTGCCAGGCTACAACAGTGGCTCTAGTAACAATAAATGCAAAGAGATTATAACCAATTACGATTTCACACAGCAAATTATCACATAATGTACATAAGCACAAAGAACATAATTAGTTAATACATTGCTCTCACAGCATGACTCTCAATGGTCCACAAATCCTCCTACTTCCAGGTATCCCCAGCCTAGCAGGGCACGCACCCGGGCTGTCCAGGGACAATATTGGGCACTGTAGAGAATTATCATCCACTATTCTAAACATGCTCCAGTGAAAAGCGTTTTGTCCAAATTTTGGCCCCTTCTCACTGCCGACCCCATCATTAACTAGTTGCTGACCGCCGGCTGTCAAATGACGGCCAGGTGGCGCACCTATTGTGGCGGGAGGCTGTCAAACAGGGAATGCACGCATCCCTGTTTCTTCGGTGGCGGCGTGTCTCGGAGACACCGCTCGCCACCGAAGGGGGTGAACAGCCATTGGTTATGGCTGTTTACCATGTGAGCGGCCGTGATGAAGTCACGGCCGATCAGATGGTCACACCCCGACTGTGCACGGCGCATGCACGCTATTGTGAGCGCACGCACGTCGGTGGCAGCGTGTTCCCCAGGAACACTGCTCGTCACCGACGCTGGTAAACAGCCATTGGCCGGCTGTTTACCCACGTGATCGGCTGTGATCCTTTCACAGCCGATCACTAAAATGTAAATAAACCGCGGTAACGAGATGTTACCGGGTTCTCCTCCTCACACACCGATCGTGTGTGAGGAGGAGATTGCAGTAACATCTCGTTACCGCCTACAGTACACATCAAGCACACTGATTGCCCCCCCCCCAATAAAGAGGACCCGTCACCACCCCTCATAGTACCTGTCAATCACAGTCCATCAGAGTAGCCGAGTGCCTGTCACGCCCCAACAGGGTACCCGAGTGCCTGTCACGCCCCAACAGGGTACCCGAGTGCCTGTCACGCCCCAACAGGGTACCCGAGTGCCTGTCACAGCCCAACAGGGTACCCGAGTGCCTGTCACAGCCCAACAGGGTACCCGAGTGCCTGTCACAGCCCAACAGGGTACCCGAGTGCCTGTCACAGCCCAACAGGGTACCCGAGTGCCTGTCACAGCCCATCAGAGTACCCGAGTACCTGTCACAGCCCATCAGAGTACCCGAGTACCTGTCACAGCCCATCAGAGTACCCGAGTACCTGTCACAGCCCATCAGAGTACCCGAGTACCTGTCACAGCCCATCAGAGTACCCGAGTACCTGTCACAGCCCATCAAAGTACCCGAGTACCTGTCACAGCCCATCAAAGTACCCGAGTACCTGTCACGGTTCATCCGAGTACCCGTCACAGCCCATCTGAGTACCTGTTCCAGTCCATCTGAATACCCGAGTACCTGTCACAGTTCATCTTAGTACCCGAGTACCTGTCACAGTCCATATGAGTACCTGTCACCGCCCTTCAGAGTACCCAAATACCAGTCACCAAGCCATCAGAGTACCTGTCACCAGGCCATCAGAGTACCCGAGTACCTGTCACCAGGCCATCAGAGTACCTATCTCCAGCCCATCAGAGTATTCGAGTACCTATTTGCAGCCCATGTCTCATAGAATATATGTTGGGGTGTTTGCTTTCCAAAATGGGGTCATTTTGTGGGTAATTTCACTGTCCTAGTGGTCCAGGACCTTCAAAAGTGTGATGAGTAGGAATGAAATGAGATGTGTCATTTATGCTCCTATAATGCCTGAATGTACTACTTCAATGTTCGGCCTCTCTATGTGGCCAGGCTGTGTAAAAGTCCTACACATGTTGTATTGCCATACTCTGGAAGAGTAGCATAATGTATTTTGGGGTGTAATTTTTGCTATATACATGCTCCCTTACTTTTTAGAGTCTCAAGAAATGAGATACACCTGATGTACTGAAGGCCTGATCAGATGTGATCAATTTTCAGCGATTGGCACCATAGTTTGTAGACTCTATAACTTTCAAAGACCAAATAATATACACCAATGTGGGTTATTTTTACTAAAGATTTGTAGCAGTATAAATTTTGGCCAAAATTTATGAAGAAAAATTACTAATTAGCAAAAATTTATGACAGAAACAAAGAAAAAGGCATTTTTTTCCACAAAATTTACGTTTTATTTATAGCACAAAAAAAAAAAAAAAACCCCACTAGTGATTAAATACCACTAAAAGAAAGCTCTATTTGTGTGGAAAAAATGACGCAAGTTTCATATGGATACAGTGTTGGATGACTGAGTAATTGTCATTCAAACTGTGAGAGCGCTGAAAGCTGAAAATTGGTCTGGTCAGGAAGGGGGTGTAAGTGCACTGTATTGAGGTGGTTAATACATAAAATCCTACCTTGAAATCATGTAGCGACATTCCCCTTCACTCAAGGACCGTTTGAACAAAAGTCACCACTCTCCCCATCTCAGACAGTAGATCTCACGAGGGTGCCTTTGCCCGTCAGAGATGCGATATATGAAGCTTTACCTCTAGTGGTCCAGAAACAATTCTCCCAAATGGTTATGTTCACACCATCAAGCATAGAGTCTCGTGTAATACCATAGGTGTTTAACTACGTGCCGATGTGGATGTTTCTATATCGGCAAAACCAAGCGCACTTTTTTTTTTTTTTTTTTTTTTTTTTAAACTGATCAGAGACCATACAATACCCATCCTCAAAACGGTTTATGACTACTGCTATCAGACATGTTGGACTCCAACATGACTGATTCCAATACGATTACCTTCACTGCCCTTAAGCATATACCTTTACATGTTAGGATGCGACCAATACCTCTGCCCCCATTACAATTAGAGACCCCCTGGATCCACAACTTGGATGCCACGAAATACCCGGGCCTTAAGCAAATATATATCAGTTTTAAATATTTTCTACAATTCATACAAAAGAATGTATAAACCATTCTAGATACATTATCTGGTGTTTCATCTTCTGATATTAACCGTTTTGGTCATAACTATGCTCGTCTACCAAGCCCCCCCCCCCCCTTACTTTCTTTTCCCTTTCCACCTCAACCACCATCTCTTGCTAAATTCCTGAACTGGTTTAATCTGTGCCATATTGCTGTATTCATATCCTTATGTCCATTTCTGTATAGTTCTTTAGTTTCAATTGGATCATTGTGACTTATTGATATTGCCATTATTTTTTGTTTACATTATCATACCATTGAGGACAGTTTATGAGCCATCATGCCGCACAACCAATTTATTAACTATGTTCTTATGTACATTGTGTGATAAATGGCAATTGGTTGTGTCTTTGCATTTATTGCTATTAAAGCCACTATGGTACACTGGCAATTACATACCTCCCTGAAGAAGCCAATGATTGGCAAAACATGTAGGGATTGCCATCAAATGCCATTGACACATGGATACCTTAGCCAGTATTTATTACTTGAAATACTCTATTTTATGCACCTATGAATTGATTTGTCTGCTGTTTTTATGTAATAAAATGTAATTTTATACTATAAATTAGAGTCGTTTGTCATCATATGCTGGACACAGTTATAATCCCATTATATGCTGGGCACAGTGGTGTAGTGGGTAGCACTCTCACCTGGCAGTAAGAAGGGTTGCCGGTTTGAATCCCAACCATGACACTACCTGCCTGGAGTTTGCATGTTCTCCCTATGCCTGCGTGCATTTCCTCTGGGTACTCCGGTTTCCTCCCAGACTGCTGGTAGGTTATTTGGATTCTGTCTAAATTGTCCTTAGTATGTATAAATGTTTATTAGGGACCTTAGATTGTAAGCTCCTTGACCGATGTGAATGTGCAGTGTATATGTAAAGCACTGCGTAAATTAACAGCGCTATAAGTACCTGAAATAATAATAATCCCTAGTTCAAATCCTATATCCTTTCAACTGTATATTTACAGACCAAAATGTAGCACACGCATTGTTAGATCGAACATGAAAATTCTGAACGTAAACTCAGCCATGTGGCCCATCTGAGTAGTAACTGTTCTCCAATTCCCTGTGGCTACAGTTTGTGAATAACCTTAAAACTCAATACCAGGCTCATCTCACCTCCACGATATATTCTGCATCTCTGTACTGCCACCATACCCACGTTATTCATGGTGTTAGCTTTTAATTCTAGCACTATATAAAATGGTTTAAATTGCCTGCGATTAGTGCCTCTATAGTGTTGTTCACAAGTCCAGGTTACTGGAGAAAGTGCCTGTTTGCTGCCAACTTCCTTAACCACTTGCCGCCCGCCCTATAGGCAATTGACGGTGGCAAAGTGGTTTCATAATCCTGATCGGACGTCATGACGTGATCAGGATTATGAGCCGCTGTGCGCCCCCGGGGGCGCGCATCGCGGCGATCGTTGTTGCGGGGTGTCAGTCTGACACCCGGCAACTATGATCTCGGTAAAGAGTCTCCAAAGGAGACTCTTTACCACGTGATCAGCCGTGTCCAATCACGGCTGATCACAGTGTAAATAGGAAGAGCCGGTGATCGGCTTTTCCTCACTCGCGTCTGACAGACGCGAGTAGAGGAGAGCCGACCAGCTGCTCCTCTGACAGGGGGGGGGGGTCTGTGCTGATCGATTATCAGCACAGCCCCCCTGAGGATGCCCACACTGGACCACCAGGACAAAGGTAATCCTCCCTAGACCACCAGGGATGCCAGTCAGCACAATGGATGCCAATCAATGCCCATAATGGATGCCTATCAGTGCCCACAATGGGCATCACTGATTGGCATCCATTAGTACAGTATAACACCAATGCCGCCTATGAGTGCCCACCTGTGCCGCCTATCAGTGCCCACCCATGCCCATCTGTGCTGCCTATCCATGCCAATCTGTGCCAGCTATCAGTGTCCAATTTGTGCCGCCCATCAGTGTCCATCAATGCCACCTCATCAGTGCCACTTCATTGGTGCCACATCAGTGAAGGAGAAAACGTACTTATTTACAAAGTTTTGAAACTGAAACAAAAAAACGTTTTTTTCAAAATTTTCGGTATTTTTTTTATAGCGCAAAAAATAAAAACCGTAGAGGTGATCAAATACCACCAAAAGAAAGCTCTATTTGTGGGGAAAAAAAAATGATAATGATTTGGGTACAGTGTAGCATGACCGCGCAATTGTCATTCAAATTGCGACAGCGCTGAAAGCTCAAAATTGGTCTGGGCAGGAAGGTGTTTAAGTGCCCTGTATTGAAGTGGTTAAATGACACGTTCCATGATTGTTTGAGACTTGTCCAGTTTCAGGGCGATTCAGAGCATTGCTCTAGGCCCAGGGTGTCCAAACTTTTTTCAAAGAGGACCAGGGTTGATGAAGTGAACATGCGTGAGGGCCGACCATTTTGCTTGACATTCTTTGAACCATTAAAATTTGGTCTAAGTGGGGTCGTTTGAGCACCAATACACTGCCCAACAAGAATTATTTTGCCTTTGTGAGTAAAGAGATGAGCTCAGGCTTGTTATTTGGCGTATAACACCACCTTCACTTTAAGGAGAGAAACACAAAAAAAACACCACACAAACAAACCACTTCAATTTTAAATAAAGAAATGTGAAGCAAAATAAGGGTCAGTGATCCTCTGCAGACTCATAAGTGGCAAGATTGCAGCACCCACCATTGCCAGGAATGCAGCCTGATTGATGCCAATCCGTTTGCACCCCTGGAGGGGACGAGCGGCAAAAGATTACATCCAGGAAAAACTCCCGTTTTCTCGGCGGCTTCTTTAATACAAATTCCCACCTATGATAGACAGTCGTCCAATGGCAGCACATGATACGGGACTTCCTATTACAGAGGCTGCTGTGTAAACAGGAAATACTCCTGTGTGTATGGCACGTGTCCCTCCTCCTCCCTGTCCCCTCCAAGGCAGCCAGTGTAATAAATAAAAAATATATATATATATATATATATATATATATATATATATATATATATATATATATATATATATATATATATATATATATATTTATTTTTTTTTTTTTTTATCTTTTGTGACCCCAATGCTGGTAGATCGTTGGGGGCCACAAAAGATATACATGTCCAAATAACCAGGCGGGCCAGACTTTGGAAATGCCTACTCTAGGCAGTGAAGGAGGAGCAATGAGCTCTATTATCACCACCCACAGCCAACCATATACTAACCATAGGGCTCAGGAAGTAGACATTACATGGCAGGATTCTATGGCAATTGTGACACAATAAATCTGCCAGCATGAAGGTGGGTAATGTCCAACGGACCGTTCAGATCCGCGTGGCAGTTGTTTAGGGGGGACTGGAATGGACACTCCATGCAGGTCTACGGAGCGACGGATGCCAACGGTTACTATGTCCACTGACATCCGATCTGCTAAAATCAGACGCATGGTAATACAGCAGATCGGATGAGATCTGATGAAAATGGACATGCTGTCCATTTTCTCCATAGGAATCGGCGGCGATCTGACAGGCCCCTCCCCGCTCAGTGAGCAGAGATGGACCTGTCATCCGCAGGCTCAGAAGAGATCAATGGAGAGAGCTCCTGCTGAGCAGATCTGCCTCATGGGAATGAGGCCTTAATGCCTGTGATTAGCAATGTGCAGTGTTGGCTTCCTGGTGGGATCATTCACATGGGTTGGGACTAGGATCCCGAACACACCTGAGCCCATCTCTACGACACACATTGATCTTCAGAGAAAATTTCACAAGCAGTAATCTGAATGTAGATTCCTCTTCAGGGAGAGCCTCTAGTGTCAATTAGCTTTAAGAGTGTTTGCAACAGCACCAATGGTGGTGCTAGTAGTTTCCATATTCATACTGAGCCCTCAAGGTTTGGGATTTTGAGGCTCCAGGGGTACTTTTGAAGAAAACACATTAAAAAAAAGTAGTAATAAATAAAAAGGAAGGGGAGAAGTATAAAGAAAATTACCAAAATGAAAATGCATCAAATGTCATAAGAGAGACTTGTCTGTCCTTTTCTTTGACCAGAAAACCCATGCAGCAGTATTTCTAGGTGGAGTCACACACACACAAAAAAAAAAAAAAGCAAACTTTCACTCCGAGACTCGATGCCTGCAGACAGGGAGATGCATCTTTAGTCTGTGACAAGCCCGAATGCTGAATCCCACATAATATTTGGCCAAGTGCAGAGCAGATTGCAGTGATTTCTCAATATCTGTCACATCCCTGTGTCTGTATACGAATCACTTCCACAGCAGTAACCTTCAGCATCTAAGTGATACGCTCACCTTGAGCCAGTCACGCCACATTGTGCCCTGATAATGTCACAGCTGATCTGAAAAAGCAATCAGCTGCCCATGTGCCATTACTGCCAGAAGAAAAAAAAAAAAAACCCCAGTTTAAAAATGTATCAAAAATGTTGCCACGTAAATAGTTTAAACAGACAGACTGAAAGAGAGAGAATACAATACAATATATATATATCCCACTTTATATTGCGTACTTGGAAAGAGGTGTGGCTTTTTGTATTAGATGGGCTAGCAAACAAACTGTATAAAACTTATCTACAGTTTAATGGAATAAAAAACAAAAATGCACCAGAAGGGTGACATATATATATATATATATATATATATATATATTTATTTATTTATTAAAAAAAAATTTATTACAAGATTGACTAACAGTCTATAATAAAAATAATTTGAATTTACGATCTAATTTCAGCCCTATCAAAATACAATATAAGCGCTTATATGCCGACGTGACCATATTATAAAATGTGTTTATATATTGTACCAAAATCAGATATAGATCCAGAGTATCAGCGTGAAACCACTGTTCTATTACAAAAAAATAAAAACCCAACTTTTTTTTTTTTTTTTTTTTTTAAATATAAAGATTTCACAAATCTGGGAGGTATATTGAATTCTGCAATATGACAGTTGTGATGCAACAATGTAGACAAGGCTGCAGAGCGATTATAAAGAACAGCACACTCTAAAATGATTCAGCAAGATAGATAACGTTTTATAACACAAATGGACGTTATAGTAATATATATATATATATATATATATATATATATTTTTTTTTTTTAATAACAATTTCCTTTTGGGATTAATATTCTGTAATATCACTGAAACAGTCTGCAATGCGTTTTATATACACAAATAGTACAAAGGTAGTAAACTCTTCTACGCAATAGTCTATACTAGCCAGTTAAAGTTTGTTCATGCTTTTAGACTAATAAAGCATAACTATAATGTATATTCAGATATCGGCACTCCAACGGGTTTATTATTAAAAGCAAGATAGAAGTGAACAATGACAATTAAAAGTTATCGGAAAGTCTTTAAACGACCTATCCATATGCAGCGTAGGTTCTTCTGAGATCCGTTTAGTAGATATGCTAACACAACTTCATATTCTATTTTTTATTCTTATTAGATCGCCTTTAAACATCTAACAGACTGAGCCACATCAGCAAAGCATTACCGGCAATGTAATTAAGCACATATGTTAAGAGAAGACACTTTATGCGATTATCTGATTATTGGAAGACACTAGAATAAACTTACTGGAAAAAGACATCATTTTGGGCTGTTCAAAGGCTCATAGTGGAAAGAACAGTGATGAGACGTGACATGACACCTCCACACCTGCAGAGGTCTGCACCAGCACAGCAACACACAGCCCACTGATGGACTCCAAGGGTTAATTCAATGCAAGCTTCACCTTATCCAGGATCCCATTCTTTGTTTCCAGGCAGAATACAGTGCAGATGTGAGAGCGCTCACACTGCGCATGCACGATCAAACTATGCATAAAATCGAGGAGGGGGGGGGGGGGGGATGTCTCTGAAAAGTAATCAGGGATGTACTTTCTGCAGATCTAACGATATGCCCGTTAACGCTTTCTAGCACGCTGTCCCACCTTTAAGCTGGGACTGTATAGGATCTTTATTTTTTTACTGCATGTGAGATATTTAACTCCTTTACTGACAGCTGTCTGATTGGAGCTCCATGCACACTGCACATGCTACAACTCACACCATTCAAATTGCAGAGAACAACTTCTCTAAGCACACACACACGTTACAATCTTTGTACAATGTCATGGTCGCCATGCACACTTCAATAAATCAAAACTAATCGAACCAGAAGCCAAATAGCCAGAACTTAATTTCAGATGGATGTAGACTTGGTCTAGATCGAATCTGACAGAACTTAGTTGATCGGCCACATCGGAAAATTGATTCTGTCGCATCAATCGGGCAGCATTGAGATACTATGAGTGGCAGATCAATTGAAAGGGCTGTCAACTAGAGATCGATTATTCCTATTGGAAAAAAAAAAACAAAAATTGGATTATCTATCAAAGTGCATATGGCCACCAGTAGATGTAGCAGAGCTTTGTAGTAGGAGCACCTACCTTATCTGTCCAATCAGTATAGAGACAGGCCCTGGCACTAGCTTTTGTAGATCTAAAGGAGATTGTATGATTGGATTGTAACGTGTGTGGTGAAAGCAAGAAGTGGGTTTCAATGGATGACACTGACAGCTGGCAGTTAATATGATTACAATGTAACATGATAGATAGAGAGGTACAGAGAGATCTACCCACCTAGATTACACTGCAGCATTCTGTAGATCTGCACTCCCCTCCATAGACACAAGTTATTGGACAAGATACAACAGAAGCGAAGATCGCAATGCATTAAAGGGCGAATGTATAAAGCAGCGAATGTGACTTGCACTGCAGGTGAATCTCTGCGTTCTAAAAGACAGTGATCGATTCACTGGTGAACGTTTGATGGAACAGATTTATACACATGTTCTGCTTTCATTTCGCCCCCCCATGTTCCCAGAAAGTAAAATCTATCGCATGACACTAGAAATGTGAAGAAGCTCTCCAGAAGATAAAAGGAAAAAGAGTTTTTACCTCCCTTCACACAAGTGACATAAAAGAGGGCAGGTCTGCGGAGTGCCTGGCAGCGGACGGCATTTCTCCTAAGTGCGCAGTAAAATATGGAGCTGGCGTGCGGGGTGGGAACGGGCACTCGGCGGGCGGTGGGGTGACAAGCACGCCGCTCTGCACACTCAGGAAGCTCCAAGCGCACATGGAAGACCCGGCTCCGCTCCCCCCACCCCACAAGGTGGACCGGCTCTGTCCCGGATGGGTTTGGCAGCTGGTTACCGTGCTTGTCAGAAGAAAACCAGGACTGGCTTACCTTGTATGCTGACTGAGGCAGAGCTGATCCTCAGCTGCGGAATGCCATATGGGGGGGGAAAAGCAGAAGCAGCACTAAGCGAGACAGACAGAGTGCTGGCTGAGGCTTTAGCATGGGTGTATAATGAATGCCGCCATTTTAAAGCCTGGCTCCTGAAATCACTAGGCATAACGAAATTAAAGCACGCCCCACGTACATAACTTCATTGCTGGGACGTGCAGCTGGGATGAAACCATACAGCCGCGGGGGGGTGCGAGATGTCAGCTAGGAGAGCAGGAGCCTCGTCCGAGAGGGCTGGGAAGTGAACGCAAAGCGGTCGCCTCAGTGGCGCCGAGCGGGCAGGTGAATTTTAATGCACGGGTTTGGAAGAGCGGCGTTAGAAAAAGCACTTTGCTGCAGTGAGGTGTGCGCGGGCACGTCAGAAGCGATTTCCTGTCTCCCTCTACCGCGCCCACTTGGTACAGTCCACACAACAGCACCTAATGGCCTTTGGGAGCTGTGTCGTAGTGTGGAGCTCGGGCTGGCTGCTGCCATAGCAACATTGCTAAAAACCTACACGAGATCCGCACAGTCCATCCACCAGTACAGGGACGGTGACTCCGCGCAATGACTGCCACTCGATTCGCTCGCTCGTGTGAAAGTTGCGGGCTGCACGTGCTATGGAGAATGGCCCCCAATGGGGGACGTGCGTGTGTGCACATTATATATATATATATATATATATATATATATATATCCTCCGAGGACCGGACTCCTTCCTTATAATGACAGAGAAGGGGCTCTGCGGGTCACCTTGTCCTTGCTTTACCCACAACGCTGGCTGCCAATCAGTGAATTTCCAAAATCTGGTGCAGCTCTGCATATAAACCAATCAGCTTCCAGCTTTTATTGGCAAAGCTTAATTGAGCAAGCTGAAGTTAGAAGCTGATTTGCTCCCATCCACAGCTGCACCACATTCCAGGGGCTGCAGTTTTAGTAAATCTCCCCCCTAAGGCTGGGTTCACATTGCAGGGATGCGGGAACGCCGCAAATCCACGGCGGGTTCCCGCATCGCATGCCTCCCGGCGGCAGTTCACACTGCCCTATGCGAACCGCTGGGAGTGTCAGTGAAACGTTAATGACACCCCCAGATCAGTTTGCATATCGCAGTGCGATCTGCAAACTCGGACAGGAATCGGATCGCATGCGATCCGATTCTGCTGCGGACCAAAAAAAAGGGTCCTGTGCGAGTTTGGGGCGTGTGCGATGCAAATTCAGCCATACTATCTGTATGGCTGAACTCGCATCACATCCGGTTCTCGTAGCTGCAGCAGTGTGAACCCAGCCTAATGCTGGCCATAAACTATACGAAAAATCAGGAAAACCCAAATTCGAAAAACACGTTCAGCCGCGAGCGCAAACGATGCTGCCATCATGTAATGACCGATAAATCGTTCTGTGGACATAAATAAATACATTTTATGTTTGTTTTTTTACACATACCTAGTGCAGACAGGTCAGACGGGAAACACATTAAATTTCAATTTATCGTTAGTTCGGCAGAAAATTTCCAAACTTGTCCTTTGTTTTTTCAGCTCAAAAACATCCAAATGAGTATCGATTTTTTTTTTTTTTTTTAATGACCAAATTTCGGGCAATTTTTCGTATAGTGTATGGCCAGCATTATTCTGCAATCCCCAACAAGCAGGGGACATTAACTCCTCCAGTGCCCAACTGCAATGTCTCAGCGTTGTGTGAGGCAACCCCCCGCCCCCCATAGACTTTAACTTTCTAAGTCCAGGATGAAGAGCAGACCAAGGTTATGACTGCTTAATCCAGTGTTTCTCATCTCCAGTCCTCAAGGCGCCCCAACAGCTCATGTTTTTAGGTTTTCCCTTATTTTGCACAGGTGATTTGATCAGTTTCACTGCTTGGTAATTACCACAGCTGTTTCATCCGAGGGAAATCCTGAAAACGTGACCTGTTGGGGCGCCTTGAGAATCATTGGCTTATCTTCATTTATATGTTGTTAGAACTCATACACAGTCCTATACAACAAGCTGCACCATTCTGGCCAAAACGAGAAGCACAATTTTTTTGCTTAATAAAGATTATACAAAAAAAATAAAAAATTGGGATAACTTTACTGGTTAGATTTTTTTTTCATTAAAGTAATTTTTCCCAAACAATTGCATTTGAAAGACCGCTGCGCAAATACTGTTTGACATCAAATATTGCAACAACCACCATTTTATTCTCTAGGGTCGCTACTAAAAAAATATATATATGTGTATGTGAATCAATCTGTGCTTATCTGAACGTTCATATAAATACCTAAATAAAAAAGGTGTATGTATAACCCCATACCTACAAGCATAAAAACTGTAATACTTAATTTTAACATAGATTCTAAACATAAAAGAGATGTGCAAATTATGTGAACACAATATAAAAAATGTGTACCTTAAATGAGTAAATACACACGTATTTACTAATTTAAAGTACACTTTTTTTTATATTGTGTTCACATAATTTGGGCATCTCTTTTATGTTTAGAATAAAAAAAATAAATTATATATATATATATATATATATATATATATATATATATATATATTATATCTCTATTGTGTTGCATATGGCTGCAGCAAAGCTACAAATTCCAGCATGCTCTGGAAAATATATATGGGGGTTCCAAGTAATTTTCGAGCAAAAAAAAAAAAAAAGATTTTATTGTGAAACCAACAAATGTCAGAAAAAAGGTTTAGTGTTTAACCACTTCAGCCCCGAAAGGATTTACCCCCTTCCTGACCAGACCACTTTTTGCGATTCGGCTTTGCGTAGTTTTAACTGACAATTGCGCGGTCGTGCGACGTGGCTCCCAAACAAAATTGACGTAATTTTTTTCCCCACAAATAGAGCTTTCTTTTGTTAGTATTTGATCACCCCTGCGGTTTTTATTTTTTTCGCTATAAACAAAAAAAGAGCGACAATTTTGAAAAAAAAACACAAATCTTTTACTTTTTGCTATAATAAATATCCCCCAAAAATATAAAAAAATGTTTTTCCTTAGTTTATGCCGATACGTATTCTTCTACATATTTCTGGTAAAAAATCAATAAAAAAAAAAAAAAAATCGCAATAAGCGATTGATTGGTTTGCGCAAAAGTTATAGCGTCTACAAAATAGGGGATAGTTTTATGGCACTTTTATGAATCATTTTGTTTTTACTAGTAATGGCGGCGATCAGCCATTTTTATCATGACTGCGATATTATGGCGGACACATCAGACAATTTTGACACATTTTTGGGACCTTTGGCATTAATACAGCAACCCACTCCTTTTTCTTTCCATGCCAAATGTAGTATAACATTTGGGTTGCTGCTTTTTCTTAGTTTTTTCTATCTGATAAGCGCGGCTTTTTCCTCTTTTTTATTAATACAGCAATCAATGCTATAAAATTGCATTGATTACTGTAGAAATGTCACTGGCAGTGAAGCGGTTGACCACTAGGGTGCGGGAAGGGGTTAAGTGTGTCCTAGGGAAGTGTTTCTAACTGTCTGGGGGATGGGCAGTGTCCTGTAACTAGGCAGAACGGGGAGATGCTGTTTACATCGGCATCTCCCCGTTCTATAGCTCTGTGACACGATCACGGGTATCCCAGCGGTCATCAAGTCTGTGGGTCCCGTGGTCACGGAGCTCGCAGCAGGCGCACGGCGGGAAATTCAAAGTAATGCATGGGTACATTCTGCCGACGTATATATGCTGACAGCGGTCGGCAAGTAGTTAAGTGATTAAAGTAGTTGTAAACCCTTACAAACCACTTTGACCTACAGGTAAGCCTAGATTAAGGCTTACCTGTAGGTCCAAGCAATATCTCCTAAACCTATATGGTTTAGGAGATATTTGCCTGAAAACGGGCACCGCTGTCTACGGCGCATGCGCCGTAGACAGCGGCGCGCAGGCGCACTGAGCGGGGCATTCTCAGCTACGGAGCTGCCGCGCGTGTCGGCTCCCGTGCGCATGCGCGGGAGTGACGTCATCGCGGCTTCGCCGAATGACAGCGGCGGAGCTGCGAGACCCCACAAAGATGGATGCGGCGGACTACAGGGGACAGCGGCGACTTCGCTGGCTCCTGTGTCAGGTAAGTGACACATAATGGGCTACTATGCGATGCATAGTAGCCCATTATGCTTTGCCTTTTCAGGGAATGAAAGAGGAAGTAAACTCATCAGGGTTTACTTCCTCTTTAAACTTCCCTCATTTACACACAAAGTCTATTCCTTTGACAAATTGTTACAATGTATAGATTTAGTTCCACTGCTAAAGAATGTTGTGATTCTTGGCAGACTGCCTGTTTTTTTTTTTTCTTCCTTTCTTTTGAGGGCTGTGGCTTCAGCAGAGCAGAGAGAATTCTCTGCATAGAAAGAATCAGGAAATACTTTTTTGTCAAGATCGCAACGGGAAAAAAAAAAAAAAAAAAAACACAGTAATGATTCTTGACGATTATGTAAATATATTGGCAATTGGATAGTTTCTTGATGATTAATCGTGCAGCTCTACAACAGACTCACACTGGGTTTCCTACAAATGTCATGAAAGGGTTAAAGTATCTATAGCCCAATAAAATCTTTCTAGTTTTGGATGGAGTGGGAAAGCATTAAGCCGACCATACATGGATCCAAATTCGGCTGGTGCTGCAAGGACCTGCCAAATTTCGATCCATGTATGGGTAGGTTTGGTTGTACAGAAGTTGGTCTACCAATCGACTTCCATACAAGCAGCCGTATTTTTCCTGCTCGATTAGTGACCCCAGCTATAGCCATCAATCAGCGCTAAACAGTGTATTCTAGGGGCAGGGAAGTCTCTCCCCTGTCAGAATACAATAGCTCAGTGGGGAGGATTCCACCATCCACATTTAGTGTGTTGATGGGAGAATTACGTTTTTTTTTTTTTTTCTTTCAACCCACTGGGAAAAAAAAAAAAGACATGCATGGGCTGCCTTAAGCCTTGTACACACGATCGGATTTTCTGACAGGAATTGTGTGTTGACAGACTGTTGGCCTAAAATCTGACCGTTTGTACGCTCCATTGGACAATTGTCGGATTTTCCGAGGACAAATTTTGGATGGCAGGCTTATAAATTTTCCGCAGACAATGGTCTGTTTTCAGATTTTCCCATCGTGTCTACACAAGTCCGTCAGACAAAAGTCCAAAGTACAAACACACATGCTTGGAATCAATGCTCAAACACAACATTATCAGAAGGTGCCCAAAGGGTGGCGCTAAAGAGCTGAAAAGCCACGTAGTACGTCACTACGTTTGTGTTTGTTGGCCGACAATTGTGTGCTGTTTGTATGCATGACAAGTTCACGGCACACGCCCTTTAGACAAAAGTCTGATGCTTCGCAGAATATCTGATCGTGTGTGTACGAGGCTTAAGACCCCTTTCACACTGAGGCAGTTTTCAGGCATTTTAGTGCTAAAAATATCGCCTGTAAAGTGCCTGAAAACTTCTGCTAATGCCCCCCCCCCAGTGGGAAAGCCCGAGTGCTTTCACACTGGGGCAGTGTGCTTGCGGGACGGGTAAAAAAGTCCTGCAAGCAGCATCTTTGGGGCACCGTGGGAGCAGTGTATACACCCATTGGAATGAATGGGCAGCGCTTCTAGAGCGCCTGAAAAGTGGTTCGGAAAAGCCACAACAAGGGTGCTTTTAACCCCTTCTTGGGGGTTAAAAGCACCGTTCTAGTGGGCGAAAAGCGCTCGCTTAGACAGCGGTAAAAATGCCACTAAAACTAGTGGCGCTTTAATGCTAATGGACCCGCTGCCCCAGTGTGAAAGCAACCTTAGGCTACTTTCACACTGGGGCATTGCGGGCACTGGCGGTAAAGCGGCGCTATACTAGCGGTCGAAAAAGGGTTAAAACCACCCGCTGCAGTGGCGCTTTGCAGGCGGGTTTGCAGCGCTGCACCATTCTTTCCAATGGGAAGGGGAGCTTTAGGAGCGGTAAATACACCACTCCAAAGATGCGGCTTGCAGGACTTTTTTTACCGCCCTGCAAGCGCACCGCTCCAGCAGCGGAGACACAGCAACGGCTGTTTCAGGGCTCTTTGCAGGCGCTATTTTTAGCACCGTGAAAGCAGCCTTAGAGAAGGATTCTTTTTAATGCTGTCCAGAACTCCATTAGGCCTTTTGCACACTGCTGCTTGGAAAAAGCTCAGTACAGATATATATATATATATATTTTTTTTACCAAACTAAAATACAGCCTATTATTTGTAATGTGCCTATGCACACAGGTGTGTAAACAAGCACCATGCTTTTTTGGTCAGTAATTTACACCTCATGCGCGCAAATGCTCATTTCCATATTGAGCAGAAAGAGACCACGAGAATAAGTTTGCACTCATTTGCGCAAAAATGCGTGAACGCACATAAGTGAAAATGCACATTAATATGTGCAAATGCATACAAAAAAAAAAAGTCTAAAAAAGTAGATGCTCAAACAGAGGTATCATGTGCGAGAGAAAGATTCCCTTTCCTGTTTTGGTGACACCGTTTTCACTGGACAGCGTGCAGGAAACTCCCTAAAATGTCAACACAGACAGACGGAAAACTTGAATTTTCAAAGTAAATGTCTACATCTCCCTAGACTACCCCCCAGGAGGAAAAATAATAATATCAGTTATATATATATATATATATATATATATATATATATATCTGTATATTTTTTTTTCCAGTTTGTTTCTTTTAGAATGTATCCAGCCTCAGCCCCCACCCTAGGGAAGGATGATGCCCCCGCTTCTTCGGCTTCTTCCCAGGAGGCTGCAGAGACAAGGACAGAGAACTCGTCAGCAGAGCAGGTGATCATCATTGGGCAGCTGGTTTGATGAATGTGGACCAATCTGGTGGCACCCAAACAGTTGGTCACAGCAGGGCATCACTGGATTCACTGGGCAGGTAAGTATCAGACTCAAACCCAGGACAACAGACAATGGAAATGAAAAAAAAGTAGATCACAGGTGTTGGGGGAGGGGAGGTTGCTCTTTACTGAAGAACCGCTGGTTTGTTCCCTCCCACCAGGCTGTGGCTGAGTTAGACAGGCCATAGATCAGGGATATGCAATTAGCGGACCTCCAGCTGTTGCAAAACTACAAGTCCCCTCATGCTTGTGGCTGTCAGTCTTGTTATGCCTCATGGGACTTGTAGTTCTGCAACAGCTGGAGGTCGGCTAATTGCATATCCATGCCATAGATGATACGTCTTTCCTGCAACCATGGGTTACAGGCAATGAAAATCGCTTGATTTCCCCCATCAACACACACAGTGTTAATGGGGTAATCCCTCCCGTGGAGCTACTGTGTCCTCCCGGGGGGGGGGGGGGGGAGCCATCCCTGCCGGGAGAACACCGTGATTATTGTCAGCGGCTATAGCCGCAATCAATAATCGCATTGCTGAAAATCCCACATGCAGGTTGTACCAAGTCCATCAATGGAACAAACTTTATTTCAATCAGCCTGCCCATAGATGGGTTGAATCTTTAGCGGTCCCTGCTGAACTGGCCGGGATTCAAACCATCTATGGCCGGCTTTACTGTTTTTTCTGGGGAGTATCGATTTATACATTTCATAATGCAGATTTTCAGGAAAGTACACAAACCTTTATCTCCACACTAATGTGTTGCAGTAATGCACCTGGTAAAACACAGGTTTACTGTGTATATCTGTATCACATGGTACTGTGTGAGCCACGTAGATCCCGCTTTGATGAACCTGCACTGCAGAACACTACAAGCCATGCATTGTGATGTACGAGGTTAGGGTGCAGGTTTGGTTTTTGTTCCTTTGGTATGCATTGGCAGCCTATTCAGAATGAATGGACTGCCTTAATGCAATGCACGTTAGGTAAGGTAACACACTGCAATGAAACAGGAAGATGAAAAATCTAAATGAAAATTTCATTTACTAAAGCATTGCGTATCATAAACAACTGCCATCGTTTTTTGTTCTTGTTTTCATCTCTTAAAAATCTTTTAATCCATCTCAGTGCTGCTGATCCCCTGCAGCCTCTTTGCATCTACATTCATGGACTCCAGTAATGGCTGAATGGCATTTGCCAGAGAGGGTCTCCTGATGGTGACAACAGTGGACCATACCTGCGTAATTAATGCTGGAACAGCCACTTGTAGTCTTCATTAGAAGCCCTTGTGACACAGCAATACAATTGGCAGACAAGAACAGAGCTTTATAATCCTAAGTGCCGGTTCACACTATTGCGATGTGAGAACCCTGCGAATCAACTGCGGATTCCTGCATCGCACCCGACACCCAAGGCAGTTCACACTTCCATATGTGGACTGCTGGGGAGTGTCATTATATATTAACGACACCCCCATTTCAGCTCGCATATCGCACTGCAAACTGACAGTTCGGACATGAATTGGATCACATATGTGTGAACACACATGCGATCCGATTCTGCTCCAAACAGAAAAAAGGGTCCTGTGCGTGTTTGCACCGAATGCGTTGCGATATCAGCCATACTATTTGTATGGCTGACATTGCACCGCACAGACATCGCATGTATTGTAATGTGAACAGCAGTGGCGCTGCAAATTACATGTGATGTCTGCCATCACAATAGTGTGAACCACCACTAAACCAGGAAATGCCGGAACCAGAACCTTCACAGTAGGATCACACAAAATAATTATAATGAAAACTGCGGATTTAAAAATTTTGAAAATGACATAGGACATGTTAAGCTGGCCATAGTCTATACCAGTGATGGTGAACCTTATCACCCCAGTTGTTTCAGAACTACATTTCCCATGATACCCATGCATCAGAGGAGTATACCTCCCATTGTTCAGGGAAGCAGGATCTCCTAGTCCAGTGATGGTGAACCTTGGCACCCCAGATGTTTTGGAACTACATTTCCCATGATGCTCAAGTACACTGCAGAGTGGATGAGCATCATGGGAAATGTAGTTCCAAAACATCTGGGGTGCCAAGGTTCGCCATCACTGTCCTAGTCTATGGATAGTGCAGGACCCACTAATCATGGGGTACTTTGTCACAGTAAGTGGGCTTAAGCACTGTATAGCAATATGGTCTGACCAAATCCACATTTTTTTTTATAATGTTTTTTGAAAATGTCTAGGTGTTTTTAAAAAGCCTTGCTGGAAGTAAACGTTAGTTTTGCATGTGTGCGCTGTAATATTTTTGTTCTGTTGTATGGTCTTATGGCAGCACCATCTTTATGCATTTTTTAGGGTGTGCCCCCCAAATATCTTGTTTATCACATTTATCTGCCTAGTCGTAAGGATAACTATACTCCACTGGACTAAAGTATCACTTGCTACAAATAGGTGGTTTAAAGTAGACTTGTATTTAGAGAAATATATGGACTGCCATTGCTGATCTCCTGGAAATGCTGGTTGCCTGGCTCTCTGCCTTTTAATACATTACTGACAGCCCTGAGTGAAGTGGGAAATCTTGATCTGCATTCTTGTTTGAGGTCTAGGCCTTAGAAAGCAGTGAAGTCTCTGAACAGCAGGACAGCCAAATAACCAACATTTTAAGCAGCAGTCCTCCCCCTATGATGGAGCTGCAAGTCATCATTATCTGTGTGTTTGGAGAGAAGGCACTCACAGCCTTAGTAGGCATCATTCTTGGCAACAGATCCGCCCACCTACAGTCCCATTAAATAGGCCCCAATCCACCCAAAGGTGTATTTTTTCAGTTTTGGGTGGATGGATGAGCTGAATCCTGTGTTTTGTCAGTGAGACCTCTGAACCGGAGATCAAGGTCTGTCAGCAGTGACTGATAGTCAACAGCTCTCTGCTCACAGAGCACAGAGAACCGAGCGATCAGCAAGGTTTGATTGCTCAGTTCTCACCCATAGAGCTGTCAGGGGACAGACGCAGCACTAGGCCAATGCTGCATCCACCTTGGTAGGTATAATTTAAAATAAAAAATAAAATACCAACCGTCTTTTAACTGTGTCACCGTGTCCAAAGGGGCACTACAACACACATTACACAGGCCTGGTCCACTGTTGTCACCACCAGAAGACCCACTCTAAGAAATGTCATCTAGCCATCACTGGAGTGCATGTAGACAAAGTGGCGGAAAATAGACTGCAGGAGATCAGCAGCACTGAGATTGCAATAAAAGATAGAAAAAAGATAAAAACTAGCATTTAAAAAAAAAAAAAAAAATGGTAGTTGTTGATAATACTTAGTGCTTTAGCAAACTTAATGTCAGCTAGCTAGGGTCTATGTCTGCTTTCAGGGCCCCTTCACATCTTCCTGTTCCATTGTGGTGCTTTTATACACCGAATCGCGGGTGCACCTGACTGCCTCCAGCCACTGATCGATGAAAAATGTTCCACCGGGATGTTGTATTTGACAGCGTTACACGCTAATCAAAAACTAACAGTGTACTGTCAGCTTAAGAACTGGTAAGCGTATAGCATATTTAATGTTTGTTCTTAGGTTTAGTTATTCTTCAAGGAAAACGAAAGTGAATTTAACCACTTCAGCCCTGGAAGGTTTTTACCCGCCCCCTTAATGACCAGGCCATTTTTTGCGATACGGCACTTTGACGCTTTAACTGACAATTGCGCGGTCATGCGATGTTGTAACCAAACAAAATTGATGTCCCTTTTTCCCCCACAAATAACGTTTTCTTTTGGTGGTCTTTGATCACCTCCTGCGGTTTTTATTTTTTGCACTGTAAACAAAAAAAGAACAACAATTAAAAAAAAAAGAAAAAAAAACAATATTTTTTATTTTCTGCTATAAAACGTATCCAATAAAAAAAATCGAATTTCTTCCATCAATTTAGGCAATTATGTATTCTGCTACATATTTTTGGTAAACAAAAATTCCAATAAGCGTATATTGATTGGTTTGCGCAAAAGTTATAGCTTCTACAAAATAGGAGATATATTTATGGCATTCTTTTAAAATGTATTTTAGTTTTTATTTGAAATGGCGATGATCAGCGATTTTTAGCTGGACTGTGACATTGCGTCGAACAGATTGGACACCTAGCTGACACTTTTGACACTTCTTTGAAAACCAGTGATCAGTGCTAAAATATGCACTGGCACTGTATAAATGACACTGGCAGGGAAGGGGTTAACAGCACCAGATTTACAGGACATGCAAGTGTTTTTTTTTTTTTTTACAACCCGGGGGTATCGTTTTTCAAACTGAATTTTTTTGGAAAATATACACTTTAATGAAAAAAAAACAAACAAAAAAACAATATACATCCCAATTTGTTTGTAAAACATGAAAGATATTATGGCGCGTAAATAGATACCTAACATGTCATGCTTTAAAACTGCGCACAGTCGTGGAATCCCGGCAAACTACGGTACTTAACAATGTCCATAGGTGACGCTTAAAAAATTTCGACAGGTTACCAGTTTAGAGTTACAGAGGAGATCTAGTGCTGTGTGGCGTGAACACCATTTACATATGTGGGTGTGATCTATGTATGCTTTCACCATTGTGTGCAAGCACGGGGGCCCCTTTAAAACAAAAAAATAGTTATCTATTTTATTTTTCTACCGTTCCTTAAAAAAAAAAAAAGAAAACAGCCACTTTTATTGCTATCGCAAGAAAGTAAACATCCCTTGCGATAAGATTACAGAATGACAGGTCCTCTTTATGGAGAGATGTGGGGTCTATAAGACCTAGGATTGCCACCTTTTCTTCAAGCTAAACCTGAACACTTTAACAGCACACATTAGTATTTCCCTATACATCAGGAGTCACCCTTTACATTAGGAGCTCTGTACTGAGCATGCAGTAGTCCCCTTATTAGATCAGAGTCCCCCTTTACATCAGGAGCCCCCCTTTCACATCAGATTCCTCCGTCACATCAGCAAGGAGCTCTTTATATCAGTAACAGGAGTATCAGTATCAGTTTTTACAGGAGGGGGCAGAGTTTGACAGGAGGGGGGCAGTGTGACGGGAGAGGAGTACAGTGTGACAGGAGGGGGGGCACAGTGTGACAGAAGAGGGCATAGTGACAGGAGGGAGGCAGAGTGTAACAGGAGGGGGGGGCAGATAGTGTGACAGGAGGGGGGACATAGTGTGACAGGAGGGGGGACAGAGTGTAACAGGGGGGCAGATAGTGTGACAGGAGGGGGGGAAGAGTGTGACAGGAGGGGGAGCAGAGTGTGACAGAAGGGGGAGCAGAGTGTGACAGGAGGGGGGGAAGAGTGTGACAGGAGGGGGCCCGAGTGTGACAGGAGGGGGGGAAGAGTGTGACAGGAGGGAGGGCAGAGTGTGACAGAAGAGGGCAGAGTGTGACAGGAGCGGGGGGGCACAGTGTGACAGAAGAGGGCATAATGGCAGGCGGAGAGAGTTTGACAGAAGGGGGGGGGGCAGGGTGTGACAGGAGGGGGACATAGTGTGACAGGAGGGGGCGGGGTTACAGGAGAGGGGTACAGTGTGACGAGAAGGGGGACGGGGCAGAGTGTGACAGGATGGGGGAACAGTGTTATAGGAGGGGGCAGTGGCAGTGTGTGACAGGAGAAGGGCAGAGTGACTGTAGGGCATACACTATACTGTACACTGGCCAGGAATCTGCTGTTGCAGTGTATATAGTTTTGAGTATCGGGTGGGAGCTGCCTAGGAGCAGCAGAGGACTCTTGCCATAGAAGCTCGACAGAAGCGGCATGGCTGAAGGGAAGATGTGGGGGGCGGAGCTGCTCTGCACAGAGATACAGAGGATGAGAGACGCAGTCTAGCAAACGGGAGCAGCATGGCTGAAGGCAAGACGTGGGAGCCGGAGTCAGGGGCGGAGCTGCACGCAGAGGTACAGTATGAAGAGATCATGCTGCCAAGTATTGTATATGATGAAGCTCCTACACAGTATTGAACAGCCTCACCCATACAAACCCCTCAATTCTCACCCACCCTTCATCATTGAGCAGCTCATCTCACCTCCCTCTGAATGACAATCGCGTTTCCCGCTTCCCCTCCCAACTGACAGCAGAGAAGTGTGTCTGGGTGTCAGGCACACTCAAAACCGGACACGTTTGTCAAAACCCAGACTGTCCGGGTTGAATACCGGACAGGTGGTAAACCTAATAAGACCCCACATCTCTCCTCTACAAATGAAAAAGCGTTAGAAAAAACAAACAAAAAAAACATTGATCTATTGGTTAACAAAAAAAAAAAAAATAGCCTTGGTTACACTGGGCCAGAACTAGAAGTGACATCATTACATTACTCCGGTCCTCCCAGGCCCAGGCCATAGACCTGAGTGGAGTCATCTTTCCTTTGCACATCTGTGTGACCAGCCGCCACCAGCGCCTGATTGGTTCCTAGGGGTACCGATCATCCAGGTAAGCGTGGGAACTACTAGAAAGCAGCGTGGGGGGCGATCCCTCCCGCCGCTTCTAAAAGAGATTCAGTGGCAAATCCGCTCACTTTTAACAGAAAGACTGGTGCCTGAGGGAAATTTCAATATCAGGGTTATGGCATTTAGCTACAGCCATAACCCCGGTATTAAACGTCAAATTTATTAAACGTCAAATTTTCCTGGTTAGGCGGTCAGCAAGTGGGAAATTTTATATATTTGCCTGAGTTTTCCTTTGAGCAGAACACAGTAAGGGACAGAGGTAAGAGCACAGGGGGCCCCTACAGCCTTGCAAGGTTTTCTTACACACAGGATCCCAGTGCACTGCCAATATTCTTTGCATTAAATAGCTAAAAATAAAAAACACAGAAACATGCATATTTAACAAAGCCATATTAATGACAATGAAGCTCAATTTCTATTAATTACACTTACATGCAATATCAGATATGATTGTTTTGCAAGGCGTGAAAAATGAAATAATGCATATTTAATGGCCTTCTGACAGCATTCATTAATCTGCTTCCTATTTTCAGCGTGAGCCTGACTTCATAATGGAGACATGGACAAGGCTGCACTAGATGAACACTGAGCCCAGCCAGAAGACTGTGTAAATAAATTATTGTCTGACCTGTGGACACATTTTATTTCACGGGATGCTTATCTATTCCAGGTAAAAAGAAAATCGAAGCTACACAGAGCTAAAGGGGTTGTGATAGCTGACTGTATAATGTGAGGGCAGAGAAGCATATCCGATGCCTATGGTGTCAGCCTTTAGCTACTACTCATTGATATCCTGTGGGGCAGGGGGCAGCCTGGGAGAGCAATTAAAATAAACTGCAGTGTCTAGCTGCATTGGATACCGCAGTCCACTTTTTTCTGATGCAGCAAAGAGTGATGCAAAAAATCTTTTTGCCGAGTGCATTAGGGCAACTTTGTGTCCTTTGTATCAATGGTTGTACAGTTAAAAAAAATATATATAATATAATACACATATATATATATATATACATATATATATATATATATATATATATATATATATATATATATATATATAAAAATAATATTTCTAAATATTTAATTAACTGTAGAAACATATGCATAAAGAAAAATACCACAATGTCTCAATGCTAAGCCTATCTCCAGGGTATATCAGCCTGCATCCTCCTGTCTTGTAGGTAACATGCTCTTTAATGCGCAATGTTCTTTTTCGGGTGTTCCCAAGAAAGGGTATCCCTTGCAAAAGCATCTCTACCTAATAACCCAAATAAGTGAGCGTAATCTCCCCTTTGCACACTTCTTAGCCTCTAGCTGAGAAGCTACTGGAATCCCAGTTGAGGAAACACTGGGTTTCTTTCCAACATCCCTGGCAAATATCTCTGGCAAGTACCAAATATGGTGAAGGTTGCATGCAAGTGTGTGTGTGTGTGGGGGGGGGGGGGGGAGGAGGGGGCTGAGTTTTCACACAACCTCCACTTGCTCCCACCCTCTAATTATAAGCACAATTACAGGCTGGCTTCCGATGTATTGTAGATGAAAAGAAAATTTCTACTTGAAAATATCCCAATGTATGAGTCCTTTCTCATCCAGTGGGATGGTATGCCAAGGGCCATGAGAAGTTGGCTTCCCTTACTTACAACATCAATTTAGGGTGCATGTGCAACTCCTTGGCATCATTTTGTCCGCTGAAGGCCTAGAGAAAGGAATAGATTAGGCAGTTACAGAACTGACAAGTATGAGATAGCTGTTAATGTCTCAAGATATAGGTGGTACAAACCTAGTGGAAGAACACATTTCTATGCCTCCCATTAAAAGAGAGTGGGAGGTCATTTGTGAAGGTTGTGTTGAGCCTGGTTCACATGTGGTTAGCCCATTTGGTGGCTGCTGAAAAAAATGATCAGCAGGTTTCCGTGTTTAGCATTAAGACTTTTGACGGGGATACTCCTACCTCCAAATCTAAGCCTAACTATCCTTTAGCGGTTTGGCCTAACCTAGTACTTACTGTCCACCTGGCATAGAAGTGGTGTCTTCAAGACTGTGCTGCAAAATTTCTCCACCTAGTAAATAAACCCCTCAGGAGACAGGAGCTGTGCTGTTTTAAGCAATTAATACAGCACCTATGGCAAAGAAATAATTTCTCATCTGTCGTTAAAAAAAATTTCAACTAAGTGAATCCCAGAGAAAGAAAACAACAAATATTTCAGACTTAAAGAGCAATTCTGCCCCCCATGAAAAAAATTCAAGTCAGCAGCCACAAATACTGTAGCTGCTGACTCTTAATATTAGGACGCTTATCTGTCCAGGGTTGCCACGATGTCGGAACCCCAACTGATTTTCAGATTGGCTCTCGGGTGCTGTTGCCGCCTTTCACAGCCAGTTCCCTAATGCCCATGCACAAAGCTTGCTGCTCTTTCTAACTGGCCCAGCGGCGGGGAAGGAGGAGGACTGAACTTCCGAGGGACGGCGCCGGAAGTGGGGGAGGGTATCTGTCAAAAACAGGTACCCGTTTTCCCCTCCCCCCGAAAAGTGATAAATATGGCTCCAGAGGGGGGAGGAAGCAGATAAGAGGAGGTTCCACTTTTGGGTGGAACTCTGCTTTAAGCTGGCGCTACACAGTTCATTTTTTTTTTCATCCAGCCAGGAAGCATATCCCTTCATCCACAAAAAACAAAGTGGATGGAGGAATCCCCCCCTGTCGAGACATTGATTTCCTGCTGCTGTCAGAAAACCCCAATTGGCGCCAGCATCCACTGCTCGAGAAAAGTTTTTAATCACTTCTGTCAAACGGGACAGGCACACATTGATCAAAATTCATCTGGTCCCTGCTTAACCAGCTGGATTTAGATCAGTGTATGCCCAACTTTATAACCTGTAACTCCAGGCTCCCCTTTTCCACCCCAAAGTGCTGCTTCCTGCCCATTTGCTGTATTTGAATGCGTTTTTTCTTTAAAATATACTTACTTATTTAGGATGTCTTCAGGCTGGTAAACTGATGTGCAGGGTCCTCTTTTCACCTCTTTTCCAGTAGTGGGTGGTCCTCAATGATGCAGAGAGGGCAGATGTGATGGCATCGGAGCCATTTTCTTCATCTTTGTATGTGAGTGCAGGGTGTTGCCCCCGGGGCGTCATTCAGTTTGGAAAACTAAGAACATCTGGTGGCAGAAAGGAATGAATGTGGAAAGCAACACCTGAATCAAGTGAGCATTGCAGCTAGAGACGATTTTTAACCACTTCAATACAGGGCACTTAAACACCTTCCTGCCCAGACCAATTTTGAGCTTTCAGCGCTGTCGCACTTTGAATGACAATTGCGCGGTCATGCTACACTGTACCCAAATGAAATTTTTATCATTTTTTTCCCACAAACAGAGCTTTCTTTTGGTGGTATTTGATCACCTCTACGGTTTTTAGTTTTTGCGCTACACATAAAAAAATACCGAAAATTTTGAAAAATAAAATGTTTTTTTTGTTTCAGTTTCAAAACTTTGTAAATAAGTATGCTTTCTCCTTCACTGATGGGCACTGATAAGGCGGCACTGATGGGCACCAATGATGTGGCACTGATGAGGTGGCATTGATGGACACTGATAGGCGGCACGGATGGGCGACACGGATGGGCGACACGGATGGGCGACACGGATGGACACTGATAGGTGGCACAAATTGGCACTGATAGCTGGCACGGATTGGCATGGATGGGCGGCCCAGATGGGCATGGATAGGCGGCCCAGATGGGCATGGATAGGCGGCCCAGATGGGCATGGGTGGGCACTGATAGGCGGCACAGGTGGGCACTGATAGGCGGCACAGGTGGGCACTCATAGGCGGCACAGGTGGGCACTCATAGGCGGCATTGGTGTTATACTGTACTAATGGATGCCAATCAGTGCCAAACAATAATGCATGCCAATCAGTGATGCCCATTGTGGGCACTGATTGGCATCCATTATGGGCACTGATTGGCATCCATTTTGCTGACTGGCATCCCTGGTGGTCTAGGGAGGATTAGCTTTTCCCTGGTGGTCTGGTGGCGTCCCTGGTGGTCCAGTGTGGGCATCCTCGGGGGGGCTGTGCTGATAATCGATCAGCACAGACCCCCCCTGTCAGAGGAGCAGCCGATTGGCTCTCCTCTACTCACGTCTGACAGACGCGAGTGAGGAAAAGCCGATCACCGGCTCTTCCCATTTACACTGTGATCAGCCGTGATTGGACACGGCTGATCACGTGGTAAAGAGTCTCAGTCGGAAACTCTTTACCGAGATCGTAGTTGCCGGGTGTCAGACTGACACCCGGCAACAACGATCGCCGTGATGCGCGCCCCCAGGGGCGCGCAACGGCTCATAATCCTGAGGACGTCATATGACGTCCGATCAGGATTATGCAACCACTTTGCCACCGTCAATTGCCTATAGGGCGGGCGGCAAGTGGTTAAATATAAAAGGCACCCGGTGGACTCTTCAAATTCTTATCCACAGTTGAGATTTAAATGCTCATTTTCAATACATCAAATGCCTAAAATTGGTAACGGAAAACAATTTACAGCATTTACAGGTCTTCCAAAGGAAGCAATGGGTAAAGTTTTTGTTGGCCATACTTCTTCTTGTGGGTCACAGGAGTGTGCTTATGTTTGCTCTATTGTGAGACAAAATTAGTCGAAAGTGGGCTAAAGCCTGCCGCCAGCTGACATTAGCAGTGCCACTCCAGGCTCTGAAAAGATCCTAGCAATTTTGTCGGGATCCACCTAGCTGCCTGATTGAAAGCTGGCTCTGCTTCTCAGTGTGCGGCTGAGAGCCGGAGCTAGCTGTGCCTGTCTCGTCTCCTGCTTGGCTCTCCAGTGAGCACTGCAGAGCAGATAGACTGACAATCACTGTTCTCTCCTCCAAGTGGACTAAGAACTGAGCAATCCGCGGTCATGTGATTGTTCAGTTCTCAGGCTTAGAGACAATCTGGGACAGCTGCAGCATAACGATGATTATATATGTTTATTTCCTTTTTTGCAACCCTAAAACTTTGCCTTTAATGATTCCCCTCCTTTGAGTAGCAAATGTCAAAAAGAGAATCAGGCTATACAGCTGTTACATTTTCAGTATTATAAATATAGCAATCATAACTGAGACCTGGATTTCCTGTTAAAGAATAGGGGATCCAGATGCACCGCAAGAATGACCCTACCCAGCCAACAAGCGTGTTCATTATAAATATGGGTATCAGCTTGATGGATGAACGTACAGCACATGATTAACAAACTTATAAATATGCCCTGTGTTTAAAATTCACTTAATTTTGCTTTACATTAAACACTACTTCTATAGTTTTATGGCTGAGACCTTTAGCAAAACCGGGCAAAGGAATGAGTATGTAATGTTATGAATTGCGTGCAATGTTTTGTAATCCTGCCCAATAACATTTATAATATTTGAATTTCTAGAAGTGTTGTTTAGAGTAGAAACATGCTGAGCAGTTTAAAAGATCGAATATACAACAGCAGGAAATATCAGTTTTTGGTCTCACCATCTCTATTTCCATTATTCAGATATCAGTTTAGTGAAATGTTAAAAGCTTACACAAAAAGTCATTCCTACCGATGAAACCACAGTTGTGCCAAAAAACAATTTGTCTGCACAGATCCTAAAACAGTATTCCAGTCAGTTTAACGTTTGGAACGTGCTAATTAGTTTTGTGAAGATTGAAAGCTTCATCCGTTTTCCGAATTAGATATTTAAATGTGATTGTAAAATGCCTTCATTTTTTACTGTGTCTCAGCTGAATTCTATTTGACCAAGCTGTGTGGGGACAGCCATTGTGACCAAGAAGGGTGAGAATTGGGGACCCCAATGTTACTGCACACTGGGCATCACCTAAGTGGTTAGATAGGGAGGGAGAGGGCATGAGAGGGAGGGCAAGAGAGAGGGAGGGCAAGAGAGAGAGAGGGGGGGAAGAGAGATAGAGGGAGGGGAGAGAGAGAGAGAGAGATAGATAGAGGGAGGGGAGAGAGAGAGAGAGATGGGGGGAGGGGAGGGGAGGGGAGAGGGAGAGAGAGAGGGAGGGAGGGAGGGGAGAGAGAGGGGAGGGTGAGGGGAGGGTGAGGGGAGAGAGAGAGAGGGAGGGGAGAGAGAGAGAGGGAGGGGAGAGAGGGAGAGAGAAAGAGGGAGGGGAGAGGGAGAGAGAGAGAGGGTAGAAAGAGAGGGAGAGAGGGGGGAGGGGAGAGAGAGAGGGAGGGGAAAGAGAGGGAGGGGAAAGAGAGGGAGGGGAAAGAGAGGGAGAGAGAGGGGGAGAGAGAGGAGGGGAGGGGGAAAGAGAGAGGGGGAGAGAGAGAGAGGGGGGGGGGGAGGGGGAGAGAGAGAGGGAGGTAAAAGAGGGAGGGAGGTGAAAGAGAGAGGGAGGGGAGAGAGGGGGGGAGAGAGAGAGAGGGGGGAGGGAGGTTAAAGAGGGAGAGAGAGAGAGAGAGAGAGAGAGAGGGAGGGGGGAGAGAGAGGGGGGAGAGAGAGGGGGGAGAGAGAGGGGGGAGAGAGAGAGAGGGGGAGAGAGAGAGAGAGAGAGAGAGAGAGAGGGAGGGGGAGAGAGAGGGAGGGAAGAGAGAGGGAGAGAGGGAGGGGGAGAGAGAGAGAGAAGGAGGGGGGAGAGACAAATAAAAATATATTGGAGAACGGAGAAATTAAATGAAATAACAAACTCCAAAAAACAAACTGTCTACCAGTCACTGCAGATAGACTACAAACTGGCCCCATACCTGGAGGTGCTACAAGACCTCAAAGACAGACAGACCCAGAACCTGTACAGACTGAATTCCCATAGCCTGGAAATCTAATTAGGACAGCACTGACAGACTTACAAGCTAAGGGAGAGTAGATTGTGCCAGCAATGTGACCAGGGGGTCTTGGAGGATGAGGACCGCTTCCTGCTACAATGCCAAGTATAGCAGGGGAGAGGGAGCAGAAGAGAGGGAGGGGAGAGAGAGAAAGAGGGGATGGAGGAGAGAGGGGGCAGGAGAGAGAGAGCAGGAGAGGGGGAGGGGAGAGAGCAACAGGAGAGGTGAGAGGGAGGGGAGAGATGGGAGGAGAGAGAGGGAGGGGATAACTGGAAACTTGGCTTGTGATGGTGATAGGGCAGGGGGTCTCCTCACTGGATTATAAGGAGCAATAAAGTTCTAGGAAACTGGTGGTCCCTATCCTCTTTCACTCAAAATATAAAGTCCGAGTCCTCTGCGGTGTGTTTGCCTACAGTATTTAAGTATTTCTCGTCTTCTACCCTCTTTAACGCCATAATCACCCTTTTCTCAGCTCATCCTCCACTTTTCTCGAACTCTCTTTAGATACTCTGAGGGGGAGAGATATGAGGCAGTCTCTCCCCGCCAGTTATTCCTTCTTTGCTAAGGTATCATGGTCTTGCGCCTGTCACCTCTCTGCCTCTCGTTTCTCGCTTCTCTCTTCATAATTTGTTGTGTAACATTACCCTTTTGTCATGTTAAGTGTATTGGCTTTGATATGGCATTATTTACCTTGATTTTTTTTATGTTATCTGTGCTGTACCTGCAGTTTTTGGTTCAATAAAATTTTTGAAACCTAAAAAAAAAAAAAAAAAAAAAAAAAAAAAAAAAAAAAAAAAAAAAATATAAAACATGTTTTTGGAATTTAATTCTCCACTTCCCAGTACAGTTTTCCATTGACCCCCCCAAGACAGAACACCGCCTTTCTCAGCTCACAAAGCCAGCTTATGCCTTGCTGATGAGTATGGCAACGCCCTCCACAATTAAATTAAATTGTAAATTCTAGATGTGCAATAATATTGTCACTTTAAAAATTGCAGGCAGGAGAAAACAATCACACATGAAACTATGAATAAATGGTACAGATAAACCTGGCGTTGCTCTACTAATAAAATAAAAAAATATATGTTTCTTTAATCGTACATTACGGGACACAGAGCCATAGTAATTACTATGTGGGTTATTGTCCACCTTCAGGTGCTGGACACTGGCACACCCAAAACAGGAAGTTGCCTCCCTATATAACCCCTCCCATACCGGGAGCTTCTCAGTTTTTTCGCCAGTGTCTAAGGTGTTGGTCACGAGTGAAGATGTGCTGTGCTGAGCTCCACTGGAGCAATCCTTGCTGGGGCTAGCCATGCAGCCGAATCCATTCAAAGTGTCTTTTAGGCCAAATTGAATGGTGC
Source organism: Lithobates pipiens (assembly GCF_037356315.1). Lineage (NCBI taxonomy): Eukaryota > Metazoa > Chordata > Amphibia > Anura > Ranidae > Lithobates > Lithobates pipiens. The sequence continues at coordinate 50,088,422 of NW_027507685.1, read as the reverse complement.
CCGGGCTTCGTATCCGAAGAAACAAGGTTTTGCTTGTAACCACTTCTCTTTTTAGAGAGCTGGGCCCCGGGATCCAGTACTTTTGGTATTAAGGCCATAAAGTTTTACTGGCGGAATGCTATTACAGGTCCAGGATTGTGGGTTCCCAGAGGGTCCCCGGTTCCTGAAGGTTTGTTAATGGAACCCACCATGAAGGGTAAAGATTGGGTCTGTTGGTTCTTACCACAGAAAACCCTGGGGAGGGAAAAGTATGCTATGTGCTATGAGAGATTCTATCCTTCAGGCCTTGCGCCCTTCGCTAAGCACCATGCAGAAGCTCCTGGCTAGTCTTCCCTTTGCGGTGAAAAAGCTATTTGGGGATGTTTTGGATAATACATCCAAAGAAATTCTAGTGGAAAGAGTACCTCTTTTGCTGTTTTATGAAAAGGAGTAAATGTATTTTCGTTTTTAAAGCTCCTTCTTCTGTGCCAGGGGCATCAGCCTCCAGGCAGTCACGACGGCTTCCACCATCAGGTTCAAAAAGGTAATCCTCAGGGTTAACCCCAGGGACAAAAGAGGTCTTGGGGGAGGAAACCTACAAGATACCGAAGCCTCCTTATGAGGAGGCGCCCCCACTCGCTCAATAGGGGGAATTCTTCTGCAGTTCTCAAGAATCTGGCAGGAAGAGTGTCATGACGAATAGGGGAGTTCCTCAATAGCTCAGATCTAACGTTCCTCAGGATCCAGAGAAAAAGAAGAAGTCTTTCTCTCAAGCATTGGACCATCTTTTGGCAAAAAGTGATCATGGTGGCTCCCATGTAAAAGCAGAGGTTGGGGTTTGGTTAAATCCAAATGGACATTCTGGATCTCAAAAATCTAAATTCAATTCTTGAATATAACCATTCTTTTTTTTCACATGGAGTCAATCCAATCCGTTATCTCCATCCTACAAGGAGAACTTCTGGCGTCAATTGACGTTGAAGATGCATACCTCCATATGCTTATTTACTCGCTCACTAGTAATATCTACTTTTCAATGTAGAAAATCTTAATTTTCAGTGTGTAGCTCTACTTTCCAGTCTAGCTACTGCACCTTGAGTATTTACAAAGGTTCTGGCCCCTCTTCTAGCCAGATTAAGGGCCCAAGGTATAACGATTATGGTTTACCTGGATGATCTGTTCTTAGTAGTCCAGTCGGTAGCCCGCTTAGATCAAAGTATGGTCACCACATTCAACTTCCTGGAATATCTAGGTTGGCTTCTCAGCCTAGGAGAAATCTTCTTTAAAACCATGAAAAGGGCTAAAGATACTTGGGTGTGATCATAGGTACACCCAGAAATGGGAATTCTTGCCCCAGGCAAAGATCAGCGCCATAAAAGGAACTGATTTAGGTGGTCGAAGCAAGATGAATTCTTCCATTCAACTGTGCATGAGGTTGTTGGGAAAGATGTTGGCTTCATTCAAGGCCGTTCCTTATGCTCAGTTTCATTTTAGACTGCTGCAAAACATTATTCTATTGGCTTGGAACAAAGGGTTTAAGCTCTAGATTCCCAATTTGTCTGACTCCAAAGCCTACGGCCACATCTCCCTGAAAGCGCCCGATCTCGTCTGATCTTAGAGGCTAAGCAGGATCGGGACTGGTTAGCACCCGGATGGACCACCTGGAAATACCAGGTACTGTAGACTGGGTACGCAGGAGCATCAGTTTATGGTTAATATCCAAAAATCTGCAAAGGGGAAAATCCTTCCTTCAGTTACCATGGAAGCGGCCCAGATTAGAAATGACCTTGCCCATTATCATTCTAGAAATTTAGGCAGAGCACTTGGTTCTGAGGGCCTGAATGTTCAGTTTATGATATTGTCCTGCCAGGATTCAATCCAACTATGCCACACCAATGGCCTATATTAATCACCAAGGGGGCACAAGAAGTTATGCAGCCCAGAGAAAAGGTGAATCATATCCTATCTTGGGCAGAAACAATGTACTTTGCCTATCGGCGGTCTTCATTCTAGGAATAGAAAATTGGCAGGCAGACTACTTGAGGTCTATTCACCCTGATATCTTCCTGTCAATATGCCAAAGATGGGGGATCCCAGACATCGATCTGTTTACGTCCAGGTTCAACAAAGAAATCAACAACTTTGTGTCAAAAACAAAGGATCCGCTAGCATGCGGAACAGATGCCTTGCTATTCCTGTGGAATTGGTTCTCACTGATTTATGCATTCTCTCTTATTCTGCCTGCATCCATGTCTTTGCAGGATCAAGCAGGAAGGGAGATTGGTGATTCTTGTGGTCTCCAGCGTGGTCCAGGAAATCTTGGTATGCAGGGATCGTAAAGATGACAGTAGGGGACCCATGGACCCTATCGCCACAGCCAGACCTACTTTCGCAAGGCCTGGTATTCCATCCTACTTTAAAAACGCTAAATTTAATGGTTTGGCTATTGAGACCCACAGTCTGAAGAAACGTGAGCCGTCAGGTTATATATATATTATTATATTATATATTATGGAGTCTGGGAAGCATATGTTTCCTGGTGTGAAATCAAGGGTTGCACTCCAGGAAATAATAGGTCAAAGGTAGAATCCTTGACTTTCTGCAGATGAGGTGAGAAATAAATCTGGCCTTGAGTGCTTTCTAAGGACAGGTCTCGGCCTTATCTGTCACGGTACTACTTACAGTGAGCCCACAGGCGAGCAGGTGACATGGGATCCCGCAGGGCGTGGAATCTAAGAGCCAGCCGGTGTTACGCCAGGGACCCTCTCACGAAGGTTTGGACTTAGCTGCGTGCTGACCCCAGGTGACGACCCCCGGGTTCACCCTGCTCGCTAGGGAAGTACCAGAAGACACTGTTAGACAAGGATGGATGGATGAAGCAAAGGAAAGCCAGATAGAGAGCCAAGGTCAGGGCCAAGTGCAGACAACATAATCAGAACAAGCCAGGTCGGTACACAAGGGATCAGTTCACGAGGGGTCAGGTAAAACAGGTTACACAAGGGAGCTCAGAAACAAATGTTGTTCAAGCAATAGTAGCTGGTTAAAAAGGGATTTAAACAGAGAAGCACAAGAGGAGCTGGACAGGAAGTAGCAGGAAGGAAACCTATATTAGGTAACAGGTGATGGGCGGCGACACCCATAGCTGCAGAGTGCACAGAGCTGAACACCAGCTAGTGGAACAACAAATGCCAGCCGACCTACTACAGTAAGGGTGAGACACAGATCAGCTCCGCAGCTGGATTTACAGGATTTAGTTTTATATTATTTTAGTTTCTGCTTTTTATACATTGGTCTATAAAGTGTTTATGTTTAATTCACAAGATCTTCCATTTTGTTTGTTCTCTGTTTCTGTAATTTGTTGCCATGTTGTTACTTTTTAGACAGTTCTTTGCCGTTTCTTTTTCATATCCTAAAGCAGCCCCCGAAACACATATCATATGTTATTTAGTTTCAGCATAATTAAATTGCCTTTTGGCAATATAAGAGCATAAAGTATCTTGTCTTTTAGTTTTAAGGTATATCAGATATACCTTAAAACTAAAACATGTTTATCATTAAAATGTAAGATTTTTTAACCATACTCATGAAGGAAAGGCAAGCTAAAGAAACAGACACATGGGAAAAGCATAATAAAATTGCGATATATTTGGATACATTACTCAACCTCAGATAAGTTCTGTAGAGGATTTGCAAATAGATAGGGTGTACTTTACTATGAGGCCTTCCCTTATGCTCATTTTTTAATTCTTAGGTCTTCTTTATTTAGAATTAATACCCAGGAGTATATAGGATAGGAAGTCATATGATTTCTGTGATTTACATTGTATTGATTTAATCCGTATTTTGTCTACTTTCTATTTTTTTTTTTTTTCCACCCTTTCCTTTTTTCAATTGCATTCCAATTGTATGATGGTTAACCAATAGGGTCTTTTAGTTGGGACTCATTGTATTTGTGAAGCCATTTTGTACAAGTATGAAAACCATTATACCTTTTTATCTCCTCTTTTTCTTTTTTCTGTATCCCGATTTGTTTTCACATGGCGAAAATTAAAAATATATATTTAACATAAAATGTAAGATTTTTATACTATATTTTGGGGCAGTTTGTGCTACATATTTATTTTTTCAACTGTAATTATACATCAACAGGCAATTTTTGTAATTTAGCATTCTTTTTTACTGCTATTCATATTTAATTTTCTATTCAATAAGTTGTTATTCTTATTTCAGTTATATGCTTACTTTAAAGGTATTTGTTATCCCTGGGTTATAATACTGCTGTTTCCCTATGTTTATATGGCTGCGCACCATTATTTTTATGGTAGTGTTTAATGATATTTTTGTCTGTCACATTGAACCTGACAATTGGGCACTTAACACATATAATGAAAAAGAAGCGCATGAACCTGTACCTTTTAGAGGCGTGTAACAGCTTGATCAATTGTTTCACTACTTAATAATTATTGAGAAAGAGTCCATCATATCTTAAATGGTACCTCTACATTGCATAAAAAAAAAAAAGAAAAAAAAAAGTAATTTCTGTGAGTTTTTTATAATTGCAAAATCAATAAACTAGACTTGTTATTAGTCCGGATGTGTCCATTCTAATCCAAATCTATTTGCACAAGCAAACACAGGACAGTCATTTAGAACACAGCTATTAGTATAGATTTCCCATACGGTAGTTTCAAAATACACTTTCTCTACATTGCCCTAAGCAACTAGGAAAAAAACTGTATTAAGCACAGTTACTACAACACAGGATGCAAACACGCAGTATAACTCTGGCCCAGAGTTATGGGCAGGTAAAATATGTATGATACTGCTTATAAGTTGTATTAAACCCCCAGGATTTTTTTTAGCATAACACATTGAGCACTAAAAAATAAACATTCCCCACTCAAATATTTGTTAAACATTATTACCCCAGCACTTGCAGTTTACAACTTTAATGCTGCTAGATCCCGCTCAATCAGTGCTGCTTCCCTGAACGTCTGGTCCTCACAGGAAAGTTAACAGTGGACAGTGCATTCTCCAGCCAGTCTATTAGCTTGGAGGAGGAGGGAGGAGCAGGGGAGTGCATTGTCCTCTTAGGGTATGTGGCTGGATGTTTCTATTGATGCACATAGTGTAGGGAGTCACAACTCTAGTCCCTGCATGCGAGGGGGCTTCGTAGGGTGGAAACTGGAATTGTTCTTGCAGAGGATACAAGGACAAAATCTGACTTAGTACAGACTTCTGGGAAAATCAGTGAGCCAACCACACAAGCAGGAAATGTAATTTCTACTCTAAGGTCTGTATATCATCTGTCTGCAGAAGGTCTTGGGGATGTCATATTGCATCTTACAGAAAATTACAGTGCTGAAGATTGAAAAGGAAGGTTCATTTTTAATAATGTTATAGTACAATATGGCATGTGTCACAATTGTATATGCTATATTCTTTTTTTTTTTGCAATACTATTTCCCAAAAAAGTGGAATTACCCTTTAAGGTCAGCTAATATCTTAAAGCACAACTTATGTACAGTTGTTCTTTTATTCATTCTCCCTGCCCCAAGTGCAGGTTGCCTGGTAAAATATTACACTTTCTTACTATTCCAGCAATCTTCACTGCATGGCCTCGTTCAGTGCACACAGCCTTTACAGTAAAAACGTCTGTAAGGTCATCTTTTTACTGCGCTTGCGTGCTGCTGCCTTATTTATTCCTATGGGTGAACTGTACGCCACTGGTTGGCTAAAGGCTGCCATAAGTATGGTCCACTTATGGGAATGAATGGGGCTATAAAGCACAGTAAGAAAAAAAAGTAGGGACGTCTTTGTTGTTCTATGCTGGGCAGGGCTACACAGTGAAGATCGTTGGAATGGGAAGGAAGGAAAGCATTTTACCAGGCATGCTGCAATATGGGGTGGGGTGATTGATTAAAAGGAAAACTCAGCATTTAAAAACATTTAAAAAAAAAATCACTTTTGACTATAGTAATCCTGTATAATATTTTTATTTAAGGCATTTAAAAATATTTTACTTGCAAGCTGTCATCGAGTTTATCTAAATGACCTGAGCTAAAGCCTGGATAAATATTGCACTGCAGTCACCTTGTCTTAGACTTAGACACATGTTCAATAAATATACTTGCTAGACAAGCAGATTCTGCACAGAGTAGAAACAAATCCTGTCTCTCTATCAGTATTAAATCCGGACTAACCAGCATAATTATCCGTGTCCCTGGGATAGACTTGCTAAAGGTTTACGTTCCATTTGTTTCAGATGGTGCCTAGCTGGGCACTGTGCCCTCAGCAATCTAGAACAATGCAGGTACATTGAATCCATTACCATCTATTTATAGAAGCTAATGCACATGGCAAAATGATGACGTGTTCCAAGGTCGCAAGAAACAAACACAGAAGCTTCAATCTGGTCATTCTTCATTATATTACAATGAGAAGAAATACATCTTTTAAATTTTCCCAGTGTTTATGGGACCAACATAAATTTCAAACATAGAAATGGGCAGGGATTAGTAAAGTGATGTTTTCCACCATTATGAAAAATGTAAGGTAGGAATGCAGTGATTTAGGAAAGCTAGTGTTTAACATGTCTCAGTTTAGATTTTACTAGTAAAGTGAGTCTGTTTCTTGAAAGATAAATACAGTATTTTTCATTTAAAGTCTCAAACATGAAATTGTGTGACAGGAGATCATTCAATCCCCATCCCAGAAGAAATATAGATAAAAATTGTAGGGTGGCAGTAATGTTATAGGGCAAAAACACACACAATTGTAAAAAAGAACTACTTTATTAAACTTGCATTGAGCTAAAAACACATACAAAACACAGGCTCATAATTAAGATGTGAACAATAACCAAAGGTTCAAGCAGAGCCAGTTGACCATGTGATGTAATACAGAAACCCTTAATACACCATAGGCTGAGGAGTTGGTTCTGGTCCAGATAGTGTAGTTCCAGAGTCCAATGCAGTTCGAGACTTAAGCTCTTCTTCGGCGACATTCTGGAACCTTGGCATTTAAAAATGGACACTCATCAATACCAATTATTAATACAGCTATCAATATATGAAACAATATGTTCATTACAACACTCAGGAGTATGGTCAAGGATCACATGCAAGGATAAAGCCTGTGAGAAATTCTTAAAAACACATAAAAAGGAGAAAACTTACCTGTTGCCATCATATATAAGACCGATCCAGCCGCACAAACATCCAACATAAGGTGAGCATGTGGCAGGGTGTGTCCCCTTAATACAAAAGACACAGGAAGAGGAAGAGACGTACACCATAGAGAAACCAAGTTCAGCCCTGATAGACTGAACCAGCGGGTAACCACAGCTCTCATATGGATAGAATGGACGGCAACAGCACTGCCCTGTTGGATACCCCAACCTAACAAACTTATCTCTTTTTTTAAAACAATATATATATATATAAATAAATATATAAAAAACACACACACCTGTTGCCAATCATATGGGTTCCCAGGCTGCATGGCTGGCACTGCTCACCGTATTGTTGTGGAAAAACCCACCATACTCTTTTGCACTAATAATCACACATTCAGTCTAATGGTATAATGCACCCTGGTATAATGCATCTTAGCTATCACTCTATTTCCCACATTTCCCAATAAACAGTCATGACTACAGCTTATGTCCTCATCTCAGCACGACTGCCCTGCCGAACAGTGCACTGGCTCTTTTATTCAAAGACAACAAAAGCAATCAAACAGGAAGTCCTGGCCCCAACAGCCAATTGCCTCCTCCATGGGAAATTACCTCACAGGATATGACAAGACAGGAAATCAATATCCCGGTATGCTAGCGGACTACTCCTCACATTTATATGCTCTCCAACCGATTATCGGCAGTATTATAAATGTGTTGTCGGACAAACCACAAAGCATGTTGAAATCTTCCGCTATTTAAAATTTAAAAACGTGGCTTCTATCTGTACCTAGATATTACAACAATAACATGGATGCCTCTCGTTTGCTCTCTATCCAAAGCTGTTGTCACGATCGATCGACCGTCCCGATTGTACATAGGAAACTCACCCACAGGTTTCCTGTACAAGAAGCTCGTCGGTGTCCTCGGACGCGGGCTGGCGCGAACGAACGCACGCGAGTGCACGTAGTCCCTAACAGGCGCACGCGGGTGCGCGTTGACACGAATGAGCGCACGCGCGTGCGCGATGAACCGAACGGGCGTACGCGGGTACGCGGGGTCACCAACGGGAGCACGGTTACCGGCGGGGGCACGCAAACTCGCCGTGCGACCGTTCTTGGCACCCAACAGGCTATTTAGGGAATCAGCTCCTGTTCTCCCGTGCTGTCCTGTCTACAGCGTTCCTGTGACTTCTGCTACCAGTTCCTGCTTGTTCCTGATACTGTACCCGGCCTGTTCTTAACCTTGTTTGATTGCTGCCTGCCTCCGACCCTCTGCCTGACTGACCACGTTTCTGCCTTCTGCTGTGTACCTCTGCTGCCCGCTAGTTGCCGACCCGGCTCGCCTCTGACCACGCCTGCTGCACCCACCTGAACATCAGCACCTGCTATTCCTGCTGTTCCTGCCTGACTGCCAGTGCCAGCTGTTTCTGCCATCCCTGCCCGGTTGCCAGTGCCAGCCGCTCCTGCTGTTCCTGCCCGGCTTCCAGCGCCGGCTGCACCTGCCGTTCCAGTCAGTTACCTGTTCCTGCTGTGCCCGTTGCCTACTGCCTTCCGTCCTCTGCCTGACCTCCTGCACCAGCTGGTGGTGGATCTCCGTTGCTGCAACCCGGCTTGGCACTTGTGCCCTCCGAACTCTGGAATCCCTGTCTCCATCTCCAGGGGCTCTCGAGCCGGAGGCTTACGAGGCGCCGCTCCCTGCACTGTTGGGCTCTCCAACCAGGTACGTGACAGCTGTATTACAGTATAAAACTGGAATTAAATTTAAAAATCAAAAATGGCTTCGTCCTTCCCAACACAAGTCCTTTTGTGTCAACATGCTCGTTTCTAAAGACCCCAAGCTCCTCCCACCAACTTCCTGTTGCACACCTGCAAAGAACTTCCTGTTGTACATCACATCTTGTAAAGAACTTCCTGTCTTCTCAGCTCTAAAAACCCATCTAACTGGTTTATTTAAATATCAATGAACAGGAAGAGGGAAGGGGAGGGGAAGCCTAGTTTCATTTATGTCTATCAAGACATTAAAAAAATCTATGGCACAACAAAAGCCAAAAACTGAAACTCCTGCAAAAAGATGGCTCAAGGAGGTCAACCAAAGCCTCTCTTTTCTACTGCAGACTATACAATACAAAGCGATAAAACCCAATTAAAAATAAAAATAACACACACCGCTAAAAGTACAAAAACTCAGCTAAAGTTAGTAAACTCAGTGCAAAGTAGAGATTTTCACTTAAAACGCACACACGCACAAAGGAATTGGAGCAGTTTCCACTCTGGGATGATTTACAAGCTAAACAGTATAAAATCCTTAAACTGCGCCTCTACAAACCAAAATCACCCTTTTATACCTGGCCCAAAAGCAGAGCAATTCCACCCATAACACAAAATAAAGCAGACACGAAATGGTAGTTGCAACAATGAAAATCCGGCCACATGGTGAAAATGGCCGACAGAAGCTGGGCCACATGGCAGACAGCAAAATGGGCGACGACAAAAGACCCACACTATAACACCAACACATTAAATGCAGTTGCTGATCCTGCTAAAACCAGTACAAACCAAGATTTGTTCACTAGAAACATAAACTTCTCCCCACATAATTACACATTTGAGACACCACATGAACACTTACAAACATTTTAGTGTAGCGCCCACCACCTTTAGGTGGGTGCTAAATAGTTTAGATAGGGTAAGTGTTAGGTACATTTAACCAGGCCCCTGCACTTTAAGGCCTGGTTGTCTGTTTTGGGATAGGAGAGTGCTAGAGTAGAGAGGGGAGGGTGTGGCCATCTGCATTCTGCATTCTGACCCTGAAAGATCTCCCTTACCTTCCATTGGAAATGTTCTGGAAGGAACGCGGGCTGGGGACTGGGCTGCAGGCAGTTTGTATGGAGAGCCCTGGACCAACCATTAAATTGTATTGGCAGGGGCTGGACTCGCATATAAGCTGGGGGTCACATGCTCCGGGGGAGGATGGGAAGAGTCTGGAGCAGAGAAGGAGCAGAGAAGGAGCAGAAATGTAACCAACAAGCAGCAGGCTTGAAGACCTGGTGGTTCAGAGACCCCAGCGCTGGATAGCAGGAAGGGACTTGAAGGCCTGAGGGTTCAGAGACCTCAGCGCCAGATAGACATTACAACCGCTACAATGTAATCTGCAGGAGTGGACCGGGCATCCCAGTTTAGGATGTATCCGACCATGCAGAGTGGGAAGTAGCTACAAAAAGGATGGAGTAAACTGGGATCGACTTTCAGTTGCACTCATGGACTGTCGATGGGAGGATTGCAGAAGTCAAGATAGGCAGGTGGGGCCTGGGGCTTCCAGCATCCATATACCACAATGTCTTTCAGAGGGGCATTGGTCAGTTCACTATAGGAAAGGACATGGGAACAGAAATGGGAACCAGAGTTTAGAGGCAATTCGTATCCTTTAACAGCAATGTAACATTCACCAAGCAAGAAATAAAAGTTTTCAAAGTTTAATGGACTGTCTGATCTTTGTGAAATTCATGCAGGGGTGGAAGAACGGAAGCAGTTAACAGAAAGGTATGAACACACCCAGCTGCTCCCAAGGGAGTAGTGCGCTACATTAGGCTATATACTACTAGGGACCTTGGCCAACCAAACAACACAGGCTCTCCAATCAAACAACAACGTTACACAAAACACAAAATAACACAGCTCAAATATACACTCTTGTTCCCAAATAAAGTTCATATACTTACTCTGGCATCTTCCATAGGAGCAAGACATTGAGAACACAGTAATTCTAGAAACCGGAGACCATCCAACCCACCGTGATGCTTGCATGCATGATCTTTTCATCTAAAAAACAAAAGAGCTCCCCCCATGCTATTGTCCACAGGGAGTAGCTCACAGTCCCCATTGTATATGATGGAACAGCCATGTCTGGCCACCCTTCTCCATCGTGGCCACTTGAATATGCGGCAGCCATTTTTCAAGAGCAACTTAAAGACAAACCCTTTAGTTAAAGGGGCGCTGCAGCCAAGATTTTTTTTTAAAGTCAGCAGCAACAAACACTGTAGCTGCTCACTTTTAATAAGGACACTTACCTGTCCAGCGAGCCCACGATGTCGGCTGCCCCGAGGCTGATCCATCCATTGGCTGTCGGCACCTCCATCTTAACGAAGGGAAAAATGAAAGGAAACAGGCAGTGGAGCCGTGCGGCTTCACTGCCCATTTCCTACTGCGCATGCACGAGTCGCATGGCGCTTTGTGAATGGCCCCATTGTTTTCTGAGACATACACATGTCCCAGAAGGCAACAGAGGGCCGCTCACCAAAGAGGAGGAAGTGTCGCCGCATAGGAAGAGGCAGATTAGGAAGACTTCCTAGCAACAGCGGTTTCAGGTAAGTTAAAAAAAACTTTTTTTAAAATTTTTAAAAGAATTTTAATGCATTTTTTTTGGGTGGCCCTCCACTTTAAAAAAATGTTTACACTTATGGGGACATGTGTCTTGGTCCCATACAAAGGTAATAATCACAAATTCATACTATTCTATTTCTTATATACATCACAAACTTATTACACAACATACGGTTACTTACACATAACAAACATACAATAAAAATCCAGGCATTATACCAAAAGACGAAAAATTTGTTCTTTTGCAAAACAGAACCTCCCTAATGCTTCAGACAGCCTACTGATCCGATTGTGAAGGAGGTTCTGTTCACTCCTACCTGGCTCGCCATCTTAACTGTTGTGGAAAAAATCACCATACTCTTTTGCACTAATAAGCACACATCCACCCCAGATGATCGTTCTGTGCATCGCACAGGGGCCCTTCACTGGCAGACATATCCCCACTCTGCAAACCCTTCTCTCCAACCTCAGGAAGTTTTCCACTACCAAGCAGATCTCAACCAGCGTCAGTCTGCCCCAGTCAGCTCTTTAGAGCGGGCTGCAGCAGAACCAACACTGGGAGACACTATGACAATACATATTAAAATACATCTTCATAAATTTTCCAAAAGAGTATTTTGGATGGTTGTGCGACCATGTGGCCCGATTGGTTTCCTATATGAATGGCAACAGGTAGAATTTTCTCCTTTTTTTGTTTGCAATAAAAAGTGTTCAAGAGGAAGTTTGCTAGGTTGTTTTTTTTGTCATTTGCTTTTCTTATGATATTGTTTGTTACTGTAATGGATCTCTGTTGGTGTCTCCTGGCCATGCTTGTCAGCCCTTTCTCACTGTTGGCTTGATTGAGCACACATGTATCACACATTATCCTTCCATGTGATCCTTGACCATACTCCTGAGTGTTGCAAGTGATGAATATAAATGTTTCATGTTTCATATTAATACCTGTATAATTACATGGTATTGAGTGTCCATTTTTGAATGCCAAGGTTTTGGGACTTTTCCTGAAGAAGAGCTTCAATCTCGAGAAGCGTTGGACATTGGAACAACACTATCTGGACCATAACCAATTCCCAAGAGTATGCTATATTATAAGGTTCTGTATTACATCATATGGTCAACTGGCTGTTTGAGCCTTTGATTATTGTTCACATATGTGATTTCTATGTCTTAGCTTAATACATGTTTAATAAAGTAGTTATTTTTTACAATTGTGTGTGTTTTTTGCCCTTTAACATCCCTGCCACACCAATTTGGCAAACACATACCAATGATGTGCTCCCAGGAATGCTTCTGGTTGCCATTGGTATAGCTTCCTATTAGCTTATCAAACTGAAAATATTTTTTGAGAAATTTGTGCTATGTACAATTTGTGCTGCATATTTTGTATGCATTCTGTGTATATGCTGTGTTATGTGCACTGTGTAGTGAGCTGCTGTGCTGAGTGTGCTCTTTGTATCTTATGTGTGCTCTCTTGTGAACCCCTGCACATGCTAGATGTGCTATTAGCAGGGGCATATCTACAGAAAACAGTGCCTATTGCAATTGTGTCCCTCTCCAAACACATGACACCCATACTCTAGATAACTTTACCATTATATCAGCTCAACAAAAGTCAAACTTGCTAAACTTTAATTAACAATTATTAGTAACAGAGAGTGGTTGGTTCACTGCCCAAGCACACTGTAAATGCAATCTAATCTACTTCTGCATTGTGTGACAGTGCAGTTGCTCTAACCTATTGCCTAAGCAATGTCCACACTGTGTTGCTGCGAGTGTTACAGTCTCTCCCCTGTCTTTGCATTATATGTGAGTTGGCAAACGTTTACATCAGAAGCCCCCTTCACATTAGGGGCCCTGTCCCATTTCCCATTAGAAGCACCCCTTCACATCAGTGTCCTCAGAGAATTTCTTACGATAGAATCCCTCTCATCTTGGCGTCCTCAGAGTCTCCCTCACTGCAGTGTTCTCTGAGCCCCCCTCGGACTGGAGTCCTCAGAGTTCCACCAACCCCGAAATCCTCAGAGTCCCCCTAATGACAGTGTTCTCAGACCCTATCACTCACAGTCCTCAGAGCCCTCACACATCAGCGTCCTACCTTATAAGTAGTACCAGCATTGGCAGCATGGCACAGAGCCGGAAGCAGAACAGATCTGGACAGAGGTGGATTTCCATCATCTTTTGAACACCAAAGATGGTACTGGATGCTGTTCCTCCTGGGTTAGTGTTAGGCATTTCCATGATGTTGACCTACCAACCCACCCACACTATGGAAATACATGATGCTGAGTGGTGCCATTAAATAGAGATCTCTGGGATTTCACAATAAAATAAGGGTGCTTTGCTGCAAATCTGATGAAGGTGCCTGAAGCCCCCTTTATAAAAGGTGGCACAATTCATACCCCAGCTATTATTCGTCTTTGTAGACTCAGAAGTGTCATAATCTTATCCTTTAGACTAGACCAAAACTGAAAATGTAAATATGAGACACATACATATAGCATTGCATACGTGCTCAGTAATTTAATTTTTCATCCAAGCATAGCTGCAGTATTCCAGTCTATTGCACTCCCTCATCAGTAATCTTGTGATCCTGGAACACACCTGTTTAAGATGCTGGAGCACATACTTCAGGCTCCCTGCCGCTGCTCACTTAAAGAAAGCCTGATATAAGAAATAATGAGAGTAATAAGCAGTTTTATGCACCCAATAATATACACATAAATTTGCTTTTAGCATATTACTTATGGGTGAGTAGTAGTTGATGACATTGCCCAAATCTGCAAACCTATACCTATGTATTTTTTTTATGCTGGCACCTGACAAATCCTTGTGATTTTTCTATGATTGTAGTAGACTTTCAGACTTCAACTTTTACTACTGAGAGCACTGAAGTAAAGATGATGCTCAATTACCATTATGGCTTCTCCGGGCACAGCAACATGCATATAAAAATGATGGAGATGGAATTATCTTTAAAATCACTGAACAGAGATATCTAGTTAGAGATGGGGACTGACATTTGTATTCCTTACATGTGTACAATATTGCTCATTTATAAAAAAAAAAAGAAATAAAAAAAAAAAAAAAAAGAAGCTGAGCAGAAATCAAATTGTGCTTCTGTTTTTTTTAATCACATATTTTTGATTTTGAAAGATTCATAGAAACATAAAAAAAAAGGGGAGCATTAGCCAGACTGAGCTTTAGTGTTTGCTGATTGCCACCTTAAGCAACGCTTCCAGTTTCCATGGCAGTAACTTTTCTTGTGTTCCGTATACAGATCATAAATAAAGGTGCACAATGGTTATGCGTTTAGCATGAATTCATGAATGTAAATAAAGATCATGACATTAGAAATTGTTGTGTGACTGTGGAGACAAGCACAGAGATAGAGAAATGATACTTACCATTTTAAATACACAAGCATTTAGCAGCGATATTTTCGTTATACTTACACATTTAGCTGGGATATCTGTCATATACAGTATACTCATATATATATACACACACACACACACATATATATATATATATATATATATACACACACACACACACACATATATACACACAAACATGAGTACACCCCTCACACTTTTGTAAATATTTTATTCTATCTTTTCATGTGACAACACTGAAGAAACGACACTTTGCTACAATGTAAAGTAGTGAGTGTACGGCTTGTATAACAGTGTGTAGCAGTGGGCTCCTGAAGAGCACGCGCTATGTTTTCAAAATTAAAAGCTTTACCCAAACTACAGTTTGGTTTGGGCCTATTTGACTAAATTTGGCTCTGTGTCAGTCTGACTGGACTGTGGGATGTTCAGCCTGGCCACAGGGGCACTGTCTCTGGTGGCAGGCGTGGAACTATGGTCTGGTTGGGCGCTTGAATCATTCCCTCTCAGAGTCAGGTCAGTGGGAGTGGCCCTCCCGCTGTGCCCTCTGGGAGAGGGTATTTAAGACACGTACATCACGTGGTTCTGGGTTCCAGTCCAGTATGCTGTGCTGAGTATATGGTCCTGGTCGTTCTGACCAACCCCCAGGAAGGCTATGGCCTGGGGTCTGGTTCCACCTGACTTTGATAACTCGGGCTGGCTAGCCCAAGGCAAGGGAACTGAGGAAAGACTACGCGTGAGGTTGGTTTCTTATTAAGAGCCTGGAAGGGCTGAAGTAACCGAGAGAATCTGGTCTTGGGGATATTGCCAAGTGGGCTGAAAGATCCAGGTATCCTACAAGTGTTCTACAGCTTAGTTTCCCTACGTGTTCTGCTACAACGTCGGTGATAAAGACTTTGTTTCTGAGTAAGCACCTTGTTGGCTGCTAGGCATGGTGAGAGAGGGTCTGTCCAACCTGAGTGCTCATCCAGCTGCGAATGGCTATTCTCTGGATGCAGTCAAAGTAAGCAAGTTCCTTAACATTTATAAACTTTGACATTGAGAGTGCCTGAGCTTTCCTTTCCAACCCTCTCATCCCAAGTTAAAAGACTGTTCAATGGTTGACGTTTGCAAATAAAATCCATTCAATTGGATCTATTGCCAGTCTCAAGTTACTGGGCCATCTACCACGGAACATCCCCTAGACATGTCACAAGGAGAACGAAAGGTAACGGTGAGCCCAAAAATAACCAGCAGCTCCTTTGGGGGTTAGTGCTACAAGTGTAAATGTCTAAACCGCTGCCAACAAAAGTGAGTACACCCCTAAGTGAAAATGTCCAAATTGGGCCCAATTAGCCATTTTCCCTCCCCGGTGTCATGTGACTTGTTGGTGTTACAAGGTCTCAGGTGTGAATGGGGATCACGTGTGTTAAATTTGGTGTTATCACTCTCACACTGGTCAATGGAAGTTCAACATGGCACCTCATGGCAAAGAACTCTCTGAGGATCTGAAAAAAAATTATTGTTGCTCTACATAAAGATGGCCTAGGCTATAAGAAGATTGTCAAGACCCTGAAACTGAGCTGCAGCATGGTGCCAAGACCATGCAGCAGTTTAACAGGACAGGTTCCACTCAGAACAGGCCTCGTCAAGGTCGACCAAAGAAGTTGAGTGCACATGTTTAGAGTCATATCCAGAGGTTGCCTTTGTGAAATAGACATACGAGTGCTGCCAGCATTTCTGCAGAGGTTGAAGGGGTGGGGGGTTAGCCTGTCAGTGCTCAGACCATACGCCGCAAACTGCATCAAATTGGTTTGTATGGCTGTCGTCCCAGAAGGAAGTCTCTTTTAAAGATGATGCATAAGAAAGCTGCAAACAGTTTGCTGAAGACAAGCAGACTAAGAACATGGATCACTGGAACCATGTCCAGTGGCCTGATGAGACAGAGATAAACTTATTCGGTTCAGATAGTGTCAAGCGTGTGTGGTGACAACCAGGTGAGGAGTACAAAGACAAGTGTATCTTGCCTACAGCCAAGAATGGTGGTGGGAGTGTCATGGTCTAGGGCTGCTTGAGTGCTGCCGGAACTGGGAAGCTACGGTTCATTGAGAGAACCATGAATGCCAACGTGTACTATGAAGCAGAGCATGATCCCCTCCCATCGGAGACTGGGCTGCAGGGGAAATATTCCTACATGATAATAACCCCAAACACACCTCCAAGACGACCACTGCCTTGCTAAAGAAGCTGAAGGTAAAGGTGATGGACAGGCCAAGCATTTCTCCAGACCTAAACCCTTTTGAGCATCTGTGGGGCATCCTCAAATGGAAGGTGGATGAGCACAAGGTCTCTAACATCCACCAGCTCCGTGATGCCGTCATGGAGGCGTAAAAGAGGACTCCAGTGGCAACCTGTGAAGCTCTGGTGAACGCCACACCCAAGAGGGTTAAGGCAGTGCTGAAAAATAATGGTGGCCAGACAAAATATTGACACTTTGGGCCCAATTTGGACATTTCCACTTAGGGGTGGACTCACTTTTGTTGCCAGCGGATTAGACATTAATGGCTGTGTGTTGAGTTATTTTGAGGGGACAGCAAATTTACACTGTTATACAAGCTGTACACTCACTACTTTACATTGTAGCAAAGTGTCAAAGTGTAGCAAAACGTGAGGTGTGTGTGTGTGTGTGTATATATATATTTTTTATATATATTATTGCATATGGCTGCAGCAAAGCTACAAATTCCAGCAGGCTCTGCATAATTGAAGGGCGCATGATCTTTGCTTCAGAGCAGTGAATTGGTATTATGGCTCTGCCTGTCCTGCCCTGTGTAATGCTGGCCTTCCCATGACACTGATAGAATATGTCACCAGAGGAGGGAGTATGGTTAGCATGAAAACTGCAATAGAGCGCACCTTCAGGCTGCAGAGCACATGGTCTGTGCATGATCTTCACTCAGAAATAAGAAGAAGATTTATTCTAACAGCTGACCTCGGGGCAGCTTGAGGTTATGTATATAAACAGAGAATTGTGCTTGCATCTGATGACTATGCAGCAAAGGCAATACAAGTAGATTTAAGATTTAAAGCTAAACACAAACGCGTACATATATTGTATTGCAGCTTACCGATTCTTAGATGTGGTGGCTGCATTACTTTTTTTTTTTAGGCTTTCTTTCCCTTATTTTCACCTGGTGATCTGGCCATTCAGTTTTCTCTTTTTAAACAGCACAAGCTGTCCTGCAAATGTATCAGTTTAAGAGGAACTAAACCCTCCTTTCGTTTTCAGCCAAGGAAGCTGTCATATTGGTCTCTGTTTAATCTTTAACGGCCAGGATGCTGCACATGTGATCAGTTATGACACCAGCCATCGCACCTGAGCGATTTTCTGCTTGAAGCTTGTAGCTCTAAAACTCTCAACAAGCCAAATCTTAATTCCAATGGCCCCTTTTCACATCTGAGCATTCTGTGAAGCAAAATGTCTGTTGCTCAAAAAAGTACATGAGCTTCTTTTTGGCAGATTACAAGCATTTTTGGCCCCATAGATTTCAACAGAAACACCTTACTTGAGCGTTTTACAAGACTTTTTCTTTGCCCGGTTTCTGCTCAAACAACAGCCTTACACCTCTAATGCCACATACACACGATCGGACTATTCGGTGGACTTAGTCCAGCGGACAATCCGCCAGACTTTGCAGCGGAGGTCCACCAGACTTTTCCGAACGAGCAGACCTGCCCACACACAACCGGACTTTTACGGCAGACAATCCGCTGGACTATGGCGGGACTTTTGAAAAGAAAGGACTTGCCCCCAGCTTCATCGGCGAGATTGACACCTCCCTGTCCCCGTCATGGCATGGGGGTCCCCCCAAAGTCTATAACAGACCCGTACCAGGTCGCGTGCCCTCAACATGGGGGGTGCTTTGGGGGAAAGGGGCCCCTGCGACCCCCCCACCCCAAAGTACCTTGTCCCCATGTTGATAAGGACAAGAGCCTGGCCATTGGTTGTCTGGGTCTGCGGGCGGAGGGCTTATCAGAAATCCGGAAGCCCCCTTTAATAAGGGGGCCCCCCCGATACCAGCCCCCCAACCTATGTGAATGAGTATGGGATACGATGTACCCCTATCCATTCACCTGGTGAAAAAAGTGTAAATAAAAAAACACAACACAAGTTTTTAAAATAATTTATTAGACAACTCCGGTGGTCTTCTCTTCTTCCGTCTTGGGGGGTCTTCTCACCGGACTCCTCCGCTATCTTCTGCTCTTTTGCTAGCGGAGAAGCCCGGCTTTCCTCTGTCTCTTCTGACAGGCATGGAACTATGCTCTGGTTAGGTGCTTAAGTTACTCTCTCTCTCGGAGCCCGTCCAGTGGGAGTGATGCTCTCGCTGTGCTTTCTGGGAGAGGGTATTTAAGATGCGGACATCACATGGTTCGGGGTTCCGGTCCCGAATGATGTACTGACTTCATGGTCCTGGTCCTCCTGACCAGCCCCCAGGAAGGCTATGGCCTGGGGTGCGGATCCACAGGACTTTGATGTCTCGGGGCTGGCTAGCCCCAAGCAAAGAAACTAAAAGAAGGATTCTGAGGTGGTTGTGTGCAGTCTCCGGCTTGGGAGAGACACAGTGACTTCAAGCATTCCAGGGGAGGACTCTTCAGAGGAAGACCACGTACGGGTTGGCTTCTTAGTAAGAGCCTGTAAGGGCTGAAGTAACCAAGAGAATCCGGTCTTGTGTATATCGCCAAGATGGCTGAAAGATCCAGGTATCCTACAAGTGTTTTCAAGCTTAGTTTCCCTACGTGTTCTACAACGTCTGTGGCAGAGACATTATCTTGTACGTTCTACAACAACGTCTGTGGCAGAGACTTGTTCTTGAGTAAACACCTTGTTGGCTGCTAGGCCTTGTGAGAGAGGGACTGTCCAACCTGAGTGATCATCCAGTTGCAAATGGCTATTCTCTGGATGCAGTCAAAGCAAGTTCTTTAACATTTTTGACTTTGACACTAATGCCGCGTACAAACGATTGGAATTCCGGACAGAAAAAGACCGATGAGAGCTTTTCATCGGAAAATGCGACTGTGTGTATGCTCCATCGGAACTTAGCTGTCCAAATTCCCACCAGCCAAAAATTGATAGCATGTTCGAAAGTTTTCCAGACGGAAAAACTTTCTATCGGTAATTCCGATCGTGTGTATGCAATTCCGACACGCCAAAAAATCACGCATGCTCAGAATCCAGTAGGAGACGGAACCGCTCGGTCTGGTAAAACTAGCGTTCGTAATAGAGATAGCAGATTCGTCACACTGCACATTTTTTAATTGTTCAATGCCGCACATTCTCTTCTTTATATAATGCTAGAAGAATGAAGTTGTTTTGCTGCTCATATTCACACAGAGTTATCACAAACTTATTATTTTATTATTTCTAGGTATCTCCTGAATAATCTTTATTTTAATTTAAGCCAGATCTACATAATATATATGTTTTTTTTTGTAAAGTCCGTTTTTTTCATTAATATAAATTTTTGTATTATTGTATTATTTTCTCGTGCTCTCCTTTTTATTTTTTTATGTCACATTTCCACAACACCATTATTATGTTGTATTTGTAAGCCTGTTTGTTGTTGGTGTCCCTTGTTCATTTTGACATTGTATTTTTGAAATGTACCTGCATACTCACCCAAAAAATTTTATATTTGCTATTTGAAGAAAAACACATAGGCAAGTATTTTCTGGAAAGAAAAAAAAAATTACAATTTATTTAACATCATAAAAACAAAATAAAGATGAAGGCAACGCTGCAGAAAGTGCTTGAATTTGCGAAGCCTTTGACCCCCAAGGCACACATGAACTTTGTGGCTCAAAAACTTGGTAGCTTGAGAAGTCCATAGATAAAGGAGGTCAGTCTGGTCCAGGAATCCCAGGGAACAGGAGCAGCAGCAGATGACATATGTACCCAGGCTGTGGTACTACAACAGGCTGTGTGTTCTTCAGACCAGACTGAAGCCAGGCAATCACTTTCTTGTCTTCCGTACAGCCTTTCCTGGAGGCTGTGGCTCTGGAGGTGGACCTGTGGCAGGAGGAGGAGGGTGGAGGAGGAGGAGGGTGGGGAAGGATGGGGGAGTGCACACAGCTGGTCATCGTCAGTTAGTTCACCACTCAACCCCTTGTGGATAGTTGTAAATATGATTTGTTCACATTTGCGCCATTTTCCCTCCTCCATTTGCTGTAAATTGGAAGCTATGTAGAGCCATAGGCCTCTACAGCATCGAGGGTGGATTTCAAGGCATCATTAGCTCATTGATGAGGGCCAGTGCTGCCTCCTCTGTTTTAGTCCCCTTCCTGGGCCTTTTATATGGAAGGAAGAGTCGAGGCACCTGAGACTGGGTGTTACTGGGCCCTGCCACCTCCTGGCTGACACCTTCCCCCGCCTCCTCCTGTGTGCCACTTGCCAGAGTCTCGTCCTGGCTGAGGTTTTCCTGTGTATGAAAAAGGGACATCGTTTTAGTTTTTTGTTCAAACACACACACTTTTCAGCTCATGACTGTTGCAAATTTAATGTTACTAAATAGAAAACACTATGATTCTGAGCCTAGCATTTTTCATTCTTACCCCAATCATTTTTGGCCACTACCATCTATTGATATGTGAAACACTTTTTGTTAAATCATTCATTTCTTATCATTAATAACATCTAATTAACAATCATCATTTTCACACAAAAAATATGTATAAAAATCCTATACCTGGCTCCAACTGGGCTCCTCAATCTCCTCCTGGATGGAAGGCCCATGTTGGTCCACGGAAGCCTCAGCTGGGGTTGAGGGAAGGCTGGATGGAAGGCTGGACGGAAGGTGTGCCGGAAGAGTTGAAAGTGATTCCCTGCCCTCAATCTGGTCATCAAGAAAGCGCATCCTGTTATAGTACCACAGACTGGGTACATACACCTGATCTGCTGCTGCTCCTGACCTCAGGGATTGCTGGACCTTCTGATACTCCTTCCTATAGGTGCTTCTCAAGCTAAACATTTATTGTTTCCAGAGACCTCATGTCTGCATTGGGGGCCTGGGTCTTTCCAAATTCAAGCAGCTTCTCCAGCATTGCCTTCCTAGCTGCTTTGTTGTGATATAAGGGGTTTTCACCTCCCATAGATTTCTCATATCTCTGTATTTATCCAGGAATTCGCCCAGGAATTCTTGGTCTTTAAATGGATACATTTTCTCTGCAAGACCAAACAAAAGACAAAAACACTCATCTCAGGATAATCTTGAAAGCCAATATAGGTATCAATCTAGATTCAGTATAGTCCGGTCATGTCACCAAAGTTAAAATCTCACCTTCGTTCTAACATTCGTCGCTTCCGTTCCTCCTTCCTCTGCACACAGAATGAAGTTATGACACATGCGTGTTTAAGCTTTATATACACTGTGCATGCGTGAAACTCCGCCCGCGTCGCCCTCCCCTGACGTTCTTTCTAGAATATTTCCCGCCCCATCTCTTTTGTCACAGTAGGAGAGGAACATGGCGGAGACACACCAGGTGCATAATTCCAGTAACGAGGAGGAGGAAAGCCCGGAACCAGGAATGTCCCGATCCTGGAGGAGATTTAAGGCCACAAATATGTCCTTTGCTGAGATGTTGGAGATGGTCGACATCTTGAGAAGGAACGACTATGACGGGAATTATGGTCCATACCCAAACCCAAATCTGAGAAAGGACAAGATCATGACTAAAGTAGTGAAGAGTCTGTACAGGAATTTCGGGGTACGACGATCCAAGGATCAATTGAGGAAATGATCTCAAATTAAGGGAGCACGATCAGTATAGAAAGATCAAAAAAGTATGTATTTGTCGTGTGTTCCTATTAATATTGCATGCCGCACAATGTGTTTTTATTTATGGTGTTGTACATTTAAAAATGGCTACTTTCATGTTCATACGCACAGTAAGCGGTCGTAGTAAACATTGTTTGTTTCCTAAATAAATACGCTGTTTTCCCAGATACTTGATTAAATGCATTTGTTCATGTTATTTTTGAATTTAATAAAAGAGGTTTAGGACATTGTTGTCTAGATGTGTTTGAACCTAGAAGGAACAGCAAACTAGATTCAGTGTAATGTATGGAGATAACAGTCAGCAGCTGTTTACACATCTAGACTAGGTGCACTAGTGTGGGACACAAGAACAATCTTTTTAGGGTGTCAAACACAGGTACTTCATTGGATACTTGGGGGCCCAAAATAGGTAAGTATTCCAGCTTTAGTAAGGGCATAAATCATGTCTTCAGCTTGTAATTCTGCCCAAACAGACAATTGTACCCCACTTCCAAGCAATGTTTATCATTCACATTTGTTGCCTCAAATATCTATGTGCTAAGTATACCTTTTGTTTCATTCTCATAGGGGAGCAAAGAATCAGGAAATATGAGGTCACCAGGGACCCCTCACCTCCTGAACAAGGGGAACAGAGGTCACAACCAGACGAAGTAGATGAAGGAGAGGTGCTCGAGACTGAGACCACAACAGGTGAGTGTCTGACACCTCAGCATCAGGTAAGAAGAGATGTATGCTTGCATATTTATAATACATGGTGTGTTTTTTTAAATTTTTGGGTGATGTACAGGTTGTGGAAGAACAAATCAGATAATTTCACCAGTGACCGTGCCCAAAGGCTAATCCAGGACATCATGTGGTGCAGTCAGGATTTACACATTATCAAACAGAAAACTATGGATATTGAAGTAAAACTTAAGAACATGATTGATGTCCTTGGAAGAATTAAATTTTCCCAAAAATTGCCATTATTTAGTGTTTTTTTAGTACATTTTTACATTTTAAAAAAGCCTAATTTTGAAGATGCACACAGTATGTCAACATGTGCTATCTGCAATCAGGGGATATCAATGTACGCGTTTTGTGCCAGCAACCCCTTCCTCAAAACTCAAGTAGGTGAGAGGAAGGGGTTGCTCCCCCAAAACACGTCCATTTGTCCCCCCTGATGGGAGATAGCACATGTTGACATTAGGCATGGGATCAGAATGCAAATCCCCAGTTTGACTCCCAATTTGTGTTTATCTTCAAAATTATGCTTTTACAGGGGTGACTTCACCCCAGCTGTTGAAGGCAAGATCCACACATTTTGGACAATATAATGTGTGATCTTGCCTTTTAAAAGTTTTTCAATGTTGAACTTTGTAAGTTCCAGAGTTGTGTATGTTCTGTTTTTAAACATGGCTGTTTATGTAACCTTAAAACAAAAAAATATGTCGCTAACTCAAAATTTAATATTTTTTTTATAAAAAAAATGTTTTACAACACACATGTGAATGTGTATGGAGTAAAAGGATTTATACTCAACAATGTGTGGCTTCTTCTTTCAATGATCAATAACATTTTTTGTGTTTTAATTGGTGTTTACAGTGTCAATGGGTTTACATAATAATGTACAAACCACTTGGTACTACAAGTGCACTAGGAGAAGTCCGGCGTCAGGCTCAACTGTCACCACATAATTTGGGTTGTTTCTTTTCATAAAGTTATGCAGGATGCAACAAGATAAGATGATGTTGTTAAGTTTGTATTCCACCATATTAATGGCCAGAATCCCAAACGCATTCTCCACGACTCGTCTGGCTCTGGCCAGCCAGTAATTAAAAACCCTCTTCTCAGGGGTGAGGGTCCTCTGGGGGAATGGCCGTATGACATGGTTTCCCAGACCGAAAGCCTCATCTGCTATGAAGACAAATGGCAGTCCTTCGACGTTCTCCTCCGGGGGTGGCAATCCCAAGCCACCACTCTCCAGACATCGGTAAAACTCGGTCCGGGTAAATACTCCTCCATCCGACCATTCCTCCCCACGTCCACATATAGAAACTCATATGTCGCCGACACCACTGCCATCAACACAATACTATGAAACCCCTTATAGTTGAAATATTATGACCCCGAATGGGGTGGTGGGACGATGTGGACATGCTTCCCATTGATTGCACCTCCTCAGTTAGGAAAATCACACCGCTGGGCAAACTGGGAGGCCACAGTCTGCCATTCCTGTGGCGTTGAAGGAAACTGTGGAGTCAAAAAAAAAAAAATCGAATTAGTAATTTTGCACAGAAACATTACAAGCAGATTATACACAAACATTGGCCAACATCAGTATAACATCTCTTGTAAAGAGTATTTAAAAGCTAAAATATATGGTCCACTTATCATATTCATCACCCCCTCTGATGGCCCCTTGTAAATATTTTAGGGGGGGGGGGTATGTTTTGGAAAGGTAACCACCCTCTCCACTACGTAATGGAGTAATAAAGTAATGTGTGTTATTTTGGCCAGCTCCTCCTTAATTACACTATTGGCAGCCCACAGGACAGGTAATAAGAAGTGGCATCAAAACAAATTAATAAATGGAAGCACATTTGTAGATTCTGCAATTACCTATCAAGATAATAATAGGAGAATAAAAATTTAAACAGTAGCATTTGAAAGTATTGAGGCAGGCCCTTGCACTACATGCTTTGGAGAAATTCATCCATAAATCTGACCACAAAAGAGGTAGGTATAGTGTGTATTGGGTTTGGCAAAGTCAGCAGATAGAGGATTGCTATCAGCTGACTTATCGATTGGGGGGAGGGGGGTTCCAAATGATTTTGGAATCCCCAAAAAAGCCTCTGGCACGCTGCATGAATTTAAGGACAACAATACATTTGTAAACATTTTAAGGGGTTTTTAGGGTAAAGCATTACAATGGAACGGACAAAATACATTGTTAATTGACTAGACTATAGGAGTATATGGGCCTTAATAGCATGCTGGGGGGGGGGGGGGGTTAGTGAAGGCAAATATGCATGAAGGACAAAAAAGGAGCATACAAAAATCCAATATGCATGAGGACAAAGGAAATTCCCAGCTTATTACAATTATGTTAATTATAGAATGATGAAAGAAATACAATACATTAGCACACATTAAATACATAGAATATGATGTTAAAGGAGAAAACTTACCTTCATATAGTCCTTCTGCAGGACCTGAATGATGGCAGAACAGGTCTCTGGAATAATGATCCTCAGAGCCTGGGGGGAGATGCCTGTAGAGAACTTGAGGTCCTGAAGGATTCTCCCTGTCGCCAAGTAGCGCGACGTGGCGATGAGCCTCTGCTCCGGAGTGATGGCTTGCCGCATGCAGGTATCCTGCCTGGTGATATAAGGGGACAGCAAAGCCAGCAGACGGTGAAAAACGGGGTCCGTCATCCTGAGATAATTCCTGAAATCATCAGGATTATTCTCACGGATCTCACGCAGCAAAGGCATATGAGAGAACTGGTCACGCTGGAGCAACCAATGCTTGGTCCACAAACTCCTCCTCGTCCTGTTCATGGATTGGGCTTGTGTCAAAGTAAGAACCCAAACACTAAGCCCCCGCACAGCACGAACTCTATGACGAGTACGTACATGTAACATGGCTTCAAAATGGTCAACTGGTCAGAACGGACAACAGAAAGCACTGATAAACAGCAAGGCCTGAAAGAACGAAACGCAAATCAGCAACGAGCAGACAATAAGCACTGAAAATCAAAGCGTACTATACCAAGATATAGTCCGCAATGACAAACAAATGCGAACTGATTACATGCACTGATAGGCAGATATGCACCAACAAGCACAAACCGTAGAGCAAGAACGATCTGAAGCACAAGTCTGAAAAGCGTGAATCGTCTCTTACCAAACTTCTACTAAACACGCGATAAACACGAGATCAGCAGAAGGAGCCCAAAGGGTGCCGTACGTGGTGCTGAACTTCCCTTTTCCAGTCCCGTAGTACGTGGTGGACGTGACCGCGTTCTAAACTATCGGAATTTGGTGTGACCGTGTGTAGGCAAGACAGCTTGAGTGGAATTCCATCAGGAAAACCATCAGAGCTTCTTCCGACGAGAATTCCGATCGTGTGTACGCGGCATAAGCGTACCTGAATTCCTTTTCCAACCCTCTGATCCCAATTTCATTGTCAACGTTTTGCAAATAAAATGCATTCAAGTGGATCTGTTGTCGGTCTCTCAAGTTACTGGGCCATTACCACGGGACACCCCTAGATGTACAACGAGGAGAACAGACGGTAACGGTAAGCCTAAATCTAACCAGCAGCTCCTTCAGGGGTTAGTGCTACATGTAAAAGCCATACATCCTGCAACCAAGTCAGTATGGACAATTTGGCAACCTGCTGACCCAACAAGATCTACAGGCAGTGTCAGCTCACCAAGACGACACAGAAGAAACATTCAATGTAGTTTATACCAGGCTGACATTCTCAGGATTGTTTTTTTCAAAGTATTTCTTTCCAGTGAAAAGACATTGCAATATAAACCACCTAACTATCTGAAAGTCCCTTTATTTAGCAATGATGAAAATGAAACTAACTAGGGAAGGAGGGGCTGGGAGTGTCTGACTGTGTCTGACTAGAGGGCTTGTCTAGGAAATAGAAAGGGTGTAGAGAACATTCCAAGTGCAATACAATTAACAAAATAAACAGGTTGCTGTGGCATAACGGACCATGCCTGTGTTGGCAGAGCCACGTGTACTCTGGTTAACAGTTGAATAACCATACAGCAAAAGAAAAAAGTTCTCTTGTGGCAACTTCACCATGGTAGAGTCGATTTATTTTCTGAATGCTTCTATGAAAGTAATCGACAACACAGCTCCCCAAATGGGTCTTACAAATTCATGGACTAAACTGCCCTCTCCTAGCATTCCAGACTATACAGTTCTCTTTCTTACTGACACTGGACTTAAAGCAGAGTTCCACCCAAAAGTGGAACTTCCACTTTAAGCACTCCTTGCCCCCTGACATGCCACTTTTGGCATGTAATTTTTTTTGGGGGGGGGGGTTGGTACCTAGTTTTGATAGGTACCCAGCTCCCACTTCCTGCTCTTGTCACCTTGCCGCCTAGGCGGCTCCTCCTCTCCCACTACCTCTCTGCAATCTTCTGGGACACTAATGTTTGATTGTGTGTTTACTCCAGCACTTTTTTCCCCAAAAGTCAGACGGACCTAGAAATAAAACATGTTTCAAATCTGTCCGATGGACTCCTTGCGTGCAAACCGTTAATGTGTGTGCTAGTCCGACGGACCAAATACGATGCAAGGGCA
Organism: Lithobates pipiens; assembly: GCF_037356315.1. NCBI lineage: Eukaryota > Metazoa > Chordata > Amphibia > Anura > Ranidae > Lithobates > Lithobates pipiens. The sequence goes on along the minus strand of NW_027507685.1, from coordinate 50,060,372 downwards.
GCTACTGGCTATTGCACTTCCTTGTTTAGTCCCGTTTACGTCATCACGTTCAAAATGTATTTAGTCCGGTTGTGTGTGGCCAAGTCTGTTCATTCAGAAAGTCCGTTGGACCTCCGCGAAAGTCCGTCGGGAAGACCGTTGGACCTAGTCCATTGAAAGGTCTGGTTGTGTGTAGAGAGCACAGCGTGACTCGTGCATGAGCACCCAGCTGTGAAGCTGCAAGCTGCCACAGCCAGGTGCCCACTCTTGCAATGCCAGCGCCGCAGAGAGGCGGGGAGAGGGGTGAGGCTCCAGGCGGCCACATCGCTGGACCGTGGGACAGGTGTGTGTCTGTTTATTAACCACTTGCCGACCAGCCGCCACAGTTTTACTGCGGCAGAATGGCACGGCTGAGCGAAACAACGTTATGTAAGGGGCGCCTGACGGTGATTAACCACGATTGCTGGGGACACACCGAGAACCAGGATCTGTCTATGTAAACACACAGATCCCAGGTTCTCTGAGGGGAGAAGAGACTGATCGTCTGTTCATACAAAGTATGAACAGCGATCTGTCATCTTCCCTAGACACTCCCTTCAGTTAGAACACAGAGAAGGAACACATTTATGATTTCTGTATAAATGCCAATGGTCCCAAAAATGTGTCAAAAGTGTCGGATGTGCCATTATGTCGCAGTCCTGATAAAAATCACAGATCACCGCCATTGCTAGTTAAAAAAAATAATAATAATAATAATAAAAATGCTATAAATCTATCCCCTATTTTGTAGACGCTATACCTTTTGCGCAAACCAATCAATATACGCTTCTTGTGATTTTTATTACCAAACATATATGTAGAAGAATACATATCGGCCTGAGAAAAAAAATTAGGTTTTTAAAAAAAAAATTGGGGATATTTATTATAGCAAAAAAGTAAAAAAACGTGTTTTTTTTTCAAAATTTACGCTCTTTTTGTTTATAGCGCAAAAAATAAAAACCGTAGAGATGATCAAATACTACCAAAAGAAAGCTCTATTTGTGGGGAATAAAGGTCATCAATTTTGTTTGGGTGCAGCGCTGCACAACCGCACACTTGTCAGTTAAAGAGACGCAGTGCCGAAACACAAAAAACAGCCCTGTCATTCAGCAGCCAAATTTTCCGGGGCTGAAGCATTTAAAAGTCAGCAGCCACACTTTTTGTAGCTGCTGACCTTTAATAAAGTTACAAATGGATAGCATATCACCCATATTTCTCAGGTGAGAGATATGGATGAGGTCTCCTAAGTCCTGTTATGTTAGGAGGCCCTTTGCTCCACATGGACTATCAGTGACGCCATCTCTTTGTCTCAATTTCACAGAGGAGACATGCTTGATAGTCCCAGGGGGAGTATAGCTAATGATGCCACATTCACAGTTTTGGGGATACCAGACCCTGACTATGCACTATCTTCACATTCGCCAGCTCCATGGAGAAAACCAAGGCATGACCTCTCACCCTCCGGGTCTCCTCTCATATGCTGCACCATGGGAATCCACAATTCACAGAGAGGACAGGCCACACAAGGAACTCGTCAGAGCTGAAGCTTAGTTAAACGTTTTTCTGGGGCACAGCTTCAGGAACATAACTTACCTGCAATAAAGTCTATCTCACATCCTGCAGTCTGTTTCGTACTATCAAAATCTTCTCCTCGGTAAAGTCGCCAGGTCCTCCTCACAGCACTGAGTTTACAGTAAGAAGCAGTCAGCAGGACATAGGATTCATTTTCATTACAAGTTATTTACCTAAACTTCAGATGAGGTCAACTCTCAGCCTACTCTGATCTCTCCTTCTGCCAGACTGACTGCCGCGTGCTTGTCCTCCCTCTGCCAGTTCTAACTAGATTGTTACAGAGACATATTCCATTTCTTAACACGAATAGTGTCTAAATGTTTGGTACAAATACATAAGAGCATTATATTGTGCTTTATCTGCCTATAGTTCAGATTCAATTGCAAAGTATACAAGACTGCAACCATGCTGCTGTTCTGCTAATTCCAATAGATAATCAGATGACATTCCCTATAGCAGTGATGGCAAACCTTGGCACCCCAGATGTTTTGGAACTACATTTCGCACGATACTCATGCACTCTGCAGTGTAGTAAAGCATCATGGGAAATGTAGTTCCAAAACATCTGGGGTGCCAAGGTTCGCCATCACTGCCCTATAGGAATCCTGAGTTGCAACTAGACATCATTGCCTTGGATGCCAAAGCACCTTGTCAGACATCATTCAGAGACTCATTAACAACACATTCTTGTCAGGCTAGGCTGCCGCTGACATTTGATTACTGGAGCAAAATATGTCATTTACAGGCATCCCTTTAAAATAGTAATGTTACTTCTGTAGATATGAAACATTTATTAGCATTTGGCATTGTTATAAAAAAACAACTCACTTTGCACACATACAAAAACGCGGAGGAGTCCAGAGCCAAAACTTGAAAATATTAGCAACGCAACTGATATATAAGGCCCCATACACACTATTAGATTTTCTGCAAATGTTTGTCTTTACCAAAACCATATAATATGAGGTTAAACCTTAAGAGCTTCTATTTGTATGCAATCAGGCAGGCCCTTGCACTACATGGTTTTGGTAAATCTGAAGACAAAAATCTGCAGAAAATCTAAGGCTACAGATTAAGGCGCGTTGGCGGTAAATAAATATAGCGCCACTTTACTGTCATTTTATTAGTGGTTTTAACCCCCGCTAGAGGCCGAAAAAAGGTTAAAACTGCTCACATAGCGCCATTGCAGCGGCGCTATGCTGGCAGTTTAGCGGCGCTGCCCCATTGTTTTCAATGGGAAGGGGCGCTTTAGGAGCGATGAATACACCGCTCCTACAGCACTCAAAAGCTGCGGCTTGCAGGATTTTTTGTACTGTCCTGCAAGCACACCGCTCCAGCGTGAAAGCCCTCAGAATTTCACACTGCAGACACAGGAGAGGCACTTTACAGGCGGACTTTTTAGCGCTGTATCTCCTGCAAAGCGCCTCAGTGTGAAAGTAGCCTAATAGTGTGTATGGTATCTAAGAATCTTTAATCGTTCTCTTCATTCCTCCCAAGACCTCCTGCTCTCTAGTTCCCTTTTCATCTCCTCTCATACTCGCCTCCAGGACTTCTCCCTCGCTCATCTTTTGGAATTCCGTACCCAAATCTGTCCAACTATCTCCTACTCTATCCTCTTTTAGGCGATTCCTGCAAACCTTTCTCTTCTGGGAAGCCTATCCTGCCTCCACCTAACAACTGTACTTTTATTTTCCCCATCCCCACAGTTATTACCTTTTGTATCACTTGACCCTCCCTTCTAGATTGTAAGCTCTAATGAGCGGTGCCCTGCAATTCCTCCAGTATTGAATTGTATTGTGTTGTAAATGTATGGTTTTCCCTAGCGTTGTAAAGCATTGCGCAAACTGTTGGCGCTATATAAATCTTGTATAACAATAATAAAATAGTATACACTATTAATATTTCATATTTCATGTTCACATGCTGGAAAAAAGAATCAAATGTTTCTGATAATTACTGTATATTGGTAATTAAATAAATAAACTGCATTGTTGAGATACACTTACCAATCCACGCTTCTTTGCCCTGCCGGTGAAAGCCTGAATGGACAAAGTGATGGTTTCATGACCCTGTGCCATGTTAACAAATATTTATATTGTCTAAACCAGCAGTAAAAGCACTTTAAAACAAACTCTCACTCACCTACGTAGCTATAACCTTTGTGAGAAAATTCAACTGGAAAATTCACAATAGATGTACTGAATCTTTGTAACCTGCCAACCCTCTTATGTAACCACACGGCTGAGGTTTTCAACCTATTTGTTAAAATGTCTGTATATAGCACTACAAAACATACAGTGCACACTCCACATGTCTTTCTTCAGACAGGAAATAGGAAACTTTTTTTTTATTACAGGGAAAAGAGATGGAGTTTAACCATAGAGCAGCTACAAATTTATAAACGCTGCCATCTACTGGTTGAAGAATATATCTCTACTAAATACTGATGTACAGATATTGGTGTACACAGGCTATTACATTATGGTTTGCTCCCCAGAGCACAAATACATACAGAGCCTTGCAAAAGTCTTCACCCCCCTTGGCATTTTTGTTGACTCACAACCTGGAATTAACATGGATTGTAAGAGGATTTGCATCATTTAATTTACAAAACATACCCACAACTTTGAAGATTTTTTTTTTTATTGTGAAGCAAACAACAAATAGGACAAAATAACAGAAAAAGTCAATGTGTATAACTATTCACCCCCCTAGTCAATACTTTCTAGATCCACCTTTTGTGGCTCTCACAGCCCCACATCGCTTTGGATAAGTCTCTATGAGATTGCCACATCTTACCACTGGGATTTTTGCCCATTCCTCCTTGCAAAAGTGCTCCAGCTCCTTCAAGTTGGATGGTTTGTGCTTGTGAACAGCAATCTTAAATCTGACTACAGATTTTCTATTGGATTGAGGTCTGGGCTTTGACTAAGCCATTCTAACACATTTACATGTTTCCCCTTAAACCACTCAAGTGTTGCTTTAGCAGTGTGTTTGGGGTCATTGTCCTGCTGGAAGGTGAACCTCCATCCTAGCCTCAAATCACACACAGAGTGGTACAGGTTTTGCTCAAGAATATCCTTGTATTTAGCACCATCCATCTTTCCCTCAATTCTGACCAGTTTCCCAGTCCTGACTGCTGAAAAACATCCCCACAGCATGATGCTGCCACCACCATGTTTCACTGTGGGTATGGTGTTCTTTGGGATGTGATGTGTTGGGTTAGCGTTTTCTTTGATGGCCAAAAAGTTAAATTTTAGTCACATCAGACCAGAGCACTTTCCTCCACCCATTTTGGGAGTCTCCCACATGCCTTTTCACAAACTCAAAACGTGCCATTTTGTTTTTTGAAACCAATGGCTTTCTGAAAGTAATGGCTTTCTTGTGGTCACTCTGCCATAAAGCCCAACTCTATGGAGTGTACGGCTTATTGTCCTCCTATGTACAGATACTCCAGTCTCTGCTGTGGAACTCTGCAGCTCCTTCAGGGTTACCTTAGGTCTCTGTGCTGCCTCTCTGATTAATGCCCTCCTTGCCCGGTCTATGAGTTTTGGTGTGCGGCCATTTCTTGGCAGGTTTGCTGTTGTGCCATGTTCTTTCCATTTGGTTTGATAGATTTGATGGTGCTCCTAGGGATCATCAAAGATTTGGATATTTTTTATAACCTAACCCTGATTTGTACATCTCACCAACATTGTCCCTTACTTGTTTGGAGAGTTCCTTGGTCTTCATGTCAGTATTTGATTAGTGGTGCCTCTTGCTTAGGTGTTGAAGCCTCTGGGGCCTTTAAAAAAAAAAAAGGCGTGTATATGTAATGACAGATCATGTGACACTTAGATTGCACACAGGTGGACATCATTTCACTAATTATGTGACTTCTGAAGGTAATTGGTTGCATCAGAGATTTTTATGGGCTTCATAACAAAGGGGGTCAATACATACGCACATGCCAGTTATCAGTTTTTTATTTCTGAAAAATAGTTTTATGTATATATTTTTCTAATTTTACTTCACCAAATTAGACTATTGTGTTCTGATCCATCACATATAATTCAGAAAAAAAAAGGCTAAAACTAAACTAAAGGCTGTAATGTAACAAAATAGGTAAAAAGCCAAGGGGGTGAATACTTTTGCAAGGCACTGTATGCATGTATATCAGTAGAGCAGTGGACGGTGTCAGCACAGAGATTGGTGTCGGTAGTTTTTATTTTTTATTTTTTACAACTTTTTTTTAGAAGGCCCATTGGGGGACTTGTTAAAAATATCAAGGGTCTAAACAGAGAGAAAGGGACTGAGGACAGAGCTTCCCCAATCCCTTTTTCTGCAGCCTCAGAGGTTCATTCCCAAACCGAAGCATAGTAAATAGTTTACTATGATTTAGTAAAGAATGAACGCAGGAGAGATCAGTACAGATCACTCACTGTGTTCATTCATTCATCCATCCTGAATCATCCCCCACAGCAGTGGGTGGGAGAGGAGGGAAGCTGGCAGCACTGCATTCGGGAGACAAGGGGCACCAGGAAGTAGGGGGAATCGGCACTGCACAGGTTGATTAGGGTGTGCCCAGGCACACCTGGCACACCCTGTGCGCACGACTACAGTAGTTGTTGCACAAAATACATGAACATTTTATTCCAACATCATTATAAACTGACTGGGCTGGAACCTGATTTTGAGAGCCTTTGTTGTGATCTTTAAGAATTATTAACTTCACAGTACAAGTAGCTAGAAAGGTCAGAGATGGCTTGTTTTAAAGCTCTTTCACTACTTGTTAACATTATGGCAATGTGAATATGACTATTTCCATAGTCTGAACCCAGGGGAACTTTATGGGGAATAGGGCTACTTTAAGCTTTGAATTTATTCGTTTTCTCTATCTATCTGTGTCCCAGAAGGTCATATATTCTGGAGTTAAGGGCCACACATTTCCAGCTACAGCTTGCTGTAGTAGTGTGACTTCAAATATATTTTCAACTGTGCACAGCTAAAACCACATTTTTTTTTTTTTTTTTTTTTTTTAATATAAGCAACGGAAACATTTTTTCTTTTTGCTGAATAGATTAATGGAGTGCTGAGGGATTTTGGTATTGTTCAAAAAAATGTAATAAAAATGCACACACCAATGTCTGCTGCTCAGTGTTTTTTTTTATTTGGATCCCCAGAATGTGATTTACAGTACTGTGCTTAGTCAACTGACTTAGTATCTGCAGATGTCGAGGAGGGAGCTGTATGAAAAATATTCTTTAATAAAGGTTATAAACAAGGATGAAGGTCACATGAAGAGCTGGGTCATACAAGCCGCTGCACTAATGTGCGGTACGGTGGAGCTGAGATCAGTGCAATGATGATGCACTGAGCTCGGCCCATCGCACTTTCTTTTTTTTTTAAAATAAACTTTATTGAAATGTCAGACAGACATCTCATAAAGTTAAGTTGCCGGCTGCGTGGTGTGAGACAGTGGATTGCCTCGCTCTTTGCTGCGCTGATAAATGCAGTACTATTTTCCAGCGCTCCATGCCACATCGCCACAACACAGTGCTGTGAACCGGGCACTTAGCAGACAAGGCATTTTGCCTTGTCCATGCGGTAGGACAGCGCTGAAATAGCCGCCCAATGCAGTCTCACCCCATGTGGTATGAACCAGGCCTTGAGGAACACAGAAGTGTGGACTAAACCAAATGACTCTTCAGACCCTGTGTTTTGCAGGCCTTCAGCAGGAATCAGAAACATAGCAGGTGTCCCCTGTTACCACTCACCTGAACAGGTTCTAAGAAGGAAATAATTGGCATAGCAAATGCACTTGTTACATGACCATAAGTCTATGCAATGTCTTTTAAAATAAGCCTGGAAATACACTCTAGTTTAAAGAAATCTATTCATGGTTGTATTCATCAAGTGGAAGAAAAGTCTAACTATAACTTGCTCACTCTCCCTCCTCCTACCTATCCGGTATAAAAACTATCTGTGTATGTATGGTACCTGTTTTTATTTCTGTAATCCTGTAGCTTTGGCTCCCCTGTGTAACGGAACACATTAAAAACGCCTGTAAATTCCCAAAGACATAATGTAACCCTTAGGCTCCCATGGATCAGCCATTGTTCATGCTCCCTTCTCTCCCCTGCAGCAGCCACTCTCTAACACAGGGGAGCAGGAGCTGTAGGATCATGTGACCAAACTGCAGTGGATTAAAAATAGGTAAGTACACAGATCTTTTTTTTTTTCTATGCAGGATAGGTAGGAGTGGTGGGGACATTTTTAACCTGTTCCAGTTTAGCATTTTGACGGCCGAGCTGGACTTTTTTCGTTCATGGTGGAAAACATACAATGCAGGCGCAATTTGTCACCGGCTGTGTCTACCGGACAAAGCCGATGACTGATCAGTGTACCGGCCTGCTACAGGTACCATGTGAGCGCCGTGACCAATCACAGCAGATCACAAGAGAGTTGTAAACAATGAATGGCTTCCTTTAATGCTCATCATTGTTATAATTGTGTTAGCTGTGATTGGTTACAGGAGCCCTCCTCCGCCTTCGGCAGTCAAATGAAATGCAGCCAGTCACCGGCCACTTATGGGGATGCTAGTTGCTCCACCCCCCTCGGCCATGCACACCCATACTACTGATGCCCATAATATTTACTAGTGCCGCACTACAGCAAGACAGCCGTATTTGTGCCGAAGGCGGTCGCGGGAGAAGTCTGCGGGACTCTGTAGGACGGGTCGGGGGGGGTTTCATGCCGCCCCCTGGAAAGTGCCGCCCTAGGCCTGGGCCTTGTTGGCCTAGGCGAAAACACAGCACTTCTCCAGTTATATGATGACGCTGTACTGCACTGGTGACAGTATGTGTAAAAAAAGAAAATGGTGAAATTCGTTTTTTAATTTCTTAATTTTCCAAAGAATTATGACAAAAAATTACAACTTAAAAAAACTTACCATGCCTCTTGGGATTTGGGATCTCACTAAGGAAAATATAAGGAGCGCAGAAAAACACAGTAAAAATTGATTTACTAAAAAATAGATTACAGGGCCATTAGGTAGTGGATGTATAGGCATTATTTTTCAAGAATAAGGAGGATATTATTAATGTCACTTTAACCAAAAGCTCTCTCCTGTAATACACAGCCTTTCTGCATATCCTTTTCTTTTATATTCCAAGTCAAACTAGTACAGGAATGTATATTTTCTTTTCTACTGAACAGCAGTTCTCCAGCTATAAGCACATAAACATCACTGAAATCTGAGAATTGCTTATCTAGTTAGCTTATCGTTATGAAAATAACAATTACTGCAAAAAGCTGTATACAGATGTTGTATGTACAGATCAGATAAGTCGGATGCATACAAGTGTACATACTTAGTATGCTCTGCTCTTAGTTTTAATTTCATAAATGCATACATTCCCACTTCTTTTATGTTTGTAGCCATGCCCCAAGTGAGCACATCCTTCACATTTTTGTAAATATTTTATTATTTTTCATATGACAACACTGAAGAAATTACACTTTGCTACAATGTAAAGTAGTGAGTGTAGAGCTTGTATAACAGTGTAAATTTGCTGTCCCCTCAATATAACTCAACACACAGCCATTAATGTCTAAACCACTGGCAACAAAAGTGAGTACACCCCTAAGTGAAAATGTCCAAATTGTGCCCAAAGTGTCAATATTTTGTGTGGCCACCATTATTTTCCAGCACTGCCTTCTTGGGCATGGAGTTCACCAGAGCTTCACAGGTTGCTACTGGAGTTCTCTTCCACTCCTCCATGGTGACATTACAGAGCTGGTGTATGTTAGAGGCCTTGCACTCCTCCACCTTACGTTTGAGGATGCCCCACAGATGCTCAATAGGGTTTAGGTCTGGAGACATGCTTGGCCAGTCCATCACCTTTACCCTCACCTTCTTTAGCAAGCAGTGGTCATCTTGGATGTGTGTTTGGGGTCATTATCATGTTGGAATACTGCCCTACAGCCCAGTCTCCGAAGGGAGGGAATCATGCTCTGCTTCAGTATGTCACAGTACATGTTGGCATTCATGGTTCCCTCAATGAACTGTAGATCCCCAGTGCCAGAAGCACTCATGCAGCCCCAGACCATGCCACTCCCACCACCATGCTTGACTGTAGAAAAGACATACTTGTCTTTGTACTCACCTTGTTGCCGCCACACATGCTTGACACCATCTGAACCAAATAAGTTTATCTTGGTCTCATCAGACCAAAGGACATTCATCCATGTCCTTAGTCTGCTTGTCTTCAGCAAACTGTGTTCAAGCTTTCTTGTGTATTATCTTTAGAAGCCCTCATACCTCTATTTCACAAAGGCAACCTCTGGATAGGACACTGAGCACGTACATTGAACTTCTTTGGTCGACCATGGCGAGGCCTGTTCTGAGTGGAACCAGTCCTGTTAAACTGCTGTATGGTCTTGACCACTGTGCTGCAGCTCAGTTTCAGGGTCTAGGCAATCTCCTTATAGTCTAGGCCATTCTTATGTAGAGCAACAATTCAGATCCTCAGAGAGTTCTTTGCCATGAGGTGCCATGTTGAACTTCCAGTGACCAGTATGAGAGAGTGAGAGGGATTACACCAAATTTAACACACCTGCCCCCCATTCACACCTGAGACCTGTAACACTAAGGTGTCACATGACACAGAGGAGAGAAAATGGCCCAATTTGGACATTTTCAATTAGGGGTGTACTCACGTTTGTTGCCAATGGTTTAGACATGAATGGCTGTGTGTTGCGTTATCTTGAGGGGGCAGCAAATGTACACTGTTATACAAGCTGTACACTCACTACTTTACTTTGTAGCAAAGTGTAATTTCTTCAGTATTGTCACATGAAAAGATATAATAAAATATTTACAAAAATGTGAGGGGTGTGCTCACTTTTGTGAGATACTGTAGGTCCAGAGCATCTCCCCCTCAAGGGAAACCCTCTGTCTACAGGATCCCCAGCTCCAGACGGAGATAGATAGACAGCTGTCCCATCCTGAAGGGTCCTGCAAAACAGACAAACAACATCCTATCCTTTCGACTACCTGTACACTTTGCAAAATTCCTGTCAGAAGGGGGTTATAGGCCCGCTTACAGAAATAACATCACAACCAAACACATGGTTTACTTCAAATTAAATCATTCACCTGTGGTTCTGTCAGAAGAGGTTAATAGGCCTCCTGAACATTGGGGAAGAAACACATGTTTAGCAAAAAAAGTACTTTTTTTTGGAGTTCCTGATGGGAGGGACCCCTCCCAGAATTGGTTTAGGAAACAGACCTCACCCTAGTTTCTTTGTAACAGGAAAGGGTCCTTCTATTGGTCACAACAGGGTGGCAGGCCGGTCTAATCCTGCAAAGTCAGGAAAGAAAAACACATTCTCACTGCAACTCCTCAGCAGTCCATGTGAGCACTTTTACAACAGTTGTACCTCAAACAGTCCTCCTCAAGCATTAAAGTGCAGGTCAGGCAACCTCTTCCTGTCACCCTCTTCCTTCCTGATGGAAACAGAGTGACTTTTCGTAGGCTGTCCCATCCTGGCAACCATCACTCTGGCCTTGTAGATAGACCTCCCCAACCGCCATTCCTTCTGAATGTCCTCAAAGCGGGCCCAGGTCTCCTCACACTCTGGCGCCCACAGCGGCTTAGGGACGTGAAGGTACTCCCAAACCGAGTCATCCTCCCACTCTCCCCGTGAGTTCTCGATGATGTCCATGGTTTCAGGAGAGACATAGGGAAAGTCCAGACCCTACTCCAGAGCAACTCTCCTTTGAACTTCCTGCTGAAACTGGGAAAACCTGGGCAGTTCTCTAGGTTTTTCTTTCCCGAGCAGGAAGCAGGCATCAGGGGACCTCTTCACCCACTGCCTGTAAGTGGGAGCTCTGGTCTGGGTGGTGGAGGGTCTTTGGACAAACAGTTGTCTGCTACTGACAACTTCAACAAGGTTCTTGTGGCTCCTTAGGGTTCCCCAGCAAAGCCTGGCTCCTCTCCTCCCTCAGATGGTACTTCCAGGACCTGGGAACCTCCCGTCTCCCATTCCTCCTCCGAGCAGCTGTCAGGAGATGACCCTTCTGCTAATCTCTCCAGGGACCCGAACTCTGCTAGCAGTCTGGGGATCCCAAATCTATGGCCCTGCCTCCGTATTCCCCTTCCAGCTCACCTGAGGGCAGTCCTCCTTCCAACACTGGCTCCTTCCAGTCAGCTGGCATTTCAGGGACATCTGGCTCCTGCTTGGCAGTACTCACAGTTACCAGGTCCCCGACCAGGCCACAAGCCACAGCACACTCCTCTTCTCCTTTGTCGCTTCTCTTCACAGGGGTGTTACCAGGTTCACACTCTACCTCACCTTTCCATTGTGATTCTAGGCCCACTCTGGGCTTTCGGGATGTCCGTGGCTCCTGAGTGCAGGTCCACGTTGTAATACTATGGATAATGCTGGTTGCATGCAACCCGGGTGAGCGGTTCACCACAATGATTGCACCAGATTCAGGCACTAACCACCCCATTCAGTATCCGGCACTCTGGGCACAGCAGGCATAATAGCTCAGTGCAGCAACTAGAAGCAGATGGCCACTGACTTCTACGGTTGTTGCAGGTAGCAACAATAAAGTGTATGGCCTATGTCTCACAGAAGGGAACATTCTTAACACAGTCCCACCCGTAGGCTTACCCCGATCACCCCAGGTAACAGTAGACAATTCCAGGCACATTTTACTGTAACAAGCAGGAATTTGGATCAATAGTTCACAATATCCAGCAATGGCAGAATGCTGGAAATATTTATAATCCATGTGCGTGGTTGCTTGTCGTGGTTGCCAAGGGTGATAACACATGGTAAACAATACCTGAGTTGCAGGATTGGTACAAGTGTCCATCCAAGGCATAGTTGGGGCAACTGGGTGAGCAGGCAGCAATAAAATTTTACTTGAAGGCAGCTCCCGCTGGTTGCTATGGACAACGACACGTGTTACTATAGGACTGAACAGCAAGCAGACTACATATGTCCTACCCCAAAGCTTAATTCCTCAACTGGTAGTGGAACAAAGCGCAGTTCCCCCGGCTCGATCAACCTTGGTTGCTAGGGGCAGCGGCTGGCAGGTTAATCATGAACAGGTGATCTCCCAAATGTAGCCATGCCTCAGTAAGTGTTGCTGAATATTGTGGTTCACCTGTCACCCTTGCATTCATTTCTAAGACACTCAGAGACACAGAACAGTCCATAAGCTTTGCTTTCTTTTTGTTTGTTTTTATTGAGGGGATTTAACTTGAATTGAAATGAGAAATTATGGGATGCCCAAAAACATTTAGTGTAACTCGCTTGGGACTAGATACACTCCAGTCTTCTCTCCAGCACAACTCTTGCTTAGGACGTCTTTCCCTTAGTCCTCCATCACTTCCCTTGCTGCAGACCATTACTCCTCCAGAACTCCATTAGCTGCAGACCCTTACTCCTCCAGCACTTCACTTGCTGAAGGCTCCCAGACTAGCTAGCATCACATGGTTGGGACTGACACTAACTCAGCCAGGCCTCAGTGAATTGCCTTTTGTGGGCAGGGACCCCGGGCCCATATGATGTAGGAATAGTTACAGTGCTAACTGTCCTCAGCTCGGCTACTGATCCCAGTAAACCTTCTTCAGGCCCTGCCAGCCCCCCCTGGCTGCAGCTGCCTCTTTGCCAGTGTGAACACATACAGTGCCTTGAAAAAATTATTCATACCCCTTAAAATTTTCCACATTTTGTCCTGTTATAACCAAAAACCTAAATATATTTTATTGGGATTTTATGTTATAGACCAGTGGTTAAGGTTTCGCCATCACTGTTATAGACAAACACAAAGTGGCACATAATTGTGAAGTGGAAGGAAATTATAATTTTTCAAATCTTTTACAAATAAATATGTGAAAAGTGTGGCGTGCATTTGTATTCAGCCCCTCCGAGTCAATATTTTGTAGAACTACCTTTCGCTGCAATTACAGCTGCAAGTCTTCTTGGGTATGTCTCTACCAGCTTTGCACATCTAGAAAGTGACATTTTTGCCCATTTTATTTTTGCAAAATAGCTCAAGCTCTGTCAGATTGGATGGAGAGCATCTGTGAACAACAATGTCTTGCCACAGATTCTCAATTGGACTTTGACTGGGCTATTCTAACACATAAATATGCTTTGATCTAAACCATTCCATTGTAGTTCTGGCTGTATGGACACTGTACATATGTACATATGTCTGTATGGACATTGTAGTTCGTTGTCTTGCTGGAAGATGAACCTCCGCCCCAGTCCCAAGTGTTTTGCAGACTCTAACATATTTTTTTCTCCTGTATTTGGCACCATCTATCTTCCCATCAACTCTGACCAGCTTCCCTGTCTCTGCTAAAGAAAAGCATCCCCACAACATGATGCTTCCACCAACATGTTTCACAGTGGGGATGGTGTATTCAGGGTGATGTGCAGTGTTCGTTTTCTGCCACACATAGCGTTTTGCTTTTAGGCCAAAAAGTTAAATTTTGGTCTCATCTGACCAGAGCACCTTTTCCACATGTTTGCTGTGTCCCCCACAAACTGGGGGACATAGCAAACTGCAAACGGGACTTCTTATGGCTTTCTTTCAACAATGGCTTTCTTCTTGCTACTCTTCCATAAAGGGCAGATTTGTTTAGGGTACGGCTAATAGTTATCGTGTGGACAGATTGTCCCACCTGAGCTGTGGATCTCTGCAACTCCTCCAGAGTTACCATGGGCCTCTTGGCTGCTTCTCTGATCAATGCTGTCCTTGCCTGTCAGTTTAGGTGGATGGCAATGTCTTGGTAGGTTTGCAGTTGTGCCATACTCTTTCCATTTTCGGGTGATGGATTGTTGAATGGATTGAGTCTATCACATAAATAAAATAACAAGTAGATTTTTGGTTGTAACTTGACAAAATGTGGAAAATTTCAAGAAGTATGAATACTTTTTCAAGGCACAGTACATAGAGATTAAAGGGAAGCCTTTTTCTTGAGCTTTTCAGGCGGTTTAAACGCTTGAAAAACTACCTCAGTGTGAAAGCAGCCTTAATGTAATGTACCTAATAACAACTTAGTACATAAACCATAGACATCAGGTTCACATTAAAGTCTTAGATCCAATAGTGCATAACCCTTCACATGCCTTCACCATCCATTGCCATGAATGTCTCCATCATCACAATGCACTTACCAGAGCAAAAGACCTTGCATTACAGAGGTCAAATCACATAAATCAATGACATCCTCCAGGCTGGTGGCTCACGGAATCCAGCTCTGTTTGAAAGGCATCCACTCTCATACGAAGGAGGACTGCTATCATAATGAAACAAACTCTTCTATGCTTCCAGTACTCATCAGCATTCATCACTCCAAAAGAAAGGAGAAAAGGGAACCCCATAGTGTACTAAGCTTGGATGCCTTTATTTAAATAAGTAAAATTATACTTACAATTGAGAGAACATTAAAAACACGTAAACATTATACCTCCGGACCTTTCTGGCATGATGGCGTTACCTCTAGTGGCTCTGCCCTGATGCTCTTTGTCCACAGTACTCCCACGGAGGATTTCCATGTGAATTTTTATGCACTATTGGATCTACTATTCACAAGTGGATAAATGCACTATTATTATTCGTTATTAATGGATTTATGATTTATTGCTATATGGGATTTTTTTATGTTTTTAAATGGGTATGCAATAGCGCAACACACCTAATAGGAGGAATAGAATGGGATTGTACACCCCATTAACACACACCATACCATTAAGAACATACCTAAAATATAAAATAAACACACAAGGATTGTGGAAAAGTTTAGGCCATGGACCCTTTATTGTGTTTAAAACTATTTTAATTATGAAATGAACTTTAATCTTTAATACCAAAGAGAACTGCTGTTAACCATTAACAGACCAACATTCTTAGTCACTTAGACTCAAGCAGCAATATCTTATACCAATCAGCGTACCAACCACTGTCCACCCACAAGGTGGGCGACATTACCCATATAAAGAGGGACCGCAACAAGAGGAAATAACAAAGGGGAGGGAGGGTGGGAGAGCAGATCAAAAGATCCAAAAGGAAGGCTGAGGAGAATCCAGAGGGGAGTCCAGCTGAGAGACTTGAGGTAAATGCTGACTCCGCCCAGTGACAGGAGAGGATATAAATAAAAGGTTATACTCATTGGCTAGGTGTTTCCCGCAAAAGGATTTGTCACCAATCCAGTGCTCAACAGCTGAGGTAAATCTTCCTAGCAACAGCAGGCAGCTTGTCATCTGAAACACAATACATAAAGAACCAGTAAAGCAGCCAAAGAGAGTCATGTACATAACAATCACCATAGCCCTCTATTCATGGCCCTGACATTCTTTGTATACCAAGGTATTGGAGGTACTTGTGTAGCTGGCGGCTCCTGAAGAGCACGCGCTATGCGTTTTTCAAAGTTAAAGTTATGCCTGAACGGCAGTTTGGTTTGGGTACAATTGTCTAAATTTAGACTTCAGCATCAGTCTGACTGGACTGAGAGATGTTCAGCCTGGCCACAGGGGGCGCTGTCTCTTCTGGCAGGCATGGAACTACGGTCTGGTTAGGTGCTTAAGTTACTCTCTCTCGGAGCCCACCCAGTGGGAGTGGCGCTCTCGCTGTGCTTTCTGGGAGAGGGTATTTAAGATGCAGATGTCACGTGGTTCGGGGTTCCGGTCCAGAATGATGTACTGACTTCATGGTCCTGGTCCTCCTGACCAGCCCCCAGGAAGGCTATGGCCTGGGGTATGGATCCACCCGATTTTGATGTCTCGGGGCTGGCTAGCCCGAGGCAAGGAAACTAAAGGAGGATTCTGAGGTGGTTGGGTGCCGTCTTCGGTTTGGGAGAGACCCAGTGACTTTAAGCATTCCAGTGGAGCACTCTTCAGAAGAAGAACACGTACAGGTTGGTTTCTTAGTAAGAGCCTGGAAGGGCTGAAGTACCCAAGAGAATCCGGTCTCATGTATATCGCCAAGCTGGCTGAAAGATCCAGGTATCCTACGAGTGTTCTTCAAGTTTAGTTTCCTTACATGTTCTACAACAACGTATGTGGCAGAGACATTATCTTGTATGTTCTACAACAACGTCTGTGGCAGAGACTTGTTCCTGAGTAAGCACCTTGTTGGCTGCTAGGCCTTGTGAGAGAAGGACTGTCCAACTTGAGTGAACATAGAGTTGCGAATGGCTATTCTCTGGATGCAGTCAAAGTAAGCAAGTTCTTCAACATTTTGACTTTGACACTAATGCCGTGTACACACGATCAGACTGTCTGGTGGACTTAGCCCGGCGGACAAACTGCCAGACTTTGAAGCAGAGGTCCGCCAGACTTTCCGAACGAGCGGACCTGCCCACACACAACCGGACTATGGCGGGAGTCTGCCGTACTTTTAAAAATGAACGGACTTACCCACACCTGGAGGAAAGTCCGTTCATTTTAAATGCGGCTCCAGGTAGCCGGGACTAGCAAAGGAAGTCAATGTTGCCACCTTCGGTGGCGGGATTGACGCGTCACTGGCCCCGTCCCCTGGTATGGAGTTAAAGGGGAAGCCCTACGCCGAAAAAACGTGTGGGGGTCCCCCCCAAGGTCCATATAAGACCCTTATCTGAGCACGCAGCTGGCCGGTCAGGAAAGGGGGTGGGGACAAGCCCCCCCTCCTGAGCCCTACCAGGCCGCATGCCCTCAACATGGGGGGTGCTTTGGGGTTGGTTTTCAGTTTAGCTCATGGATGGCATTGTGTCTCAGGGCTCTTTTGAACACTGAAAACAATCTTGGACGCCTGTGATAATTAGATTGCCAGGTGAGCCCAATTAAAGGAAAAACTACTAAAGGAGGGTGTTCCACATTATTAAGCAGAGCTCCATTTTCAAGCAATATGGGGGCAAAAAAAGGATCTCTCTGCTGCCAAAATAAGTGAAATAGTTCAATGCCTTGGACAAGGTATGAAAACATTAGATATTTCACAAAAACGTAAGTGTAATCATCGCACTATTAAAAGATTTGTGGCTGATTCAGAGCACAGGCGGGTTTCGTGCAGATAAAGGCACATTGAAGATTCCAGATCCATGCATCGGATCAAGAAAGCAGCTGTTAAAACATCATTACATAGCAGCAAACGGATATTTGAAGCTGCTGGTGCCTCTGGAGTCCCACAGACATCAAGGTGTAGAGTCCTCCAGAGTCTTGCAACTGTGCATAAACCTTCCATTCGGCCACCACTAACCAATGCTCACAAGCAGAAACGGCAGCATTAGGCAGAAAAATACATGAAGACTAATTTGCAAACAGTCCTGTTCACTGATGAGTGCTGTGCAACCCTGGATGGTCCATATGGAGGGAGTAGTGGACGGTTGGTGGACAGTCACCCTGTTCCATCAAGTCTGCGACGTCAGCAAGGCGGTGGTGAAGTCATGTTTTGGGCCGGAATCATGGGAAGAGAGCTGGTCGGCCCCTTTAGGGTCCCAGAAGGTGTAACATTAACCTCTGCAAAATATGTGGAGTTCCCAACTATACACTTCCTTCCCTGGTACAGAAGGAAGCTTTCCGTAATAAAATAATTTTCATGCATGACAACACACCATCTCATGCTGCAAAGAATACCTCTGCATCAATGGCTGCTGTGGGGATACAAGGAAAGAAAGTCATGGTGTGGCCTCCATCTTCCCCTGACCTCAATCCTATTGAGAACCTTTGGAACATCCTCAAGCAAAAGATCTACGAGGGTGGGAGGCAGTTTACATACAAACAGCAGCTTCGGGAGGCTATTCTGACATCTTGCAAGCAAATTCAAGCAGAAACTTTCCAAAAACTCACAAGTTCAATGGATGCAAGATTGTGAAGCTGCTATCAAATAAGGGGTCCTATGTTAAAATGTAACGTGGCCTGTTAAAATGTTAAAAAAGTTAAAATGTTGTTCAAAGTTTGATTGAAATAGCTTTCAGTATATAGCGGATGACATTTTGTCCAAAATGTCAAACGCATGTAAATTTAGTTTTTGCCTCAGAACAGTAGGGGTTCTGAGGGTTAATTACATAGGTTGGCCTTAACCTCAGTCTGGCCGGGCTGTGTTAGAAGTTCTTGTGGTTCAGGAGAGGAGTTTGTGAGGCCCGTGTGGTCTGTTCTGGTTCCAGAACCGGGGTAGCCCCGTGAGGGGTCTCGGTCACGGGGTGTTCAACATCCCCCAACATGTTCCTGTTAGATTCCCCTGATAGACCTATCAGGTCTGGGGTAGGGACCCGTCTGTTCCCGAGCTCGGAATCTGCTGGTCCGAGGAGCAGTAACTGGGGGAGGATTCAAGGTGTCCAGGTGTGCTCTCGGCTTGGAGAGGCACCACAGTTTGTGGAAGTGACCAGGGGAGGACCCTTCGGAGGAGGGCCGACAAGTGGCATCCTGAGAAGTGCCTGGTTACTGAGTTGGGAAGGACATTGACGAATTCACATTTTCCAGTACCATTGAGGAGACAGAATATGTTCCAGGTACCGAGGAAAAGGTTCCTGTTCGCCCTCAGTTACAACTTGTACACGTTCATAGAATTGCTTCAAGTTTTGAGTCAATGTGCTGACTGCCATGATCTCTGGCTAGAGATCTGTTCAGCCTTGAAGTACCCAGCTGCGAGTGGCTACTCTCTGGGTGGAATTAGAGACTTGGCTAGACCTGCAGTTCAAGGTGCCTGAATTCTTCACCCGTGCCCTCTGTTCCCATGAGAGACTGTGTTATGGGATGTTACTACTGAAAAATAAAACCTTTCAAAAGGACTTTATTTGTGTCAGCGTCCAAGTTGATGGGTATCAACCCTGGGAACCCCTAGACGTGGAAGGACAAGCTAAGTGGAGGTAACCGGTAAACCCAATAAGTCAAGGCCCCCCTGCAAGGGTTATGGCCGCTACAAGTAAATATGCTGCAAACACAACAAATGACAATTTTCAGTTCTTTGCAACCTGTAAATTGTTTTGAAACTTACTGTGCGTAATCATTTGTAACAGTGCATTGTAAGTTTTTTATTTTGAAAAAAAAAACTGTTATAATTAGGAGGTTTGTTAAATAAAATTTGAATTGTACTCTTAATAGTTGATAACATGAGAATTATGCTGACTGTTGTTTACATCAATTATTTAGGTAAATGAGAAAAATATCATTGACATAATAATTTGGAACAGGGTGTATATAGATCAGACCAAAATGAGGAACAAATGAGGAAGAATGAAGAACAGAGGGACTTTGTTCCAAATCAGGGACCGTCCCTTGAAATCAGGGACTGTTGGGAGCTATGCTATTGTTTGTGTTTTGTAGATTTCTGTGCACAGGGCACAAAAAGCGCTAAGCACCATTTCTCCATGTTTCTTCACATTACAGTCTGTCTCACAACAGCTCATTTTCTTTCAGCAGTCAGTATGTAAAAATATGTTGGTGCAACCAACATACGTTCAATGTACAGTAGTGATGTGATCTTCATCTCGCGGGTGACGTGTACACTACCTAGTTCAATGTTATCCCAGTAGAGTGCATACGTGACAAACCTCCAGAACCTTGTGAAGGGGGGGCCCAAGGTTTTGTCTGTCTAGGGGCCTCCACAGAGTTTATTCTGCCCAAAATTGAAAAGTTGAAGGTTGCAGCTAGGGAGAAGAACCCCTACACCCTTGCAGAAGGAGGGCTGGTTTGGGGTGGGGGGGACGCATGTAGGTGTGACATATAGCATAGCCAAAAAGCTTAAGGTAGCTTTTAACGGCAGGCTCCCCAGCGTGATATCCCAACAATTTGAGGGAAGTTGGAAAAGTTGGTTTCTACTTGTATTTGAAAACTGGGTGGCCTAAATCCAGCTTTACATTTGATATTCACATAAACTATTTGGCAATGGCTTGCACATCCCAGCTTCAATCTCAAGCCTTTAATTCATGAAACAAACTCTAAGTGTATTTTTTTTTTCAGACACAATTATATTTTGATTCTGTGTAATTCAAGATCTCTTCTGGAAGTAATTAGAATTTTCTGCTTCTGTCCAAGTTAGATGAGTTAAACAGTGCAATTATTTCTGCTGTTTATTGCTGCTGGATATAATGAAGTCAATCAGGATAATTTATTAGCAATGCTATTGTAGCGCTGAAAGAGGAAACTGTATGCAAATAACATATTAAGAGCTGGACTTACTTCCTGAGTAATGAATAAAATTGTGTTAACCTGCTTTTCACAGAGGATTATATAACTAGGTAGGGTCACCTTGCTAAAAATAAGAGGATGAGGAAATTTGCATCAAGGCACTTTAGGGACTTTAACGTCTAAACAAAAATGTTTCCGTAGATCAAATATTGTAGTAGTTTTAAAACTAGCCTGTTAACAATTTTATCTAAGTGTCTGGTAATATGCAAATTAGCTTAGCTCCCAAGCCACAGTATTAAAGCAAAACTAATGTCCCAGTTTCAAAAACTCTGAGCAGGTAGGTTCTTTATTGCAGAAGAGAAATAAAATAAGTGCAGGTCAGTTTACATTCTGGCACAGATCTTGTGTGCTGTGATGACTGAACTCCTGCGCATGTGCAGGAGTGACGTCATTTCATGCCTACCAATGAAGAGGGGCCCAGCCTAGAACTAAGAAGAAGATGGGTAAAAGATGCCAGCGCCCACAAGGGATATCGATCCAGTGAAGGAGAGGCAAGTATTGAGGACTTTAGTTCCACTTTAACCAGTTCCCGACCGGCGCACGCCGATGTACGTCGGCAGAATGGCACGGGCAGGCATATTGGCATACAGGTACGTCCATTTTTATATGCCGCCCTGCCATCGGCGTCGCACTCGCGTGCCGGTAGGGACCCCCGTGAGTCCGGTCGCGAGTCCCGCGGACTCGATCGCCACAGGGATACCTGCGATCGTCTCACAGGGAGGCTGAACGGGGAGATGCCATTGTAAACAGCATCTCCCCGTTCTGCCTAGCAACAAGTGACGCTGATCTCTGCTCCAGGTGATTGGAGCAGAGATCAGTGTTCACTAACACAAAGCCCAGCCCCCCACAGTTAGTAACACGCCCCTAGGAACACTTAACCCCTACACTGCCACCCTCTTGTTAACCCCTTCACTGCCAGTGTCATTTACACAGGAATCAGTGCATTTGTATAGCACTGATAGCTGTATAAATGACAATGGTCCCAAAAATGTGTCAAAAATGTCCGATGTGTCCGCCATAATGTCGCAGTCACAATAAAAATCGCTGATCGCCGCCATTACTAGTAAAACAAATGATTAATAAAAATGCCATAAAACTATCCCCTATATTGTAAACGCTATAACTTTTGCGCAAACCAATCAATAATCGCTTATTGCGTTTTTTTAACCAAAAATATGTAGAAGAATACGTATCGCCCTAAACTGAGGGAAAAAAATTTTTTAATATATTTTTGGGGGATATTTATTATAACAAAAAAGTAAAAAATAATGAATTTTTTTCAAAATTGTCGCTCTATTTTTTTTATAGCGCAAAAAATAAAAACCGCAGGGGGGATCAAATACCACCAAAACAAAGCTCTATTTGTAGGAAAAAAAGGACGTCAACTTTGTTTGGGAGCCACGTCGCACGACTACGCAATTGTCAGTTAAAGCGACGCAGTGCTGAATCGCAAAAAGTGGTCTGGTCTTAAGCCAGCAAAATGGTTTGGTCTGAAAGTGGTTAAGTGATGGTCAGATGGGCACTTGCAAAGTGGTTTGAGCCCTGCCAAACACCAGAAGGTTAGTTAGATAAAATTGCTTTGCAGTGCTGTAGCCCCAATGTTGACTACAGAATTCATACATTGGCCCCTTATTGACCTCTACTGCTTCTCCCTGCAGAATCACTTTCCACCCCCCCCTTTTCCCCTGCCCCGGTACATGAATTGCAAACTGTAGAGAGCACCTCCATACAAGCTGTACGTTTTTATGCACCCAGTACCATTTTGAACTAAGTCAATCTTATGTAGCACCCTCTAGTGTGCTAGGTTGTAAAAAGTTAGTTTTGCAGTGTAGAAACTTTTAGCCTGGCCGAGTTGAATCTGGGTCCGGGTGAGTGACTCAGTGAGGCTGGATGACTCACCAGGCAGCACCTCTAGTACCTCCCTCTACTTGCTGGAACCTTGGAGAAACTTCCAGAAGATTGATTGGCAGGGTAGTAGAAGCTGCCTGGAGTATTGAGGAGGGCCCCAGCCAATCCCCAGTAAGTGGGCTGGCAGGGGGAGTGCACATTTTTAATTACTCTGAGTCTAAGACTTTTGATTCAAGATCTGACTTGCCTTTTTGCCAGATCAGTTATCAGTGTGCCAGCTAGGATTTCTGCAAGCAAGTGTGCTGGAGGAAGCAGGGGAGTGTATATAGATTGTATATAGGAAAGTTGTTCCTGAAGAGTTCTTTAAAGTCAAGTGGGCATCCCATAACCCTATTCCCTACCAAGTTTTATCCCCTCAATAAAAACAAGCACTGGACTGTTTTTTGATTCTGGGAGCCTGTGAATATTTGGTATGGCTGGCTGTGCAGGGCGGGGGATCCCTATTCACCAGTGGCTCCCATGTGGGGTACGCTACACTTACTAATGTAAAATGGAGAATATAATACCTGTGGAAAGTTTAAACCTGACTTTCATGCAGATATAAAGGATCCAACTGAATGCAGATTTGTATCTATTAATATATCATTAAAAGGTTTTAGCCTTTAGCAATCCCAGAAGAGCGTAGACTGGGAGAGGAAGAAGCAGCAAAATGAGAGAGTCATTTGTGTTGCAATGTAAGGGGCATATTGATAGCAGGAGAGTGCAGAGTGCCAGGGAGACAAGCTCAACATTCTGCTGCTTCTTCGATCACTGTTCAGTCACAGACTGGGAGAGAGACAAGAACTGTAAGTGTTACTTAACGGCAGCAGAGAAAAAAATCAGTCTCCTGCCTTGCCAAATAGAACTGTGCTGTGTGGCAGAGCTATGTACCTTTCATGACTGGATAGACCAAAAGGCCTCATGCACATGGATGATTTGCGACGCAAAATATGGTCTCACATAAAACCGTATAACAGAATTTCTGTAAGCTGTCACAACCGAGTGCCCACAGTCGAGATGTCGGCACCAGGGACACAAAACCAAGAGAAGGGACGGCTCGGGTGAGCACTTCACTGGATCCTGGAACAGATGAGCATGTGTTTTTTAAAAGTCAGCAGCTACAGTTTTTGTAGCTGCTGATTACTAATAAACACAAAAAATTACTGGACCTTCACTTTAAGTTGTAGGAAAATGTCTACAAAAATTGGAGCTGTTTAAGATTTTTTGATCAACTGTCCATTGCAAAAAAATCATATTTCTTGATCATACATCACGGGACACAGGAGCTTCATTACATAGTGGGTTATATAGGCACCTCTGGTGATTGGACACTGGTTAACCCCAATTAAGGAGAATTCCTCCCCTCCCATATGGGAGGCACCTCAGTTTTTTCGCCATTGTCTATGGTGGTTGGTCACGTAAAACATGTGCTATGAAGAAAGCTCTGTGCAGGTACCTGCGGGGGCCTAAGGGCTACAACAAACCGGATCCATATCTCGGGCCGATATTTGACTCCCAAGATGATATGGTACCCGGGCCTCGTCAGCCGAAGAAACGAGGTTTGGCCTGTAAGTCCTCTCCTATTGGAAGAATGGGCTCTGGGAAAACCAGACTTGGTGTACTGTTTACACAGAGCGCACGAAAGTTTCTGGCAGAGTCTTTTACATGGTCCAGGTAGGAGGCTCTTCTGAGAAAGAGCCCCAGATAAACCTGAAGGTTGGCTAACACTGCCCGCCGTGATGGGTGAAGGCTGGATTTTGTCTGTTTCAGCAATAATCCTATATATATAATTATATGATGGATTTCTTCATTTTGAGTAGTAGTATGTCTTACCTGGTTTCCACCACTAGAGGGAGTAAGAGCAGCCTGATGCATACTTACATGCCTTTCAGTACACACGCTCAGTGAAGCCTGGTTCTCCAGCTGTCTCACGTCTCCACTGCAATCCCTGCCACAATAGAGGTAAATACAGGGGTCCCACGTAGTCTGGGGGTCCCACGCAGCTCCGATGGAGTTTCCCTTCCCCCCCTGGATTCTGCGGTCCTCGTGCACGCGCGCGTGCGCACGCGCGCCGGGCGCGCTCCCGGCGTAATGGAGGAGGGGGGAGTGTGGTTGTGAGCCGTGCACGTCAGTGTGCACGGCGCTGTACTGCACAGCGACAGGCAGCAGTTTTAAAAAGCCCAGAGCGTCAGGGGGCTGTAAATGGAGACACAGGAGCTGTGGGCAGTAAGCATCCCAGGGGATTGGATCCAGGCAAACCTTAGACACCTACTCAGCATCAGGTTGTGCAGTTTAAGCATATATATTTATTGTGAGACTTTAAGCACAACAGTGATTGCACTTTGTACTAGTACCTCTGCTTTGTAGCTTAGGACTATGTCTCCTCATAAGAGGGTCTCAGGGGGAGGTAACAAGAGCACTGGTAAATCACTGCCTAGGTCCAGGGGTTCTAAAAGTGCCTGTAAGTTACCATCCCCCCCTGAAAGACTGGAGCCAGCCTCTCAGGATGAGTCAGTGCCCCTGTCAGGTTTTGCAGCCTCTCCTAATGTGTCAGCCCCGGTATATGTCACTGAGGACTCCCTTAGGGCTACATTGGAGGGTTTTGAAGGGAGAATAATGAATTTTATTTCTGCTTCCCTGAAAGATAGCAGGAAAAGGGGTAGATCCCCTCCCTCTGCTGAGATTCCTCTTTCAGATGATTCTTCTGACAATGAGGAGAGATCCCTGTCTTGGGACAGGGATCTTGAGCAGTCGGAGGAATCAGAGGAAGAGGAGAGAGTCCCCTCCTCCCAGGCGCACAGAAAACAGGTGTGGTATTATACTGAATTGGTGCGTACCACATTTAGAATGCCTGCTGCTGAAGTCGCTACGTCCTCTGTTTCTTCCCTGGGAGTCAGGAAAGCCCCACAGACTGCCTATTCCTTCCCAATTCATCCCTTAATGGATAAATTGTTGTATGAGGATTGGGGACATCCCGATAAACTGTTTGCTCCTCCTAAAAGGTTTTCTATGCATTATCCTCTGGAGGAAAGTTTCACCAAGAAGTGGGGGGTCCCATCTGTTGATGCGGCTGTTTCTTGCGTGAATAAAAACCTGACTTGTCCCTTGGATAATGCTCAGGTATTTAAAGATCCAACTGATAAGAAGCTGGAAACCTTATTAAAAGCCTCCTTTTCCATGACTGGCGCTGTAGTGCAACCTACAGTCGCAGCCGTGGGGTTGTGTCAGTTCCTCAAGGAACAGGTTAAGCAGATGCTTGGGCTCCTTCCCAGTGAGAATTATGCAGAAATACCTCATATTCTGTGTTTCGTGATTGATGCGATTTTGGATTCTGTCCAACAAGCATCACGTTTGTCTCTCCTGTTGGTACACATGCGAAGGGCCCTATGGCTAAAGAATTGGGCAGCTGAGCTGTCATGCAAGAAGCATTTGATTGGGTTCCCGTTTAAAGGGGAACGTTTGTTTGGAGAAGAATTAGACAAATTCGTCCAAAAAATGTCAGGGGGTAAATCTACTCTTCTTCCAGTCAAAAGGAGCAAACGTCCTTCATTTAGGTGTGCTCTCTCTCCCGGAGCATCAAGCTCTAAGCAGTGGCGACGGCCTTCTCAACCCTCCTCTACAGGAAAGGCTCAGGGCCGGGCCGAGGGGCAGAAAAAGACTTGGGGGCGAAAGCCTGCCAAGCAGAGCCCAAAAGCTTCCTTGTGAAGGGGCGCCCCCGCTCGGCCGAGTGGGGGGAAGGCTCCTGCAGTTTGCAGGAGCCTGGGGGGAAGAGATCCGGGACAAGTGGGTGATCTCTTCTGTATCTCTGGGCTACAGGCTAGAGTTTCAGGAGATTCCACCTTCTCACTTTCTAAGGTCAAGGATCCCCAGGGATCCAGTAAAGCAAAAACCGCTATTTTCTGATCACTTACTATCCCAGGGGGTGATAGTAGAAGTGGACCCAAAAGAACAGGGTTCTGGGTTTTACTCGAATCTCTTCACCGTTCCGAAGCCAAATGGAAGTGTCAGACCTATCCTAGATCTGAAGGATCTGAACCGGTTTTTACGCATCCGGTCCTTCCGAATGCAGTCAATCCGCACTGTGGTCTCCTCCCTGCATCAATAGGCATCAAGGATGCATATCTCCATGTGCCAATTTTTCCCGCACACCAAAAATTTCTAAGGTTTGCGGTAGAGCGGCACCATTTTCAATTTGTGGCCTTGCCGTTCAGGCTTGCTACGTCCCCTCGAGTCTTTACAAAGATTCTGGACCCTCTCTTGGCAAACCTAAGAGCTCAGGGTATAGCCGTCATGGCTTATCTAGACCATTTGCTTCTCATGGAGAAAACAGTAGCGTTCCTGAACCACAGCGTTACCAGAACGCTAGAACACCTGGAATGCCTAGGTTGGATTATAAACCTAGAAAAGTCGTCCCTACAGCCTGCCACCAGGTTGGAATACCTGGGTATGATCGTCGACACCGCTCAGGGCAAGGTGTTTTCTTCCAAGGCCAAAAGCCTTGGCCATTGGGGATCTGGTGCGCCTAATTCTGGGCAGGAGATCTTCCCCCATTCGATTGTGCATGAGACTGTTAGGGAAAATGGTCGCCTCCTTCGAGGCCGTCCCATTCGCCCAGTTCCACTCAAGGCCTCTGCAAAGATGCATCCTTGCGGCTTGGAACAGAAAGCCCCAATCCTTGGATCTTCCTATGCGTCTATCCCCAGGGACACGCAAGAGTCTCGTCTGGTGGTTACAAACCAAGAATTTGCTGAAGGGCAAAACTTTTCTTCCTCTTCCATGGAAGATTATCACGACAGATGCCAGCCTGACAGGCTGGGGAGCAGTGTTGGAGGAGACGTGCTCGCAGGGGAAATGGTCTGCGATCGAGAAGCTATTGCCCATAAATGTCTTGGAGATCCAGGCAGTTTATATGGCTCTCATAAAGTGGTCTTACAGACTACGAGGTCTCCCTGTTCGGGTTCAGTCCGACAGTGCCACAGCAGTGGCTTATATCAATCACCAGGGTGGTACCAGGAGTCTGGATGCGCAAAAAGAGGTGAATCACATACTTGTCTGGGCAGAAAAGCATGTTCCGTGCCTTTCTGCAGTCTTCATTCCAGGAGTGGAAAATTGGCAGGCGGATTTTCTGAGCCGCCAGCAGTTGTGCCCAGGAGAATGGGCTCTGCACCCCGACGTGTTTCGGAACATATGTCACAGGTGGGGTACTCCAGACGTAGATCTGTTTGCATCCAGGTTCAACAGGAAACTGGACAATTTTGTGTCAAGGACAAGAGATACACTTGCTCAGGGGTCAGATGCTCTGACAGTTCCCTGGGATCAGTACAATCTGATCTATGCCTTCCCCCTGAGCCCGCTTCTGACGCGGTTCCTGGGAAGAGTCAAGAGGGAGACAAAATCGGTCCTTTTGGTGGCCCCGGCTTGGCCCAGGTGAACGTGGTACGCAGAGATCATGAAGTTGGCAGTAGGCAGGCCATGGATCCTCCCTCTCCGGCCAGATCTGCTCTCACAGGGTCCAATTTACCATCCTGCTTTACACAGTCTGAATTTGACGGTTTGGCTGCTGAGACCCACATTCTGAGAGACCGTGGCCTTTTGGGGCCAGTCCTTTCTACTCTGGTCAATGCCAGAAAGCCGGCCTCCAGGCTTATTTATTACAAAATCTGGAGGGCATATGTTTCCTGGTGTGAACTCAGGAAATGGCATCCTAGAAAGTATGTCATTAGCAGGATCTTGGCCTCTCTCCAGTCAGGCCTAGAAATGAATTTGGCCATAAGCACTATCAAGGTGCAGATTTCGGCCCTGTCAGTGTTTTTTCAGAAGCCACTTGCACCGCATTCCCTGGTATGGGCTTTCTTCCAGGGGGCCATGCAGATAAGACCGCCAGTCAAACCTCCGGTATGCCCATGGGATCTGAATTTGGTTCTCTCGGCTTTGCAGGGGCAACCATTTGAACCTTTGCATCTGGCTTCATTAGTTCTCCTGACTAAAAAATTGGTTTTCTTGGTAGCCATATCCACGGCTAGAAGAGTATCAGAGCTAGCAGCTCTTTCCAGCAAGGAGCCATATCTAATTATTCATAAGGACCGGGTGGTCATGCGTCCCAACAGGTCCTTTCTACCTAAGGTGGTTTCGGGATTCCATTTGAATCAAGATGTAATCCTACCATCCTTTTTTCCGGACCCACAGTCCGCAGAAGAAGAATCTTTGCACACTTTGGATGTGGTTAGAGCAATCAGGATATATCTTCAAGCAACTGCTCAGATAAGGAAAACTGATTGCTTGTTTATTTTGCCAGAAGGCCCTAGGAAGGGCCAGGCGGCGTCAAAATCCACTCTCTCAAGGTGGATTAGACAGGTTATTTCTCAAGCCTATAGTGTTAAAGGGAAAATCCCTCCTTTTCGAGCAATCTAAGTGTGAACCTAGCCCAAAATTCTAAAACTCATTTTGAACAGTGGAATACTTTATAGATTTTTAATTACAAATGTTAAAGTATTGAACATACTTTTTAAAAATGGAACTAAAATGTATCTGAGCACCACAAACTGAAAACACAATTTTTCATTTTTAATTATCAAAGCACACTCATCCATCCATGTCTCTACGCTTTATTTTGTTCGGAGATATTACTTTGAAAAAAGCCCCCCTAGCATTTCTATATGTGGCCTTCTTGAGTAAGGGCAGATGATTCCTGTAGCATTTACTTCCTGGAATCCATCTGCCCTTAGCCCGGGCACGCAGGAAGGAGGGTGTGCCTACCTGAGAAAGCCTCTGCTCCAGATGAAAAAAAAAATGCCCATGAAGACTCCTGGGATGTATGACATAATTTTGGTATAGGCCAGAAAGGATGAAGCAGCTGAAGAAATGTAAAGAAAAAAAGGTTAAAACAAGAAAATATAACATACCTTCCTATCTATATACTAAGGCTAGCAGCAGAAGGAATAAAAATAGTCCATATTTATTGAGAGAGTTTAGTTCCTCTTTAGCCATTTGTATGGTACATGACAGATTACCAGGAAATAAAAAACAATACATGAGGTATGGCTAAGACACTACAAACGGATGTATAATAATAATTTAGTAAGTCAAGTTAAAAGAAATGATAGAAATGTAGGTCCTGTCATTGTCAACGTAATTCACAGGCCTGTTCCTTAAAGAGAAACTTCCGGATTTTTTTTTTTTTAGTTTAACAGCTACAAATACTGTAGCTGCTGAGTTTTAAAAATGAGGTGCTTACCAGTGCCTGAAGCCCAGAGCGGTCTTCCTGCAGCCAATTTTTCTTACTGCTGTGGATCTCCGATGCTGCCATCTTGAATTCCACAGCCGGCTCCCCACTGCGAATGCTTGAGCGTTCACGGCACTCTGTGAATGGTCCTTCAGCCTCCTGGGACATGTGATGTGTCCCAAGAGACAGTGGCAGGGGAGGGGCAGGTGCAGGTGCAGGAGGCATCATCCCTGTCTAGGTAGACATTGTGGAAGTGGGAGAGGTACTTTTAAAAATCTATACTAACCCCCCTCTGAAAAAAAACTAGCAACTCAGATACAGCCTGGAGGAGTGAGAAAAACCAACGGTACTTCACTTATTGAGTGAAGTTCCTATTTTAAATTTTCATGGTTATCATATATCTTTACTACTTAAACCACAATAAAATATTTTTTATGTACTGTATACTGTAATGTAGAGCGGGCAGCATACACAGTAATAAGTATGTATCTTTTTCTACTTTCTTTTCTACCTAAATGCTACAGCAACGGTTGAAGAACCCTGGGTTGACAGCACTTAGAACAATCTTATGTCAAGTACACACGAGCGGACTTTTTAACGGACTAGGTCCGACGGTCTTTCCAACGGACTTTCGGCAGAGTTCCAACGGACTTTCCGAATGAACGGACTTGGCCACACACAATCACACCAAAGTCCGACGGATTCAAACGTGATGAACGTACGACCGGACTAGAATAAAGAAGTTCATAGCCAGTAGCCAATAGCTGCCCTAGCGTCGGTTTTTGTCTGTCGAATTAGCATACACACGAGCGGATTTCTCAATAGGAACTGGGTCTGGCGGAGTTCCGGCAAAAAAATTTGAAACATATTCTATTTCTAAAGTCCGTCAGATTTTTGGACAGCAAAGGTCCGATGGAGCCCACACATGATCGAATTGTCCGCCGGATTCGTTCCGTCAGATCTTTGCTGTCAAAAAGTCAGGTCGTGTGTACGCGGCATAACACTCAAGAAGCTGCTCAGCTCTCCAACACCCCCATGAACACTTCTCTAATCAACAATGCTGGTTGGGACAGAAGAGCGATGTTGATTTGAATAGCGTTCGGTGGGTGAGTGGGGCCACAGGAGAGCTTGTGTGTGAGAGCCGCGGTCAGACATTCCAATGTGGTGACAGCACAGGAGTTCTTTAAACATTATTGAAGCACATAGCTGCTAAAAAAGAGCCATGTTTATTGTATAAGCAACATGACCACATTACCGTCATAAATTAACAGGGATCAACTGGACTTTAAAGAATTTTTGACCATGGGCTATTGAAATAAGGTGTTTGTCATGGACTAAGACACAGGAGACCACTTACAACTGATTTTTAAAACAGATCCATTAAATATCACCCATTTTCAACTATTAAAATTATATTTCCTGTCTAATGGCAGGTACGAATTGATGCCCAATAGTACAATTATTAACTAGAAAGCCTTCCTCCTTTTGCTTTTCTGAATACATTTCAAGTTGTGACCAGTGACCTAAATTCTCTGATATCTGAAGTCATCGCTGCTCACCTGTCACCCATCTATCCATTTAATGCCCACCATTGCTGATCCTACCAACACTAGTGACTACTTCCTGAATGTTATATAAAGACCTACTGCAGGCTTCATCAAACCTCAGCCAAAAGATCATCCAGTGCTCTTGTTACACTCTCCGCACTAATATACAGCCACATGAGCACTGGTGTTCCAAGTCACACTGCTACAAAAAGGTCATAGGTTGGACTGAGGCAATAATGGTCCTCCCCGTGGCAAGTAGCACTGCTCTCATATGCCGTGATCCATTTTCTGAGAACTGGCAATACCATCTGGTTTCATACAAGAAGATGGGAAGGAACAAAAATGGCAACCACCCCAACGTATAACTCGCCTTTGCAGTAAGGTGCACATGGAAAGACAACACACATTTTAACGTAATTGTAAGACAGGATCAATTTGGTTGTTTTGCAGGCTGGCTGGTAACTAGTGTGCTTGAAAATCTTCTGTTTGCAATGTTGATAGTGGTTAACATGTGGGTACTCCTGCCCAAGAAAAGAGTGTGTACACCAGGGTTTAGCTGGAACATGATGGAACACCACCACCTCCAGCACCGGCTCTGTGCTCACCATTATCTACTGTAACCTGTAAACACAGAAGCCAGGTCTTCTGTGTTTACAAGTGACAGCACACCTCTCCCGATGGCTCCCACATAAACCTGCACTATCCCTATATTAGCAGATGAGGGGGAGGGGATATATACAGTCGCACTGGTCTTGCAGCAGCAGATCATCCTAAAACCCAAGCAACCAAGCTAGACTCTCCTGCTGTAACTTGTGCCTGCACCTCCCTGATACCCTCTATGTGAAGGGGGGGGGTTGGAGGATTGGCTTTGGGAGTTGAGCTATGAACTGGAAGGGGGCATTTTGGGGAGGGGGCTTTGTACTGGGGGAGGATTGGGGGGAGAATTTGAAGGGAGATCATTTTTTTGTTGTAAACAGGCCTGTGAGATATACACACCTGAACCATGCAGTCAGTGTGTAGTGCATTTCTGAACCCTGCACCCTGCATAGCGTACTCCTCCTTAGGCCTGTGCGTGGCGCACTCCTAAACCTGCACCCTGTGCATGGCACACGCCTGAACCCTGCATGTGGTGAACTCCTGAACCCTGTGTGTAGTGCACTCCTGAAGCATACCCCCTGTGCATAATACATTCCTGAATCCTGCACTGAGCATAGTGCATTCCTGAACCCTGTGCGTAATGCACTCATGAACCCTGCAGTCAGTGTGTAGTGCACTCCTAAAACCTGCACCCTGTGCGTGGCACATACCTGAACCCTGCACGTGGTGCACTCCTGAACCCTGCACCCTGTGTATAATACACTCCTGAATCCTGCACTAAGCATAGTTCACTACTGAACCTTGTGCGTAATACACTCCTGATCCTTGCACCCTATGCGTAATACACTCCTGAATCCTGCACCCTGTGCATAGTGCACTCCTAAATCCTGCTCCTTGAGCATAGTGCATTCCTGAATCCTGCTCCCTGATCATAGTGCACTCCTGAATCCTGCTCCCTGAGCATAGTGCACTCCTGAATCCTGCTCCCTGAGCATAGTGCACTCCTGAATCCTGCTCCGTGATCATAGTGCACTCCTGAATCCTGCTCATTGAGCAGAGAGCACTCCTGAATCCTGCTCCTGGAGCATAGTGCACTCCTGAATCCTGCTCCCTGAGTGTAGTGTTCTCCTGAATCCTGCTCCCTGAGCATAGTGCACTCCTGAATCCTGCTCCCTGAGTGTAAGGTATCCCTTAACCTTGCACCCTGTGTGTAATGCACTCCTGAACCTTGCACCTTATGTGTGGTGTAACCCTGAACCATGCACATAAAGACTTGCCACAGGCTTGATCAAACCTCAGACAAATTATCAACCAGTTCTTTTGTTGAACTCTCCACACTGATATAAAGCCATAGGAGCACTGATGTTCCATGTTGCTCTGCAACAAAAAAGTCATAAGGTGAACTGGTAGGGTTGCCACCTTTTTTCTTTAAGCCAAACCTGAACACTTAGTAATGCAGTGCACATAGTGTACTGCAGCCCAAATTGCTTTTGCTGACATCATCACCCTGCCCCCCAGGGTCCCGGATAGCAACAGATTTGTGTGTGACTATCTTGGTTACTTGGGGAGCCACAAGCCAGTCTAAATAATGTGTCCAGGTTTCAGGTGGACTGAAACCCGGACACATGATTCAAAACCCGGACTGTCTGGGTAAATCCTGGACAGGTGGCAACCCTAGTTCCAGCAGTGCCATTGCTCCACTCAATTAATCCCCCATTATTATGATTGTCCCAGCCCTCCCAGCCCTTTCTATTAGTGCGAGGAGCTGAGTCTTCAACTCTTCTTTATTACTGGGTAACCTGCAACAAACTGCAATAAGTGACTTTGAAGTACGCACACCCATTCAGCCAAGTGCTCTAGAAACCCAAATCCTTCCCTCTCCACCAGGCCTTCCATGCACTCAGTTCTCTAATCGCACCGTCTTTGCTGTGTTTTGCATGGCACAGGCAATATTCCAGATATTATATCTTCGGAGGTTCTTCCCCTCAACTTCAAGTTGAGGCTTTAGTTTTATTTTTTTTCAATATTAAACTATTGGCTGGGTGTGGCAGAGTATTGGCTGGGTATGGCAGAGTATTGTCAGGGTATGGCAGAGTATTGGCAGGGTATTGCAGGGTATTGCAGAGTATTGGCAGGGTATTGCAGAGTATTGGCAGGGTATTGCAGGGTATTGCAGAGTATTGGCAGAGTATTGTAGAGTATTGTCAGGATATTGCAGAGTATTGTCAGGGAATTGCAGAGTATTGCAGAGTATTGGCAGGGTATTGGCAGGGTATTGCAGAGTATTGGCAGAGTATTGCAGGGTATTGCAGAGTATTATCAGGGTATTGCAGAGTATTGGCAGGGTATTGCAGGGTATTGCAGAGTATTGGCAGGGTATTGCAGAGTATTGGCAGGGTATTGCAGTCTATTGGCAGGGTATTGCAGAGTATTGGCAGGGTATTGCAGAGTATTGGCAGGGAATTGCGGAGTATTGGAAGACTATGGACGGATGGCTGTGACTGCAATTGTCACAGAGCAGTGCTGTGGGCACTACAGATCCAGCCCACAGCGCTGCTGCCATCCGATTTCTCCCCTCCACTGTACAGATATGTACACAGAGGGGAGAGAGGAACCTGCATTATGACACCGGTTTGTTTACAAGTGATTGCTCTGTAATTTTGGTGCACCAAGATGGCCGCCACTCCGGAGCTAGACTGAAGCCGCGGCCTTTCCTAAGGTCGAGGCCGCGGAGTGCCCCGTGGATCGTGGCGGGTGCGCCCCTAGTGGCGGTAGATGTAATTGCGGTAACGCCGCCCAAGTAATGGGAACGGCGTTACCATGAGGGGAAGAGTAATCAGTTAGATTACTCGTTACCCCCTCTAAATTAACGGCTTTAAGTAATGCCGTTTACTTTAACTCCGTTAGTTACATCACTGATTGCAATGCATGTGAACCAAAAATCCCTGTTTGTATGCAAAGTTTGCAAGAAATGTATATAAATATATAGCAGTGTGCAGAGGATTGATGTACATTATGGGTTATACATACAGTATGTGTAAAGATTTTTGAATTTGAACAAAGACATATTTCTATTTCTGTTCAATAGAGAATTAGATTGACAGAAACCACAAA
Organism: Lithobates pipiens; assembly: GCF_037356315.1. Lineage (NCBI taxonomy): Eukaryota > Metazoa > Chordata > Amphibia > Anura > Ranidae > Lithobates > Lithobates pipiens. The sequence goes on along the minus strand of NW_027507685.1, from coordinate 50,025,245 downwards.
ACGTATGTATCTTGTTCTACAGAGAATGTGTATTATTCTAATAAAAAATAATTTTGAGCATTTATTAAAATGGAGTTATGAGAAAAAAACTGGGGGTCCTGGTTAATTCAATCGTCAAGCATCCAATCACAGAGCAAGTCTTTGAACTACCATGCCGCTTTTCGCATGTAGCCGCACACTGATCGTTTACCTGTGGATGTGGGAGTTGGACACAGCTGACTGCATCAAGGCTCGGACATCCGCAGGTAAACACGCAGTATGCTGCTATATTTGAATAGTGGTGGCCACTGTCAGCCTGTCATTAGATTAGAGGCTGACCGGACACTGCTATTCGCATTATCAGGTCATTATACTGGAAAGAATCGGCCACTGGAATCCACGGAATGCAGATAACCGCCCATGTAAAAGAGGCCTTAAACTCCTCAGATCTGTTATTAACCACTTCAGGTCCACCCCATTGCAGTTTTACCACAGGGTGGTACCAGTGCGCTGAATCATGTATATATACCTGATCTGTGTCTTCCGGGTAGGACATGCACATGCGCAGCACTGGTGGCTCGGGAGCCCAGTGGTGGGTACCGCAGACACGATCATTCGTTACAGAGGCATAACGGCGGTCTACCTATGTAAACAAGGAAGATCACCGTTCTGTCAGTAGGGAACGGTGTTTCTGCAAAGCATGGACATGGATCTATGCCTTCCCCTAGTCCCACACAGTGCACACGTCGAGTCTGCCCAACCCACGGGCACACTCCCACAGCGAGCGCACGCTGTGGGAGCGTGCCCGTGGGTCGGGCAGACATGCTTTCTGCAAAGCATAGACATGGATCTATGCCTTCCCCTAGTCCCACACAGTGCACACGTCGAGTCTGCCCGATCCACAGGCACGCTCCCACAGCGAGCGCGCGCCTGCCCGCTATCTCGGCTGCCGCGAGCCGCCATACAGTTACAGCGATTTGTGCAGGAGAGCTGACCTGTCGCCGTATAACAATGGTGGCTGGTTGGCAAGTGGTTAAATGAAATTGCGTTATAGTCACTGCTACCCAGATGCTCTTTTATATGAACATTACTAATAAGCTCTACAAGGTTTGAGGTTACCAGGTCCAGCAGAGCTTCATTCCTAGTCGGGGCCTCTATGAACTATGTACCATAAAATTGTCTTAAACATTTCTACCCTTTTACTGTTCCAAGCTAGGGCTGATATCTTTTCTTTAAGCCAAACCCCAACACTGAGTAATGCAATGCACATAGCGTGCTGCAGCAAAATGTGTGTGTGGTTAAATTGGTTTTGCTGACATCATCACCCTGCCCCCCCCAGCAGGGCCGGATTAACATAGGGGCATTTGGAGCTGAAGCTCCAGGCCCCCATCATATTATAGGCCCAAACACTTTAATTTACATGCAATATAAGTCAATCACCACGGCCTGGCCGCCGGCCGCTGTATGCCTTTGTTATTGCCAGGCAGCTGCATTATAGGCCCACATATTGCGGCGCTGATAATGTTGCAGACAATGCCCTGCAATGCCGGCGGTATGTATCAGCGCACCGCTGAGCATGCTCGGCTGCTCGCATCCTTCCTGTAGGCGGAGCTTGACATCCGGGCTGGCGTGACGTCATCTGGAGGCCTTCCTCAGCGTCCCGAGGCTTGACTAGGAAAGGACTGGATGTACTGAGTGCGAGTGGCAGGCCGAGAGATATATCTGCCTGGAGTGGACACAGCACAGTTAAGTTCAAGTAAGCCACAGGCGCTAGCCGCTAGGGAAGTCAATAGCAGACTCAGGCAGAAATTTTTGAAATTGGCTAGTAGTTAACTTACATGGGGGGGGGGGGCGGTAATATATGTGTGCAACTCGATAGTGACTGTGCAGGCAACCCATCAGTGCCCATTTAGTGCATCTCATCAGTGCCACTGTGCCAGTGCCCTCTATCAGTGCCACCTATCAATACCAGTGTCCTCTATCAGTGCCTCCTATCAGTGCCAGTGCCCTCTATCAGTGCCAGTGTCCTCTATCAGTGCCTCCTATCAGTGCCAGTGCCCTCTATCAGTGCCAGTGTCCTCTATCAGTGCCAGTGCCCTCTATCAGTGCCACCTATCAGTACAGCTCATCAGTGCCATCCAATCAATGCCAGTGCTCCCTATTAGTGCAGCTCATCAGTGCCACCTATTAATGCCTCCTATTAGTGCTGCCTATCAATGAAGCTCATCAGTGCCATCCAATCAATGCTAGTGCCGCCTATCAGTGTAGCTCATCAGTGCCACCTATCAGTGGCCATTATTGCAGCTCAGCAGTGCCAGTGCCACCTATCAGTGCTGCCTAACAGTGCAGCCGATCAGCGCCGCCTATCATTGCCACCTTGTCAGTGCCCATAAGTCCTGCCTGTCAGTGCCTCCTATCAGAGCCCATCAGTGCTGCCCATCAGTGCCCATTAGTGCAGCTCATCAGTGCCACCTATCATTGACCATCAGTGCTGCCTGTCAGTGCCGCCTATCAGAGCCCTATCAGTGCCTATAGGTGCATTTAATCAGTGCCCATTACTGCAGTTCATCAGTTCCACCTATCATTGACCATCAGTGCTACCTATCAGTGCAGCTAATCAGTGCCACCTATCATTGACCATCAGTGCTGCCTATCACTGCAGATCATCAGTGCCACCTATCAGTGTCAGTGTCACACATCAGTGCTGCCTATAAGTGCCCATCAGTGCCGCATAATAGTGCTGTCTCACCAGTGCCACCCTATCAGTGCCCATAAGTGCTGCCTGTCAGTACCGCCTATCAGAGCCCATTAGTCCAGCTCATCAGTGCCACCTATCATTGACCATCAGTGCTGCCTGTCAGTGCCACCTATCAGAGCCCTATCAGTGCTCCCCATCAGTGCCCATTAGTGCAGTTCATCAGTGCCACTAATCATTGACTATCAGTGCAGCTCATCAGTGCCACCTATCATTGACCATCAGTGCTGCCATCAGTGCAGATTATCAGTGCCACCTATCAATGTCAGTGCCACCCATAAGTGCCCATCATTGCCACATAATAGTGCTGCCTCACCAGTGCCAACTTATCAGTGCCCATAAGTGATGTCTGTCAGTGACCCCTATCAGAGCCCATTAGTGCAGCTCATCAGTGCCCATCAGTGCTACCTATCAGTGCAGATTATCAGTGCCACCTATCATTAATCATCAGTGCCACCTATCAGTGTCAGTGCCACCCATAAGTGCCCATCATTGCCACATAATAGTGCTGCCTCACCAGTGCCACCTTATCAGTGCCCATAAGTGCTGCCTGTCAGTGACCCCTATCAGAGCCCATCGGTGCTGCTCATCAGTGCCCATTAGTGCAGCTCATCAGTGCCCATCAGTGCTGCCTATCAGTGCAGCTCATCAGTGCAAGTTTTCATTGCCAATCAGTGCTGCCTATCAGTGAAGCTCATCATAGCCCATCGCTGATGATCTGCATATCAGTGCAGATTATCACTGCGCCATTCCAGTACAGCCTCATCAGCGCCCCCTTATCAATGCCTCATCAGTGCACATCAGTGAAGAAGAAAAATGACTTATGGCAAAATATTATCACAAACTAAGAAAAACATATATTTTTTTTAAACATGTCTTTCTTTCATGTTTAGAAAAAAATAAAAACCACCGTGGTGTTTAAATACCACCAAAAAAAAGGTCTATTTGTGTAAAAAAATTACATAAATCAAAACACATTAATTTTAGTAGGTGCAGTCTTAATCAATGTGACTCAAGGCGCAGGGACAGTCACACGACTTTGGGTCTCAGCAGTGTGAACCGAACTTTGCCATCTTGGGATCCCTCCACAGTGGACGGACTGCCACTAATTTGTTTTAACAAAAAATTGTTTGTATCTTCATTTTATTTATTTCCATAAAAAGGCCCACCGAAATCCTCAGCCCCAGGCCCATGATGCTCTTAATCTGGCCCTGCCCTCCAGTGATGGTAAACCTGCTCCCAGACAGCCGCCCGCAGCTCCCGAATAGCAACAGATTTGTGTGCGACTATCTTGGTTACTTGGGGAGCCACAGCCCAGTCTAAATAATGTGTCCGGGTTTCAGGTGAACTGAAACCTGGACACATGATACAAAACCCGGACTGTCTGGGTGAATCCTGGACTGGTGGCGACCCTATGAACTGGGGCAATAATTGTCCTTCAAGTAGCACTGCTCTCATATGCTCTGATCCATTATTTGAGAATTGGCAATGCCACTTGGTTGCTTGTAAGAAGACATTAAGGAAGAAGCAGTGGTTAACAGATGGCTACTCCTGCCCATGAAAAGATGAATACATTCATTACCAGGGATTTTTTTTAGCCGCCACCTCTGGCACTGGCCCCTAACTACTGCTCCTCCATGCATGGTGTGTGCCCCAAGTTCATGTACTGGCCTAACACAATCTATTTTAAAAACACCTCGTGCGCATGAGTGTGGTGGACTATGGACAATTATTCATGTGCACTCCTTTTAAGGCACTAACTGCAAAGACACAATAAGAGAGGGCCCAGTGCAGGATACTCAGGGTACTTGATTACAAATCAATAAAAAACATACTCACAAACCATGCAGGTACATAATGTAGCATATCAAGATACTATCCTGTGGCACAGTGGTTCATCAGACCCAAAGTATTCCAACACCAGAAGGATGCCACCTGGGAACCAAACCAGGTTATGCGTTTCAAGGGTAAACCCTCCTCCTCAGAGCCAAATCATGTATAAGCCTACAACAGGTACACAAATTCATCACCCACACTGACATTTGTGGAGTGGAGGCAAGCTGAAATAGTCTTATGCTGCGTACACACAACCGGTTTTCCCAAAGGTTTTTCCAACGGAGTTCCGCTGAAACTGTCGTGCGTACACACGATCACACCAAAGTCAGATCGTTAAGAACGCGGTGACGTACAACACGTACAACGGAACTATAAAAAGGAAGTTCAATAGCCAGTAGCCAATAGCTTCCGTCTCGTACTTGCTTCAGAGCATACGTCATTTTTGGTCTGCCGGAACAGCATACAGACGAGCGGTTTTCCCAATAGGGATTGGTTCCGTCGGAAATCTTTAAAACATGTTCTATTTCTAGGTCCGTCAGAATTTTCGTAAAAAAAAAAAGTCTGATGAGGCATACACATGATTGGAATATACAATGAAAAGCTTCCGTCAGACTTTTTCTGTTGGACATTCCGCTTGTGTGTACGCGGCATTGGTCCTCCTCTATGAATTTTCCTAAGGCCTCTTGCGCATAGGCAGAAAAGAATGCTTCTTTGAAAGGCATCTGGTGTTTTTTTTTAATGCACATTGTGCCGTTTACAGGCATATTTAAGAGTGGAGTTGGAGGCGTAAAAAAAAAAGACCCAAACCAGTGTTCAGAGAAGAGTTTTGTAGCGTGATTTATGCCTGTAAATCCATCTAAATGCGTGTATATGTCTGCAAAATTATTCCAGTGGCTAGAATACATTTATATTCTGGCTAATAGAATGGGTTTGTGCTCATATGCTTTTAAACGCCATACCCCTGTAAACAAGCTTACATATGTATGCCACATTAGAGGCATTTTATCTGTGAAATTCTGACAGAATATTTGGAGTATACAGTACCTTGCAAAATAATTCACCCCCCTTGGTATTTTTCGTGTTTTGTTGCGACACAACCTGGAATTAACATGGATTGTTTTAGGATTTGAATCATTTAATTTACAGAACATGCGACAACTTTGAATATTGATTTTTTCATTGAAGCAAACAACAAATAGGACAAAATAACAGAAAAAGTATATGTGCATAACTATTCACTCCCTAAAGTCAATACTTTGTAGAGCCATCTTTTGTGGCTATCACAGCTCCAAGTTGCTTTGGATAAGCCTCTATAAGCTTGCTACATCTTACCACTGGGATTTTTGCCCATTCCTCCTTGCAATACTGCTTCAGCTCCTTCAAGTTGAATGGTTTGCGCTTGTGAACAGCAATCTTAAAGAGGAGGGCCGGTTTAAAAAAAAAAAAAATGTAAAAGTCAGCAGCTGCAAACACCGTAGCTGCTGACTTTTAATAAGCACACTTACCTGTCCAGGGCGCCCGCGATGTCGGCCGCCGAAGGCTGACCCGTCCCTCAGCTCACGGGTCCCGGCGCCGCCATTTTGGCTAAGGGAAACAGGCAGTGGAGCCTTGCGCCTTCACTGCCCGTTTCCTACTGCGCATGCGCGAGTCGCGCAGCGCTTTGTGAATGGGGCGCGCTGTGTTCTGGGACACACAGTTCCCATTAGTGCAGCTCATAAGTGCCCATCAGTGCTGCCTATCAGTGCAGCTCATCAGTGCAAGTTTTCATTGCCCATCAGTGCTGCCTATCAGTGAAGCTCATCATAGCCCATCGCTGATGATCTGCATATCAGTGCAGATTATCAGTGCGCCATATCAGTACAGCCTCATCAGTGCCCCCTTATCAATGCCTCATCAGTGCACATCAGTGAAGAAGAAAAATGACTTATGGCAAAATATTATCACAAACTAAGAAAAACATATATTTTTTTTAAACATGTCTTTTTTTCATGTTTAGAAAAAAATAAAAACCACCGTGGTGTTTAAATACCACCAAAAAAAAGGTCTATTTGTGTAAAAAAATTACAAAAATCCAAACACATTAATTTTAGTAGGTGCAGTCTTAATCAATGTGACTCAAGGCGCAGGGACAGTCACACGACTTTGGGTCTCAGCAGTGTGAACCGAACTTTGCCATCTTGGGATCCCTCCACAGTGGACGGACTGCCACTAATTTGTTTTAACAAAAAATTGTTTGTATCTTCATTTTATTTATTTCCATAAAAAGGCCCACCGAAATCCTCAGCCCCAGGCCCATGATGCTCTTAATCTGGCCCTGCCCCCCAGTGATGGCGAACCTGCTCCCAGACAGCCGCCCGCAGCTCCCGAATAGCAACAGATTTGTGTGCGACTATCTTGGTTACTTGGGGAGCCACAGCCCAGTCTAAATAATGTGTCCGGGTTTCAGGTGAACTGAAACCCGGACACATGATACAAAACCCGGACTGTCTGGGTGAATCCTGGACTGGTGGCGACCCTATGAACTGGGGCAATAATTGTCCTTTAAGTAGCACTGCTCTCATATGCTCTGATCCATTATTTGAGAATTGGCAATGCCACTTGGTTGCTTGTAAGAAGACATTAAGGAAGAAGCAGTGGTTAACAGATGGCTACTCCTGCCCATGAAAAGATGAATACATTCATTACCAGGGATTTTTTTTAGCCGCCACCTCTGGCACTGGCCCCTAACTACTGCTCCTCCACGCATGGTGTAGCTGCTGACTTTTAATAAGCACACTTACCTGTCCAGGGCGCCCGCGATGTCGGCCGCCGAAGGCTGACCCGTCCCTCGGCTCACGGGTCCCGGCGCCGCCATTTTGGCTAAGGGAAACAGGCAGTGGAGCCTTGCGCCTTCACTGCCCGTTTCCTACTGCGCATGTGCGAGTCGCGCAGCGCTTTGTGAATGGGGCGCGCTGTGTTCTGGGACACACAGTTCCCAGAACACAGTGCGACCCATTACCCAGAAGATGCCGCACGGAGGAGAGAAGACAGAAGATTACCGCGGAGGAGGAAGAGGCAGATTAGGACGATGTGCCTAGCAACAGGCATTTCTGGTAAGTTAAAAAAAAATAAAAAAATTTCTTCTGATTTTTTTTCTAAATTTTAATGTATTTTTTTTTTCAGGGTGGCCCTCCACTTTAACCACTTCAGCCCCGGACCAATTGTCAGCCTAAGGACCAGAGGTCTTTTTACAATTTCGCACTGCACTGCTTTAACTGGTAATTGCGTGGTCATGCAATGTTGTACCCAAACGAAATTTGCGTCCTTTTCTTCCCACAAATATAGCTTTCTTTTGATGGTATTTGATTGCCTCTGCAATATTTATTTTTTACGATATAAAAGGAAAAAGACTGAAAATTAAAAAAAAAAGATATTTTCTACTTTTTGTTATAAGAAAAATCGAATAAGCTAAATTTTAGTCATACATTTAGGCCAAAATGTATTCAGCCACATGTCTTTAGTAAAAAAAAATGTCAATAAGCGTATATTTATTCGTTTGCGCAAAAGTTATAGCGTCTACAAACTAGAGTACATTTTCTGGAATTTACATAGCTTTTAATTTATAACTGCCTATCTCATTTCTTGAGGTGCTAAAATGGCAGGGCAGTACAAACACTGGCAAAAGTGGGTGAAAGGGTTAACTAGGGGCAATCAGGGGGTTAAAACCTTTATTAGGTAGTATATGGGGGTCCCGGACGCTATATAAAAACCTGACGATGAACCTAAATAACGAAATAACTAACTGGCTATCCAGCGTCACCAGTGACACTTATACGGTGATCGCTGGTGAAAGGGTTAACTCTAGGGGCAATCAGGGGGTTAAAACCATTATTGGGTAGTATATGGGGGTACCTAGCGCTATAAAAACCTGGCGGTGAACCTAAAAAAATAACTAGCTACCTAGCGACACCAGTGACACTAATGCAGCGATCAGAAAAACGATCGCTTAGTGACACTGGCAAAAGGGGGTGAAAGGGTTAACTCTAGGGGCAATCAGGAGGTTAAACCTTTATTAGGGGGGGTAGGAGGCTACCCTGGACCTAACACTAACTGCCCTGACAGTTTTTACTGTCACAACTGACACTAAATGCAGTGATCAGTAAATAAATGATCACTGCAATCAGTGACACTGTGACTGGGAGGGGGGGGCGATCGGGGGGGGGGGGGGTGATCGGGGGGTAATTTGTGTGCCTATGTGTACCTACATGTCAGTGTAGTGTTTGGTGCACTTACTATGTGTTCTCCTCGCAGTCCGGTCAAAAAGACCGCCCCAAGGAGAATGACATCACTTCCTCCCTGCCTGTGTTTACACTACACAGGCGGGGAAAGCTTCTCATTCGCCAGGAGCGATCGAGAGGGGATGGCCAGAAACCAACGGCCATCCCCTCATTCCGACTCGCTCCTGAAGCAAAATGGACCGCCGCAGCCAGCGGGAGGGGGGTCCGATCGGACCCCCCACCCGCTGGAAGGTAAGCACGTACATGTACGTGCTTCTGCCTGTTGGTGCCATTGTGCCGACGTACATTGCCATGCGGCGGTCCTTAAGTGGTTAAGTCTGACCACAGATTTTCTATTGGATTGAGGTCTGGGCTTTGACTTTTCCCATTAAACCACTCAAGTGTTGCTTTAGCAGTGTGTTTGGGGTAATTGTCCTCCTGGAAGGTGAACCTCTGTCCTAGCCTCAAATCACACACAGAGTGGTACAGGTTTTGCACAAGAATATCCCTGTATTTAGCACCATCCATCTTTCCCTCATGCTGCCACCATCAAGTTTCACTGGGGGAATGGTGTTCTTCGGGTGATGTGATGTGTTGGGTTTGCGCCAGACATGGCGTTTTCTTTGTTGGCCAAAGTTACATTTTAGTCTCATTAGAACAGGGCACCTTCCTCCATACATTTTGGGAGTCTCCAAAATGCCTTTTAACAAACTCAAAACGTGCCATTTTGTTTCTTGCTGAAAGTAATGTCTTTCTTCTGGCCACTCTGCCATAAAGCCCAACTCTATGGAGCGTATGGCTTATTGTCGTCCTATGTACAGATACTCCAGTCTCTGCTGTGGAACTCTGCAGCTCCTTCAGGGTTAGGGTAGGTCTCTGTACTGCCTCTGATTAATGCCCTCCTTGCCCGGTCCATGAGTTTTGGTGTGCAGCCATCTCTTGGTAGGTCTGCTGTTGTGCCATGTTCTTTCCATTTGGTTATGATAGATTTGATGGTAATCTTAGGGATCATCAAAGATTTGGATATTTTTTTGTATAACCTAACCCTGGCTTGTACATCTCAACAACATTGTCCCTTACTTGTTTGGAGAGTTTGGTCTTCATGGCAGTGTTTGGTTAGTGGTGCCTTTTTCTTAGGTGTTGCAGCCTCTGGGGACTTTCAAAAAGGTGTGTATATGTAATGACAGACCATGTGACACTTAGATTGCACACAGGTGGACATCATTTCACTAATTATGTGACTTCTGAAGGTAATTGGTTGCACCAGAGCTTTTTATGGGCTTCATAACAAAGGGCATATGCACATGCCAATTATCAGTTTTTATTTTTATTTTATTTCTGAAAAATAGGCTGTAATGTAACAAAATAGGTAAAAAGCCAAGGGGGGTGAATACTTTTGCAAGGCAATGTAAATGTACTGTATATGCCTGTGTAGATGTAGCCCAGTGCCTGGTACACACAATGAGACTATTGGATGAATGGTCTTCCATTTTTTTTGTATGCTAATCTCATATCAAATATGAGTTTACTGAAGTTATGAAAATTCTCGTTTGACCGAATAAAAATTTTGAAGTGATGTTGTAATGTATTTTTATTGGATTTTCGAATGACAACTGTACTGATGAAACGAAAATCTAGTATCATACAAGAACAATTTTCATGCTTGTCCCATCAGATCCTTTTGCATGAATTATCGTGATTGGCTCTCGAAAGCTGTGCATTAACAATCTGATTTACGTTTGATTGCTTCGGAAACTGTATTTTCTGTCTGATTTTCTGATTGTGAGTACGGGCCATAAAGCTGGGTTCACACTTGTGCAACCTGCATTCATTTCAATGGGCTACCCTACCCTCAGAAACCTGAGTAAAGAAGTGACAGACCCTCTTTTTAAAATTGCACCACATGGAATTACATGATGTGGAGTAGGGTTGCCACCTCATCTTTTTAAAATGAACATATATTATTTACACAGGTTCTGAGGTCAATTTACTGCAGGTGAGGCACTAAATGAATTTACCACCTTAATAAGCTCCAGAACCTGTGTAATTAATATGTGTTTCGGTTTTAAAGGGATGAGGTGGCAACCCTAGTGCTGAGATGGGTTTGCGCGTGTTAAAATGTTTTGCCAATTCATGGGGGTGCCATGCATTTTGTCTGCCAGTTCGGAACGTGTGTGATTTTTGTGACTTCTAGGAGGAGAACACAGAACCCAGGTCTTATCATGTCCTCATCACTATCTATGTGAGGAGTGGAGTTCATAGGACACCATGGTGTATGCTCACTAATAAATATATTGTGGGTGTTCACACTGAATAGACAACCAATCACAGCCCTGGACATTCCAACCACTGACTTCTCTCAGTATACAGGGTGTAGGAGAGCTGGGTGCAAAATTGGGGTCAAACTAGGTGCTAAATACTCACTAATAGATAAAAACTGGGTGCAAAATATGCGTTAATAGACACAAATGGCCGACAAATAAGGGCAATAGGCACAAGAGGCACTAATTAGGCATTCAATAAACAAAAAATGAGCACTGTGCACTAATCCCAGGACCTCAATTAGCTGTCCTGTACATTGGTTATCACCTGGCAGTGTCTGGAGCTCCGCTCCGGCCAGCATATGAGGGCAGCTGAAGTGTGAATACCAGACATCTTATTGGCTTTTAGGTCTGTCAATCTGTGCTAAGATGGCAGAGAACTGAACAGGGCAGTACCGCCCCCGCACAGGTAAAGTAGGGTGCTGTGCAAGTAAGTGGGGTGTATGAAATCCTCTATAGTACATAATACTACTTCTGTGTTGGCTCTCATTCACTATTACTATATAACTATGAGGACTGGGAGCCTGGAATTTTGTAATAGCAGTGTCCTCATTTATTTAGTGACTAGGGGAAGGTTCCGGTTTATTGAAAAGCATGAATGACCACATTTCTAGGAAAATTCCATTAGGGATGTACAACACATTATACAGTGATCACAAGTCTGGGGTGTTACAGTCCGGCGGTCCACATGTAGCACACTACAAGATTTTATCGAACCCACAGCTGATGTGCATAGTCTCCGTTCTGATGTAAAGAGGACCTCTAGTGTAAGGAGGACCTCGGATGTAAATGGGACTCTGATGTAAGGAGGACCTCTGATGTAAATGAGACTCTGATGTAAGGAGGACCACTCATGTAAGGATGACCTCTGATGTAAATGGGACTGTGGTGGGAACCCAGATGAACACTGAACATTAAAATGGTAGTAAACCTGTTTTTGTGATTTACTGTATACCTACAGGTTAGCATATAATAATGCTTACCTGTAGGTAAAATTAATATCTCCTAAATGCATAGTTGCTAACATTGTAAAAAAAAGTATAGGGACACTTTTTTGTCTGTCTTATAATTAGGCTTGGTGTAGCAGGGAAAGGAAAATGCGGTGCAAAAATGGGCGTGGGTTAAACTTAATAGTGGGTGTGGCTTAAATGGGGCGTGACTCAAGGGGGTTGTGGTCCAAATCTGAGATTAACGAGGGATGGAGGGAGAAAGAAAGAAAGAAATAGGGAGGGAAGGTGAGAGAAGGAAAGAAAGAAAGAAATAGGGAGAGAAGGAGAGAGAAGGAAGAAAAGAAAGAGGGATGGAGGGACAGCAGGCCCAGATCCTACACCATAATAGAAATATGTGTATTCCATAAAGATACTCCAAACATCTGGTGTTAGCGCTTCAATCATCCTGGCACCATGCTTGTTATGGTGTCAGGATGATTGAAGAGCATTATTTCTATTATAACATTGTAATATAAAATGAAATAGTTCAACTCACCATAATGCAGAGTCAGTGGGAGACCTGAGTGTGTAACTTGCCACGTCGCCTGCCACCAGATGCCATCAGGTGTCCCCAGCGGAGTCCCTCCTTACATCAGGCATTCCCAGCAGAGTCCCTCCTTACATCAGGTTTCCCCAACGGAGTCTCTCCTTACATCAGGTTTCCCCAACGGAGTCTCTCCTTACATCAGATGTCCCAAGCGGAGTCTCTCCTTACATCAGGTGTTCGCAGTGGATTCTCTCCTTACATCAGCTGTCTCCAGCAGAGCCCCTTCTTACATCAGGTGTCCCCAGTGGAGTGCCTCCTTACATCAGGTGTCCACAGAGGAGTGCCTCCTTACATCAGGTGTCCCCAGAGGAGTGTCTCACTACATCAGCTATTCCCAGCAGAGTCCCTCCTTAGATCAGGCATCCCCAGAAGAGTCCTTCCTTACATCAGGCATCCCCAGCAGAGTCCTTCCTTACATAAGGCATCCCCAGGAGAGTCCCTCCTTACATCAGGTTTCCCCAGCAGTGTGACTCCTTACATCAGGTGTCCCCAGTGGAATGCCTCCTTATTTCAGGTGTCCACAGTGGAGTGTCTCCTGACATCAGGTGTTCCCGGTGCAGTAGAGTCCCTTGGCTCTGCCTCTCATAGATCGGCAGCAGGCCACGGGGCGGAGGGTTGGCTGTTGGCAACAGCTCCATGTGTCTTTGCAGATCTCTTTTCCCTGTGTTCAGTGGATGGGCCACTGGCTACAATGTTTCTCTAGCCTGGACCGGTTCTGTGATGTCAGCCGACAGTGAACTCCAGCCCACTGTTTGCTGAAAACGAGTCACAGGAGTGCAGAATGAATGCCACACAATGCACTTCCAGCACAGAAACTGGTCTCTCACTGAGAGTCCCAGGTCTCGTACTAACAATTGGGACCTGGGACTTCCGATTTCGGTTCACCTGGTCACTGAGATAGCTTCTGATTGGCTATGACAGTGATCAGCCACTGTAAACCCACCCCTGTTCTTACTTCCTCTTCTGAATGAAGGGAAAAGTACATTGTATCTTTCTCCTCTTGTAGGAGGGAAATATATACACAAACAAGTATGTGTGTGAAAATAAATAAAATTAATTAAAAAATAAAAAAAAAATAAAGAAAAAATAACTAGATCAAGGTTTGCCAGAGTTAGTGTAAGGGTCAAGGCCAAGGCCTGGGTCAAAGGTCATGGTCAGCATATTTTGGGTAGAATTGTTTTAACTAGTATAAGTGTCAGTTAGTATCAGTGTGTTTTAGACAGGATTGAAAAAAATGCAAAATGCACACTACTGTTTCTGGGCCCTACTACGGGTACAAACAACAACTGTCAAACACATATGTGGTATCACTGCGATTGTCAGGTGCAGGAGAATTTATTTTGGGTTGTTCTTTGGTGGTAAATTATGGTAATAGCAAGAAATATACAGCTAAATAATAATAAAAAAAAATAAAAAATAATATATATATATATATATATATATATATATATATATATATTATATTTTAATTACTATTTACTACTATTTACTATTGAAAGCCCAATTACTACTATTTACTATTGAAAGCCCAAGGTTTAATCCAAGTAGTTATGACAATATGTACAGTTTTACGAACACATATCAAAGTTGCAAAAATGTGCTTAGGCATTAACATTTGCTTTACCCTTAGGCGGGAAGGGGTTAATGGTTTATTTGGAATTTCTCTGTTGCTCTAAATCAGATCATGCTTATGAAAAAAGAAAAAAAAAAACTCTAAGTCTCTCATTTATAAAAACATATTTTTTTATTTTTAGCCCACAAATACATGTAAAATATATAATGTGGCCCTTGTACTGAAAGGTTTGGAGACCCTTTCTCTAGTTTATTGTATTCCTTGGATTTTCACCTGCCATAAGTTTAGAGAACAATGAAAGCTGACAATTGATGTTTGTTCTTATTGGTAAAAGCAGTTAAAGCCGTTGTATACCCACTCAAATATATTATTTTTTTGTAAACCTGTAAGGGCAGGTTCACACAGCGGGCGATGCGAGGCGACACGACTCGCCTCGCCTCGCTCCCGCAAGTCGCCCCCGTTCTGTACAATGGAATCGTTCTGAGAGGAGCGACTCGAGTCGCTCCGACTCAGAAAAAAGGTTCCTGTACTACTTCTGGGCGACTTCGGGGGCGACTTGCATTGACTTCTATACAGAAGTCCTCTGCAAGTCGCCGCTGAGGTCGCCGCAGGTCTCGGCGAGGCAAGTCGGAGACGCCTCGCCGCGCCTGCAGTGTGAACCGGCCCTAAGGCAAAAGGCATAATGAGCCAATATGCACCACATGGGTGTAGAACTTTGTGGCATTATTGCAGTGATACAGTTCCCTCTTTTGCATGCAGACTCCATAGTGCTACAGCCACAGATTGTGTAGTGTATGGTCACCTTAAAGCGGAATTCCACCCAAAAGTGGAACTTCAGCTCATGGGATTCCCCCCCCCCCCTCCGGTGCCACAATTGGCACCTTTCAGGGGGAGAGGGGTGCAGATACCTGTATAATACAGGAATCTGCACCCACTTCCGGGAATAGACTCCCGCGGAATCACGCCTCTTCCCGCACACCCCCCACTGTCTCCTGGGAAACACACAGGTCACAGGAGATAGCGCAGTAAGGAACCGGCAAGTGAAGCCGCAACGCTTCACTTCCTGATTCCCTCAACGAGAATGACGGCGGTAGCAGCCGAGAACCGAGCGATTGCTCGGCTTTGGCTGCCGACATCACTGGACCCTGGGACAGGTAAGTGCCCATTTATTAAAAGTCAGCAGCTGCAGTATTTGTAGTTGCTGGCTTTTAATAATTTTTTTTTTAGGTGGACTCCCTCTTTTTTCCCCACAGATAGAGCGTTCTTTTGGTGGTATTTGATCACCTCTGTGTTATTTATTTTTTGCACTATTAACAAAAAAAGAGTGACAATTTAAAAAAATATATATATTTTTTGCTTTTTGCTATAATATATATCCCCCAAATTAAAAAAAATAATAATAATTTCTTCATCAGTTTAGGCCAATATGTATTCTTCTACATATTTTTGGTAAAAAAAATAAATAAAAAAATAGCAATAAGCGTATATTGTTTGCGCAAAAGTTATAGCGTCTACAAACTATGGGAAAAATTTATGGAATTTTTATGGCGCTTCTATGTACTTTTTTTTTTACTAGTAATGGCGGTGATCTGTGATTTTTAGCAGTATTGTGACAGACAGATCGGAGACTTTTGACACATTTTTGGGACCATTGACATCGGTATCGGTGCAGTGCAGCAAATGCAGCATTGCACTGATTCAGACGGTGCCATTGCCGCTGATTCCCCCCTTCTATTAAAAATGCAAATGTGCTTTTTGGGTGCAGAAAAGTATATGTTGGATTATGTCTTTTTAATTATAATTTGTTCCAAAGTTTGTGCATCGTAAAGTGGAACTAAAGTTCTGTCGTTACATGCTGTGAGACAATGCAATTTCTCTTCTGCAATAAAATACACCTACCTGCTTGCTCACAGCAATCTCTGGAATGTAAGCTGATCTGCGCATGCAGGCCTAGCTCACAGTCTCTGTTCTAATTCATCCCAAAGGTGTTTTATCGGGTTGAGGTCAGGACTCTGTGCAGGTTTGTCACCTTTTCTTCAAGCCAAACCTGAATATTTTACCAACATTTTTAGTATATATACTGTAGTATTGTAAAAGACCTGGGGCACCTTTGGGTGCCCCAAGGACAGTAATGATGTAGCGGCAAACGTTGGGTGTGGCCAAATTGCAGTGGGAGGGCCTAAAGGGGCATGGTTAAATAAAACAAAAGCATTCTTGTAACCAGAAAATATGCTTAAATTTCTGTGCGCAAGTAAGAGTCTCACAGACTCAGCACAATCATTTTTGCATTTCTTTGTGTGCAAAAGCTAGTCATCCTGGCACACAGGATTGGGCCGGCTGCTGCATGAAGGTAAAAAATCCCTTTAGAACCATTTTAAGTGGTTGTAAAGCCTGCATGAAGGTAAAAAAACTTTAGTGTGCAGCTGCCCTCTCAGCCTGCCCCCCCCCCCATTAGTTACCTAAGCCCAATCTCAAGATGTGCACAAGAGCAGCGGGTCTCTCGCTTCTTATTGGCTGAGATTCAGCAGCAGGAGCCATTGGCATGCAAGCGAGTACGCATGAGTGCCCCCATAGCAAGCGGCTTGCTAAGGGGTAGGTGGCAGGGGAGAGGGGACCCAAGAAGAAAATTGGGGCTGCTCTGTGCAATGGTTTTGCAAGTTTGTAAGTATAACATGTTTGTTTTTTTTTATTTTTTTTTATTGCCTTTACAAACCCTCTAATTTATTTTCAGTACATAGATGATACAATACAGCACAAACTATAGCAATTGTAATGTTACAGCAACAGCATGTTTGCCATGTTCAGCCTCTTACGTAGTATCTCAATTTCATACCTCTCTACATTTTGAGATGGGAATGAGGGACACCTACTAGCAAATGTATGTAGGCATAGGACACGCCTATTTCTTTATATTGCCTTTTTAAACTTGACAAATGCAACAATTTAGAAATTGGATGAAAGTTTTAGCACTGGGAAACACTTTTTGAAAGATAAAAAGTGCATTTTATATACAACTATATAGATCAGCCCGAAATGAGGGACAAATGAGGAGGAAAGAGGGACAGAGGGACATTGCTCCAAATCAGGGACAGGCCCTCAAAATCAGGGACAGTTGGGAGCTATGCAATTTGCATATAAACACTATAAGACCATTATGTTAGAGTGGAAAATATGGAAAGCTGCGCCAGTACCAATATATAATAAAACTAACTGTATAAAATGAAAATATATATAGAGGGTATACGGCTCTCATACAAAATAAATGCCTAAAGAGCAATCACCCATTGTGCATATAGCAAACACAAAGAAATATTTAAGTAGAGAACATGTAGTCCATGTGAAAGGGCCTTTCTCAGTAAGTAGTTCCTGTCTATTCATACTGGTCACCATCTTAATAGTGTCCGACAAGAAGTCTGGCTGGTAACCCTTCTCGAGGAACCTAGCAGTAAGAATCTCAAGGGTTACCAGCCAGACTTCTTGTCGGACACTATTAAGATGGTGACCAGTATGAATAGACAGGTACTACTTACTGAGAAAGGCCCACGAGGTGACAATATCCAAGGGTTTGTTCCCTTTGTGACCACTTATTCTATTCAACAAAAGAAGATTAAACAACTGGTTAATAAACACTGGCACATTGTTAGCAGCGATGCTGCTTTAAAAGAGATAGTTCCAGAGAGACCTAGAATAGTCTTTAGAGGTGCCTCATCATTGCGGAACCGATTGGCCCCTAATGTCATCGATCCACCACAGAAAAGTAATGGTTTCTTCGATCAGTTGACTGGCTTCTATAAATGTGGAAGATGTAGGGTCTGTTCCCTAAATTCCTGCCCACGTAGACGTACTACCTCTTTTGTGGGTACAACTACGGGGCGGAACCATGTTATAAAACCTTGTATCACATGCTCCACCACAGGGGTGGTTTATTTGCTCCAGTGCCCATGTGGGTTACAGTATGTGGGTAGGACCAAGCGCCCACTACAGGTGCGCTTGAACGAACACATAACCAACATTTTGATAGGGTTCCCTAAGCATTCTGTGTCCAAGCACTACCTGGTTGCCCACAATAAAGATCCATCAAATACGCTATTTTTGGGAATAGATAAATTTCAGCCCCATTGGCATGGTAGCCCGCTGGTGAGAGGAATCTCAAGACTCGAAATGTCTTGGATCCATTGTTTAAAATCATATACTCCATATGGATTGAACATCGATACCGACATTAATGCTTTCATTGATAATTCATGAATTTGCTTGTTCTACTCTAATATATAGTGTATTATTCTTATTTTTTTATTTTATCCTTTATTATTATTGTATTTAGAGTATTACTGTATAAGGTATGGGTGTATTCATACATTTTTTATATATGTATTTTTTCATATCTTTCAGTGTTCTTTAGTGTAAACCTGCTCTGAGATGCCGAACAGGCCAAAAAATTAATAATTAATTATATAATCAAATTGGGGGTGATAATTCATATATTTTTTAAATTAGGGATTATATACTAATTATGGGCTCATTTTTATAAGATGGGTATATTATTCATTGACATTTTATTATTCATCTACTTTTTATTCCCCTTTTTGTTTTATTCTCTTTTTGTTGTCTACAATTATTTGATTATAGGTACACGTTTGTTATGGTTTGTTGTACTGACAACTTCCCCTTTCAGTTATATCAATTTTTATTTAATTAACATACACATTTTTTTAGGTATACATATTCACTTAATGTTGTACCAACATTTATTTTATTTTATTTTATTTGTTTATTTTTATTTTTATTTTTATTTTTCCTTTAATTAAACATTGTACATTTGTATATGTTTGATAATTATATGTTTTATTCAATATCATTTTTATATGTTTTGGTGATGTATATATTCACTATAGGCACATCTCCGTAGTAAGTTTTAGTTTACATCACATGTGCATTCCTACTATATACACATCTTCTCATTAACTTTCAATTTTTATCACTATGTATTTACTCACATATATATGGTTTATGGTTCCGTTTACATACACTGGTGCAGAGTTTCTAGTCTCATAATGGAACTCACATCTCTACTTGTGATTTTGTTTTCCCAACACCGCATTTAATGTGGAAGCTTTTGGGACCATTACCTAGTATCACTATTAGTACTTACCTTTGCCATCAGGCAGGGATCTGCAATATCCTTTTCTTTTTCTTCTTTGTTTATATTCTGTATTCCCTTTCACTATGGGAAGATTAGCTGTTTTTGCCATCAGCTAAGATGGCGCTGGAGGCCGGATCTTGCATCTCAGAACGAGGTCCGGGCATAAATAGGTGGTGCGTCGCTGCGTTGCCCGTTCCCCATTGATAACGTCATCTATGACGAAACACGTCTGGGAAGGTACGCAGTGACGCCACCACGCTCTATGAGGGGAGGACGGGATGCTTTGTTTGAATGCCGGCCGGCGTTGTTCAGTTCCGCTTTCGATGCTAATTTAAAGTTATTTCATGTAAGTGTGATTCTTTTATTTAATAAATTACCCGAACGTTTTTACGCTATGGAGGCATCTCTTTTTCTTTAATGGTGTTACCGGAGATATATGTGACTATTGACCATTGGAGCTCTAAAGGCTGGGGTATCGCCATATACCTACGTTAAGGGCCATTTTGGATGCAAGTACTGTGATTTGATGTTCCATTACCCTGCCGCGGACTAGTGTCAATAAGGCTGTTATTGTCCATATGTTTGGTAAGCGCATCACTTATCCGGTGACGGGCACAGATCTTCAGCTTTGTGTGGATTCACGGTGGTGACATGTTAATCACCTTTACATTGGAACACCTTATTGGACTATAAAAAATCTTTCTACCTTCACTTTTATTTTTATATGCAGTTTTACATTTCACATGGACTACATGTTCTCTACTTAAATATTTCTTTGTGTTTGCTATATGCACAATGGGTGATTGCTCTTTAGGCATTTATTTTGTATGAGAGCCATATACCCTCTATATATTTTCATTTTATACAGTTAGTTTTATTATATATTGGTACTGGCGCAGCTTTCCATATTTTCCATTTATTTCAGTGCTTGTATCTCACTCAGAGCTGCTGCCTATAGTTTGTGTTCATTTTTATTTATTTGTATCTTTATTTTTGTATTTTTCACATGTAATTCTCTCCTGAGCGCAGTTTATATATTTTTTCATTATGTTAGAGTGCATGTTATACCTTCTAAAGTATTATTCTCTAGTCCATCGCAGTAATGGGCACTTGGATTTATCAAACATGCTAACTGGAGGTTTCCTTTTGATGTGAAGTGGAAATGAGTAATCCTTTTATAACACACACATGTATTTGTTTATGTGAGCATATGACTTTCTTAAGTTGAAGAGTAGATCAGTAAGCTTCATGCTTGGAGTCAGAATATTTTTTTAGGTATTTTGAGCATGTGGCCACCTAACTCATCAGTCATGTCAGGAATATAACCACATTTATTTATATACTGTACGATGTCTCGAGTGGTGTCTGTGTAGCACATTGCCTTTCGATGCCTTTCAATGGTTCTGGTTGTAACCAAGATGGGGAAAGGTTGTTCCAAATTGACAAATGCAGCATTTGTTGTGTCAGAATGCCATTTTTAATCCTAAAGTAGAACTAAAGCCATCACCTTTTTTTTTAAATTTTGGATAACGTAAGGGGGATTGTCAGTTTTCTTTTTTTTGCCACCTGTATCCCATTGGGGAAATTTCCCTTTCCCTTCCTGTTCTGTAGCCAAAGCATGAAGTAAAAGGTAAATGCTTTCAAAGCAGGGTGGATAAAAATCAATTATTTAAAAAATATATATTTATATTTTATTTTGTTCGGCATGAAATGGAGCTTAGTTATGTAGCATGAATCTGTATATTCTGCAATATTTACATTTGATAAACTCATTCAATGAATCCCAGCTCTGCAAGCTGAGATAACATGCACTGCATTGATGCATTCACACAATTTCACATTAACCATGAGATAAAACAAAGTTCAGGAATATTCCTTTATCCCATTGTTTTGCAAATCTAAGTACACTACAAACTGTATGATTGAATCGGTTCTGATATTGCTGTTTTACTAACCTGACAGCTTATTATTTGTTTGCAAATATTAAAGATTCTAACTACCAGCAAGAATGCGTCCTTACATTTAAAGAGCAGCAGTCATTCCAGATCCATCATGGCAGCGCCTGTTAGCAGGAATCCACTCACCTGCTCCCGAGACATCACTCACCTTGTTGTGTCATTGTTGCATCACCAGACATCCAATTAAAGTGAATGGGACTGTCGCTGAGTCAACAGCGGCCGATCGTTCGGAAGAGAGGCAGAACGGTGATCTGCCTATGTACACATTCTGCGACAATGGAAGGCATGAATCCTGCTTGAAATAAATGATAGTTGCTCTTTAAAAATTATAATTTAAATCAAGCCTTTTTACTAGCGATTTAAATCGTGATTTAAATCAACTTGATTTCAATCAGGTCCAACTTGTTTCAAAGTAAGGGTATTCTTGGTTATCACCAGGGTAACCAGGGCTAGCTATTCCATTGGAAGACTTCCCCTTATTTCCTGTTCTTCTCACAACCCAAAATGTGTGATTTTTTTTTTTTTTTTTTTACTTTCTCTCTTCTCCCTGGACAAATAGAGAGCGTAAATCTCCCTAACGGGACACAGACAATCATAAGGACTTGGCAGGTGTTCTAATTCCTCTCCACTCCACCCAAACCTAAAAAAAGTTTTTCCTTTAGTTATACTTTAACATTCAAAATTTGGAGCAGGGTGCATTTGAATAATAAGGGCTTCTATTGTACTGCATCTATTGTACAGCAACTATTGTATGCGCTTCAGTTGTATCAGCTGAGGCTGCCCCTTGGCATCATGGCTCAGTCTCTCTTTTTTCTGCACCCCTTATGTTTACACACAGCATCCAAAGAACCAACCATCTCTAAAATATGTTTAATTCTGCAAGTTCCATCTGTGGGAATCAACTTCAAAAGGCAGAACATTAAGGACTCTCGACAAATTGCCCACTTTTATTCATAGAAAGTTCAATTTTACCACAAAACAGGTTACCCTTGCAGGGGTTTTCAGCATTCCTCTTCCAATGCTGCTAAACAACTCAAGACACAACCTCCTAGCTTACTCTAGCAGCGTCATTGCTATGGCCCTCAGACGTTGGGCCTCTGTTTGTTTCTTCCTTTATATCCACTGTGCACACTCCTGCAGAGCCCTGGCTGCTCCTTTGCAACAAAACAGAATCCTGGGGTAGGTGGAGCACTGAACACTAGTTAGCACCCATACCATAAGGTCACCACCAAACTGTGTGTGGATCCAGGGTTTGAAGCTTCATCCCTCTCAATGCTCTGCAAAGCTCCTGAGCTCCAGGTCCCTGACTAGGCTTTACCAAGAAAACTCCAAAGCCAGTTTTTTTTCCACTCAAAAAAAATCTTAGAGAAGAGGCATAACTAGAACCTTCAGAGCCCCAGTGCAAGAAACTACCAGCCCTCCACACTGATCCCGGGGCCCTTTACTGCAGTTGCGGGGCCCATTATTACAGTCTCGCAGTGGGACCTTTTTACATTTTCTGAAGAAGACCTGCTTCCTGCCGTCTTGGACATTGGCAGAACGCCAGGGCCCAGTCACAAATGTGACCTTTGCGACCCTTGTGGTTCCACCACTAGTATCAGAAGTTTTTTTTTTTAATTTTTTTTTGTTTTTTAACATTTTTTTTTTTCACAATTTCTTTAGTAGCCCCATTGGGTATCTTTGTTGAGATATCAGGGTCTAAATAGACCTCTGATGTTCCAAACTTGAGACAGAGAGAGGAGATTAAGGACACAGCCCTCAAACTCTATCTCTTCAGCTTCAGCTGCACAGAATTAATGGACAGAGGAACAGCTCTGAACAGAGCTTCCCGTTCATTCACAAACTGAAGCATAGTAAACACAGTTTACTATGTTTTTAGTTATGTTTTAGTGATTGATACCAACCACTGACTCTGTCTATTCAGAAAAGGAAGGGGCCAGTAAATTGCATATTTACCAGCCCCTTGCCCTCTCTTCATCCTGAAAGCATCCCCTAGAGCAGCCGGCAGGATGGAGGAGGGGGGACTGGCAGAGCTGCAGTGGACAAAGGGGGCCAAGAGTGTGCACAGGGGTCCAGGGCAGCTGGACCTGGATAGGAGGGGCAGTAAGGGCAGAGGAACCGATCCCCTTCATTTTCCTCCTACAGCCGCTGAATGTTGGCAGGAGGGAGAGGAGGAGAAGCAGGCTTTCAGTGGCTGCAGTAAGAAAATGGAGAGCATTGGTTCCTCTATATTATGCCCCTCCTATCCAGGTGTATGGGTGTTCCTCACAGCCCCCCAAAGCATGAGGTCAGGTTACAGTTGCGACCCCTATGATCCCTGTAGCATGATGTAATCAGTGAGAGAAGACAGCATTTGATGCATTGTTCCCCTGTTTGTAACAAGAATTTTTTTTATTAAACATTAATGGAGTTCCAGATATCACTATTCTTGTTCTTTTATCCAGATTGGTATAGCATTCAATAAGAAAAAAGTTGTGGTTAGGAAGCATTTCTGACTATATTCTGCTGATAGACGCTAAAAATGTGAACAGGGACTATAAAAAATTACGCAAGGGCAATGGAGTGGAAAAGGGAAACTAAAGAAGCAAAGAAGGTTAGAAGAAAGATCGAGCAGATTATAGGACCTAAAATATTTGTCAGATAATCTCTGCCTAGAAGACCACCTGATGAAAAATTAGTACAGGTATATGATATATGATCAAACACTCTCTACTGGTATTATCCATACCCATACCCATTAGGATATGAAAATCAAGTGATGGAGGTTGGCAGTGGTGGCTGGTGGTATATATAATTATTAATTAATCCATCTAGGTTGCTGACTTCCAGCTTTAATCATTTGCTTCTAAAAAAAAGCCAAAAACCTCCCATTGGAACCCATGCATCCGGCGCCCTGCATGTAAATTTGAGGCTGGGTGTATAGATTAGGGGGGCGGTGCCCCTGCGCCCAGTATGGACGGGCCGCCCTTGGTTAGTGACCAAATCTAAGATGGTAGATTATTAGCTTTCACCACTATTAATACGGATTAAGGTAGTGAGCTGCTAACCAATTAGAATTCAGATCACTCTAAAGAGGCATTTTACCACCTCTCAGTATTGCTTTGGCTGTACTTCTCCTTTAAGTACTCGTGTGAAACCAAGACCTAAGTGGATTCAAAAGATAAATCAAAATGGGGAAACATGTGCCAAATGACATGCAAGTAGCAATGTCAGAAGTTTAGCTAGTTTTGCGTATTTATGATTTTTATATAAATAAATATGACTACAGTGATACCTCAGTTTGCCAGTAACGTGGTATACGAGCGTTTTGCAAGACAAGCAATTTTTTTTTTTTATTCCTGACTTGATTCTCGCAAGACTCAAGCCACTGGTGTATATGTTACTGTATGTGGCCAGAGGTCCAGGGGCGCTGGTGGCTCGCAGTGCTTCCTGGAGAACTTGGAGACACCCAGCCGGGTGGGGCTGGCATAACATACGTCGGAGCACTGAAAGTGTCAACAGTTCCTGAGTGTCTCCTAGTGTCTCCAAACATCTCCGAGAGTCACCAGTACCACCTCTGGCCACATACAGTACTACATACACCAGTGCCCTCGCACCTCTGGCCATATACAGTACTACATACACCAGCGCCCCCACACCTCTGGCCACATACAGTACTACATACACCAGCGCCCCCGCACCTCTGGCCACATGCAGTACTGCATACAACAGCAGTGATTGTGGAACAAATCATCTCACTTTCCATTATTTCTTAAGGGGAAAGTCGCTTTGATATACGAGTTCTTCAGATTACAAGCAAGCATACTTCTGGAACAAATTATGCTCGTTATCCCAAGTATTACTGTATATCCATATGCATTTCTTTCAGCTGTTTTGTTCCTAGGTAACATTTTTAAAATAAAACTATGCTATTGGCATCTTTTAAGTCCCATTCACACATGAGAATGGGGCTGTTAGCGACTATATGTGGGAGACCCAGCAGAGAGTAATGGGCGGCTGGTAGCTCCTGCAGCTAATCATGGCTGCTCCCAAAAATCACTTATGCAGATAGGTCTTCCAAATGTAATCACTAGTGTGTGACTGGTATCCTAGAATCCTACCGGTCCCTAATAGGACTGGTGATCAGAAGGATTTTGACAGTTTGGTGAAGGAGGAATGAGGAAACATGTGCAATCTCTTGGGGTCTGTATTTGTAAAAAGGTTATGAATCCAATGATAACTAATAATTCTGTCTCCTTACCACAGATAATGATAATCACCGTTCACAACAAATTCAATGTGCTCTCAGCTTTTGCTTTATTGCATTTAATAATTTACTTTTTCTTTTTGGGGGGGGGGGGGGGTACTCAAATTATTATTATGATATGTTACAACACACTTGTTGGGGCCCAGCTCCAACTTTCCTACTTCTTCCCCAATTAACAGGATTATTTTTGGAAAAATGCATATTAAATTGTTTTAGCTATCACAGTATGTGCTGTTCACGTAAATGTTTTTCTTGGCAGTCATATCTCATTGAGTAGACTGCTGACACAATCACACTATTGTTTTAAATTCCAAGCAACACCCATTGAGCGGTATGCAGTACATTCGCACTAACCCCAAAAGTGGAAAAAAAATGATCATACTACTGTGAAAGAAGACTGCGTGTTAGAATACCTGTTCTGAGTAGATGCAACCATTGCTCATGTGACAATTTTCCATCTGGCTCCTTCAACAAAAGTCAATTGAATAGCCAACTTTATGACTGGTACACACAACCCAATGGTCTGAATGAAAAAACATAAAAACGGAAGTGCCTGGGAGCCGCTGTACTAACTTTTTGCCCCCAGCAGAACACAGTGGACAGAATTCGCGGCCTTTGTTGCCAGCACAGATCAAATGGTTTTCCAGCATGCCGGCTTCTAAAGGACAGGCTGATGTACACACATGTAGAAAGTCGGCTGGTTTGACCGGATGATATTTAGGCAGTGTGTACCAGGCTTTAACTGATCTGGGTGGTGATCAATGGAGCACCTACAGCTCGAGTTTTGGCCAATTTAGCCAGAATTAGCCAAAATTTAGGCTGTATATGCAAGTCCTAGGTTTGACCATCCAAAAACGTGAGAGTTAGTTCCTTGCTTCTTTCTCCATTCCTTCTCCTTTTCTCTCTTTTTTTTCCTTTTCTTTTTGCACTTCTTTTTTTATTCCTTCCTTCATATGGCACATTTTGATCAGCAGACAACAAGTTCAGTATATGTACACTAATGCAATGATATGAATAGCATGTGGCGTGTGCCAGCCATGCAGATAATATGTCATATAGGCCCATACTTTGGTGAACCTGTATTGTTTACACTGAAGCAGTGGGGAAGCAGAAATAGGTCTCGATGTTTCCATGGTGCGTGTTAACCAATGCTGCAGCATCTATAACCGCAGAGCTCAGGTACATCCAGTCATACACATTAAAGAGATGTGTTCCAGTACGGAATGCAAAGAGTGAACCCTTCACAACGTGATAGTGACCTCTTTCCTCAGACATGGTCAGATACTCTATATGCATCCCAGAGCTGTAATAATAACATATTCTCTGTAGGTCTTACAAACAAACAGGACGCTCATAATTAACCCACCAATCTGGCTCATTTCACTTATGTTTTCATAAGAGACAAAATATTCTTTATAAATGGACAAAAAACGTTTTTTTGTAAGAAAGCTATACTGTCTTTGGTTAATTTTATTAAACTTTGTTTACATTTTAATATTTTAAATATTTTTTTAGCATATATCATTTGTAATTATTCATATAAACTCTTTATTTTACAAGTACATATTTCATAAGAGGTAAAGGTTTAGCAAAGCATTTTAGGTTTAAAAAAAATAATAACTTTATATGAATCTTAACAAAGAGTGGAGGGGTGGTAAATCACTCCTCATCTCCTTTAGCTGTGCATGTAATTTAAACTTCAACTTTTCAGCTTTTAAAAAACCAAACATAAGCATTTTCAGCAAAGCAGTTACATTATCTATAAGGCGCTATTCACACCAGTGCAGTTTCATATGTGACTTGAGTCGCACAGAATTGCATGACAATGGAAACCACATTGTTTTCAATGGTTCACATCAATGCAACTCAGCATGGTGTGATTTTGGAAGAGGTTCCTGTACTACTTTGGTTTTGGATTTCAGTACAATTATGACCCCTAGAGTATGCAAACTATTTCAAAGTAGTATTCAAGTTTCACCCAAGTTGTACTACATAATGGCACTAAATGTTGGATCAAAATCAGATTGCAGCAGTGTGAACCAAGGCTAAACCTTTATCCCCTCTCCTGGTATGTAATTATGGCACACAATAAAAAAGCAACTCCTGATTTTTTATGTT
Source organism: Lithobates pipiens (assembly GCF_037356315.1). NCBI lineage: Eukaryota > Metazoa > Chordata > Amphibia > Anura > Ranidae > Lithobates > Lithobates pipiens. Next base: position 49,997,524 of record NW_027507685.1, on the reverse strand, counting down.
AGCTTTGGCCCAGTGAGAGCATTGTCACCAGAATGGGAAGTAGAGAGAGATCTCGCTAACAAGGCCATAAAAACACTTTTAACCAGTTCCCCACCAGCCTAGTCAAATGATGGCTGGGCGGGACCTTTGTCAATTCAAGTAGACATCATATGACGTCCTCTCAGGATGGTCCGGGGTGAGGCATGATTTGTCACAGGTGGTGTCCACTGGGTTGTGTCACAGCTGATGACAGATCACTGTATCGGGCTGGTACCATGTGATTGCTTTGACCAATCACAGCAAATCAAATGACAATTATAAACAATACATGGCTTCCTTTCATGCTATGTATTGTGTACTATCGTGTTGCTAGCTGTGATTGGTCAAAGTGATTACATGGTAAAGACAGGGCCAATAACAGCGTATCTGTGCCATGTGATTAGCTGTGGCCAATCACAGCTAACCACAACAATACACTGTGAATTAATCATTTTAATTTAATTTCTTTTTTTTTTAACTACTTGCCGACCAGCCGCTGTTGGCTCCTCTGCGCTAATCGCCATAGCTGTACGGCGGCCGCTGTAAGGGCTATAGGGGTCACATGATGCCGGAGCCGATCCGTGTGGCTGGCAGCACCCAGGTCCTCTGGTGACCTGCTATCGCTCCTCAGAGAGCAATCCAGAAAGATCCAGAATGGGGGATCTGTTCTGTGCAATTGTCAGTTAAAGTAACGCAGTGCCGTATCACAAAAAATGGCCTGGTCAGGAAGTGGGTAAATCCTTCCGGGGCTAAAGTGGTTAAATACTGTCACTAGTCAGTGTCCCTGATCACTGTCATGCCAGTTATATGAGGATGCTGGATTGCACTGGAGACAGTATGTAAAAAAAATAATTAAAAAAATTGTGAAAAAAAAACCAATTCTTTTTAATTTCTTAATTTTTCCAAAAATTGTGGCAAAAAATTACAACTTCAAAAAATTCGAAATGCCTTTTGCTGAATACGGTGGACTGCATACTTTCCAAAAAGTTCATCTAGGGGCATTTGTACTGTCCTGGTGTTTTCAGGCCTCAAGAAATCAGTACATCCAGATAGATCAATTTTCATATATATATATATATATATAGTTATTTATATAGACAGTATACCATTGTGGACTCTTTTATAACTTTCCTACAGACTAAATAATAAACACTGATATTATTATATGGTTATTTTCACCAAAGAAAATGTTCTAAATTTATTAAGAAATATTATTTGCAAAATGTTATAACAGAAACAAAGAAACATTTTCAATGTTTTTTCATTTATTTAGCAAAAATAAAAATTTCAGTGGTGATTAAATACCACCAAAACAAAGTTTTATTTGTGTTAAAAAAAATAATAAAAATGTCATATGGGTGCAATGTTGCATAGCCACTCAAAGTGCAACAGCACTGAAAATTGACCCAGGCAGGAAGGGGGTGAAAGTGAGCAGATAATGAAGACCATGAACTCACTACTGTATGTACACTGCATCCAGTAGATGTGCATAGCAGGTACAGCGTCCCTAAAATGCAGGCTCACCATTTAAGGTGCGTTCTCCGAGACTTAGAAATCAGGTAAGAAAAATAATACAGGGGGAAGAAGGACCCCCTGAAAAAGAAGTCACGGGCGGACCAAGCTGCTTATATCAGGGAAACTATTTATTGCACAATGAAAAAATCATACAAAGCTATACAGAAACTAGGCACCCACCACCAACACCTAGACTACATTAAAATAAGACAACGTTGTCTGAGTAAAAGCAGCTGCATCACGCATACAGCAAGCCCACATAATATACCCAATGCAATCTAAAGTGCTAGAAGTGACGGTTAGGTAGGCACATAGATCCTAATGTGTGTCACTATAAATCACTGTGCATATTCCCTCACTATATGTAAACAAGCCCCCGTCTAGGGGATACCAGAGTATTGATTCTAAAGTCCACCCACTTGTAGAGTAAACCCCATAATAGACATAACACTGGGTTAGCGAAATTGCTGTTATTTAGCTGACAATATACCCTGTGTAGAAAGCGGTATATAGCCACTGATAGTTATTTCAAGTAGTCTATATTAGGCCGTTTAGCAGGGCTAGTCTGGTATGGGGTTATAACGCTGAACAGTGCGTTGAGGTTATCTGCAGGTGAGCACAGGCATGTTATGCAAGATTAAAGAAATTCTAAGGACCAGTGGCGGAAGTATAGGGGTCGCTGAGGTCGTTGTGGCGACCGGGCCCCATGCTGCAGGGGGCCCTTGAGGGTAGGGTTGCCACCTGTCCAGTATTCACCCGTACAGTCCGGGTTTTGAATCATGTGTCCGGGTTTCAGGGGGACTGAAACCTGGACACATTATTCAGACAGGGCTGTGGCTCTCCAAGTAACCAGATAGTCACATCTGTTGCCATCCGGGAGCTGTGGGTGGCTGTATGGGGGCAGGTTCGGCATCCCTGGGGGGGAGGCGATGATGTCAGCAAGAGAAATTTGGCCACAAGCACTGTTCACCACAATGCACTTTGCAAGCTGCATTACTACTATCCTTGGGCCACCCAAAGGTGTCCCAGGTCTTTTATAATACTATAGTTTATACTACAAGAAACAAAAATTGCCCCGCACCGCTAAAGTGTTTGGGTTTGGCTTAAAGAAAAGGTGGCAACCCTAATTGAGGGTCCCCTGTATGCCTCAATAGGAGGAGTGACAAGGGCGGCTGAACTGTAATCAGCACTGCAGGGAGCTCATCACACTGAATTGATCTAAAGTGAAAGCACAATGTGTGCTGTGCTCTTTGTCTCCCCCTACAGTGCAGTACCCAGCAGGAAGTAATAAGGTAAAGCACTGCCGATTTTTAAATGGCTATCTGTATGTATGTTTATATATGTGTGTGCATGCATGTATGTGTATGTATTTGTGTATGTGCATGTATGTGTGTGGATGCATGTATGTAGGTGTGTGTGCATGTGTTTCTATATCTGTGCATATGTGCATTTATATATGTATGTGTTTATATATGTGTGTGTATATATTTATATATACAGTATATGTATGTGTGTGTTTATGTAAGTGTGTGTGTGTTTACATGTATGTATGCACATTTTATGTTTCATCCTGACCCCCTATATATGTACAATCAGAACTGATTTTTTTCTAGCTTGTTCATAGTACCAGCAAAAAAACGTTGTTCCTCTGAAAAGCGATACATGCTCAGATAGCTTTTTAGAGGCAAACAGCCAATATGTTGCCTCCTGGCTGCCTGTTTTAACCCCTTAAATGCATCATCACTATCCTGCAACTGCATGCAATGCACACAGTTGCAGAGTGGTTGCAGTGCAGCCCCATTCCCCTAGGGGTATACTTCAATGGTGCACTGACTGGAAAAAGGTTAAGAAACACTGGCATAGAGGAACCGATCTCTCCATTTTCCTCCTGCAGCCGTTGAATGCCTGCGGGAGGGAGAGGAGGAGAAGCAGGGGGGAAATTGAGAAAATCGATTCTTTTATATCAGCCACCCACTTGCGACCGGGCCCTGTTGTTCCACCACCGGGCTCGGAGGAAAGGGCCTTGTCCAGGGGTCAGGGAGGCCCTTCATGGTTTCTGCATCGGGGACCCTGAAGGTTCTAGTAACGCCACTGCTAAGGACCAAAGGGCCCGCTCATCCGACCACAGGGGGTGAAAGTGCCCTGTATTGAATGATTAGTAGAGGCAGGAAGATTATATCCTCAATTATTTTATTACTGGCAGTGTTAGAATTTTTCCCAAAGTGGCCAAAGACTGCAATAAAAACAGAGAATTTAAACCTTTCCCTCCCCATCCAAAATTAGATTAGCAAACCCAACAAAGTCATCTAGTTCCCAAAACACAAAACAAATGGAAGCATTTACAAGAATGTCAAAGTTTCTATGCCCACACACAATCTTAAATATTTTAAATGTATGCAACTGTTTTTGTTAGCTGCTTGGGGGCAAAGGAAGAAGGCAATATGATGACAGTTGGTGGTTTTGTTCCATGGAGTTGCAAGGTAGGAAGTCAAATAAAGGTTGGTAAATATTGCTTCTCACTGTACTACGTTCATTGTGAACACCTCTAGTTCTGATAAACCTGAAACTTTTTTAGATCTATTCATAAATGTCATTGAAAACTTTGTATAGTCCCCCTTTAACAGCTTATATGGTCAAAGAGGCCACCAAGGTAATCAGGGAGGGTACATCGAGCTAGAGATGTGTTTCTATAGTAACCAAGCCTTTATAATGCAAAGACCAGCAGCTGCTCCAGCTGTCACTTGTGAAGTTATCTCCAGTCCTTCAGGATGTCTTTTCTCATCAGGTCATTATTCCATTTATAAGCTTTCTTAAAAGCTGGTACATTTAGTTAGCTTATATCAGATCATAAGACCCAGTGGGCAGGATTCCTCTCATTAGACTCTAAGCCTTCGTGTACATGGATTTTCAATGTTACAACATACACCATATTGTCAAAAGTATTGGGACACCTTCCTTTACATGCACATGAACTTTAATGGCATCCCCAATCCTAGTCCATAGGGTTCAATATTGAGTTGGCCCACCCTTTGCAGCTAGAACAGCTTCAACTCTTCTGGGAAGGCTGTCCACAAGGTTTAGGAGTGTATCTAGGGGAATGTTTGGCCATTCTTCCTGAAGCGCATTTGTGAGGTCAATCACTCATGTTGGATGAGAAGGCCTGGCTTACAGTCTCCACTCTAAATCATCCCAAAGGTGTTCTATCAGGTTGAGGTCAGGACTCTGTGCAGTCCAGTCAATTTCCTCCACCCCAAACTCACCTATTCTTGTCTTTATGGACCTTGCTTTGTGCACTGGTGCGCAGTAATTTTTGAGCAGGAAAGGGCCATCCCCCAAACTGTTCCCACAAAGTTGGGAGCATGAATTGTCCAAAATGTCTTGGTATGCTGACACCTTAAGGCCCCTTGGGAGGGGCTTAAAATATTAGCCTACTTACTGTGTACATGATGGCATATGGCAAGGTTCTTTCACCTACAAATATGCTGTAATATAACCCTGACAAAAGCAAGCATCTATTAGGGTGCACAAGCCTCAGTATAATTATTTGTGTATAAAATACTTAGAGTGCAGTGATCAGGAGAATGTCTAATCAGTCCAGTACAGTGTGCTGTGGTCAGAAACATGTCATTTGTAGCCCAGGATACAGAGTGCAGTGGACAGAAGTATGTCATGTATATTTGGTATAAAGAGGGCATTGGTCAGAAGAATGTCATATACAGCCCAAGGTACAGAGTGCAGTGGTCAGGGGTATCTCAAATACAGCCCAAGGTACAGGTTGCTGTGGTCAGGAGTAAATCATATACAAACCGGTGTTGTACATAGCCCACACTCTTCAGTGTAATTTTCCTACAAGTTCTTCCCTCCCTGCACAGCTCCTGAAATAAATACTGAAGCTAATAAAACTTCTAAACAAAATATTCTCCGAAGGGGATTATGGATTCCCTCTATTTATTCTATATATGTATTAATTTGTCTATTCCTATAGTTAGCTAGTCTATTAAAACTCTGTTACTGTTGATAGCACAATAATATAAGGTTAGCTATAAAAACAAACACACTGCTTAGTAAAACAATGTCTTATTTATTTCCCAAGAAAATAATAAAATGCTAATATGAAAATTCTAAAGGGAGATATTACAAAACATATAACAAATATACTTATCGAAAGGCTGTCCTCTAGATATTGTCTCCTCAGCTGGGCTCAAAATGATGCTAACATACAGCCATGAGGCTTAGAGAACCATCAGGCAAGAGCCAAGAGAGAAAAAGGGGATGACTTCCCTCCTGTGTGCACTTTTCACACATTCATTCAGACCCACTCGTAACCACCCCCACTAGTCTTATGTCCAATGAGATATTGCCAAGAGGTAGTCCTTTTAATATATTATATTTCTGTCCATCCTGCTGTATTGGTCTCTAGGGGCAGCATTGTCCATGTATCATGTCTATGAATCCTAGGTCAATACAGTACTTGTTGATCCTTTGATCTTTGTAGGACATTCATCAATCATCTTGTCAGCTATGGTCCTTTTGAAGCTTGCTTGCAGAGGGCTAATCAAGGATTTCCATGTTATCAGACCAGTCGATCAGGAGCCAAGCTATTGTTCAGCCTTGATGGAGGCCTGATCTCTGAATATTCTGATATGCTACAAAGCTTTGATGTGCAACTCGTTGCATTCCATCTTGGTTGCATCAACCAGAAAGAAACTCCAGAACTGATCTTAAACCATGTTGCCTTCCAACATAATACACTTTGCGCCTATAGGGTGCATATCACCCTTCTTCAGACACGGCTCCTATGGAACAGTCCATAACTCTTAACACATTGCGCTTCCCAACATATGTTTCCGAACCATTTCCTATGGAACAGTCCATAACTGTCTTAACGTGTTGCGCTTCCCAACATGTGCTTCAGAAACAGCTTCTATGAAACAGTCCATAACCATCCTAACGTGTTGTGCTTTCCAACATGTGCCGCCTGCCACTGAGTGACACACCAACATCATTCTTCAGCGACAGCTTCCATGTCACTATTCTGTGTCTTCTCCTTTCCAGTATCTTCACAACAGGGTGCAATACAGGCAAGGGGTGTCCATTCACCAGCACACACTCAGAGCAACATATTAACCAGCTTTCAGATACAGAGTCTCAAGGAGGGCCTTACCCACCCATATTACTTACCTAAAATACACATATGTCACACTATAACATAAGATAAATCAACCCATTACCATAATATATGCATATATATGTGACCCATCAAATTACGCATCCCACTCCCAACCTCCTATAACTCTTTACTGTAAATACGGGTCAGGGTTAGGCAGGCTTGCTCAAAATGGCCTTTCCTACCGCAATTTTGGCATGTCAGCAATATTTCAGGGCTCTAAATTGGCAGCAAAGCCTCTAACTTGTACGAAGAGACCTCACTGTTAATTTGTCGCTCAACTTGCATAGATAAATGGGAGACCCTTCTATATAAATATCGAGTCCAACAACACATAACAACTTGAAACAATGACAAACCCACAAAATTCAATCCCTGTGCCTGGATTTCAGAGACCATGCCCAGGGTATACAATGCACCTCTATCTACTGTTAGGTTCAAGGAACACTCTAGTTCCATGACTAACTATATATATATAATATATATATATATATATATATATATATATATATATATATATATATATATATATATAGTTAGGGACATATATAACTATATATATGTCCCAAATAATACCCAGGTGCTTCCTTCCCAGCATTGATCTCTCCATTCAGAACCCAGAGTGAAATATTTTCCCAACATTTCTCATTCACTACCGTGTGTTGACCTGGCATACAAAGCATGTCATGGTCATGCCTTTGACACAGGAAAATATCAACCTGCCTCCAGCTTCCATCCTCTCTGATTACATGTGGGTAATTTAGCCTCAGATGCAACAAGGTAGAATCCCCATTCAGCAAGCCCATTGATACCACCGAATATACAGACCGAGTCTGCACGTCTATATGTGGGACCAATGATGCAGCATAACACCTTTCACAATCCAAACTAGCACAGCCCATCCAGGCATTCGACCCCCACCTTGGATTAGTCTAAGAGATGTGTTTTGGCAAATTCTTACTGAGCTGTGATGCTAACTCATCAGGCCACTGTCTCTCCTACAGAGACTTACAATCAGCTGGAAGTTGGTTGATACCTCCGCCTGCCCCTGCGTGTACGCCAGAGCCCATGACAGATTTCTGTCCTGTAACATCACACTCTCTACCAACCTCTCAACATGGTTGACAAAATCCGGAGCCACTTTAACCTGGGTATTTATGTGACTTTGTTAAATTTTATTAAGGATGCCACCAATCTCTCTGAGTAACAAAGCCCCACTTACTGTCTGAAGCTACGGCTGAGAGTTTGTTCCTCAGGATACCGATGTCAACTCCATTAACAACACCCATCCCAGCTCCTATTCTCCCCAATATAATGCTGAATACATTCCTCCTCTTTCGGTTACTCCTCAGAAATAAGCACCCTGAATGAATCTAATTCTGTGTGTGCACATCTCTGGGCGTAAGCCACTGGTACAATGACAACATTTGATTCAGTGTATACTCAGCAAATATAGGGTAATAGTCTCTTATCAACTGTGAGATGTTTAAGCGCCTGAAGTGGTGAAGGCATACTGTGCCCTGGTAGCCAGCATTTGTTCCCTTTATCTACATGCTTCTGTGTGTAGTTACTAGCATTACCTGTGCAAGGTTCCAACCTATCAGGTGAAACATCAACTCTCAAGCATCGTATCTCTCCCATATGCAGCTCTGGTGTTCCACATGTCCAATAACCGAGAACCTCTCTGAGAGACTGCTAAGATTGAGACACCAACCCTACAAGGACATTTTGTCACCCCATTGATGTGTCACCTGGCACCCTCTAGTCTGGCACAGACACCTTATTATGCATAAGTGCCAGCCTCCTGGATACCTGCACCATATTAATTCAGTTATGTCAATACATGTACCACATTAAAAACATGATTTACTTCTTTCAATTCTACCCTCCAACAACAAAAAAAAAAACATATTTTACATTTCTTGTTCTGAAGAATTAGATTAGGTTATATTCCTTCCCCAACCTCCAACCCATTGCACTTGTATTCACAGTACGTTTGCATTCATAAATGACAGGAGAGACTCCGGCAAAATGTTTCACCAGTTTTGTTGATGGGCAGATTCAGCATTAGCACTAAATTGTCCATAAGAAAAAGAAACCTTATATTGCAAGTATTAATCTGAATTTTTTATCCCTTCTCTCCTGAATGTTTATCAGAACAAATTTGCGGTGTGGTGTGGCACAAACTGCCAACCAGATGAAGATCTTTCATCTCTGTTCCAGAGACCTCTCCAATCTTGCTCCACCAGGACTCTGGAAATGAAAAACAAGAGCAGAATCAAATTCTTATCCACAATATCTATTCACTTGCTATAAATAAGATAGTGAATAAAGCCTTCGCGCTACTAATTCAAGGCAAAAAATGTATATGAAGAAAAAGGGGGGGTGATATTCCTCCTATAAACCAGTGCATAAATAAATATATATAAGATATATATAAAGGAGAGGAAAAAAACGGGATAATAATACTCTGATACCATGGTGCATAAATAAGTGAATAAGCAAAAAATGCACTAAACCAATAATTTAAAAAAAAAACGTTATACGTGTAAATATGCAATAAAGTGCTAGTGCATTGCAGCTGGACCTAAATGATATTACACATAATACAACAATAGCAATTATAAATATAGAATGGTCCTGCGCAACCCAAATGTTAATAAAAAGTGCTACGTGCTTAAAATCAAAATTAATATAAGTGCATAAAAAAATATAAATGCATAAAAAAAGGCACAAAAAACAGTCCCAAAATCTCGGTTCAATAGCATCAAATGCGTTCAAGGAATGGTGCAAAGAAAGAGTTTCCCGTGAGCATAGAGTTTCCCGTGTTTATATGAACATCTTTCTTTGCACCATTCCTTGAACGCATTTGATGCTATTGAACTGAGATTTTGGGACTGTTTTTTGTGCCTTTTTTATGCATTTATATTTTTTTATGCACTTATATTAATTTTTATTTTAAGCACGTAGCACTTTTTATTAACATTTGGGTTGCGCAGGACCATTCTATATTTATATTCACTTGCTATGTTTACTTATAGTTCCTTCCTTGGACCCCAGGAACTTAGTATTCCTGGCTTCTGCAACTCTAAACAAATTATCAAAACAACCATGATTTCTTGAGGCTCGGTTCACACAGGGGCGACACGACTTGCAGCGTGACTCACAGACGCGACCTGCACACGACTTCAGTGGCGACTTGCAAAACGACTTCTGTATAGAAGTCAATGCAAGTCGCCTGAAGTCGCCAGAAAAATAATACAGGAACCTTTTTTCTAAGTCGGAGCGACTTGAGTCGCTATTATTAGAACGGTTCCATAGTACAGAATGGAGCGCGACTTGTCAGGCGGCTAAGTCGCCTGACAAGTCGCTCCTGTGTGAACCGAGCCTTAGGCTGAACCCACTCTAAAATGGATCCCCATGGTATGCGCAAAAAAAAATGAACGTGACTGTTGCTTCTCAAAAATTCTAATTTTAAACGCTAAAAAAAACCAATGCATTTATCTGTACCTTAAGACCTATGCACTAACTCCCCTTTCAGGTGGACAAAGCCTAAACCTTTTGGAACTTTTTCCACTTGAATGAAAATAAAAACAAAGAAAAAAAAATACAATAACTTCAGTGGCTAGAATGGCTTCCTAACAACTTTTATCTTAAACAAAATGTATTCAGCTGCTGATTGAGGACATAGTCAATGACCATCTATTCAGCTGCTAATTGAGGGCATAGCCGATGACCCCCCCCCCCCCCCCCTTTTCAGGTGGACTAAACCTAAAAAATACAAAAATAGCAAAAAACAAAAATGATTAAAAAAATAAATAAATATTTATAATTTTTTTTTTTTTTTTTATGTTAAATAAGAGGAGAAGAAAAAACCCCATAATTATCATAACAGATAAATTAAAAAAATAACAATCCAGAGGCTTATCCTTGAAAATACTAAAAATATATCAAGGTCCTCTATGATATTCCAAACATGAAGGGCAAATCTCTGAAACGCACATCTAAACCCTATTCATAGCAAAGAAACATTAACCAGAAAATTTGTATCATCCATACAGCTCACTAACATTGTTTCCCCCAGTGTTATATTTGAATGAACATGCAGCTACCTCCATTTTGAGTTTATGCAACTGTTCTACATAGTGATGCTTTGCCTGTCTTGATTATTTTCGGTTTGTAGTCTCAGCATTTGGGTCTTAAAAGGGAAACGGGTTTGATTACTATGGCCTCTATGCCTTGGATTGCTAACCCATCTCGCAGAATAAACTTCATAATGCCTTGATGTAGTTTTAGGGTTTTTCCTCTGCATATCATTATTAGCCATCAAACAATACCTAGCGATGTGACCCCCCTTTTTGCAAACAAAGCACTTGAGAGCTGGTCTCCCTGCATAGGTCCTTCTCTGAGCAAATGGCGATGCAGACCCACATTGCTGCATAACATTACTATGATCAGAATCAACCGACTTTACACTTTCATTATCTGAGTATTCAATAGTAATGGACTCATCAGAAGTCTGTTTCAACTCCTGAATCAATTTAAAGCGCAGTTATCACACTTTTATTTAAATATTCCTCAATCAGATCTCCAACATTGATTCCCACCATAGCAACATCACTTGCAGCAACACTAGCATTTGGCTCTACATGTTGTTCCAAAGCCTCTATCTTTGCTGAGCACTGAACATGCACGGAGGATAAATCCATGGCAGACTGGGCTTCATATAATTCCTTCCTAAGCAGTATTATAATACGCTCCTTCTCAGCCTCTCTCTGATTCAAAGAGGCAATGCAACTTTCTCTTTGTTTACACGTTTCCGCTAATTAAATAATTAATTCATTTTCTGTTCCAATACACAGTTCTATTTATTCCATATATATATTAATTTGTCTATTCCTATAGTTAGCTAGTCTATTAAAAATCTGATAGTTACTATTGATAGTACAATAATATAAGGTTAGCTATGAAAACTAACACACTGCTTAGTAAAACAATGTCTTATTTATTTCCAAAGAAAATAGGAAAATGCTAACATGAAAATACTAAAGGAAGATATTACAAAGCATATAACAATAGAACATCAAATATACTTATCGCAAAGCTGTCCTCTAGATATTGTCTCCTCAGCTGGGCTCAATATAATGGTAACAGAGAGCCAAGAGGCTCAGAGAACCATCAGGCAAGAGCCAAGAGCGAAAAAGGGGACGACTTCCCTCCTGTGTGCACTTTTCACACATTCATTCAGACCCACTCATAACCACCCCCACTAGCCTCCTGTCCAATGAGATATTGCGAAGAGATAGTCCTTTTAATATATTATATTTCTGCCCTTCCTGCTGTATTGGCCTCTAGGGGCAACATTGTCCATGTATCATATCTATGTGCCCTGGGTCAATACAGTGCCTGTTGATCCTTTGATCTTTCTAGCAGGACATTCATCAATCATCTTGTCAGCTATGGTCCTTTTGAAGCTTGGTTGCAGAGGGCTATTCAAGGATTTCCATGTTATCACACCAGTCGATCAGGAGCCAAGCTTTTGTTCAGCCTTGATGGAGGCCTGATCTGCTACAAAGCTTTGATGTGCAACTTGTTGCATTCTACTTGGTTGTATCAACCAGAAAGAAACTCCAGAATTATGATATTAAACCATGTTGCCTTCCAACAGCTCCACTCATGTCTCTCTCTTCTTCTCTTGTTGTACAGCAGCTTTCTTTCTTCTTCCTATGATTTCCTACACCATACAGCCTGCACTGTGTCCAGGGGTAAGACTAAAAGTTTAAGCATCTATGCATCCAATCAGATTTCTCCTTTCCACTATCCCAGCCGATCTGTCCATCAATGCCCAGGGTAGGCAGAGTAAGCAGCCATAAATCTGCATTCACACTTCAGCGTTATGAATTTGCGAGCAGATTTGCAGTGATTCTGCCTGCAATTTGAAAGCACTGATGTGTGAACGCAAAAAAAAAATACAGGAGCTACTTTTGGGCAATATGCTTCCTGTGATGCAGGTTGCCGCGATTGCAGCGTGATTTATCATTGCGAGAATAGCGGCAGACCCACACAGTGATTTTAGGTGTCATTTAAATGACTGGCATCTCAAATGCGATTGTTAGCGATCCATTGATTCCTTCCAAAGTTTGGCCTAGTTGCACTTTTCTCTTCTACCACTAGGTGGCTGGGTACTTGGTGGTACTACATACGAGAAGGGCAACGCAAGGTCAGATTATGGATATATGGGGAATCTCAGCCAATAGGCAGGTGATCTGGGTTCTGTGCCACCTGGATGGCTGTCTGGGTGGACATGTGTTGTATTACCCATACTGCTGGGCTGGAGATTGGGCCTATCTCAGGCACATCTGGCTGCTAGGCTGTCTGAGGGCCTATCCAAAAAGAAGAGAGCAGTGCAGGGTTAGGACTGCGTCTTGCAGTCCAACCAAAAGTGACGGTTCTGCTGGCTGGAGAACCTGTCATGGTCGCAGGTAGAGGGGAAGCTGTTGCCAGTAATGGACCATCCATCTTATTACCAGGGACCACAGTGAGTAACTGAAGCAAGTACAAGAGCATCATTCTCACAAACCAAGGATTGTGAAGAATTGGGAAACTTCACTAGGTACCAAGCAGCCATGTGTGTCAAGCCAGGGCCTGAGCAGGCCAGTGGGGTAAAGCTTGAGAGGTATCTTGAGTGCCAAGCTAGGGACCCAGCAGAGAGGTGGGAGTGACGCTTGAGGAAGATACCACTGTGAAGATTGGAGGAGCTCAAGGGATTCAGTGGCAGTGAATCAGTGGGTCTAGTGAGAGACCGTGAGCTCAGTGGGCTGAAGAACTATAATGAGTGATTGTAGTGGAAGTGAAGAGGAATCGTTAGGCTTTGTGTTGGGAACTGTTAAAGACTGTTGCCATAAGAGACAGCATTCATGCACATGCAGATGTGATGTCTTGCTGGATGCCTTTCCCTGCATGGCTTTCCTCCTGTTGAAGTCTCAGAATCTGCCAATAAGTCTTGCGACTACCTAAAGGTGTCCTGGCCTTAACCTTCTCTCCCCCCAAAAAGTTTGTTACAGTTGTGTTCCACTTAAAAAACAAAAACAAAAAACAATTAAGAGTCAGCAGCTACAAATACTGCAGCTGCTAACTTTTAATAATTGGACACATACCTGTCCCAGGGTCCAGTGATGCGGGGGGATCGAAGCCCTGCTTGTCTCCCCCTCCGCTCAGCGGCACCGGCATTGTAACTGTAGGCGCCCGGCTGTGGCTTCATGGCTGGGCACCCACTGCGCATTGCAAGAGCGGCGCCACGCAATCATCTGGGACCTGAGACGTGTCCCAGATGATTGACAAGGGGGAGGGGGCACAGCTGATCTCCCTTCCTGCGCCGAGGGAAGTGACATCAAGAGACCAGGCACTGAAGGAGGCAGACTATGAGGGACCTCTAGCAACAGGCATTTAGAGGTGAGTAAAAAAAAAATTCTCCAAATGTTTTTTTTTTTTTTTTTATGCACATAAATTACATTTTTGTTTGTAGGGTGGAATTCCACTTTAAGAGAAATAAACTTTCTTTCGCATTCAAGAAGTGTCTGGCGCCAAATAAATTTAATGACTCTGCACCCACCATGCCTCCCAACCCACCACATACAGAAGGATGTCAGCTGCCTTTGGCCCTGGAGGTTCTCGCTAGACTGACGGAAGCCTGGGACCTTGCTACACGAGTCCCACAATTTGTCATTCACACATCGGCGCTTTCAAATTGGGGGCAGAATCGTGCCAAATCTGCCCCCGATTCAAAACGCTGAAGTGTGAATGCAGCCTAAGAATGTCCAGGTTATATAGCTCCCTCCCCTTAAAGTGACCACTAGCCTGCACAATGTACAGACTCTCTGGAAGGGCAGGTTGGACCCCTATTCCCCCCTATATATGCCTCTGCTATAAGCAGTACCAGGGGCGGACTGACCATTGGGCTACTCGGGCACTGCCCGAGGGCCCCATGCCACTAGGGGGCCCCATCAGGGTTGCCAGCCTCAGTAAAACCCAAGATTATAGTTGCCCCACCTCTCCAGTACCTTCTCAGCCAATAGAAACATGTCTGTGTGTACTGTGTGTGTGATATTATACTGTGTGTGTGTTTGTGTATACTTTCTGGCCCCATAATCTCTGATTGCCTGGGGGCCCCATAATCTCCTATTGCCCGGGGGCCCCATGAGTTGTCAGTCCGCCCCTGAGCAGTACTGTTTTTGAAACCAGAAACAAATAAATGTAGCTGTTTTATACCAGATGATGAATACCAGATGTTCGAATCTTGGTCGGTTCAGCAGGGACCAGCTTAGATTTGAACCATGTATGGGCAGGCTGATTGTACCCACAACAAGCCTGTTGGATTTTTCATGTGATTATTGCCAACTGCTTTAGCTGCAAGCAATAATCACTGTGTGTTCTCCCAGCCTGGGATCTCAGCCCAGCCCCCCCCCCGCCGTGATTCCACTATTAACAGAGACTGTGGTTGCAGGAAAGAAAATCTCATCATCTGTGGATGGCTTTGATAGGCATGATTCACCTGACTGGTGAAAATTCTGAAAATACTGGTATTTTCCTTCATACCTTAATCCTAATAAGCAGGATTCCTCAAACTATATTTTATGGCATCGTGATCAGAGATATCCCATGGTAAACTAGATCATTCCCTGTATTGTAGGGCCTAAAAGCATCTTCTGAATAGGAAAGGAACACGTGTTTTTTCAGCACATGGTAAAATATCTGAAGTTTCTAGGCTGTGAAAAAAAAAAGGGAACTGGAATGTGGTTACCATGTGAATCACCCAAGCTGTCCTTGTTCCTGTTTTCATTGTTCAGCCCTATGCAGGTTAATGGATTGAATGCAACATGTGAAATCACAAATAGTGCAATGCTGCTTTAGAAACCAAGGCTTTATGATGTAAGATTTAGGCTCACCATACACATTACAATCTGACAATACAATCTCTGTACAATCAAATTTACCAAAACATAATAATATGAGAACCTACCTAAATTATCCATTCAACCTGTATCCGATCAGGCAGGCTGCACTACATACTCGTTGGTAGATCTAAAAGAAATTGTACAATCAGATTGTACCATGTATGGGGAGCCTTAAGTTTGCCATACACATTACAATCGGGCTGTACAATCAACCTTATATCTAACCAAAACCATGTAATATGAGGACCTACCTAAACTTTCCAATCAATTTATATCCAATCAGGCAGGCTCTTACATTACATACTTGTTGTTAGGTCTAAAGCATGAGTGCTCAACCTGTGGCCCTCCAGCTCTTGTGAAACTACAAGTCCCATGATGCATTGCAAGGCTGACAGTTACAAGCATGACTCCCAAAGGCAGTGGCATGATGGGACTTGTAGTTTTGCAACAGCTGCAGAGACAAAGTTTGAGCTCCCATGAATGCAACAATCAGATTGTATAGTGTATGGTCATTTTTACATGAAAACCTGAATCTTTATCCCTCGTCAATGGGGGAATTTACTTTTCTCCTTATTATTATCTTTAAGCCGCGTACACACGGGCGGACTGTCTGGCCAACTTAGTCAGTCGAAACACATTTCAGCGGACAGTCCGCTCGTGTGTGGGCTTCAGCGTGCAGTCTGGCGGACTAAGTATTTCGGAATTTCCGTAATACTGTCCGTCATACTTTGGTTTCAGCGGACAATCCGCTCGTGAGTAGGCTAGTTGGACGGACGAAGTATGGCGCATGCTCAGAAAGGATTTACACGGCCGAAGGTTGCATTGCAGTGTATTGGACTTCCTATTTCTAGTCCCGTCGTACGTGCTGTACACGTCATCGCGCAAGCTTTCGACGGACTGTTTGTGCATCCGTGTGTGGTCAAGTCCGTTCATTCGAAAGTAGGACGGACTGTCCGTCGGATTGTCTGACGGACTAAGTTGGCCATACAGTCCGCCCGTGTGTACGCGGCTGTAGAGTGACTTTATTTCAGTAATGAGAAGCAGATCTTAAAAGTGCCCAAAGATCCTAAAGGTACCCACAGTCAGAGGATGGCGGTTTTTAGATGCAATGAAGATTCTAAGAACATGGTAAACACACATTTGTATCAGCTGTATATTCATATACAGTATATACACTGTGCAGACACCCCCAGTCCTGCCTTGAAATAAGTGATCAGGCACACAAATAATCAAATCGCCAAATTATTCTTTTTCTAATGCTGCATTCACATCTAGGCGCTATGAAAATGCACTAAAAGTGCAGCAAACACACACACAAACACACACACACATTGCGTTTGTGCTGCCATTATTTGTTAATGGCACCCCAAACTCAGGTAGCAATCCCGCAAATGCATGAAACAACATACAAAAAAGTGGTAGTGCAGCATTAGAGTGTTAAATCAGGTGGTGAGGAGGCAATATAACACCACCTCATTGCCTGTCAAATGCCCTTTAAAAAGCACCATGACTGAAAGGAGAAAGCCTGAGATGGGTACAGCGGGTATTTCTGTAGATCCTGACCTGGAGTGAAGAACAGGTACACGACTCCTGGGGTCTGCAGGCACTAACACAGGAAGAATGTAGTCAAGTCAGGTACCAGAGTGGCGGACATCTCCTAGGAAATGCTCTACCACCAGAACCAAGGCTCCCTTTGTATCGATCAGCTCCTCATTTTGAAGCACGTGATTATAGCCAGAGGCGCTAATAGGCTTCAAAATAGGGTAGGCTCAGGGCGCAGAGCACTGCGTCCCGATCCCACCCTGTTGTGTGACGATAGCGAACTAATTTTCACTATGGTCACACTACAGTTCCTCCCCACCAATCATGAGGCAGGTCTGTGAGACCTGTTTCCCAATTGGCCAAAGCACCGGGGTGATCCTATTGGATGCCTAGCGCTTTGCCAGGAGAGGAGACACAGAGGGGAGGAAGCCTGAGGAGTAAACACCAGATCTGCCGCTGCCCGCATCGGAGGAGAGGGGGAGGACAACCCTGCCACTGCAGGAGAGGAGGGGGACAGCCCCGCCACTGCAGGAGAGGAGGGGGCAGCCCCGCCACTGCAGGAGAGGTGGAGAGCCCTGCCACACAGCGGGTAAGTGCCGCCAGGACCAGCCATGGGTGGTTAGTGCTGGGCAGATGCCGCTGTAGTCAGGTCCGCAGGTGGTCAGTGCCACTCCGCCAGAGGCAGGGGGGTTGGTTAGTGCACGTTTCCTGCCCCCCCCCAAAAGGAGAACCCACCAGCCACCACTGGTAGAAGCTCTGTTTAGCTATCACTTAATTATTTTTCTTGTTTATTTTTGATTGAATTCCACTGTTTACTATTTTTTGGTTGATAACATATTTTGCTCTTGAAGATTGTTAGTTGGATTGCTACCTTTTTTCTTACATTTATACACATTCACTTGTAGCACTTAATGTGTTGCTAGTTGCGCTGCACTTTGCACAATGAGAACACTTTTGAGTGTCAAACAGCAACTAGATTATTTATTTATATTCACATGATGTGTGTATATGAATCATTTGTTGATTGTGTTATTTATTTGCGCTGATTAAGATAGAGGTTAAAGGAGTTAATTAAGGCTTATTAAAGTAAATAAAGGGTTAATAAGGGGTTAAACAGAAGAACATTTAATAAAAAATCTTTTTTTTTATTTAACAGGTTGCTTTACCACTTGACCCCCGGAAGGTTTACCCCCCTTCGTGACCATGGCATTTTTTGCGATACGGCACTGCCTTACTTTAGCTGACAATTGCGCGGACATGCGCCACTGGACCCAAATAACATTTTCATCTTTTTTTTCCCACTTTCTTTTGGTGGTAATTAATCACCTCTGTGTTTTTTATTTTCTGCACTATAAACAAAAAAAAGACTGACAATTTTGAAAAATAAAACAATATTTTTTGCCTCCAGCTATAAAACACATCCAATTAAATAAAAATGTAAAACATCAAATTTCTTCATCAATTTAGGCCAATATGTATTCTTCGTTATATTTTTGGTAAAAAAAAAAAATCCTTATAGGCGTATATTGATTAGTTTGCACAAAAGATATAGCGTCTAAATATGGGACATTTAAAACTATTTTTTTTACTAGTAATGGCAGCGATCAGCGACTTTTAGGGGGACTGTGATATTGCAGACACCTAACTGACATGTTTGATACTTTTTGGGGACCAGGGACACTAATACAGTGATCAGTGCTAAAAAATATGCACTGTCACTGTACTAATCACACTAGCTGGGAGGAGGTTAACATCAGGGGCGATCAAAGGGTTAACTGTGTGCCTAGGTTGTGCTTACTCACTGTGGGAAAGGTGCTTTGACTAGGGGAAGGCAAAGATCCGTGTTTCTGAAGAAACACAAGATCAAGGACTTCCCTTCTGACAGAATGACAGTCTGCCTTGTTTACATAGGGAGATTGTCATTCTGCCTGTGTCCTGTGTAATCGGCGGATGCCGGCAGACATTGAGTCCGCAGTACCCGCCACTGGGCTCCCGCTGTGTATAATCATAGAGAGGGCTGTCGGTGGTGCGTGCACGCCCCAGACCCGGAAATGTCAGATAATGTACTAGGTGGGTGATCTGGCACAGAGTGGCCACCCTGCAGCAGTATACCTGCGGTGGGTGGTCGTTAAGTGTTAAGTGGTTAAACTGTTGAAGTTCATACCTTTGATCTGTAGATGAATAAACAGAAAGATACAAAAAAAAAAACGATGTTTCTTTTTTATCTTTCTGTTTTAGGGGCTGAGCAATATTGTTAATAAACATTGCCTGGCTGATTTTTTTTTTACAGCTCCACTTGCTAGGACTTCATTTACACTTCAGCTATCAACAGAGGAACCCCACTGACAGCTGAATGAGTCATCAGTTGGTAAGGATGCGGCAGCCACGCTCCTTAACAACCGATAATTTCCGTCTTTTTATCATATCGTTTGGTGGTCAGGCCAACAATTACATTTTTGTCTCATCTGACCATAACACCTTTTTCCATGTGGCTACAGAATCTTCAATGTGTGTTTTGGCAAAGCGCAGTCGTGACTGCATGCGGTCTTTCTTGCGGAGTGGCTTTTTTCTTGCAACCCTCCCATATAAGCCACATTTGTGAAGAATTTGTGACATTGTTGTCACATGCACACAATGACCACTCCTGGTCATACATTTCTGTAATTGCTTCAGGGTCTCTGTAGGCCTCTTGGTACCTTCTCTGACCAGTTTCCACCTGGCTCTTTCATCCAGTTTGGAGTGACATCCTCATCCAGAGAGGGTCTGTGTTGCAGCAAATACCTTCCACTTCTTAATAATAGACTTCACTGTGCTTCTAGGCATTGATAAAGCCTTTCACTTGTTTTTGTATCCACAACTTTATCCCGAAGATCTTTTGACGGTGCCTTGGCACCGATAGTTGATTGTTTGCTTCAGTTGACTGGAGTGCTCCAGGAAAGCTCTTTTCATGCTGAACTAATCAAACTGACCACAGCTAATCACAGGGGAAAGCCAAAGGGCTTTGTGTGCCAATTCAGAAAATGATTAGTTACCCCTAATTGAATTTACAAGTACTTTTTAAGGGGGGGGGGAGGGGGTGATTTTTTTTTCTCCAACACAGTGATTCTGTCTTTGAATTGTTTGAAACATTTTTCTGACATGTTGGTGTTATGACTTTCACTTTCATGTTAGAAGGGGTTAAAAATGCCTCTGTTGCGGCACATCCAAAGCAATTTTCAAGCACTTTGGAAGCGCTGCCCATTCAAAACAATATAAAGATGCTGCTTGCAGGACTTTTTTCACCTTCCCGCAAGAGCACCACCCCAGTGTGGAAGCCCTTTGGATTTTCACACTGGGGAGGCATGAGAGGCAGTTTTCAGGAGCTTTATAGGCACTATTTATTTTAGCACTAAAACACCTGAAAACTGCCTTCGGTGTGAAAGGGGTCTGAGAGAAAGAAACAAATGATACCGCATCACATCAGAGTGCCCATTTCAGATAAGAGCTCCCTCCATCACATCAGAGCCCCCTCCATCACATCAGAGCCCCTATTATCACATCTGAGTCCCCTCCATCACATCAGAGTCCCCATTTCACATCAGAGCCCCCTCCATTACATCAGAGCCCCCTCAACCACATCAGAGCCCCCATATCACATCAGAGCCCCCATTATAACATCAGAGCCCCTCCACCACATCAGAGCCTCCGTTATAACATCAGAGCCGCCTTCATCACATCAGAGCCCCCTCCATCACATCAGAGCCCCCCCATCACATCAGAGACCCCATTATAACATCAGAGCCCCCTCCATCCCATCAGAGCCCCCATTATAACATCAGAGCCCAGATTTCACATCAGAGCTCCCATTATCACATCAGAGCCCCCTCCCTCACACCAGAGACCCCATTACCACATCAGAGTCTCCATTTTACATGAAAGCCCCCTCCATCACATCAGAGCCCCCTCCATCGCATCAGAGCCCCCATAAGACATTAGAGTCCCCATTTCACATCAGAGCCACCATTATCACATCAGAGCCCCCTCCATCACATCATAGCCTCCATTTCACATCAGAGCCCCCCCATCACATCAGAGACCCTATTATAACATCAGAGCCCCCTCCATCACATCAGAGCCCCCATTATAACATCAGAGACCAGATTTCACATCAGAGCCCCCATTATCATATCAGAGCCCCCTCCATCAGATCAGAGCCCCCATTTCACATCAGAGACCCCATTATCACATCAGAGCCCCCTCCATCACATCAGAGCCCCCTCCATCACATCAGAGCCCCCCCTCCACCGCATCAGAGTCCCCATAAGACATTAGAGTTCCCATTATAACACCAGAGCCCCGTCCATCACATCAGAGCCCCCTTCATCACATCATAGCCCCCATTTCACATTAGCACCTGCCCATTTCACATCAGAGACCCCATTATCAGATCAGAGTCTACATTTCACATCAAGGCCCCCATAAGGCATTAGAGTCCCCATAAGATATTAGAGTCCCCATTTCACATCAGAGCCCCCATTATCACATCAGAGCCCCGATTATCACATCATAGCCCCCATTTCACATCAGCGCCCCCCCCCCCTATCACATCAGAGATCCCATTATAACATCAGAGCCCCCTCCATCACATCAGAGCTCCCATTATCACCTCAGAGCCCCCATTATCACATCAGAGCCCCCATTATCACATCAGAGCCCCCATTATCACATCAGAGCCCAGATTTCATATCAGAGCCCCCATTATCACATCAGAACCCCCATTAACACATCAGAGTACCTCTCAACATCAGTCCTCATTTCAGGTTGGTGGAGGAGGAGGCTCCTCAAGAGGTGTTAGGATTGTTTACATTACAAAACTTTTCTGTCTGTGTTGTGTCTGTGCTGGCAGGCCAGATGCAGTGTTAGTGTGCCTGCTCTAATCTGTGCCCACATGAGAGAACTCTCCTGCACAGCAGAGTGTCTCTTACCTGGGCTACAGCAGTTCCACTGCTGGGCTTCTAATTAACTCAGACTTCTCTCCTCTAGCCAATGAGAGCAGGGGAGGGGTGTGGTCTGAGGGCTGGGAAAAAGGCAAACTAGAAGCTCTGGACTGGATTACAGAGCTCAGCTGGGGCCCTGGAAGACACAAGGTGGATCGGACCTGGATTCTGTTTCCAGGATTTTGTGTTTGAAAAAAACAGCGTGTACAATGAGAGCAGGGATCCAAGCCCCCTGGAGCTAAATACGGGGTCGCTATGGAAACTCCTGCACCCCCTTCATGCTACGCCAGTGCTTTCAGGATTTCCATACTATTTGTCCATGATCAAGTTTTTATAAAAAAAAATGTTTTAAGTAATTATTTGTCCTTGGTGGATCCTCCAAAGAAATGTAAACTGAATGCACTCCTGCAGGGGAACTATGTTCCTCATATCGCAACCAAGCAATAGCTGCCATGGCTGGTGTAGGTATGGATAAAGAACAGTAATAAACTGCCAGGGGATTATCTAAACAGCACTCTTATGATTTTCTTTGCAACACAATATTTTATAAGATATATGCAAAAATAAAAACAAAAAGGTGAAATTACTTTTAACTCCAGCTGGATGTCCAAGAAAGGGTTAATAGAGCTTGAAAAGCGCCTCTGCCGAAGCACTTTGCAGGCGCATTGGCATCACTGTCCATATATTTCAATGGGCAGGGGCGGTGGAGGAGCGGTGTATGCTCCTCCACCGCCTCAAATATGCTGCTTGCAGGACTTTTTCTAACGTTCTGCAAGCGCACCGCCCCAGTGTGAAAGCACACCGGCTCTCACACTGGGGCGGCAGAGGAGGCGTTTTTCAGGTGCTATTTTTTAGCCCAAAGCACCTGAAAAACGCCCCAGTGTGAAAGGGGTCTAAGTATAATAATGTCATGGTAGCTCTACTGGAGCTCAATGGCAGAGGAAAAGTGTACATGATCATCAGGGTTTAATAAAACATCACACATTTGAAATCACTTTTTTGCTGAGATTTCCCGAAACAGACATAAAATAAGAGAAAAAGATCCTTGTAGAGGAGCCTTGATGTGTGTTGTGTATTTGGCACGTGCTTAGGTTGTACATATCTTGTTTGAATATCAGGACATCTAGTGGCAAAGTCAAGAATTACATACCAGGATATCAAGGAGTGGTTAAAAGAGAATTGTGGATTTTGGAGTTACTCATATTCATACTTACCTCGGTGGATGGAGCATCAGACTGATGCTACAGCTCCCCCCAACCCCCCCCCCCCCCCCCCCGTCTCCTCACTGAGAACTGGCCCACCAAAGACTCAAGACTGCCGATGACTCGGTTCTCTCCCCTCACCAATCGGAGAGTTGCTGACTGTCAGTCAGCAGCTTTCCTGCTCTGATCCTCCACGCTCATTGGATCGATGAGCCGTGGAGGGGCAGGGAGCAGCCATCTCAGCGTCTCGCCGAGACTGCCATCAATCCAGGGCCGTCTTTAATATTAATTGGACGCTGGGTAAACATTTTCTTGCCCCCCCCCCCCCATACAATTTTTAACTCTCCACCTGCTCTGAGACATCCAATAAATAGCAGATGGACTTAAATTCAGTTTACTGTATCAGATCAGGCAGCGATTGCGATTGTTTGCCAGAGGTTATAGTGTATCATTACTGCTTACTGACTGGTTCCTAAAGGTTACAGCACACATTACGGCTCACTGATTAGTTGCTAGATGTTACAGCACATGATTTCTGCTTGTTGATTGGTTGCTAGAGATTACTGTACAGTAATACTGCTCACTGATTGATTGCTAGAGGTTACAGCACATCATCTCCTCATTGCAGGGGGCATGATGTACATATGAATGCCGTCTTTATTTACATATCTATGCCACCGAATGCAGCTATTTACATATGAATGCCACCGCTATTTACATATGTTTGCCGGTTATTTACATGTAAACATAGGGCCTGCAGGTGAGTCATTTGTACAAAACAATAGGGCAGAGCTGGGCAGCATTAGTAGCAGCACTTCACACTGAGATATCAGGGCACAGCACGGGACTAAAACTTCAAGGGGCAAGGGAATTTAAACTGGGATAGTTAGCAAGTATGAGGCAGCTGCTTTGGACCCCACAACAATGACAGGGCCCAGGGCTGCTGCCCCTTTTGTCCTACCTTAAAGAAGGTCCTGCATCAATCAAAGCAGCTGGAGGACCCAGTCTTGGGCAGTCGGGAATGATGAGCTGCCTCGACTGATGGCAGTGACATCAGCGAAGGGCTGACTTCAGAACGCTCTCCGCTGAAAACGGGTCACAGAAGTGCAAAACGAATTGCACTCCTGTGACCAAGAGGAGAAGCCCAGCTGATTGAGCCCAGGCTGAACTTCTCCTTTAATCACATTAAACTAGGACTTGTTCTGTAATGTTGAAGATGTTTCCTAGCTTATCCAAATCACTTCCTCTGTTTTAATGATTGTCGGGAAAATACCTTGGTACCTACATCCATGCAGCATTAAATATGAATTCCAGGTATGACATATTTTACATAGTTACATTGACATTGCTTGGACCAATGTAACTGTGCATATACCATACATGTGGGATGCCTTTAGAATCTGAAAACCACGTAGGAACCGCTACTCCAGTGATCTCCACTAGCTTTTGGGAGCCATGCCGAGCGGCTTCCCTGCTGCATTGTGAACATAAGAGGCTGGCGGCTCAACAAGGGCACTGTCGTAGATAAAAAAAATGTAACCATTTTTCCTCCCCAGTGTCACGTGACTCATTAGGGTTACAAGGTCTTAGGTGTGAATGGGGAACAGGTGTGTTCAATTTGGTGTTATCACTCTCACTTTGGTGTTCTCGCAAAGAACTCTCTGAGGATCTGACAAAAAGAATTGTTGCTCTACATAAAGATGGCCTAGGCTATAAAAAGATTGACAAGACCCTGAAAATGAGCTGCAGCACAGTAGCCAAGACCATACAGCGGTTTAACAGGACAGGTTCCACTCAGAACAGGCCTCGCCATGGTCAACCAAAGAAGTTGAGTGCATGTGTTGAGCATCATATCCAGAGGTTTGTTTTTGGGAAATAGACATATGAGTGCTGCCAGCATTGCTGCAGAGGTTGAAGGGGTGGGTGGTCAGCCTGTCAGTGCTCAGACCATACGCCGCACACTTCATTAAATTGGTCTGCATGGCTGTTGTCCCAGAAGGAAGCCTCTTTGAAAGATGATGCACAAGAAAGCCTGAAAACAGTTTGTTGAAGACAAGCAGACTAAGGACACGGATCACTGAAACCATGTCCAGTGGTCTGATGAGACCAAGATAAACGTATTTGGTCAAGCGCGTGTGGCTTCAACCAGGTGAGGAGTACAAAGACAAGTGTATCTTGCCTACAGTTAAGCATGGTGGTGGGATTGTCATGGTCTGGGGCTGCATGAGTGCTCCTACAGTTCATTGAGGGAACCATGAATGCCAACATGTACTATGACATACTGAAGCAGAGCATGATCCCCTCCTTCGGAGACTGGGCCGCAGGGCAGTATTCCAACATGATAACGACCCCAGACACACCACTGCCTTGCTAAAGAAGCTGAAGGTAAAGGTGATGGACTGGCTAAGCATGTCTCCAGACCTAAATCCTATTGAGCATCTGTGGGGCATCCTCAAATGGAAGGTTGAGGACTGGAGTGTAAGGTCTCTAACATCCACCAGCTACGTGATGTCGTCATGGAGGAGTGGAAGAGAACTCCAGTAGCAATCTGTGAAGCTCTGGTGAACGCCATGCCCAAGAGGGTTAAGGCAGGGCTGGAAAATAATGGTGGCCACGCAAAATATTGATACTTTTGGGCCCAATTTGGACATTTTCACTTAGAGGTGTACTCACTTTTGTTGCCAGTGATTTAGACATCAATGGCTGTGTGTTGAGTTATTTTGAGGGGTCAGCAAATTTAAGTGTAATTTCTTCAGTTTTGTCACATGAAAAGATATGATAAAATATTTACAAAAATGTGAGCGGTGTACTCACTTTTGTGAGATACTGTACATACTCACCTCCATGATGCAGCATTAGTCTGATGCTGCAGCTGTTTCTTGCCAGTTCTAAACCCAAGAACTGAACAATTAAATGACCATTGATTGCACAGTTCTCAGGCTGCTCTGAGCAGAGAGCAGTGACTATCAGTCAGCGCTCTCCGCTCTGCCCCTTCAATGTTCACTGGACCGTGGGCTGGGGAGGGGACGGGCACTGCTGGCTCAGGCTCTGAGCAGGCTGAGCCAACTGCCAGTCAGGCATCTGTGTAAATGCTGTCATTATTGTTGGGATCCTTCCAGAGCCTGGGACTGCTCTCAGCTGACAGCAGACTTTAGCGCACTGTTGGCTGATTCTGGGTCACAGAATAGCACAAGTAAGTAAGAGAAGTATGACGAAAAAGGCTTTGGCCATACTTCTCTTTTAACAGGGGAAGGGGCCTTCAACACCATCTGTTTTCCACATATATCTTAATATATCTACTCCTGCCATTTGACCACAATTTACACCTTCATGCATGTAAATTTAAGGATTAATACCTATAAAGCCTTTATGACACCAAGGAAGGGACTACATAACTAGAATGGATGGTCCACAACTTTCACACCTTCCCTCCTGTTCTTGGACAATAACATCTGCCATTCCATAGTGACTGGATTAAGGTGTTGGTGCTACCTGTGTGGATATAAATGCTGGGGTATTTTCCTGGAACTCACATAAGAACTGAAGAAGTGCCTTGTATAAACTAAAGCTACAAAATGTCTTTGGGTCCTTTCACATTGACGTCCCGTTCAGGCCCGCCTGTCAGTTTTTCAGGCGGACCTGAACGGGTGCTCCATAGAGGTCTATGGAGCGTCGGATGTCAGCGGTGACATGTCCGCTGACATCCGACCCGCTCCGATCCGAAAAAGTGTAACGGAGGAAAAAGCTATTTTTCCATCCGTTTGCGGATCGGATCGGGTGACGACGGGCACTGCGGTCCGTCGTCATCCGATCTCCCATAGGGGAGAGCGGCGCTGTGACAGGTCCGTCCCTGCACAGTGTGCAGAGACAGACCTGTCATCTGCCTGCTCAGCGGGGATCGACGGAGTGATCCCCGCTGAGCAAACGGATATCCACGGGGCGGATCAGAACTGATCCGCCCCGTGTGAAAGGACCCTTTAATTTTAGAGAACAGGTCCACTTGAATGTGACTAACTACTACTAAATATACAATGATCCCCTACTGAATAAAGTGGAGCTGCACCATGTGAAGAGTCCTCAGTCAAAAGATATACCCTACCAGTCATGCCAAAGAAACTGTCAGCAACCCGTGTGCAAAAGAAGCATTTTACATACTAATAAAAATGTATATATGATCAAGCAAAAGCGATATTACCGAAAACATAAACTATTTAAAGGAGAAGTATGGGATTTCTTTTCTTTAAGAATAATACTTACCTAGGTGGATGCAGCATCGGTCCATTGCTACATTTATCCCCTGTTGGCTCTAAAACTGAGAACTGAGCGGTCAAACACCGCTGATCGCTCGGTTCCCCTGAGCTGAGAGCTGGTGACTGTCAGCCACCTGTCTGCACTCCTGTGATCCACAGAAGTACAGCCAAATGAGCTTTGGCTGTACTTCTCCTTTAAACTTGTTCTTGCTCCATACAAATCAGCCATGCAAAACACATTAGAGTTAGAAAAGAAAAACATGCGTCAAAGTTAAGCATAATATCAACACATTTGGAATCAATAGCTGAACTCCTGGATAAGTAAATATTGTCTAAATACAAGAGTCATGTGCATTTACTTGAAACTTGGTGTGTTTTGTGTATTTATTCCAGATATGTGCAGTAATCCAATGTGAAACCTGTGTAGGAGCTTCCTGTAATAAGGATTGGTCACTGCTGCTCTCTCCAGTGTGCGGGGTAACTGGCAGTGCCGGAACAAGGCCATTCAGAGCCCAGGGCAAAGATGCCAAACTGCATCCCCTCTTCTCTTAGGGTTAGGGTCAGGGCACCCGTATCCCTGCAATAAATCATTGTGCCCAGGGTAGCCTCCCCTCCTGCCCACCCCTTGTCCCAGCCCTGGTGACTGGTCTTGTATCCACCTCCTCTTGTAGTTTTCTGCAGGGAGCCTGCAGTGGATGGAGCCTGCTGGTCCCTTCCACAGCTCTCCTCTCTGCACAGGCTATGTACAGCACAGTGGTGATGTCATTGGAACTTTTAGAATGTAATATCTGAGTTTGCAAAGATATTTGATCTACACAAAGTTGATTTATATTCTTTGTGGCTACTGAGGATTATATCTAAATGGAAGTTTTTGTGCCTGGAATCCAGCTTCAACCGTTGTGGTAGGAACAGGGGAAGGCCATTTAGTTCCAAAAAGATAATGGTGAGAGCCATATGTTTGTACGTTATTATTTCTGCAATGACTATTAGACAAGACATGATGGAGTTTCATAAAACCAATTTACTGCACTGCTGCTTATCTACACCTAATATGCTAGCAATTATAAAATATTCAGTATACAGTTGCACCTTGTGCATTCCAGAACACTGGCACTCATCTTTAGCATGTTCTCAGTATATCTCCAAACCATGTGCACTATTCATCAATATACCACCAAACTTTCTGGGAACAGAAAGAAGTACATATTTTATGTCTATAATTTATCATCCCTAATACTGCCCTAACCTATCGCAAACATGAAGCCTAAAACCAAAAAAAGTACAGCATTCCTCTAGGTTTATTAAAAAGACACCCCTATTCACAGTCCCAATCTGGAGGTGCTAGTCCGGTTCACCTCTGATGCCACAGGATAAAGAAGAGTGGATGGCCGGACACTCTATAGGGAGGCTTCCAATTTGGAAGTGTGCCTATAGAGCAGGGGTCTTAAACTGGCGGCCCTCCAGATGTTGCAAAACTATAAGTCCCATCATGCCTCTGCCTGTGGGAGTCATGCTTGTAACTGTCAGCCTTGCAATTCCTCATGGGACTTGTTACGCAATAGCTGGAGGGCTGCCAGTTTGAGACCCCTGCTATAGAGTGTCTAGCCATCCACCCTTCAATGTAATTAAGAACTATCCAAATACATTTCCTTTACCAAATACAGTATACCACTATGACACACCAGGAATGCAGGCTGGTATCCCAATGGCTAAAGAAAGTGCAAACACGGGAGAAGCATGCAACCTACCTGTTCAAAAAGGTGGGCAAGTAGATTGCAGCCTACCCCTAATAAACAGATAACGTTCCTTTGGACCCCTTACATTGTGTTTCAAATGCTACTTTATGTATCAACATAGTTTGATAAACCTAGTCTTCCCAGACAGTATGACCACCTGCTGACTTGGCACCATCGACAGGCAGCCTGATCTTTCAATAAGACACAGAAGTCAAATCCAGCACAATTTTACTTTGGATAACTACAGTACAGATGATGTTTTTGAAGTGTAAGAGGATAACAATTTCCTCTAAGGCCGCGTACACACGCGGGGACTGTTCGCCCAACTTTGTCCGCTGAACAGTGTTTCGGCGGACAGTCCGCTCGTGTGTGGGCTTTCAGCGGACAGTTTCAGCGGACAGTCTGACGAACAAAGTTTTTCGGAAATTCCGTAAAACTGTCCGCTGAAACTTGGTTTGAGCGGACAGTCCGCCCGTGTGTAGGCTTGTTCGTCAAACTAAGTTCCGCGCATGCTCAGAAAGGATTTACACGGCGAAGGTTGCATTGCAGTGTATAGGACATCGTATTTCTAGTCCCGTCGTACGTGCCGTTCACGTCATCGCGCAAGTTTCAGCGGACTGTTTGTTCGTCGTGTGTGGCCAAGTCCGTCCATGCTAATTTTGAGCGGACTGTCCGCTCAAACAGTTTGACGAACAAAGTTGGGCGAACAGTCCCCGCGTGTGTACGCGGCCTAAGTCCTACGTCTGCAAAGAACTTACACTGACTGAGGGAACATGGAGGCTCTATCTAAGACTAAACTAACTCACACTAAATAGGATGCGAGGATAGAAAGGAGATACATAACACACAAGTAAACAAGTTGTAATGGCCCTGAGATTTTACTGCCGTCTGTGCCCCCTTTTGGAAGATTCACCCTCTCTAGTTGTCATGGTGACTGTTATCACCAAGCGTGAAAGTGAAAAAAAATCCCAAATGTTGAGTTCTCACTAGAGCAGGAAAAGGGGTGGAATTTTCCAAATGGGACTCCAGTTCTTCCAACAAGGGATTCCCTCACTTTGATGGGATTTCCTCCTGTTTTGGTTATGGGACAGTAAGTAAAGGGAAATCTCCCTAATGGGACATAGGGACTGACAGGGGTAATATTATTCCTATATGTGATTAATAGGTGATGAGCCGAACACCCCCCGGTTCGGTTCGCACCAGAACTTTCGAACGGACCCCAAATTCGTACGAACTTTAGAACCCCATTGAAGTCTATGGGACTCAAACGTTCGAAATTAAAAGTGCTAATTTTAACGGCTAATATGCAAGATGCTGTCCTAAAAAGGGGTTGGGGACCTGGCTCCTGCCCCAGGGGACATGAGTCAATGCCTAAAATGTTTTTAAAAATTTCAGTTTTGGCGTGATCACTGATTTTAACCACTACAATACAGGGCACTTTCACCCCCTTCCTTCCCAGCCCAATTTTCAGCTTTCATCGCTCTAGCGTTTTCAATGACAATTGCGCGGTCATGCTACACTGTACCCAAATGAAATTTTTATCATTTTGTTCGCACAAATAGAGCTTTATTTTGGTGGTATTTATTCACGACTCAGTTTTTTATTTTTTGCGATATAAGCGCAAAAAAAGTGAAAATTTGGAAAAAAAACAATATTTTCTTTTTTCTATTTTAAAAGAAATCCAATAAAATCTAATTTTGTCATAAATTTAAGCCAAAATGTATTCTGCTACATGTTTTTGGTAAAAAAAATTCCGTTAAGTGTATAATGATTGGTTTGTGTGATCATGGACATATGTACGCAAATGATCATGTACATGTGTGTGCAGGTGATCATGTACATATGTGTGCAGATAATCATTGGGGCATGTGATTTTAGTGGGACATATGTGGGGGACATGTTTTTATTATTAGGGCCATGTGTTTTTATTATTTGGGGACATGTATGTTTTGGGGACATGTGTGTTTTGGGGACATATGTGGGGACTGTGTTTATACTGTGTGGTGTGTTGTGTGTTTACACTAGACTGGTGATCAGTGAGTAAAAAGCTGTAAAAAAACAGCTCATTTTAACTGATCATCAGCCGGCTGCAGCGATCTGCTCTCCTCTCCTCAGCGATGACTTCTGTGTGAGGAGAGGAGGAGCCGATTGCCTAGCAACCGGCTGATTGTTTACATCACATGACGGCCGTGATTGGACACGGCCGTCATGTGATCAGGAGGGCCAATCACAGAGCCCTCCTGCCGATCTGAGATGCGCCTTGTCTGGGCGACACGAGCACATCGGGATCGCGCCGCTGCGCATATCTGGTTCCTGCAATATGGTTGAAAATCATTGAGAAAAATGGCATGGGTAGCCCTCCCTGCCCATTACCAGTCCCTTTGGGTCTTGTACGCATATTAAGGGGAACCCCGTACCCATATTAAAAAAAGGAAATGCGTGTGGCCCCCAGGCCCTATATACTCAGAACAGCAGTATACAGGCGGTGCAAACAAGACAGGGACTGTGTAGGTTTGTTGTGTTAAGTTGAATCTGTTTGTAATTTTCAACTGGTACATTTTTAAAGTGTAGCTCCAGTCAAAAAATCTATTTTTAAGCTTTTTGGAAAACATAGGGAAGGGTTATCACCCCTGTATAATTTGTTTTGCTGTCCGTCTTTTTTCATCTCACTTGCTGTTGTCTCCTTCCGTTTGCAAGTAGGAGATGTTTGTAAGTTGGATGTTTGAAAGTAGGGGCCTGCCCTATATGCTCTGCAGAAATGGCGGAACAAGGTGTTGGTTTTGCCACAACATTGTAAGCCCTCAAAGTGACTCCTGGTGGGTGCTGGAGCGCCCTGATGTGAACGATTATATCAAGAATTGTAATTACATGCCATTGTTGAACAGTGGTAGAAAAATTGACCTTTGGTGGTTGTGGTGCTGGTGCCACAACACTATAAGTCCTCACAGTTACTCTGGGTGGGCACAGGAAGGGGCCCTCCTATGAAATATTATATCAAGAATTGTAATTACATGTCCCTGTTAAACAGGGGCAGAAAAATTGGGCCTTAGGCACTGGTGCTGGTGCCACGACACTGCAACCTCTCCCATATACTCTAGTTTTATTGCAGGAATTAGCCCTGCTGCAAAGCATTGCATCAAAAATTGTAATTAAACGCCCCTGTTAAACAGGGGCAGAAAAATTGGGCCTTAGGCACTGGTGCTGGTGCCACGACACTGCCACCTCTCCCATATACTCTAGTTTTATTGCAGGAACTAGCCCTGCTGCAAAGCATTGCATCAAAAATTGTAATTAAACGCCCCTGTTAAACAGGGGCAGAAAAATTGGTCTGCTGGCATCACCCAGAACCAGAAATGTTCTTCCAACATATCAGCGGAGGAGGAAGAGGATAGACAATCAACATAACAGGACAGTCACTCAGCATCAGCATAGGCAGTCTTGAAGGGATGTGATATTTCAAAAAAAATTATTCGGTTACATCAGCTTCAGGTGCTTGGTAGCTGTGGGTTATCCAAGACTGATTCATCTTGATGAAGGTCAGTCGATCAACTGATTCGGTGGACAGGCGCACCCTGTGATCGGTAACAAAGCCACCAGCAGCACTGAAGGTGCGTTCCGAAAGAACGCTGGATGCAGGACAGGCCAGTAGCTCAATTGCATACTGTGCAAGCTCTGTCCAGTGATCCATCCTCAAGACCCAGTAAGCCAGAGGATTTTCGGTGGGAAAGGTGTCCAAGTCTGACCTTGCCCCTAGGTATTCCTGCACCATGTAAATCAGATGCTGGCGATGGTTGCTGGAACCGATCATACCTTGGGGCTGCGGACTAAAAAATTGTCTGAAAGCATCAGTCAGACGGCCACCTTCTCCACCGCTCCTTCTGACCGATGCCTCAGCAACACGTTGTCCAGGACCAGGAGTTTGTAACCTCCCAGTCACTGGGAACGCGTTGCACAGAGCTTTCTGCAAGGCCTCCCGGAGATGTCTCATCCTCTGCTCCCTCTGCGATGGCAAGATAAGGTCGGCAACCTTACCCTTGTACCGTGGATCAAGGAGAGTGGCCAGCCAGTAATGGTCCCTCTCCTTGATCCGAAGAATACGAGGATCCTTCCGCAGGTTTTGCAGGATCAGGGAGGCCATGCAGCGTAGGTTAGCTGAGGCATTCGGTCCGGAGTCCTTTGGGTCACGAAGGACAACATGATCCGCAGCTACCTCCTCCCAGTCCACGGGTTTCTTGGGACTGTAAATCATCCCTACAAGACTGCTGCTGCTGCTGATGCTGAGTGCCAGCCTCCACCTCCATGCTGACACAATCATCCTCCTCCTCCTCTTCCTCCTCCTCATCCTCTTCCTGTGTGATGGGTGGCACAGCAGGAACACTGTCTGGATAAAGGGGGCCTTGAGAGGCAAGGAAGTCCTCCTCTTCCTGCCTCTGTTCTGCCTCAAGTGCCCTGTCCATTATTCCACGCAGCGTATGCTCCAAGAGGTGGACAAGAGGTACAGTGTCACTGATGCATGCACTGTCACTGCTCACTATCCATGTGGCCTCCTCAAACGGTGACAGGACAGTGCATGCATCCCTGATCATGCCCCACTGGCGTGGTGAGAAAAACCCAAGCTCCCCTGACCCTGTCCTGGTGCCGTAGTCGCACAGGTACTCATTGATGGCCCTCTGCTGCGTGTGCAGCCGCTGCAGCATGGCCAACGTTGAGTTCCACCTGGTGGGCATGTCACATATAAGGCGGTTCTTGGGCAGGTTCAACTCCTTTTGGAGCTCAGCCAGCCGAGCACAGGCATTAAATGATCGGCGGAAATGCACACAGACTTTCCTGGCCTGCTTCAGGACATCCTGTAAGCCCGGGTACCTGCCCAAGAACCGCTGCACCACCAGGTTAAAGACGTGAGCTACACAGGGCACATGGGTCAGTTGTCCCTGTCGGAGGGAGGAGAGGAGGTTGGTGCCATTGTCGCAAACCACCATTCCTGGCTTAAGCTGGCGTGGCGTCAACCACCTCTCGGCCTGCCCCTGCAGAGCTGACAAAACATCCGCCCCAGTGTGGCTCCTGTCCCCCAAACAAACCAGCGCAAGCACGGCATGGCATCGTTTTGCCTGCGTACTTGCGTAGCCCCTGGAACGCCTACGGAGCACCGCTGGTTCTGAGGACAGAGCACTGGAAGAGGCCATGGAGGAAGAAGAAGAGGAGGGGGTGGAGGAGAAAGGTGTGTCACAACCAATAGTAGCATTTTGGAGGCGTGGTGGCGGAACAACCTCCAACACTACTGCACCTTGTCCTGCATCCTTCCCAGCTGCCAGAAGAGTGACCTAATGGGCCATGAAAGACAGGTAACATCCCTGTCCATGCCTGCTGGACCATGAGTCAGCGGTAATATGCACCTTACCACTGACCGCCCTGTCCAGCGAGGCAAGGACATTGCCTTCCACATGCCGGTAGAGAGCCGGAATCGCCTTCCGTGAGAAAAAGTGGCGTTTGGGGACCTGCCACTGAGGAACCGCACATTGTACAAACTCAGGGAAGGGACCCGAGTCTACCAACTGAAAAGGCAGCAGTTGAAGTGCTAGCAATTTAGCCAAGCTAGCATTCAACCGCTGGGCATGTGGATGGCTGGGAGTGAACTTCTTTCGTCGGTCCAGCAGCTGGGGCAGGGACATTTGCCTGCTATAATCGGACGTGGGTGTACTGCTAGCAGAGTGCCCGGAAGCACTTGACTGTGACACGCCTAATTCTACACCTTCATTCCTCTCAGAGCAGGTTTCAGAGAGGACTGAAGGTCTAGTGGTGTTGGAGATGCCAGCTGATGAGGAGCAAGGAGAGGTCCGCTTTGTTCTTTGGTGTGGGTCTTTGAGGTACGCTTGCCAACGAGCTGCATGGCAGGTCAACATATGTCTGGTCAAGCATGTGGTGCCCAAGCGGCTGATGTTTTGGCCACGCGAGATACGCTTGAGACATATGTTGCAAATAGCAGCGGTGCGATCTGATGCACTCGTCTCAAAAAAGGCCCACACCAAAGAACTTTTAGAATAACGCGCAGAGGCAGCGCCCTGCATAGGCGGAGCTCTGCGGTGTGATTCAGTCGGTGTGCTGCCCCTAAGCTGGCCCCCGGAGTGCATCCTGCCTCGTTGGACATGTGCCTCCTCCTCTCTCCTACCAGGCACCCACGTGGAGTCAGTGCCCTCATCATCCCCTCCCTCTTCATCGCTGTAGCAAACCTGGCAGTATGCTGCAGCTTGTGGAACATGACTGCCAGATTGCTGTCCTTCTTGAGCATCCCCTCTCTCTGCATTCACGCTACTGCCTTCCTCTAGCTGAGTATCATCATCAGAGCCTACAAATCACTGGGCATCCTCCTGGAGCATGTACCCAACACTGTGCTCAAAGAGTTCAGGAGACTCCTCAGGAGGACGTGGTGGGTCTAGGGAAGGAGTCACTGATGATGACATTGAGACGAGGTAAGACGATGCGTTGGCAGCTGCTTTGCTAGTACACTGAGACTGGGTGAGAGAGGATGAGGAGGATGAAGAGGGCTTGGTCATCCACTCTACCAAGTCATTGGCATGTTGCTGCTCAACATGTCCAGCTGCCGAAAAGAAGGACAAGCGCGTCCCATGGCCACGTGCTGATGATGACGATGCACCGCGTCCACGACCAGCACTGTTGTCTCTAGACACAGAGCCTGCTTGCCCTCTTTTATCGGCTCGCGCCTGTCTGCCTCTCCTTGCTCGCCTTCCAGACATGGTAATGGCCTGAAGGGAGTTGGGCAAAACAGCAATTGGGTAGTGTATATTGTGCTGGAGGCACACAACACCCACTAACTCCTGCAGATGCCTTTATTATAGAACACCAGCAATAAAGGGTAGATAAAGGGGTATACTGTACTGGAGGCACACAACACCCACTAAGCCCTGCAGATAGCTCTATTAGAGAACAGGAATAAAGGGTAGATACAGGTGTATATTGTGCTGGAGGCACACAACACCCACTAACTCCTGCAGATGCCTTTATTATAGAACACCAGCAATAAAGGGTAGATAAAGGGGTATACTGTACTGGAGGCACACAACACCCACTAAGCCCTGCAGATGCCTCTATTAGAGAACAGGAATAAAGGGTAGATACAGGTGTATATTGTGCTGTAGGCACACAACACCCACTAACTCCTGCAGATGCCTTTATTATAGAACACCAGCAATAAAGGGTAGATAAAGGGGTATACTGTACTGGAGGCACACAACACCCACTAAGCCCTGCAGATGCCTCTATTAGAGAACAGCAATAAAGGGTCGATACAGGTGTATATTGTGCTGGAGGCACACAACACCCACTAACTCCTGCAGATGCCTTTATTATAGAACACCAGCAATAAAGGGTAAATACAGATGTATACTGTGCTGTGCTGGAGGCACACACAACTTCCAATAACTCCTGCAGATGGCAGATGGCTCAAATAGAGAAGAGCTATGTAGGTGGATATAGCGGTGTGTACTGGGTACAGAGCACGCAGACAGCACGCACAAGCTCCTAACACTGACTGCAAGCTCTATTATAAAAGATAGATATATCGCTAGCTATATAGGTGAGGTGAATATAGCGGTGTATACTGCGGTCAGGGCACGCAGACAACAACCACTACAGAAGAGCAAGATCGAAAAATCGGCCGATAACGATCGGTGCATACTGTGTTGAAGGTACACAGAACACCCACTAACTGCTTCAGACGCCAACACGCTACACAAGGCCGCCGCGCTGGCGGCCTTATATAGTGTGGGGCGTGTACTACACAGCCTGAGCTATGATTGGCCACAGGCATCCTGCCTGTGGCCAATCATGGCTCTCCTCGCTGCCGGCGCTGTGATTGGCCAAGCATGCGGGGTCACAGTGCATGCTTGGCCAATCATGAGCCAGCAATGCACTGCGCCATCGCAGTGCATTGTGGGCCATGAGCGCCACACGAATTTGGCGCGAACGGCCCATAATGTTCGGAATTCGCCGAACGGGCGAACAGCCGATGTTCGAGTCGAACGTATGTTTGACTCGAACACGAAGCTCATCCCTAGTGATTAAGCTCTAAGGGGGGGAGGGGAGCGAAATGCATTGGGTGTGTGGCCTGGCTGGAGTCTGGGCTGAGGCCGCCGTTCATCTCACTCCATGCACATGGGTCTGCTTCATGATGTATGGCTGATGAATCTTTTCCTTTAACCCTCTCTATAGCCCATGCAAAATGTAAAAGTTTTGCCTTTGGTTCTGTTTTAAATACACAGGGTAGAAAAGGCCTTATGTTTAAAGCTGCTATTCCTCTCCATTAGATGCAAAGCAAACAATGACAAGAACAGGCTTTAAATACTCGACAAACAAGCACTGAGTATTAACAAACACAGAACAGCTGTAATAAAATCATACAAAGCTTCATATGATAGAATAGCTTGCAGCTATGGCAACAATCGCCCTACCGGCCTTGCTCTTCCACTTCGTTCTTCCTGGATTGTACTAGAAGTAGTGCAGTTTATCGGTGAGTGACTGGCATCCTTGCTTTCACTTATTGTAAGGATCTGAATTGCCTTCTATAGATCATTCAATACAATACCATCACAGGTATTGGCATCATTAACTAAAGTGCCACAATGGGGGTTTCCTTTAACTATTATTAATATTATTATTTAACCTATAACTATTATTAATTATTATTATTATTATTATTTTGGATTTCGTTTTAGTTTAGCATTTTTTTTGCTGGGGAAAGGTATACCAAAAGATGATTTTGTTTCAGAATGCACTGTACATATTCATATCTTCACTGAACATTATTCATGCAAAAAGCATGCAGGGCTGGTGCAAGGATTCTTGACACCCTAGACGAAACCTAATTTTGCTGCCCTGGCTCCACCCTCTTTGCTCTGCCCATGTATACCCCACATTTTTAATGTAGTGCCCATCAAATGCAGCCCACCAGCACCCATCAAATGCAGCCTCACCAGCGCCCACCAATACAGCCTACCAGCACCCATCAATGCAGCCTCACCAATGCCCATCAATACA
This sequence comes from Lithobates pipiens, assembly GCF_037356315.1. Classification (NCBI taxonomy): domain Eukaryota; kingdom Metazoa; phylum Chordata; class Amphibia; order Anura; family Ranidae; genus Lithobates; species Lithobates pipiens. Next base: position 49,959,113 of record NW_027507685.1, on the reverse strand, counting down.
GCCTACCAGCTCTGAGCCTTAGTTGCTTGCTGCAGAGAGACAAACGTAGGAATACCAGTGTCTGTGCACCCTAGGCAGCAATGCGCCCTAGGCGGCTGCCTAGTTTGCCTAGTAGTAGCACCGGCCCTGAAAGCATGTGAACCTGTCAAATCATGACATCTTAAAAGGGAATTACTGACGTCAGGTGTATGTGGTGCTACTCAAGGGTCACCAAACAAAGCATTCCCAGTTCTACAGAAAACAACCTGCTGTGAAGGAGGGGGTGTAGGCAACGTTGTTGTTGCCCTTCTCTAACTATGAACCATGGGATAAACAAATATTGTCTAAATACAAGAGTCATGTAAATTTTTTATCGAATCTTGGTGTGCTTTGTGTATTTCTTCCAGATCTTTGTAGTAATCCAGTGTAAACAGTTGCCTCTGTGCAGGAGCTTCCTGTAATAAAGACCTGTCATTGCTGCTCTCTCTATTTGTGCAGGGTGACTGGTCTTGCATCCGCCCCTCCTATAGTTTTCTGCAAGTAGTCTGTAGTGGGTGGAGCTACTGAGCCCCTCCCACAACTCTGTTTTCTGCACACAAACTATATACAGCACAGTGCTGATGTAACTGTTACAAGAAACAAAAGTGGAATCATATCCTTTGTGGCTATAGAGGAATATATGTAAACAAAAATTTTTTGTACCATAGCTAAGCTTTAAATTTTGGTCTTGTTTCCAATATTAAAGTGGCACACCAGTTGTAATCTAGCCATATGCAGTTCCAGCAGAGATTGTGAGCGACAGTGCTGACATTGAATAGCCATGAAATGCCATGAAGCTGCCACCAGAGTTCATATAGATAGGAAGTGACTGCAGACAGGATTTAGGCAATCAGCAGCACTGAGGTGAAACAAAGGATCAAAAAAAAAAAAGGTGGAAACATTATTTACTAAAAGAAAGAAATCATGGCAACAGCTCATAATGCACAGCAATTTAGCAAACTAAATGTCATCTATTTAGGGTTCTGTCACATGGGCATCATCAGTTCAGTCATTTTTTTTTTGCTAAGAAAAACTGGTGAATACTTATTTAGGTTCCATCAGTTTAAACCAGTTTGCACACACTTAGCCCTTGTACTCACGGTCGGAGAATCTGTCGGAATGAGTCTTATCGGACCGCTTCGTCAGATAATCCGACTGTGTGTGGTATGCATCGGACTGATTCCATCCGAATCTCCGTCCGATCCAAATTTCCAACATGTTGGAAATATTTCCCGACCAACTGGGCCGGACGGACCTAATCCGATCATGTGTAGAGCATTTTGATTGGACCAAGTGCCACGCATGCTCAGATCAAATTCCTGCATCAAAGCTATTGGCTACTAGCCTGAATGTAGTCCCATCGTAACGAAATTACGTCATCACGTTCTGAAAGATCGGATTTTTCGCCAACTTGGCCCGACCGTGTGTATGCAACAGTTTCGGACACAATCCGACGGGCAAAATCCGACGGGCAAAATCCGACGGATTTGGTTGGCAAAATCTCCGACCGTGTGTACGAGGGCCTACATATCTGTTTTTCAACCAGTTCCTGACCCATTGATAGGCATCCAGATGTAGGCTGCACAGTGCCTCGGGGTCCCCTGGACAGGTGGTGCACGATATGGATAGAGGTGTTAAAGTGGTGAGCTTCCCAGAGGTTTCAAATCCTGCAAACAGCATGCCTACAGGCTGCTCACAGTGCCAGAGCGCCGTGTGTGTCGGTCTGGTACCCAGGATAATGCACCAGGCATTCTTTCTTTCCAACCCCAGTACAAGGGAGGACTGTGACTGTTTAGCTTTAAATTGTGTTAAATGTGGCAAGCTTAGATAAGAACTCAGAAGCAAAGTGTCCCTGGAAATTATTTTTTCTGATATCATTAACCGGTTCCCGACCGGCTTGTGCACATTTACTGCGGCACAATGGCAACGCTGTGCCAAATCTCGTACATATACGGGGTTACCTTTAAGAGCCACCAGAGGGTGCATGCGTGCCTGCTGCATGGCAGGGGACCCAATGCGCATGACCGGTGGTCGCGATCCCCGCCGGCCATGCGCGATCGCGTGTGCACGAGAGCCAGCACAGGGATTTGTGCGTCTAAACACACAACTCCCTGTTCTGCCAGGGGAGAGGAGACATATAATTTGTTCCTAGTAAGGAACAACGATATGTCTCCTACCCTAGTCAGTCCTATCCCCATACAGTTAGAATACACTGAGTGAACACACATTTAACCCCTTGATCAATCCCTAGTATTAATCCCTTCCCTGCCAGTGACATTTACATAGCAATCAGTGCATATTTATAGCACTGATCGCTGTATAAATGTCGGTGATCCAAAACATGTGTCAAAAGTGTCTGATCTGTCCGTCCCAATGTCGCAGTACCACTAAAAATCGCAGATCAAAGCCATTACTAGTAAAAGAGAAATTTTAAAAAATGCCATAAAAATGCCATAAATCTTTCCCATAGTTTGTAGACGCTATAACTTTTGCGCAAACCAGTCAATATACGCCTTTTGCCTTTTTTTTTAATCAAAAATGTGTAGAAGAATATATATTGACCTAAACTGATGAAGAAATGTGTTTTTTAAAAACATTTTTGGGAATATTTATAATAAAAGTAAAAAATATTGTTTTGTTTTCAAAATTGTCGCTCTTTTTTGGTTATAGTGCAAAAAGGTGATCAAATACCACCAAAAGAAAGCTCTATTTATGGGGGAAAAAAAGCAAATTTTGTTTGGCTACAGCGTCGCACGACCGCGCAATTGTCAGTTAAAGCAACGCAAAATTACTCTTTTAATCTTCCGGGGCTGAAGTGGTTAAATAGATATAATAAACTATCAAAAATATTATAAACTACTTTTTAACCAAAGTTCTTCTTAAACTCCTGCTACAATAGTCTGGGTGTATAAGGCCTTCCAGATTGGCTGTGCCATCTCATTCCCCATCCATGTATACAAACACTGTGTCACAAACACATTCCTCTCTCTGGTCTCATGACAGATATCAGCTGGCACCTTGTCTCTGCAGATCTTGCTTCATAATCCTGCATCTCAGTCTCAGACAAGACTAGAAACAATTGTACAACATGTCATCAGCAAGGTATTGTGTCTCTCCGATGTCACTGTAAACATTGTGACAGCTGAGTCCATGTGTCACCTTACATCAGCCATGTTTAAGTTTCAGAACTATTTCTTCTAACTTCACATGTGACATGATGAAAGCCTTGCTCCTAGATCTGAGCTCTTATGTTATGCGGTGACTGACGGCTAACAAATCCCCTCTGCTACATGCAGCATGGAGCCCTGGGATAGTAGCATGTTTACCGCTTACATCTGACCTGGTAATGAACCAGACTGTGATGACAGGCCCACTTCAAGTGGCAATCCCTGCTACATTCTAAGTGAAAGTAGGAAGCTGCGTACGCGGGAAACAGGCACTGAGTAACCACCAGGAAATCAAGGCATTGTCAAGTCGATATCATAAGGTTTACACATATATTTTTCACTTAGAGCAAATGGTATCCTTGGAATTGACTGTGTATTTTGAACATATCTATTGAGTATTTGGCTATTGTTGGATGCGTGTTGTGTCATGCTTTTATATATGGACCTGTTGGCACTAGTTCATCTGTCACCAGCATCAAGACCGCCTGGCTTTATTAAAATGTCAAAATGTGATCATTGCAAAGCCCATGTGCCAATGCAAAATTACAAAGAGGATGTGGCATAAATGATGTAGAGGCGGCATTCTATTTTATGGATATTTGATATTCTAGCCAATCAGCAGGCTCTGGACCTGATGATGCATGCTGTGAGAATTATTATAACTGAGGCACTTCCTGGCACATGGTCTTCCCTCTTGGGTTTTTGCCTATGTAGCACCCTCCCAGATTGCCTGCTAGTTTTGTCTAAACAAAAACTTAGGGGTTGATTTACTAAAGGCAAATAGACTGTGCACTTTGCAAAGTGCAGATGCATTCTGCAAGAGCAGTTGCTCCAGAGCTTAGTAAATGAGCAGAAGCTCTGCTTACTTTCATCATCCAATCATGTGCAAGCAAAAATGCTGGTTTTCTATTTTCCTTGCATGTGATTGGGTATTCTTCGCGAAGTGAAGCTTTACCTCATTTACTGAAGCACTGGAATAATTGCACTTGCAGAGTGCAATTGCACTTTGCAAAGTGCACAGTCTATTTTACTTAAGTAATGCCGCGTACACACGTAGCAGACTATCCGGCGGACTTAGTCTGGCGGACTGTCCGAGCTACTTGCCCACACACGGCACTTTTTCAGCGGACTAATACAGCGTACTAAGTCCGCCGGACTATCCGCCGTACTTTTGAAATGAACGGACTCGCCCACACACGTGGAGTAAAGTCCGCTCATTTTGAGCGCGTCTCCAGGTAGCCGGGGCCAGTGAAGGAGGCGTCGCTGGCCCCGTCACCTGGTATGGACTTAAAGGGGAATCCCTACGCCGAAAGATCGGCGTGGGGGTCCCCCCCAGGTCCATATCAGACCCTTATCCGAGCACGCTACCTGGCCGGCCAGGAAAGGGGATGGGGACGAGCGAGCCCCCCCCCCTCCTGAGCCGTAGCAGGCCGCGTGCCTTCAACATGGGGGGGTGCCTTGGGGAAGGGGGGCCGCGCGGCCCCCACACCCCAAAGCACCTTGTCCCCATGTTGATGAGGACAAGGGCCTCTTCCCGACAACCCTGGCCGTTGGTTGTCGGGGTCTGTGGGCGGGGGGCTTATCGGAATCTGGGAGCCCCCTTTAATAAGGGGGCCCCTGGATACCGGCCCCCCACCATATGTGAATGAGTATGGGGTACAATGTACCCCTACCCATTCACCTGTGAAAAAAAGTAAAAAAAAAACACAACATACAAGGGTTAAAATAGTTTATTGCACAGCTCTGGGGGTCTTCTTCCGTCTTCGGGGGTCTTCTCGCCGGACTCCTCCGCTATCTTCTGCTAGCTCTTTTACTAGCGGAGGAGCCGGGTTTCTTCTTCACCGCCGCCCTCCTCTTCCGACTTCGGGGGTCTTGTCCCCCTCTTCGGGGGTCTTGTGTCCCCTCTTCGGTTCTTCTTGCCGGGCCACCGCGCCTTCTTCTAGCTCTTTTACAAGCGGTGGCCCGGTCTTCTGTCGCCGCTGTCTTCTGGCCTTCTGTTCTTCTGTTCTTCTCTTCTGGAGATGTTGCCTCGTCGCTCTCTGTGGTCACAATGACAGAGAAGCGGCATGCGGCGACTTATATAGGGACATCACCGGATGATGTCCCCGCCCATTATGATGTTACAGTCCCAGCATCCGGAGCTGTGCAATAAACTATTTTAACCCTTGTGTGTTGTGTTTTTTTTTTTTTACTTTTTTTCACAGGTGAATGGGTAGGGGTACCAACGGCCAGGGTTGTTGGGAAGAGGCCCTTGTCCTCATCAACATGGGGACAAGGTGCTTTGGGGTGGGGGGGCCGCGTGGCCCCCCTTCCCCAAGGCACCCCCCATGTTAAGGGGTCGCGGCCTTGTACGGCTCAGGAGGGGGGGCGCTCGCTCATCCCCACCCCCTTTCCTGGCCGGCCGGGTAGCGTGCTCGGATAAGGGTCTGATATGGACCTGGGGGGGACCCCACGCCGATTTTTCGGCGTAGGGATTCCCCTTTAAGTCCATACCAGGTGATGGGGCCAGCGTCGCCTCCTTTGCTGGCCCCGACTACCTGGAGACGCTCTCAAAATGAGCGGACTTTTCCCTGGGCGGGAAAAGTCCATTCATTTCAAAAGTGCCGGACTGGCACACACACGGCCGGATTGTCCGCCGAAATGCGAGTCCGGCGGACAGATTGGAGTGCAAAAATACTTTCTTAGTCCGCCGGACTTTTGGGTAAAAAAAGTCTGCCGGAGCCCCACACACGACGGGATTGTCCGGCGGACTTGAGTCCGCTGGACTTTTCCACTGGATTGGATTGTTTGATCGTGTGTATGAGGCATAAATCAACCCCTTAGTGTTGTGGCTCTCCTGTAACCAGCAGAGCACTGTATGATTACTTTAGGCCAGTGTTTCTCAACCTTTTTCCAGTCAAGGCACCCTTTAAAATTATGCACAAATTCAAGGAAACCCTTATTAGTTTTACACATTGCATAGGCATCCATACATATAGGACACCCGGCATTAGAGAGAATTTATTCTTGCAAAGAAAATACACTTTTGCACACTAGTATTGACTAATATTCCAGCATTTGTTCTCAATCATATTCTCTCCACTATGCAGCTAACTTGACCCCAGTGCTGGGGTGTGGAGGGTCAAACAAGGATGCTATACAGATGACAGATATCCTCCTTATCAATGGATGACATCAGCAGTTGCTAGGACACTGGCGGCAGGCCCACACAATGCCCAAGGTTGTAATGTTGCATAATGAAAACCTATGGCTTTATGAAAACCTGTGGTTTTATGTAACAAAAAGGCAGGCTTAATCCACCTGCTGGTTTGTGCACAATTCTTGGGCAATATTTAGGCATTTAGGCTACTCTGAGCTCTGTAGGCTGCAGGTTTGACTGTTTCCCGTCAAACCTGTTTTCTTTAGAACATAGAGGGTGGAAGAGTCAAATGGAAAACCTGAATATTTATGCAGCACCAGGCAATCCCTGGAAAGGTGTGCCCAGCTTGTGGTTGGAAAGTGCATAAAAAGTTTGAAGCCACATAGAGCAGGGTCCTTTTCCCTGGAGAAGAGGTTCCCAGCCAGGAGGGCTGCCTGCCCTTCCTGGCCATCCTGTTGAGGATCCAGCCTGTTCACTGGGGTCCAACCTGCGTTCAGCTGGGGGGAAGCTATCCTTCTGCAGGTCATTGGAAGCCAAAGGATTGTAACTGGGAGCGCTATAGAAGAGTACAACATTTTATTGATAAATGTTAAAAAAAACAAAAGATAATGATGCTGAATTAAAACGATACAATAGATGCGGTTACAATAAATACATAATTATTAGAAATTGAATAACCAGAGTTCTCTGTCAATGGTACAAACAAGATCAGAGTAATTGGGTATTGCTCTGATCTTGGATGTACCATTGAAAGAGAACTGTGGTTATTCATTTGTAATCATTATGTATTTATTGTAACCACATCTATTATATTGTTTTAATTTAGCATCATAATCTTTTGCCTTTTAACATTTACCAATAAAACATTGTATTTTTTTGTAACAAATCCTACTTTTTTGGAGTTCATGCCCTTTAAAGTCCCACTAGAGGGTTTTTCTGTTGATTGGGTTAACTAGGGATGCGGGCAGCCTCTCCCAGGCCGTTTCACAGCAATCAGCATATTAAATACCTTGAATACAAATTTTGAGATATCACCAGCACCTCACTTGCCAAGGAGTCACATTCTATGCTTAGATGTCCAAATGACATACCACTGTTAATAGGGACCAAAAGACTAGAGAATGTATCTTACGTTGAAACCTTCAGGTATCCTGTACTCCCTCCACCCTTCTGTTCTCCATGCACTAGTGCAAAAAAAATACAAAAATCGTAAAGTGGAAGTAAACCTCGAAAAAGAAAAAAAAAGGGGGGTCACCAAGAGCTTTTTTAGTGCCAATATGCACAGCAACATTATGCCAGACTTACTTCAAATGATCCCATCCTGTGCTTCCAACTTCTGGTATTCCAGCTACGTTCAGGTTCTTCAGCTGCTTGATTAGCTAGGCCAGAATGCCAAAACTCCCATGCATTTGCATGAGAGTTACAATGTCCTAGCCTGGCCAAACTGTCAGAGCTGGGCTCAGCCCTCCCTTCTCAGAACTCAGGCTGCTCAGCTGTTGGTTAATTGCCAGTACTCATCATTCCACAGTGACTCACCTGGTGATCATATCCTGCTCGTTAATAAGCCCTACTGGCTATTTAAACTGCCTGGTTTAGATCTCCCATGCCTTCGCCTTGGTCAACATATCTAGAGACTCTCTGCTGGTTTCTTATTGAAGACTTGCCTGACTTATGTCCCCTTTGGTTCCTGATCCTGTCTGCTGCTGTGAGTACGCTAATGTCTGGCTCCCTGATTTCCTGGCTTGTTCTGACTACCTGAATTGGTTACCGTACCCTGGCCTGGCTATGTTTTGACTACGTTTACTATTTGTACCATTTTTACCACTATATTAAAGGGTGTGATTTTTACTGATTCAGGGTTTCTGACATTAGGCGGAGGCCAATAATTCAGAAGATCCAGGCAATCCACTTGCTGGTAATATTTTTTCCAGGTTGGATGAGCAGGATCACCGCATGGATCAGTTTGCCATAGCGTTATGAATGCTTCTTATTCACACTACTCACCTGGATCCTCCCACTGTGGCTGCTCTGGTAAAACCTGTGTCGCAGGACATCCCTGCTGCTGCTCTGGTCTCTGTGCAGGCACCCACCTTGAGTATTACCTCTATAAGAGGTATGTCTGGTTCTGCTCCGCTTCCCAAGCGATTTGGGGGTGATCCAGTTCAATGCAGAGGGTTTCTCAACCAGATTGAGATATACTTTGAGATGCTACCCCAGGCGTTTCCCACGGACAGAAGCAAAATAGGTTTTTATAATATTTTTGCTTCCTGCCTTGGCCTGGGCAAAACCTTTATGGGAGACGAAAAATCCTGTTGTCTTGAGTTACCCAGAGTTTGTGGGTTCCTTTAAAAGGGTATATGACATAGAACCTGTGCAGTTGGGCTTCACACGTCTCTCTGCGGATGAGAGGGCCTTTAGGGGGAGGGAGAGATTGTGCCTTTATTGTGGCCAGGCAGGTCACTTTCTGAATTCTTGTCCTACCCGTCCAGGGAAAAGCTTGCACCTGAACTCCTGTAGGGGACAGACCTTAGGTGGCGTTGTTATGTCCCCAGTTATCCAGAAGGATAAGCCCCTGGTTACGTTTACCCTTTCTTGGTCTGAGTCTTCCATCGAGATACAGGCTCTAATTGACTCTGGGGCTGCAGGCCTGTTCATATATGGTGCCTTTGTGTCTAAGCACTAGATTCCGCTGCAGCTTTGTGCCACTCGGCTTGCTATTGAGGCTATTGATGGGAGACCTCTACAGCCTGCCCATGTGACTCATGAGATGGCTCCACTGGCCATGGCCATAGGGGCTCTTCACCATGAGACAATCCAATTCCAAGTCATTTTCTTTCCTCATTTTCCAGTGGTTATTGGTTATACTTGGTTACAGAGGCACAAACCCTATTTTTAATGGCTTTGTGCTGAGGTTCTTTTCTGGTCGCCTCAAGGAAGTAAGACATGTTTTCATAAAGTGGATAAAGTCTTGTGCACCTCTTCACTCTCCTCCCTGCCGGAGGAGTACCACAATTTTAGCGATGTCTTTGACAAAGGTCAAGCTGGTGGTTTGCCTCCACACTGGTCGTATGATTGAGCACTTGATCTTCAACCTGGTGTCCTACCCCCTTGTGGCCAGGTTTACCCTTTGTCTATCAGAGGACAAAGCCATGGAGGAGTATGTTGCAGACGCACTTTCGGGAGGATTCATCTGCAAATCCTCATCTCCTACTGGTGCTGGCTTCTTCTTTGTGAAGAAAAAGAGTGGTAAACTGAGACCTTATATTGATTATAGGGATCTCAGTCGTTTCACCATTCAGTCGATTACAGAGTTATTTGACCACCTCAAGGGAGTAACGTTTTTCACAAAGCTTCATTTGAGAGGGGCATACAATCTTGTGAGGATCAAGAAGGGCGATGAATGGAAAATTGCATTTAATACCAGAACAGGTCATTACGAGTACCTCGTAATGCTGTTTGGCCTTTGCAATGCTCTGCAGTTTTTCAGGAATTTATCAATGATGTCCTCCAAGATTTGTTGCAGCTGTGTGTGGTGGTATATCTCGACAATATCCTCATATTTTTCAATTCCCTAGAGAGCCACCACACAGATGTCTGTCGTGTGCTTCAGAGGCTGAGAGAGAATAACCTGTATTGTAAATTAGAGAAGTGCGAGTTCCATTGTGAACAGGTTAAATTCCTGGGTTATGTAATTTCTACTGCTGGTTTTTAGATGGATCCAGAGAAACTTTATGCAGTCCTATAGTGGCCCAGACCTGTGGATTTACATCCACTGCAACGTTTTCTTGGCTTTGCCAATTATTATCAGAAGTTTATTAGTAACTTGTTGTCTCTGGTCAAACCTCTGACTGATATGACCAGAAAGGACAGTAACCCACAGAATTGATCTCTGGATTCCATTAATGCCTTTGAGAGTCTCAAGGCTGCCTTTGTTTCTGCTCCTGTGTTGGCACATCCTGATCCTATGTTGCTCTTTATCCTTGAAGTTGATGCATCTGAGACTGTCTCATCGTCCTACCTCTGAGAGTGCTATGCATCCTCGTGGCTACTTTTCCAAGAAATTGTCGCCTGCGTAGTACCATTACGAGATTTGGGACAGAGAGTTGTTAGCAACCATCCATGTTGCCTGACTCATTTGTTTCTCAGAGCATTCCAGCATTGGAGGAGCATCTCCGTGGTCTTTGTTCCACTTGGGTACAGGTCCAAGAGTCCTTGTGACACGCCTTCCTACCAAGTTGGGGAGAGGGTCTGGCTGTCATCTTGCAACCTTCGAATCCGTGTTCCCCCAATATAACTGGCATCTCGGTTTATTGGGCCTTTCTGTATTCTCTGCAGGATTAACCCAGTGGCTTACACTTCAGACCTTCCTTCTAATATGCGTATCTCGAATGTATTCCATGTCTTCTTATTAAAACCTTTGGAGTGCTACTGCTTCACCACCTCGGTGCCACATCCTCACCCAGTACAGGTTGAGAAACATGAGTATGAAATACAATCCACCATTGACTTCCGTAGGTTCCATGGGTGCATGCAGTACCTGGTTCATTGGAAAGGGCACGGCCTGGAGGAGCGCTCTTGGGTCTCATCCTCAGACGTACATGCCTCTGTCCTACTCGGTGCTTTCCATAGATGTTTTCCCCTCAAATCTGGAGGCCCTCTGAGGGAAAGGGGTCGTTGAGGAGGGGGTACTCTCAGGGTTGGGCTCAGCCCTGCCTTCTCAGAGTTCAAGCTGCTCAGCTGTTGGTTAATTGCCAGTACTCATCATTCCACGGTGATTCACCTGGTGATCATATCCCGCTTGTTATGCTGGCTGTTTAAACTGCCTGGAATAGATCTCCTGTCCCTTCGCCTTGGTCAACATATTTAGAGACTCTCTGCTGGTTTTCTGTTGAAGACTTTCCTGACTGACATCCCTTCTGGTTCCAGATCCTGTCTGCTGCTCTGACTATGCTGATCTCTGGCTCCCTGATTTCCTGGCTTGTTATGACTACCCAATTTGGTTACCAAACCCTGTCTATGTTTTGACTACGTTTACCATTTTTATTTCTATATTAAATGGTGTAATATTTACTGCATTTTCTGATTCGGGGTACCTCACATAAACAAATTATGTTGTCTCGGGACAGAGCCGTGCCATGAATGTACACTGAGCTTCGCATGTGTGGCTCAGTATACACAAATGCTGACAAACAGGGAGAAGCAAGAGACCATTAGGTTCTCTTTTGTCATAAAAAGTCCTACCTGTCAGATTTTTAACTCTGCTTTAACTTAAGTGACAGGAGCGCATCATTTATACATCCAGAGAAAACAAATAAAAATGATAATAATAAAATAAATACAGTTTACCACAAAAATAGTGTGACAATGGGAAAAAAAAGCAAAAAAAAATAAAAAATTTACAGCAGTAGTATGCTAACAAACCTTAAATAAAGAAAAATAATAGTCACAATATTAAAAATATGATGCATACATAAACAACATATATTAATTTCCATAAACCTGAATGATTGAGTGTTAATAATTCCTTGGTTCCGTAAATGCATCTTTCTAATTTAGAATACATTATGGTGCAGGTTTATTATGACTAGAGGACCTTGGATTATAACGGGTTATAGGGTTTTATTTTTAACGTTTTTTTTTTTAAAAGGGGGTACTTGTATATATAATCACGTGTATATATAGATTATAGAATTATAATATGCTTAAATTAATAAAGATAATATTTGTGCATTGTATTGCAAAAACAAGACTGACATTATAAAATAAATTCCTGCACAGGTTGCTGGCATATTTAGAAATGAACACCTTATCTTTTCCCAAAGTGTTTGAGGGCCCTCTAGTGGATTCCCTATGAAATTGGTTTCAATGGCTTTCAAATATTTGCAAAGTGTGCCATCTGGAGGTGATGGTTAAAATAAAGTTTATCAGTTGCTCACAAGGTAATAATTAAAGTTGTAGTGGTCTCAAGTAAGAAAACGTAAAAATCTAGGACAATAGTATGAAATGCTGAACATTTCAGACTGACCAGCATGTTAGTAATGCATAGATCCATACGCCAGCAAAATACTGTTATTTCCCATTTAAAGTCCTTTAGCTGTAGGAAATAAAAAACTGTATCCCCGTCTCTGGGAATATACTCTATTCTGAATGCAAAATTATTTTATATTTATTGGTGCAGGCTCATGATATGACTGGAGGTGCATTGATTTGTAAAAGGTTATAGGATTTTTTTTTGGGGGGGGGGGGGGGGTTGTTATTTACATGCATATATGGATTGTATGTAATGTAATTGTACTGCAATATGACAATATAATATTATTTCCTGCATTGGCTGCTGATGTATTTGCATATCAAATTTAGGTGATCTATTAGTTGATCCAAGGGATATAGCTGACGCAGAAGTGATTATTAAATCACCAAGGGTGAATTTAATAAAAAACAAAACAAAAAAAACAATCTTTAAAAACATTTCTAAAATTTACAGGAAACCAACAAGGGGACAAGACAGCTGGTGTATTATGAGCGCTCATTTATGGAATGTGTAAGATTACTAGCTCCAGCATGCTGAAGTCAAAGGTTTTTTAATAGCACTCTTGGGGAGGACTATTAAAAGAGCATTACAACAGTCCAGTCTAGAAAACACAAAAGCATATTTCAAGTGCTGACTATCTGCAATAAAAATGATGTCATGCATCTTGGAAATATTATATAAATGAAAGTAAACCATTTACAGACATTACCATTGTGATTCTGGAAGGTACAATCCAGTCAGAACTAAAAAATAACCATTTCAATGCATACAGAGAGTATAGCCTACATATTCAATCCTTTATCTAAGCATTGATGTCCTGCACCAGTATACCCTGGTCCTGTTTGTAATCTGCTGATCCAGGATCTGCTGGTGGCAAAAACGTAGGTGTAAAAATTCTAGTGCCAAGAAGCCTCTTACACCCACTAACACGATACATACCTGTTTTCACATCACAATCTCCACCTCATCCAGTCAGGGTATGCTTTGCATTCACTGAAAGATTGTAAAGTGTTCTTTGAATGGTGCCACTGCCGAACAAATGACTGACCGACTGACCGACCGACTGACCGACCGACCTCCTGTGTGCTTAAAAAACAGAATTGTCTTCTAGAGGACTAGACAATACCTGTTCTTTTTGCATGGCATGGAGGATTTGACCACTTCCCGTGCTTAGGACTAGACATGTGCGATTCGTTTTGTACGAATCTCAAATTCGTACGAATTTCCCTAAATTCGTACGTTTGGGAGGATCCGAAATACGAGTTGCCATGCGTCCAAATTTTGTACGAAATACAAACTTTTGTTTATGAATCCCCAGGAGGAAGTCAGCACAGCACAGGGATGGTGGGAGCCCCTCATCTAACGAAAATTCGTATTTCGGATAGGAAATTCTTCAACGGAATTTCGTATTTTGGATAAAAACCAAACTTCCATCAGCATCGACTGTCATACTGAGGTATATTTTTGCCTTTAAATTCATCGTAACGAACGTTCATACAAGTTAACGAACCTAACGACAATTCGTATTAAGTACGAATTGAAATTGAATTTCGGACACGAAATATGAAGTACGAATTAATTTTAATATGAACCATAATGGAACAGAACAAAACAAATTTATTGACGGCGCCCATATCTACTTAGGACCCATACATCCTCAAAGGGGAGCAGTGATATCTGGGTCATGGCTGCAGCTAAAGCCATGATCCAAATATTTTTTAGAGCCAGTAACCCCCTACATGGTAAAACGGATCCGAGCGGCTATACAGCCACACAATCACTTTTACGGGTCCTAACCCCTCCAGCCACTGCCAACTGCCTTCGGATGCACTGTGAAGAGTGAAAGGTATGGAAGATCCTTCCCAAATTCTGTGATATCAGAAACAATGAGGATTTTGTCACTTTCAGTTTGGATTTGTTTGCTTCCAAACCATTACTGCTTGTAGCAGCAGGTGCAACTGATCTCGGTTTGATCAGCTGCTTCCAAGGGCAAAGGAGAGATCTGGGGTATAATAGACCTCAGATCTCTCTATTAGGCCCCTTTCACACAGACGATCCGTTCAGGTCCGCCTGTCAGTTTTTCAGGCGGACCTGAACGGATGCTCCATAGGGTTCTATGGAGCGTCGGATGTCAGCGGTGACATGTCCGCTGACATCCGACCCACTCCGATCCGAAAAAGTGTGACGGAGGAAAAAGCTATTATTCCATCCGTCATCGGATCAGATTGGGTGACGATGGACACTGCGGTTCATCGTCACCCGATCTCCCATAGTGGAGAGCGATGCTGCGACAGGTGTGTCCCTGCGCAGTGTGCAGAGACAGACCTGTCATCTTCCTGCTCAGCGGAGATCGCTCCGGCGATCCCTGCTGAGCAAGTGGATATTCACGGGGCGGATCAGCACTGATTCGCCCCGTGTGAGAGGACCCTTAGGATGTATTCACACCTATGCATTTTTTGTGCTTTTTGCATTTTGCAGATTTGCTCTACAGAACGTGTTCCATAGGAAACCATGTTAAATGGACTGTAGTGCAAATCTGCAAAACGCAAAAAGCACTAAAACTGCATAGGTGTGAATTCAGCCTAAGAAGGATTTGTCATGGTCCATGCTATCACAAGGGATGTTATTCATCCCTTGTGATAGTAATAAAATTTAATAAAATTTCATAATTTAATAAAATTTGAATAAAAAAAAAAATGTTAAAAAAAATTAAACTAAATAAATAAATAACGTAAAAAATATTTTAAAGTGCCCCCACGTCCCCATCTCCCTGTGCTCATGCTTAAATGCAAACAGGCATGTAGGTTCTGCACGCATATGTAACAATGCTGCTATTGAGGTATCACTAACATCAGGGTGAGCAATGGCGCATGGGTGCTGCCCCCACCCAAGCTAGTAAAAAAGAAAAAGAGTGGTCCTGTAAGCATGTCCAGACACTGTACACACAGCTGCCTATGAGACACTTGTACACCTTGCAATCAGCTGATTGCAATGGTGAAGCTGATTTGTTTGTGTTTAGAGAGTGTTTGGGGCTCAAGCGATGCACCCACAAACACTCCCACAATCATTTGTCTCTTTAGCCCCTTTGCTATTTGATTGTCAGGGACTAGAGGACGTAGGGCAGTGCTTTTTGCGGCACCGTGGCACCATGAGAAGTAACCTGGGGTGTGCCAAAAGACATGTGGTCAGTAAAGGGGGCATACTCAAACATGAAAATGAAATGAAATGAAGTGAAAAAATAAAAATAAAAAGATGAGAATAAAGGGGATCGGGTGGGTGGGATACCAGCAGGAAAGACCGACAGGGTAAAGTAGGAGAAGGGCGGGCTTATGTACAGCCCGACTCCTCCTACAAATTCAGGATGGCCTGCGGCCAACATTCCCATTTGTACTTGGAGTCTTTGTGAAAGATTGAGTGCGAAACATGATAAAGCAAACATGAGAAGTGACCGGGGGTGTGCCAAAAGTCACATGGTCACTAAAGGGGGCAAAAATTAAGACAGTAGGATAAATTTGCGAACAGATTTATTTAAAGTAAACATGACATCAGTCAGCTAAATGTCTGAAAGCCTGAGACATCTCAACATGTGGATCTGGGACATATCTGGAAAAACACGTGGAGTTCCATCTACCCAACTTCTTAATAAAGTGAGCCGGGATCCCCTGACGAGAAGCTGCGGAAGCCGGCACTATTCTAAAGGAGTGACCTGAAAAAAACTGATGGTTTTAGGCTTAGATTTGATAATAACGTGCGTCAACTTTTGGTAAACTGTGCCGCCGTGAAGGGAGACTGTGGGAAGGGTAGCACGGGCGATGCGCCGGTCATTGGACGGGGCGCCACGGCCCTACACTAGGAATTAGAGGCAGCAGAGCCTTAGATCTCACACTGCAGATATACAGCTGAAGATTTGCCTGTGCGCACATACCCACTATGAAATTTACTGCCATTTCAGGAGAAATTCAAGAAGAAAGGCTAATTTTTAGGATACTACCAACATTTTATACATTGCAGCTTACAAATTCTTAAATGTGGTGGCTGCATTCTTTTTATTTTTTTAGGCCTTTCCCCTATATTTTCACCGCGTGATCCAGCTAGTAACAACCTTCCTGTCTTATGGTGTCTGCACTCTAAATGGAGAAGCAAGACACATTTGGACAGCAATTTTGGAAGCGGGTAGTGTTAAACCGGTCATACATGGTTCAGCAGGGACCAGCTTAATTTTGATCCATGTGTAGAGGGGATAATAACTTGGATGGGGTTAGGGATTATGGGATGTCCAACTTAACAGTCACAAAAAGAACCAGGGACAACTTACTCCCTATTTACAGCTCCACTTGTTCTTCCTGCACAGCTTGACTTGATCCTCTGTACAGCTCCGCTTGACTAATTCCCTGTACACACAGTCGAACATTCCAACAAAAAAATCCATCGGATTTTTTCCAATGGATTTTGGCCCAAACTTGTCTTGCATACACACGGTCACACAAAGTTGTTGGAAAATCCGATCGTTCAGAACGAGGTGACGTAAACCATGTATGACGGGACTATAAAGAGGCCATTAGCCAATAGCTTTCGTCTCATAATTTATTCTGAGCATGTGTGGCACTTTGTCTGTCGGAATTGTCTACACACGATTGGAATTTAACCACTTACAGACCGGACCATTTTGCTGGTCAAAGACCAGACCACTTTTTGCGATTCGGCACTGCGTCGCTTTAACTGACAATTGCGCGGTCGTGCGATGTGGCTCCCGAACAAAATTGACGTCCTTTTTTTCCCACAAATAGAGCTTTCTTTTGGTGGTATTCAATCACCCCTGCGGTTTTTATTTTTTGCGCTATAAACAAAAATAGAGCGACAATTTTGAAAAAAAACGCATTATTTTTTACTTTTTGTTATAATAAATATCCCCCAAAAATATATAAAAAAACTTTTTTTTTCCTCAGTTTAGGCCGATATGTATTCTTCTACATATTTTTGGTAAAAAAAATAGCAATAAGCGATTATTGATTGGTTTGCGCAAAAGTTATAGCATTTACAAAATAGGGATAGTTTTATAGCATTTTTATTAATAATTTTTTATTATTTTTTTTTTACTAGTAATGGCGGCGATCAGCGATTTTTATTGTGACTGCAACATTGTGGGGGACCCATCGGACATTTTTGACACATTTTTGGGACCATTGTCATTTATACAGTAATCACTGCTATATAAATGCAGTGATTCCTGTGTAAATGACACTGGCAGTGAAGGGGTTAACCAGTGGGTGGCAGTGTAGGGGTTAAGTGTTCCTAGGGGTGTGTTACTAACTGTGGGGGGGTTGGGCTTTCATTTAGTGAACACTGATCTCTGCTCCAATCACATGGAGCAGAGATCAGCGTCACTAGTTGCTAGGCAGAATGGAGAAATGCTGTTTACACGGCATTTCCTCCATTCAGCCATCCCGTGAGACGATCGCGGGTATGCCCGCGGCGATCGAGTCCGCGGGTCCCGCAACCGGACTCACGGGGGTCCAGACCAGCGCGGGAGCGCGCCGCCGCCGGCGCACTCCCGATGGCAGGGCGGCATTGAAGATTGGACGTACATGTACGCCAATATGCCTGCCCATGCCATTCTGCCGACGTACATCGGCGTGCGCTGGTCGGGAACCGGTTAAATGATCGGATTTTGTTGTCAGAAAATTTTAGATCCAGCTCTCAAACTTTGTGTGTCGGAAATTCCGAAAGGAAAAAGTCCGATGGAGCCCTCACATGATCGGATTTTCCGACAACACGTTCCGATCGCACATTTTCCGTCGGAAAGTCCGACCGTGTGTACAGGGCATTATTCTGTAGAACTCCAATTGATTTGTTCTTTGGAAACAACAGTGAGGGAAAAAAAGTATTTGATCCCCTGCTGATTTTGCACGTTTGCCCACTGACAAAGAAATTATTAGTCTGTATTTTTAATGGTAGGTTTATTTTAACAGTGAGAGACAGAATAACAACGAACATATCCAGAAAAACGCATTTCAAAAAAGTTATAAATTGATTTGCATTTTAATGAGTGAAACAAGTATTTGACCCCTTTGCAAAACACAACTTAGTACTTGGTGGCAAAACCCTTGTTGGCAATCACAGAGGTCAGACATTTACAGCTAGCCATCAGGTTTGCACACATCTCAGGAGGGATTGTGTCCCACTACTCTTCACAGATCCTCTAATGAACCTCATGAGCCCTTCCTGACTAAGCCCTTTTTTGCGATGCGGCACTGCTTCGTTTTAACTGACAATTACGCTGTCGTGCGATGTTGTATCCAAACAAAATCTACGTATTTTTTTCTCACAAATTGCTATAAAAATGCACTGATTACTGTGTAAATGTCACTGGCAGGGAAGGGGTTAAACACTAGGGGCAAACAAGGCGTTAAGTGTGTTCCCTCAGTGTGTTCTCACTGTAGAGGGGATGGGCTCACTAGAACATGACAGAGATCACTGCTTCCAGTCACTGGGAGCAGTAGATCCCTGTCGTGTCGCTGGGCAAAACAGGGAAATGCCTTGTTTACAAGGCACAAACATCTCCCCATTCTGCCTCTCTCTGCCACGATCGTAGGCCACCACACAGACATTGAGTCCGCGGGAGCCGCGGACATGCTCCCGTGGCGTGCACCTGCCCGCTAGACGCCGATGATGGAGTGATGTAGGGTTACGTCGTTTTGCGCACCTGTGCCACTTTGCCTGCGTGAGCCTGTCGGCAAGTGGTTAAGTCATTAAGGTTTCAAGACTGACTTTTGGTCATCCAGCCCTCAACTGAACCCTGAACCAAATTCCATGGCTCATTCTTAGCCCTAAGCCAAACTGTATTTTATCTACACTGTCGCTAGTAGCACACTAGAGGGAGCTACACATGTATTTTTTTGTACAGAAGTTGTCCAGGGCTATTGGCCGGGCAGGAACTGGTTAAAATACTGGCCATCATGTGACGTCCTGTCTCCGGACACAGCCGATGACCGATAAAAGACAAATCACAGCATGCCACATGACAGTTGTACACTATGGATGGCTTTCTTTCAAGCTATCCAATGAGTACAAATATGTTGCTAGCTGTGATTGGTCAATCTGAACACATGGTACAGACAGGGCCAATCACAACCCATGTGATTAGCTTTGACTAATCACAGCTAATCAAAACAAAATGGACTGAATGTTTCAGTTTCATTCAGTAAAATTTTTGCATATAGGATATAATCAGGCGTCAAGTCCTGGAGAAAAAAGTGTGGGAACTCCCACCCAAGATCCACTTCCCCACCAAATAAAAATGATACGCTCATATGCACGAACACTCCAAAAGTGGTATTTTTCATCCAATTTTCGTATTGTGTGTACGAAGCTTAACTGTTAGTACATAAAAAAAAAAACAATCCTCAATAAACATAAATATGGTAATTCTCTGAATAATCAGCATTCATTCAATTGTGCTTCCATGCAAATGTGAACATCATGTTCTGATCTTTATTGGGGAATGTTATTTTGTATATAGAGTGTTTATGTGGTGAGTTTGCACTTTTCATTGAACGGAGTTTGGATAACACAGGATTAAACGGAAAGGTCATAAATTAACTGCACATTATCTGGACAGAATGCTTGGGGAGATAGTGATGTGTTCCTGCTTAGGAGATGTACCGTATATACTCGAGTATAGGCCGACCCGAATATAAGCCGAGGCCCCCAATTTACCCCCAAAAAAACTGGCAAACTTATTGACTCGTGTATAAGCCGAGGGTAAGACATGCCTGTCCATCCCTGTGTGTGTGTCCGTCCATCCCTGTGTGTCCGTCCATCCCTGTGTGTCCGTCCATCCCTGTGTGTCCGTCCATCTATCCCTGTGTGTGTGTGTGTCCATCCATCCATCCATCCCTGTGTGTGTGTGTCTCCATCCATCCATCCATCCATCCCTGTGTGTGTGTGTCTCCATCCATCCATCCATCCCTGTGTGTGTGTGTATCCATCCGTGTGTGTGTGTGTGTGTGTGTGTGTGTGTGTGTGTGTGTGTGTGTGTGTGTGTGTCCAGCCTACCTGTGTCCCGAGCCTTTGTCCCGAGCCTCCGTCCCGTGCCTTGCCTCCTTGCCTCCGTGCCTTGCCGCCGTGCCTTGCCTCCGTCCCGTCCCGTCCCGTGCCGTGCCTTGCCTTGCCTCCGTCCCGTGCCCTCTTCGTCGGCGCCTCGGCGGCCATTGTAAAATTCAAAAGCTGCGCCGCCGCCTTCGCCTGTGATAGGCGGAACACTGAATTTCCCAGCAGCCTGTGTTCCGCCTATCACGTACATCGTATCATCCTCGTCCGTAGTACGAGGATGATACGATGTCCGTGATAGGCGGAACACAGGCTGCTGGGAAATTCAGTGTTCCGCCTATCACAGGCGAAGGCGGAGCCGGAGGCGCGGCTTTTGAATTATAGAATGGCCGCTGTCTGTCTGCTCGACACGCTGATCGAGCGGGCAGACAGCGATGACTCGAGTATAAGCCGAGGGGGGCACTTTCAGCCTCAAAAAAGAGGCTGAAAATCTCGGCTTATACTCGAGTATATACGGTATGTTAGCTTGGGGGGCTGAAAACTCTGCAGGGCTCCAACGCACACTCGCTGCTATTCCAACCCTTCACATATTTCCACATAAACTTCCCTCCTGGCATTAAACTTTGCCAGGTATTGTGCTCAGCTTACCAACCCAAACTGATGTTCCTCCCTCAGCTCACCTCTCTCCCTGCATGTCCTGTGAGCAGAATTGCTGCGTTCCTCTGGGTTCTCTCATCATATGGCACTGAAGATAGAGGAGGGGGCATTCAGTGGGACACACAGAGCAAATATGCAGGAGACTGGGGGGGGGGGAGATGAGGAGTCAGAAAATCAGGAGGGGCTGGCAGGGAGCAGCTCATCACGAGAGGTCTGACTAAATACAATCTCTTAGCAGCAGGGACCTGATCTACCCGTCAGCTAGTTGTGATTGACAGGTAGATCGAAGAGGAAGCTGTTATGGGGCCCCCTACTGGCAATGCCTAAATGGTCAGTCCACCCCTGGTGTGCGGCACTTACTATTGCAAGCTGTGTCGGCGGCTGCTGGTGTAGCACCCGCCACACAGCTCGCATACTTCAAAGTCTTGCAGGACGCCGCTGCTAACGGGAACTGAGTTCCTGTTGTGGAAAAAGTGCAGGAACTCCGTTCCCATGCGTTCCCGCAGGACTTGAGCCCTGGATATAATGCACTGCTTTAAGCAAACATAATGTGTAAAAAATAAAATAAATCCTGATCACTTTCCCAGAGCAGTACAATGTTATTTTGGTAACATTATATTGCTCTGGTCACAGTGTGTTAAAAAAAGGGAAAAAAAAGTTAGAGCCGAACAGTGGCCGTTCTATGAAAACCCGAAAACCACAATCCACTGCTCCACAGTGCAGTGAATCCCTGATTGGCTGAAGCAATGAAAGCTTTGCCCAGTCAGGGCACACAGCACTGTGAGAGCCATGATTGGACGCCGTATATTTCAGTGCATTACATGCCATTTAACGCACTTAACGCACGTGTAACAGTATATTTCAGTGCATTACAGCAAGTTTAACACTGTATGCACTTCAGTGCGTTACCTTCTGCTTAACGCCATATATTTCAATGCATTACTGCAAGTTTAACACTGTACATTTCAGTGCGTTAGTGCACATTTAACGCAGTATATTTCTCTGCGTTACTGCAAGTTTGATGCAGTATATTGCAGTGTGTCAGTGCAGTTTTACTGCAGTATATTATAGTGTATGTGGAGTGTGTCTGCGCAGTGCGTACTCAAGTTAAAGTGCACCAACACCACTTTCTATTGATTAAAGTGCATCCATGTACACATTTCTACATCTTTATTACATTTAGCTAATAAGCACCCCCCCCCCCCCCCCCCGCCATGTCTGGGAGGACAACAAGGAGAGTGTCATAAACCAGGTGTGACCAGACTGTGTGTATTTCAAAAAGGAAACCAAAATGCATGTAAGTGAATATAAATGTTTATTAAGATTAGTGATATGTAAATACACAAACACCTCCAATACCAAACAGTGACAATAAACCAAAGAGTGACCCACAAATAACAAACAACTATACACAGTAGATGGGGAATACCATAAACGAGAATGTAAGCCAGGCCAGGGTCATACACAGAGGATGAGTAGATAAACATGGGCAGTTCCAGAATCACAAACGTAATCCAAGCCAGGGTCATACACAGGGAATCAGCAGATGGGGAAAGGTGAATGGGAACCAGCACACAAGGCAAGGACGAAAGGGAACTGGAACACAGGAGGGACAGGATCAGGACAGGCTGGGGAGGAGGATCAGATACAGGATTGGGTACAGGCTCAGGCTCAGGCTCAGGCTCAGGCTCAGGCTCAGGCTCAGGCTCAGGCTCAGGTCACAGGCTAGTAGGTCAGGATGCAGGGACAATATCAAGGCGATGAGAGCAATCATCAGCCGGGTATTTATCTGCATGCCTGTGATTAGCCTCAAGTGACACCTGAACGCAGGAGGTGCTGTCTGTTCCACACTGCCGAGAAACCCCCGGTGGCGGACATCGGTACTACAGCTCAAGGATCCAACAGTGCCACCAACAGGTGAATCCCTCCACTACAGATCCTGAGTGTTGGAAGACACCCGCTGGTGGACACTGGTACTGCGATCAAAGAGACCGATATCGCCACCAACGGGAGAACCCTTTCCTGACAGAGAGGCAGACATTCCCATGGAACTGGGAGGGGACCAGCAGCCTATGTGTCCACAGGCAAAGGTGGACATGGTCAGTCCTCATGCAGGGCATAATTTCCTCTGTTTAGTGATGTTGCCTGTGCTGTCCAGCCACAGCATGCAGAGGAGGTGACAGACTGGCTTACTAAACCATCCTCATCCTCCATCACCCAAGCAGAGACAGGTGCACAGTCTACTGCAGCTGCCAGAGTGGCTAAACCTGCATCCTTGTCCACAGCTATTCCTGCCATAGCTCCAGCATCAGGAATGGAGGAATCAGCTGAGTTATTTGAACACAGCATCAGTCACTTGCTCCTTGACGATGCATAGCCATTACTTGATTCAGATGTTGGTTCTGAGGTTTAGAAAGGCAGGAACATGAGCCTACAGAGAGGGGAGAACACTGATAGGGAGTTCCCACAGCTCAGCTGTCTGGCCCTTTTTTAGCACATGTGCAGCTGATCGCACTGTGGCAATTAGCAAACTGTGTCTCAAGCACATCAAGCTTGCCAAAAACACCAGCCATTTGGGTACCGCATGCTTGATAAGGCATTTAACCTCCCACCACGCAGCCCATTGGCAAGAGCACCTGAAAGCCACACAAAAGGGGTGCAATTCTGTTCCTCCTCCTTACTCACCTTAGTCTGCCCCCGCTATACCTCATGACCTTTCAGCAGCCTCCACTGACAGGGATGATGGTATAGCGCACGGTGTCCCAGGTCCTTGCAGCACATCTGCCATCCTTTTAAACCGAACACCTTTTAAAAGGATGAGGTGGCAACTCTAGGAACCCATTCATATCGAGGGGCAGATAGATGTGGCCAGTGAGACCGTCTTCAAGTTGGCCGCACTCATCCTGCAGGAGGCCCGAGGAGACTACAGCAGTGATGAAAATGCACGAAAAGATCTGAAGGTTTTGCCAGCTCTTCCCACCAGAACTCTGCAGGAACACCCCTCACTTACCTACTGCGAAGATCGAGTGATTGAACATTTCAAAAAACAAAAAGGAGTCACCAGAGGACAGGCAATAGTCCGGTATATGAAAATAGTGGAAGCTTTTCCCATATATGGTGTTCATTACTATAAAGTAAAGGACAAGCAAGGAATTCCCTTGTGGTTGGGAATAAGCTTCAAGGGAATTGGACAGTACAATATCCAAGACAAAATAAAGCCAAGAAAGAGCATTTCATTTCTTGTCTGTTCGTTTGGAAACTGGTGTAGCTTACTTCTGGATATATGTGATCTACACTGCCCAGAATTATATCCCTAGCGCTATAGAGGTGAAAGTGGAATACCATATTTACCCTGTATTAAGGGACTGCTTGTTTGACCCTATTCATTCTGAGGGGTCCATCAGATGAGGTGAGCTGCTAGTACTCTCGATTGGTGGAGAAGATCACTTGGTTGAAGAGAATGTCTCCACTATGCTTGTTCATTAATAAGATCACATTGTATGGGCACTTGTTGGTGTTTCTATGGACTTTCTTTTCTTGCAATTATTATACATTATGTCTTTTTTGTCTAAGCCCCTGTACACACGGTCGGAGATTCCGACAACCAAATCCGTCGGAGTAATTCCGACGGATAAATTTCGGAAGAGGTCCAGAAGTGATGTTGCATACACACGGTCGGACTAAGTTGGAAAATCTGATTGAACATAACGTGATGACGTTATTTCATTACGACGGAACTACGTTCAGGCTAGTAGCCAATAGCTTTGGTCTAGGAATTTGATCTGAGCATGCGTGGCACTTTGTCCGTCGGAGTAGGCTACACATGATCGGAGTATGTTCGATTGGAGCATTTTGTCGGAAAATTTTACCGGCAAGTTGGAAAAATTGGTCCGTCGGATATTCCGACGGAAACAGTCCAATGCAGGCCACACACAGTCGGAATATCCGACAAAACGGTCCGATAGGAAACATTCCGACGGAATCTCCGACCGTGTGTACAAGGGCTTAGTGTTTTGCGCTGCACTGCTTTGTATTTATTGCTCATAAAGGATGCATGCACTTTACTGTCACCATTTGAGGAGGCCACAAGGATGGTGAGCCGTGACAATGCATGCATCAGTGACACAATCCCTGTTGTGTTCCTGCTGGAGCAGACTCTGTGTGGCATTATGGACAGGGCACTTGAGGCAGAGCAGCGGGAGGAAGAGGTGGACTTCCTTTCCTCTCAAGGCCCACTTGCAGACACCATTGTTCCTACACCACAGAACAGAGAAGAGGAGAGGGAGGAGTAGGATTCTGGCTTTGGAGGCACTGAAGCAGAAGAAGACATACATCAAACAGTAAGACATGGGTTTACATCCCCAGAACCCTTTGGAGTAGCATGTGGCTGGTAGGAGGTAGTTCCAGATACCATAATCCTCAGTGACCCAGAGAAGTCTGCTTCTCATGCGTCCGCAAATTTGCGGTGTATGGGCTCCCTCATGCTTCAAAGCCTGTGAAAGGACCCAAGAATCTGTGGCATAAAGGAGAAGGATAACTATTGGTTGGAAACCTTAAAGAGGAGTTTATCTAATGCTTTTCCTGACTCTGGTAGGTTACTGTGTTGTAGAAAACGTAGTTTTGTGGCTTCTGTTGGTCAAGAGAGGAGTGGTGGAGAAGGCGGCCATCTAAGTGATGCATTTCACAATTTTTTTAGTACTCGCTGCCCAGGGCTGTCAGCTTCCATATCTCATTAGTAAGGTCTGCATCACATGGTGGACACTTATCTAGGGGCAAAAACACAGAGAGAGAGAGCTTTCCAGTCGATGATCCACTGCCTTACTGGGTCATGAGAATAGACCACTGGCCAGAACTTGCCCAGTATGCAATTGAGCTGCTGGGCTGCCCTGCATCCAGTGTGCTTTCCAAACGGAATTCAGTGCTGCTGGAGGTTTTGTTACTGATAATAGAATGCATCTGTCCACAAATTGAGTGGACCGTCTGACATTTATCAAAATGAATCACTCCTGGATTACCAGCAGCTATGAAGCCCCTGATTTCGCTGTCACTGAGTAAGTGTTTTTGGGATGTGGAATCTCTGCAGAACCTCTAGGCTGCCTAGTGTTGTGGGTGTTAATTTCATCTGGAAGATTTTTTTTTGGTGTAGATTTCATGGGCACAATTAACACCCAAAGACCAATTTTTCCGCACTTGTTTGACAGCTGCATATCATTTAAACAAAGCAGAAGAGGGGACAGACAAGGCTGTAAGGTAACCAGCCTTAGGGACTTTTAACGGTATCAGGTTAAACAAATCTACCATATTTCATGATGGAAAAATATATAAATTCATGTTATTGTTTAAAAACCAAATAAATTAAAAAACATACACCAAGAGAAAAACATATTACAGCATTTATATAGTAAGATCGCATATAGATATAGTCAGACACTACCACACTCTACATGTTTCGCTCCAAAAACAGAGCTTCCTTAGGAGTTTTGTGGTGTAGCTTCTTTTATAACTTAGCAACTTATAACTTAACTCTTATAAAATAGCAATTTGCTATTCTGGAGATTTTATTGCTCAGAATTATTGGACAGCTATTATATGGGTGAGATTTTCTCATGGATATCCTGGTTCATGTGTGTCTTATGTTCTGTATATTAATGTATCTTTGTTATTCTGTCATGTATTTCTATTATTGTGTACTTATTTTCTGTAAAATGCACCAAAATGTAATTTAATTATAATGTCTTTTTTCATTAGTCTTTTGCTACGGCAAGTTATAAAAGAAGCTACACCACAAAACTCCGGAGGAAGCTCTGTTTTTGGAGTGAAACATGTAGAGTGTGGTAGTGTCTGACTATATCCATATGCGATCTTACTATATAAATGCTGTAAAATGTTTTTCTCTTGGTGTATGTTTTTTAATTTATTTGGTTTTTAAACAATAAAATGAATTTATATATTTTTCCATCATGAAATATGGTAGATTTGTTTAACCTGATACCATTAAAAGTCCCTAAGGCTGGTTACCTTACAGCCTTGTCTGTCCCCTCTTCTGCTTTGCTAATATTATAAATTTGGGATGTTGGTATCTTAAGTTTGACCTTTTTCAACTTGGACTTTGTTTGCATATCATTAAAATTTTTGACAGCAAGGCCAATTCCTGCTTTCATCAAGAGTACCTCAATAGGGTTATGGTGAGAAGGCACCACCGGCACCCAAAGACCATATTTTCTGTACCTGTTTGACATGTGCATATCATTGCAATTTCTGACAGCAAGGCCAATTCTTGCTTTCATCAAGAGTACCTCAATAGGGTTAAAGTGTGAAGGCGCCACCGACACCCAAAGACCAATTTTTCTGCACCTATTACTTCTATCCAACGTCTGTGGAAGAGACACCAAAATGTATCCAAAAAACCTCTACTCTTGTTCCCAGTGCACCACATTGTGGCCTCATCATACAGACTGGCTCTGCTAGCTGTTGCTTACAAAATAAAGAAAGCTTGCAGGGAAAATGTAATTTGTTTGGCTTTATAAATGCAATTATTGCTGCGGCAGCTTTCTATACACAGTACAGATGTGCCACTTTACAGGTAGGCAAAGGGGACCCCTCAGGCACTATATTGAAAGGAATTTTTCATTTTTATGCTTTCACTTTAAGCATCAATAAATCACTGCTCATTTAAAAATGACATTTTTACTAACTTTTTTTTCATTGATACATATCTCCCACGGCAGTACCTGGACCCCCATAACCATTGTATGCCCAATTACTTGCATATACATTTTGCGATGTTCGAAGGTTCTGGTGCAAACTGAACAGGGGGTAATTTGGCCCATCCCTAGTTGGGATCAGTGGTGTCCTCAATGCTAAGAAATACAGGCAGATACCTATCTATCCTTTCATACCATCAAGGTGGCATGTATTTGGCCCAAAATGTATTCTGCAGCAAGGACAATGACCCCAAAAGCGGTAGCTAGGATTGGTACATGGGTGGTCAAGCACAGAATACAAGTAATACAAGGCAAACCAGGTGCACAAAGAAACTAGGCTCAGGCAACCCGGAAAAGTCATTAAGAACTATCTTCAGTGTAAAGAAGAACAAGGAGCCCGGGAAGTAATGGTTTTACCCCCACAGAGACCTGATCTCAACATCATTGAGTCTGTCTGTAATTACATGAAGAGACAGGAGAATTTGAGGCAGCCTACATCCACAGATGATCTGTGGTTAGTGTCCCAAGATGTTTGGAACAACCTACCTGCCGAGTTCCTTCAAAAACTGTGTGCAAGTGTACCTAGAAGAATTTATGCTGTTTTGAAGGCAGTGGGTGGTCATACTAAATATTGATTTGATTTGGATTTCTCTTCTGTTCATTTACTTTCCATTTTGTTAATTGATACAAATAAACTATTAACACTTTTTTTCTGAAAGTATTCTTAATTTACAGCATTTTTGCACACCTACCTAAAACTTTCACGATACTGTGCATACAGGGGATAATGCACCTTTACTAAACTGAAATATCTACAGAGCCTAGAGTTATGCTTAGTTTACACTTGCAATTCGCAGGCGGGAAAAGAGGTGGTTGAATTTTTATCACCACCCCCACCCCCATTAAGCTGCAAAGGAGAGGAAATTGGGGTATACACATGCTGCTCAGTAAAAATGATTCCACCTGTTGTGTTCAGCAGGCAATACCACTGCAACCTACTCAAATGAATGGAGCCACAATGCAACGATGAGCCAAAGGCTAGGCTTGCAAATACGGCATAGTATACCTTTAAAAAAATCCCATTTGGCTATCACAAAAAAAAAAGACATTGAGAAGGCAGCAGTATTGCCTCCTGAACGCCTGTCAGCTACCCTCTAGCATTTCACAGAGGTGTAGGGTAGTGTCTGAGGCAACTGTGTGTAGATGTCCTAGTGATTTAGAACTATTACATTTACAGACTGCGTATTGGCTGGAGAAATCTTCCATGACCCCTCCTCCACCCAGTGCTTACTATTACCACCTTGCAACCAGACAGCTTAACAGGAGTAAATCCTTAAAGTAATATTAAACTTTGCGGAAAAAAACAAATATTATAAATGGGCCCTTTGCTGGTTTATTACAGATTTTTATATAGACAACAATTTATACAGTACTTTGTATGTATATATATATATATATATATATATATATATATATATATATATATATATATATATTATACATTAGCATCAGTCCCTGACCTTAATGAGCTTACAATCTAAGTTCCCTAACTCGCATACATACTGTCAGGTTTCTATGGTAGTGAGCCCTTGTAGAAAGCCAACATGGGGCTCCCAAGTGTGTGGAGTCTAAGCCCCAGCCTGCTTCTTCACCAGGGCCCTGTTGGTGGAGATGGACTTGCAGCAAACTGGAACTAGAATGTGGCCCCAGGTATGCCTAGCTGACAATGCAGAGAGCACTCACATGTGCAGAGTACAGATGGGGGTCTGTACATGGATAGTCAAGCACAGAATACAAGTAATACAAGGCAAACCAGAAGCACAGAGAAACCAGGAAGTTCCTCAGGCAACTTGGGCAGCACTGAGCATGTCTATATGTAGGGAAGCAGACTGGGAGGCAGACCAGGAAGTAATAGAAGGAAAAGGGATATAAATCCACAGTAGAGCAGGTGATTCTCATAGATGAGCACATAAACCAGCAGCACATGTGATAGGAATCACAGATCTAGCAGAACCACTGCAGCAAGGAGCTAATAATTTCAAAAACAAAAAAACTGCTGGCTAGACTGTGACGTATACACATACTAGGGCCAATTTAGACAGGATATTCTGTACAATTAATGTATTCGAGTGTGGGAGGAAACTGGAGTACAGTTTTATGCCATAATGTACTTTTATGCATCACATTCTAGCACATTATAACAGACTTGCCTGTCACATGATGCCCTCCAGTGCTGCACTGCCATGATTTGGGCACTTCCATTTCCTCCCAGGCTTTTTTCTTGGTTTGCTCTGTTTGGTCGCTTGAATGGCTGGGCTGCAATAACTTACAGTAACTCCTGTTCATGTAGCAGGCACTCAGACAATCCGAGAGCCTGCTACAGTGTGATCTGGTGGCACCAGCAGGGGCGGGTTTCTGGCAAAGGTCATGCCTGTGTGTGTCATGTGATGTCATGGTGCAAGGGAGCCAAGTGGAGCAACTGGAGCCTCGTTACCATACAGGAGCAAGCCAAGCTGGGGGGCGGGACTGTCACTGCTATTTGGACTGGAGTGGGCTAAAAGGACCACCTGGCGTTGAGAGAGACTGTTGCTGTGTCTCAGGAGGGAATGTGTCATGTTGGTGAGGTGTCATCATCGTTATCTGTGCTGCTTCACACTACTGTCAGTGTCACTGTGAGAGTCAATTTAGTGTGTGTGTGCCACC
The DNA here is from genome assembly GCF_037356315.1 of Lithobates pipiens. NCBI lineage: Eukaryota > Metazoa > Chordata > Amphibia > Anura > Ranidae > Lithobates > Lithobates pipiens. Next base: position 49,928,645 of record NW_027507685.1, on the reverse strand, counting down.
CATTCTAATTTCTTGCCCTGTCCCTGTGATAATTACTATATTGAAAATAACATAGGAAATATGTTTTTTTGCCTTAATATCTACCTTGCTAATTGCAAATTTTACTTGTTTGTAGCCTAAATACTGAAATTTGCACTTAAAACTGTAATTTTGTAACTTTTGGAAATGCCAGTAAACACTTGGTTGTGCCAGTAAATTTTGGGTGTCGTGTCAGTAAATTTCAATCTGGTAGGTTGGTAACACTATACACATGGTCTTTCTTTACACTTTTCTCCACCTTGATGGAGCAGGAGAATAGGGTTTAAAATCTAAACTGGTTGTTTACAAATGAATCTGATAAGTAGTAAACTAGTCACATGCTGCGGAGATGCCACAAACAATGAAGCTAACCCTGCAAGATGAATGCCACTTCTCCAGTGCAAAGTGACCACCCAGACATTTACAGCTCCCTAATAGCCAATGAAGAGAGAAAAGATGGACCAAGTGCAGTAGGTAGCACGCACGCTCCCACTTGGTAGACAAATTCCCTTTAAACATATTTATAATCACTATTACATATTATGCTAAGGAGAAATAACACTAAAAGGTTGGTCGTGTTTCATTTTATTCAACACACTTACAAGATAATGATCATTTTTCATCTCCAAGGAGAGGTTTGCTGATCTTAAATTAATTAGGAGTCTAACCCAGTAATGAACTGGGTACAGAAGAGAGAGCTGTGATATTGCTAGCCAGTGATAGATAGCAACAGCTGGATGGAAGAATAACAAGGCGTAGGCGTATTAAGAACATCCACGTTAGCCTAAGAATACAGAAGGCGACATTAGCAGTCAGGGGAGGCATCAAGTGCCTAATAAATGTTTGATTGTGAGATACAAGCATTGTGCTAAAGGTCATGTTTATACCCAAAATGATTAATATTTTTGCTGCATTGATTTTTTTTCCTTAAATGTCATTAAATAGCACAAAACAGAGAGCCTGTCGTTTCAAAATAAAAGCTTTTATGATACCAAGTCATTACACAGATTATTTCTTTCATCCATTCCAGCAGTTGCAGTGTTGGTGAAAATCGTTATAGGATTTAGTGGCAAGAATAACGTTTGAGAAAGATTTTGAGATGTTACTGTTCACGTCAAAGGATTTTCTAGACTAAATAAACATTATCTGTTGTTTCTTTGTTATTAACCAGAACTGAGGGTCGCTTCAGCTTCTCCTGCAGATCGACTTGCAGTTAAAATCTGGTATGTCAGGTGAACTGTAATGTCTAGGAATCAGCAAATAAGGCAAAATCTTAACCGGGATTCAAAACAGAATTTAATGCCTCAGCCCAGTAACACCTTAAAATCACACTAAACTCTGGTTTAAAAATATATATGTAGCACCCTCTACCTAAAGGTAGGTGCTAAAGTAGTATTTTTCTAGCGGCAGGGCCCAGATGCAGGTAAATTTAGCCAGACTTGTGTATCTCATTTCAGGCCTGGTTGTTTTGATTTGGGAATGGGAGTGTCAGTATAGTGGGGGGTGTGGCCACCTGTACTTTGGTTCAAAGATCCTCCTCTGCTTACAGAAGAATTGTTCTGGAAGGGAGGCTGGACCTGAGGTATGCGCCGTGCGTGGAGAAGGAATGGAGGAGCCGCTAGGAAGGAGTCCTAGAGAAAGATCTTCATCTCCATGAGAAAGTATCGCATTCTGTGACCGGGAAACACAGGACTTTAATCCAAAGGAGAAGGTCAGTGTAACGTGAAGAAGCAGAAGCAGGAGCGAGTAGTGTAGCATGCTGTGTGGCCCGGGAGCACAGAATGAACAGATGTAAAAAAGGAACTTCCAGAGACTGTGGGGCTGCTTAGTTCATTGAGCCATGGAAGATAGGCGGTATAGGCCTTTGGCTCTCTGATAGGTAACAGGAAAACCACATCAGTCTAGAGGGGAATTATTCAGAGTGATTCTTGTTGTAACTGGAAGCAGTGCATAGTAAATCTTCAGTCAGATATGCCAAGTAACAGAAGAAGCAATAGTTTGCAGTGAGGATTCTACAGGGAAATCCATTTACTAGGCCAAGGCCATGGATGATACCCTACAAAGTGAAATCTCTATGCGCATCTCATATACCTCCCTTGTTTCATCCAAGTTGAATAGTGACAATAAAGAGAAAGAAAACAAAAGTATTGACTGTCGTTTAATCTTAAACATGGTGAATGGGAGGTCGGAAGCAGGATGATTTTCGTATTGCTATAACCAACTCAGCAGCCCTTACGAGGGTACTGCTACAATATATTTAAGTATGTATATGAAGGGGTGCTGATAAGTATTGAGCCTTACCCAGAAAAAAATGGTCTAGGAAGCTGTAAATTGCGTGTACTGGCCAATTTGTCTATATTCAATGGTGCAAAAATCAACTACCTATGATTTTAACTTATCTTTTTTTTTCAGGTCCAAACTGAACATGGCAGCACCTCCAGGAAATTCTATGTGGAAGAGCATAGGACCATATAGGAAAGGGAAAGGTGCAAAGCAGATCCATGATGAAATTTCACAAACATTGGGTGACAGTGGCCATTCATACACAATAGTTAAAGGTTGGGTTGTCAATTTTAAAATTTGCCATTTCAGTCTTAAACGTGAGAATCCCAGTGGAAGGCCTGTTTCTGTGCCTGCAAAAGTCAAAAGTTTTAGGATCCACTTTGCTGCAAGCTTTCTAATTTCCAAGTCATTGCGGATAATGGATCTGACTCTCTCCCGTGATATTCCCAGATATGTAGCAATACTTTATTAACCTTTATTATCAATTTATTTTGTCTGGCCCCATTGAGCGCTGTTTTTTGTATATACCTTGTTGGGTGGATGCCTGTGGGTGTTGTGTCTGGTTAGGGGCAGAGCCGGAGTTGGGAGTCTGTGGAGAGGTGGAGTGAGGGCACTGACTCACCCAGTGATCCTTGGCACCGCAGTTGAAACATCCATTGTCTCTAGGGTGACTCATCCCTCTTCCATTTCTTCCTCTAAACCTGCCTCTACCTCTTCCTCTAAAGTTTCCCTTCATATTTCCTTGGAAATGTTGTGTGGAGACAGGTGATGGCTTTGGTATATCAAAACAACCTGCTGCATCTTTCTGTGAAAGTGCTTTGCCAAAGTCAGTTCTAGGAAGGGTTGACCATTCTGTAATCATTTGTTTGACTGGGACCACTAAATGGGGTTTGAGATTACTCAGGAAAGTCTGGATCAATAATGGATCCATAACTGGCAGAATACCCAAACCGGCTTCATGTGTCCACACATCACTGAATCTTTTACAAAATTCAAGAAATTATTCTCCTGTCTTTTGTTTACGTGCTATGGCAGTGGGCAATGAAGATTTTGGTTTAAAAATCTCTAACATGTGAGTTGTTACTTCAGTCCACATATCATCTCTCCCTTGTTCTGTGTTAAACTTGTAATCGGTTGCAGCTGTACTCGCTGGTTCTACAGTAGATATAGTTCCGACCTTAGTCCAGTCCCAACCTGTACCTGTCCCTACAACACCCTCAATAATTTTTTATTTTTTTTTGCCACCTCAGTGTTTTTAACTCCAGAGACCTAGGTCACCTTAATGTCCCTCGTGTCTCATCTTGATCCACATCATTGTGCCCTAAATGTGTCTTATATATTTCTTATTTATCCCTCCCTGTATATAAGGGGAGGGGATTTGTTATTAAGACCCCTTGTATTTTTTTGTATGTGTGTTTTTTTTTCCCATTTAGTATATAGACCCCCTACTCCTTTTAATACAAAAAGATATTCTCTGCCTCATCTAATCCCAGAGTTACTTCTTCCCTCCCCTCTTTTATTCCCCCCCTCCTTCCTCCCCCCTTATGCCCCTCCCCCACCTCTGCATGGCCTTCTATTTCCTCTGTTTTAGACAGTTAATCCCTTAATTGACCATTTCCTGTGACCTTATAATTTCAGCATAATACCAAGTTTTTTTGAAGTTCCTTCAGCACTCCCACTTTCCCTTTAGCTCCTCATTTCTTTCTTCCAAATTACACTTCAAACATTCCATTTTGTACGTTTCCTCTACCACATCTATCCATTCCCACACAGTTGGACTCTCCGCCATTCTCCATTTTTTAGCAATGAGTCTCTTTGCTGCATTTAAAAGATGTGGCACTAAAGAGTCTTTATATTGTTCAATACCCTCCTTTGTTCCATGCAGAAAAATTACCCATGGGTCGTTCACTATTTTCTTTTTAGTAATTTCTCTAATATATCTGGAGATCTTTTCCCAATATTTTTTAATAGTAGGACAACCCCACCATAGGTGACCCATACTTCCTACTGAGTTGCATCCTCTTCAACAGTCTGCTGAAGTTTCCCCTTGGAATTTACTAATTTTATCAGGGGTGGCATACCACCTCTAAAAAACATTTGTAGTTCATCTCTGCCGTGCGGCTATCAACCACCGAACTATGGGTTAGTTTCAAAATTTTCCTTTTAGTGCCACTCTCCATGTGTGTGCCTAAGTCCCTCTCTCATTTGTTCATGAATGGCGGAGTTCCCAGTTCATCCATCTTCAAGAGGAACCTTTCCAAGGGCTTTAATTTCTCATGTATTCTCATAGGTTGAGGTACATTTTTTACAAAGTGGCATAACTGTAAATACCGCCATTCATTCATTACCTTAAATTCCCTTTTATTTTTAATTTCATGTAGTGGCAAAACTTGACCTTCTCTCATCACGTCCCTCAATTGCACCCTCTCCTCTTTTATCCACCCTCCACCTATCGATTTTTTCCCTGGTGCAAAATAATCATTTTCAAATAATTCTATCAGTGGAGAATTATATTTCCCTATTAGTTTTTTATATACTTTATCCCAAATATTAAGTGTATTACGTGTCATAATGTGAATGTGTTCATCTAATGCTCTCATTTTTGGAGAATTCCATATTATAGTGTTCAACCTAACCTTGCTAAGTGTATTTTCTATGTTAACCCACCTTTTTTCATTTTTTTCCCTAACCCATTCAGGAATTCTAGATAGTACTACTGCATTGTAGTATTTCTGGATGTCAGGGACTGCTAGACCTCCCTGTCTTTTGTTTTAATATAGAGAAAGCGACTCTGGGTTTTCTGTTTTTCCATATAAAATTCATCATCAATGACTTTATTTTCCTAAAATATACTTGCGTTAGAGGAACGGGAAGCATTTGAAACTTGTACGTTATCTTGGGCAAGATCGTCATTTTAAACGTGTTTACGCGTTCTATCCACGAGAGGGGCTTATTTATCAACTCTTTACTGACTTTTTTGATCTCGTCTAATAAGGGGATATAATTTATTTTATAAATCTTATTTGTGGCGTTTGCTAATGTAATGGAAATTTGTAGGTTCTGTATATAATTGTATTCTATTTTATATGTATTGCACGATGCCCTCACTGTGCACACGGCACTAACAATATTTTCAGTACATGTTTTACATTCTTTCAAGTCCTGATTAGAATTAGCCTGCCTATGTAACGCCCTTTGTTACCATAAACGTACAATTGTAATATTAATGTGATACCTACCTAATCATGTGTATAAAAACCTTCAAATGCGTCATAATAAAGGAGAATGGTTATTTGGAAAGATGCTGAGCGTATCTTTTGTGTCTGTTCCCTACTGCAGTAGTTATTAATTTGGAACCACTAATCAATATGAGGATAGGAGTTGCCTATCATCAACATATCCATTTCACTAACTTAATCCCGAGGTACTTTAACTTTTTCTTCCAAGGGAACCCGTATTTCTGCTGCAGTGCCGCAATTTTGTGTCTCTCATTCCCTATCTTGATTCCTCTAATTCTTGGGTCTCTTCTAATTGAGGAAAATAATGGCTCTAGTGACAAAATAAACAAAAGGGGAGACCGTGGGCATCCCTGTCTCGTTCCATTCCTAAGCTCAAAAGGAGAGGAAACTTCCCCATTTATTTTTACTCTAGCTGTTGGCTGGTGATATAATGTTTTAATGTGCTGTCTCATAATCAGTCCAATCCCCAATTTATCGAGGGTCTGGAACATAAATCCCCAGTCCACCCTGTCGAACAGTTTCTCTGCGTCAGTCGACAGGAGTAGACCTGGGGATCCACTCTCCTTTATCTTTTGTATAATTAACAGCGTTCTCATCCTGTTATCGTGTCCCTCTCTCCCTGTTATGAAATCCACCTGGTCTGGGTGGACCAATATGTTCAAAAGACCCCTCAGTCTCCCTGCCAATATTTTAGCATAAAGTTTTGTATCCACATTTAAGAGGGATATTGGCCTGTAGCTTGAGCATAACGAGCCGTCTTTTCCTTCCTTCGGGATAACTGTTATTATAGCTTCCGATGCTTCTTTAGTCATCTCGTAATCTTTTCCTAGTCCATTCATATACCCACACAGCTTCGGGATTAAAATCTCGTCCCAACCTGTACCTGTCCCTACAACACCCTCAATAATTAACCTCATATCCTCCTGTGCGTAGTTTCTGCATTTACAAGCTCTTTTCAATTAGGCGAGAGTGGTGCAGAGACAGTGGGTTTAGGACAGGTTGTAACTATGCGATTTATGTCTTCAATCTCTATAAACTCTAGTCTCATTTTGTTTTCCTGATGGGCTTATTATGTTAGTTATACCAAATCTGTCAGTAACACTAGTAATAAGGAATCCTCCCATTGCTTCATTATCCTTACCTTCTTCAACATTCGACTCTTCCTCTGTATCTCTTACTTTGGATGAAACAACGGCTGTTCTGTCTCTTTGGGGACCCTTTCTAGTGTTATAAATTGCATCAATGAGGTATGAAACCCATGGTACAGGTCAAGGTGTCTACTAACTGGTGTTATCATTTTTCCACTTGATGAATAGGAATATATGGTCATTGATTCTTTTTTTGAATGGTCTGATGGTCTTTCCAATGTAGAAAGCTCCACATGCACAGGTCATCAGATAGACAATACCTGGTGTGTCGCAATCTATGTGAAAACAAGGTTGGAAAACCTGACCACCTGGTAAGACAAACTCTATGCCTTAAAGGATCCAAGGACACATATCACATCTCCCACATTGGGGAATTCCCCATTGTGTAGGTGAATAATCATTATTGGGTATATAGTAGCTGGATGTTAGTCTGTCTCAAATAGATGGTGCCCTAGGGGAAACTATCTCAGGATAGTCTTTGATATATTTCTAAATGTAAGCTTCATTTAAAAGTATATGCCAATGTCTGCCCAGAATATTGCGTAATTCTTGTTGTTGTGTTGAAAACGGGAGCTAAATCTCACTGGGGGAGGGCCTATTTGATGGTTTCTAGGTTTATACAATAAAGCATTTCTGTCCTGAAGTAGAGCTCTGTTATAGGCCTTACGGAGCAATGACTTGCTGTAACCTCTGAGTAACAAGCGAGATCAAAGTTGGTCTGCCTGTATTTTAAAGTCTTCTAATAAGGTGCAATTTTGCTTTAAGCGCAGATACTGCGCATAAGGTATTCTATGTATTAGTGTAGCTGGGTGAACGCTGTCTGCATTGAGCAGCGTATTGCCTGCTGACTGTGGAGGTCAGTGGATTATATAGATAAAGATAGATCTTCATTCTATGGACAGGCACCACAGAGGAACTACATAGTTTTGTTGATCTCATCAACATTAACAGCTTCAATGTGAAATTTGCTTTGTCTTATGATTGTCATAAGATTACATTTTTGGACCTTGAGATATTTATAGACCCTGATCATTGTCTGGCCACTGACCTCCACTGCAAACAGTCAGCAGGCAATACTCTGCTCCATGCAGACAGCGCTCAACCAGCTACCTTAATATGTAGTATAACTAGACATGTGCAATTCATTTAGTTCTGAATTCGTTTTTTAAGGAATTTTGACTAATTCATTAATTACGAAATGAATTTTCCAATTCAGAAATTTCAAATTTTCGAATCTTCAAATTTCCGAATTTTAATAAAATTCTAAATTTCTAAATTTTGGAAATTCTGAATTTCAGAAATTCAAAATGTCTAAATTGCAGAAATTTTTAATTTTGGAAATTTTTAATTCAGGAATTGGGAATTTCGGAAATGCAAAATCTTGGAAATTCAAAATTCGGTAATTTGAAATTTTAGATATTTGGAATTTTGGAAATTGGAAATTTGAACATTTCAGAAATTCGAAATGTAGGAATTGGAAATGTTGGAAATTCAAAATTTTGGAAATTCAAAAATTCAACATTTCAGAAATTTGAAATTCCAGAAATTTGAAATCTGAGAAATTTGAAATTCAGGAATTGGAAATTTCAGAAAAAATTTAAAATTTCGGAAATTGGAAATTCAGACATTTTACATTTTGGACATTCAAAATTTTGGAAATTCAAAATGCGCAAATTCAAAATTTTTGGAAATGTTAAAATTTCAGAAATTGAAACATTTGGAAATTCAAAAATTCAAAATTAGGAAATTTCAAAATTTGAAAATCCAAAAATAAGAATGAGAATCTGAACGTTGAAAAAAAATTAAAATCTGAATGTTCAAAAGAATGAAAATCGGAAAATTCGAAAACCAGAAAATCTGAAATAATAACTAACTAATAATAAATATTAAATTATAGGTATTGGAATTTCCTTTCAAACTTGGCTGTTAGTGAACTTAATGAGTATGAATTTATCAGAAGTTACAAATTATCTGAAATAACGAATGCTGTATCTAAACAAATGGAACACAATGATCTAATAATAATAAATAACAAAAATAATAATAAAACCTTTTTATTATTAATATTTATTATTAATTTGTTCCTTTCCATTTGTTTAGATGAGGCATTTGTTATTTCTGCTGTTCCTTTTTGAGAGGGATTAGAGCACTTGTCAAGTTTTTATAGCTGTCTGTGAGATCCATCTTTTCCATTTATAAATAAAGTGAATGGTGCTGCGCTCTGAGTGATACTAAGTTAACATATACACAATATAAAGTGCTGAGTGCTTAACTTGATCCTGTGGACATAGTATAATCCCAAAAATGTGAAACAGCAATAAATAAAGTGTTGACACAAAAAAAAAAATGACAATGCTAAAGCCTAAAGTCCAGCTAGATAAACATCCTTAATACATGGTGAAAAAGAGTGAACGGGTAAGGTGCTGCAGTCTCTCTGTCAATCTGCGCAAATAAAGCAATGTGTAACTATGTCTTTTCTTCAATAAAAAGAGTATAGTTCTGAGATCCCTCTGTGCAAATAAAGCAATATAAACTGTGACTTTCTTCAGTGAAATTACACCTCAATGGGAATTGGCCCCTTACCTTACTGCTGTAAGGTAACAGCATATATGTAAGACAAATGGAAATCCGGAGTCCTGCAGTGCATCACGTTGATAACTTCTTATAGGTGACGTAATATAAGGATCATCTAGGTAACCTTGTATCCTGATAAGTGGTCCTCATTAAGATGGTATGTATGGGCCTCCTTTGTGCAAATAGATGGCGATGACAATCCTCCCAGATTGGTGCATAAATGGTGTGGAGAAAGAAGAGGGGATCCACAATAGTGTAGTATGTTAAATCTTGGATATTTTTATTTAAAAGTAACTGTGGTACTCACATTAAAAGCAGAGAAACAAGTTATTCACCATGAGCAGCATGCTCGCACACGTCCAGTGCCTGTCTGTTGTAACGCGTAGCGTCGCGATCATGTGACTTCCTCAGGGAAATCAAACCCTCATCAGTGCCTCTCATTAGTGTCCACCTGTGTCATGGGTGAAGACATCTAGTTCCCCCATATAGAGGAGTGTATTTCACCCATGGTTCAGAGAAGCAGGATCTCCCAGTCAATGGATAGTGTAGGACCCAATAACCATAGGGTACTTTGTCGCAGTAAGTGGGCTTAAGCACCATATAGCAATATGGTGTGACCAAATCCCCATATTTTTTGATCATGTTTTTTGAAAATGTCTAGGTGTTTTAAATAAGCCTTGCAGGAGGTAAATGTCTTTTTTGCATGTGTGCGCTATAATATTTTATTCTGTTGTATGGTTTTATGGCTGCACCATCTTTAATGCATCTTTTAGGGTGTGCCCCCCAAATATCTTGTTTGCCTACTGTATGGATTCTAACCAAATCCTTTTGGGCGCGGAGCACCCCACTCTCTTATCAGTCCCTCTCATTAGTGTCCACCTGTGTCATGGGTGGAGACCTCATGTTCTCCCATATAGAGGAGTGTATGGCTCCCATGGTTCAGAGAAGCAGGATCTGCCAGTCTATGGAACGTGAAGGACTCACTAACCATGGAGTACTTTGTCGCAGTACGTAGGCTTAAGCACCATATAGCAATATGGTGTGACCAAATCCCCATATTTTTTGATAATGTTTTTTGAAAATGTCTAGGTGTTTTAAATAGCCTTACAGGAGGTAAATGTCTTTTTCGCATGTGTGTGCTGTATATTTTGTTCTTTTTTTTCCCTCAGGTAAAGTCACGTGATCGTGACGCTACGCATCGGAACTGACAGGCACCGGAAGTGACGTCAATGTGCGAGCTTGCCGCTCGTGGTAAATAGCTTGTTTCTCTGCTTTTATTGTGAGTACCACAGTTATTTTTAAATAAAAATGTGCGACGACTGGTGGTTTTTAGCACTGGAAGAATACCAATCACCACTAGGGCATATAGAATATAATTGTTTTCTATGTACACCATTAACTCTTAATGCAGCCCACAGATTTGGCACAAGGAGCTGCAATAAAATGCAGGCATGCTCCATTTTATTGCAGCACACAGGAAGGCATCACGTGTCACAGCACATCAACACAATGCACCTCGCTGCTGTGTAGTGATAATAAATAAAGTGTTACTTTGTGTGCTTCAAATAAAGTTGACAAAAAAAATAGCAAAAAAGGGAACTTTGTGAAACACACATCACACCTCCCTCTCACTGTGGCACACTACAGCCAAAACTGACAGCTGACCGCACATTAAACCGGAACATTTATTATATGGGCAATGTGAACAGGCCCTTAATTGTCAAAAAAGTAAATAAATACACTTTTTCATTTTTAGTTCCGAAAATAAATTATGTACAGAAACACTGTATGCTTCCCTTATAGCAGAACTGTAATTATGTTGCTCATACTATTATGGCATATTTAGACAACATGGCAGACTCATATGCTTGTTTACCCTCCTCCAGCACTGACAAATCCGAGCTGGGCCTTGCTCCGTCCTCTGCTGTCCCCAACTTGTCTCGGTCCACTGGGATCTCATTGCTCCTCCACTACTATTGGGAGGTCACTGATGTTGTAACATCATCCAAGCAAACAACTAAATTCTTTCAAATGCAGAGAATGGGCCAGGAGCGTATGCTTGTACTTTGCATGTACAGTAGAAAACAGATTGCATGGAGACAATTTTCTTTAGTATAAGAGAAACACAAAGTATTTTTTTGCAAAAAAAAAAAAGAATTTTAATAAAATAAAGTTTAACTGCCTGCATTTTTATTTTATCCCACACCGTTACATTGTAAGCAGGCTTTCTGACCCCCCAAAGTAGAAGTTTTTTCTTGCAAATGTTATAGTCTCTGCGGCATAATTTACTTTGCTTTTTCAGTATATGTAGCTTGAGAACCATGCCATAGCCAAGCTTTACTAAGACAAGGCGGTATAAGATACAGGAACATTACAAATGCAACAAATCATTCCTCCAGGATGTCCTCTCTGGGAATGCCGGTAGGAATAACCTATTCACAACATCAGAACCTGCCCGTTATTTTCTGTGTGTTTTGCTGAGCAGGGTTACGACTTCCTAGGATAATGAGAGCCGCTACCTCTCTCCATGGTCATCATGTCTCCTTTATGAAAGTAAGAGACGGCTTCTGTGGAACAGAACATTCAAATTAAGAGATATCTTTACATTCATGGATACACCACCTGGAGGGTTTTCCAAGAGAACCACATTTTATCTTTACCTTTGCCTGGCGATAATGTGCTGCTCTGCTGCTTATATTAATTTTCAATTTATTCCTTCAGTACATGTCTTTTATTTATAAGAATCTATAGTTGTTTATAAGGACTTTCTATTCTTGTTCAGCATAGTTTTACTAGGTTTCCTATGTACAGTAGCTGATAGTGGAGCCAGGCAAATAGTTTTTTCTGTTTTATGTATTGCAGCTTTACTACCTGGTTGTGTATACTGTGTACAGGTACAAACACTTGCATCTCATAGAAACAAATCTAGCAACGATGTTTGGCTCATATAAGCTGTTATTTATTATTGGTATTTTAATTGCATCAACATGTTGCACGAAGCTTTGTCAGGGAAATTCAAAGCTTCTCCCTATATGCATATATTCATATTCACATTTTACAGAATCACATTTTATTCTTTATTGTAAAAACATTGCTGTTTGCAGAACTTGATAGCTCAAAATTATACAAAACTCAATGAGCAGTGACTTACCTCATCCTGGCCTCCTCTGAATGGTTTCATCCAGGGGTCAAGTCCTGGGGAAAAAAGTGTGGAAACTCCCACCCAAGATCCACTCGATCAACTGCACATTATCTGGACAGAATGCTTGGGGAGATAGTGATGTGTTCCTGCTTAGGAGATGCATGTTAGCTTGGGGGGCTGCAAACTCTGCAGGGCTCCAGCACACACTCGCTGCTATTCCAACCCTTCACATGTTTCCACATAAACTTCCCTCCTGGCATTAAACTTTGCCAGGTATTGTGCTCAGCTTACCACCCCAAACTGATGTTCCTCTGTCGGCTCACCTCTCCCTCTGTCCTGTGAGCAGAATAGCTGTGCTCCTCCTCTGGGTTCTCTCATCATATGGCACTGAAGATAGAGGAGGGGGGATTTAGCGGGACACACAGAGCAAGTATGCAGGAGACTGGGGGGGGGGGGAGATGAGGAGACAGAAAATCAGGAGGGGCAGGCGGAGTGGAGCGCCTCACGAGAGGTCTGACTAAATACAATCTCTTAGCAGCAGGGACTGTCAGCTAGCTGTGATTGACAGGTAGATCAAAGCGGAAGCTGTCATGGGGCCCCCTACTGGCAATGCCTGAATGGCCAGGTGTGCGGCACTTACTATTGCGAGCTGTGCCGGCAGCTGCTGGTGTAGTACCTGCCACACAGCTCGCATACTTCAAAGTCTTGCAGGATACGGCTGCTAATGGGAACTGAGTTCCTGTTGTGGGAAAAGTACAGGAACTCCGTTCCCATGCGTTCCCGCAGGATTTGAGCCCTGGTTCCATCAGAAGTTTCACTGAGAGACAGTCTTTCTGAATGAAGACTACTCTTGTGCTTTCCTTTTACAAAAGCCATATAAGTCTAGAAATATAGGGAAATGGACAAATTAAATAACCCAACATTATTCAAACTTAAATTTTACTTCAGGGTCTTGTTGTACTCTATTCATTTAAACCTGAAATCTAGGCAGCTTTAAAATACATGCAGTAATGCTTTATAATCATTAATGCATCATTACATAAAATAAAAAAAATGTATGTGCAAGCAATGTAATTACCTGAATTCGATATGATATCAGTGTCTAGCAGACCTGTAATGTGAGAGGAATGAGCATTACAAGGAGATAATGAGTTCATGTTTTCACAAGGAACATGCTGATAGGCAGAGAGCAGGGTGACAGAGAGATGAGCTCATCACTACTGTGCTTTTTCTCTTGTCACTGTCCAGTCACAGGCTAGGATGGGTCCAGGATGACTTGAACTCAACTGTGCATCAGACTGAAGACATCTAGTGGCAGAAAAAAAGCAATGCAGAAGAGATCCCTAGAGTGAAGCTAAATATTCTAGCAAAACTGGTTTAGTTATTATATCTTTCAATGGGCTATTATTTTTCTTGTTCAAATATTTTATTGATGAAATAGTGTTTTACACAGATAAAGTAATACATTGTGTGATAAGTAAGTCACAAGCAAACAGTAATCTGTACATAATAACAAGGATATACATAACTTGTAAGGAAGAAGAACAGATGTTTGGAAACTTATAAGCAAGTAAAAAAAAAAGCATGTTGGAAGTCAGTAAAGGACTATAGGGGGAGGGGGGCAACTTGTGAACAACAGTGAAAAAATTGGTCCTGAGGGTGTTCTCAGTATCAGTTCAGAGATGCTTCTCTATATAGTGTAGCCAGAGTGTAATGTAACTATCTCTAAGGTAATCCAAAACTATACCTTGGGGATAAGTTCTGTGGGAGAACATATCCTACCATTCATTCCCTTGGTTTTGGGAAACGAGTAAAGAAAGGATAAAAAAGAATGTGGATAGTGGAGGGAAGTCTTGCACCATGTGTGGTTTAGGTCTGAAGGCATACGGCTCACCGTCCCAGTGATACAGGATGTGGTGGTGGAGCAGGATGTAATATTCAGCCTAAAAAGCAGGGGGTGAAGGGGCTACTGGTGGGGAAGAAAGGGGGAGTAGAGGGGTTCCCTAAAGAGGGATGTCATTACCCTCATCCCAAAGCCTATTCTTATATCATGTGGGGGGGGGGGAGGGTTGTATTACTACGTCTAGGGAAGTATAAGAGAATCATCCAGGTCTGGGGGTAAGAAGTCAGCGATCCAAGGTCTCCAAGCTTTTCGTATTTGGCTACGTTATCTTGTATGACTTCTTCTGTTTTGGCGTGGATCATAGCTTGAGTGATTCTATGTTTCATGGCTAGAAGACGTAATGAAGGGGTCTTCCATGCTTTTGCTATGGTTTGTTTAGCTACCATTGTGACATAGAGTAAAAGTTTAAACTGGCGATATGTTAAGGCCTGGTATTTGCTATTCAGGAGTGCCACTGCTGGATCATGGCTTTGGGGGTGAATCAAACAAGTTTGATAGGACTTTGAATACTTCTGACCAGAAGGTATGAACTTCAGGGCATTCCTGGCTATTATTTTTATATTGTTATTGTTGGCTGAAGTTTTTTTTTTTCAGCACGCAGATGGAGCTTTTCATGAGATGAGACCCTTGTGCTGGTGGCTGCTGTCTTGGTTGAAATCTTCCATTCTCTGCCTCTCCCCCCGTACCCCGGCAGTGGCAATTTTACAGTGCCGTAGGATTAATACAGTACAGTACAGTACATGGAGTGTAATTTGTAAGGAAGCCTTTCACAATCAGGGATCCCGGGAATCCTAGGCTTCCTCCGGAGGGTGCTAGCGGTTTTTTGAGAAGAATAGATTCTGTCTTTCAGATGGGTAATCACTGACATCAGTAATCTTTTTAGCTACCTGTAGAGGTAGCTTCTCCCCAATGACCGCAAAGGTAGATAAGGAGCGTTCTTCCCAGCGACCATCATGCTAATGTATTATAAACTGTATTATAAGCTGTAGCTACAGCTATTATTAGCAAAGTTATTTCAGTGGTTCCGCCATGTTAAAAATGTTGAGAAAGACTGTTGTAAGGTAGGACTATTATGGATACGCAGTTACCTTGTGTCACACCTGGTATGCTATAGCATAATGTATCTCTGTTTTTTATCTGAATTGGCTTCAGTGCTCGAAAATAGAACTCATGTTGTTCGTTAAACTCAACTATGTCTCAAGGAAACAAGAGGTTGAAATATCCTAAAGATCCAACCAACAAAATGGCCTCCCTCATGCTTTATGCTGCTGATGTTCTGTGTCCTCTTACCACAAACAGCATCATCCATTCTAAGAATAGTTAAAAAATTGGTTTCAGCTCATGATGCAAATAGTTTTCTAAAGTATGTCAGTGTGACTCTATTAGAGTAATTTGTGTCAATGTTAAAACCCATTCTAACAATATATGGAAAATTAGTCCCAAGTCAAACAATTACGTACTGATTTCTTCACATTACATGATTTTAACACAGGACTGCCTTAAATGAAGGGCTCTATTAGCGCTGCAGGATTGATAGTTCTACATTTGTTCACGCCTTAGCTGCAGGAACTGTAATATGATCCTTCAGCGCTGCCATTTTTTCTGTTAATGTAGAAAATGAAATATCATAGAACAGTTTGTAATGGTAGCAGCTAATTCACCTAGGGAGCAGCTGGGAAATTTCCTGCTGTTAGCGTAATGAGTGGGTGAGTTTAGTGATCTATCAGCACGGAGTGCAATTAGATTGGTAGACGGGGATATCTGGTAATTGTGCTACTCTGTATTTTTATTAAAGATTTGAATTAAACAGGTATGGTGGTAAAGGACTGATTTTCTACTAATCATTTTCCTGTAGAAATGTAAATGTGCGTTGCTTCGGACCCTTGCATTAAGTGCATTAACTGTCCTTCGTGCACCAAGATTTGGCTGAGAGTACTTGCTTATCAGCAGCATACCTACATAATACAGGTCTTATATGAGTGGGAGCCGCGCTAATACATACATAATGAGTGCTGCAGATCCCTTCACTGCAGGGAACAAGAACTACCTCTAATCAAAGGAATGGATGCCATGAATCAGGGCAATGGGAGTAGTTAGATTAATGTGTTTGGAATGCACAGAAGCAGGAAAAATCCAAAGCAGGATTTTATTTTCCATTCCAAGCTGAAATCTTAAAGTGACTTCAAACCCCGATTTAAAAAAATATATTTTCAAGTATGTATTCTTAGCATAAAAGTCCCCTCCAAATCTTTTTTTTTTTTTTGCTACTGTGATCTGACGTCCCAGTAGAGGGTGGCTACATTTGTTCTCCATGGTCCCACTGTAAGTGGGAACATAACCACCCTTTCTTGCCCTAAACAATTTCTCGTCACTATGGTTCAAAATGAATGCCGCATTCACCCCATTAACAATTAGAAAATCGAGTGAACTTTCCAAAACTAAAGTTTTCAAACAAAATTCTACTAGTGTATGGCCAACATTAGAATTCCAGTTAAAGGACAAGTATGGCCACCCTTACTTCTCCTGTAGGACACATGAGTGCACTTAGTTTTACACTCCTATGACCTATGACCAACAGCTGGCTCAGCCTCTCAGTCTCACTGCTGAGAGCCTAAGACAGCTGATCCTGCCATATCCCCACCCCAGGGCTCCAGTGAGCATTGAAGGGGCAGAGCACACAGCGGTGACTGACAGTGCTCAGAGCGGACCTGAGAACTGAGTGATCAGTGGTCTTTGATTGCTCAGTTCTCGATGTAGAGCTGGTGGGGACAGCCATCTAGGTGTGTATGTAATGTTTATTGTTTTTTTACATTCCCGCACTTCTCTTTATAGTCTTTATTACTGCGTTTTCCATTGTTTGTTTTGGTGACCATAATCAGACCCTTGCATCTTTCATCCAGTGCTGCACTGACATTTCTGGATTATGAGTCATGGGGAAAGCAAAGGAATTGCCAAAGGATCTCAGGGAAAAGGTAGTTGAAAGTTGAAATGTATAAAACAGGAAAGGGATATATATAACAAGATATCCAAGAATTGAGATAGGATTGAGGTTTGTGTTCAAACTCTAAACAAGAAGTGGAAAATGAGGGGTTCTGTCGAAACCAAACCACGGTCAGGTAGACCAACTAAGGTTTCAGCCACAACTGCCAGGAAAATTGTTCAGAATGCAAAGAAAAACCCATAAATACCTTCAGGTGAAATACAGGATTCTCTGGTGTGGCTTATTCAAGATGCACAATAAGGAGGCACTTGAAGAAAGATGAGCTGCATAGTCGAGTCGCCCGAAGAAAGCCATTACTATGCAAATGCCACAAAGTATCCCGCTTACAATATGCCAAACAGTACAGAGACAAGCCTCAAACCTTCTGGCACAGTCATTTGGAGTGATGAGATTAAAATTGTACTTTTTGGCCACAACCATAAACGCTACATTTGGAGAGGAGTCAACAAGGCCTATGATGAAAGGTACACCATTCCTACTGTGAAACACGGAGGTGTGTGAGCTACAAAGGCACAGGAAATTTAGTCAAAATTGATGGCAAGGTGAATACAGTATGTTGGAATTTTCGGCAGAATTCAAGTGAAATATCTCCTAAACGGCGCACGTTTAGGAGATATTTCCACTACCTATAGGTAAGCCTTATTCTAGGCTTACCTATAGGTATAAGTCCAAAAAGTGGGTTTACAACCGCTTTAACCGCCCTGGCGGTATTCCTGAGTCTGGCTCAGGGTGGAGATTTTGTACCAAAAGCGGTAACCCCGAGCCAGACTCGGGACCACATCACTAAATGCAGGGAGAGGTTTACTTACCTTGTCCCCTGGATCCAGCGATGTCCCCGCGCTGTACGAGCGGCTCGTCCTCCGCTCGATGTATCACGGAGCCGATCTTCGTTCCCTGTGAGCGTTGCGACGCAAGGGGTCGGAGAACGGCGCCAAATTCAAAAAGTGAAACACATACATTATATACAGTATAATGTAATCTTACAGATTACATTGCTGTATGTAATTATTTCACATCCCCTTTGTCCCTAGTTGTTTCTCCAGTGTCCTGCATGCAGTTTTATATTATAAAAACTGTTCTTTATGCCTGGAAACTGGAGATTGTCCATAGCAACCAAAACTGTCCCTTTACATCAAAAATGGTTTAGACCAGCTAGAAAACAGCGATAATAAATTAGAATCACTTGCAGAATTAAGCGATAGCGATTTGTGGGGAGATCCGTCATCAAGTATTGAAAAGTAATGACAGCAACAATTCTGCAACTGAGCAAATTTCAGTGTTTTTGATTTCATTACATTATTGAATAATTTTATTATTGTTATATTATTATTTGGTATAATTATTTATAGTTATTTATTATATTATAATTTATGATTTCATTTTTCAAACTTTATCATACCCGGGATGTCTGCTAGACTCTGGTTTGGACAGATTTAAGTGAGTTATTCCTAAAGCCGCGTACACACGACCAAACAATTCGCCTGTGTGTGGGCTCTGGTGGACTTTTTTTTACCCAAAAATCGGGCGGACTAAGAAAGTAGTTTTGCACCTAAATATGTCCGCCGGACTCGCATTTCGGCGGACAGTATGGCCGTGTGTGTGCTAGTCCGCCGTACTTTTGAAATGAAGGGACTTTTCCTGCCCGGAGAAAAGTCCACTCATTTTGAGCGTGGCTCCAGGTAGCCGGGACCAGCGAAGGAGGCGTCGCTGGCCCCGTTACCTGGTATGGAGTTAAAGAGGAAGCCCTGTCACTGGTGTCAGTGGGAGTAATAGTGCCCTGTAACTGGTGTCAGTGGGAGAAATAGTGCCCTGTCACTGGTAGTGATGGACAAACTTCCAATGGGACGTTTCGCGAACACGAACCGCAAACGCGGCCAAAAGTTTGCGAACCCGATTTACTTTAATGGCAGGCGAACCTTAAAAACCTCCAGGTCATATTTTCAGCCACAAAATACTTACTAGCTGTGCACACATAGTCCCACAACATGGACACTGACATAACAAAAGTATTAAGTGAATCCGGGATCGACAACGACAAGCATTTTATCTGTGAAATTTTGACAATTCAGGAGCGCATGAAGGCCGTGGAGGAGAATCAAGGTCAGGGCAAGCTATGAAGGGGGTGCAGGAGATGATCAGTGCCACAGTCAGGGCAGCGCAGTCCTGTGCCACTGTCCCAGTGTGCCAACCTGTGTTTGAGCCCCTCCCTCTGCCCGGCCCTTACCCCCACCTATGCAGGTCTCCACTGCACTGCCTGCTGATTGGCTTGTCCGCTGCTATCTCCCTCACTGTCCCAGTGTGCCAACCTGTGCTTGAGCCCCTCCCTCTGCCCGGCCCTTACCCCCACCTATGCAGGTCTCCACTGCACTGCCTGCTGATTGGCTTCTCCGCTGCTATCTCCCTCACTGTCTGAAACCAGCACCGTGATAGAAACTGAGCACTGACACCAGCACCGTGATATAGAGCACTGCCACCAGCACCGAGATAGAGAGCACTGGCACCAGCACCGACATAGAGAGCACTGGCACCAGCACTGAGATAGAGAGCACTGACACCAGCACTGTGATAGAGAGCCCTGACACCAGCACCATGATAGAGAGCACTGACACCAGCACCGTGACAGAGAGCACTGACACCATCACCGTGATACAGAGCACTGACACCAGCACCGTGATAGAGAGCACTGACACCAGCACCGTGATAGAGAGCACTGACACCAGCACCGTGATAGAGAGCACTGACACCAGCACTGAGATAGAGAGCATTGACGCCAGCACCGTGATAGAGAGCACTGACACCAGAACCATGATAGAGAGCACTGACCCCAGCACCGTGAGAGCACTGACACCAGCACCGTGAGAGCACTGACACCAGCACCCCCGTGATAGAGAGCACTGAATCCACACCAGCACCGAGATAGAGAGCACTGACACCAGCACCAGGATAGAGAGCACTGAGACCACACCAGCACCTAGATAGAGAGCACTGACACCAGCACCGTGATAAAGAGCACTGACACCAGCACCGTGATAGAGAGCACTGACACCAGCACCGAGATAGAGAGCACTGACACCAGCACTGATACCAGCAACTCGCTGCGAGACCCAAAAATATGACACCGCTCAACCTCTTCAAACAGGAGGGTACGGGCATATAGCACGGTGTGCTTTTTTTGTACAAGGAAGTGAGCCAAAGGTAGAAAAAAGGTCCATGTGCTAGATTAAATAAATCGTTTATAGAGTTATGCATATACATGGTCTACTGGTCACATGTGTTGAATTCCTCCGAGATCCATGCCTCATTAATTTTTATAAATGTGAGGTAGTCAACACTGTCGTGAGCTAGGCGAGTGCGCTTATCAGTCACGATCCCCCCTGCTGCGCTGAACGTCCTTTCGGACAGGACAGTGGATGAGGGGCAAGCCAACAGTTCCATTGCAAATTGGGAAAGCTCTGGCCAGAGGTCAAGCCTGCCCACCCAGTAGTCCAGGGGTTCATCACTCCTCAGAGCATCCACATCGGCTGTTAACCCGAGGTAGTCGGACACATGTCGGTCTAGGCATTCCCTGATGCTGGATCCGGATGAGACCTGTCGATGGGTCGGCTGAAAGAATGAGCTCATATCAGAAGTCACCAAGACATCCTCAAACCACCCTCTTCTTGCAGGCGCTGTTTGATTGGTACCTGCAACTCTTTCTCTGGGAGTGGGAATTCCTTCTCTGCCAGCGCACGCAAAAGCAGAATGCAGCATTTCTTGAAGCAAGGCCTGGAAGTGATCCATTCTGACAGTCCTCTGTGATGGTGGTAACATTTCCGCCATTTTGTGTTTGTACCGGGGGGTCTAAATACGTTGCCACCAAGTACTGCTCCTTGAACTTTATGCTTTTTATACGGGGTCCCTGTTAAAACACTGGAGCATGAAGGCCCCCATTTGCACTAAACTGGAAGCGGTGTGGTGGCCTGGCTCCTGCTCATCATCCAGGATAATGTCGTCCTCTTCGTTCTCCTCTCCCCATCCATGGACAACAACAGGGATGTCAGAAAGGTTTAAAGCATGTTCTTCTTGCTCCTCCTCATCCACCCCGGCACCATCCTCCTCTGACTCCTCTTCAGACTCCTGTTGTTAACTTGTCTCAGAATTCATCCAGCATTGCGACTTCCTCATCTTCCTGCTCCTGCTCCTCCATGGCTTGATCAATGACACAACGCAATGCACGCTCCATAAAGAAGGCATAAGGTACCATGTCACTGATGGCGCCATGGCTGCGACTGACCAGTTTGGTGATTTCATCAAATGGCCGCAGAAGTCTGCATGCGTTGCGCATGAGCAGCCACTGGCGCGGTGAAAAAAAACAAAGCTCCCAGAACCTGTTCTGCCGCAGAGTTCATACAGGTAGTCGTTAACTGCACGTTTATGCTGGAGCAGCCTATCAAGCATATAGAAGGTTGAGTTCCATCGCGTCGGGCAATCGCAAATAAGATGTCTGACCGCCAGATTGTGTCGCCGCTGAATGTCAGCAAGGCGAGCCATGGCCGTGTAAGATCTTCTGAAATGGGCTGAGATTTTCCTTGCCTGCCGCAAGATGTCCTGGACCCCAGGGTATTTGACAATGAATCGCTGCACAACCAAGTTTAAGACGTGTGCCATGCATGGCACGTGTGTAATTTTGCCCTGTTTCAATGCGCTAAGCAGATTGGCACCGTTGTCACACACCATTTTACCAACTGTCAAAGTGAGCGGTGTTAGCCACTGATCTACCTGTGAACGCAAAGCTGAAAGGAGTGCAGGGCCAGTGTGGCTCTTGACTTCAGGGCACAACAGACGCAGCACAGCATGGCAACGTCTCACCTGGCATGTCAAATAGGTTCTGGGGATCTTGGGTGGCGCAGCAGAAGAGACGCTAGCAGCAGAAAAGGAGGATTCAGCCAAGGAGGAGAGGGAGGATGGAGTAGGAGGAGGAGAAGAAGAGGCAGGCCTGCATGCAATCTGTGGCAGTAAAACCAAATCTATACGGTGCCACGGGTTACATGCTTGACGGCCGTCAGAAGGTTCGCCCAGTGGGCAGTAAAAGTTATATACCTTCCCTGCCCATGTTTGCTAGACCACGTGCCTGTGGTCAGATGTATCTTGGCATGACACTGTGTGCCAGAGATACATTCACTTGCCGCTGAACATGGTCATATAGCTCTGGGATGCCCTTCTGTGAGAAATACTTCCTTCCTGGGACCTTCCATTGTGGTGTTCCAATGGCCACAAATTTTCAAAAGGCCTCCGAGTCAGGCAGTAGTTGGTGGGCTATCAGTTCTGACAAGCCAGCCGTCAACCGTTGGGCAAGAGGGTTATCTGGCATCATCATTTTTTTACGCTTGAACATTTGGCCCATGGAAGCCTGCCTTTTTCCAGAAAAACGTGAGGATGACATGATGGAAGGTGGAGTGGAGGACAATTGTGAGGAGAGAGGAGAAGGAGAAGTAGAAGATGAGGCTGGACGGTGAGAGCCTGGAGTGTGGCTTTGTGGGTTCCGTTGCTCTCACTGGGCTCGGTGATGGCAGCTCATGTGCCTTTTTAAGGCAGTCATCCCTAGGTGAGTTCTGACTGCAAAGGCTACAGATGGCAACACTATTGTCAGCAGCGGACACGTTAAAAAAAGCCCACACTTCAGAGCCATGTGACTACACATATGACCTATGAGGCGTCCCGGGAGCGCCAGATGTGACCGTACATGGTTGATGCCTCGCTCCTGATACATTAGCAGTCTGCTTTGTCCCTCCTGTGCAATCTAAGTTCCGCCTGCTTCTCCTCCCTATCTGCTGGTCCATATCGCTCTCTGAACTCCCCTCCTCTTCCTCTCTTGTCGTCAACATCACCTTCCCCACCGCAATAATTAGAGATCTCGGAATAGGCAGAAACACTGATCTGGGTACTGTCGTCAGACTGCTGAGTGGCGGTTGTTGCTACCTCCTCTTCCTGATCCAATGCCAAGAGTGGCTGCACATCGGCAATGTCTTGAGATGGATCGGAAAATAATTCCTGTGACTCAAGCGGAGGGTGGTGGTGGTGTTGGTGGTAGTGTCTTTGAGGTGCACACAGCAGGAGTGAAGAAGAGGGTGTAGATCGAGAGGATGAGGAGGGTGCAGAAGAGTAAGCCCTTGTTCACACGGTCGGAGAATCTGTCGGAATGAGTCTTATCGGACCGTGTCGTCAGATAATCTGACTGTGTGTGGTATGCATCGGACTGATTCCGTCCGAATCTCCGTCTGACCCAATTTTCCAACATGTTGGAAATATTTCCCGACCAACTGGGCCGGACGGACCTAATCCGATCATGTGTAGAGCATTTTGATCGGACCAAGTGTTACGCATGCTCAGATCAAATTCCTACATCAAAGCTATTGGCTACTAGCCTGAATGTAGTCCCATTGTAACGAAATTACGTCATCACGTTCTGAAAGATCGGATTTTTCGCCAACTTGGCCCGACCATGTGTATGCAACAGTTTCGGACACAATCCGTCGGACTAAATCCGACGGGCAGAATCCGACGGATTTGGTTGCCAAAATCTCCGACCGTGTGTACGTGGGCTTAGGCTGAGTGAGCCACTCAACCAAGTCTGGTGCGTCCTTTGACGTAATCGAACGCACCTTCTGCAATTTGCCACTTTGGCTCAAGCCTGTTGCTCCTGCCCTACCCCTACCACCCCTGTGGAAGGGCCTGCCTCTTCCTCTGCCTGTCATTTTTTAAATGACCCTGTGACAAAAGTCTCTAGAGAAGTGCAGTATGTATGTGGAAGAAGGTATATAACACCCCGCTTCAATCTGTCGTTTTGGGGGGCCACTGGTCTATCACACCAGTTATAATACTTTTTTTTAAATTGTGTTTGTCACTCTTTGTAGTATCACTGCAGAACCGCTCAGCAGTCACAATGCTGCACAGTGGAAATGCACTATACTATGCTTTCTATATTTGCAAGTATTTTATACGTGTATTACACCCCTATATACTGTACACCAAATAGTACACCTATACCAGTCCTTAAAAGGACCTTTGTGGACCTAATAGTAGCTAGCTAGTAGCTAGTGAATTACAGACTGTCCCTGCTCCAAACACCAAACTGTCCCTCCCTACACTGAGAAACGACAGCTGCAGAATCGGTCAGCAGTACAGCAGTGCAGTGCACTATAATATGCTTCTATATTTGAAAGAAAGTATATTATACGTGTATTACAACCTTATATACTGTACACCTATACCAGTCCTTAAAAAGACCTTTGTGGACCTAGTAGCTAGTGCTTTGCAGACTGTCCCTGCTCCAAACACCAAACTGTCCCTCAGTCCCTACACTGATAAAAGTGTATTAAAGTTCATGTGCATGTTAAGGCAGACTTCCCAATACTTTCGGTAATACAGTGTACATACTTACTGAGCATTTTTTTCTTTCATTTAGGGAAGGGGAGGAGGGACTTTCTCAAATAAACACACCTTGCTGCCTGCTAAGGTCAGATGAATTCCGGAAAGTAAATGCTACATAAATCATCTGCCCTTATTTAATATGGCTATGGCTAGAAATGCTAAGGGTTTTTTTCAAATTAATTTCTCAACAAAATAAAAGCGTGGAGACATGGATGGATGGGTGATTTTATTGAAAAAAAAAAAAAATGAAATAGAGTTTTCCATTTGTGGTTCTCAGATACAGTTTAGTTCAGTTTTAAAGGACACCAGTGATCAGAAATGAGTGAATAAAGATGATTTCTATCAACACCACCAAGCTTCTAATTCACTCCCTGGTCATCTCTCGCCTCGACTATTGCAACTCCTCCTCATTGGATTACCCTTACATAGACTATTCCCCTTCAGTCCATAATGAATGCCGTTGCCAGACTCATCCACCTTACCAGCCATTCAGTGTCCTCCACCCCTCTCTGCCAATCCCTCCACTGGCTTCCACTCACCCAACAAATAAAATTCAAAGTACTAACAATAATTTACAAAGCCATCCATAACTCTGCCCCCAGCTACATCACTAACCTTGTCCCAAAATACCAACCAATTTGCTCTCTTCAGTCCTTCCTAGACCTCCTGCTCTCTAGCTCCCTTGTCACCTCCTCCCATGCTCGCCTCCAGTATTTCTCCAGAGCTTCTCCCATCCTTTGGAACTCCCTACCCCAATCTGTCCGACTGTCCCCTAATCTATCCATCTTTAGGTGATCCCTGAAAACCCTTCTCTTCAAAGAAGCCTATCCTGCTTCTAAGTAACGAGCAGGGCCCTCTGATTCCTCTTGTACCAAATTTTAATGTAACTGTAATGTCTGCCCTCATGTTATAAAGCGTTGCGCAAACTGTTGCCGCTATATAAAACCTGTATAATAATAATAATAATAATGCACCATGCCCAGTGTATATGATTTTTTTTTAAATCTTTATTCATTGCTGGCTGAAAGGTCCTTTGAAATGCATCCTCACTGTCACAGGGACTGGCAAGCTAAAGTCAGGTATTCCAGCGTATGTGTTTTTGCTGACCCACTCACTAGACCTTCAAAAATGAGAACAGAGATTGGGGAATTCAGTAAAGCATTTACAAACTTTTCTGGCAGTAGGTTCCTTTAAAACGTCCTTTACCAAATTCAGGCACAAAGTTGCGACAGTTTAGGAACAGTGCCAACATGTGCAACAAAGTCAAGTATTGCTTATTACCACCATGTTTGGAACCTGTCAATATGGCTGCCAGATTAGAAAACTGGCGGTAATTAGGGCTGAGTTCCGCGTATGGATTCTATTGCATAAGTACATTACTCCAGCTTGTCTCAATTTATAATCCATACCTGGGGATCCCTGTGGAAGCTGGAAACACTGTCGTAGTTGCTGTTACTAAAGTGATTGCCATGGTCTTCAAGCTCCCATGCCAAGCAACTGCTCTGCTACCTAGAAGCCAAAGGCAGTTGCATGTTTGGGACAGGCATCATTAACAGAATGCTTTGCAAGGCTTTCTCTGATTGGACTAAGTGGAGAGGCGGGGCACCGGCATCACAATCTCCACCTTGCTCAGACAATGCCTTGTATTCCTTAAGAAAAAAGCAAAGCATTCTGTGAATAATGGCCGTGCCTAGTAAAGGATCCCCTGTGGCTACTATGCAGCAGGGCAGCCACTTGGCATGGGAGTCACACATTGCTGCACCAATGGAAGGGATTTGCCAGCTTTACAGTTGCCCAAATCGCTTCCAAAAAAGCCAACAGTAGGCTTAATAAGTACATAACCATTCTGGGTTGCTACACCAGCCGTGTGTGTTTAAAATCCATCGCTTCCACCAATACCACTGTTTGTACATACCTCCCAACTTTTTGAGATGGGAATAAGGAACGCCTATTAGCAAATGTATGTAGGCATAGGAAACCCCCCCCTGCTACGCCCCCTTAAAGGAGAAGTCTACAAAACAAATGATTGGTTAAACCCACAAGTGCTTGTTTTTTTACCACTACTATTCCTTTAGATTTGCTTTTGGAATTTACAAATGCAACAATTTAGAAATTGGATGACAGGTTTAGCACTGGGAAACACTTTTTTAAAGATAGAATGTGCATTTTATATAAAACGATATAGATCAGACCAAAATGAGGGACAAATAAGGAGGAAAGAGGGACAGAGGGACTTTGTTCCAAATGAGGGACAATCCCTCAAAATCAGGGACAGTTGGGAGCTATGCTAGTAAGAGGGTTAAGATTACTGTAATTCTGATTAGCTTTCATAACAGTCCATGCAGAAATGTCGGGGGTTATTTATGAAAGGCAAATACACTTTGCACTGAAATTGCACTTGGAAGTGCAGTCGCTCTAAATCTAAGGGGTAGATCTGAAATGAGTGGAAGCTCTGCTGATTTTATCATCCAATCATGTGCAAGCTAAAATGCTGTGTTTTATTTTCCTTGCATGTCGGATCTACAGCAACTTTACTTCCAAGTGCACTTGCAGTACAAAGTGGATATTTTTTTCCTTTAGTAAATAACCCCCCATTGCTTTGATTCTTCCAGAAATCTTGTGAACTGATAATTTCCTGTACTCACCCCATCTGTGCTGCACTGAAATCTGAAGCAGTATTATCAGTCATGACCAATTACGAACAACAGAACACCGTCCCCTGTGTTATAGAGAAGTGTTTTTGCTATTTTGTGGTCTTGTGCTAGGACCATAGACACAGCACAATGACGGCGCATTGTTACTAGTGTGTTACTCTCAGGATCACCAGGTGAAAATAACTAAAAAATAAGAAAACAAATGCAGCCACCACATCTAAGGACTGAGTAAGCTGCAATACAAGCATACCCCACTTTTAAATACGCAATGGGGTTTATTTACTAAAGCTCGAAAGTGCAAAATCAGGCTCACTTCTGCATAGAAACCAATGAGCTTCTACCCCCAGCTTTTTCCATTAAGCTTTGGTAATATAACCTGGAAGCTCATTGGTTTCTATGCAGAAGTGAGCCGGATTTTGCACCTTGCAGCTTTAGTAAATAAACCCCATTGTGTACTTAATAGTGGGGTATGCCTGTATATTATTTTTTTTGTTTGCTTTTTTTTTTTGATCCATAAAGTTAATGCAAAAAAGATCATTACTTTTAGTCCCCAGGTGATTACTGTTAGTCTATTAAAAAAAAAAAAAAAAAAAGAAACATCCATTGAAATCACTTATAATGTGAAGAAAATAAACACTTTAGGAAACAAATGAAGTTCTTTTTATTTCAATGCACATTATTGATATTTCCAGTTCAGCGGTAAAGAACATCATTACTTGGAGTTCATCTTTGCGTTTGCCGTTCACTTGTTCATCTATATCTGCCTTTGAGCTGTGAATGGGTCATAAACTCACAACATCCTAGACAGGCTCCTCGAACAGACACTTTAACTGCATACTATCAGTTCATATATATGTAGAAATATATACAGTATGGCCCTTAGACTCCTGCAACAGTATTTTACAAAGTCATTCTTTTCCACCAGCGCTGTGAAAGTGGTCACTCTGCAGAAGCAATTTCTGGAGGAGTGGCTGTGACACCACTCATGTACTTTGTACTGACTTTCTTCTTTGCTGTGAGCTTGGAGTGCAGCAAAAGGTACTTGTGTTTTGCTTTACATACATTTGGTAGCACTTTAAATCCTGTGGCAATGTGCCCTTTTATAACTTAACATGCTCAGTTTTTCCAGAAAAAGCAGAGGATGTAAACAAGGATTGTGGAGATGTACTTTAATTGCCTTTACACTGCATTTTATGTACACGTGTCTAGACCTTGGACCTTTGGGCATGCTTACCAAAAAATGTCAAAAATGCATAATAAACAACAAATGGTAAAGTAAGCATATTCAAGATCTGAAACACATTATCAAAATTTTTTTCATTTATGCTGTTCGTGTGCGTTACATAGCTGTAAAAGAAGCACCAGTAGGTAGGTAATCTAAGGTAGAGGTCTTTATAACCTGACTTAAAGAGCACAGCAGTGCAATAACTAATATAAGCCAATCAGAAATCAGCATTCACGAGTCAATGCATTCAGACTAACAAAAGATTTCTGTT
This sequence comes from Lithobates pipiens, assembly GCF_037356315.1. Lineage (NCBI taxonomy): Eukaryota > Metazoa > Chordata > Amphibia > Anura > Ranidae > Lithobates > Lithobates pipiens. The sequence continues at coordinate 49,899,777 of NW_027507685.1, read as the reverse complement.
TAGTTGCTAGGAATTACTGCACACTGATGTAGACTGGCCAACAATGCAGTACTGAATGGGATTTGATAAATAAAAGCACCAAAGCTGCTAATATTTTTACGGGTACTCTGCTTGGCCTGGGCTGGCATTTCTGTTTTTTACCTGGATTGCCATTGTGTTTCAGATTATTTTGTTGGTATTTTTAAGCTCTGGGGGCTCTATTTAACATTTATAAGGAAACTGCACTCTTCTCAGTAGTTCTGCCATTGAGACTAATGATTCTACAAATAGGGGGAGATTTACTAAAACTGCAGGTGTGCTTTTTCGTGTTAAAATACATTCTATGGTATAGATTATAATTGTATTATTATAGGAAACGAGCCAATGAATATTGAGAATCTCAGGTGAGCTTATGTCTGTTTCATACTTTGAGAAAAATGTGTGAAATAATATACACATACAAGTAAATATCTAATGTAACAAAGTACAACATGAGGCTCTAATGCTGTGTACACACGACCGGACTTTCCAGCAGAATAGGTTCAGACGGAATCATTCCGCCGGATGGTCCGATTGTGTGTGGGATAGTCCGATCATTTTTCTTGAAAAAATTCCGATGGACCTAGAAATAGGACATGTTTCAAATCTGTCCAATGGACTCAATTCCTATCGGGAAAACCGTTCATCTGTATGCTGGACCAAATACGACACAAGGGCAGCTATTGGCTAATGAACTTCCTTTTCTAGTCCCGTCGTACATCATTACGTTCAAAACGAACGGACTTTCGAATGGAATTTAGTCTGCTCTTATGTGGGCAAGTCCATTAGTTTGGAAGTCTGTCGTAACTCCGTCGAAAGTCTGTCGGACCTTTCCTGCCGGAAAGTCCGGTCATGTGTACATGGCATTAGGTGTATTTTATAGGAGAACTACACTGTTGTGTAAAACTCTATTGTGAGGATTTACTAAAACTGGTGCACTCAGAATCTGGTGTAGCTATGCATAATAACCAATCAGCTTATTACTCCAGCTTGTTCAATTAAGCTTTGACAATAAAACCTGGATGGTGATTGGTTACTATGCTTAATATTCATTCATTTGATCCCACTAACCATTAGACATTTTTTTTAACAAAATTCTACTGATTTATGGCCAGCAGGCTCCACTACATTGCCTTCCAAACTGTCTTTGCAGGTGGTACAATTAAAAAAAAATTAATTTAGCTTCCATAGGTTGGGCACTATATGAATAATAAAGAAAAGTTGTTTCTTAACATAATAGTTTTTGAGTCAAGGAAGTAACTTTTATATTTGTTGTCCCTATACTGTGTATGATGCCTCTTTAGGCTCGGTTCACACAGGGGCGACTTGTCCAGGCGACTTCGCCGCCTGACAAGTTGCCCCCGTTCTGTACTACGGAACCGTTCTAATAGGAGCGTCTCGAGTCGCTCCGACTTAGAAAAAAGGTTCCTGTACTACTTTTGCGGCGACTTCCGGCGACTTGCATTGACTTCTATACAGAAGTCGTTTTGCAAGTCGCCGCTGAGGTCGCGGCAGGTCGCGGCGCTGCAAGTTGTGCCGCGTCCTGTGTGAACCGAGCCTTAGGAAACATTATGCCAGCTGTATGAAGACGTGGTTCACATAATGCTATACTGGCCCTCGTGTATGTATTTGAAACAAGGCCTCTCTGAATTGCCAAACCAATCAGAATCAAATATTTGCCGTTAAACTGTAAATTAAATATTTAAGTAGGATTAATTTCATAGATAAATAAGCCTGTAAACAAAGAAACAAGACTATGAAGTATACTCAATACAGTACACGTACCAACAATTACAACACAATAAATACATTGGTGAATTTTAAGGGGTAAATTTATTAAATATTTGCTGTTGGTCTATTGAAACTGCATGTAAATTTGTTCTGTGCGAATGGGGCAAAATTGAATATTGACCAGGCTATATTCTCTACAGATCAAGAATGTGTAAATGGGAAAAAAATACTGCATCATAGCCATTATATGCCGCTGACTTTCATAGGAAAGAAGATCTCAGCGCCACCTGGTGGTATTTTCTACATTTACATATTTGAACTGCAGAGAATATAGTCTGGGAATATTCAATTTTGCGCCATTCTCAAAGAAAGAATTGACATGCAGTTTCTTTGGATGAACAGCTATGTTCCCTCTATGTTCCTATAATTATTGATAAAAATAACAAACAAAAAAAAAACCTTAAACCTTTTATTTTTATTCTCAGTACTGCTGATCTCTATTACCCTATTTCAGCCATCCTGTCTATATGTGCTCTCTATGGCTTTGGCTGCCCTATGCTCTTTGCTGGCCTCCTGATTGTAATAACAGTAGACTGTGCAATGCGGTGTGTCAACCAACGTGACAGGGTGAAAATACAGCTTTCACCCCATCACAGAAGTTGCCTGAACAAGGACCTTTATGCAGGATCGCCGTTGTTTTTAATAAAAGCTGCACATTTTTAAAACATTTTAACCAACTTTTGCATTTACATGTATGTGCTAACATGTATGTGAGATTTTAGTGGTTGGGTTTAGATCTGCTTTATTCCCCTTTAGTCAGACTAAGGTCGGAGTATTCTGAATTAAACTACAACCTAGCAACATGGACAACAGTCCAACGATATGATCATAATACTACAATTAATTCAATAAAAACCCAATTTAAAGAGTCAAACACAAGTCCTTATGATACCAAATTAAACAGATGCAACAAAACTAAATATACAATAAAAAGTGAGATATGTTCATATTACAAGTCAATATGCATGATTCCACCTAATATCATATACTGCCAATAACGAAATAAATCCATAAGCACGCTGTATAAAATTGTTCAGTTTTGTTTTATAATTTTTAATTTTGATGTTGATTCTGGTATATTTAAAGGTGCTCTAAAAGTTCATTGTTTAAAAAAAAAAAAAAATAACAAACATGTCATACTTACCACCTCTGTGCAAGGGTTTTGCACAGACAGCAGGACTTGGCCCTGCCCTCCAGCTCCCGTTTCACTGGATTTGATGGACAGCAGAGGGAGCCTGCTGCTATCAATCTGTCCAATAAGGACCCAAGACAATGGCTGCTAGGCTCGTTCTCGTCGATGGAACGATCGGGTTCATTTAAGTAAAAGGGGTGCTGGGGGGGGGGGCTGCTGCACTACAGATTGTTTTTCACCTTAATGCATAGAATGCATTAAGGTGAAAAACCACAAGCGTTTATATCCCCTTTAATGTAATTCTTTGTGGAAAACTATTCTAATAAATCAATCTGCTGTATTGTAATACTGTGATCCCTATTATTAGGTTGCACTTTAGATTTAGATAACTCGGGTGACGTGGGTGTGCACAGGGGGATTAATACAATCTCTTTGGACTGCAGCTGACAATTATTTTGGTAACCTATGCTGTTATATTTTTTATGTGTTTAAGTGTTTTTATTACTAATTTTAAACTGTAATTAAAGGCAAAACTTTTTTTTTCCCATTTTGGATAGCATAAGGGAGGGTTGTCATCTATGTCCCATTGGGGAGATAGAGATGTGAGAGGGAATCCTGATGTGACACCAGAACTAGTGGAAGATGTCCTCTCTATTAGTGAGAGGAGAGGATGAGTCTCCTTAACGAGAGCACAGACAGCAATTAAAACTAATGTGCTAATCCCTCTCCACTCTTTCCCAAAATAAAAAAATAAAATGTTTTGCCCTTAGTTACACTATAAGTAATTGTTGTTTTTTTTTTTTTTTTTTTACATTTCAGCTTTGTGTATAGTTATTGTGGAGTAGCGCAATAGTTTTAGTGAAAACTATCAACTGGATTTATGATATTCTGATTGGTTGTCATTGAGCATAACAAACCGTTCTTATTTCAAAAAGCTTTGAGATCAGGTCTCCCAATGGCTCTGGGTACATAAGTAAAAAAAAAAAAAGGCATACTGTAAATTAAAGAGGACTATCCAGAACTGTCATCACATATAAGTCAGGGTGATGATTATATTGAAGTGTTAATTGATTATTTCTTTTTTGGACCATTATATGGTTCCTAGCATTGCGATAAAGTTCTGAGAAGTGTTCTGTGGGAACCCAGTAAGCTGGTGCTCATTTAGCCAGAAAAATGGAATTGCATACTTGACTTTTTGATTTTAAACAAACAGCTAAAATATTTAAGCAACAGATGAAATTGTACAGTATTTAACTTTTATATGACATATCACATTACAAATAACCCTGCTGAAATAAGCTAGTTAAGAAGCTGGAAAAAGTAGCATAGCAAATGTACAGTATAACAGGACACTGATATTTCCAAGTTGCAAGAATAAAGCTTATTCATTAAGACCACTTTCTCCTCTTGTGGTGGGGGGGATTAGATTTATCTACATAATATCTAAGATGAAATTGGCTTGGGAAGTCACCATCGGGCGTATGCATTTATATAAATATTCAATGTGCAAATATTAAAACTGTGCAAGCTTACCAATGAATGGTTTACATATTCCACCTTATTTAGCATTATTTGGTTTTTCTGAGGCTCACTTTTAGAGCTAAGGCTGGCTTTACATCTGCATGATGTTGTTGAATGAAAAAGTATAAAAATTACTCGTCCCACCTTTTGATGGTGACCTCATGGATTCAGTTATTTTGAAAGACTTTTTGTTTGAGTACCATGCCAATGTCTCGATTTAGAATGAACGTTCAACTTCTGCATAAAGTTTGACAAGTGCATGCTCATAAGGTCAGTTATGATTTTTCTCGACCGTGAATGAATTTAACAATTCAAAGCTACTTCCCATTTAGATAATTTAACAAAAATGTTCAATCCTCGTCCTTCAATTTTTTGGCTTGCTCAGGCCAAAACCAATTGGTAAATCATTCCCTTTAAAGCTGAACTCCATCTTTTGACATAGTTTACATAGTTCGTTTGGGCCAGCTTGGCTCAAATGAATTATGTCCCTTGCTAACATGTGAGGCCGCTGGATGTGCGGTATAAACTTTATGTAACTGAGGCTACATACAGCATACTGCACTGTGTTCCGGGTTTGAAACTTCAAGTCTCATACCCAGAACACAGTAGTGTCTATCACAGCATTACTCAGCCATGCAGAGAAAGCAATATATTCTTTCAATGAATACAAAGCTTCCTCTGACTGGCTGAGTCAGAGGTTGTGACATCATCAGCTCACCAATCAGTTGAAGCTTTGTATTAATTGATAGAATATATTGCTTAAGCTGAATGGCTGTGTTCCGGGTATGAGACAGGAAGTCTCGGCTCAAACCCGGAACACAGTGCGGTATACTGTATGTAGCCTCAGCTACATACAGTTTATACAGCACATCCAGCGGCCTCACATGTTAGTCAAAAGATGGAGTTGAGCTTTAACTTTTAGATAACTGAATGAACGTTCTAAAAACTATTTTCTAACAAAAATCCTACAGGTGTAAGACCAGCTTAAGAGTCTGATGAGAGGTCATCTGAGGTCTGATACGGTCATCCTTGACCACTGTCTGACTTTTTTGGGTTATGCAATTGACAGGGCAGTAGCTGTCAAATTTCACATGATCTCATACTTCCGACACTTAGCTCAAAAGTCAACTCCATCAAACAAACAAAGCTAAAGAAAAGCTTCAAATATAAATCATTCATGGTTAAGCCCATAAAATCATAGTAATTTTATTGAAAATCAGGGCCCACCATACTGCCTATTTTTTTAATCGGTGGCCCTTCAAACTGAGCCACAGAAAAACTAGGAACGTTTGCTAGTGCCATTTAAATATATCTGAAGGGGCTTTCCTCCTTCCTAGAAAAATGCTTTTGACCCAGCAGCAAAGAGCATGTTATCATAGTTTTCTAAACCTGATCATTTGAAATTGGGCAAAGGGAAATCAGTACAAAATTAAAGTTATAAGGACTCACAGTAGAGGGATTACTGCATGCAGGAATGCAGGAAATGTTATTGATTCATGGAGAACAGGAACACATGATGTTACTTGTTTGGCACCGCTCAAAGATATTTTTGATAGAGAGCTGTGAGCAGCACAGAATATGCAAGTCTTTTTAGATTGTAAGCTCTTCTGAGCAGGGTCCTCTTAATCCTTTTGTATTTAATTGTATTGTAACTGTATTGTCTCCCTTTTATATTGTAAAGCGCTGCGTAAATTGCTGGCGCTATATAAATCCTAAATAATAATAATAATAATAATATGTGCTCCTGTTTTCTGTGAATCAATAACATTTCCTAAATTCCAGTTGTGTGGTAATCCCTTTGTTGTGAATCAGTATGATATACTGGTTCAAAAGAGCTGGGGATACTGCAGAGGATTGTAGACCACAAATATACCTAGAGTAGTATAAGCATTTCTACAGAATTCAAGTTGTCTTCCATAGTAACCAATTTTAATTCTGTAATGGTGAAACCTGATTGGTTTCCTATGAGTTACAACTTCAACTTTGTGTTGGTTTGTTTTTTGTTTTAATATTAAGTTCTTCTTCATAAATCTGCCTCACTGTGCATCTGAGAACTTTGCCTACAGGCTCTTTTACACAGGCAACGGGAAGGTGGAGGGAAACAAGGAATAGTTTACAAATCTACTCAAATTACTAGTACATCCTCAGTTTATGCAGTAACAAAGAAACAGTTGACATGTAACACTAAAAACTGTGTGTTATGTAACAATAACTGTACTCTGTATATAACATAGTCATAATTCATTGTAGGCTTCTCGTTTTCCTTTTGATGTTCTCTCTGATTTCCTAAAAATATGGTTTTCATGTTATTACTCACCATAAAAAAAACCCTCTCCCTGTTTATGTTCCTTAAGTCAGAGGAGGAACTTACAAACAACAGTTTCAAGGATAAAAATAATATTAATAGGTCCCCAGTTTGTAATATGATCTTACATTTATTAATAAAACCTAATTTACCCAAGATGTCACACATTAGAATATGGCAGATATAACTCATTTGTATTTGCACTGTTGGTCCATTTTAACAGATCTTAAAGTGACTTGGTCCCTAAACTGAATGTTTAATTTGAAACTGTACCTATAAAGAAAAAGAGAAATATTCCCCTCTTGAGTGATGACAAAAGTCACCGTGATCAAGAGGATCCATTGACTGAAGTCTGTGCAGAAAGCAATACTTCTGGGAGTGTTGTTTTCTTGTGTCCCCTGCAGTGCTCAGTGATTCCACCCACTGACCTCTACATCACTATTGAGTCCTGTAATGACACTGGGCTAGCAGAAGGAACAAGTGACTGCTGCAGGGACACAAAAGATTGACAATCCCAGAAGTGTCAGTTTCTTCATAGATGTCAGCCAGTGATTCTTCCCGATCAGAACGTTTAGCTGAGAGGGTGGTAGGAAAGGCAAGAATTTACAATTTCTAGGTACAGCTTTAATTTAAAAAAAAAACGAAGTTTAGTGACAAAGTTGCTTTAAAATCATTTGTTTTTTTTAAAAAGTAGCACAATCATCCATCCAGTTACCAGTTTGTGTCAATTATTCAGGAAACAAGATTGCATAAATGTTATATGTTACAACACTCCTCTGCTAAATCATGTCTCTGACAAATGCATTTGGAAATTGATCAATTGAATATTTTTCAGTCAAAGATTTTTAAAATGGGAACTTATTTTACTACACAAAAGTAAATAAATTGTAATTGGATAACGCCATAAAGCAAACTGGATTCTGCATTCTTTGATAATCACGTCTACTAATAGACTAACAATTGCTCTTCAATCCTTTTGAACTAAGTCACAGGCATTTGCAAAGGCAACTGATAAACATCTTCAGCTTCAAGTGTATACGAAGCTTAAAATCATTTGGAATAGGTCATTGCCTAATTTTTTATTTTATTTTTTATCTCCAATTTTAGGTTTATTGTACAGTTCTAGTAGTAGACTAAGACTATAAAATCCACTACCGCCATTTCTCTACATTCCCTATATAATCAGCAGTCGAGTTGTCCATATCCAGTTTGTGATTTGCATGTTTTGCTCGCAAGATTTTCCGTTGTTCCTGGCGCTTCCGTCTTGCTTCCTGGTGTTCTTTTTGTCTCATAAATTGATATCTTTGTAAGAAAAGGTCTTTTGCATATTCATATAACTCCATGTCTAGAAAATTCAATGTCTCTATACGTGTCTGTGTCAGGTCGTCTATCTCCACGCTTGACGCCCTCGTGCTATTGAACTGAGTGAAAGGAGAGATGAAGTTCATGTTAAAAGTTTTTTCGAAAAGATATTGGGTCTTCCTTTGGAATTCTGTCAGACCAAAAAAAGCCATGCGCTTGAGGTTTTCCTTGGCGCTGTCAAGAAGAACCTTGTTTCGCTGCTCCTCTGGCATTACAGATAGGTTGTAGCATCCTACCAAGCTCAAATCAGCCAACATACGAACTTGTCTGTTATTGGCTAAATTATAGGGGCAATCCATAAACTCCTTTAAAGAACAGCCTGACCAATCATCTCCAGCGTAACAGCTAGGCAATTCATCTGAGGTTGGGGATCTTCCATCACATACATGGAGAGAAGCCTTCCAGGTCGCTCCTCTCTGGACATGTCTCCATTCACTTAGATATCGAGAAACAGGATCACGGAGGATGGTTATGTAGTAGAAGTTCCTGTAAAACATAAAGAAACTAATACTTAATTTGGATACCTGAGATAAGTGCTTTCTTTGATAAATAATGATGATCATCAACACAGTCAAGACAAATATCCAAACAACAAAAATACAGGTAAAGGAGTTACATTTTTTTTTTTTTTATGAAATCTAGGAGCGTACTAAAATATTGATTCACTAGGTTTACAAAACTGAAAAATTTAAGGCCTTGACTAGGGTGGACTGGTGAAACACGTTTTTTTCTGGATTTACAAATGAAATACCAAGCAGGTGCTCTTTGACTACAACTTCATTTTTATTTTCAATTCTGAATGGAGTGTGGCCTTAGGTTATAATGGCTAGATCTGATTTAAAAAAAAATAAAAACACATTTACCATATTTTCAGCCACAGAAACACTATTCTTTTTGGAGCCAGGCTTTCAGAATCCTCATCCCCTAGCTCCTATAATTCTGCACAGAACTTAAGGTCAAACCCCTAATGATGTGATGCTTCTCCTGCAGTATAGGTGCTTCCCATTTAAGTCTACATGACCAGGTTTTAGATAATTGGTAAACATGCCCTTTAAATATATATATATACAACAGAAGCAAATAATAATGAGTGCAATAATGTTTGTCTATCTAATTATTCAAACTATATATTTTTTTAAAGTAAAATTCCACTATTATTTTACTTTATAGCACATGGCCATAGAAAGTTGGGAGCTTTCAAGATTGTACCATTGGGTACTACAGATAACTATTTATTAATTATCACACCTTGGGTACATTTTGTATTACACTGTACAGTAAAACAGGCATTAATGAACTAACAATAAAGAAAATTGGTATCTATAATGACTTTAAAGTGTTTATTTACATCTGCTCAGATCTGCCAAGAACCAGGTCTTCAATGCCCAAAAGTGATCACTGCTGTTATCTAACTTCTGAAAATCTCTTATGCCGCATACACACGATCACACATTCCGACAACATGGGATTTTTTCTGATGCATTTTGTCTCAAACTTGTCTTGCATAAACACAGTCGCACAAAGTTGTCGGAATTTCCGAACATTGAGAACGCGGTGACGTATAACACGTACGACGGGCCAAGAAAAATGAAGTTCAATAGCCAGTGCAGCTCTTCTGCTTGATTCCGAACATGCGTGGAACTTTGTGCATTGGAATTGCGTACACACGATCGGAATTTACGCAAACAGATTTTGTTGTTGGAAAATTTGAGAACCAGATCTCAAATTTTGTGCGACGGAAATTCTGGTGGGAACTGTCCGATAAGGCCTACACACGGTCGGAATTTCCGACAACAAGCTCCAATCGCGCATTTGCCGCCGGAAAGTCCGACCGTGTGTACGTGGCATAACTCACAGCAGCCATCATGGACCTTGGATCAGACAGCCTTTCTGGGTTCCTATCCACTTCCATATTGCTTTAAAACATGATTAAGAAGCGTTAGATTCTTACTTCAGCTCTAAGTACTACTTGGCATGTTGTAGGTCCTGATACTAAACACACATTGGGGTTGACTTTGTAAAGGCAAATCGACTGTTCACTTTGCAAGGAAAAATCCCCCCGAGAGCTTAGTGAATTGGGTGAAGCTCTGCTGACTTCCATCATCCAATCATGTGCAAGCAAAAATACAGTTTTTTTCCCTTGCACATGATTGGGTATTCTTTGGAGAAAGACCCCTTTAGAAGGTGCAATTTCCCTTGAAAAGTGAACAGCCTATTTGCTATAGTAAATCAACCCCACTATCTCTCATCCAAATCATTTTTAGAAGCTTGACCCTGAAGTAATCACATACCCCCTCTTTCCTGCTTTGTCAGGTCTAAAAGCAACAGTACATAAGTACCCGATGTCTAATAGACTTAACCCGAGAGCTCTAGAACTGTGCATCATAAATCATACGTATTTTTCATATTATACCTGCAATAAATCTTATAATAATCTTTATAGAATGCAGCTTTGTGTATGAGCTTAATGTACCATAATTCACTGACCACATTTATTCTGCTCATGTCTTGAAAGCACTTACTCTACAACCAATGTGTTTATACATGACTATAACAATAATTAGCAATGTTCAAGTTTATGTCCATTCATCCTTTGAGCAAAATTCTGCATACAGCTGAGCTTAGTCTGCAGACAGCACAATGAATAATAAATAGTGGCAGCCAGACACGTTGGCTAAACACAGCAGAATTCTTGTCTCATAATCCAGTTTTTATAGATAAGTGCACTGATATATAAAAACGAAATTAAAATTCATGTTCCCTATTATTCTTTCATCTCATATTGTAATACATGCAAGCAAGTCTAGATTTAATCAGCTGTATGCAGCCATCTCCAGAATATGTATATTAAAGAATTTTTTGATCAAAATGTAGTGAAAATGAAATTATGTTTATGATAATGCAGTATGAGAAGCCTAGTGTTAATTTAATCCAGCAAGAGCTAATATTCGGATATTAAATTTTTATACAAAAACGAAAACATGCGCTTCTTAACTTTTACCACTAGATGTCCCCAGTCAACTCTGAATTAAATTTTAATTTACAATCTGTTCACCTATGCAGCACAATATTGAGTGGCTCTTTGTGCAGGATAAGCACATTCAGTTTTTATTAGAAATGCTAGATAGGTTTAGTGAGATATAACTGGAACACCACACCATGCAATGTCTAACAGCATTAGTGAGACTCCTTGCATCATTAATCTTTAACAATGAGGCCCTGCCCAAAACCATCCAACCTTCACATGCCATAAAAAGGCATTATCTATTGCAATGGTTTGCCTGGATGTATAAATTGCAGACTGCTGACAAAACACATATAGCTTTAATTGCAGCATCATCGGGATCAGCTAAAATTTCATGCCAAATAGTTTCCTGATTCGCTCATTTGCATTGATGGTGGTTCGGGTTACTTGAAATAACTCTAAAATGCTGCTGTGCAAATTTTTTTTTTTTTCATTTAATTATATAGCATTAACAAATACTGCAGCACCTAACCGAATACACAGAAACAGTTATGCCAGCCTTGCCACTATCATTCACTGTCATACAGACCCATACAGTCCAAACTGGGCAGAGACGAATTAGTGTATTGTTATGTTTTGGGTTTGGGGGAGAAAACGACAACGCCCAAAGGAACTCAACACAATCACAGGGAGACCATGCAAACTCCATGCAGACAGGGCGAAAACTGAACCCCTTATCACCGCACTGAAAGGAAACAATGCTTGTCACTAAGCTGTTTATTAATATGCTCTAATATTGGTTTAAAGGGTCAGTCCACCTAAGATTGGTTCAGAAGAGATATCTGGATTTTTTTTTGGATTCTTTGTGGGTGAGATCTCTGCATTTCAGTTCCTGGGTTTGCACACCTGTTGTTGCTATTATGACCGGTCCCATTCTCCCTGTGGCTCATTTTAGCTTTTCCTATAAATAAGGAATAGGAATCAAATTGGGTAAGCAAAGGTGTGCAGGAATGCCCCAAAAATTTCTAGGTGGCCAGGAACCAAATCAGATACTATGGTAGGTAATGCATAGCTCCCAACTGTCCCAAATTTAGAGGCAATGTCCCTGATTTGGAACAAAAGTCCCTCATTCCTCCTCATTTGTCCCTCATGTTGGTCTGATCTATATAGTTGTATATAAAATGCACTTTTTTTTATCTTTCAAAAAGTGTTTCCTAGTGCTAAAGATTTTATCCAATTTCTAAATTGCTGCATTTGTAATTGTCAAGAGCTAATATAAAGAAATAGTAGTGGTAAAAAATAAGCATTTGTGGGTTTAACTAATATTTTTTTTTGTATAATTCTCCTTTAAGGGGGCGTGGCAGAGGGGTGTGTCCTATGCCTACATACTTTTGCTAAGGCTACTTTCACACTGAGGCGCTGGTGGTAAAACGCCGATATATTTAGCGGCACTTTACCGTCGTTTTAGCGGCACTTTTCGGACACTAGCGGGGCAGTTTTAACCCCCGCTAGTGGCCGAAAAAGGGTTAAAACAGCACATTTTGCAGGCAGGTTTGGAGCGCTGCCCCATTGTTTTCAATGGGAAGGGGTGCTTTAGGAGCTGTAAATACACCACTTCTACAGCGCTCCAAAGATGCAGCTTGCAGGACATTTTTCAGCGTCCTGCAAGTGCACCGCTCCAGTGTGAAAGCCCCCAGGGCTTTCACACTGGAGACACAACAGCAGCTGTTTCAGGGCGCTTTGCAGGTGCTATATTTAGCACTCTAGCGCCTGCAAAGCGCCTCAGTGTGAAAGGAGCCTAATAGGTGTCCCTCGTTCCCATCTCAAAAGGTTGGGCAGTATGGGTAATGCTTGATGCTAGAGTATCTAAGACACATACTTTATGTTCCACAATAAATCAGAATATCATTTTCTTTGTGCTCTTATTTAACCGCTTGCCCTCTGGAAGATTTAGCACAGCCCCCCCCCCCCCCCCCCACAATCAGGCCTTTTTTTGAGCTTTAGGGCCGGTTCACACTGCAGGCGCGGCGAGGCGTCTCCGACTTGCCTCGCCGCGACTTGCGGCGACCTCAGCGGCGACTTGCAGAGGACTTCTGTATAGAAGTCAATGCAAGTCGCCCCCGAGGTCGCCCAGAAGTAGTACAGGAACCTTTTTTCTGAGTCGGAGCGACTCGAGTCGCTCCTCTCAGAACGGTTCCATTGTACAGAACGGGGGCGACTTGCGGGAGCGAGGCGAGGCGAGTCGTGTCGCCTCGCATCGCCCGCTGTGTGAACCGGCCCTTAGAGTGGTTGCATTTGATTACCTATGTGGTTTTTATTTTTTGCACTATAAACAAAAAAAGATTTGCACTATAAACAAAACAATTTTGAAAAAAAAATGTACAATTTACAATACAAACAATACAATTTATTAAAAAATCTAATTTCTTCTTCAGTCTAGGTCAATATGTATTCTGCTATATATTTTTGGTAAAAAAAAATTCCAATAAGTGTATATTGATTAGTTTGCGCAACAGTTATAGTGTCTTCAAATTACTGGATTTTTTTTTAAATGTTTAAAAAAAAAAAAAATTCACTATAATGGCGGCGATCAGTGACTTATAAAGGGACTGCAATATTGTGGCAGACAGTTGGACACTTTTGACACTTTTTGGGGACCAGTGACACTAATACAGTGATCAGTGGTAAAAATATACACTGTTACTGTACTAATGACACTGGCTGGGAAGGGGTTAACATCAGGGGCAATAAAAGGGTTAACTGTGTGCCTAGCCTTTGTTTCTGTGTAATATGGAAGGTGCTTTCACTAGGGGAAGACATGGAACCATGCCCCTGTTTTGTAGGAACACAGGATCAATGCCTTCTTTACTGACAGAAGGGCAAGATTTTCCACAGACAAAATATCTGTTGTTGGATTTTCCGAGCGTGTGTACACAAGTCCGTCGGACAAAAGTCCAAAGTACAAACACGCATGCTCGGAAGCAAGGATGAGCCAGAATCGGTCGGTCTTGTAAACTAGCGTTTGTAATGGAGAATTAACATTCGTGACGTGGGAAATTATGAAATCTCGAAATGCAGCGCACGTTCTCTTCTTCTGTAATGGGATAATAATGAAGCTGCTTTGCTGGTGATACTGATGGAGTTATTGCAAACACATTTTCAAAAGCTTTTTTTTTTTCTAGTGATATCAAGAATAATATTATTATGTTTTTTTTTTTTTATTTGTGCAAGTTACCACAACACTATTATTCCGTAGTTTTTAAGATCAAAGACACAACTATGTTGATGTCCCTTGGCAATTTTACATTGTATTTTTTAAAATGTAACTGCCTACTCCCAAACTGTCATTTGAAGTAAAACACATGGCCAAGTATTATTCTCCACAATTTTTTTTATAGTGCATTAAAAAAAGAAAACAAATAAAAATAGACATGCTATCTGCCAATAGAACTTAATCAAAAAGTACATTCTATGCATCCAAAAATATGGAAAATATACCAAATCAAATCATTATTCAATCAAAAAAAATTTCAAAGTAATAACTCCAAGGCCAATAATAAACAACACGTTATTGCCTCCAATTTCGCAAAATGGCTGGTTGACGAACGGCCATTCAGAAACTAACTGAAAAGCACAAAATGAAAAGTGCGAACTGAAAAGGACGAAATGAAAAAAAAAAAAAGTGCAAATCAACACTCACCAAACTTCTACTAACTGGAAATTAGCAAAAGGAGCCCAAATGGTGACACAAAATAAAAAACATGTAGTACGCCATTACGTTCGTGATTGTTGGCCAACAATTGTGTGCCGTGTGTATGAAAGATTGGTATGAAAGTTTCGTCCGACGCCCTTTGGACATGGTTTTGTTGGCCAACAATTGGATCGCGTGTACGAGGCTTTAGTGATATGAAGACCTGTGGTTTTATAGTGTTGTTATAGCAGTTAGGCTGCTGCTGAATCCAGGAGCACCGAAAAGATGAATCAATAAGATAGTTGTAAGTGATTGTCTTTTATTATCAGTCGAAAGCCAGCGTGTTTTGGGAGGAGTAACAGAATCCCCCTTCTTTACGACTTGGATTTGCAGTTATTAACTAAGCAGAGAAGTATAAAGCTACTACAACACTAAAGCCCCATACACACAATCAGATTTTCTGCTGGTTTTTGTCTTCATATTTACCAAAACCATGTAGTGCAAGGGCCTGCCTGATTGCACACACATTGAATCTCCTAAGGTTTGACCTCATATTATATGGTTTTGGTAAATCTGAAGGAAATAATCAGCAGAAAATCTGATAGTGTGTATGGGGCTTCAGTGTCTGTATTTCTGTTAGTGAAGTCTTCATCTAGTCTAGTGGAAAGTGGAGGCAGCAATCCAGTGCACAGCACCTTGATTCATTTACCTTCCTTTATTTATTAGTTTTTTTGGTGCTCCTTTTTCTTATTTTACTATCATTTTCATTTCCACCCTAAACACATTTCCATGTTCTTTCTTCCTGAGCTGTAATCTCCAGCCTGAAGCTAATGGCAATTTATGGAGTAATAACCAAGGTGCTAACCATTGTGTATTGACTTTTCCAAAATACCTAAAAATCCATAAAATAATACATAACAATATATAAAAGGGAGGTAAATAAACCTTTTAATAGATTCACCTGATCTTTGAGAAAATGTCTTTAATAAATTGAAAGATACATTTTGAACATAGAAAAAAATTATAAACAAAGCACTATAATAAAAATCCTGCCTGCATTTTATTAATTAGTAAATTGAGCCTAATGGGTGGAAATGGAATTGCTCTGCTACAAAAGTGTGCACATAGCATAGTTCTGCTGAAAAAAAAAAAAAACCTTCATATACAAGCCCCAGTTTACATACAACACTGATTTAATAGATGGATCTTTAGCCATCTGGAGCATTATAGGCCCCCAAGCACTAGCAGAATATAGAATTCTAATTGGGGAAAATAATATAATGAACTCTCCTATTAAATGAAAAACTGTTTATTGCTTCTTTGCTTCTTTACTATCATTTATTTTTTTCCTTAAAAGCGGTATTAAACTCAAAAGCAAACATTTATTATATTGCAGCTCACCAATTCTTAGACAAGGTGACTGCATTTGTTTTCTTTTTTAAGCTTCTTTCATTTTTCACCTGGTGATCTGGTCAGTAAGTCTGTTATTTTTCAACAGAACAATCTCTACCGCAAATATAGCCATTGAGACAAACCATTTACCACTAACAGGGATGCTTACAATGATTAGCTTTTATTTATTCATGTAAAAATCTTTATCCTAAAAGAAAAAAGAACTGTTGCTGTACCTATTTGTGTAACTGTAACGTGGGTTGGAAATTGGCTTCAATATGTTAGTATATCTAAATCTGATAGTTCATCTAAAACTCCCCTCCCACAAGACTGACAATGCTGCTGTCCAAATGTGCCCCTGTGTTCGTTCATCGAGAGTGGGGGCACTCTAAGCCCGGGTTTACACTGCCCACTGACCCCAGCAAGACTTCGACACCACTTGCATGCAACTTCTTTAACAGAAGTCAATGCAAGTCATAGCAAAAGTAGTGCAGGAACCTTTTTCTAAATTGGAGCAACTCAAGTCATACCAATTAGAAAGGTTCCATTGCACTAAATGAGGTCTGACTTCTGATGCGACAAGTGCTCCAAAATCGGAGCAACTGTCACATCAGTGTGAACCAGGGTTTTTACAGGAGGTGTATTACTGGTCCGATCACCAGATAAAAACACAAGGATATAAAAACTAAAAAAAAAAAAAATGAATGCAGCCACCACAACTGGAACTGGAACTGGAAAGAAACAATACATTACATTTTTGGGGTTTGGATTTAAAACCACTTGCCGACCATATAACTTACATATACAGCGGCAAAGTGGCACTGCT
Source organism: Lithobates pipiens (assembly GCF_037356315.1). Classification (NCBI taxonomy): domain Eukaryota; kingdom Metazoa; phylum Chordata; class Amphibia; order Anura; family Ranidae; genus Lithobates; species Lithobates pipiens. Next base: position 49,882,774 of record NW_027507685.1, on the reverse strand, counting down.
GCACATGATCACGTACCTAATATGTGATCCTGCACTTCCAGGCCTGGGGTGTGCATGCACGCCGCTCCCGCTGTGATTATACACAGCGGGAACCGAAGACTCGATGTCTGCCAGCACCCTCTGATCCTTTGGTACTGAGGGAGAATGGCAGTCTGCCTATGTACCCCAGTGCTAGGATGAATTTCATGTAGTATTGTCGGTATATATAAGTGGATAAGGTGGCTGCAGTGACATCACTGCAGCCATTACAGCTGAGGAAGTCCCGCTTAGGGACCATACGCGTGCCAGAGGACTTTGTGACGTCACTTCAGCCACCTTATCCACTTATGTATACCGACAATACTACATGCCATTCATCCTAGCACTGGGGTTACAGTGCTTTTTATGTGAGTACCTGATATTTATGAATAAAAATAAAGTATTTTAGCCACAGAGTGTGCACTATATATTTTGTCATTGTTTGTTTCATGGTATGGTTGGAATTTAAGAGTGACAATGTGCAGTTGTTAAAAGTGGTCGGACATCGTATCTTATTCATCTGTACATTTAAGCTTCCATCCGTGACCACTTTAAGTGGCGAACGCCTGTTTGACGCATGTGTTAGCTCAGGGGTCCAGTGATTGAGGTTTGCCTAGTTGGTGGAGGAATCACTAATTAGGAGATATCACATGAATGTCTATGAAAATCCTTATTACTGCTGAGGAGATCTTATCTGTCAACTTTTATATCCATCTTTTATACCAAAGGGGACTTTTTAACATTTCATACTGTGAGCAATCTGTTATTTTGCTTCAGTATATATTCTTAGCGCTGCACTGTGATTTAGTTATTACACGTCCACCCAAACTGACAGACTGGGCAAAGAGAGCATTAACCAGAGAAGCAGCCAAGAGGCCCATGGTAACTCTGGAGGAGCTGCAGAGATCCACAGCTCAAGTGGAAGAGTCTGTCCACAGGACAACTATTAGCCCTTGTACACACGGTCGGAGAATCCTTCAGAATGTGTCCTATCGGACCGCGTTGTCGGATAATCCGACTGTGTGTGGTATGCATCGGACTGATTCCGCCGGAATATCCGTCCGACCCAATTTTCCAACTTGTTGGAAATATTTTCCGACAAACTGGTCCGATAGAACATACTCCGATCATGTGTAGAGAATTTTGATCGGACAAAGTGCCACGCATGCTCAGATCAAATTCCTACATCAAAGCTATTGGCTACTAGCCTGAACGTAGTCCCATCGTAACGAAATTACGTCATCACGTTCTGAAAGATCGGATTTTTCGACAACTTTGTCCGACCGTGTGTATGCAACAGTTTTGGACAAGATCCGACGGACAAAATCCGACGGATTTGGTTGTCGAAATCTCCAACCGTGTGTACAGGGGCTAAGTCGTGTACCTCACAAATCTGTCTTTTATGGAAAAGTGGCAAGAAGAAAGCCACCGTTGAAAGAAAACCACAAGGAGTCCCATTTGGAGGTTGCGAAAAGCCATGTGGAGGACACAGCAAACATGTGGAAGAAGATGCTCTGGTCAGATGGGACCAAAAGTAAACTTTTTGGCCTAAAAACACTATGTGTGGCAGAAAACGAACACTGCACATCACCCTCAACACACCACAAAATGGTGGTGGCAGCATCATGTTGTGGGGATGCTTTTTTTCAGCAGGAACATGGAAGCTGGCCACAGTTGATGGGAAGATGGTTGGAGCCAAATACAGGGCAATCTTAGATGAAAGCAGGTTAGAGTCTGCAAAAGACTTGAGATTGGAGCAGAGGTTCACCTTCCAGCAAGAAAACGACCCTAAATATACAGCCAGAGCTACAAAGGAATGGTTTGGATCAAAGCATATTCATGTGTTAGAATGGCCCAGTCAAAGTCCAGACCTAAATCCAACTGAGAATCTGTGGCAAGACTTAAAAATTGCTGTTCACAGACGCTCTCCATCCAATCTGACAGAGCTTGAGCTATTTTGCAAAGAAGAATGGGCAAAAATGTCACTTTCTAGATGTGCAAAGCTGGAAGAGACATCCCCGAAAAGATGGTGGTTCTACAAAGTATTCACTCAGGGGGGCCGAATACATACGCACGCCACACTTTTCACATATTTATTAGTAAAACATTTTCTTTCCACTTCAGTTATGTGCCACTTTGTGTTGATCTATCACATAATACCCCAATAAAATACATTTATGTTTTTGATTGTAACATGACAAAATGCGGAAAATTTTGAGGGGTATGAATACTTTTTCAAGGCACTGTACATTATCTATTCAGGAATCATCACAGGGCCAGTGCAGTGAACAAATCTCAGCACAAATGCATCAGGAACCTAGGCAGAAGCTCTACATCCCCAAAGTCTTGCAACAGCATACAGCTGCCTAATAAACAGCTAAAACAACTAAATGCTTATTCAGCCAGCAGCTGAAAGATTTTAAAGTTTATTATAAAGCCTTCAGGTCACCGCAGAGCTATAAGTTACGTAATAAGAAATCTTCTCTAGTTCCCTTCAGAACAACACATTTATGATATACAGCCTAATTGTTATTGCACTTACTGTAATTGCACAAAAAACAATACTAATAATTCTCCACCTATTGTGTGTGAAAACCCCAGATAATAACAGCGTGCTGCAATAATAATGATTTGTTAATGCTAAATCTCCATTCATCTTTCTAAAATCCCCACTAGATGTCACATCTCAGCTGTGAATCAAGCACAAATGAACCCATTATATTAATTTTTTGCAGTAGAATGTTTGTTTGTAAGCGTTCCAAGCTCTTGCTTCATACAGAGTAAGTTCCATTAACCTATGGCACAAAGCATTACTGAGTTTATTACGCAATAGCATTGAAAGTATGGAATTATTCATTAAATTGGCTGACATATGGTTCTGAACAAGATATGCACCCCATTGTTTGAAATAGTGAAAATGTTCATGTACTTTTGTAGTTTATATTATTTCAAGGAAAAAAAAAATAACAAAAGGGGTACTCTTGCCCCACGCCAGACACGGCTTTGGGCAGGCAGATCGTGTTGTAGCACATATGAACATGATGCTTGACCAGACCACTGAGAAGGCATGTGCCAAGAATATGTGGGCACGGGAATTCTGTTGACATGGCTATCAAGATTATCCAATAAGCAATCTAAACAGGAGCCCAGAGGGTGTTCTTGGGGTCCAGCTACTATCTTAATGCTTCTGCGGTAAACCAGTTGGTTAAGGCAGGTAGTCAAAGTTGTGCACCCAATGTCACTTCAATGGGAGAATGCACTTTTAGGCAGTCAGTGTCCTGTCAATGCTACCTTAAAGAGGAACTGCTCATATATTTTATAATAAAAATATCTTTGCCATTCTGAAGCTTCCCTCCAACCACTTTGCATATTATTTTATATATATTGTGATTCTTTATTTGCCAAATATGCTCCAGAAATCTCCCTCCACTAAGTCTGTCTGCATCCATTTTAACTGTGGGCAGCTGAAGCTGCTGCTTGTTCACTTCCTGGATTTACACAGACACACAGAGGCACACCTCCAGCCCTGCAGCTTTCATTGGCCCTCTTATGACTCACCCCCCTCCCTTATTGGCAAACTCCTACAAGAGTGAGAGAGAGAGAGAGAGAGCGCTGTGCATAATGTCATAAGCCTAGGCCAGTGATGGCGAACCTTGGCACCCCAGATGTTTTGGAACTACATTTCCCATGATGCTCACCTACACTGCTCAGTGCATGAGCATCATGGGAAATGTAGTTCCAAAACATCTGGAGTGCCAAGGTTCGCCATCACTGGCCTAGGCTAATGACCAGACAAGAATCAGGAAGTGGGCTGTATACGGTATTTACTGGTATATAAAAAAAAGTTTTACTATCCAAAGTTAAAACAACGAGAAAAGAAGATTTAATAGATGGAAAGATGAAAAGAATGACTGAAGGTCTGCTTTAAAGTGATTGTAAAGGAAAATGTTTTATTAAAAAAAAAAATTACTAACATGTTATACTTACCTGCTCTGTGCAGTGGTTTTGCACAGAGCAGCCCCCCGATCCTCCACTTCTCAGTTCCCCTGCCAGCACTCTAAGCCCCTCCCCCTTGCTGAGTGGCCCCATAGCAAGCCCCTTGCTGTGGTGGCACTTGTGCGTGCGTCCTGAACTGGCTCTCTGTATCCATAAAACAGAGAGTGTGGCTCATTGGCTGTGATTGTCAGCAGCGGGAGCCGATGGCTCCCGGTGCTGGATCTCAGCCAATCAGGAGGTAGAGACCCAGGAGTGCCTCGGGTCTCGTGCACATTGCTGGATCGAGATCAGACTTAGGTAAGTAGTAGGGGGGGCTGAGGGGGAACTGCATACTAAAGGGTTTTTACCTTTATGCATTGTAAAAACCTTCAGCCTTTACAACCACTTTAAAGTCAATATTTGCCCAAAACATCACTTAGTTAGGAATGGAGTGGAGAAGGGTTAAACCTGCTGTCAAGTTTTTTTTTTTTTTTTTTTTACTGTTGGTGCTCCCAACAGGGTGATTAACCCCTCTATTTGTACTGGTGACCATCTGGAAAGAGAGTGAGGAGAAAACCAACATTTTAGAGTTTTCCTTAAAACAAAAAGTGTCTGTGCAGAGGCTTGGAGGAGATATACTTAAAGTGATTGTAAAGTCTTGTTTTTTTATTAAAAAAATAACAAATATGTCATACTTACCTCCTCTGTGCAGTTGGTTTTGCACAGAGCAGTCCAGATCCTCCTCTTCTCAGGTCACTCTTTGCTGCTTTTGGCCCCTCCCTCCTATTGAGTGCCTCCACAGTTCCAGATGGCTTAGACATTTGTGGACATCGCTGGGGAGAGATGGGGCTCAGGTAAGTAATTAGGGTGGTGCTGGGGAGGCTGCTACACAGGAAATGTTTTTTTATCTTATTGCATTAAGATAAAAAAACTTCTGCCTTTACAACTCCTTTAGATCCCTTTCACATTGAGACGTTTTTCAGGTGCTAAAGGAGTTAAAAATAGTGCCTGAAAAATGCCACTCCAATGTGAAAGCCCAAGTGCTTTCACACTGGGGGCGCTGCGCTGGCAGGTAGTTAAAAAGAAGTCCTGCAAGCAGCATCTTTGGGGCGGTGCTCCATCTCCCCTGCCCATTGAAATGCATAGGCACCGCTGCCGAGGCTACTGTCAATCCCTTCGGCAGTGGCGCTACACGGCGCATTGAACCCTTTCTTTGGCTGCTAGCGGGGGTTAACCCCCCTGACGGTCTTCCCGAGTCTGGCGCGGGGTGGAATTTTTATACCAAAAGCGGTAACCCCGAGCCAGACTCGGGACTGCATCGCTGGATCCAGGAGGAGGTTTCCTTACCTTCTCCCTCGGATCCAGCGTTGTCTCCCCGCTGTACGAGCGAGCCGTGTCTCGCTCGATTCATCACGGAGCCGATCTCCGTTCCCTGCGAGCGCTGCGACGCACGGGGACGGAGATCGGCGCCAAATTCAAAAAGTGAAACACACAGTATACATACAGTATAATGTAATCTTACAGATTACATTGCTGTATGTAAATATTTCACATCCCCTTTGTCCCTAGTGGTCTGCCCAGTGTCCTGCATGCAGTTTTATATTATAAAAACTGTTCTTTATGCCTGGAAACTGGAGATTGTCCATAGCAACCAAAACTGTCACTTTACATCAAAAATGATTTTAGACCAGCTAGAAAACAGCGATAATAAATTAGAATCACTCGCAGAATTGAGGGATAGCGATTTGTGGGGAGATCCGTCATCAAATACTGAAAAGTAATGACAGTGACAATTCTGCAACTGAGCAAATTTCAGTGTTTTTGATTTCATTACATTATTGAATAATTTTTATTATTGTTATATTATTATTTGGTACAATTATTTATAATTATTTATTATATTATAATTTATGATTTAATTTTTCAAACTTTATTATACCCGGGATGTCTGCTAGACTCTGATTTGGACAGATTTAAGAGAGTTATTCCTAAGAATTACAGGACTACAATATAAAACGCCAAATTTTCATGCAAAATAATGGTACCGCTTTTAGCACCTAAAATCCGAAATAATCGTACCGCCAGGGAGGTTAAAAGTGCCCCGCTAGCAGCCGAATAGTGCCGCTAAGACAGTGGTAAAGCGCCGGTGCATGATGTCATTTCACTGCTCCCCCACCCGCTAATTGGCTAGCCATCCTCTCACCCACTGAGCCACCCAGCTGCCCGGCTTGCCTGCTCTTTCACCCATCCAGCCGCCCGCTAAGCCGCCCACTCTCTCACCCGCCTGCTGAGCCACTCAGCTGCCCGGCCTGCCGACTCTCTCACCCACCCGCGGAGCTGCCTGCTCTCTGAGTCTGCCCACCAGAGGAGACGCCCGCTTTCTCAACCGCCCACAACTAATTTCTCGGGGGAAATTAGCCCCCGGATCTGCCCCTGGTTCCACCTCTTGTTCGAACTCCTGCAAATGTTCGCTTTGGTTGACCCTTTCTTCTGGGTTGCTTGACATATTCACGTCACAGCTTTCAGGGATCAGTGTTTCTGGTGATGGACTCTCATCAAAATAAACACTACGGCTTATTGTCACTTTGTCAGTCTTTAGGTGTAGGATTCTGTAACCCTTTGTTTGCTCACTGTAGTCTACTGGAATGCTCTCTATGGCTCTGTTCTCGAGCTTGGATCGCTTTTTACTTGGAATATAGGCATATGCTTTACAGCCAAATACTCTGATGTGCCCTATGCTAGGCTTTGATCCATGCCACACTTGAGGGTAGTCTGTTCTGTAGGTAGGTTGTGGGTCATGACTGCTTCTCCCCAGTACTTGGGAGGTAGGTTGGCATCCAACAACATGCATCTGTCCATTTCTATGAAAATGCAATTTTTCCTTTCCTCTACATCGTTTTGTTCAGAAGTGTATGGGTGTAGTTGTCTGGTGTACTATTCTTTGTCTCTTAAGATATGAGGCCACTTTGCTTATGTATTCTCCTCCATTGTCAGTGTGTATTATTCCTGGTTAGTATTGGAATTTGTTGCTAGACATGGCAACAAACTCTTGACATTTCTCTGATGTTTCATCAGATAAGTAGTTGTGTATCTGGTATAATCATCAATGAAAATCAGTAGATATCTTTTCCCACCTGACATGGGAGTTTTCATTGGGCCGCATATGTCACTGTGTATGAACTGCAGGGGGTGGCTAGTTTTTCTTTGAGATGCCTGTGGAAGGGGAGCACCTGTGGCTTTTGCTTCAATACAGAACTTGCATTTCATGAGCACTTTGCAAGGCGGTATTGTTAAATCTTCTGCTAAAGCTCTTTTTATAATGTCTGGTATAGCTGTGTATTAGAGACTATATTAGCTTGCTGGTCTGTGGTGATGAGCCTGTATAGGTGATCATCCAGTTTTCCTTTTGCGAGGAATTGCTTATTTTTGTGAATTGTGCATTCATCACCTTGGAACTTAACCGTTAGACCATTATTTGCAAGACTTTTCACTTATAGAAAACTGCCTTCTAGTTCTGGAACATACAGCACTTTCTTTACAAGGATACTCTGTTTACCTTGTGGTGTAATGCAGTTCAGGAAGCCCTGCCTTTACCTTCTGATGTTATGCACTTCCTGTATGGCTAGGAAAACGTTGTCTTTTGCGCTGTAATCAATGTTTGTGAAGAAGGTCTCATTGCTAGTCATGTGACTTGTCGCACCTGAGTCTATGCACCAGACGTGTGGCTTGCCGCTCTGTGTCCCTTTAAAGGTACTACTCCATGAAGTGTCTTCAGTTTCCTTTGTGGTTGCTTTGACTTTTTCTTTTGTGGATAGCTATAGCTTTCACTGCTTGGATTTCCAGATAGAACAGTCCTTTTTTAAGTGACCGGTCCTTTTACAGCGAAAACAGATTCTGCTTTACACACGACCGGACTTTCTGGCAGACTAGGTCCAACGGTCTTCCCGACTGACTTTTGGCGGAGTTCCGACTGACTTTCTGAACGAACGGACTTGGCCACACACAAACGGACTAAGTCCATCGAAAGTCCATTCGTTTTGAGCGTGATGACGTAAGACGGGACTAAAAAAGGAAGTTCAATAGCCATTAGCCAATAGCTTCCCTTGTTTCGTATTTGGTTCGTCGGACCAGCATACAGACGAACGGTTTTCCCGATAGGAATTGAGACCATCAGACAGATTTGAAACATGTTCTATTTCTAGGTCCTTCTGTTTTTTTTTATGAAAAAAGATCAGATTAGCCTACACACGATCGGATTGTCCAACGGACTGATTCCGTCAGACCTAGTCTGCTGGAAAGTCCAGTTGTGTGTATACGGCATAAGAGTTTTGTCCTCATGGTGCGTATTTTCTTTCCTTCTGTAAAATTCATCAATTCATTTCCCTTTGACATATTCCAGTGTTAGTTTCTGCTCGGGTCTGGTTTCTAAAGCATTAATACGAGCAGTATATGTTTCTGGAAGGCTGCAGAGCAGAGGAGCAGGGCAACAATATGGTTTTCTTTGATGTGTTCTCCGATGGCGCGTAGCTGCTCTATAATCTCTAGCATAGCTTTCACGTGGTCACATATATGATGACCTTCTAGTCTACTCATCTTATACAATTTTCTTAGTAGAAACAGCTTGCTGTTTAGACTTGAATGCTCATACAGTTTCTGTAATGATAAGCTGGTCATCTTCCACTAGTAAGCTTATAATTGCTTTTGCCCCCTCTATTTTTCCTGTCCCATTCCTCTGTCTCTCCGTCTTGCCTAGAATCATTTCTAGTTTAAACTTCCATAGCTGGTAATTGGCATTGTTGAGCCTTTTAATTGTAAACTTCACATCTGAACCACTTGCCATCTTTCATCTGCTTGCATACAGTACTCACAGACTTGCAGTATCCTCTCCAGTGCCTGGATGCTGCTGGGGGTGCCTGGGATCCATAGCCTAATATCTGAGTATTGAAATCATGCTTTGGAAGCTTCTTGGATATAGCAAACGGCTTTGCTTTTATGGAGAAATATATTACATGCCTTTTATCATCATGGAGACAGACAGGAAGAGAACAGGAAGAGAACACAAAAACTAGGGCACACTTAGATACAGAGGGTACTTCCTCTCATATCATAGAATACATAAACTATACCCTATAATACTACAGCACCACCTGCTGGCATAGATAGGTATAATGCATATGTATATATATATATATATATATATATATATATATATATATATATATATGTATATATACATTTATATATTATATAGTCAGTTTATAAGCAACTTTGCTGCTGAACAGTGAAAGATGATTTCTGATTTCTTCTGATTTCTTTGCCTAGAGATTTATTGTAGGTTATGTTACATATACTGCTTATCAGTAAACCAAACCACTGCAAAGAAGATCACACATTGATGGGACAAACAGGAACATCTTAACAGGAAATAAAAAGGCCAAGATATAAGAATCTGTGAAAAGAAAACTTGTTGGTGTTATCACAGTAATTAATCGTGTTAGATGTCTGGCAATAGAAAAATAAACCACAGGGATTTATGAATCTGAAAGCCATAACAACTCTTGCCTTTTGGTTATTTTTTTTATTGTTGAACCATGGTCAACCATACACAGATAAACTTCAATCATTTATTTCCTCCTGCTTCTTTCTTCTTCCTACCTAAGCCCTCGTTCATGTTGAATGCAGTTTTGAAATCGTACGACTTCATCTGAAAGCGCATGATTTCAATGTGCCTTCGGGTGTGACTTGGAAAACATCTGTTGCGACTTCATGCACAGATGTCTATTCACGTCACAACCAAAATCACCAAAACTAATACAGGAACTAATTTTGCAAATCGGTGGGTCGCTGCAAATCTGCATCGCTCCGATTTGAACAGTGCCATTGCTGGCAATAGGCTGCGACTTGTTAAGTGAGTTGACCCTTCAAATCGCATTACAAGTCACTCCAATGTGAATGTGGGGCTAATTGTCAGTTTCTTGACTGCTAGTTTTTTTTTGGGAGGGGGGGGGGATTTATCCTTCGCTATTTACCACTTGTGAGTAATCATATTCAACAATATTTGCAACATGCTGGAATGTTTGTTACTAATTGCAAAGTCTTTCTTGGCACCAAACTTTACCTATTCACTGCCTGTTTATTTTAAAGTCATTGTAACCCTTCATTTTTCTTTAATTAAAATAATAAACATGGTATACTTGCCAGCTCTGTGCAATTTTTTTTGAGTTTCCCCGAATCTCTTCTGGGGTCCTGGCACTTTGGGCTTCTCCTCTTCAGTGTCTGCCCTTATAGAAACCCTTTGCTATGGGGGCATACTTGTGGGTGAGCTCCTGAGGCAGGTTGTGTGTGTTCATAGACACACACAGTGCAGCGTGACCATTTCCCCCCTGCTCTCTGCTCACAGGGTTTGATTGACAACAGCAGGAGCCTATGACTCCTGCTGCTTTTATTAAAGCCTGTGAATGAAGAAAAAGAGAAGAGCGGGGCTGCTAGTGTGCACAGCGCTGGATTAAGTAAGGTGACAGGTGAAAGTTTAGATTTTTTGGTGGAGGCACAGACATTGGGAGGTTTTTTTCTTAACCCTAATGCAAGAAGTGGTAATGGTAATGATTAAGCACAGGTCTGATGTGTGAAACGTGTCTACGTGACTAATATCTGGTGCTCCTGGTGTGTTCTGGTCGTGCTCAATAAAAGGCATTTTGTTTTAGGAACCTTTGGATGTGCAGCCATTTCTTCTTTTCTCAAGTTTTCTTGGAGGTGGGCAGGGGATAGCACTCCTACCCGGTTCCAATTGAGGTATTGAACACACTTGGAGCAGTGGATCCCTTTTCTCTTGATGCAGGAAGTGCATTAAGGTAAAAAACAAAACAAAAAACTTTTGCGTATTAGAACCACTTTAAGCTCCAAGAAAATCTGCACTACACAATGAAAGTATAATCTGTATACTGTATGTGGGCTGGTTATCAAATCACATCTAATTTTCCTTCTCTTAAAGCCTTCTGCACATCTAATATTAATGTACTGGAATTTATGTTAAAAAAAATATTTGTATTTATGTTATCTGTGCAAAAGGCTATAAGGCTTTGGAGAGAACACGTATCTTTGAACATCTTTAAACAGATCTTAAATATGTGCACTGATTTATGCAATGTTTTGTCACGAAAAAATGTAAGATGCGATGTAAATAAGGATTTCTTTCAATCTTTTTTTCCTAAGTAAAAAAGATGCTTTTTAAGGCGAAGGTGAAAAGTTACAGTACCTTAAAATGTTTAATGTTTAAATCTTTATACACAATAAAAGTAAAAGAGAAATAAGAATAAATACAAGAATTTGCAGGCACTTTTCAACCAGCGTTTGATTGCTTACTAACAGTTTACTCCAAAGTGAGCTATTTATTCCTGTTCCTTTAGGAAGCAGCCATTTGTTATCTGTTTAGCAATCAATTGCTACTCCTAACAATAATCAGAGGATTTTTATTTTATTTTTATTTATTTTTATTTTAAGGCATAACTTAGCTGCTAAAAATCTCCTATGCAGCTCTAGCCTAATAAGGCAACTGCCAGCAAGTGGTCAGATCTCTCAGCGGCAAGAGATTAAAATCCCCCATACAGCGTAGCCCTCTAAGGGCCCATTCACACTAAGCCTTGTGTAAATAATGCAACATATTTGTATTATGGCATGCTGCTTAAAGGCAGCCTGTTCAATTCAAATGGGCTTTAATGTGTTAATGCATGAAAATTTGCACCTGCAACATTTTTGGCAATGCTATGCAATGATATTGAACTGTACAAGTGTGTTGGGGTGCCAAACTAAGAGAATGGCAATGATTACTTTATCATGTGTTAATAAGAGTTCTGGCAACGCATGCTAAAAATATTTTACCACTTATTACTTCAGTGCATCAATGTACAAAGACCATCAGAGATCCTGTAGATACAAAAAATCGATGAGAGCTTTTGGTCGTAAAATGAGACTGTGTGTATGCTCCATCGGACTTTTGCTGGCCTAATTCCCGCCAGCAAAAGATTGAGAGCAGGTTCTCAATTTTTCGGTCTGAAAAAGTTCCGTTTGGAAATTCCAACCGTCTATAGCAATTCTGACATGCAAAATTCCTATACATTCAACGCATGCTCGGAAGCATTGAACTTCATTTTCTCAGCTCATCGTAGTGTTGTACATCACCGCGTTCTTGACGGTCGAAAGTTCAGCAAACTTTTGTGTGACCATGTGTATGCAAGCCAAGCTTGAGCGGAATTCCATTGCAAAAACCATCCAAGATTTTTCCAACGGCAAATCTGCTTGTGTGTACATGGTATAAGTGTTTCTCAACCTCAGTCAAGGCACCATGTAAAATGATGCACAATATTGCCCACCATTCTAAAGGCTAAAAAAGGAAACTAATAGTCTTACATATCGCAACAGGATCCATACACGTGGGTCACCCAAAATTAAGGTGATCAATCCACCCACCTTTGTACAATGGTACCAACTAGTATTCTCGTGTTTCTCTTCTCCATCACTTTATCTCCCTCACTCAGGTAGTGTGACCCCCAGTCTTGACAGAGAGGGACAGGGGAGGGCCAAACAAGGATGCCGTACAAGCCCCTGATGTCTTCCATATCAACAGATGACCTCATTATTTGTTAGGATGCCAGTGGCTGCCCCACATGGTAAGGTTGTAATGCTACACCAGTGATTCTCAACCAGGGTTCCTCCAGAGTATGCTAGGGGTTCCTTCAATATTGGGCAATTTCTGCCTCTCAGATAAGTTCCCACTCACACCATTGATCTTTTTAACTATCTGTAAGGAGGTAATTCTTCCCAGTGACCACAAGTGTAAGGACCATTCTTCCCACTGACCATCACACTAATGTATCATGAGTTGTGGATTTCTCGATTTTTAGCAGGGGTTCCCTGGGACTGGAGAACTATTTCAAGGGTTCCTCTGTGTTCAAAAGGTTGAAAAAGGTTGTGCTACACAATAAAAAAACTGAGGCTGTGTGTGATAAAAAAGCAAACTGGCTTGTTGAAAATTTTTGGACAATTTGTGAAAAACCCAGAAGGCACACTGGTTGAAAAAGGCTGCTGTAAACAGTGCATTTCTAGATTGTAAGCTCTAACGAGCAGGGTCCCCTGATCCCTCCTGTATTGATTTGTATTGTAAGTGTACTGTTTGCCCTCATATTGTAAATCGCTGCGCAAACTGTTGGCGCTATATAAATCCTGAATAATAATAATAATTTATTTATACCGATGTACACATCAGATCTAAATGGTGAAAATCATTGTCCAACGCTTTTCCCATTGATTTTTGTGAGGGTAAAGTAGGACAATGGCTATTTATTGGAAAGGGATAGAAAGAAAATACCGTATATACTCGAGTATAAGCCGAGATTTTCAGCCTCTTTTTTGAGGCTGAAAGTGCCCCCCTCGGCTTATACTCGAGTCATCGCTGTCTGCCCGCTCGATCAGCGTGTCGAGCAGACAGACAGCGGCCATTCTGATTCAAAAGCCGCGCCTCCGGCTCCCCCTTCGCCTGTGATAGGCGGAACACTGAATTTCCCAGCAGCCTGTGTTCCGCCTATCACGGACTTCGTATCATCCTCGTACTACGGACGAGGATGATACGACGTCTGTGATAGGCGGAACACAGGCTGCTGGGAAATTCAGTGTTCCGCCTATCACAGGCGAAGGCGGCGGCGCAGCTTTTGAATTTTACAATGGCCGCCGACGAACGAAGAGGGCACGGGACGGAGGCAAGGCACAGGACGGCACGGCACGGGACGGGACGGGACGGGACCGGAGGCAAGGCACGGCGGCGAGGCACGGCGGCGAGGCACGGCGGCGAGGCACGGAGGCAAGGAGGCTCGGCACGGGACGGAGGCTCGGGACAAAGGCTCAGGACACAGGTAGGCTGGACACACACACACACACACACACACACACACACACACACACACACACACACACACACACACACACACACACACACACGGATACACACACACACACAGGGATGGATGGATGGATGGAGACACACACACACAGGGATGGACGGACACACAGGGATGGACGGACACACAGGGATGGACGGACACACAGGGATGGACGGACACACACACAGGGATGGACAGGCATGTCTTACCCTCGGCTTATACACGAGTCAATAAGTTTGCCAGTTTTTTTGGGGGTAAATTGGGGGCCTCGGCTTATATTCGGGTCGGCCTATACTCGAGTATATACGGTACCTGTTCTTTTAATAAAATGAAGGAGTCATGTTGCCATTGAAAGGTTGGAGAAATGTGATCCCTGTATCACAAACCTAGTGGAAAATAGAATGGCCCGGTTGGAATGCAAATGTTTTGATTTGAAAAAGCTGAGCGGGTTACTAATGTACTCAAAGAAGAAACATAGAATCCTGGCTGAATATTTACTTACCATCTCATAGAATAAAAGTAGAGTGAGGTTTCAAAAAAATCAATAAGGGGTGTTTCCACACAGATGGAACCATCACTTATTGTACACAGATAAATGAGAATTCTCACCAAACACACCATTTGCAGAGGGCAGGCACACCTCAGTTAAAAAAAAAAAAAACAGGTGTATTCAGACGTGATCCCGATTTAACACCAGCTGATTTATTCTGGGATTCTAAGTGGAGCATAATTGCTGCAAGACCAGCAAACATATCCAAATACACTATATTACCAAAAGTATTGGGAAGTCTACCTTTACACGCACATGAACTTTAATAGCATCCCAGTCTTAGTCTGTGGGATTCAATATTTCAATATTGAGTTGGCCCACCTTTTGCAGCTATAACAGCTTCAACTGTTCTGGGAAGGCTGTCCACAAAGTTTAGGAGTGTGTCTATGGGAATGTTTGAGCATTCTTCCAGAAGGTTTTTTGTGAGGTCAGGCACTGCTGATGTTGGAAAGAAGGCCTGGCTCGGAGTCTCCGCTCTAATTCATCCCAAAGGTGTTCTATCGGGTTGGCCAGCCTAACTCATACACTCACCGGCCACTTTATTAACCACTTAAGGACCACCTCACGCCGATATACGTCGGCAGAATGGCGCGGCTGGGCACAAGCATGTACAGGGACGTTGCCCTTTAAGAGCCCAGCCGTGGGTCGCGCGCCACCAGCGGCGCACTCGCGACCCAGTCCTGAGCTCTATGACCATGGCTGCGATCGGGTCACAGAGCTGAAGAACGGGGAGAAATAAGTGTAAACAAACCTCTCCCCGTGCTTCCTAGTGAGCTTTTCACTGATCGTCTGTTCTCTGTCATAGGAAACGACGATCAGTGATGTCACACGCCAAGCCACGCCTCCCTACAGTAAAAAGCACACATTAGGTCACACCTAACCCCTACACTGCTCCCTAGTGTTAACCCCTTCACTGCCAGTGGCATTTTTACAGTAATCAATGCATTTTTAATCACACTGATCGCTGTATTAATGCCAATGGTCCCAAAAATGTGTCAAAATTGTCCGATGTGTCTGCCATAATCTTGCAGTCACAATAAAAATCGCGGATCGCTGCCATTACTAGTAAAAAAAAATATTAATAAAAATGCCATAAAACTATCCCCTATTTTGCAAACCAATCAATAAACGTTTATTGCGATTTTTTTTTTTACCAAAAATATGTAGAAGAATATGTATCAGCCTAAACTGAGGAAAAAAATGTTTTTTTATATATTTTTTGGGGATATTTGTTATAGCAAAAAGTAAAAAATATAGATTTTTTTTCAAAATTGACGCTCTATTTTTGTTTATAGCGCAAAAAATAAAAACTGCAGAGGTGATCAAATACCACCAAAAGAAAGCCCTATTTTTCGGAAAAAAAGGACGGCAATTTTGTTAGGGAGCCACATTGAATGACTGTGCAATTTTCAGTTAAATCAACGCAGTGCCGAATCGCATAAAAGGGGCCTGGTCATTTAGCTGCAAAATGGTCCGGGGCTTAAGTGGTTAATTACACCTGTTCAATTGCTAGGTAACACAAATTGCTAACCCTCCAATCACATGGCAGCAACTCAATGCATGTAGGCATCTAGACATGGTGAAGATGACTTGCTGAGGTTCAAACCGAGCATCAGAACGGGGAAGAAAGATGATTTAAGTGACTTTTTGGCTTGGTTGTTGGTGCCAAACGTGTCTGAGTATTTCAAAAACTGCTGGGATTTTCACACATAACCATCTCTAAGGTTTACAGAGAAAGGTCAGAAAAAGAGAAAATATCCAGTGAGCAGCAGTGTGGATGAAAATGTCTTGTTGATGTCACAGGTGAATGGGCAGACTGGTTTGAGATGATAGAAAGGCAACAGTAACTCAAACAACCACTTGTTACAACCAAGGTATGCAGAATACCCTCTCTGAATGCACAACACATCACACCAGGTGGCACTCCTGTCAGCTAAGAATAGGAAAATGAGGCCACTATTCGCTCAGGCTCATCAAAAGGGGACAATAGAAGATTGGAAAAACGTTACCTGGTCTGATGAGTCTCGATTTCAGCTGCAACCTTCAGATGGTAGGGTCAGAATTTGGGGTAAACAACATGAAAGCATGAATCCATCCTGCCCTGTATTAACGGTTCAGGCTGGTGGTAGTGGTGTAATGGTGTGGGGGATATTTTCTTGTCACACTTTGGACCCCTTAGTACCAATTGAGCATTGTTTAAATGTCACGGCCTACACTAGTAGTGTTGCAGACCGTGTCCATCCCTTTATGACTACAGTGTACCCAACTTTTGATGGCTACTTCCAGCAGGATAATGCACCATGTCACAAAGCTCAAATCATCTCACTGGTTTGTTGAACACGACAATGAGATCACTGTACTCCAATGTCCTCCACAGTCACCAGATCTCAATCCAATAAAGCACTTTTGTGATGTGGTGGAAAGGGAGATTCACATCATGGATGTGCAGCTGACAAATCTGCATCAACTGCGTGATGCTAAGATGTCATTATGGACCAAAATCTTCGAGGAATATTTCCAGCACCTTGCTGAATCTATGCCAGGAAGAATGAATGCAGTTCTGAAGGCAAAAGGGGGTCCAAACTGGTACTACCAAGGTGTACTTAATAAAGTGGCCGGTGAGTATATATCTACTTTTAGCCTATGGAAAGTAGTTAGGAGGGTTGATAACTTTAAAAGATTAAGTTGTCCCTTTATTTTAGGTATCTAAATAAAATAACTGTACATTTTTATTATAAAATTTGTCCACCCTCTTTGTAAGTAAAGAAATCAGGAAATATCTAACAAACTAAGCAAGTATTTGTATATAGGACGTTTAAAAAGGTTAAATATCTCTCTGTTGAGTAACAGTTGTGGATCCATTTATCATATTTCGGATTTTGTAAAATGAAGCCTGATAAGTTGCCATGGTTCACTGGACTACCCAAATGCAGTAATTATTATTTTTTCTATAAGTATCTGCAGGCCAACTGACTAAGTCAGCATACACAAAATAGGAAGGTTTTAGTAGTCGCCTCCATAAGTATAAAGCACTATGGAGTAGAAGGCAACACTTTAGATTTATAGTCTATAGACCACAGGAGTCATCTGAGCTATAGGAGACATGACCTGACCAGGAGATGTCCTCTCCCCTCCTTACCCATTACTGTATGTCAACTTGGAGACTCGGCTTTCAGCAGAAATTTATGGCCTTCTCAATATAAATTATCTTAATGTCAAACATAAAATACTATGAAAAACAGGGCAGCCAGACAAAAGCTTTTAGAAGGATTGCAAATATAAAGTATATGTGGTGTACAGAGGAGAAATTATTTTTTTTTTCTTATGCAGAGTCCATCTTTAGCTACATATATCCATAATAATATTATTTGAGGAAACAGATGTGTTAAAAAAATCACCTTGAAATATTTGTCACAAAAAAGGAGTACCGTATTTATCGGCGTATAATACACACTTTTTTCCCCCTTAAAATCAGTGGAAAATCATGTGTGTGTGTGTTATACGCCGATCCCCCTGCGATTGTGAGCCCATGGGCGGCTTTCGGACACTTTCGGGCATTCTCAATGGCTTTTGGGTGCCTTCGGCCATTCTCGGTGGCTTTTGGCCGTTTTCGGCGGCTTCCGCTCGCCTTCGGCTGTTCTCCGTAGCTTTCGGACATTCTTGGCGGCTTTCAGCTGCTCTTGGCCGTTCTCGGTGGCCGAGTGTGGCCGGGAGCCATCGGGAACGCCCGAGAGCAGCCAAAAGCCTCAGAGAACGGCAGAAAGCCGCAGAGAATGGCCACAGGCCGCCGATAATTGTCCAAAAGCACTACATCCGGCTCTGTATCTCGGCGGTGCCATTTTTAAATGGCAAAGCTGAAAAAGACCCTGACAAGGCTACATGACAAGGCTGCAAATGACCCTGACAAGGCTGCATGACAAGGCTGCAAATGACACTGACAAGGCTGCAGATGGACACTGACAAGGCTGCAATGATGGACACTGATAAGGCTGCATTAATGGGCATTTAAATGTAAGTTCTTTTCCTTAAACTTCCCTCCTAAAAGTTTTTTTCCTTAAAATTCCCTCCTAAACTTGGGGTGCGTGTCATACGCCGATAAATACAGTGCTTTGTTCTACTGTGCATACAACTCATTCTCACTGAATTCCAAGTTCTATAGGAAGGAAGTATTGTTCCTTGAACATTAGCATATAACAACTCAAGTATATAATGGAAGTCTCTAAAGTTCCTCAAGCTGTGAAGTGGAACCACGGACTTTACATCCCAACACTCATTTTTGTAGAGGTGATTGTATCTATATGTGTGTGATTTTTTTTTTTATTCTGTCTTTTTACATTTTTTTAACAAAAAAGAGGCAATCGAATACCACCAAAAGAAAGCTCTATTTGTGGGAAAAAATTATAAAAATTTCATTTGGCTACAGTGTTGTATGACCGCGCAATTGTCGTTCAAAGAGTGACAGCACTAAAAGCTGAAAATTGGTCTGGGCAAGAAGGGGGGATTAGGTGCCCAGTACGCAAGTGGTAAATCGTTTTCTGACCATTTACACCTCTGTGAAAGGGATCGTTTTGCCCTTGTACACACGGTCGGAAATTCTGACCACAAAATCCGTCAGATTTTTTCCGACGGATTTTGTCCGAAACTGGTGTTGCATACACACGGTCGGACAAAGTTGTCGGAAAATCCGATCGTTAGGAACGTGATGACGTTCATTCCTTCGGACGGGACTACGTTCAGCCTAGTAGCCAATAGCTTTGCTCTCGTACTTTGATCTGAGCATGCGTGGCACTTTGTCCGATCAAAATTCTCTAAAAACAATCAGAAAAAGTCTGATCGGATTTTGTTGTCAGAAAATTTGAGATCCTGCTCTCAAATTTTTTCCGTTGGAATTACCAACGGAAAAAGTCTGATAGAGCCCACACACTGATCGGACCGTTTCCGTCTGAATTTCCGACCGCATGTACAAGGGCTAACACTTCCCATTGTGTCTGAAGGACAGGACATGAGGAGGAATCTCCCCAATGGGGAAATTTACCCATGCCATTATCCATTTAACAATTTCCTGCTGTATACAAACAATTTTAAGGGTTTTGGCTTTAGATACACATAAAGGTTTAGCCGGTACAAAAAATATTGGATGATAAAACTGCTTGCAAAGTTATTTAGAAATAGAGCTCATGCATAAAACGCTTACAATGGTTTATAAAGGAAAGCATACTTAGCATTCAGGTGTGCATGCTCCTCGCTTGGAATCTGCCCTTAGCAACCTATGAATCATTGTTTTACAAAAGTGTATGTATTCTTTGGTGCCTGAACCGAACATACAAACAAAAATTGATTTATGGTACAGCTGGTCAACATGAAAAACTAGAGACATTTCTAGGGGCAAATGTTTCTAAGGGCATATACTGAAATCTGCTTCTTAGTATAGGCAATAAACAAGTTTTATGTATATACTGTACATACCTGCTACTGGCTATTGTGGCGAGTTTCATCCACAAAACGTTCTGAAGAAAAAATGCACTAGGGAGAATTTGGTTGGTATGGGCAATATAAATTGTTCTTCCATCACACATTTTATGCATGAGTCTTTGACTTTCTAGCCATAGGAAATTACACTTTTCTTTTAGATTTTAACATTAAACTTTAAAATGGCACAGGATATTCTTAAAAAAAATTGATTCTATGTAAGCATTTGCACACAATAAAGAAACATAGTGCACTATAATCTACCACACATTTCCAGAAAAAGGAAAAAGATATCCACTTCACTATATGCATTAGGAAACCTATTTCTCTTCTTCAAACAGATCACTGATAATGCGTTTTGCAGAGTTTCCAGTAGTTCATTAAATGGCAGTGAAAGGCTACTACATCAGGAAGAATGCCAAAATTCATCTCGCTGGTCAAGGCCAACAAAACCTTACATTCTAAGGGCAAAACACCAATCAATATGGAGTTAATGTAAAAAGGGAAACAAACCCTTTGCCAGAATCAATAGTGCATATTTCTTTATCACAGTCTGCTGGAGTATTTAAACTTTTTTTTTTTTTTTACTGCTGATGTTAAAGGAAATCAGATAAACGAAGAGCTGCTTTGCCCAATAGGAATTCGATTCAGTCAAAGAATTTGCTAGGTAGAATTAGCTGAGGCAATATCCTCCTATGAGATTCATCAGCTTGAAAAACAAGTCTTGTGATTCAGTGTGAGAAAAAATGGAAAAGTAATTTTGTGTTATTTGGGAAGGGGGTGAAAAAAAATTGTGAAATGCTTATGCCTTGTACCTTATATATTTTAGTGACTGGTAATAAGAGATTGATCTGGGATTGACATCCATCTGGTAGACTCTGTTTAAAATCCCTTGGGGAAATCTCTCTTGACCCCTGGCAAAGGGCTAAATTAACATAGGGGCTATTGGAGCTGCAGCTCCAGGCCCCTCCCTCAATATAGGCCCATGCCAGTGGCTCAGTGAGGTATCATTGATCATGGGTGCAAGGCGTTCACTGTACACCGGCCCTGGGGGGGAGGAGCGGGGCCCACTGTGCTCTGACCCACCCTGCACCCATAGACGAAACATGTCTGAGGCACTGAAACGCAGCTGTTCCTGCCTACATACTGGCTCCTGTCACTGTCTGCCCGCTGTCACACTTTAGGGGGCCTCCTACTGTTGCTGTCTCTGGGCTGCTCGTTCTCACTCTATGGGGCTCCCCCACTTTTACCTCTCTGTGCTCGCTCCTGTCACTCGGCTCACAGTCACCCACAGATGTTGTTGGAGCTGTGGGCATCGTGGAGGTAGGTTTGACTTCTCTGGAAGGGCCGGCTCGATGTCAGTTTAACCCAGCATTGATTTAAGGGTGCTCCACCCAAAAGGACTAGCGGGAGAGGCCCTGGCGCCATGAGGGAGAACATGGATGCAAGTAAGCAAAAAAAAAAAGAAAAAAAAAAAGGCTGCCAGATTGCCCTAAACATGATATAGCAACAGTGTAATGTTGTGCAAAGCTTTTACAGTGACCTAGAGTGGGGAGGGGGTTTAATTAATGCCAATAGTCATGTGCAGCACTCAGTGGTTAATGTGCTGCTACTGTTACTAGACACTGATGCATTGGTGACCAGTGGTGATTAATTAACCCTTTGTGCTGCATTAGTGGCCACTGGCAGCATTTATTAACCCCTTCATGATGCAGCAGGGGTTAATTAACACTAACACTGATGCCACTAATGCAGCACAAAGGGTTAATTAACCACCACTGGTCATCAATGCATCAGTGTCTAGTGGCAGTAGCAGTGCATTAACTGAGTGCTGAGTGCTGCACATTACCAATGGCATGAATTAACCCCCCCCCCTCCCCCACTGACTACTAATGATGAGGGTTGTTTAAAATAGCACTACCACTGACTATCAATGCAGACAGAATAAAGTAGAATTTCAGCTTAAGCGTAACTAGCCTTAAAATCTCCCACCTCCAAACACCTACATTGATTAACCTATTTTTCAAGCTTCTCCTTTGCAGTCACCATGATCTCCCATGTCACCTAGTAGCATACACAGGGGAGAGGAGGAAGTGCCAACCAGCCATTATCAGCATTCTTGTCTCTCCCCTGCAGCTGCCAGGAGTGGACCAGAGCAACCTGAAAATAGGTAAGTATATACATTATTCTACGCAGGTTAGCCAGCATAGGTGTTAGGAGGGGAGAGGGGCATGTTTAAGGCTAGTTAGGTTTAATCTGAAATTCCACTTTAACAGAGGTTTAGGTAGCATTACACCACTGACACCAATGTTGGAGGTTATTATTGTGGAAACTGGCACCTTTGCTGGGGTTTTTTATTGCGGAACTGGCACCTATGCTGGGGGTTATACTGTGAAACTGGCACCAATGCTAGGGGTTATGCTGTGAAACTGGCCCCAATGCTGGGGGTTACTATTGCGTAAACTGGCACTGATGCTGGGGGTTATTACAAAACTTCCATCTATGCTGAAGAAACAGGGGGGCAGTTTACCATTTTCACTCTGGGCACCAAATGACCTTGTCCCGGCACTGATTAGATCCCCACCCCCATGCCCAGGTTAGCCTGTACCCTTCCCCAGTATAATCTGGAAAGTTTACTCTTGGCATCTTTGCTCTCTCGTTTTGCATTGAACATTCCCTATTTAACCTTACCACTTTCTGAACAATGTAAATCATCTCAGACTCTATTTAACCACACCTAATATCTATTGCAATTTAAACCAAGTCCACTCCCCGGTGCACATTATTATTATTATTTTCCCCCTAGAGCCTTGGGTCCACTTTTGAGCTTGCGCACGGGCCCAGTGATTTCTTGATACACCCCTGTAGTGGCTTATCAATAACTGTGTGCCTTCCTGAAGGAAGAGAAGCCCTTTGTCCACTGCCCACATGGAGGAGACAAGTGTCAGCTGCTGAGCCAGATCCTGTTTCTGCCGATACCTGCCGCCTATGACCTGTTACACTCACACAGATCCTCAGTGTCCGGGAACTGCAGCTGCTGTCTGGGGCAGGGGCACTGATATCATCCTAACCAGCAGGAGCCCGGGAGGGAGGACACCTCCAATGCTGTTGAAATGAGGTTAGTAAACTTATTAGGGAGGGAGGATTGTGCAGAAACTGACCCGGTGGGTATAATGATTGTGCTAGGGGACAGACTGATGCTCCCCCCCATGTAATGTGTTCTCTTGTGCCATGCAGTGCCCACCATGCCATGTGCAGTGCCCACCATGTCTTGTGCTGTGCCGGACGGACCTAATCCGATCATGTGTAGAGCATTTTCATCGGACCAAGTGCCACGCATGCTCAGATCAAATTCCTACATCAAAGCTATTGGCTACTAGCCTGAATGTAGTCCCATTGTAACTAAATTACGTCATCACGTTCTGAAAGATCGGATTTTTCGCCAACTTGGCCCGACCGTGTGTATGCAACAGTTTCGGACACAATCCGTCGGACTAAATCCGACGGGCAAAATCAGACGGATTTGGTTGGCAAAATCTCCGACCGTGTGTACGTGGGCTAAGTCAACATGAGCTCCAGCAAAGCCATGCTAGGGGTGGTAGCCATGATGCAGGGGTCAGCTGAAGAAACACAGCACCCAGCTTGGACACTCTGACACCCCTGAAAGCACTTTAATAGAGCATTACAGGGTTAGTATGAGGATATGCTTAAGGTTAAAAAATGAACTAAGGTAATATATCATTCGAAATGCACCTAGAAGCCAGCCCACCATTATTTTTTAAAATTAGCAACAGGCAGCCTGCTAGATTTTTTAGAGGTACAAACAGTAATGGATTATTTAATGGGTACGGTTATAATGGTACTGCAGATGCAGAACAGCAATGTTATTCCATGGTAACCCATCTGTAATAACAGTGATGCACATTGCCGGTTTTTATCATTGTCTGCAAAGAAGGCTTCCCATAGTACCTTGTGTATTGAAGATGTTAAGAAGCTTCAGCAATCACAGCAGGGTAGAAAGAACCCAAGTGGGCACAGCTTGGGTTTCATACAGTGTTGAAGATCTAGTCTAGTGCATCTATTATCTTCAATGACCACGGCTGCAGGCTTGCTATTAGGTATAGGTATCAATAGATAAAAAAAGGTAAATAAAAGGAACAATAGGCTCAGGGAAGGGTATCTTTACTTTAGCTATGTGACTATAGTCTAATTGGACTCATTGAAGTAAAACACTTTAAAAAAAATCTCATCCTCCTAATGTGTTTTGTTGGATTACTGATGCATAGTATGGCTCTAAAAGTAGTAACTGTAAGGTTTCATACAATTACTGAGCAGTCGCACGATATGCCAGCAGTAATGCATAAGCATGACGTTAATAGTACTGTCATATACTGTATAATGCACAGCAACTTCCTGAGATGTAAATATGGACACCTTTTAGTGCCAGCTTTTTTAGACAAACGCACATGGTTGCCCCGCTGCCACCTCCATCATTCCAAAGGGGCTGATTTACTAAAGGCAAATAGACTGTCCACTGTGCAAGTGCAGTTGCTCCAGAGCTTAATAATTGAGGTGAAGCCTCTTTGAAAAGAATACTCAATCAGGAAAATAAAGCTGCATTTTTGCTTGCATATCATTGTATGATGGAAGTCAGCAGTTTCCCCTTATTTACTAAGCTCTGGAGCAACCACATTTGCAAAGTCTATTTTCCTTTATTAAATCACCCCCTGAAGTGTATGTATGGGCAAAATAAATGCAAGATGTGATACTACGTCTCTACATAATATGCAAATTTCACCATATTTTGTCTTAATTGTAAAACCCTTCAATACAAAATAATACCTCCAGTTGCTATGGCCAACTTCACTAATGTTCAGTGAAATTAATGCTTGCTAATCAGCAGCACAATTGTATAGGATGTGGGCATTTGGCATAAAGTTAAAATCAATATAAACATTCTTGTTAACAGTTCCAAAGTAGAATGCAGATTAATGGGCCCTCAGCATAGGACATTGTGCCAGGGAACACTAATATACAGACTGTAGGTATATATATATATATATATATATATATATATATATATATACAGACATATACATTCTTCAAATGGAGGAACAGTTGTGGAAGAGTAACTAGGCTATGTGTAAAGTAGATATGATACGGACCTATTTTTATTTAAACCATTGATGTGTAACCCATTCTGCTGGTTCTAGCCATAGGCAAGTCTTCTTTTCTTTGTAACCAGCCTCTGGGGTCAACTGGGTCAGAGCGCACTTAAAAAAATCATCATTTCTATGATTATCATGTAATGAAACCTGAATGCTAACACCCCTAGATTGTGGTTTGAGCCAAGAAATAAATTGGCAAGTGCTAAAGCTGGGTTTTTATTAGCTTTTCGCTGGATCAACAGAGCAAGCTCTGGCATGGAACCAATTTGATAGAATTGTGTCTCTTATTTTCCCCAACTATACTGCGTGCAAAACACTGTATATGACGGGTCTTGTGTTTGAATGAAATGTGTCTGTTTTGCTTATAGCTATGAATCGTTTTTTCCATTTGTTTTCTAACGTGCAAGAAATGTTCTAGCTGTTAGTTTATTATATGCTTTGGGCAACGTAAACACGTTTTATGCATTAGATCCTATTGGGTGGAACTGATTTATAAAAGCTACTGCTCACAGCAACTAATCAGATTCCAGTATTTCAAGTGCAAGTTAGCAGCTAAAAGTGTACTAGATATGCCTGCTTGTGTATGGATGAGCGTCAAGGGAAAAGTTTGCAATACCTTGATATTTCTCATTAGTCTTTTTAAACATTTACTACACCCGAACTGCCAGGTCAGGAGACTTGATTTTCCTTTACTGCAGGTTAAGTAACACTTAGCCCTTGTACACACGGTCGGAGATTTCCACAACCAAATCCGTCGGATTTTGCCCGTCGGATTTTGTCAATTGGATCTTGTCCGAAACTGTTGCATACACACGGTCGGACAAAGTTGATGAAAAATCCGATCTTTCAGAACGTGATGACGTCATTTCATTACGATGGGACTACATTCAGGCTAGTAGCCAATAGCTTTGATGTAGGAATTTGATCTGAGCATGCGTGGCACTTGGTCCGATCAAAATTCTCTACACATGATCGGAGTTGGTCGGGAAATATTTCCAACATGTTGGAAAATTGGATCCGACGGATATTCCGACGGAATCAGTCCGATGCATACCACACACAGTCGGATTATCCGACGACAAGGTCCGATAGGACACATTCCGACGGATTCTCCGACCGTGTGTACAAGGGCTTACAGGTTGTGTCCCTCCTCCAGCCTGTGACTGGACAGTGAAAAGAGAAGCAGCAGACTGATGAGTCTATCTCTTTATCACTCTGCTCTTTCCTTCTTTAAGCATTTTCCCCTTTAGCACCAAAGTACTGCAACACAAGTGACTGGCTCCATATGATGCTGCTCCTCTCTCTCCTAGTCTGTGTTCTGCTGTACAGGGATGGCAAGAGGACAATACCAAGTCAAATTCAGATACTTAAACTGCCTGCTATTTTTTTTAAAGAAAAATACTTTTTATACCTTTCATGTTGTCACCAGAACTGGTGTCTCCATTGAGATATTTCCCCTCTATTCCTGTTCTGGTGATAACCCAAAATGTGGGATTTCACCCTGATAATGATAAACAGGGCAAATCTCCCTAACAGAGATACAGACAGCAATAAAAGCCTGACCGGTGTTCTATTCTAATCCCTCTCCACTCTATCCAAAACTTGAAAAAAAGATTTGACTTGGGGTTATACTTTAAAAGTTTTTTTTTTTTTGAGCAATCATATTTACCTAGGTGGATGCTACATCTATCCCCCGCCGGCTCTAAGGCTGAGAACCGAGCGATAACACACTGGGAGAGTGGCTCACTAAGAGGCTGAGGCTTCTGAGTGGATCCCGACCATGGTCGTGAGGTTTACCCAGTTTACATCAGCCAACGTCTACTGTAAAACAGGTCACAAGAGTGCAGAATGAACTGCATTCCTGTGACCCACAGGAGAAGTACAATCAAACAAGCTTTGGCTGTACTTCTTTAATACTAGGGCTGCTTTCACACTAAAGCACAGGTCGTTTTTGCGTTGCTTTAGCTGTGCTTTTACTGAACTTTTCGGGTGCTTTGGGAGAAAATACCCGTTTTGCCTCACTTTCAAATCACTTATAAGGCGATTTGGACTGCTGCCCATTCATTTCAATGGGGAGGGGCATTTTTGGAGCGCTATTTATAGCGCTCCAAACAGGCCTCAAAGATGCTGATTGCAGGACTTTTTTTACTGTCCCGCACGCGCACCGCCCCAGTGTGAAAGCACACATTGAAGAGAATGGGAGGCAGTTTTCAGTCGATATTTCTAGTGCTAAAATGCCTGAAAACTGCCTCAGTGAGACAGGGGTCTAAAGGTAATTTTCTTGCCCCTACAAGGACAGAAAAAGCTTGGATACTTTTTGAGCCCTGACAGGTTTACATTAAGGATAACCTCCACCAGAGCACATTCAGTGGTGGTTGATAATGGCAGCATGTCTGTTCAAACAACAGAATAACCTTTGCAGTATTTATGTTAAGATCCAGAGCCTTATGAATATCCTTCTTTCTCTCCCTGTATCATTGCTACCTTTCAAAATGTGTTTCCTCCTCTGTAAACTTCAAGAAAGATGTCTTTTCTCTGACCAGACAGCCCTTTTTGGGCTGCAGGTCATTAAACAGCTGAATTCCACTGGATAAAGACTGCAAAAATATTATACATTTCCACATAGGCATTGCCTTTCACTTGTGAATAATGTTATTGCTAACACTACTACTGCTACTACTATTAGTAGTAACTGCTAGATAGATAATACAGTAAAACCTTGGATTATGAGCATAATTCATCCTGGAAACATGCTTGTAATCCAAAGCACTTGTATATCAAAGCAAATTTTCCCATAAGAAATAATGGAAACTCAGATGAATGGTTCCACAACCATTTACTCCTAAGTACTTTAGTTTATAGTCCATATAAAAAGATTATAGCAGGTTGTGTAACCATAAAATGTTCCTTCACAAACGGAAGCCTCCACAAGGGGATTAGAAGCAAAATCCAGTAGGGGCTACAGAGTAAAAAGAGAAGAGAGGCTCCTCTAAGTGTAGCATTATGGTTACATTTAATGAAGGTACAACATTTAGCAACTCACATGGTTAATGATTAAAACAGGCACATCTAAGTATGCAGGCACCCGGAGTAAAGCTGTCAACATAGACCATCCCCCGCACCGCCAGCTCTCACTACTGTCAGTCTACAATCGTGACCGGGAAGACTACCCTGCAGTAGAGCGTTCTGAAAGCGTGGCTTGAAGCACTCGTGGAGCACAGCCTGGAAGGAATGACGTAGAAGGCAGTGAGGAGGTCAGTCTATGTGGACAGCTTTACCCCGGATGCCTGCATACTTAGATGTGCCTGTTTTAATCATCAAACATGTGAGTTGTACCTTCATTAAATGTAACCATATTGCCACACTTAAAGGCACTTCTCTTCTCCTTTATACTCTGTTGTGACTTGACGTTACTTGTATATGTAAATATCAAGACATTGCTTGTATATCAAGTCAAAATGTATTTACAAATTGTGCTTGTCTTGCAAAATGATCTCAAACCAAGTTACGCTCAAACCAAGATTTTACTGTTTGTTCATTTTTCAAAGGTAACAAAACTAGGCAAGCTCTGTCAACTCTGATCCTCAGTTAATCCAAAAGAAACCTAAAGCAGCCCATAAATAATTCAAATTTTTTTCTTTCCACCACTAGTGGAAGGGAACATTTTGATTGATTCCCCTATCAACACAGTCAGTGTTGATGGGGGAATGCCTTCCCCAGTGCTATTGTCTTCTGCTGGCACGGGAGCCCTCCTGATCAGCAGAGCACAATGATGACTGCTAGGAGCTATAGCCACCGACAGTAATCACTAGTAATCACATAAAAAAATCCAACAGGATGGTATAGATCGACTTGGGTACAATCAGCTTGCCCAAATAATCTTGGTCGGTCCCTGCTGCTCTTGATCCATGTATGGCCACCTTATGTTTAACCCCCCTGGCGGTATTCCTGAGTCTGGCTCGGGGTGGAATTTCAGTATCATAAGCGGTAACCCCGAGCCAGACTTGGGATCGCATTGCAGGATACTGGGAGAGTTACTTACCTTGTCCCCTGGATCCAGTAATGTCCTTCCCGTTGTGTGTGTGAGCCATCCTCCGAGTGCCGCTGAGCTCCGTTCCCTGCGACGTTGCGACGCATGGGAGTGGAGATCGGCACCAAATTCAAAAAAGTAAAAACACACAATACACATACAGTACTGTAATCTTACAGATTACAGTACTTTATAAATAAATTACACATCCCCCTTGTCCCTAGTGGTCTGTGCAGTGCCCTGCATGTAGTTTTATATTATAAATACAGTTTTTTCTGCCTGGAATTTGGAGATTGTCCATAGCAACCAAAAAGTATCCTTTTTTGTCAAAAATGGTTATAGACCAGCTAGAAAACAGCGATAATAAATTATAATCACTTGCAGAATTGAGCGACAGCGATTTCTGGGGAAATTCGTCATCAAACACTAAATCTAATGACAGTGACAATTCTGCAACTGAGTTCAGTGATTTTTGATCTGATTACATTATTGAATATTTTTTTATTATTATTATATTATTATTTGTTATAATTATTTATAGTTATTTATTATATTATAATTTATGATTTTGTGTTTCAAACTACTATCATACCCGGGGTGAGTTATTCCTAAGAAATATAAAACGCCAAATTTCCATGCAAAATAATGGTACCGCTTTCAGCACCTAAAATCAGAAATAATTATCCCGCCAGGGAGGTTAATGTACAGGCATATCCCACTTTTAAGTACGCAATGGGGTTTATTTACTAAAGCTGGAAAGTGCAAAATCAGGCTCACATCTGCATAGAAACCAATGAGCTTCCGAGTTTTATTACAAAGCTGGGGTTAGAAGTTCATTGATTTCTATGCAGAAGTGAGCCTGATTTTGCACTTTCCAGCTTTAGTAAATAAACCCCATTGTGTACTTAAAAGTGGGGTATGCTTGTATATCTAAAGCCCATTTTTGTTTCTCTTTTTGAATAGAGTAGGAAATGGTTAAAGTTTACACACATGTTATAATCTGATTGAACAACCTTGTGATCAATTAGGATTGTTGTGCACCATATATGTGCTAGACATGCCCCATATTTTATGTAAAATAATGACTTTGAGGACATAAAGAGGACATAATTAAGTATGCAAATTAGCTATGCAAACTAGGAACATTTTCCTGCAAAAAGCATTTTTTTAAATTATGCACAATTCTGATGCTTCAAGTATATTTGTCATAATAATTATGTCAGTTCTCTCCCTGGGGGGTCTATAGACCTTTGTTCCCACTCCTCTATAGCAGTGCCGTACAGCATATGTAGAAGCCATTCTCATTCATATGACTGCTGCTGACAGTTAACCAGCTAAAGAAATGTATATATTTAAAGCATGAGGCCTCATTCATGTGGCAAATTGCACCAAGAGAGGCAAGATTTCAGTGGACTCTTGTGGCTGGATGTACAGAAGGGTGAGGGCAGTTACTGCCGATTCCCAATCAGCTGGAGTTTGTCGGATGCATTATGCGACAGGAGGCATTATTCGATAGGACACCTGGTCCACTTGTGCAAAGCAATGACAGGGTGACAACAGCTGCAACTGTCTGGATTGCTGCATAGTCAGTGGTTAACTGGGGTTCAGACAGATGATCTCTACTGGAAGCAAGCTTACATCTTGTGGAGGTCATCTGTCCCTAACAGCGGCTTACTGCTATCTGTGCGATTACACATGAACACCAGTGGACAGCTGCGGCCTCTGTCAGCCTCGCATTGCTTTGCACAGGCGGAGTGGTTGTAACTGTCCACCTGTACATCCAGCTGCAAGAATCTACTGGGTTACTTGCCACATCTTGCACTTTTTACCATTTGAATGAGGCCTAACGGTTTCTAGCAAATTTTATTCTGCGGATTACCAGTAAAATAATCAGCTAACTATTCATATTTATAGTATATAGCTAAAGCCAATAGTTTTGGATAGTTGTTTACATTCTTTTTGTATCTGTATCCCATTCAGAAATTTCTTTCTATGCCAGAAACAGTAGCCACCAGCAGCCTGTCAGAAATAATCCTTTATTGGTATGAGTGTTAAAATCTGCTGACATCAGGCTGGTTACCATACGTGACTTCAGAGTAAGGATTTTTTTTTTTGTTACTTCCAAATGCTTTTGATGCCAGCTAATATGAAATCACAGATGATGAACAGTAATAGAGAAAACATACAAAAGTGGTGGCAGACTCTATAAAACCGAGATAACTGCTAGGGAATGGAATATGTATCATACGGCTGTGCTGCATAATACTGAAACCTGGGAGCTGTCCTTGGTGCTAGGTGCTATCAACCTTCATTATGTCAGCAGCAGAATTATGCTATTCTGCAATGCTAGTACACTTATTCATCCACAAACTGCTGAGTAGATATTGCATACTTTCTTCCAAACCTGTGATATAAAGCCTAGAGTTAGGCTAAGGGGATGCAAGCTATACTTTGCAATCTGTTAGCTGGTTGTAGCATGTGAACAATCTTACATTTACATTATGTATGAAGGGCTTTGAGACCATATTGTGCCACTTTGCTACTATGAAACATTATTTTTTTTCCTTTCTGACCCTAACATATAGTCAGAAAGTATTGTTACAACATGCTATTTAATGTAAAAACCACAAAGCAAACCAAAAGCATTATTTTGGAAACTGTTTAAAGGAGCTCTATGGTCAGAGCATACACTTGCATACAATTTTATTACATCAGCTTTGTAATAACAAGACCAACAATAAAGGCTTACATGAACAATCACATTTATTTAAAAATCTCCTTTCATGTGACGAGTGCTGTCTGTCTGTTGGCCATCTCTTTCTACAACTTGCCAGATTCCCTGTATGCTTTGCAGTTTCTACCCCACCATTTACTTTACTTCTAAGGACTACAAATCCCATGGTACCTTGCTGCCTGCAAGCTATGATTCCTGTACTGACTCCACCTCCTGAAATTTCTCCTCTCAGCACCTCTGTAGTTCAGAAGGCAGGCTCTGTACATTCTGTGACACTGCAGTGCCCACACACAAGACATAAAGAATAAGTGTCATAGGATACAAGGAAGTAAATTTGTGGGGAACATCACAAAGCAACTTTACAAACTTCAAGACTATTCAGAAGTAGGACATAAATAATTGAAATAAAATGGGGGAAATTAAGATATGCATTTACATTTTGACCACACATACACTTTAAAGTGGGGTGCCCCCTAAGAAAAATACATTAAAAGCCAGCAGTTACAAATACTGCGGCTGCTGACTTGTAATAATCGGACACTTACCTGTCCCAGGGTCCAGCGATGGGGGGAACGAAGCCCCCCTCATTCCCCGCTCCGCTTGCGGCACCGTCATTCTTACTGTGGGCACCCGGCTGTGGCTTCACAGCCAGGCACCCACTGCGCATGCGCGAGTGGTGCAGGGCGCCGTGATACGCCGCACAGTCATCTGGGACACGTGACAGGTCCCAGATGACTAGGTGGCGCGAGGCGAAGTGATGTCACCAGCCCGGGCAATGAAGAAGGCAGAGTACAAGGCCCCCCCTAGCAACCGGCATTTAGAGGTGAGTAAATTTTATTTTTTTCCAATTTTTTTTTCTTTTAAGAATTGTAAACTATTTTTTATTTTTTGGTGGCAACACCACTTTAAGCTGTTTTTTACACCTTTTCTTCTGTAGGGATCTACTGCCCTCTACTGTTAGTTTGCTAATATTACAAAGGTATGTATAATTATGTATTAGCCATCCTGTCTCTGTGAGGCTGAATGAGAAACCCCAGAAGGTGAAGGTGGAGAGAGAAGAAGGAGCTGACACAACATGTCTGGAGGTATCGCTATTAATAACTACTGTATATATACCCGGGTATATGTGCACAATTCCACCAGGACACCTATCAGTCCCTTTGCTGATAATACCTGTTTATACATTGGATGTATGTACTATTATGAGTCTTTTCTGATATAAGGCTTGTATTATTTCCATACTGGTTTGCATTTATATACTTATGGGTAATGTTAAATGCTAATTGCAGTAGTTCCTCTGCTCCCAAGCACTTTAAATATGTTATTGGTTAATTTCCCAGGAAGAGAATTCCTCTGTTTACAGAGACCCTATCCTGTGTTAAGGCACTGGCAACTTTATTATTAATCCCAATCTTCCACTTAGCAAAGGTTCTGGTTTTCTTATTTACTTATCTAGGTTTAGCGCACTATCCAGGTTTAACACCCCATCCGAAAGACAGCTACACTTCCATGTCTTCACATACTTCACCAGCAATCATACACTGTCAGCAATGAGTAAAGATGCATTCAAGATCAAACAATGTACACCAACGCATTCCACAGATGTCAACCACTACTATTTAAAACAATGACTAAACTATGTACATGTGCTCAACTGCACAGGTGTGAGTGGGCCAATTGTTTATGGGATTGTAATGCCCCCATAAAGGTATACATATGTGGAGGAATCAGAAAATTAAAAGGTCTGTGTGGCCACTACTCCTTGCCAACAGGTCATGGCTGGTGTAGATGAAGAACAAAGTACGACTGGCTCAAACATCAAATTATTCTTTCTGTACTCTGTATGTTTTTAGCTTATTGTTATATTAGCTACTGTCCCAGAAATGATACCGGGTTATATTTAGAGATCTAAAGCCTTCTGCCATTAGAAATCACAGAACAAAAAAGCCCCTTTAAGTGCCACAATTGTTTGAGCATCTGCTTCATATTAATTTAAACCAAACATATAGGCTTTTAAAATTAATTTTTATGCATGCATATGATGAACTTATTCTTAATAAAATATTTTTTATTTTTATTTTGGTAAGAGTAGGGATATAACCTGTGTCTGGTTTTATTGTGGTCTTTGTTCAGCTGGGGAGAATCCCACTCTATTTGTCCTGAGACCATCATCACCAAGACGGAAAGTCAGAAATCCACAATTTTAGAGTTGTCATATGAGCAGGTGAGGGGGAAAACAGATATATAACATAGGTAATCCTCTCACTGTAGGGAAATTTCCTCTCACTTCCTGTTACATCTCCAAAACAGGAAATTAGGGGGAATCTCCTAAGCAGGGCAGAGACAAGACAACAAAAAGTAAAATCATGGGCTAGACATACACTTTAATGTTTCAAAAAAATCTCATCTGTTTATCTTTAAAATATACATATACACGATGCAACGCAGTAATTATACTATTTAGGCAACTTTTCCATTGTCATAGCAGATGGATGGAATGCTGATGCAAAGATGTCTACTAGAGGAGAACTGACAAACCAGTGTATGAAATATGAGCATAAAGACTCATACAAGAGGCATGTAAAAAAATAAAAATGGCATCTGGAATTGTTGAGCCATGGTAATCCATATAAAAGACAAAAGGACTAATTTATAGCTACTAGCAAATAATAAAAAAAAGACTGTTATCCTGCAGTCAATGAAACGTTAACTTTTGTTTTCAAAGATGCACAAACCAATGACAGTTGAAATATGATTGATTGCTAAACAAAACACCTCCATTTCACTTTGTGTTACATTTAGAAATAACTCATCTTTTGCAGCAGCTCAATGATCTGAGCCTCCTTCACTGGCAGAATTAAAGTGCAAAGGTCTGCGGATTCTACAATGTCACAATCTACAACCCCAATTCCAACAAATTTGGGACACCGTTTAAAATCTACATACAAAACAGAATGCAATGATTTGCAAATCTCATACATCCATATTTTAGTCACAATAGAAAATAGAAAACATATCAAATGTTTAAACTGAAAAATGTACCATTTTAAGAAAAAAATAAGATTATTTTGGAATTGATGGCAGCAAATGGTATCAATAAAGTTGGGACAGGGGAACAAAAAGCTGGCAAAGTAAGTGATACTAACAAGGAAGAGGTAGAAGAACATTTTGCAACTAATTAGGTTAATTGCCAACAGGTAAGTACTGGGTATAAAGAGCACAGAGTATCTCAGAAGTAAGGATGGGCAGAGGTTCTCCAATCTGTGAAAAAATTTCAAAAAATTTCCGAATAATTTTATTCCAAAATATAAAAGACGCCAACCCTATATGTAAATGCGTGTGACAGCTGCCCCTTTAAGTGTGAATCACACTAATAAATTGTCCAAAAAATTTAATACAAAAAATGTAAACTAGTGCCTAGTATATTTTTTGTAGAATTGCAGAGTAATGATCCTCAACGTAAAACTGCGAAGACTTTAAATCTATCATCTGCAGTACAAAATATCAAAAGATTATGAGAATCTGGAGAAATCTCTGTGAAAGGGACAGAGCCAAAATGCAATATTGGATGCCCATGATCTTAAGGGCACTGCATTAAAAACAGACATGGTTCTGTGATAAACATCACTGCATGGGCTTAGAAATACTTCCAAAAATCACTGTGAACACAGTCCATCCTGCCAAACAAAAATACAAGGTAAAGCTCTATCATGCAAAGAAGAAGCCATATCTGAACATGATCCAGAAATGCTGCCATCTTCTCTGGGCCAATGTTCACTTAAAATGGTTTGTTGCATAGTGGAAAGTTGTTCTGTACTCAAAAGAATCAAAATTTTACATTCTTTCTGGCAACCATGGGCACCGCGTCCTCTGGACCAAAATGGAGAGGGACCTTACTACTTGTTATCAGCCCACAGTTCAAAATCCTGTGTCTCTGATGGTATGGGGGTGCATTAGTGCTTATAGAATGGGTAGCTTGAACATTTGGAAAAGCACCATTAATATTGAAAGATAAATTCAGGTTTTAGAGCAGTATATGCACTCAGCCAGACAACATATTTTTCAGGGAGGCCATATTTTAACAGGACAATGTTAAACTGCATACTTCATTTATTGCAAAAGCATGGCTTCACTTTAAAAAAAAGTTTGGGACCTTAACTGGCCTGCCTGTAGTCCAGACCTTTCACCAATTGAAAATATTTGGCACATCTTGAAAAGAAAAATGCAACAAATAAGACCCAGAAATGTTGAGGAGTTAGAATTCTATATCAGGCAAGAATGGGACAGCATTCCTCTTCCAAAACTCCAGGAACTGGTCAACTTAGTTTCCAGACTTTTATAGAGTGTTCTTTAATCCCAAGGTGCCGACTCAACGCAAATATGCGGCCTCTTGGCATCCGGGCCTTAGAGCAGAGGGGCCGCATATTTGCATGCATTAGTGCCAATAGAGCTGTGCTGAGAGCGTGCGCCCTGCATGCTCCCGACATAGTGACCGGCGGCTCACAAAAAGCATCAGAATGCTTCTTCCGATCAGGAGTTTTTCGATCATGTGACCGCAGTGACAGCCAATCATGGCAGTCACATGGTCACACGCTCCGCCCTGCCTCCTGGAATGCCAAACCCCAGGGGGCTAAAGAATAGAGGACGCTACACTGTGGTGAATGTGGCCCTGTCTCAGCTTTTTTGGAATTGGGGTTGTACTTTGCCAGCTTTTTGTTGCCCTGCCACAACTTTTTTGAGACGTCTTGCTGCCATCAATCTCAAATTTACTACTTATTTTTCTTAAAATGGTACATTTTCTCAGTTTAAACATTTGATATGTTTTCTATTTTTTATTGTAAATAAAAATATGGGCTCACAAGATTTACAAATCATTCTTTTTTTATGTAGATTTTACACAGCGTCCCAACTTTTTGGGACTTGGGGTTGTAAAGGGTTTTATATAACAAATACTTGTTACAAGTGAAGAAAAAAAAATCAGTTTGGCATTCTATTAAAAACAAGCACTTATACAACCAGTTGAAAAGGATGTCTTTTCTATTTGATTTTGAAAGTGCAGCTTCACAATAACACATACACAAAGAATAGCTTCTTTCCTTTCTCAATGAGCCAGAGTAGCTATCTTCTAGTCCTTTGCTAATGGCTTAGCTATTCATGATCAATGTTATTTGTCATTAATAGAAAATTTTCGATCTATAATAACAGCAGTGTAGGGAACATGAAAAGGCTGGCTCATATTAGCAACAACCGTTTTTGCTGGAGTGTTGCTATCCTGCTATCCAGCTACATAAACAGATCTGTGCCACCCCGCGGCCAATCTAAGGAATGGAAGAAGTGCACCTCTGGAGTGTTACGGGAGGCAGACTACACATCTTTAAATGTTTGTGTGAGCAAGAGGCTTGGCAGCAAACTGCTGGCAGCAGAATAAAGGATAGGAGAGGCAACGGCAGAGCAAAGCCAATGGACCTATTTCAATGGACAGCTGTTTCATTAAAGACCAGATTAATTATTTTGTGCTGTTCTCCCTCACTGGCTTGTGTAAAAAAAAAAGAAAGAAAAAAAAAAAGTATAGAGGAAAAAAAAAACATTTTAACCTCTTCAACCCATTTAAACAGATGATCTGTGATTGCAGCCCTGGGATTTGAGCGTGCAGTGCATAGCTAAGAAAGTGATGATGCTGCGGGGACAGTCTGGGAGTGCTGGGTCACCATCTGGCACGCTACAGAAAAAAGGGGGATTTTGGCTAAGAGTCTCATAGCAAATTACGGTTGATCCAGGCAATCTATCACCAGGTTCCAGAACTTTGCCACTGAGGGGACAGTGTGTTCAAAGGACCAAAAGGTAAACAAAAAAAAAAAAAGTTACCAAAGATGAAGGAGCTGCTAGTTCACAAAAACATATGAAAAAGACTGCTTTCTTCCACAGAAAAAAAAAATTGACATTTATATAACTCTTCTGTGCAGCCAATCATTAATGTGAGCTGCCATTTTAGGCTGAAGGAGGCCTAAAGTGTAGCTGACAGTGGTGGCTGGTGCTATATTGTTGGGGGGGAGGCTGCAAACAATCTGACCGCCAATCCCGCGGTCAGTCGGATTACCTGCACTCCACTCCGCACCCAGTGGGGCGGTTGGACACCAGCTCCACACTTACACCATCTAGGTCGTGGGCAACGCTTCCTCTGGGCAGCTTTACCCTGCATCTCCTCCTCCTCAGTGGCCAATAGGATCATCTCTCCTCTCAGGCCCATCGGGTCTCAGAACCTGCTTCCTGATTGGCCGGGAGGAGAATCAGAAAGACAGTAGCAAATATTATTTCGCTATTGTCACACAACTGGGTGGGCTCAGGGCACAGTGCTAAAAAAACAAAACGAAAAAAAACCCATTGGAATCCATGTGTCCGGCACTCTGCATGTAGATTAGGGGCCTGGCGCATGGATTAAGGGGGTGGCGTCCCTGCCCCACGTATGGAGTTCCCGCCATTGGTAGATGATGTTAATTATGTAAATGTGTTGTGTTGTGTTGTTGGTTGAACTGGATGTAACTATGGGGTTGATTTACTAAAGGTAAAAAGATTGTGCACTCTGCAAGTGCAGTTGCGCCAGAGCTTAGTAAATGAGGTAAAGGTTCACTTTGCAAAGAATACCTAATAACATGCAAGGAAAAAAAAACTGCATTTTTGCTTGAACATGATTGGATGATGGAAGTCAGCAGAGCTTCTGCTAATTTATTAATCTCTGGAACAACTGCACTTGCATAGTGCAACAGCACTTTCCAAAGTGCACAGTCTCTTTGCCTTTAGTAAATCAACCCCTATGTGTCTTTAAAGTGGGAGTAAACAACCATGGATGATTTTTATCTATAGGTAAGGCTATAGTAAGGCTTACCTATAGGTACAGTAATATATATCCTAAACGTGCGCCGTTTAGGAGATATTTATTTGTGGAGCTGCTGGTGACATCACCGGCACATTCGCTCTGAAGGAACAGCATACCATGCCATTCCTTTAGAGCCCTGTGCCATGAACTGCAGGAGTGACATAACTGTGGCTCGTTCAATCAAAGGACTGGAGACCACCAACGCGGAAGAAAGAACGGATGAAGATGGAAGCCCCCCCCCCCCACATATACTTTTTGATGATTAGATTTGGAGTGGAATATGAGACATTTGCTTGAGGTATAAATTGATTGTGTGTTACATTTGCTATCACTAAATTCTACCTGCACTGTCACGTAAGAACAATTACGAAATTTGCCTGTATGTACTTGAACCTTGAAACTGTAAGTTTGTTTTGTGAAACTTTAAATAAACTTTATGTTAAAAAAAAAAAAAAAAGATGGAAGCCCTGTCAGCGGTGACAGTGCACTGCTGGAGGGCTTAATTTTAAGGTTTTTAGTATGCAATGCATACTAGCACATTATAAGTTTGCCTCACAGCTTTAAAAAAAATAAATAAAATGCAGACGGTTTACTACCGCTTTAAATAGCTCCCTGATCTAGTTTTGCAATAGCATCCTATAATCCCCAACACATCAACAGTCAATCCAATGCTGTAAGCCAATCAAACTTTACCTAATTGCACAGTGCTGTAAAACTAACAAATAAAACATTCTGATTGAAAGAAAGTGCATAGAGATTATAGTAAGCTGCTACTCCTTCACTATCCAATCACAGCCTTGAGTAAACTGTATTAAATGCAGGGGACAAAAAATATGTCCTGGACTTTGTATCTCAGAGGTAGAGAGAGGGGAGCTGGACACGGATTGTAACAGGTTATAAAAATGTGGACAAAGTTATTACTTGATTTCAATTGGCAGCTCTCCACAAAGATGGGGATCACCCAAGAGAGGATGTTAACCTTTGTTGAGAAGACCAAGTCTAAGCCCTTGTACACACGGTCCGACATTCCGACGGAAAATATCCGATCGGACCGTGTTGCCGAATAATCTGCTCCATCAGACTGTTTCTGTCGGAATATCCGGCCGACAAAGTTTTAGAGCTGGGCTATAAAATTTTCGATAACATGATCCGATCGGACTTTGTCCAATCGTTTGTAGAGAATTCCGATCGGACAAAGTGGCACGCATGCTCAGATCAAATTCCTAGACCAAAGCTATTGGCTACTAGCCTGAACGAAGTCCCATTGTAACTAAATAACGCCAGCTTTGTCCGACCGTATGTATGCAACACTAGTTTCGGACAAAATCCGACGGATTTTGTTGTCGGAATGTCTGACTGTGTGTACAAGGGCTAATAGGTCAAATGATATACCCTTGGGAGTCCAAAATCTTACCAAGCAGCAAAGCCCTTGCTCTTTTGATACTGTACTGGCTTTGTACAGTATCAAGCAGAGGTGTCTGGTTGTTAATTAAAAATGCAGCTTTTTGACAGGTAAGAAAGTTTAGACATAAAGGTAGAGTATTTAAAATGTGCATTTTTTCCTACATTTACAGCTGTCAATACTGATCTGTGGGATTAGGGTTCCATTCACACTTGTGCGATTTGTCATGCAACTTTGGACATCAAATTCACATGACAAGCTGCACCAGTTCTTTTCCATTTGCAGAAACTTTTAAAAGGTTCCTGCACTACTTTGGTGAGACTTTTGACGCAAATTGTACTTTGGAG
The DNA here is from genome assembly GCF_037356315.1 of Lithobates pipiens. Taxonomy (NCBI): domain Eukaryota; kingdom Metazoa; phylum Chordata; class Amphibia; order Anura; family Ranidae; genus Lithobates; species Lithobates pipiens. The sequence goes on along the minus strand of NW_027507685.1, from coordinate 49,842,275 downwards.
ACGCGCTAATGTTAATGCCTAAAGAAGAAAATGTCAGCTAGGTGTTTAAAAACATTACTCCCCATAAAGAGTGAATATCCCTTGTAATATTGATTTTTAAAATGTCCCTCAGTCATTGCAAAGTGGGCAGACTAGGTAGCTAGGATAAAGAGGGCACCAGAAACACTTCTGGAGGAAGCCATTGCAACATGCAACGTACCAGCATCACCTCAAAATGGAAACTGTGTTTTGAGTGGACTCAGAGATCACATTTAGCTTCTTATCTAAGTAAAATTATAAACGAGCTATAACTAAAGTGAAACATTGGCTCAGCATGCTAGATGAGCCTTCCACAGTGAAGCACACATGCTCCTGACCAGACGTGCTACAAAGAGAGATGCTAAGAGCCAAGACTATGGGGTTGATTTACTAAAATCTGGTGCAGCTCTGCATACAGACCAATCAGCTTCCAGTTTTTTTGTCAAAGCTTCATTGATCCCCAATTTTATTTATACCTTTTAAATACATTTATTAGAGGTTTTGACATGAGTGGGTATTTATTTCTCCTTGTGTTATGTTTTTTATTTTTATTTTTTTTATATAGGATTTGGTCTGTTTCGTTCCTGCCATTGTGGGGCTCAGTTTATCTCTAGAATGGTGTTTGGCTATTTTATCGTATGTCCCTTTCCTCTATTGAGATGCAGTCTGAAGTGGAGGCTTGGCTTTCATTTCCTTTTTCACAACGTTACAGGATTTCCTCCTCCCTGAAATATTTACCAAACTGAACATTTCTTATAGGGGTAATATCCAATTAAATCATGAAAAAAGAATGATCTATTAAGTGGATCAATAATATTGGGGCCTACCTTAGTCTGAAGTGAGGGTAGCCCTCTAAAGACAATCCCTGGTCTTTTGGGTAGCAATATAAGGACCTTCGCACCCCAATGATGTCATATATGACAAAACACATAGGGCGTGAAGCTTACGCTTGCGACATCACCATGCATGCTGTAACCAAGAAGCAATTGCATCACGGGATTGGTATTTTTTAGCGTTCAAGCACGTGTTATGTTTTAATATTGTGAGTGGCTAGTCTCATATTTATCAGTAAATTGTCTATAAGGTTTTTACACATGTGAGTCTTCCCTGATCTTCTTTTGCATACTTTGATGGAACATCTTATGTTGCTGGTCAGGAGACTCTGGTGACCATTGGTGGAGCTCTGGTGAAGAAATTGATCTTTTTACAGATGACCTATCAATCTATATAGCCTTCATGACTCTTTCTATGAAAAGGGTTCACATGTTCTTGTAAGAGTCCTTTTTATCTAAGGTGGAGATATACCTGTCTTGTGTATTCTGGATTACATCCCATTTCTTCACGAATCTGGACTTATTTTCGAACTATTATTTCTTCCTTTTAATTTTTTTAATTTTAAATTTCTATCTTGTATTTATCTTATATTTATTATGATATATTTGTTTTAAGTAACACTGGTCACATTAAGAGCAGCAAGATTGTTTTATAGATTGGCTACCATGAACAGCTGCACCAGATTTTGCGCTCTCCAGTTTTAGTAAATCAACACTTTGTCTCCTGGTTTCAAACACTGAAGCTGCTTTGATTTCAGCTTCTTCAAATCAAACAAGTCTATAAGATGCTCTGTGCTTCATTTTAATTTTTAAAAGATCAAAAGCTTTGTAAGTCACCCTGTAACTACAGCGCCTTTGAAACCGACTAAAGAACATTTATACGGGCGTTGCCAGCCACAGATCAAACTGAACGGTGTTCAGCCCTGTAAGCACAAGTGTATAGAAAAGTATAGAATTTTTTTTCAACAACATTTTATATTTTTTAAGACTCTAAATTGTGATATTTTTCTTGCAAAGCTGTAGCTTTTAAGTATTACAACAATACAGGAGCATAATAAAGATTCTAACATATGTCTGAGTACTACTGTAACAAAAGAAGTCATAACCATGGCCTTAAACACCTATCTCCATATATCTACAGCTCCATCTCATGTGGTTTGACATTAAAGAGACAATAGTAACTTATTTACCTGTCATGTGATTTTCACATTGCAAAAAGGTTACATGCCCCCGACCAATAAAGCTTTTCACACTCTGCACTGCTAATAGTGTGGTAAACTTAACGGCCTGAATTTCCATTGCATTATAAAAAGAATTCCTTATTATAAAAGAATGATTTAATGCCTAATATTCTTGAAGTATACACGTCCACCCCAAGCAAGGTGCTCGTTGACCTTTTCTCAGATGAAGGCCCCAAAGGTTGACCAATCTGTACAATGAAGGTTACAATTTTATACCCTCATATTATTTTATAAGTTCTTGACTGCAGGAACATGACCAAGACAAATGAAAATCTCCTACTTTGTTCCTATGTGTTATTTTTTTTTTTTCCTTTTCTTTTCCAAGTTCAGCCTTAAATAAAATATTGCCTTGGAAACTTGACCCTCTTCAATTAAAGCCTTCAGCCTCTCTCCGGAGGACATATTTTATGTAGGGTTATAAATCAAGCCTCTAAGATGTACACCTCGAGACATTAAACTTGCGATGATCTTGTTGTGTACCTAGAGACTGCAACGCAAAAACCCCTTACCTTTCCATTTTTCTCTTTCATCAGATTCTACTGCACAGTGCACATCCTCATGCGGGGAGCCGACAGCCGCAGCCATTCTTTTACAAAGGAATAATTTTAGTGTTGCATTAATTTCAGCTTAGCAAAATGACTCTGTCCAGCTTAAACTGCTCGAAGCTTAATAGGAATCTACAGAGAATACATGAAGAAACAGATCCGGAAACATCAGCTAAGACTGTTCTCTTCTGAGCTTCAGTATCTCATAATTAATACACTCCTGCCTAATAACACCATTTGTTAATATGCCCAGAGGAAATTTTCAGTGTCAGGATGATCTTCATCACATCATGGCTGTTTTTTTTTTTTTAATGCAAGGTCAAGCAGCTGTAATCTGTAGCATGGGATGTGCATACAAAACTGCAGGGTTGCAGTAATCAAGTTTGTTGCTCAATTGGAATTTTTTTTATTTGGGAGATATGCCCTGTACGTGAAAGAGGCCTGCTTAGTGAGCACAGACTAAGTCTATTTTCACATCGAGGCGCTTTACAGGCATTTTAGTGCCAAAAATAGCGACTGTAATGCACCTCTCCTGTCACTCCAATGTGAAAGCCCGAGTGCTTTCACACTGGAGTGGTGCGCTTACAGGACGTTAAAAAAAGACCTGCAAGTAGCATCTTAGGGGAAGCATTAGGAACAGTGTACACACCACTCCTAAAGCGCCCCTGACCATTGAAATCAGTGGGCAGCGCCACTGAAGCACCTGCAAAGTGATTTCGCAGCGGCGCTAAGCGGGTGCTATTAACTTCTTCATCTGCCTCTAATGGGGGTTAAAATCGCCCCTCTAGCGGTTGCTCCGCTAAAACCGCTGATGCCCCCATCGCCGTGTGAAAGTTCCCTAAAGATTTTCTGTTATGGCCTTTTGTGGTGCTGTACATGTAGCACCCTCTATCTAGGTAGGTGCTAGAGGTGAGATTTTCGGTGAGTGCAGGTAAATTTAGACAGGCTTAGCTGAAAGCTAGGCCTGTTTGTTTTGATCTGTGTGGGCTGGGAGTAGCTAAGGGTAGGCTGGTGACTAACAGACAGCATCACTCCATGGTTACCTCCCTCTTGCTTCTAGAGGATTCTAGAAAAAGAGGAGGGTAAGTTGGGAGGAGCAGTCTGGGGTGTTTCAGGGAGCCCTGACCAATCCCCAACTAGGATTGGCAGGGAGCAGGCCTCCTTAAATACCCAGGGTCAGCCTAGTTGGGGAGGAGCTGTTGGTGGAAGAACTGAGGATGGAGTGCTAGGCTGTCGGGGCCTTTTTAGGATGCTCCCCATTCTGGGGGGGTGACCTTGGGCCTGGGACTTGGGTGCAGGACAGATGATTCAAGAACGCATGAAGGATCTAAACAGGAGGCACAGAGAGGACAGCAGGAGCTAGTGCTGCCGGGCAAGTGTTCAGGAGGGAATCACCGATTTGCAGCCAGGAGGGCTGGTGAGTGACATGGGCAGTTGGGAGGACTGGAGAGGCATGCCAGAGAGGAATGAGAGAAATAGTCAGTGCTGGGTGTGGAGCCAGTGAGGATTGCAATGTCGAAGACAGTGGAGTCGGGCAGCCGCAGTCAGGAGGGCTGGCAGATCCTGAAGAGGGATTACTGGGAGCAGTAGTCCACCATAAGACAGCTAGCACTAAACTAGACTTTGTATTTTTGCTACACTAAAAGGGACCCGCAGTCCCTGCCTACAAATGGCAATTTCTAGGGCCCGACTGAGTCAGTGTTGGGCCTAACCATGTGCTAGCTGTGCCTGGAAGTGAAGTGTTGTGCAGGAGAGAGAGAGAGAGTAACAGTCTACAAACAAGTGTTGTGCTGGAGGAGACTGGAGCAGTAAAGTGTATATAATTGTCCCAACTGATTGAGATACAATCAACCAATTTTTCGTTCTACTGGACATCCCATATATTCCCATCCCTATCCAAGTTCAAATGCCTGAATAAAAATACAAAAACAAGCACATGGACTGTTCATTGTCTCCAAGGTGATTGGGAAGTGAATACCGGGCTGGGCAGGGTGACAGGTGGACCACAACTTTCAGCAGCCCCTACCGGAGTACCTCTACACACACATCTAAATTTGTCATTATGCAGGTATACTCTAACTCAGGGGTAGGCAACCTTAAGGCCCCTTTCAACACGGGATATGTCACAGGTCTGTCAGTTATTCACACCTGATCAGATGCTCCATTCACCCCTATGGGGCAGCGGATGTCAGCGTTGACATATCCGCTGACACCTGCTGCTATTCGACCCGATCCTGTCCAAGAAATCCAGATGGATAGTGAACCTATTTTCCATCCGCCTGACGGATTGGATGAAAATGAACAGGCAGTCCATTTTTATCTGATCTCCCAATAGAAAAGAGCAGGGCTCTGACAGATCCCTCTCTGCACAGTGAGCGGAGATGGACCAGTCATCTGCCAGCTAAGTGGGGAGCAGCCGATCGATACCCCACTGAGCAAAGCAGAGTCCATCTTCCCAAAGTACCTGCATTGCAGTGTTGCACTATGCATGGTAAAGTGCCTTGTTATGCAACTGCTAAAAACAGCACATTCAGCTATTTCAGTGCATCTTTGTGTTAGGCAGCCCAACAAAATGAATGTTCTGCTTTAATGCAATGCATATTAGCACACAATGAAAATTGTGTGCATTATCCCATCGCACAGATGTAAATGGGCCCTAAAAATGTATCGAAAGTAATAACACACACTGGTGCGGCTGTACATGGTAGCCAACCAGCTTGTTCAATTAAGCTTTAACCAAAAAACCTGGAAGCTAATTGGTTCCTATGCAGAGCTGCACCAGATTTTGCATTCTCCAGTTTTAGTAAATCAACCCCTATATCAGCTTAAAGTGATTGTAAATACATACGTTTCTAACCAGTTCCCGTCCGCGCTATAGCCAAATGACCGCCACAGCACAGATCTACATTGCCAGGAGGTTGTCAATAGACATCCTCCCTTTTCCTTGCTCCCCATGCCCCCCGTGAGCATGTATCGGGGAAAATCTGTGATAGCCACGTCCTTTGGACACAGCCAATCACAGATTGTGGTAAATGGCCAATCACATCGGCCATTTACCACACAATCAAAGTGGCCAGTGAGAGATGATCTCAAATGTAAACATATGAGATCATCTCTCATTAACAGCCCTCCCTCATCACACAGAGACCGTGTGTGAGGAGAGAGAGGATCTGTGGTGAATGTGAGTGATTCTTCTATTACACCAGCCTATACAGTACCAACACCAGGCGCAAACATTGTCACTGTGCCCATTAGGGTCAGTGTCACAGTGCCCATCTGTGCCATCAGCCATACGCTACCTCATCAGTGCATATCTGTGCCAATCCATGATTATCTGTGCGCCTCATCAGTGCACATCTGTGCAATCAATCAGTGCACATCTGTGCCGCCTGATCAGTGCCCATCTGTGCCACCTGATCAGTGCTTATTTGTGCCACCTCATCAGTGCCCGTCTGTGCCAACTCATCAGTGCCCATCTGTGCCACCTCATCAGTGCACATCTGTGCAATCAATCAGTGCACATTTGTGCCACCTCACCAGTGCCCATCTGTGCCGCATCATCGGAGCCCATCTGTGTCACCTCATCAGTGCCCATCTGTGCCACCTCATCAGTGCATATCTATGCCATTAATCAGTGCCCATCTGTTCCACCTCATCAGTGCACAACTGTGTGATCAATCAGTGCCTATCTGTCCAGCCTTATCAGTGCACATCTGTGCGATCAATCAGAGCCCACCACCTCATCAGTGCCCATCTGTGCAATCAATGAGTGCACATCTGTGCCACCTCATCAGCGCACACCTGTGAAACCCCATCAGTGCCCATATGTGCCATCTCATCAGAGCCCATCTGTGCCACCTCACCAGTGCATATTTGTGCCATTAATCAGTGCCCATCTGTGCCACTTCATCAGTTCACAACAGTGCGATCAATCAGTGCCCATCTGTGCCACCTTATCGGTGCACATCTGTGCGATCAATCAGTGCCCATCTAAGCCGCCTTATCAGTGCACATCTGTGCCATCAATCTGTGCTCATCAGTGCCCATCAGTGCAGGCATAGCGCACATCTGTGCCACCTCGTCAGTGTAGGCTTATTAGCCCACATGTGTGCAGGCTCATCAGTGTCACCATAACAGTGCCCATCAATGCAGGCTTAGCACACACCTGTGCAGTCTCATCACCACCAGCAACAATGTCCAAAAGATGTTTTTCCACCGAGGCGTACCAAATGCTTAGTATGGCCAACGAGAGCAATGGGGGGGGCTCTCTTCCTCAGATTCCCTTTCAAATTCAGATTCTGATGTAAATTATAAGCCAGTCCTAAGTAGTGGAACACTGACAGACTCAGAGGTGGAAGATATTCTGCCCACCAAACAAGGGCGTTCTGGTGAGGAGGCAGTGGCATTCACCAGTACCACAGTGCCATCCACCAGCACTGCAGTATCTCAGCAAGAAAGGCCAAGTACCAGTGGGGTGTCACCTCAGCCCCAAAGGGTTAGGACCCATGCCAGCCTTCCCTATGCCCTTCAGAACCCCTTGTGGCTTCTTCCCAACTCAGGAGAAGTTAACATTCCCCCTTTCACTGCCCAGCCAGGAGTCCCGGTGGACATGGAGAATTTTTCCCCAATCAATTTCTTTGATTTAATTTTTATGGAGAACATGCTAGCATCAATTGTGGCCCAGTGCAACCTGTATGCACAACAATATATTTTGAATAATCCAACATCCTATTATGCCCGTCCCTATGAGTGGAGAGACCTAACAGTGGAGGAGTTGAACTTTTTTTGGGCCTCACATTCAGTATGTTACTCTTACAGGTCAACCCACCCCATCCACCACATCTCCGCAGTAATGCACAGAGCCAGATATCTCATAAAGAGGTTCCTACATTTTAATGATAATACCCAGTGCCTCCCCAAAATGTCCCAAATTATGACAGGCTTTACAAAATCTGGCCACTACTAAATTATTTTTCCCAAAAATTCTCCCCAGTTGTTTACCCCGAATCAACACATATGTGTGGATGAATCCCTTGTCAAATTTAGCGGCAGGCTCGGAATCAAGCAATTTATCCCCAGAAAAGGGGCCTGCTATGGGGTGAAGGTATAGTACGAAGTGTACGAAGGGAAGGACACCCGGCTGAATCCCCCTAATTACCCAGACTACTTGAGATCAAGCGGAAAAGTTGTTTGGGACCTCATATACCCCCTACTGGAGAAGGGCTACCATTTGCATGTAGACAACTTCTACACGAGTCTGCCCCTGTTCCACAACCTTCATCAGAAGAACACACCAGCTTGTGGCACTGTAAGGCCGCGTACACACGGGCGGACTGTTCGCCCAACTTTGTCCGCTGAACAGTGTTTCAGCGGACAGTCCGCTCGTGTGTGGGCTTCAGCGGACAGTTTCAGCGGACAGTCTGACGAACAAAGTTTTTCGGAAATCCCGTAAAACTGTCCGCTGAAACTTGGTTTGAGCGGACAGTCCGCCCGTGTGTAGGCTTGTTCGTCAAACTAAGTTCCGCGCATGCTCAGAAAGGATTTACACGGCGAAGGTTGCATTGCAGTGTATTGGACGTCGTATTTCTCGTCCCGTCGTACGTGCCGTTCACGTCATCGCGCAAGTTTCAGCGGACTGTTCGTTCGTCGTGTGTGGTCAAGTCCGTCCATGCTCATTTTGAGCGGACTGTCCGCTCAAACTGTTTGACGAACAAAGTTGGGCGAACAGTCCGCCCGTGTGTACGCGGCCTAAGAAAGAACCGGAAGTGCTTTCCTCAAAGGCTCGTCAATATGAAGTTGAGAAAAGGAGAGACACAGAGTCTGTGAAACAAGGAAATTCTGCCAGTGAAGTGGAGGGACAGAAGGGATGTCTACATGCTGTCTTTGATCCACAATAATACCTTTGTGGAAATCCTCAGAAGGAATGGCCCCATCCTAAAGCCAACATGTGTTCATGAATACAATTTGTTCATGGGGGGAGTTGACTTCAATGACCAAATGCTCAAACCCTACCTTGCCACAAGAAGGAGATACCATTGGTATAAAAAAGTAGTAATTCATTTTTTTCATTTGGCCATATACAACTCCTATATAATCTACTGCAACTCCACCCAAAACCCCCTACTGTTCCTTGGCTACCAGCAGGGCATTTTCACTGCCCTTATATTTCCAAATGGCCCACCAGAAAACATCCGATCACATGTTCTTAGTTGACTCTCCAAGCGCCACTTTCCTGATAAAATCCTTCCCAAACCAACAGGCTAAAGACGTCAAAAAAATGTAAGGTGTGTAGGATTGGAGGAGTCAGAAGAGACGCATGTTATTATTGTCCCCATTGTGATTCCCAACTAGGCCTCTGCATAGGTGACTGTTTCCGCCGTTACCATACTTCAGTAAATTATAAGTGAAGTATGGTAAACTTAATCCTCAGTTCCTAACATTTATCTTTACACTCCTTATGCCACTGCCTGCTCTGTAAGCAACCCTGGCTTGTTATTTGACCATGATTCTGGCTGCTAATTCTGTAAATACCTCTGCCTGATCTGGAACTGACCCTGGACTGTTATTCAACCATGCTTCTGCCTACCGATTCTATACATACCTCTGCCTGATCTGGAACTGACCCTGGACTGTTTGACCATGTTTCTTTGCCTGCCCCTTGGACCAATCTTGGACCGATCCTGTACCCTGCTACTGGACGAGTGGGATTCAACACAGGGGTCTCACATATGTGAGGTGCTCCAGAATTGTTTTTCTGGATGAAGAAAACAATTATTTTGTTTGTTTTCTCATTCCTAGATTAGAGTCTAGAGATTCGGAAGCTTCAAAGATATTTGGTTAGGAGAAGCCTCTACCCCTGTCCCCATTGTGTTTTGAATGAGGCCCTACTTCTGCCTGCTGCCTGTAGGACTTACTGCCACCATACCTCTGCCTGTCGCACTGACACCACATGGACCGTGTTCCTGCCTACTACCAGGACCAATATTTTGGCACTGCTGACAATATCTCTGCCTGCACTGACCCTAGACTGTATATGGACAGTAACCCTGCCTGCTGCCTGGACAATTGTGTTCGCTGTTGCTGACTATGTCCCTGCCTGGATCAGTGCTATCATTCTGTGGACAACTGCGCTACTAAAACCACAGGTAATCTTTTGTTTTCCCTTTGCTCAGAATAATGTATTTTGGGGTGCAGTTCTTGGTATGTGCATGCTATGTGTCCCAAGAACACCTGACAGTGTTCCTTGCATGTTGGGCCTCTGTATGTGGCCAGACTGTGCAAAAGTCTCACACATTTGGTATGGCCATACTCAGAAGGATTAGCAGAATGTATTTTGGGGTGTCTTTTTTGCTATGTATATGATATGTGTTGGAAATATCTTATAAATTTACAACTTTGTGTAAAAAAAAATGCGTTTGTAATTTATGCTCCTAGAATGCCTGAAGGTGCTACTTTAATGTTGAGCCTCTGTATGTGGCCAGGCTGTGTAAAAGTCTCACACATGTGGTATTGCTATACTCAGGAGGAGTAGCAGAATATATTTTGGGGTGTCATTTTTGCTATGTAAATGCTATTTGCTGGAAATATCTTATAAACTGACAACTTTGTGTAAAAAAAAAAATTTTTTTCCACATTTCCAAAAACTTCTTGAAAAAAAGAACCGTTCAAAAGACTCATTATGCCTCATAGATTATACATTGGGGTGTTAGCTTTCCAAAATTGGGTCATTTTGTGGGAATTTCCATTGTCCTGGTGCTCCAGGGCCCTCAAAAGTGTATTAGGTAGTCAACAAGTTAGATTTGTAATTTATGCTCCAAGAAGACCTGGTGGCGCTCCCTGCATATTGGGCCTCTGTATGTGACTAGGTTGTGAAAAAGTCCCATGCATGTGGTATCGCCATACTCAGAAGGAGTAGCAGAATGTATTTTGAGGTGTCATTTGTGGTATGCACATACCATGTGAGAGAAATAACCTATTACAATGACAATTTTGTGAAAAAAAAATCTTATTTTCGCAAAGAATTTTGGGAAAAAATATGACAACTTCAAAAAACTCACCATGCCTCTTACAAAATACCTTGGAATATCTACTTTTCAAAAAGTGTGCATTTGTACTTTTCTGGCTTGTTAGGGTCTCAAGAAATGAGATAGGCCACAAGTACATCAGATGTGATACATTTTTTATGATTTGCACCATAGCTTGTAGACTCTCTTCGCACAGACCAAATGATATCCACTAATTTAGGTTATTTTTACCAAAGATATGCAGCAGTATGATTTGTGGCCAAAAGAAGAAAAATTACTCATTTTCAAACTTTTATCACACAAACAAAGAAAATTATTATTTTTTTTTTTAGATTTTCGGTCTTTTTTCATTTATAGCGCAAAAAATAAAAAGACACAGAGGTGATCAAATACCACCAAATCAAAGCTCTATTTGTATGAAAAAAAGAACAAAAAATAATTTGGGTACAGTGTTGCATGACTGAGTAATTGTCATTGAAAGTGTGAGAACGCTGAAAGCTGAAAATTGGTCTGGACAGGAGGGGGGTTTAAGCGCCCAGTAAGCAAGTGGTTAAATAACAAAGATGTCACTTACCTGCTCTTTGCAATGGTTTTGCACACCACCAACCTCCTTTTCTGGGGTCCCCCCATGGCACTCCTGGCTCCTCCCCCTCCACCTTGAGTGTTTGAGCCAATGAGGAGGGAGAGAGCCAAGACAGCCACTTCTGTTGTGAACATCAATGGATCAAGATTGGGCTCAGGTAAGTATAAATGGAGCACTGAACAGAGTTGTTTTTTTTACCCTAATGCAGAGAATGCATTAAAGCGGAGGTCCACCCTAAAATGGACCTCCGCTCATCGGAATCCCCCCCCCCTCTGGTGCCACAATCGGCACCTTTCAGGGGGGAGGGGGGTGCAGTTACCTGGATAATCCAGGTAACTGCACCAACTTCCGGGCTAGCTCTCTGCGGAACGGGGCGTACGTTACGCCCCCGTTCCCCAAGCGCCCGCCCCCTTCAGCAAGTGCCCCGCTGCCTGCTGGGAAACACACAGCTCCCAGAGGCAGCGGGGACCGTCCGGATTGCGCCGCGCGGCTCGCGCATGCGCAGTAGGGAACCGGGAAATGAAGCCGAAAGGCTCCATTTCCTGATTCCCATACCCAAGATGGCGGCGGGACCCGGCAGCCGAGCGAGCGATCGGCTTCGGGTGCCGACATCGCGGGCGCGCTGGACAGGTAAGTGTCACTATTTAAAAGTCAGCAGCTGCAGTATTTGTAGCTGCTGGCTTTTAAAAAAAAAAAAAAAAACGCGGAGTCCCGGTGGACTCCCGCTTTAAGGACAAAATCTTTCAGCCTTTACAACCACTTTAACCACTTGGGATCCGCGCTATTGCCAAATGACGGCATTAGCGCGGACCTACATTTCCGGGACTACGTCTATTGACGTCGTCCCGTGTACGAGCGGCCTGCGCACCCCCTGAGGGGCGCGCGCGGCGCGCTCTGTGATCGGCGAGTCCATGAGACTCGCCTGATCATCGATCCGTGCAAGGGGTCGATCCCGACCCCTTATCACGTGATCAGCTGTCAGCCAATGACAGCTGATCATGTGATAGAACGGAGCCGGTAATCGGCTATTATTCCTCCTCGCGCTGACAGCGCGAGGAGAAAAAAAAAAGCCGAACACCGGCGGCCGTGATCGGGACATCAGTCCCGATCACGGCCAGCAATACAAGCAACCACCTGCCACCTGCCAGTGCCCACCTGCCTCCCGCAGTGCCATCCTGAATAAAAGTAAGTGCCCCCCGTCAGTGCCCCCCGTCAGTGCCCATAGTGCCCACAGTGCCACTCACAGTGCCACCCACAGTGCCCACAATCTGCCTCAAAGGTGCTGCACCCCAGTGCCGCCCATCAGTGCCGCCCATCAGTGCCCAGCAGTGCCACCTATCAGAGCCACCTATCAGTGCCACCTATCAGTGCCCATCAGTCCCATCTATCTGTGGTACCTATCAGTGCCCATCCGTGCCACCCATCCGTGCCACTTATCCGTGCCACCCATCCGTGCCATCTTATCTGTGCCCATCTTTGCCCATCAGTGCCGCCTTATCTGTGCCCATCGGTGCCGCCTTATCTGTGCCTATTAGTGCCGCCTTAACTATGCCTATCAGTGCCCCCCAGTGCAGCCTATCAGTGCCCACCAATGCAGCCCATCAGTGCCCACCAATGCAGCCTATCAGTGCTGCCTAATCAGCGCACTTCAATGAAGGAGAAAAATGACCCGTTTGCAAAATTTTATAACAAACTATTAAAACATGATTTTTTTTTTTGCATCTTTTTTTGTTTGTTTAGCAAAAAATAAAACTCTGAGCTGTAACTAAATACCACCAAAAGAAAGCTCTATTTGTGGGAAAAAAATTATAAAAATTTCATTTGGGTACAGCGTTGTATGCCCGCGCAATTGTCATTCAAAGTGCATCAGCGCTGAAAGCTGAAAATTGGTCTGGGACTGAGGGGGGTTTAAGTGCTCAGTAAGCAAGTGGTTAAATTAAAGAGTAATGCCAGACACCAAGTAAAATAAATCAATGAAACACCAACACTATCTAAAATATTTTGTAACTTTGGTTAGCTCAGAGGTTTACTCATTTTCTCTTAGTGAGGCTTTAAATTGCCTGATGCAATAATGATCAGGAGAAAATTGGACAATGTAGAACTCCCTAGGGTGTGATGACAATCGATATTGATGGATGGAAGGACTGGGTTTCAAACACAGATTACCTACTTTAGCAGGTGAGACTGGGAATTCTTGGCCTCCATATTTACAAAGCTCAAAAACTAAAGTACTATATAAAAGCAATATAAAGAATTAAAGAAAAGTTTTCTTGTTTTATGCCAAATTAATCATGATACTAACACATAGGCTATCTTTTTCCATGTACATTTCATGGTGACGATATTTTGTCTGAATCTGCTTATCTTAGAAGTGATCATGGGGTGGCAACCAAAATACATCTAAGCAATTTTCTTGGGAACTCATAAAGTGTCACAACACCCCTAAATATGGTGAACATACGCTGTACTATCTCCTAGGCAAGCCTCTTGAACATATGTGTAGTAAAGAGGAAACAGAGGTAAGAGCGTGTTTGATACCTTGAGAAAGGATGTTCATTATATGGCGTAAGGGAAGAATTTCTAAGCCTGGATGCTACTGACCTACAAATGACATTGGTTAAACAGCAATCAAAACTGCAGGGCACCTCGCTAGACAGGTTGAAGGTACCTGCGAACTGCCTCATAACTATGTAATACCGATGGACGATCATGCTTCATACACATTAAGATGTAAACTATATTTTGTGACAGTCTCAGGTAAGTAGTGTAGCACCCTGATGTTTAGCCAGGGCTGCTAGTAAATTTACCTGCCAGGTATAGTTGCCTTGGCCAATTGATAGGGAATCAATTGATTCCACCCTAATTCTGGAAATGCGGCACTTCTCTGTTCTGTCACTAGATGGCCGGGTATCTGGTGACATTAGATAAGACAAGGGCATTGCAAGGACAGATTAGGAATAGATGGGGTATCTCAGCCAATCAGAAGGGATCTTCTTTGGTCCCTTGGCCTGCTGGGAGAGCTTATTTGGGTGAGGTCAGGTGATCGGGGTTCTGTGCCACCTGGATAGCTGTCTGGGTGGACGTGTCCTGTGCTGCCACCGGCTGCTGGGCCAGAGCCTAAAGCCTATCCCAGCGACATCTGGCTGCTAGGTTGTTTGAGGGCCTATCCAGAAGCAAGAGAGCAGCGTAGGGTTGGGTTTGCGGCTTGCAGTCCAATCAGAAGTGACGGTTCTGCCGGCCGGAGAACCTGTCATGGTCAGGGGTAGAGGGGAAGCTGTCGCTACTAAGGGACCATCCACCTTGTTACCAGGGACCACTGTGCGTAGATGAAGCAAGTACCAGAGAAGTATTCTCACCAACTGGGGCCGGTGAAGAATTGGGAAACTTCAGCAGGAGTCAAGCCAGGGACCCAGCCAGCAGAGGTAACGCTTGTAGAGCACCCTTGTGTGTCAAGCCAGGGACTAAGTAGGCTAGTGGGGTGATGCTTGAGAAGTATCTTGGATGCCAAGCTAGAGACCCGGCAGGGAAGCAGGGGTGACACTTGAGTAAGATACTGGGAGAGAAGATGGGAAGAGCTCAGGCGATCCAGTGGCAGTGGATCAGCAAGTCTAGTGAGAGAGACTGGGAGCTCAGTTGAGTGAAGATCTACAATAGGAGATTGTGGAAGAAGTAAAGAGTCCATTGTAACCTGTAACCTCTTACAGTTTCTGTAACCTAGAAACTGTTCAAGATCGTTGCCATAGGAGACAGTGTAGCTACACATGCAGATGTGGTGCCCGGCTGGGTGCCTTTCCCTGCATGGCTGTCTACCTATAGAAGTCTTGGAGTCTGCCAATTAACATTGCAACTACTAAAGGGTGTCCTGGACCTAAACTCTCTCTCCCACAGTTCTGTTTAAAAGACAATAAATCTCTTTGCATTCACGATGTGTCTGGTGCCCATGAATCTAGATCTACCTTGCATTACACCCACCATGCCTTGTAACCCACTCTACATAGAAGGATGTCAACTATCTCTAACTCTGGAGGTTCTTATTAGACCAAAGGGGCCCGGGACCTTGCTACAGTGGTGAAGACTTTTAGTTGCCCATTACCACAAAATCATCTGAAAAGATTTAATATATTTAATATTTAAAGAATGTCCTTATCTTACTGCCATGGCCTTCCAGTTCATAGATTTGGGGTTCAACTCTACCGAGGTGACTGCCCATAAAGAGTTTTTATGCTTTTCCCATTTTTATATATATTTCTTATCACAACCCAGGCCTTATGCATAGATTGACTGTCTGATAATATGTAGTATTGATATATATATTTCCTTTATGCATTCATGTTCAGGACTACAGCTTTAAAATTCTACATTTTTGCATCTTCTCAGTCGAGTAAACATGAAATATTGTATATTATTAATATTTCATATTTAGTACATTTAGCCAGAAGGTGGAGCTCTGCTTGTTGACTGAATGATTTCTGCAGTTTTTGCTTCTACTTTGCACAGATATTGCAGTTTTTTCCCTGCCGAACAACTTTCTTTAGAGCCCACAAAGTTGTAGGAGTTTACACAGGGCCGCATATTTGTGGCTGCTCGGCGTGAAGGCCCACAAGCCAAGAGGCCACATATGTGCATTCAGCCAGCGTGCAGAGGTTAATGAGGGTGTTAGCACATGTTTTTGTGGACTTAAGCACATTGTACTAAGGAGACTCATTCAATTAGAATGAGCCCCTAACACGAGTGTTGCATGCACATGTAAATTTACACATAAAGGTGCATTTAGCAGTGTGAACCCAGCCTTAAAGTTTCCCCTTGAAGCAAAACTGTGCTTTAATCTAAATGGTCACCGCTGATCTTTTTCTGAAAATCCAGTTGCCTGGCTGTCCGATTGATTCTTTGACTTTAATACTTGGAGTCATTGACCAGGAACAATTGTGCATTGGGTGAAGTTATTAACCACTTGCTGACCGCAATACGTATATACGCAGTTTGCAAGTGGTTTACGGGATTATGGGTGAAGATATCAGCCACAACTCTGCTATCGTTTTTTTGCAACCGGCAACTGGCTTTCTCATTAAACCATTCGGAGTGGCTCATGAGTTGCTGGAATGCTTTCTGAAGTGGTGGGAGGGATGTCCCACCAGGGTGTCTCAGGCTTACTGTTTCCACAGGTTCTCCTGAAAAACAATCCGATGGTGCAGCCAACTGCTCCCATAGGTGATCAAAGCATAGATAGGGGATCAAAGCGTAGATGCGCTTTGATCGCTCTATGGCCTTGGTGGACTTCCGTTCCATGCTGGATGTCCCACTGGTGTCTCCTGGGCTTACTGTTTCCTCAGGTTCGCCTGAAAAGCAATCCGATGGTGCAGCCAACTGCTCCCATAGGTGATCAAAGCATAGATAGGCGATCAAAGCGTAGATGCACTTTGATTGCTCTATGACTTCTGGTCCAGGCTGGAAGTAAATAATTTTTTTCTTAACGCAAAAGATCAAAAAAAATTATTATTATTTTTTTTTGATCTTTTGCTTTTAAAAGGTAAAGGAGAGATTTGGGGTCTTTTTGACGCTAGATATCTCCATAAAGATGACCTGTCATCCTTATTTCTATTATAAGGGATGATTTGTTTTTTTGTAATAGGAATAAAAGTGATCAAAAAATAAATAAAAATAAATGGTAATTAAAGAGACAGTGTAAAAAAAAAGTTAACTAAATAAGAAAAAAATAAAATAAAGAGCCCCCATCCCAGGAGTGAACCCCCATCCCAGGAGTGAACACATATGTAAGTTGCGCATGCATATGTAAACGGTATTCGCACCACACATGAGGTACCACCGTAAACATTAGAGCAAGAGCAATCATTTTAGTGCTAGACCCCCTCTGTAACTCTAAACAGGTAACCTGTAAAGGCGTTTAAAGCTTCGCCTATGGAGGTTTTTAAGTATATCATCTTTCACATTATACAAAACATTTGGGGTAAATATTATGTTTTATTTTTATTTTTTATTTATTAATCACTTCACGTAAATTAACGTACCTGTACGTCGGTATTTTGACGTTAAATACCGGGATTATGGCAGCAGCTAGCTGCCATAACCCTGGTATTTTCAGGAACGGTGTGCGGTTCTCTTTATGATAAAAGTGGTCTCTGCGGCAGGTTTGCTGCAAGATCACTTTTATCGGGGTGGGAGAAGGCCTCCCCTCTCCCGCTGTGCTCCGATCGTCTCTGCCACTTACTGGACCCCGTCGGTAGTGATCGGTAGAGCGAGAGCAATCATTCTAGATAATTCTAAAACTGGTAACCTGTAGAAATGTTTAAACCTCGCCAATGGAGATTCCACGAGTGGGTGCAATTTTGAAGCATGTTGGGTATCAATTTACTCGGCCTAACATTATCTTGCACAATATAGAAAGAAGTTGAGCTAACTTTAATGATTTCTTATTTTTCAACTCAAAGAAGTGTATTTTTTCCAAAAAATTGCACTTGTAAGACCACTGCGCTAATACGGTGTCACATAAAGTATTGCAATGACCGCCATTTTATTCTCTAGGGTGTCTGAAAAAAAATATATAATGTTTGCGGGTTCTAAGTAATTTTCTAGCAAGAAAATTTTTTTTTTTTAACTTGTAAACAACAAGTCGCAAAAAGAGGCTCGGTCCTTAACCACTTTCAGACTGGACCATTTTTCTGGCTTTAGACCAGACCACTTTTTGCAATTCGGCACTGCGCTGATTTAGCTGACAATTGTGCGGTCATGCGACGTGGCTCCCAAACAAAATTGACGTCCTTTTTTTTCCCACAAATAGAGCTTTCTTTTGGTGGTATTTGATCACCCCTGCGGTTTTTATTTTTTGCGCCATAAACAAAAAAAGAGTGACAATTTTGAAAAAAACACATTATTTTTTACTTTTTGCTATAATAAATATCCCCCAAAAATATATAAAAAAAACATTTTTTTCTTCAGTTTAGGCTGATACGTATTCTTCTACATATTTTTGGTAAAAAAATCGCAATAAGCAATTATTGATTGGTTTGCGCAAAATGTATAGTGTTTACAAAATAGGGGATAGTTTTATGTCATTTTTATTAATATTTTTTTTTACTAGTAATGGCAGCTATTAGCGATTTTTATTGTGACTGCGACATTATGGCGGACACATCGGACATTTTTGACACATTTTTGGGACCATTGTCATTTATACAGCAATCAGTGATATACAAATGCACTGATTTCTGTGTAAATGACACTGGCAGTGAAGGGGTTAACCAGTGGGGTGGCAGTGTAGGGGTTAAGTGTGTCCTAGGGGCATGTTACTAACTGTGGGGGTGTGGCTGTGTGTTAGTGAACGCTGATCTATGATCCAATCACAGGGAGCAGAGATCAATGTCACTTGTTGCTAGGCAGAACGGGGAGATGCTGTTTACTTCCGCATCTCCACGTTCAGCCGTCCCGTGAGACGATCTCGGGTATGCCCGCGGCGATCGAGTCCGCGGGACCCGCGACTGGACTCACGGGGTCACTGGCAGTGCGCATGCGATGGCACGGCGGCAATTTCAAATGGACATACCTGTACGCCAATTTGCCTACCCGTGCCATTCTGCCGATGTACAACATCGTTGTGTCGGTCGGGAAGTGGTTAAGTGGTTAAAGTTTATTTTTTCCCCAAAAAAATAATTTGTAAAACTGCTGCGCAAATACCGTGTGACAAAAAATTGCAAGGATCGCTATTTTGTTCCTTGGGGTCTCTGCTAAAAAAAAAAGTATAATGTTTGGTGGTTATAAGTAATTTTCTAGCAAAAAATACTGATTTATACTTGTAAACAAAAAGTGCCAGAAACAGTATATGAGCACTTCGTATTGTGTAATTTATACATTATCCAAATATCTATGATATTATTTTTCTACCTTTCATGAAAAACTTAATAAAAACATTGAAACAGAAAAAGTGCCAGAAAAAAAGCTGGTCGGCCAGTGGTTGGCAGCAAAGGGCTAGAAAGTGAGTCAGTCAACTAACATTTTCCGAATACAAGATCAGCGATTAGTCTACACATTTCTTCTTTAGGACCAATGAGTGCATTACTGTGTGTATCTCAGCTTGCTGGAGATATTAAATTGCAAGTCCCTCTGTAGCAATGTGTCATCTAAATTGTTATTTGATCCCTGTAAAGCACTGGAAATATGCCGGCATTCTATATATATGGAAAATAAATGCATATTTTTTAAATTGCATATTATTATTATTATTTTTTTTTTTACAGTAATGTAGCTAAAATATTTGCAATATATTGGAAAGAATTCTCCACACAGTCATTGAAGCCATGAATATAGAATAAATAAATACAAAGCACAGTCACGGTGTCTCTTATGGTTGTCATATCTACTAAACAAATTCTCTAAATAACTGTATTGCAGCTTATAGTGAAATGCAGTAAGAAACATACATCTGCATTATTCATTTCCATAAACATCTTTCAGTTACAATGATCAAGACAGTGAACAGCAGTGACGCTCCCCCTGTCTGATTTATGTGGGTACTTATGCCGCCGCAGCGTGCTTTGGCAATGCTGGCGCCTTCATGTCATGCACAAGCCGAGCACCGAGGCACCGTCCTCCATAAACGGAGGGTCTACAGAGGTGGAACTGTGGCAGTTTTTCATTTTCTAAAGTCCACTCACCCTGTTCCAGGAATCTTAATGCCTCATTGACTCATAATACAGTACATGAGATTTCATTTTTCTACACACAGTGATAGATTATGAAGACAATGCATTTTGTCACACAAGAAAAAAAAAAAAAGTTTGCCTGGCAAAATAAATAAATAAATAAATAAATCTGGCTGTTTGACATTTACTGAATTACAGCCATCTGTAAAGAGCATGGAATATGCCAAGACAATATTTTTTTTTTCGTTTTTTTCTAAATTGCTGCTCCAGGTTTAGGAAAGAAAAGGTTTGCAAAGAGACTTGTATTCTCCTTTCAGTTCATTTCATTGTAAATAGGGACTGTGTGTATTTTATTCAGCTATTGCATGGCATTCTTATGCAGAAAAATAATTGCATTTAGTTATACTGTGCAGCCATATTCGGTTAATAAAAAATTGAACTCCAGCAACAGCTAAATACACATCCAAAATACATATATGACAACGGTTTTACCTGCCAGTGGATTTGTTAGTCCTATGTACTGGATACCCCTGCTACATCATTACAGTAGATTCCTAAATCAGACTGGACAATCAAGAGGTAACACATTGATGAGATCATCCCAATGTACTTTCTGCTTATCAACGCGCCTTTTAAGTACATGTGTACTGCTTTAAAGTGTGATTGGCTTATAATTAGGATCCTTGCACTTCTAATCTCAGTGCTGCTATAAAGGGGAATATATGAGACATATCAAAATTCACAACAATTGCATTTAAAATCCTTTAAAAGGGTTTGAATAACTATATATTCACATTACTTGGTGAGTTATTGGACAAGAAGTCAGCTGGAGGAATATCACATCCCATTATTCCTTTAGCAAAATGAGACCAAGGCTAGTGCCAGGGCAAAGTCACCATTTGCTCAGGGCAAATATGCCAAACTGTGCCACCCTCTCCCCTGGTTTATTGCATGCATTGTGTTATTTTTAAGACCAGAAAATATTTAAAACATTTTAAAATAAAATAGCTTTAATTAAAGCCTAAGTTTAGTCAAATAGAAAAAATAGCACAAGGGACATTACTTGCAGTCACAGTGCAATGACCTCACAAATGCGATTTTGGAAGAATGGTCAAACATTCCCATAGACACACGCCTAAACCTTGTGGACAGCCTTACCAGAAGAGTTGAAGCCTTTATAGGTTGGTCCAACTCAATATTGAATCCTACGGGCTAAGACTTGGATTCCATTAAAGTTCAAGTGCGTGTAAAGGTAGGTGTCCCAATACATTTTACAGTATAGTGTATACGTTTATATATATATATATATATATATATATATATATATATATAGATATCTATCTCTCTCTATATATATAATGTTATTTTGGCTTGTTTCTTCTTTCTGCATTCTGAATGGTGACCCAACACACCTTCGCATATAAATTATGCTCATAATCACCTTTCTGAACATAGCTTTGGTGTGTTTTTTTTATGCCTCTAAAACGCTGCTCTGTAAATACTAATTAAAATGACTGATGTTTAATAAAATATTCTGAATCTGTATGCACATGGCCACATAGGCTAATATAGAACTGCAAAACTCAGGTGCCTTTAAAAGCAGCATTTTTTTCTGCCTGTGTGGATGAGGTCTAAAAATGTTTAAATGATTTCAGAATATTTTATGTGAGAATTTCCACTGCACTCTATTGATCTACTCCCCCAGGTCTACTTCCCGGTCCGCAATGACCACCATCAGTCACATACGCACTGTGCTAAATGAGTCTATCACAAGGCAGTGTATATATTTCTCTTCTGTAGGACATATTCCTGCCTGGTGTTTGTCATTGGTCTGGATAATAATTTATCCAGAAAATCCACTTATTCCTAAACTAGCATTAAGTCAATTAGATTTTAATAATAAATGAAAGTGGACACTTCAGTTCCACTTAAAAAGAAAAACAACCCGAATCACATCTTTTTCTTTAGGGTAAAAAAAGACACAACAAGAAAACGGTCTGAAGGGACCACTTACAGATTCACAATCATTATTAAATTCAGAACATAACTTGGCTTATTTAGTCCATCAGTGCAAAGAGCAATAAGCCAATGTAACCAATTCAATTTCAGTAAAAGTTGCATTCCGATTATTTGCTATAAAGAACTGCATTTTCTTTATTAAATAAGTGTAAGGATCCTTTATACGCCTTCTAAAAATCAATTGCATTTCTATCATATTAGTAGAGGAAAAGAACATACAATGACAGATATCAGCTTTTGGCCTCTTACCACATTATTTACCACTGTGAACCTGGAGGGGACATTTTATTTCCATGTGACATAACACTGAAAACACTGTTTATAATAGAACAAGCCTGGTTTATAGAAAGTTAGAAACTGAGGGAAATTATGTTTCTGATGCCCCAAAGAGCTTAATCTCTGTAAAATATGAAATACGTTATCACAAATATGGTAAAATATATAAAATGTTGAATGTTTAGGAGTGATACAAATCAAGACAAGTAAATTGGCAGCATGGGAGAAAGGGTCCACACAGCCAATATAATGGTATAGAAGGTAAACTAATGTCAAATAAAAGACACCAGAACCAATTACACAACTTTAAAGAATTTTCCATGAAGAATGTGTAATGGCTCTATAATCAGTTAATACAATTTATTAAAAGAGAATTTTAGGTTTCTGGGGGGAAAAAAAACCCATTTGATGCTGCATTTGTTCCCAGCCACATCTAAGCCTAAGAACTGAGTGATCAAAGACCACTGATAACTTAGTTCTCAGTCTTCACTGAGCAGAGAGTCTGTGACTGTCATTCACCGGCTCTCTGCTCTGTCCCTCCAGCTCTCACTGGAGATCTGGGCTGTGGAGGGGGCAGGAGTGGCTGGCTTGGTTTACCAGTGGCTCGATGAGAGGCTGAACAATCTGCTGGTTCAGGCAAATGGGTGGATCCCGACTGTAAAATTGGGATCTTTCCCAACCTTGGAGCGGCTGAACAAACTGCACTCCTGCGACCTACAGTAGAAGTATAGCCAAAATAGCTTTGGCCATATTTCTCCCTTAACCATCTAGAATCACCACCAATGGCCATAAAAAGGCAACTTTCATTTTTCCACATTAAAACCACAATCTCTAAACATAGTCTGTCCACATAGTCTGTACAATATGATTTCTACTATTTGGGATAGGCTGCACCCTTGATTCTATGATAATAGATACTGTAAATACAAAGCATGCACTATAGAAGAGACAATTGCATAAGAGCAAGCGATGAAGCCTCCATAGAAACTCTAATATTACTTTACATGTCAACTCAGAAAATAAATTCCATATGAGGTATTACATAAATTGAATATTGAATTGAATATTTAAAGTATTATTAATACATTTGTTAAGGACATGCAGCTATGCTAATGAAAATTTACAGGATAATCCTTTGTCTGATGCTGCAAGTTACACAATGTTAGAAAATTGTCAAGTGCAGTTGTAAGCACCCTTGTATATAATCCAGGCTAAAAATGATTTGCTGAAAGTCATCTATTTGAAAGATCAAAAGGTAGTGGTATGTCACACACATTTTTATGAAAATGCGGACAAAATCACTACTCATTTGGCTCACCACAAAGAATGGAAACTCCACCCAATAGAGGATATTTACCTAAATTGAGAAATCCAAGTGTGATAGGTCATAGAGAGCAGCAAATGAAAATTCATTACGAGTCTAAAGTCTTTACTATTCAACTGGTTACAACAACCAGGGCAAAAGACAGTCAACGTGTTTTGGGGGCCACCTAATCTCCCTTAATCAGGGCTGGATAAAATGTCAGAATGTTAAACTATACCAAAAATACACCTAAGCAGACTGATTTGCAGGCAGATGATGTTACAACAACAATCAGTGCTGGTATTTCTACTTCCACTGTGACCACCAGCATTAACGCTACTACACTGAGGTTACCAACATATTTACATCTGAGGACCATACTATATGCAAACTTACATATAAGGAAACATAGTGTGTATACACCTGGAGATGCCCTTAATGCCCTTAATTCAGTAAAAACAGTAGTTTAACCCCATCTAGTATCATTAGGGGATGATGCCACCAGCAGGAGGATATGTGGATGTGCAGTGGCAACAATGATGGGAGTCAAAGGAAAGTCCCAGCTTGTTCGTGGCATAGCATTCTCTGGGATCTGGTTCTCTGTAGCCTACCACTAACAGGTTGCTCATTATGTTCTCTCAATTACTATATAATACATTTGTCAATAGAGCTGATAGGGCTATGTGCACTTAAACTAAAAATCCGCTCACATGTGGCCAGTCACTGTGTACTTTAGACAGGACTGTGATAAAAAGGTGGAAAAGGAAAATCCAAGGTCAGATAGTAAATTAGATTGAGGGTCTGATTTTTGCAACCTAAAAATAACCTCTTATTGTCTTTTCCATGTCTATTCTAACCTAATTTACTTCTAATCTGATCACGAGAGCAAATCTAATCAGTGCTACTCTGTTTATTCACTTATCACCATTAGGGGTTTTCAACCAGTTCAGACTTGTATTAAGCCAATACATTCTAGAATTACTGTTGTAGAATATAGTTTCCCTAGCCAACATGCTAATTTTCTATTTCTATTCGATATGAAAAGTAAAAAAAATTCTGAACACCTAATCAGGAAAATGTGAAAAGTCAAGGAAAGAAACATTGGCTGGTCTGATGAGTCTTGATTTCAGCTGCGACATTCAGATGGTAGGGTCAGAATTTGGCGTAATCAACATGAAAGCATGGATCCATCCTGCCTTGTATCAAGGGTTTAGGCTGGTGGTAGTGGTGTAATGGTGTGGAGGATATTTTCATGGCACACTTTGGGCTCTTTAGTACCAATTGAGCATCGTTTAAACACCACGGCTATCCTGAGGATTGTTGCTGACCATGTCCATCCCTTTATGACTACAGTGTACCCATTGTCTGTCTGATGGCTACTTCCAGCAGGATAATGCACCATGTCACAAAGCTCAAATCATCTCACCACTGGTTTCTTGAGCAGGACAATGAGATCACTGTACTCCAAAGTGCTCCACAGTCACCAGATCTCAATCCAATAGAGCACCTCTGGGATGTGGTAGAACAGAAGATTCACATCATGGGTGAGCTGCTGACAAATCTGCAGCAACTGTGTGAAGCTATCATGTCAATATGGACCAAAAACATCTAAGGAATATTTCCAACACCTTGTTAAATCTTTTCCATGAAGAGTGGGGGCAGTTCTGAAGGCAAAGGGGGTCTAAACCGGTGCTAGCAAGGTGTACCTAATAAAGTGCCCAGTGAGTGTATATACATTTTTTTTTTTGCCCCGACATATCATTTTTCTGCTACAATCTGTACTAACCATATATTAGCTTTTCACTG
Organism: Lithobates pipiens; assembly: GCF_037356315.1. Lineage (NCBI taxonomy): Eukaryota > Metazoa > Chordata > Amphibia > Anura > Ranidae > Lithobates > Lithobates pipiens. The sequence goes on along the minus strand of NW_027507685.1, from coordinate 49,816,973 downwards.
CATTGTGTTAAAAAAATGCTTTATGTTACTCACATCACTAGCTTTTAAGTGATAGGGTCAAATGGGGCTATATGGAAAGTGACAGCAAGCATTTCTGAGGCACTTGGTACTATACACATAGAATTTCCAACAACACACAATGTTTTTGAACTCAACAGCAATTCAATTAGGAGAAAGTGATTAGCATGGATCTGTACCCATTTCACACCTAGATATACAGTATCTCACAAAAGTGAGTACACTCCTCACATTTTTGTAAATATTTTATATCTTTTCATGCAAAAACACTGAAAAAATTACACTTTGCTACAATGTAAAGTAGTGAGTGTAGAGCTTGTATAACAGAGTAAATTTGTAGTCCCCTCAAAATAACTCAACACAGCCATTAATGTCTAAATCGCTGGCAACAAAAGTGAGTACAGCCCAGTGAAAATGTCCAAATTGGGCCCAAAGTGTCAATATTTTGTGTGACCACAATTATTTTCCAGCACTGCCTTAACCCTCTTGGGTATGGAGTTCACCAGATCTTCATAGGTTGCCACTGGAGTTCTCTTTCACTCCTCCATGGCGACATCACGAGGCTGGTGGATGTTAGAGACCTTTCTCTCCTCCACCTTCCATTTGAGGATGCCCCAGAAATGCTCAATAGGGTTTGGGTCTGGAGACATGCTTGGCCAGTCCATCACCTTTACCCTCAGCTTCTTTAGCAAGGCAGTGGTCATCTTGGAGGTGTGTTTGCGGTCGTTGGTATTTTGGAATACTGCCCTGCGGCTCAGTCTCCAAAGGGAAGGGATCATGCTCTGCTTCAGTATGTCACAGTATATGTTGGCATTCATGGTTCCCTCAATGAACTGTACCTCCCCAGTGTCTGCAGCACTCATGCAGCCCCAGACCATGACTCTCCCACCAAGATGCTTGACTGTAGGCAAGACACACTTGTCTTTGTTCTCCTCACCTGGTTGCCATCACACATGCTTGACACCATCTGAACCAAATAAGTTTATCTTAGTCTCATCAGACCACAAGACATGGTTCCAGTAATACATGTCCTTAGTCTGCTTGTCTTCCGCAATCTTCAGTTTGCCGGCTTTCTTGTGCATCATCTTTAGAAGAGGCTTCCTTCTGGAATGACAGACATGTAGACCAATTTGATGCAGTGTTCGGCGTATGGTCTGAGCACTGACAGGCTGACCCCTTCAACCTCTGCAGCAATGCTGGCAGCACTCATACATCTATTTCCCAATCTCTGGATATGAGGCTGTGCATGTGCACTCAACTTCTTTAGTCGACCATGGTGAGGCCTGTTCTGAGTGGAACCTGTCCTGTTAAACAGATGTATGGCCTTGGCCACCATGCTGCAGCTCATTTTCAGGGTCTGGGCAATCTTCTTAAAGCCTAGGCCATCTTTATGTAGAGCAACAATTCTTTTTTTCAGATTCTTAGAGAGTTCTTTGCCATGAGGTGCCATGTTGAACTTGCAGTGACCAGAATGAGAGCAATAACACCAAATTTAACACACCTGCTCCCCATTCACACCTGAGACCTTGTAACACTAATGATTCATATGACACCAGGGAGGGAAAATTACTAATTGGGTCCAATTTGGACATTTTCACTTAGGGGTGTACTCACTTTTGTTGCCAGCGGTTTAGACATTATTGGCTGTGTTTTGAGTTATTTTGAGGAAGCAGCACATTTACACTGTTATACAAGCTGTACACTCACTACTTTACATTGTAGCAAAGTGCCATGTCTTCAGTGTTTGACACATGAAAATATATATTAAAATATTTACAAAAATATGAGGGGTGTACTCACTTTTGTGAGATACTATATATTAGTCCACAACACATAGTAATTTTGAATATAGAGGGTTTTCTTCTAGGAAATTGTACCATGAAAATGCAAACAGACCGTTACTGCCTTATAGCTTTTAATGAGAAAGACAGTTCATGCACATAAGAACACTTTGGTATTGGAGTGGGCTGATAGCTCACTCATGCCAGGGGAACAGCACACTCCATTCTAAGTTATGAGCAATTAATGCAATGCCTTTGACATCTGAAGGCTACAGTTCAAGAGCATTTATGCGTCATTATACAAACAATGTACTTGAATCTCTATTGTTATGATTCCCTGTCATTCTGTTGTATCTACACAATACCATATTTCTGCAGGATCTATAGTGTTTACTGCAGCAATACTTTATAGCTGCAGGCCTATACCATTTGTGCATGTAACAATATATATATATATATATATATATATATATATATATATATATATATATATATATATGTGTATATAAATACACACACACACACACATATATATATATAAGGGAATTGCCAAACTAAGACCCACGGGCCAAACATAACCTGTGTCTGTCATTCTTCTGACCCAAATTACAGCAGGAAATTGTCTAAAGTCAGTCTGTCTATCTGTCTGTCTATCTAAGTAGACAGCAAAGGAAAATTGCTGCTCCAGGTGAGAAACTCCAGGGACAATGAATAGTGTGAGACTCCTCACATGGGTGAAAGCCACGACAGCTGATGTGTAAGTAGCTGTGTAGCTGGGCACTAGTCCACCTCTGTTCCGGCTATTGCAACTGTGGTGTGTGTCATTGTTTGTATAGAACATTCAATAAATGAACTTCAAGAACACCGGTGTGCAGCTAATTTCTTTATTTATTAATTTCTGTCTAGCTATCTATCTATCTACATATCAACACCAGTAGGTAAGGTTTTCATTATCCCCTACTACTACACGTTGTATGCATTCATTTTAATACTCAAACACAAGACCTGTTGGAGTCCAAAGTCTTTATTGTTCAAATGGTTACAACAAGTAGGGCGACAGACAGCCAAGGGGACCCCACAATCCCAACTTTATCAGGGCTCGGTGCAAATGCAGAATGTTACTCCTAAGAAACCTGATCTGCAGGCACAGGATCTTAGAAACAACAGTCAGTGCTGGTCATCACACTTTTTCTGTGGTACAACCTGACTACAAAGAGGTGACCTGTATATTTATATAAGAGCACCCGAGTATTCAGCAAATTATCTAAAGTCCAACTACCTATGTTAACCTTCAGTTACCACCAGAAGGTAAGGTTTTAAGTATCATCTATCACTACACACTGGGGTTGATTTACTAAAACCAAAGAGCGCAAAATCTGGTGCAGCTCTGTATAGAAACCAATCAGCTTCCAGGTATTTTTGTCAATGTTTAATTGAACAAGCTGAAGTTAGCAGCCAATTGGCTACCACGCACAGCTGTAGCAGATTTTGCCCTCTCTAGTTTTATCAAATCATCCCAATTGCATGCATTCATTTTAATACTCAACACAAGACCTGTTGAGGTCACTTGATGTCTACAGAGAAACACTGATCTACCACATACTGTGTCTACCTTTTAATACAGTGCCTGAATTTTTCATAAACTGTACCTAGCTGCTATCCATAAAAACCATTTCTGATTTTACAGTATCTCCCCATGTGTGTGTCTGAATATCACAGCAGTAGGTGTAGAGTTTTCATTACTAGGAGAAAATAGTGCATTTCCCTTTGTGCTCTGGACAGGAGATATAATATTGCACACAGGTTCTCTAATCTCACATCTCTTTCCATGTGTACCCATGACAAATGTACACTCCTCTAGCGCGAACACAGTTACTGGAAGCACTATGTAGGATTTAATGAATGGTAATAAAGTTTAGTAATAGAAATTCTAAAATGTTGACTTTCTACTCTCAATTGACTCGGCAAGAGGAAAAATGATAATCGTCTATGCGGTATAACAGAGGCCTGTACCTCTGTAGAGGAAAGTGGAAAAAAAGAAATATTCATTTAATTTCCTTCCTCCCGTCTCACTGCCAAAATACATATAATGTATATTAATGCACATTATCCTAAAATGTTACACTGTTTCTATCATCTAGAAGGAGTCATGTTTATTCAGACAAATGCTATGCAAAGAAACAAATCTCAAGATCAATATGCAAAAGGAATATAATATAAATAAAAGGCTGGTTATAGTAAAATATATCTACTTAAATATAGGGTGGATATATTTTCCTCAGGCTAGATGGAAATACGTTTTGTATAAAAGCCTCTGCTCCAAAGGATTCTTAAAGAGGTTTAAGCATAGACGTGTAGGGCATGACTTCGAACTGCCAAAGTGTGAACCAACACTCAGATCATACTGGCATCTCTGACACATCCAATACAAAACAATTAGTTAAAGTGAATCTTAACCCAAAATTAAAAATGTAAAATATTGCAGCTTACACGTCCTCGGATGTGGCAGCTGCATTCATTTTTATGCTCCTTTATTTTTACCCGGTGATTCAATATCAATATCAATATCAATATCAACGCGTTTTCTGTCCTAGTGACAATGCTCATTCACCACTGAATGGTATCATTGGAAGAGCAGTGTTGTCACCCTAGGCTGCTCCCCTGAATTGAATATAGCTTGCAAGATCAGGTAGAACCTGATCATGTTACCCTAACAATGCAAACTGTAAACAGGAATATAATTAAGATAGCTAAGGAACAGCCAACATAAACATACACAGTATGCTAATAAAACAACTAGCCACCTAGACAAGCTTAGGTGACTCAGTGACCACACGTTCAGCACCAGTCTACAGCCCTGGATACACAAAATACATTACCTATTATATAAGCATAAACACATACACATCCCACAATGGTTCGGTAACAAGGTAAAGTGGACACAATATTAATCACATCTCCAAGAGATGAGCAGACAGAAGGAAACAATAGGTGACTCAATTAACAATGAGAATTCACACCTAGGAGGCACACCATGGTAGAGACACACTTAACAATAAACACATAACACAAACAGTGATCCCACCCTTACACAGACTTTTAGGGAGCGGTCTACAACAGTCTATGAGACAAACTCATACAATGTTCCAGCAATCTGAAAAGGTGAAATTCATCTTCATAGATTTCTTGGGGGATAATGTTGATAATTATTTCTGACCCAAGTGAGGAAGCCTCTCCATCACAATCTGCAGGAGGGCCACTATATTCCCTCTGACCATTAACCCGCACAAGATTAATATTACACCTTTCCATCCACTCCAGAAGAGAAGCTTTATTGTCCTTATTCTGAGAATTAATCCAAGCCTTGCTCTCAGTGTTAATGACATGGTTGTCCATCAATAGAGAATGATTTGCTCTCTCCATGGGATCAGAGACTGAACTGGGCTCTTCACCATGATCTGACCAGAAGAAGCAAACAACATTATTTGTCTCCATGAGCAATAATAACTGGGTAGGAGGCCTGCCCCTATACCTCTCCAAAAGCCCCTGTCCCGGTTGGGTCTGCCACAGCTGGAAAAGATGAAAATATTGTTGGAGATTTCAGCTTGGACACAACATTTTGGACATGGTCAATGGGTATTTTTCTGCACTCACAGCTATCACATCAAAGGGCTGGGAAGCTGCAATATATTACATTCTTATTTTTAACTCTAGATATACTTTAACCATTGGCATTATCATAGAAGTGACTGGTGGTGTGCATCTTCCTTTTCTGTCCTGTTTACTGTGCCCTGCCCTGTATAGACTTTGCATAGATTGTAGGCCATTAATTAATGTGGGAATTAACTAAAACATCTGTATTTTGAATAGCCAAAGTTTGAGCTGCTGATACTAATTAATCAAAAAACTGTATTTTACACATTTATATTCCCTCCTGATCCACCACAAAATATCTTAACCCGTATTCACACTGGGAAACCCTAAGGCCCCTTTCACACTGGGGAGTCGGCGCCGTCAGCGGTAAAGCACCGCTATCTTTAGCTGCGCTTTATCGCTGTTTTTGCAGCTGAAAAGGGGATACAAATCATTTTGCAGCAGTGCCCATTCAGTTCAATAGGCAGGAGTGGTTTTGAAGCGATGTGTACGCCACTCTGTCACTGCTCCAAAGTTGCTACTAGCAGGATTTTTTTAGCGTCCTGCCAGCGCACCGCCCCAGTGTGAAAGCCCTCGGGGGAGACAGGAGAGGCTCTTTACAGGCACTATTTTTAGTGCTGTGGTGCCTGTAAAGCGCCTCAGTGTGAAAGGGGTCTAACATGTTTCTAGGATTGAAAAACAGGCAAACACACACACTTGTCACAGTTTATCATTGTTTTATCATCTTATAACACTTTATAATATTATTCTAGTCTTGGAGGTATAGATATTCAACTTTATCCTTCTGCTTGGTTTTTTATATTTCAGCTGTTGACAATAGAATCTATTTTAGTTTAAAAACCTGTATGGAAATCACATCCATTTGCATACCAGGCAGAATAATAATTTCAAATCTGGCTTATTGTATTTAATTTGGTAGGATAATATAATCACAGAGCTGGTCTCAGATGAACATTGCACTGAGCGTCCTGCTCAGTAGAGCACAAAGATCCTAACTAAATAATGAAAAGGGGATTCCAAATTAATTGAATTGGATATGCAACATATATTAGCAAAAGTAAGTTAATCAGGACAATAAAATGGAAATGGAGCACTTTGGCTCATCAAATTTCTTTAGACATATTAAAATATTTAATATAAAACATAAGGATTATGAGGTTTACTAAGGCTGGATTCACACCTATGCACTTTTAGTTTTTTGCCTTTTGCAGATTTGCACTACAGCCCATTTAACATGATTTCCTATGGAACACGTTCTGCAGTGCAAATCTGCAAAATGGACTAAAAATGCATATCTGTGAATCTAGCCTTAAAGGGTGCTTGTCAACTTTATGCAATATTGGTGCCCATTTTTGGGGCTGAACCAACATATTATTTCCTTAGAATTAGATATCAGAATTAAAGTGGTATTAAACTCTGTTTATGTTTTACCTACATGTAAGCCTATAATAGAGCTCCCCTGTAGGTACTGTAAATATCTCCTAAATGTGCGTTGTTTAGGAGATATTTATTTGTGTAGTAGCAGGTGTCATCACCAGCGCATGAGCTCTGAATGAACGGCATACCCCTGCCATTCCTTCAGAGCTCTTTGCTGTAAACCGTGGCTCCCATGTGCATGCCGGGGGAGTGATGTGATCACGGCCGCTGGAACTTGCAAACCCAGAAAAAGCAATGGGTGAGGATGGAAGCCCTGTCAGCACTGACATCGCACCACTGGAAGGATTATTTTTAAGGTAAGTTTCACATAATGTGCTAGTATCATTCTCTGCAGCTATTACCTTTTGTACCACCACCCCCTCCCTTAAAAATGTAAGCTCTATGAGCAGGGCCCTCCTGTACCTTTTGTATTATACTGTAATTGTGTTGTCTTCCCTATACATTGTAAAGCGCTGCGTAAACTGTTGGCGCTATATAAATCGTTAATAATGGTAATAATAGTATGTGATGAATACTAGCACATTATGACATTGCCTTACAGGTGAAAAGTTTTTTTTTTTTACTACCGCTTTAAACTGACAAGACACCAGTAGAATTTATTTAGAATATTTTCATTTTTCTGAGCCTCCATTCAATTTACTTAGGGCTCATGCACACAGGACGTTTTTACAACTGCTGTTAGGAGCATCTGCCGTTTTTTTTTTTAACTGTCTCTAAACGCCCCAGCCATGTTAATCTATGTGTCTATGCACACATAGACACAGAGGAGTTTGGAGGCATTTTGCCGCGTACACACGTAGCCGACTATCCGGTGGACTTAGTATGGCAGACTTCCCACCAGACTGTCCGTCGGACTAAGGCCGCGTACACACGGGCGGATTGTCTGCCCAACTAAGTTCATCAGACAATCCGACAGACACTCCGTTCAACTTTTGAATGAACGGACTTGACCACACACGATGAACAGACAGTCCGCTGAAAACTTGCGCGATGACGTGTACAGCACGTACGACGGGACTAGAAAAACGACGTCCAATACACTGCAATGCAACCTTCGGCCGTGTAAATCCTTTCTGAGCATGCGCCATACTTAGTCCGTCCAACTTGCCTACACATGAGCGGACTGTCTGCTGAAACCAAGTTTGGAAGGACAAAATTATGAAAATTCCGAAAGACTAAGTCCGTCAGACTGTCCGCTGAAAAAGTCCGCTGAAGCCCACACACGAGCGGATTGTCCGCTGAAACACGGTTCAGCGGACTAAGTTGGGCAGACAATCCGCCCGTGTGTACGCGGCCTTAGTCCGCCGTACTATCCGCCGTACTTTTGAAATGAACAGACTCGCCCACACACACGGAGGAAAGTCCGCTTATTTCGAGCGCGTCTCCAGGTAGGCGGGGCCCGAGAAGGAGACGTCACTGGCCCGCCACCTGGTATGGACTTAAAGGGGAACCCCAACGCCGAAAAAAATCAGCGTGGGGGTCCCCTGCAGGTCCACATCAGACCCTTGTCCGAGCACGCTACCCGGCCGGCCAGGAAGGGGGGGACGAGCGAGCGCCCCCCCCCTGAGCCGTACCAGGCCGCGTGCCCTCAACATGGGGGGTGCCTTGGGGAAGGGGGGGCCGCGCGGCCCCCCCACCCCAAAGCACCTTGTCCCCATGTTGATGAGGACAAGGGCCTCTTCCCGACAACCCTCACTGTTGGTTGCCGGGGTCTGCGGGCGAGGGGCTTATTGGAATCCGGGAGCCCCCTTTAATAAGGGGGCCCCTGGATACCGGCCCCCCACCCTATGTGAATGAGTATGGGGTACCCCTACCCATTGACCTGTGAAAAAAGTAAAATAGTTTATTGCACAGCTCCGGGGGTCTTCCGTCTTCGGGGGGTCTTCTCGCCGGACACCTCCGATATCTTCTTCTAGCTCTTTTGCTAGCGGAGGAGCCCGGCTTTCTTCCTCGCCGCCACCCTTCTTCCGACTTCGGGGGTCTTGTCCCCCTCTTCGGTTCTTCTGCCCGGCCACCGCGCCTTCTTATAGCTCTTTTACAGGCAGTGGCCCGGTCTTCTGTCGCCGCTGTCGCCGCCGCCTTCTGTTCTTCTGTTCTTTTCTTCTCTTCAGATCTTGACTCGTCGCTCCCTCCGCTCACAATGGCTCCGACGCGATGCGCGGCGACTTATATAGGGACATCACCGGATGATGTCCCCGCCCATTATGGTGTCACAGTCCCAGAGGATGCTGGGACTGTGACATCATAATAGGCGGGGACATCATCTGGTGATGTCCCTATATAAGTCGCCGCACGCACGGTCCCCGTCATTGTGAGCGGAGGGAGCGACGAGTCAAGATCTGAAGAGAAGAAGAGAAGAGAAGAACAGAAGGCGGCAGCGACGACAGCGGCGACAGAAGACCGGGCCACCGCCTGTAAAAGAGCTATAAGAAGGCACGGTGGCCCGGGAGAAGAACCGAAGAGGGGGACAAGACCCTCGAAGTCGGAAGAAGGGCGGCGGCGAGGAAGAAAGCCGGGCTCCTCCGCTAGCAAAAGAGCTAGAAGAAGATAGCGGAGGAGTCCGGCGAGAAGACCCCCCGAAGACAGAAGACCCCCGGAGCTGTGCAATAAACTATTTTTACCCTGTGTTGTGGGGTTTTTTTTTGTACTTTTTTCACAGGTGAATGGATAGGGGTACATTGTACCCCATACTCATTCACATAGGGTGGGGGGCCGGTATCCGGGGGCCCCATTATTAAAGGGGGCTCCCGGATTCCGATAAGCCCCTCGCCCGCAGACCCCGACAACCAACAGCCAGGGTTGTCAGGAAGAGGCCCTTGTCCTCATCAACATGGGGACAAGGTGCTTTGGGGTGGGGGGGGCGCGCGGCCCCCCCTTCCCCAAGGCACCCCCCATGTTGAGGGCACGCGGCCTGGTACGGCTCAGGAGGGGGGGCGCTCGCTTGTCCCCCCCTTCCTGGCCGGCCGGGTAGCGTGCTCGGACAAGGGTCTGATGTGGACCTGGGGGGGACCCCACGCCGATTTATTTCAGCGTTGGGGTTCCCCTTTAAGTCCATACCAGGTGGCAGGGCCAGCGACGTCTCCTTCGCGGGCCCCGCCTACCTGGAGACCCGCTCGAAATGAGCGGACTTTTCTCCGGGCGGGAAAAGTCCGTTCATTTCAAATGTACGGCAGACTGGCACACACACGGCCGGATTGTCCGCTGAAATGCAAGTCCGGTGGGAAGATTGGAGTGCAAAACTACTTTCTAAGTCCGCCGTACTTTCGGGTCAAAAAAGTATGCGGGGGGATTGTCCGGCGGACTTCAGTTTGCCGGACTTTTCCACCTGATTGTTTGATCGTGTGTATGTGGCATAAGTGTTTAGGGGCAGTAGAAAAAAATTACAGCCTGCGCATCCAGGAGCAGAGGCTCTTAAGCTGTCAAAATGAAAAACGCTTTGCTAAGCGATTTTACATTATACTTTTTTTACTGAAAAAAGCCAACAAATGTTAACGCCAAAAAACATGGAAAAATGCCCATAAACGCTATTCAAAAAAGAAGCTAACAGTGAGTTTTTAACGCTGCTTTTTTGTGGCAGCAGCACTGGCGTTTTTTAAATGTCATATGTGCATGAGGCCTTATGGTTTGTGGGGTCAGATAAATGATCACTTTCAGCCATAGCGACTAGAAAATTTGAAGGAGTAGGATGGATTTTTTTTTTCAAATGCACAAAATTCTAACTGTGAATAGAGTTTTTGCGTAGCAAAAATGGTACATTATGCGCATGAGCTAGGCACAAAAGAAACCTCTTCAGTGTTTGGGATTCTAATCAAGTATTAAGTCTGGATGACCACTAACGCCATTTGAGGCGGTTTGCTTTCAAGCCACCACCTCTACGAAAAATATCTTCCTTACATATGCTTGGTTGCAATCCGCAGCACGTCTGGAACCCAACAACCATAAGCTTTTCTGGGAAGCAGCATTAAATGCATCATTTACAAATGATCAATGGCTACAGGCATGTGTATTTGCCCATAAATGTGCAATTAGCACTCAATTACAAGAAACTTCTTTTAAACTTTTGACGAATTGGTATAATACGCCAATTAAACTGCATAAGTGGTTCCCCACAGTTCCAGACTTATGTTGGCGCTGTAACCAAGCTAAGGGCACCTTACAACATATATGGTGGGAATGCGACCTAATTCGACCATATTGGACTCAAGTGATTAGCATTATACAACAAATAACCGATACACGGATCCCCCTAGACGCTAAATGTTGTTTATTACACATTACTAACCTTTCGATGAGAAACTATAAAAAATCGCTGATCAGATTCCTACTTACGGCCGCAAAGGCGGTTGTACCGAGATATTGGAGAAACACTACGACCCCCTCAATCACGGAATGGCTGGGAGAGATAAGATATCTTCACAAAATGGAAGAGATTAGGGCCATAGCACACGAAAGCACAGACAAGTACATCGTTACCTGGCGACCTTGGGTCATGTTTATATACTCCTCTGCATATGCCTCCCTGACACGAGCCTGAGGAGGAAGTGTCGCTGAGTGCCTGGGCTGACAATGCCCGCTCTTTCCTTAGGGACAACCGCATCTTTTCCCTTTCTTTCTTCCTCTTTTTCCAAGGTGCCAGCCTTGAGACAGGCTGTCACCTCTTTTCTATCTTCTTTTGCCACTTCTGGCTCTTGGATTACAAGTAGTAGGGTGTAACCCGATTGATATATAGTTACAATGCAGATATATCTGGACAGGCTTTTATAATACTTTATTGTTTATGTTTAGGTCTTATTGCTGCACTAGGAATGGCAATGTACCTATCCTTTTATTAAGAGGTTTTTTCTATATTTGGAGGGGCTCCCTAGCTTAATGGGATCTTTGTCAATCCGCTTATACGCAACCAAGATGCCTAATAGTATGAGTCTGTAACACTGTTGCTACCCTATTGTTCACTCAGGCAGTTGCATCTGCGATTATTATGCTCTGTTATGATGTATTGTAACTGGCTATTCCTTTAATAAACTTTAACTGATAAAAAAAAAAAAAAAAGTCTGGATGACATTTTAAGGGCTTTCAAAAGAAATTAGTTGACTCAATGATGGCAAGATCGAATGCTCTGCAGAACGATTTTTCAGAATTTCCGCACTAATGTTTGAACTAAATGATACTGGTGTGCGCCCAGCTTTAGTCTTTAGTCATGAATTTTTCTTTTTTAAAACACAGATTATGCACATTATGTGACAGACAACCTCAAGCAGGGATCCTGGATGGAGTTTATTCTGCGCTCATATCAGGGCATGTTACTTTTTTTTTAAATTACTTTATTTATAGGAAAGCACACAGGTCTTAAAGCAGCTTTTTTTCAACCAGGGTGCCTTTAGGGGTGCCTTGGCAAAATGCTTAAAAATTGCCCTATAATTGTATACACGCCAGCAGGTGGATCAAGCCTTCCCTTTTATTTCCAGGTTTCCATTGTCCATCATTACAACCTTCTAGCCACCGGCATTCTAACAATCAATGAAATCATCAGTTCATAAGGAGGACGTCGGATTCCTGCAAAATTCCTTGATTTTCCCTACCATGCCCCTCTCTGTCAGCACTGGGGTCACATTAGATCACTGGGAGAAACTGAGGGGAAAAAGAAATACTGTAATATTAGTCAGTATCAGTGCACAAAGGTTTATGTGCTTTAGAAGAATAAATCACCAGTAATATTGGGAGTCCTACGTGTGTGGATTTTGCTGAATTATGTAAAACTAATAGTTTTTTTTTTTTACATTTTAGAAGGGTAAATGTGACCATTTGCAGCCAGCCATGGATCTGTGGTGCATGCTGGGAAATTGTCATTATTTTCAAAACAGCATTGAGCATGCTCCGCATTCATAAAAAGCCATTCTCATCTACAGTGTATATACATGAAAATTTAATCTTAGTAGAGTAAAGTTTAATATCTGTGCTTAAAAAAGGGTCAATACTGAAGGGACATCATAGTTGGAACACAGGGTAACATGCATTTCGTTATTATCTGTGTCTGTCCACATAGAGCTTCATTACTCTACTTTGTTTAGGTCAGCACAATGGGGACTTAAAGTGATATTAAACCCTCAAGTTTTATTTATTTATTTTTTAAAAGAAGAGTAGATACTTACCTTTAGGTGATACTTCTTGTTATTTAAAATTGTCCAATTCTGTTCCATCTAGTGGTCCCCAAGCCCCCCCCCCACCACCTCTACCTGTTGTGGATCTCTCTTTTAGCTGACAGTTACCTTTTTGCCAAGGAGACACCCATGTGTGCTCGCTCCTGTCCATGCCCTTTGCTGAGTTGTGTGTGTCCACAGACATGCATAGTGCCTTTAGTACAAAAAACAAATGGTCCTGCGCTCAAAGGTTGCTGCAGGTTAACTTGTGAAGTGGGGAAACTCTCCACAAACCACACTGCTGCATTGGCTGTGCTGCCACTCAAACAGGTCGGGAGCATTTTTTGAGAGTCCAAAATACATTCAAATGTGTTTCAAGGGTGTCCCCTCTTCTTCAGAGCTAATTCTGAAATGATGGTAGGTGGTTTATAAGGAGGCAGCTATCAAGTGAATCAGGTAATGTGGTGCATGCTCCTCCTTCTAGTGGGAGGGCCAATAAAGCAACAAGCAAAGTGGTATGTGTGTGTAGATAGATAGATAGATCGATCGATCGATAGATAAACAAAGTATCTAATACTACAATGCACAGAGATTCCATCTCCCAATAGCCGTATCATGTCCGCAATACACCCAAAACATTCCCCACAGAAAATGCATGCATATAACCAAACCACTGTGTTACTGCACCGAGAGAACTAATGGGGAGTACAGCAGACAGTGATACAAACATATGCAATGTCATTCATAAATGTCTAATAGTACCACTACACACTGCTTATAGATCAATGTTTGTAAAATGATACTCACTCTCTCTGTGTGAGTGTCAGATGAACAGGGCTAGGATGTACATGGGTCTACGCAGTTGGTCTCAGTGGGGTCTCAATGGGCACTGAGATCAAGGAGTGGTAGGATTGAGAGGGGGGGAGGGGAGTCATAACCATGTACAGATCATTTAGCAGGGTATGGATCCATCAAAGAAGGATATGATCATAAAGATGTGGAACGTTGTTGAAATGTCCCTATCTGTACAAGCTCTTGTGGCAGTGGGACAGAGCTTCTGGAATGCACGCCTGTCTAATTCCAAACCAGGAAGTCAGGCTGAATACACTGACTTCTGGTCTGTGAACCGCAAACGTCACTTCCGGTGACAATGAGGGGTGTGGAGATTGGCGATATTCACCAGAAAGGTGTGTGACAGGGCAGGGTTTAAAGAGGTCTACTCCAATAGTAGAGGTGTATTCTATCGGGATAGAGGTGAAGGCCAGATACCAGGAAGTGATCCCACTGAGACAAAACTGGACACCTATCATCATGTTGTCACCCTTACAGTGTACCAAATATCTCCAGTGACGGTGCGCCGATGGCAATGCCTGACACTGGAGCTGGGTGGAAGAAAGCCTACAGTTAGAGGATTGACTAGGCTACAGTCGCCAGAAAAAGATGGCCCGCAGCACTGGCCAGATTTGTACAGCCATAATGCGGCATTCCGGAGTGAAAGCCAAATCAGAGGTGGTAATGGTGCATCCATTGTGCGCCCTAGCCGGATCTGATCTGCAACAATAAAAAATGACCAGATCTAAATGGATGTTACATGGAGACTAGAGCCACCTACTCATGGTTGGTGTCATGAGACATACAAACTTATCTTGTATATCCCTATAAAAAAAATATTTATATACATATTTGGGTATACAGTCTCTTACTGAGTACATAAATAATATTTCTTATATATATATATGAGTCCAGATGTAAGTGTAACTAAACGCAATGAATATAATATTAAAAAGTAAAAAAAAATATTTTAACTTAAAATCAGACCCATATATAATAACACAATACAATTCTAATATCTGTATATGAGATTTGAGTGGATTGATGAGTGAGAAAATGGAAATGAAAGCATGAATGGGAAAAAAAAAGATCAATGCTAGGCAACCACAAGAAGGATCGACTGGCTGTGTTATCAAAACATAATAGCGATAAAATATCTAATATCAGAGACCTTTGATAAACACAAAAACAAGAAAAATTCTAAAAAATAAAAATAGTAACTATAGTATAATCATAATATGTATATGTAACCATATGATGGGAGGGAGATATCAATATATTCTCTATAAAAGGAGAAACAATGCCCGTGTAGGGTTATCTCAACAAGACACTATCATGTAATAGCCCTTACTGCATCAAATTGTGAACCTTTAAATCCTCATTCAGCCCTTTTGGGGCAAGACTGCCAAGAGTAAACATCCAGAAACTTTCGTGTTTACAGAGCATTTGGTATCTCCTACCTCTGTCTAAATCTTCAGAGATGGCTTTGATACCAAATACTCTCATACACATTGGATCTGTTCCATGTCTGCCTTTGAAATGACGCGGGATTGAATATTTGCCCCTTTCGTTAAGGATGCTGCACTTGTGCCTTTGCAGGCCATACCCTTGCTCCGCCACCTCTCTTCTCCCAGCAATTTGACTAATGGCAGCACAGAAAGATATGGGGCATCTTTTACACTAATGTAGTGAATGCATTACAAAAAAATAAAAATAATTTTAGTAGCACTTTAATAACCAATAGGTAGGAGTGGGCAGTCAAGACAGCCGTTGACTAAGGCTTGCCATACATAGATGAATTTCGAAAGAATTTTATTTTGAAAATCAGAAACTTTCTGCGTTT
The DNA here is from genome assembly GCF_037356315.1 of Lithobates pipiens. Classification (NCBI taxonomy): domain Eukaryota; kingdom Metazoa; phylum Chordata; class Amphibia; order Anura; family Ranidae; genus Lithobates; species Lithobates pipiens. The sequence goes on along the minus strand of NW_027507685.1, from coordinate 49,801,272 downwards.
TGTGATCCGATGGTGCCACCATTGATTTTGAAAATTGGCCAACCAAGCCTTCAATTTCACCTCATGTTGTTACAGAAAAGAATGTTCGTGGCCAGGAATCTTCTTTGCTTTCTGGGAATTTTCTTTTCTTGCACATGCGCATTTCTTTTTCGATTACATTTCTCGCATGTTTCACCCATCATTGATTATAAAATCGTTAGTTTTTCAAAAAAATTCTAACATGCCGATTATGCAAATTCTATGGCCGAAGGGAAATTGGCTGTTGCTGCAGCCCACGAATGGTGTGAAATTCGAACAAAAATGTTTAGATAAGATTTTCGAAAGAAAATTATTTTGAAATTCGACCCATGTATGGCCTGCCTAAGTAAAGCAAAGTTGTCATTTAAATATCTGCATGTCTTCTTTGTGTTTCAGGAGCTTGTGGACAGGAGGGAAGTTTAGAATGGATTGAAAGACATTTGTAAGTAACTGAGTGGTACTTTCAATTTCAATAGCTGTTTTCCAATCCATATTAAATTGAGAGGCTAAGGTATAGCTACATGTTCATTAAATATGTAGAATTTTCCTTTGTTCCAGCAGCCTATGATGGGTTTCTGCACTATTACCTTGCAGCCTCTTGCCTGAAAAATCTGCCCCATAAGACAGGTTCCCATATCTGCAAAATGCATTTCCACAAAGAGCGCCCTCTAGTTGTTGTCAGAAATTGCTGATTTTCAGCAACAATGTCAAGACTTGCTGCTGGAAATAGGATTTATTTTTAGTACAGAAACAAGTACAAATGTATTATGTTTAGTGAGACTGCAATTATACTATTGTAGCGGCGGTTCCTGAAGAGCACACGCTATGCATTTTTTCAAAGTTAAAGTTATGCCTAAACTGCAGTATGGTTTGGGTACAATTGTCTAAATTTAGACTTCAGCATCAGTCTGACTGGACTGTGAAATATTCAGCCTGGCCACAGGGGGCACTGTCTCTTCTGGCAGGCATGGAACTATGGTCTGGTTAGGTGCTTAAATTACTCTCTCTCTGAGCCCGCCCAGTGGGAGTGGCGCTCTCGCTGTGCTTTCTGGGAGAGGGTATTTAAGATGCGGACATCACATGGTCTGGGGTTCCGGTCCAGAATGATGTACTGACTTCATGGTCCTGGTCCTCCTGACCATCCCCAATGAAGGCTATGATGTCTCTGGTTGGCTAGCCCGAGGCAAGGAAACTAAAGAAGGATTCTGAGGTGGTTGGGTGCCGTCTCTGGTTTGGGAGAGACCCAGTGACTTCAAGCATTCCAGGGGAGGACTCTTCAGAAGAAGACCACGTACGGGTTGGTTTCTTAGTAAGAGCCTGGAAGGGCTGAAGTACCCGAGAGAATCCGGTCTTGTGGATATCGCCAAGCTGGCTGAAAGATCCAGGTATCCTATGAGTGTTTCAAGCTTAGTTTCCCTACATGTTTTACAACAACATCTGTGGCAGAGACATTATCTTGTACGTTCTACAACAACGTCTGTGGCAGACACTTGTTCCTGAGTAAGCACCTTGTTGGCTGCTAGGCCTTGTGAGAGAGGGACTGTCCAACCTGAGTGATCATCCAGTTGCGAATGGCTATTCTTTGGATGCAGTCAAAGTAAGCAAGTTCTTCAGCATTTTGACTTTGACACTAAGAGTGCCTGAATTTCCTTTCCAACCCTCTGATTCCAATTTAAGAGACGGTTCATTGTCTATGTTTTGCAAATAAAATCCATTTAAGTGGATCTGTTGTCAGTCTCTCAAGTTACTGGGCCATCTACCACGGGACACCCCTAGACGTGCAGCGAGGAAACAGAAGGTAACGGTAAGCCCAAATCTAACCAGCAGCTCCTTCGGGGGTTAGTGCTACACTTTAAGAAGAGGATAGCTGGTGGCTAGATAGTAACAATGTCCCATACTTTAATAACAGCCAAAACACAGCTAAATGTGGAAGTGTATGGTGGGATGTGACAAGCAATAGAGAAAAAATTTACAGTTATGCATGCAACATGCTATAGGTAATAAAATATACAGATTGTAGCCCTAAACAATAAAAATAGTACCACTCTAATGTCAGTCAGATCAGCATGTGAAAAGACTGGTGTAAGACAGAAAGGATTGGCTTGTCAGGCTCTAGTAGACTTCAACAAAATAGTGACCACCTACACACAAACACCCACTCCCTGTTGCATGAATGTGAATGAGAGTAGTAAAAGAAGGCTTCAGCTCCTGTTCTCCACCAGTAGAGAACTTTTCAGATGCTCCCTTGCGGAGCTTAATCATAGAAGCCCTCTATGATTAAGCTCCAAAAAAGGCGAAGAACAGGTGCTGAAGCCATCTTTTACCCATCTCATTCACATTCATGCAACAGGGAGTGGGTGTTCGTGTGCTGACGATCACCATTTTGTTGAAGTCCATTAGACAGATTGTTATGTTGCACCATGGAAGGCATACACATATATAGATATAATAATGACAACTGTCTTAGAATTAATGGCAACTGTTATCTGATATTTTACAGTGATGCTTGTCGCTGAAATTTTTTTTCCCTTTAAAATGGAGAAAAAGGAACCGTCAGTGACCAACCATACGGACTTATTCATTGCATGGAAAACCTCGAAACGCAAAGATTATGTCTCACAAGGGCACCCCTACACAAGCTGATTATCTCATGAAATGCTCAGTTATCCTGAGCTGCCTCTGAAAACCAGTCTGTGGGTACCCTAAGGGCTAAGCTAAGGCCACTAGCCACTGCCAAATTGTACTGTATCTACTCAGCCGAGGATTCTGAGATCTGTAGCAACATTTAGCGTGGCAAAGGTTGCCAGCTTCGTACTTGAAAATTGATGCTTCCTGCCTGTTGTTTTGCTAAATTAAAAATCTCTCACCCTCCCTTGTGACCTTGGAAGAGATTTCTGCAATATAGTGCAAAGCCGACTGCAAAACTCTGCAGGGATATGACCAACATCTCGCCGCCATCGAGGTCTTGGCATATAAGCTAATAAATGCATCTTCAGTACATGAGGGCAATAAAGAATGCGGCATAATATGCTCATGTCTGATTATCTTTCTAATGTAAACAACTCTGATCCAATCTTTACTAGTAAGGATTATTCCAGTTAAAAATGTGCATGACATTTTAATTATCACAAAGAAGTCTTGCTGCAAGCACGGAGACAGATGGTGTCCTGAATTTTATAGCCTTGCCAGCATTTCCCAGGCTAAATTTACTGTTTACTCATCAGTAAGCTTTCAGGTCTTACTTTTTTTTCTTCCTCTGCTCAAACTGTAACAGCCGTAGATACAGATAATCACCTCTGATAATAAAAGGAAATCTATTAATGCCCATTAGTTATGTTCTTTAGAACAGTATAGGAATTACAGTGGTGTGAAAAAGTGTTTGCCCCCTTCCTCATTTCCTGTTCCTTTGCATGTTTGTCACACTTAAGTGTTTCGGAACATCAAACCAATTTAAACAATAGTCAAGGACAACACAAGTAAACACAAAATGCAATTTGTAAATGAAGGTGTTTATTATTAAAGGTGAAAAAAAATCCAAACCATCATGGCCCTGTGTGAAAAAGTGATTGCCCCCCTTGTTAAAACATACTATAACTGTGGTTGTCCACACCTGAGTTCAATTTCTCTAGCCACACCCAGGCCTGATTATTGCCACACCTGTTCACAATCAAGGCATCACTTAAATAGGAGCTGCTTGACACAGTAAGGTCCACCAGAAGATCCTTAAAAGCTACACATCATGCTGAGACCCAAAGAAATTCAGGAACAATTGAGAAAGAAAGTAATTGAGATCTATCAGTCTGGAAAGGGTTATAAAGCCATTTCCAAAGCTTTGGGAATCCAGCGAACCACAGTGAGAGCCATTATCCACAAATGGCGAAGACATGGAACAGTGGTGAACCTTCCCAGGAGTGGCCGGCCGCCCAAAATTACCCCAAGAGCGCAGCGACGACTCATCCAAGAGGTCACAAAAGACCCCACAACAACATCCAAGGAACTGCAGGCCTCACTTGCCTCAGTTAAGGTCAGCGTTCATGCCTCCACCATCAGGAAAAGACTGGGCAAAAATGGCCTGCATGGCAGAGTTCCAAGGAGAAAACCACTGCTGAGCAAAAAGAACATCAAAGCTCGTCTCAATTTCTCCACAACACATCTTGATGATCCCCAAGACTTTTGGGACAAGATTCTGTGGACCGATGAGACAAAAGTGGAACTCTTTGGAAGGTGTGTGTCCAAGTATATCTGGCGTAGAAGGAACACTGCATTTCATAAAAAGAACATTATACCAACAGTAAAATATGGTGGTGGTAGTGTGATGGTCTGGGGCTGTTTTGCTGCTTCAGGACCTGGAAGACTTGCCGTGATAAAAGGAACTATGAATTCTGCTGTCTACCAAGAGATCCTGAAGGAGAATGTCCGACCATCTGTTCGTGTACTCAAGCTGAAACGAACTTGGGTTCTGCAGCAGGACAATGATCCTAAACACACCAGCAAGTCCACCACCGAATGGCTGAAGAAAAACAAAATGAAGAATTTGGAGTGGCCTAGCCAAAGTCCTGACCTGAATCCTATTGAGATGTTGTGGTATGACCTTAAAAAGGCCGTTCATGCTCGAAAACCCTCTAATGTAACTGAATTAGGACAATTCCGCAAAGATGAGTGGGCCAAAATTCCTCCAGGACGCTGTAAAAGCCTCATTGCACGTTATCGCAAACGCTTGGTTGCAGTTGTTGCTGCTAAGGGTGGCCCAACCAGTTATTAGGTTTAGGGGGCAATCACTTTTTCACACAGGGCCATGATGGTTTGGATTTTTTTTCACCTTTAATAATAAACACCTTAATTTACAAATTGCATTTTGTTTTTACTTGTGTTGTCCTTGACTATTGTTTAAATTGGTTTGATGTTCCGAAACACTTAAGTGTGACAAACATGCAAAGGAACAGGAAATGAGGAAGGGGCAAACACTTTTTCACACCACTGTATACACATCTTAATGCACTAAATACCTCAAAATAGTAAGGGTGTTTGTCACAAACATTTGCAATTCAATCTACTCATAGGCTATGATATGATATTGTAAAGTACAATTTCTGTTAAACCTATATATGAAAACAATAAGTCGATATAGAAGTATAGACAACCAAATTTCTATTCATATTTTAACTTTTTCTGTAAAAGGTATGCTTGGCTCTAACCCTAATGGCTCCCAAGCCTCCCATTGGGTCAGAGAGGCCACCAATCACATTACAGGAGCAATTGGACAAACCTAGGAGGTAGGAAGAAATAGAGCCAACCTTGACTTTTACAGGCAAGCCTGAGACTTGCATATCATTTCAGCTAGATCATACCTAATATTTTATATGCATTTTGAAATGAAAACAACCTATGTTTATGCATGTATTATTACACCCAGTTTTGTCACAGATTTTTTTAAAGGGCCATTTCTAAAGCAACTAGGGATATATTGCATTCGGTCCACCAGATTCCTCCAGCTTTTTTGCCATTTACTGCCAGCTCAGTGATGACCTAGGTAGTGGCAAATTGATCCGGATGAAAGTTGTAGCCTCACCTTTAAAAATAAGTCAGTGCTGGTAGCCCATTTGCGTTTATACTCACATTAACATTTGAATCCCTTTAGAATTAGATCACACCGCATAGTCGTACAACATGGAGAAAAGCCAATGTAGCACCAATATTTAAAAAAGGGCCAAAATACATCCCTGGGAATTATAGACCAGTTAGCCTAACATCAATAGTAGCTCTTGGAGGGGATAATAAGGGACAATATATAAGATTTTAGTAATGAAAACTGTATCATTAGCAGTAATCAGCATGGATTCATGAAGAATGGGTCTTGCCAAACCAATCTATTAAGCTTCTATGAGGAGGTGAGCTGCCATCTAGATAAAGGAAGATGCACAGACGTGGTGTATCTGGATTTTAAAAAGCATTTGATACAGTTCCCCATAAATGTTTACTGTACAAAGTAATGTCTGTTGGCATGGGCCGTAGGTTGAGTACATGGATTGAAAACAGGCTACAAGGGCGAGTTCAGAGGGTGGTGATACAGGTGAAATACTCGGAATGGTCAGTTGTGGGTTCTGTGCTGGGACCAGTCCTGTTTAATTTGTTCATAAACAACCTGGAGGATGGGGTAAGCATTTCAACCTTTGTATTTGCAGACGTCACTATGCTAAGCAGGGCAATAAAATGTGGAAACCTTGCAAGAAGATCTGAACAAGTTAATTGGGTGGGCAAATACAAAATGAGGTTTAATGTAGAAAAATAAAAAATAATGCATTTGGGTGGCAAAAATATCAATGTAATCTACTCACTAGGGGATGAACCCCTGGGGGAATCTAGGATGGAAAAGGACCTGGGGGGTCATAGTAGATTATGGGCTCAGCAATGGCATGCAATGCCAGCAAACAGAATATTGGCATGCATTAAAATGGAGATTAACTCCAGGGATAAAGCGATAATTCTCCCCCTCTACAAGACTTTGGTCTGGCCTCACCTGGAGTATGCTGTCCAGTTCTGGGCACCAGTCCTCCGGAAGGATGTACTGGAAATAGAGCAAGTACAGTGCAGGGCAACAAAGCCAAAAAAGGGTCTGGAGGATATAAGTTAGGAAGAAAGGTTGCGAGCACTGAACTTATTTTCTCTGGAGAAGAGACATTTGAGAGGGGATATGATTTCAGTTTACAAATACCATACTGGTGACCCTACAATAGGGATACAACTTTTTCATGGCAGGGAGTTTAATAAGACACTCATTAAAATTAGAAGAAAAGAGGTTTAACCTTAAACTGCATAGAGGATTCTTTAATGTAAGAGTGGCAAGGATGTGGAATTCCCTTCCACAGGCAGTGGTTTCAGCGGGGGAGCATCGATAGTTTCAAAAAACTATTAGATAAGCACCTGAACGACCACAACATACAGGGATATACAATGTAATACAGACATATAATCACACACATAGATTGGACTTGTGTCTTTTTTCAACCTCACCTACTATGAGCACAGCATACGTATTTCCTTTGAGGCACCATCTCTCATTGAAAATTTCCAATCAATCTATGTTGCAAGAGGTTGGATGAGAGGGAGGAGTCACTGTTTTGATATTATCCACTGTGTGTGTAAATTTCAGGATGAGCTATTGAGCTCTGTAAGGTTTTCTTCAGCAGAACAACTGAAAAATGAGCCTAAAGCTCCTCCTGTTATAAGGATACAAATATTTATATGCAGTTTTTACAGATTTTCCTGACTAAACATACAGAATTTAAAATTGACCATAAATAAAATATGTACCACAGCGTCCCTTTTAAAACAAGTACAGCAGTTTATCAGGTAAACCACAAATCAGTTCATTACTGGACATTAACTTTTTATTGGTAGACTTTTATTTTGCCTGGAGTTATGGTTTAAAGGACAACTCTGCCAAAAATCTTGTGCTTTTATTGTTGTTGGCTTTTATACCTTCCTGGGACTCCAGTGGTGATTTAGCTTTGCCAGAATTCTCAGTTGTGCCCAACTGCAGAGGCCACTGTCCTGCCAAATAATGATGTCTCTAGACCTGAAGGATTCTCCACATGAAGAAGTTCAGTTGTTAAGCAGTGACACTTTAATTGCATTACTTTTAGGATAGCTAGAGGTATAAATCACTAAATAAAAATCTCCCTAAAGGAAAGTGTGAGAGGTGTAAGTAGCTGTCAGTGATTCAACTAAAGCTGTCCTTCAAAAAATCCTTGCTATTATTCTGACATTTGTTATCATGAATGCTGTAGAAGTGAAGTTAAATAAGGCATTAGGTTAGAACCTTACCAGCTATTGTTTGGTTACTTAAAATGATAATGTACTTCAATGTCACACTGTTATTGCTAAAAGGCCACACAGACAGTTAATGTTTTTTAATACAGAACAGTGTGTACACAATGAAATTGAACAACTCACACTTTTTATACAGGTATTTTATACAACGCAAAGGGGATAGCTGCAATGCAGCTGCACAGCTATTAAAGGACTAATAAAAAGAAAGTAATAGGCAGGTAGAGCTAAACTAAAAAACGTTGAGAGTCTAAATACAGTAAATGCTCTCCCTGCATGTGCACCGGTTATACTGCTGAATAATGCTACTGGTCGGACTGTATATATACTGTAGGTGTATAATAATGTTAGTTAATACAATCATTAAATTCTGCAGTAAAGCCCTATACACACTATCAGATTTTCTGCTGATTTTTTTCTTCAGATTGACCAAAACCATATAATATGAGGTCAAACCTTAGGAGTTTCAATGTGTATGCAATCAGGCAGGCCCTTGCACTACATGGTTTTGGTAAATCTGGTAAATCTGAAGACAAAAATCTGCAGAAAATTTGATAGTGTGTATGGGGCTTAAGGGTCAATTCACACCAGAATGCAGCACGGGGAAACGTGTTCTGTGTGTGTTTCCCGCACTGTGTTAAAAACACACTACACTTGCAAACTTAGGTGTCAGTGTTAACTTACCGAGGACAACAACGCAGTGCATTTGCCAACACTGGATCGCATGGTACAGTAGCTTTGTATTTTATTAAGTAGTGAATGCACTTCTTTTGATGCAGTCCCACATGATTTAAGCCGACTGAAATAAATAACCTGAAATCGCACTGCACCCGGATCGCATTTGTGAATCACACAGAAGCACATTAATCGTGATGTAAACCTACCCTGAGGGAATGGTTCATGATAAGGTCTCACAGATGTGGAAGTACTGATCTGTCTTGTAGTCAAGATAGTCAACTTTACCTAACATGTATCTTGTCCATCTTCCCCCTATTCCCTACACAATTAATTGTTAAGAATCGTTATCATAATTTTTTCCCCATTGTGATCTTGACAAAAGTGTTTCACAATTCTAGCTATGCAAAGAATTATTTCTGCTCTTCTGAAGCCACAGCCATCAAAAGAAAGGAAGAAGAAAAAAAAATGTCAGTCTGCTAAGAATCACAACATTCTTTAGCAGTGGAACTAAGTATAAACATTGTAACACTTTGTCAAAGGAATAGACTTCTTGTGTAAGTAAGGAAAGTTTAACCACTTAAACACTAAAGCTTTTTCTGGCATTTGTTGGTTTCAAGTTAAAATCATTTTTTTTGCTAGAAAATTACTTAGAACTCCCAAACATTATATATATATATATATATTTTTTTAGTAGAGACCCTAGAAAATAAAATGGCGGTTGTTGCAATATTTTATGTCACACTGTATTTGCGTAGCGGTCTTTCAAATGCAATTTTTTTGGCAAAAAAACAAACAAACAGTAAAGTTAGCCCAATTTTTTTGTATAATGTGAAAGATTTTACGTTTTGAGAATTGTGATTCTCATTTTGGCCAGAATCGTGCAGCTCTACACACACACATCCCTAGAACACTGTTACCACCTCCCCCCCCTCCCAAAAAGTGTTGGGCCGGCCGTACACAGTTCGAATCTTGGCCGGGTTCAGCAGAAAACAGCCCAAGATTCAAACTGTAGGGCAAGCTGAATGTTGATTAGGTAGTGAAAAAACTTCACTACCCTTAAAAACTAAAGAATGTAAAAACTACAAAGGCTGCAGTTTGTGTGGGATAAAAACAATAAGCAATATAGGAAGAAAAAATTGCACCAGCAATGAGTCCAACAAGGTCCAGAACAGACCAAAGCATGTCATCCAGGATAGGTTAGGCGCAGTGAATCAACTCAGTACAGGTTCTTGGTAAACCATATGTCCATATGTGAAATTGAGTGAAAAAAACACCACCGTATGGAGAGCCGCTTACCAGAGAGTAAGCCCAAATCAGCATTCGGCTATAACCCAGCCACGGCCTTTAACATCAGGAATGGAAGACTTAGAGGATGCCTCTCATAGGTTGTGCAGGATGCTAGGTTCTTTCCTTAAGGCCCCTTTCACACGGGGCGGATCAGTAATGATCCGCCCCGTGAAGATCCGCTCGCTCAGCGGGGATCGCTCCGTTGTCCCCGCTGAGCTGGCTGCGGACAGGGCGGTCTCCGCACACTGTGCGGGGACCGCCCTGTCAGCTCTCCATTCTCCTCTATGGGGATCGGATGAGCACGGACCGTCTGTCCGTGTTTGTCCGATCCGCTCTGCAGACGGATAGAAAAATAGGATTTTCCTCCGTCTGCAGAATCGGACTGTTTCGGATGCGGACGAAATCGGGTGTCTGCGGATGCTCATCCGCAGACACCCGCTATCCCATAGGGATGAATGTATGTCCGTATTTCATCCGCAAACGGATGGATGAAATACGGACATACCATCCGCATGTGTGAAAGGGGCCTAAATCATGTGGTCCGTAGAATCATGCAGCATATAAGAAGAAAGGGGACCATAGCATAATTCCTTAACACAGGAATATTTATTAAAAAATGGTTGTACTTACAAACATTAGTAGATTGAAAAGCATGTAGAAAATGCCAATGGGCGTAGGTGTTTACTTAATTTCACATATGGACATATGGTTTACCAAGAGACTGTACTGAGTTGATTCACTGCACCTGACACCTATCCTGGATGACACTCTTTGGTCTGTTGTGGACCTTGTTGGACTCATTGCTGGTGCAGTTTTTTCTTCCTATATTACTAAGTTGATTGATTCATTTGGGTACAACCAGCCTGCTGGATTCTCTTGTAACTATCTCTAGCGGCTGTTATAGCTACTAGCGATAATTTCCATCTTCTCCCAGCAGGGGCAGCTTCCCCTGCCGAGAGAAGACAATGTCCTGGCAGGAGGGATTTCCACATCAACGCTATCTGTGTTGATGGGGGAATCAAGCAAATTTCTTTCCTGCAACCCGTGGTGTGTATGGCCTGCCTTAGACCACATTGTTTGGCAAGTGCAAACCAGCAAGCTTCCATTGTTTACATTTTGGGTTATAGTGGCATTCCTACTGTATGTTTCATTCATTGCTATGATTCACAGCAAAAAATTGATTTTCAATAAAGCAGCATTGTTCTGTGATATGGTATGTTCTACCTAATCAACTTTGTTCCTGTATCAGAAGCTTTGGGACCCAACAGAAAGCTATCTTTGTCATTACCAGATGTTCTCTCAGAGTGCAGTCATCTGCTTTTGATGTGTCCAATGACACTAATTTGTCTGCTTGCTAAATAAAATCTCACACTATGAGTTCTTCCACCTTGTCCATTTTTCTTGAGGGACGGCCTCAGATGACCTGCCTGACTGATGATGATTAAGGATGAGCAGAATGATAATTTTTTTTGCAAAAATGTTGCCAAAGCAAAAATACTCAATTGAACTTTTTAGGCAGCTTGTGTAAAAAAATAAAAGTTTTATTTCCTGTAGAAGGTAAGCTTTTTTGGTGGGAGGTTATTTGGGTTTGCTTATTTCATTTAGAGTTCTTTGCATTGGTGTTTTTTCTTTATTTAAATGTATTTGATTGTTTTTGTGTAAAGCTGCTTTAAACATTTGACTTTACTTTTATCATGTTCTTTATTTTAAGTTAAAGTGGAACAATAGGAAACATGTTTTTTAATTTTGGATAGAGCAGGGAGGGTTATAACCCTTGTCATATTTTTCTTTCACCATTTGTGTGCCATCTGTGTTTCATTGCAGAGATTTCCTTCTGTCCTATATCCAAACAGGAAGTGAGAGGAAATCCCTGTAAACTATGGGAATTGCTTGCGGACCCCCATGTCACCAGAACTAGTGTCCCCATTGGAAGATTTCTCTTCTATTACTTTTCTGAGGGCAACCGAAAATTTGGGATATTCGTTTACTTTCACTTTTAATAATGGTAAATAGGACAAATAGAGAGGTGCATCTCCATAACGGGGGCACAGAAAGCAATAAAACCTGACAGGGGATCTAATCCATCTCCACTCTATCCAAAACAAAAAAAAAGTTGTACCTTTAGATGTACATTAAATGATGAGACTAGAACAGGTCCATGATAGTGACAGGAGCTTCCACAGCCCTTGGGAGGCATATTAAAGTGTTACTAAACCCTGCATTCACTATATCTGGTCACCCACAGTACACAGGACATGGAAACACAATTATTTTAGTAAATATAAACTGCTAACTGGGTAGATGTGCGCACTTCCCATTTAAAATGTTGGTTCCCTTAAGAGACCGCCTCATTCAATATAAGATTGTCCATAGGGCATATCTTACTCCCGCTTGGGTTCACAAGATGAGGTCTTCTCTCCCCCCGGAATGCTGGCGTTGTGACCATACCCCTGGGGACTTTATCCACATCTTCTGGTCCTGCCTGGTAATTACGGGTTTCTGGTCACAAATTCTTACAGAGGTGAATGATCTACTAAGTATCGCTATGGTTCCACCCCTAAGAATATGCCTGCTGGGGCTGGTGGAGGACTTGATGCCCAGGGTGGCTGAGAGAACCTTGTCGGGTCTCCTGCTGTTCTATGCCAGGAAATCCATTGTCCTATGCTGGAAGCGAAAGTCTCTTCCCTCTATAGGTCTATTGAAAACACTTGTTAACAATTTGATACCCCTCTACAGGGACACTTATATACATATAGGCTGTTCGAAAAAACACGACAGAGTGTGGAGTAAGTGGTTAGCGGAACCCTGCAGCAGATTAAGTGACCTCTCTGATGTAAGATGATGGCTCTCCTTGACATCCTAATAGACCATTCCTTGATAGCAGGATAATTTAGGTGAGCTAGCACTTTTTTAGCCCACCCTTGGAGCAAGAGCCTGGACAGCCCATTGATGATGATACACTACGGTAGTTGTAAATATTTGAATGGTTTTTGATACTGTAAGGATGCCGTGTAATTCCTGTACAGGTCCCTTCCCTGTTAATTACTAGATGGTGGCTGTGCTGTTTCACGTCTGTATTGTCTATGTGTTTATTAACCACTTGCCGACCGCGCGCACGCCGATGTACGTCGGCAGAATGGCACGGGCAGGCATAAGCACATACATGTACGTCCTTTGCCTCCCGCGGGTCGGGGGCCCGATCGGGCCCCCGCCCGGTGCCTGCGGCGGTCGGTTTTCGTTCGGGAGCGATCCCGGACGAGGGGACGGCCATTCATTCATGGCCACCCCCTCGCGATCGCTCCCGACGAATGGAAATCCCCGGTGACATCACTTCCTCTCCTGTAATGTAAACACAGGAGAGGAAGTGATGTATTCTCTCCTCCGTGTCGGTATTTTTCGTTCCGACACGGAGGAGAGCGGATCAGTGAGTTGCACCAACACATCCCACACACAGTAGAACATGCCAGGCACACTCACACCCCCCCTTTACCCCCCGATCACCCCCCCAATTACCCCTGCCCCCCAGTCACAGTGACACCAATGTCATTTTTTTTTTTTTTTTTTTTTTTTTTGCATTGGTGTCATTTGTGACTGTAATAACTGTTAGGGCAGTTAGGGTTAGCCCCCTTTAGTTCTAATGTACCCCCCTAACCCCCCCAATAAAGGTTTAACCCCGTGATCACCCCCCGTCGCCAGTGTCACTAAGGCTGGGTTCACATTGCAGCGGTTTATGAGAACGAATGTGATTCGCACCGCACTGCAGTGCAAATCACATCCGATCTCTGTGCGATTCGAGTTCAGCCATTCGCCGCACCCGCCGCACCCGCCACACCCGCCGCACCCGCCGCAAATTCGCACGGGACCCTTTTTTTGGCCCGCAGCAGAATCGGATCGCATGGGTGTTCACACCATGCGATCCGAGTTTGCAGATCGCACTGCGATATGCGAACTGATCTGGGGGTGTCATTAACATTTCACTGACACTCCCAGCAGTTCGCATAGGGCAGTGTGAACTGCCGCCGGGAGGCATGCGATGCGGGAACCCGCCGCGCATTCGTGGCGTTCCCGCATCGCTCCAGTGTGAACCCAGCCTAATAAGCGATCGTTTTTCTGATCGCTGTATTAGTGTCACAGGTGACGCTAGTTAGGCAGGTAGGTATTTAGGTTCGCCGCAGCTTTTTATAGCGCCAGGGACCCCCATATACTACCGCATAAAGCCCCCTGATTGCCCCCTAGTTAACCCTTTCACCAGTGATCACCATATAACTGTTACAGGTGACGCTGGTTGGTTAGTTATTTTTTTATAGTTTCAGGGCACCCGCCATTTATTACCTAGTCTCACTAGTGTACCCCTAAATTTAGGGGTGTCTACTTTCTAAAATGGGGTCATTTGGGGGGGGGGGGTTTGTGCCATCTTGGCATTTTATGGCCTTCAAAACTGTAACGCCCTTAGAAAGCCTGAAGGCGGTGCTTGGTTTTTGGGGCCCCGTACGCGGCTAGGCTCCCAAAAAGTCCCACATATGTGGTATCCCCGTACTCAGGAGAAGCAGCAGAATTTATTTTGGGGTGTCATTTCACATATGCCCATGGCATGCGTGAGCAATATATCATTTAGTGACAACTTTGTGAAAAAAAAAAAAAGTTTGTAATTTTCCCGCAACTTGTGGCAAAATATAAAATATTCCATGGACTCAACATGCCTCTCAGCAAATAGCTTGGGGTGTCTACTTTCTAAAATGGGGTCATTTGTGGGGGTTTTGTGCCATCTTGGCATTTTATGGCCTTCAAAACTGTAATAGGTAGTGAGAAGTGAACTCAAAAAATTACGCCCTTAGAAAGCCTGAAGGCGGTGCTTGGTTTTCGGGGCCCCGTACGCGGCTAGGCTCCCAAAAAGTCCCACATATGTGGTATCCCCGTACTCAGGAGAAGCAGCAGAATTTATTTTGGGGTGTCATTTCACATATGCCCATGGCATGCATGAGCAATATATCATTTAGTGACAACTTTGTGAAAAAAAAAAAAAAAAAAAAAAGTTTGTAATTTTCCCGCAACTTGTGGCAAAATATAAAATATTCCATGGACTCAACATGCCTCTCAGCAAATAGCTTGGGGTGTCTACTTTCTAAAATGGGGTCATTTGTGGGGGTTTTGTGCCATCTTGGCATTTTATGGCCTTCAAAACTGTAATAGGTAGTGAGGCGTGAAATCAAAAATTTACGCCCTTAGAAAGCCTGAAGGCGGTGCTTGGTTTTCGGGGCCCTGTACGCGGCTAGGCTCCCAAAAAGTCCCACATATGTGGTATCCCCGTACTCAGGAGAAGCAGCAGAATTTATTTTGGGGTGTCATTTCACATACGCCCATAGCATGTGTGAGCAATATATCATTTAGTGACAACTTTGTGTAAAAAAAAAAAAAAAATTTTTTTTTTGTCATTATTCAATCGCTTGAGGCAAAAAAATAAAATATTCAATGGGCTCAACATGCCTCTTATCAATTTCCTTAGGGGGTCTACTTTCCAAAATGGGGTCATTTGGGGGGGTTTTGTACTGCCCTGTCATTTTAGCACCTCAAGAAATGAGATAGGCAGTCGTAAACTAAAAGCTGCGTAAATTCCAGAAAACGTACCTTAGTTTGTAGATGTGACAACTTTTGCGCAAACCAATAAATATACAATTATTGACTTTTTTTTTACCAAAGACATGTGGCTGAATACATTTTGGCCTAAATGTATGACTAAAATTGAGTTTATTGGATTTTTCTAATAACAAAAAGTAGAAAATATCATTTTTTTTCAAAATTTGCGGTCTTTTTACGTTTATATCGCAAAAAATAAAAATCGCAGAGGCAATCAAATACCATCAAAAGAAAGCTCTATTTGTGGGAAGAAAAGGACGCAAATTTTGTTTGGGTACAACATTGCATGACCGCGCAATTACCAGTTAAAGCAGCGCAGTGCCAAAGTGTAAAAAGACCTCTGGTCATTTACCAGCAAAATGGTCCGGTCTGAAAGTGGTTAAGAAAAAAAAAAGTAAAAAAAAATAAAAAAAATAATATAAACTGCTAAATACCCTTTCTCATCAACAGTATATAGCAGTCTAATGACTTCTATCAGTGTCTGGTTAAAGCTTGTAGGAGGAGTCAACCCTCTGTCTGGACAGTGCTGATTGGCCCTCTGAATATCACATTCACTCTCCCAAGAAAAAAAAACTCTCTAGCAATACACACCAAACTGGGCATGTGCAGCTTGCCCTCAAGGCTCTGTTCTATCAGGAGATGGTTTGGGGACAGTGGAAGATAGGAAGGATCAGAGAAGACAGGATCAAACAACTTTTTTACACAATGTGAAGGATTAACCCCTTAGGTTCCACAAAGAGAATAACTGTAAGCCCATTGCACATCAAAAACCACCTTAAAGGGCAAGTTTACTTTTAAAGAAGATGATGCATACATCCCACACTGTCAGTGACTGCTGTGGGTTCCTACTTCATAAACAGACTGAAGATTAATGGTTTTCTCTTCAAAGACTATCATTCTGGGGAATGTTAATCAACAAATCACAGACAGCAGGAGGTTAAGGTTAATACTGCAATAATAGTTAAAAAATTCACTGACTGAAAATACACTATACTTTCCCTTTAACTTTTTCACATGTAAGTATATGTTAGAGACATGGGAACCCTCAGTAAGTTTTGGTTGTGCACAAATTTCTTTGTGCTTATCATATAGAGCCAATTTAGTGCTTTGCATGAAGTCTTTTTAAGGACACTTCACGTCAAATAAAAATAGATTTGGACATCTCTAAATGTCATCCAACCAACCCAAATACCATGAAGAATGCCACTATGGCGTTTCAGCAAGCCTTACCCTTTATAGATAAGCTTCGCAAAATTAGGGCCATTTTGTGAAAATAGAATTAGTTAGGAATAATTTGCTGAGTTTTGCCAAGTAACGTTTCTCAGATGGCAGCCTGCAGAGGGTGGACAAAGCCCCTGGCTCATTAATACTACCTGCCAACTGATCCTTGGGATAATATAGGTGTTAACTAGGGTTTGCTCAATGAAAAGAGAATGCGACTGAGAAACTAACCTTGCCTATTAATTAGATCATGAAAATGGCAGTTGGAATGTGATTGGTTGAAAGGGTCAATGGGTTTGAGTTACTAAAAGCAAATAGACTGTGCCCCTTGCAAGTACAGTTGCACTAATATTCCTTGGCAAATGTGATGTAGTAAAGCTTCACTTTGTAAATAATACTCAATAAAGTACAAGGAAAATAAGAATTTTTGCTTGCATTGGATTGAATAAGAGAAATCAGCAGAGCTTTACAACATTTACTGAGCTCTGAGAAAAATTAGCGCAACTGCACTTGCAAAGTGCACAGTCTATTTTCCTTCACTAAATCCACCCCAGTATCTCTGTTTCCATTTCCTACAGTTTCTATATGTATCTGGGGCATTTTTTCTTACAACTATTCCCTAGTTCAGTGATGGCAAACCTTGGCACCCCAGATGTTTTGGAACTACATTTGCCATGATGCTCACCTACACTGCAGAGTGCTTGAGCATCATGGGAAATGTAGTTCCAAAACATCTAGGGTGCCAAGGTTCGCCATCACT
Organism: Lithobates pipiens; assembly: GCF_037356315.1. Taxonomy (NCBI): domain Eukaryota; kingdom Metazoa; phylum Chordata; class Amphibia; order Anura; family Ranidae; genus Lithobates; species Lithobates pipiens. The sequence goes on along the minus strand of NW_027507685.1, from coordinate 49,783,847 downwards.
GCCCTAGTTGGTAAACTGAATTCTAACCTCTGAATTACAATGGCTGGCACACAGAACTATTGTCATTTTATGGCAGCACCATAAAGTCAGATTTCACCAGCAGGTGCCATCACAGGTGTAATTTGGAATCGCTGTTTTAATAATGTCTATATAAATTTCCCGGGAAATTCTCTATAAAAAGAGTATAGGGAAATATTCTGCAGAGCACTGAAGAGCAAAAAGGAGTTTTAAAGTGATACTAAACATTTGTTTAAAAAAATATTATACTCAAGCATTTATTCTTAACTCGATCAATTACCGTCTATTACTCTTATGCCGCATACACACGATCGGGATTTTGGTCGGAAAAAGCTCTGATGGTTTTCCCGATGGAATTCCGACGGGATTTTGCTCAAGCTGTCTTGCATACACACGGTCACACCAAATTCCGACTTTCAAGAACATGGTGACATACAACACGTACAATGGGTCTAGAAAAAGGAAGTTCAATACCCAGTAGCCAATAACTTCCATTTCGTAGTTGAATCTGAGCATGCGTGAGTTTTTGTGCGTCGGAATTGCATACACACAATCGGAATTTCCAATAGAAAGTTTTTCGGTCGGAAAATTTTTTGTTGGCAGGAATTCGGCCAGCAAAATTCCGATGGAGCATACACACGGTCAGATTTTCCGATGAAAAGCTTTCATCAGTCTTTTGCTGGCGGAAATTCCGATCGTGTGTACGCGGCATAAGAGTAATAGATGGTAATTGATCGAGTTAAGAATAAATGCTTGAATATAATATTTTTTTAAACAAATGTTTAGTATCATTAGCATTAGCCTCATCTAAATTAAAAAAATCTCTGCTGTTTTCTGACTTCCTGTTAGAAGGTGCTTACATTTGTTCTCCATGGTGCTACTATATGTAGGAATGTAGCCACCCTCTCTTGCTCTCAAGCAACGAAATACTATGGAATTTGTAGTGTGTATGGAACAGTACACACGACTGCAACTAACTGCTCGTTCTGAACAAGAGGATGTAAAAGGGAAGAATACGAGGTTCAGGAGTTCATGGAGGACATTACAAGGAGGCAGAAAAACACAGTAAGAAAAAAATCCATGTTGTTAATGGCACTTTAACCCTTTAACGTTCTGCTCCACCATTTGGTAGCACACATTTTGAGTCACGCTCATTGAAAAATTTGGACTTTAAAGGGTTAAAATATGAACTAATCTCTCTCAATCAGTATTAACAATGTTTAATCATTATGCTGCCAGCCTTAATAAAGAGATAGGAAAGTATATTTTATTTACTTGTTTTAAAGTTTTTTTTACATTTCTTCAGTTGCTTCCTGGTTTCTGACCTAGGCTAAAATTAAGTCCTAGGAGTCTTCATGGGCTCTTTTATTCTAAGTATGCCCACCTGCTTGCATGCGTGAGCTAAGGGCAGATGGATCTCAGGAAGTAAATGCTACATGCCATGACTCATCTGCCCTTACTCAAGACAGAAATGCCAAGGGGGTGATTTTAAAATGATTTCCCAATAAAATAAAGCACTGAGGCATTGATGGTTTGCTTTGAATAATAAAAATAAATTGAATTTTCAGGTTGCGGTCCTCAGATACAGTTAAAGTGTTACTAAACCTGCAACAGTAAAATCAGTCTGTATATGCAGTAAAGCATGCTTGTTATAGTCACTGTGGAACCTAAAGGGGTAAAATCCTGCGCATTGTGTAAAAAGGCTGTTTGATCCTATCCTCTCTATTCCTTCCCTTCTTTTACTGCCCCCAGTCTATCTCCGGACAGTACTGAGCTTTGGAGGCACTCTGCCTTTAATGTGTATTGCTAGAGAGTTTTTTTTTTTTTTTGGCAGGGTGCATGTGATCAACACAGGGCCAATCAGCACTGTCCAAACAGAGGGTCAGGGGTCCTGCAGCCTCATAGAACAGTCAGAGTCTAAATAAAACCCCTCCTACAAGCATTAACCAGACATTGATAGAAGTCCCAAGACTGCTATATACTGTTGATGAGCAAAGGTATTTAGCAGCTTGTATTTACTAAATAATTGCATTTCCTTGTTTTGTGTACTGGGGGAGACTAGATATAGTGAATTCAGGGTACTGGGTTTAGTAACACTTTAGATTTTGCTTTAAGATATATTAAAACAGGCTCTTTTTTTTCTCTTCAATTTGGAACTTTCTAGATCAATACCCAATGCAGGCCTTTACAGCACACATGATTAGTGTTCTCCAACAGCCGCCCAACTTCCCTGATGCAAAACGCGCACTAATGTAATTCAGCTGTATCCAGAGAACGCAGTTTATTTTGCTCATGTAGTGTAACACATTCAATATCATTATCACAATGTGTTACAAATTCCCACCTCACACACATGACTAGCGGTGCACTAATTGCTAATTGTTTTAACAACAGTAGAACAATCTACTTCCCAGAAACGTTTCTTGTCTTTTGCATTTGTTTTTTATGCACGGCTGTGTTCTGTAAACCCACCACATTTTTCCCCTTGCTGTTATCCCCAGAAAATGAATTTTAGAGCGGACGTAAAAGTTTAATCATTTAAACCAGTTACAATCAGCGATAAGCCATAAGCTGTGCTGCTCATCACTGTTTTATGTAGCAATAAATATGTGAAGCCACACACTAAATGATGGCTGATCGTAGCTGTCAAGAGAAACATATACATGTCATTTATGGAAGTGAATAAAAAAAGCATCCTGTTATGCCCATGGTAACATTTACATAAAAAAAAGATTATTTAAAATCAAGGGCTGTAAAGTTGTGTTCAATAATAATGGAAATGCATTGTGTTGATGGAGAGCGGGCAAGGTCAGCAGGGCTGGGATACGAGCACAAAGCAGCCTTGCCATATAAAGTACACTCGCGCCAATATTTATAGACCAGACTTTTCTACATGTAGAATAATAATCCACCTATATATGTAAATAGTTGATTAAATGTTGGGCCTAGTTATTGTGGATTTATGAGCAAATGTTGAAACACAAAAAAAAAAATCTTAACACGCTCTTTTGGCAAAGGTCAGGATTGTAAAATTGCAACTGTGGCTTTGAAGGTTGAAGAGTGAACACATTACAGCTTTATCTGATCCATCCACAAATTACATAAAACAACAATGGAAATGGAAAAAATCTGGTTGGTTCTTAAACAGGAACTTCATCTACTGTGCTTCTTTAAAATCCCCCTAAGGCCGGGTTCACATATGGACGGCTGCGGTTCCCAGCATGGGGTCCGGTGCGTTCCTGTTCAGGTGCAAATCAGGTCCAACTTTTTGCCTGAATTTGCGCCTAAGCCTGACCCTCATCTGGACTGCATCTGATGTGTACCAGCCTTTAAGGCATAGCGCTACATGCAAATAGGCAGTTTGGCCCATCAATGTTGAAACTCAGCATTATCAGGCACCAGAGGCTAAGGTGCAGCTTGTCTAAATCTATGACTGGCTGAAATACTTGGCAGCTGGATGTGGAACCCACATTTAGGGACTTATTTAGGTATATCTGGGAGAGCTAATCCACTCTGCACCGCAAGTGCAGTTACTGTAGAACTAAAGGGAAGATCTAAAATGGGAGGAAGCTCTGCTGATTTTATCATCCAATCATGTGCAAGCTAAAATGCTGTTTTTTATTTTACTTGCATGTCCCCCTCAGATCTACATTGACTCCACTTCCAAGTTGATTTTCCTTTAGTAAATAACCCCCATTGCTTACATTCTCATAGTGTGTTTTAGATAGCCCGAAGCCTCTTAGGATGTGGGACAGCTGGAGCTAAGTCATTCTAGCCTAGAAAGGTTGAAGTGCTGGTTGCGTTGTATTAAAAAAAAAGATATTATAAATAGTACCTTAATGTATAGGAGGGGGAATGAACTGTATTAGTAGTACAAAAGGGGTAGTAAGTAAAAAAGGAGAGCATTTTGAGAATACCCTAGGACTCCAAAAATCAAAGCAACTTTGTATTTTCCTTGCATATATCCCCCCTTACATCTACAGCGACTGCACTTCCAAGTGGATTTGCCTAGTAAATAACCCCCACCGTATTTTTAAAACACAAAGTAGAAATTGGCAACAGTATATCCCAAACCTAAGCCTTGAATATGGGTTCTCTTAACCCCCCCCCCCCCCCCCCCACACAACATCCATTTGCTGATTTTAAATAATTCTTACACTTAAAAAAACAAAAACTTCAGCTACACTCACTGAATTTCGGGCACTTTATGCACCAACACAAGGGGGGTTATTTACAAAAGCAAATCCAATTTGCACTGAAAGTGCACTTGGAAGTGCAGTCGCTCTAAATCTAAGGGGTAGATCTGAAATGATTGGAAGCTCTGCTGATTTTATCATCCAATCATGTGCAAGCTAAAATTCTGTTTACATCAACTTTTATTTCAAGTGCACTTGCAGTGCAAAGTGGATTTTCCTTTAGTAAATAACCCCCAAGGTCTTGACTTAAAGAAAGACTCTTTTTTCTCTCCTTGTTCTCTCATTCGCATCTTCATACCTCATCCTCTTTTCTTTACTTCTCCACTCCTTTTAAGCTGCCTATGCCCACCTAATGGTTCTGGACATTTATCTTTTAATAGGATGCTTCCTACAGCTGATGTTTACGTGAGCTGCATCCATTTGTCATAGTTGGGCTTTGTCTCTATCTTTCACATTCTGTTGTTTTTCTTTGATATACAAAAGGAGTATGACAGCAGAGCAATACCTAGGCGGTTTTTCTTTACCTTCTTGTTAATTGTGGTACTAGACCAGGATTATACTATTTACTGCAGGTCAATGTAATTACACTACAAACCAGGTGGACTCTTCTACCTGGAGGATTACTGTATGTACTTGTTGCAGTTTACTTTTGTATGGATTTTGTTTATTGGACCTGTTTTGCCTGTATGCCATATATCATACTGATGGGTATTTTTCTGTTGTACCCAATAAAAAATGTATGAAGCAGAAAAGAAATAGAAGGACATGTGACGAAAGCGGATGTCAGACCCCTGCCCCTCTTACCAACTCATGACAAAGGACTGGCCAATCTCACACCACAATGTCACTTACGTATCAATGTCACTCTCAGATGTACCCTGCATAAAGACTTTCCAGCTCGGGAGACCCCAATCTAGGTGCCAGACGCCTGGGAGCAATTATCACTGGGTTAATTTAATTAAGCAATTAACACTTTAACTGCCCTTACAGACTTTTACTGAAGAGTTGGAACTTCCACAAGATTAGCAATAAAAATAAAAAATAAATAAACATCTATACACACACTGTCACCACTGACAGGTATGTTCAGAGATCTATCTTATACAGTAGTGCTCTTCAAGAGACAGAGATTCTTTTAGTTTGCATTAAAAGCTTTAGAGACAATTTTAACACTTAAAAATACAGTTTAATAATGAAAAGGTCAAAGTGGTGCAAATCAAATATTTACAGAAAAAGAAATTAAGAGACAATAAAACAACAAAGAAATAAAAAGAAGTTGAAAAGCACGAACTCTTGCAGATCCCGGATTCAGCAGAGTTCAGCGAAATAGTAAAAATAGTATAGTGGCTCTCATGAATCCTGTTTGGTGTTTCTTAGTTTGATATTAACATTAGCTGTCAAACTGTCCTGGCATTCCCCTTTTCTCTGATATCAAAGGGCTGTTGACAGAGGCCATATGACCAATTAAGCATCTGAGGAGTGGTTTTTGGGCTGTCATTATGTTTATGTCATATCTAACCTGCAGATAATCGTCCAGCCTGAATTCAGCTTCAAAATGAATATAAACTTGACAGGTTTCAGATGCCCAGTTCGCCTACAAGATTAATTGGGCTGGTTCTGTTCTCAGTACTTCTAGGGCAGCGGTTCTTGTGCTCAAAACGCCACAAAGTTAACTGAGGGAGGTAAAATTGTCTATATTCTGGCTGTGCTATGGTTGTTTTAGAAGTTATGGAACATACTGGAATAATGAATTCTACCGAGAGACAGATATGTCTATTGTATGGATTCCAACTGAGGTATTTATGACCCAATGTCTGTTAACTCTCTTGTCACTAAAGCAGGCAAGCTCAACAGTTTTATGGCTCCTGAGATGTGTCTTGAGAGATTGATAAGAGATGCTTGCCATGCCATTAAGGGTTGTGGAATGTATGAACTGAAAGGAGGGGGCGAGAAGAAAAGGTCACTGTGCTTATGCCCTTCACATGACAACATGGCTGAGATGAGCTAAGACATGAACAAAATGGATGTCACATACAGATTTCTATGGGCACAAACCACCCAACCATAACAGGATCCTTAACTTGGAAGGTTCTGTTCTATGCATTACTAACTTACTGACATATCAGCATGGATGTCACACCACTTCCTTAAACTAAAACTCTCTAAAACTGAGCTATTAATATTCCCCTCCACCCGTGCCCCCCTCCATGACTTTTCCATCAAAATCAACAATGCAACTATCAGTCCCTCCCCTCACGCCAGGGTACTAGGTATAATTCTAGACTCTGACTTGTCATTTCAGCCTCAAATCCAATCGTTAAAAATTTGTAGAATTCAACTCTGTAACATCTCTAAAATTTGCCCTTTTTAACAAATGAAACCACCAAGCTCCTCATTCACCCCCTTGTTATCTCTTGCCTTGACTATTGTACCTCCCTTCTCATTGGCCTGCCTCTCCATAGGCTATCCCCTCTTCAGCCTATCATGAATGCTTTGATTTTTGATAAGTTTTGATGAGCCCTCTTCTCAATTCCAACTCAAGGGCCTACACAACCACAACAGAAGTTGCTAATGAAAAAGTCCAAACGGCCGGAAAAGAATGGGTGCACACAAAGTCCACGGACCCATTTTCATCTGAACAAGAAAGGTCTAGCTGCACAGAGAGCCCACTCTCAGTGAAAACTAAAGCTGCTTTCACACTGGGGCTGCAGCTGCACTTTGCGGACGGCTTTAACCCTTTTTCGGTCGCTAGTGAGGGTAAAAAGTGGCCCGCTAGTGGCCGAATAGCACAGCTAAAATGAAGGTAAGAATAGCGGTGCTTTACCACCAACGCCCCAGTGTGAAAGCAGCCTCGGTTATCACTGGGAGGGGGCACTCTGTGCAGCTAGACCTTTCTTGTTTGAATAAAAATGAGTCCATGGACTTTGTGTGCACCCATTCTTTTCCGGCTGTTTGGACTTTTTCATGAACAATTTCTGTTTTGGCTGTGTAGGCCCTTGGATTGGAATTGAGAAGAGGGTTCATCAAAACTATGTAAAATGTTAATGTTCATATAGGATCAGGCTGTTCCCATACAACAGAACCTTCCAAGTTAAGGATCTTGTTATGGTTGTGTGCTTTGTGCCCATAAAAAACTGTATGCGACATCCATTTTGTTGATGTCTCAGCTCATCTCAGCCATGTTGTCATGTGAAAGACATAAGCACAGTGACCTTTTCCTCTCGCCCCCTCCTTTCAGTTCCTACATTCCACAACCCTTAATGGCATGGCCGACATCTCTTATCAATCTCCCAAGACACATCTCAGGAGCCATAAAACTGTCAAGCTTGCCTGCTTGAGTGACAAGAAAGTTAACAGACATTGGGTCATAAATACCCCAGTTGGAATCCATACAATAGACATATTTGTCTCTTGGTAGAATCCATCATCCCAGTATGTTCCATAACTTCTAAAACAATCATAGCACGGCCGGAATATAGACATATTTACTTCCCTCAGTTAATTTTGTGGCGTTTTGAGCACAAAAACTGCTGCCCTAGGAGTACTGGGAGCAGAACCAGCCCAATTAATCTCGTAGGCGAACTGGGCCTGCAGCGGCACTTTCCTGGTGGTTCAGCGGCGCTGCCCATTGATTTCAATGGGCAGGGGAGCTTTAGGAGCAAGCCTTCAAGACATGTCTTTTTATCCAAGACCTGCTTTGTGTGCCGCTCAGTCTCTATTGGAGGGGGTGCAAGTCCTATGACATCCACCACTGGGAGTGCTGGTTTAGGAGGGAGCTTGCTCCGGCTCCTGCAATGGCTCGAGTGAAAAGGGATTCTCCCTATGACCACACATCAATGATATCCCTGGGTGTGTGTGTGGCAATCTCAGCCTGGACTCCAGCCAACCACGCCGCCAATGCATTTCGCTCTACCCCTCGGAAATTAGTCATGTCTTTTTATCCACTACTCTAATACACTACTGAATATAAAAGCACAGGAAAGGAATAAAGTTATTATTGCTGTATCTTATTTACCGTCACTATTTTTTAACATTTTTTTTACTATTTTGTGCCAGTTTTTCCATGGAAAAAAAATATACAAAAAAGATATCTATCAATATTTACCACCTAATGAAGGCCCAATGTGTCCTGAAAAAAAAAAAACTATAATAAACCTGGGGTGCTTTTGCACACTTTTAAAGTTTGATGCATCTCAAATAAGAATGAGAAACTCTATTATAACATGCAGTATCATAGGAAATCATAGGATGACATATAACAGGAAATTGAAGGCTTTACCAGCTTTCCAGAACCCTTTATTTGTCCTATTCCTGAAGAAAGTGCAACTTGTTCCTGTTGTCACATCAGCTCAGGTATATATAAGTAAGTATAGAAAAGGTAGGTATGAACTTCACCAGGGAGTTTATGACCTGTAGGATCATATATCTTTCTGCAATTAAAAGAAAAAAGTACTACGTCGAGTAAAAAAAAAAACTTTTTTTTCTTTCTGTAGAAGCTGATTTATCTTTAAAGAAATCTCTTCATTTCATATAGATGATTTCTAAGACCTTTTGCACAACTTAGATTGTCACAAATGTGTTAAAACTTTATTGCAATTTCCTTCAATCGGTAACAGCAAATGACACACTTTTTATTGATGTTGCAACTGTAAGTGATTGCACGTGTACACATATAACTATACTGTACAGTGCGATCCCTATATAAGGGACACTTATTGAAATAATTGGAAACAATTTACAGGAATCTAGAAGACAACACATTGGGCAGATTGGTACAACCAAAACTCCATGTGTCTTTGGATTTTTCCTTTTACTTCATCATAGCTATATACTAAATATGGGTTTTGTGACAGTATTTAAATTTTGGATATGAAAGCCAAGTAAAAAAAGAATATATAAAAAAATTACCCTGTCAATGTTTTATATTTTACATACAAATTCAAAACTGTGTTACCTCTCTCTATTAAGAAAACTACAATCACGTCTTATAAAATTTAAATGAGTACAATGCATAAGTATCATATCCTGATTAAGGCCACTGCAGGGGAAGACGACAGCCAATTCTGCTCCTCTCAGCTGGCTGATACGCAGCGCTGAGATAGGTCATGCTCCCCATCAGCATTGTGCAACCATACAGTAATACCGCCACATGTCCTATTACAGTTTTGTCTTCAGAGATTGTCTCTGTAGCCACTGCTGCAGGCACCTCCTAATGGAATTACATAATAGCAGGTATGTCATCTAAATCTGGACAAATTGGATTCACTTGTCAAGTGCCACAGAGTCAAAACGAACAGAATATCAAATATGTTATCAATGGTCAACTAAAAATGTTTCTTTGCAAGCGTTTTTCTGAGATGGCCACATTCTTACTGTTCTTATCGAGCTGCCAGCAAAATTTCACACTTGCTGGTAAGATTGTCGAGTTGAGCTGGAAACCAGTGTTGCAGGAAAAAAGATACTGAACTAAAGACATAATCTGAAAGCAAGTCGATAACACTCTTAAGAATTCAGGTCTCAAGTCAACAAGCAGAGCTGCTATGAGCAGTCCTGTTTGAGAGATATTGAAGAGCTATCTCTTCCTATGCTTCAAAATACAAAGAGTTGTTAAATAGTCTTGGTCATCAAAAAAATGAGGCGCCCTTCACATACTTGCAGACGTTTTTGCTGTTATGGCCTAACCCATGAATGTTCTGGTGGGAATAACTTTTAAATCTATGGGTAGTATGGGGGTTTACTATTACCTCCCCTATATAATTGTTTTGGCCTATTACTATGAAAGTCATTGGCCTGTCTGAGGGGACCAGGGTTCAGCCAGAGGTTCTTGTAAGATGAGAAAAGCCTTGTTTTTTCCAAATCATTGCTTCCTAATAGGATTTATAACTCAGGCTTCATCAAGTTGGATCAGTTGAAAATCTACCCCAGTTGCATCTTTCACTATAAACCTATATTTCAGTAAATAGTAAAATGTGAATCTCACTTGTTCCCTATTTTGGTTTATTGAAATTACTTAACATGACCCATGACAGGCAAAGGTGTACCTAACTCTTCCTTTTCACAGCAGACTGTACTTACTTTTCCTTCCATTTACTATCGCTCTGTTGGGCTGCAGGAATGAAAGTGAAAAACCAGGCATAAGGGTATGTGTGAGCACATGACTTAAAATGTGACCTTTCTTGTGATTGTCCAGAGCTGTCATATGTGAAATAGGAAGAAGCTTACACAGGGCTCATTTCTCCAGTCCGCATGGCTGATTAGAGCACAAGGGGAGTGAAAAAAGCTGAGTATATGTTGCTGGAGGGGGAAAAAGTGACCCTTTACATTGGGTAAAGTAAAGGTTTATTTTAATATATGAATGTCAGAGAAACAGATGCACAGAATGTTGCTAAATTGCTAAAAATTTATATAGCTAAAACCACCAGAAATGTTACTACCTCTCTGTGCTGTATAAAGATAGAATGTAGAAATAAATTGGTAGTTTTGTACCTGACACCCAGGAAAAATGAAAAAATATTGCTTCTGTGTTCAACCCTTCTACTATCAAACTGATTGGAAACATATCTTGCTCACAGATTAGTGGAAGTGTGACCAAAAAGTGGTCACACATACTGTAGGTTCTAACTTTTTTCATTCTTTTATATGTGCCTAACTATTATGCCGTGTACACGCGGCTGGACTTTTCATCGGACTGAACTCCGAAGGACTTTTCGATGGAGGTCTGCCGAAACTGACTTGTCTACACACAATCACACCAAAGTCCGACGGATTCGACCGTGATGACATACGACCAGACTAGAATAAGGCAGTTCATAGCCAATAGCCAATAACTGCCCCTAGCGTCAGTTTTCGTCCATCGGAATAGCATACAGACTAAGGATTTTTTGACTGGACTCAAGTCCGTCGGAAAGATTTGAAACATTTTCTAAATCTAAAGTCCATCTGATTTTTCGACAGCAAAGGTCCAATGAAGCCCACACATGATCGAATTGTCCAACAGATTTGTTCCGTTTGACCTTTTCTGACGAAAAGTCTGGCTGTGTGTACACGGCATAAGAGGCATGGACATCCCATACAGTAAGTCATTAGCAGTGGTCACACAGAGAGGCATATACACCCAATAAGTCATTAGTAGTGGTCACGCATAGGTCCTTTTTTTTACTTTTTTTTTTTTATCTTCCATATGTGCCCAACTATTAAATAGGTGAACACCCAATAAGTCATTAGACGTAGTCCCACAGTTTATTTTTTTATTTTTTATTCTCACACATGCACCTATTAGGAGCATGGACACCCAAAAGGTCATTAGAAATAGTCACACATAGGTTTTAATTTTTGTTACTCTATCACCTGCGCCTAACCTTTTAGAGGCATGTATACCCATTAACTCATCAGAAATGGTCACACATAGATTTTATTTCTTTTTATTCTACCATATGTGCTTATTAGAAGCATGGACACCCAATACATAGTAACACTTTGTTCACATAAAGGAGTTCTGTTATATAACCTGGTTAGATTTATATAGCAATTTTTATAACATATGGCAAAAGTGATGAGATACTGTCAGGACTGCATTATCCCTTAAGGGGGTTAAATATTGTACAAAATCCCATTACTTACAAGTTACTCACAATTACTTACAAGTACATAGAGTAAAAGCACAATACCCCCTAAAATACAACCTTTATTACAATATCCCATAGCACCATTTGTATGCTCCATCAGACAATTGTTGTCAGATTTTCCACGGACAAATGTTGGATGGCAGGTTTTAAAATTTTAATGTCTGTTGTCGGATTTTCCGAGCGTGTGTACACAAGTCTGTCAGACAAAAGTCCAAAGTACAAACACGAATGCTCGGAAGCAAGGATGAGCCCGAAGCGGTCGGTCTTGTAAACTAACGTTCATAATAGAGAATTAACACAAAATGCAGCGCACATTCTCTTCTTCTTTAATGGGATAATAATGAAGCTGTTTTGCTGGTGATACTGATGGAGTTATTGCAAACACATTTTCAAAGGCTTATTTTTTCTAGTGATATCAAGAATAATATTATTATGCTTTTTTATTTTTTTTATTTGGGCAAGTTACCACAACACCATTATTCCATAGTTTTTAGGATCAAAGATACAACTATGTTGGTGTCCCTTGTCAATTTTACATTGTATTTTTTTAAATGTAACTGCCTACTCCTAAACTGTCATTCGAAGTAAAACACATAGCCAAGTATTATTCTAAACAATTTTTTTTATTGTGCATTAAAAAAAGAAAACAAATAAAATTAGACATGCTATCTGCCAATAGAACGTAACCAAAAAGTGCATTCTATGCATCCAAAAATATAGAAAATATACCAAATCAAATCATTATTCAACCAAAAAAATTTAATAAAAGCCTGTGTCCTGCTTCTTAATATAGGGGGCAACAATGCCAAGAGTTGGTGAAAGCAGAGGTCCTTCATCCGGAGATAATTCAGAAAATCATCAAGGATTATTTTCTTGGAGCTCCTGCAGCAAAGGCATATGCCATAATTGGTCACGATTAATAAAGCAACCAATTTTTGGTCCAAGAACTCCTCCTGCTGTTCCTGGATTGGACTTGGGTCAAAGTAATAACTCCAAGGCCAATAATAAGTAAAACGTTATCTCCTCTAATTCCGCAACATGTCTGATTGACGAACGGCCGTTCATAAATGAACTGAAAAGTACGAAATGAAAAGCGCAAACTGAAAAGCGCAAAATTAAAAGCGTGAATCAACACTCACCAAACTTCTACTAACACGAAAATAGCAGAAGGAGCCCAAAGGGTGTCCCTAAAGAGCTGAAAAACCACATAGTACGTCAGAACGTTCGTGTTTGTTGACCGACAATTCCTTGCCGTTTGTATGCAAGACATAATCCAGGCAAACACCTTCAGACAAAAGTCTGAGGTTTTGTCTGAGAAAAATCCGATCGCGTGTACGAGGCTTAAGACTATTGTTCTGATATATACCACAGTATGGCCAGTTCATTGATGTGGAGAATACGGGCTAAACATTTTGTCAGACTGTAATGAGTACATGTACGAGCAGAACAATAAAGGAATATTAGAACCCTTTCCAAAGAGGAGTCATCTTTGTTCCAATGGAGAAGGTGCCCTGTACTTAACAGGAGAAGCGTAGATGTACAAAGGTGATTTTCTAACATAAAATACATCAGGTCACTTCACATAACGCTGCCAATCAAGACGAGGTTGCCGGCTCTGATTGACTCTTTTATAAACACGCCAGAAAACATTTATTCAGATAGAGGTTCCCAGCCTGCTTTATGTCAGGGACTGCTAGCCTACTTCGAAATGACTGCCTTCAATGTGTCAGTGCAAGCACAGTGATATTTTCTTGCAGTTTGAGTAGAATCTTTAGAAATGCTGAAAGAATGATATTGCATTTACATACCCAAATATATGTATATACACACACACACACACACACACTCATCGGCCACTTTATTAGGTACACCTGTTCAATTGCTTGGCAACACAAATCGCTAATCAGCCAATCATATGACAGCAACTCAATGCATTTAGGCATCTAGATATGGTTAAGACAGCTTTCTGAAGTTCAAACTATCAGAATTGAACAGAAAGGGAATTTAAGTGACTTTGAATGTGGTATGGTTGTTGGTGCCAGACGGGCTGGTCTGAGTTTTTTAAAAACTGCTGATCTACTGGAATTTACACACAACCACCTCTAAGGTTTACAGAGAATAGTTGGAAAGGAGAAAATATCCAGTGAGCTGCAGTTGTGTGGAGACAAATGCCTTGTTATTATCAGAGGAGAATGGACAGATTGGTTGGAGATGATAGAAGGGCGACAGTAACTCAAATAACCACTCGTTACAACCAAGGTTTGCAGAATATCATCTCTGCACAATACATGGAACCTTGAAGCAGATGGGCTACAGCATCAGAAGACCACACTGGTCCTGTCAGCTAAGAACAGGAAACTAAGGCTATTATTCACACAGGCACATCAAAATTGGACAATAGAAGATTGGAAAAATGTTGCCTGGTCTAATGAGTCTTAATTTCAGCTGCAACATTCAGATGATTTTCATTCCCGGCGTATTGTCAAATGATATCCACAGATGGTATCTCCTATCCTGGTTGGGGACCATATGATGTCCTCCGCTTCCTTCCGTCACTGAGGAGCCGATACAGTCGCTCCTGAGACAGCAGGAATGTGGATCTGTGTGTGTAAACACACAAATCCACATTCTGTTAGGGGAGAGGGGACAGAGCGTGTGTTCCTAGTATGTAGGAACGTCGATCAGGCTCCTCCTTCAAGTCCCTTCCCTGCAAGTGACGTTAATACACTAATCAGTGGCTATTTATAGCACTGATCGCTGTATAAATGTCAATGGTTTAAAAAAAGTGTCAAAAGTGTCCGATCTGTCCACTGCAATGTTGCAGTCCCAATACAAATCCCAGATCGCCGTCATTACTAGTAAAAAAAAAAAAAAATGCCATAAATCAATAACCTATTTTGTAGGCGCTAGAATTTTTGCGCAAATCAATCAATATATGCTTATTGTGATTTTTTTAACAAAAATATAAATCAGAGTAAATTGAGAAATTTTTTTTTTTTATTGGGATGTTTTTTATAGCAAAAAGTAAAAAACATTGTGTTTTTTTCAAAATTGTCGCTTGTTTTTTGTTTATAGTGCAAAAAATAAAAACAGCAGAGGTGATCAAATGTCACCAAAATAAAGCTCTATTTGTGGGTAAAAAAATAACGTCAATTTTGTTTGGGTACAGCGTCGCATGACCGCACAATTGTCAGTTAAAGTGACGCAGTGCCGTATTGCAAAAAATCAATTGGTCAGGAAGGGGCTAAATTCCCCCCCCCCCTCCTCCCCCGATCCATACCAGGCCTTTCAGGTCTGGTTTGGATTTGGAGGGAAATCCCATGGCAAAAAATAAATAAAAATACCCGACTCTTATCTGAGCATGCAGCCAGGCATGTCAGGAAAGAGAGGAAATAATAAATAAAAGAGCGCTCTCCCCTAAACCATACCAGGCCACATGCCCTAAACATGAGGGGGGTGCTTTGGGGTGGGGGGCCTGGTATGGATTTGGGGGACCCCACGCTGTTTTTGCACAAATTTTTTTGCTTTTGTTTTATTTTTTGTTTTTACAGTCAGTTGTCAGCAAAGAACACCTGCTGACAGCTGAAGACTCATTAGCTGTAAAGGACGCGGGAACCAGCTTTCCGACCCGCTCCTTAGCAACCAGCTTTGTGTGTTTAAAGAGAAAAAAAATGCAAAGTGCATGCAAAAATGAATCAAAAATGTAGGGTAAAAAACGCAAAATGCGCCTGGAAAATGCAGCAACCATAT
The DNA here is from genome assembly GCF_037356315.1 of Lithobates pipiens. Lineage (NCBI taxonomy): Eukaryota > Metazoa > Chordata > Amphibia > Anura > Ranidae > Lithobates > Lithobates pipiens. Next base: position 49,768,258 of record NW_027507685.1, on the reverse strand, counting down.
AGATGTGAACCCAGAGTTAAATAACAGCTCTGAGTCTGCTGGGGCTGCTAAAATTACGGATGCAAAATGGCGGCACCCATCAGCAACATTGGGGCTTTTAGGACTTCTATGGGACATCCACAAAAGCATCCATTTAGTTTCTATTCACCATAACCAGTAGTATATAAAGACAATCGTTCGACCAATATAACATACTGTCAAAATTACTGACAGCTTTGTTTTTAATGATCACATTGCTCCTGTAGAATTTAACATTATATCAATGCACTTTTACAGTGTAGCCTGTGTAATAGGCACTATCACAGAGAGATTATTTCACCTACAGCACTTTTTATGGTCCAGCCATGATAAAGAGGCTCTAAATATTCACCAAAGGCCAACTTATTTACACAGAATTCTATCCTATCATCTCTTTGTGATGATGGAGAAATCTGCTAGATTCTTTAGTTCAGTCTACAGGCTGAATGGCCAGCTTAAAGGTATGATTTATGGGATCGGAATTGTAGCAATATAAAAGAAAGTACAAAGCACCTTGTCTTTTGGAGAGTACTAAGGCTTTACAGTACACCAACAGCTGTTAACACTCAATAAACCTTTTGGTGTGCGTTGAGGATGACCTGATTACCCTCTGTTAGCTCCTTAATCAAGATGGATTGAGGTGCTCACATTCATAATGTCCCTTTTCTTACCTCACTAAATTCACTGTAAATGCATTCATCTACACAGACACAGAACACAGTATAAATGATGATAAACAGATGGACAGAAGAATACCATGGATGCCTACAGATAGACTGAAACCCCCCATTCACACCTGTATGTTTTAGGTGTGGTGCATTAAAAAAATCCTGCTTGCTGCATCTTAGATGCACTTTCATGGAAATGTACGTTATATTGAGTTCAATGGTAATACATGTAAAATGTACCTAAAACGCACTACACAGATGTGAACCGACCATCAACCCAAATGTAATAAGTTGAAGAAAACTACCTAGGGAGTTCTAGTAGCATTTCGTTTGAGGTACTTCTGGGTTTTGAGGAGCAAGTGACTCACTCCCTTTCCTCTCATGTGACAAAGCTGGTCTTTGGTGATTGGCTACACTGAGCAGGGAAAGGATTCAGCCATATGTAAGCTCTGACTAGAGGGGCTTAGAGATTCCTTCCCTTGCTTATGGTGGCTAAGAGTATTAGCAAGGAAGAAAAAGGAAGTTAAGTACTCTACTCTAATGCCGCGTACACACGACCGGACTTTTCGACTTGGCCCGGCGAACAATCCGATGGACTTTGCAGCTGAGGTCCACCGGAATTTCAAATGAACGGACTTGGCGACACACGATCACTCCAAAAGTCAGACGGATTCGAATGTGATGACGTAGAATAAGGAAGTTTATAGCCAGTAGCCAATAGCTGCCCTAACGTGGGCTTTAGTCCATCGGACTAGCACACAGACGACTGGATTTTTCGACCAGACTCGAGTCCGTCGGAAAGATTTGAAGCAAGTTTTATTTCTAGGTCCACTGGACTTTTGAGAAGAAAAAGTCTGCTGGAGCCCACATGCGATCGAATCGTCCGACGGAGTCCATCGAAAAGTCCGGTCGTGTGTATGCGGCATAAGACTTCTTATTAAAGTGAACCTGTTGGTATCATGGGCAAAACACAGGTTCATGTTAAAGAAACTTAACGTACAACCCCAGCCATAACTTTTTTTTTTTTAACCTGAAAGATTGTTCGTTCTTTTACTGGGAAGATTTCTATTCACTTCCCATTCTGCTGACATTGGTTGAGAGTGGAAATCTCTCCATCAGGGACAGAGTCCGTAAAACTTTTATTATTATTTTTTGTATGCGAGTGCGGAAGGGTTACACGCTTTCTTTCTTTGCTGGTGAACCTATTTCGCTCATTTCTTATCCTTGTCTCACAGGGTACCAAAGCTGTCATTGGGTCAGGAAATGAGTAGATATACACATGCAGCAGACAAGGATAGCAGCAGAAACGCGGCAGAGGTTCTAACTTTTAGCCACTCTAGTTAAAAAAAAATAGGTTGGATTTAGAATTTAAACCTTATTCCAGGAAACACAAAACTGTTGTTAAAATAAGACTTTTTTTTTGGTTTTGCAAGCTATGTAAAACCAGGATACTCCCTTGTCAGAGATGGAGAATAAGCCTACGGGTATTTAAACTGTTTCTTACAGTAGAAAGCGCACAGTAGCCATGTTTTTTTTTCTTCTGGAAAATAATGTTAATTATACTCGCGGAGAAGAAGGACCTCTCCTTCTTCAGTTCACTGGCATTTCTTTTGAAATTCATTGTCCTCCTTCCATCTGCCCCTTTCAATTACAGTGACAGCTGACTTTTTCTAAACTGTGACAATGCCAACTGACCTTTAAAAGCCTTTGGGAGATATCATCAGCATTATTATTGTTTTGTACGCATATAATTAGCACAGGAAGGCCACACTTCTAAAAGAGACTTTCTGTGACAGCACAAAAAAGCCTTATGTAATTTAATGTCATCTCTGTGAAAGTCAGGAAGCCAGCAATATCTTAATTCATAAAGCACAGCGGGTCACGCTGCTCCCTACTCGCCAGTCATCTCCATATACATTAACTGGGAGAAATTATTCCAGCACTATACTGTGCCTGGTTTATGACAGTATTCCAGGACTTTTACTGAAAAATTACAGATCACCCAAAACTACATAATACTTAAAGTGACTCTGTCACGTAAAAGAAAGCTGCAATAGCATATTTCTTTGCAAAGACTCACCTCTTCAATTGACCATGATCTGCATTGTATTGAAAAAATCAGCTGACTACTCAGGAACTGACACTTCCAGAAGTGCCAAATTCCTGGTTCCCTCTTTGCTCTGTAGTTCTATTTGTCAATCCCTATGTCTCCACTCTGTCTTGTTGTAGGGGCTGACTGGGGAAGAAAAGAGATTAGCATGGAATGCACTCATAGGTAGGTACAGGGCTTACAACAGTTTTATACATCAAACCTGCCCAATGCTTTAATTAGAATTGTATAGGCAATAAAACCATTCAAAGGCCCTGTAGTTCCAAATTAAGGTTAACTTTTGTGTGTTTGTGTGTGCGTGTGCGTGTGCGTGTGGGGGGTGGGTTGGTATGGGGTGTGGCTGACTTACAGGATGTAAGCAGCAGGCATTTGGACCTCCATCTCGGTTTTCACATCCTACAGTGATCCTGTTGCACCAGCTCTGTTATCCTGCCTGCACACCCGCTGTTTTTGCCACAGAGACAGCCGGAGCAGATATGGTGAAAAGTTGGACAATTGGTAGCCCTACCTTCAGAAAAGAAGACTCCTCGCACCACACAGCACTAGTTCAGGCAGGCTGAGTCACTTATTCCAACTGTGTTTACTCCTGTGGAGTCTTTCAATGGTGAACAACCTGGGGTGGACACTATGCTGATTCCTACAACTCCCCTGATTCTAATACAGAGTGTACTCCATCTCAAATTATAGAGGCAAAACAGCAGTGCCAGGTTTCCCTAACCAAGCTAATTGATTTGGTGTGGATGGACCTCTCTAGTTAAGCAGGATGTACATAATGTTCGTTACCGTGTTAATAATGCTGAGCAGCTTATAGGAGCGCTAAAGGGCACTGTATAACCTCTGGGTAGCAATATCACTGAGCTGCAAAAGCAACACACAGTCACCACAGATTAAATTACCTGGAAGACTGCCTATGGCATAACCATCTGTGGATCCTAGGCTTTCATGAAAGCTCTGAGGGTAGAAACGTTGACATTTTTATCGAGCAGTGGCTCACCACAACTTTGGCGAGAAGACTTTCTCACCACTATTCCCATAGGGTGCCATTATGCCCACTAACACCAGGGGCACTATTCAGACCTCTCTTGATCAGAGTACTGCACTTTCATGATAAAGAAACAATATTGAGAGCAGCCAGAGATAAAGGCCAACTGGCATATAATGGTAATTCTATCACAATATTTTCCAGATTTCTCAGCAGTTACACAGAAACAATGTGTAGCATGTGCTTTACTGGTAGGGTCTCCTACATTATACTTTTTCTATGTATAATGAGTAAATTGACATTGATATCTTGGAATGTAAGGGGGCTCAATTCTAAAGTTAAACGCTTTTTAGTTCTTGATTATCTTGCTCATCATGCTCCCCGTATTATCCTTCTTCAGAAAGGATGCAGAACATGGTTTCCATGTTGCAGAGGCACAATAGTCTGATAACCCCAATTTAGACACCTACGTCACCTGGAAGGGTCTTTCTAGAGCACTGGAGTTAGTTCTTTTGGGACATACCCAAAAAAATACAATATCAAAATCAGAGAATATTTGAAATGGGGGACAAAAACTGTCACTTACTAGCATATTTGTCCAGACCAGAATACCAATCTTGTAACATTCCCAGACTTATAAAATCCACAGGTAAAATTGTTCAACATGCTGATGTAGTAATAAAAATCTTTTACATTTATTTGTATATAACAAGGGCACACTATACTACACAGTACATGAATTTGATCACAATATTAAACTACCCAAATTCTCTCCAAGCCAGCTTTCCTTTTCAGGTACGTACTGTAGCACTATTATGTTTCGACATGTGTTATTTGCTCTGTTTGTAGCTACATGTGTTCTTTTCTATTTATTAAAACAATAAAAAAAAACTTTAAAAAAAGAACTTTTGCACTATAATGTTAGAGCAGGAGGTCTCTAAACTTTCTACACAAAGGGCCAGCTTACTGTCCTTCAGCCTTTAGGGGTCTGGACTGTGGCCTTTGGGAGTCGAACATGATCAGTGGGAGTAAAACAACTAATTGTGCCCCATTCATGTCAGTGGAGGGAATATTGCTCCATCAATGATGTCGGGGAATAGTATGCCATCATTTAGATCAGTGGGAAGAATAGTTCCCCATTATTGAGTGTCAGCGTTAGGAATTATGCCCCACTGTTGGTGTCAATAGAAGAAAAAGAGCCTCATCTTTGGTTTCAGTAGGAGGAATTAGTACTATCTCATATCAGTGGGAGGAAAAGTGCCCCAAGGGCCAGATAAATGCAAGTAAAGGGCCACAGTTTTAGGAAGACTGTAATGCCACGTACACACGTCCAGACTTTCCGGGAGACTAGGTCTGACAGAATCAGTCTGTCAGACAATCCGATCATGTGTGGGCTAATCTGATCATTTTTCACCTAAAAAATCTGATGGACCTAGAAATGGTTCAAACCTGTCCGACGGACTCAATTAGTATCAGGAAAACTGTTCGTCTGTATGCTGGTCCGACGGACCAAACATGTCATGCGAGGCTATTGGCTACTTGCTATTGAACTTCCTTTTTTAGTCCCGTCTTACGTCATCACATTCAAAACGAATGGACTTTCAAACGGACTTAGTCCGTTCATGTGTGGGCAAGTCCGTTCGTTCGGAAGGTCCATCGGAACTCTGCCGAAAGTCCGTCGGGAAGATTGTCGGACCTAATCTGCCAGAAAGTCCGGTCGTGTGTACGCGGCATAAAAGTTAAATAACACCTCCTCTACATAAAAGGAGTTGCTTGGCAACCTCTAGTTAGTGACTGGATACAAATGGTTTGAATTTTTTTTGTAATATACTTTCTTTTTACTTAGCCCTGATGTTCAAATTTTTTTTAACTGAATAGATTGCAACTGTGCAATAATTGGCTAACCAAAAACAGAAGAAAAATAATAAATCTAGTTACATAAAGCTGTCACGATACTGTTGTGTTTGTACAATAATATCAGCTTTGCTCACAGAGCCTGAAGTTAAGCATTGAAGTGCATGGTTCTTTTTCATCTCACGGATTTATGGGGGACCAGTCACAGTTATATGAAAGGCAGACGTCTGGGAGTGAATATTGCTTTAAACAGAACTTGCTCTAATTCAGTGTACAACTTGGTCACTATGAAATGGCAGTACATGTGCAGTTAAAAGCTGCTTGCAAAGAGTTTTTCCAGCAATGTGCATCTCAATTGATCTGTGGATGAAAGAGCAATTAACTGGGAAAAGCTTGTTTTTGCACCCTATGAAAGTTCTAGACAGCCCAATTCACATTTGACTGACAGAGATAATGCTCAAATTAAGGCAGTATTGGATCACGTTCAGCCACATTATCCCACAGGGGTTGTTTGGCAGTACTCGCAATATAATTAAATCGCAGTACATCTAGACCTACCTTTAATTCACCTTCCACTAAAACTCCAGTGACCATGAGGAAAATTTTAACAGTCAACATTTAGATACATTCTCATACTAAAACCAGCGTTATATGTAACAAATTACAATATTAGGTCTTTGTAAGCTAGCAGGTAATTTATTGTATTAGAATCACCTAATGGAAGTATATGTAAACCCTCCCCTTGTAAAACAGCCCATTCAGCTTAAAATAGAAATAAAAGGGAAAACATTAAGTCAATATATGTGTAAGTTAAGTTAAGTATAGGTGATCATATAACCACTGTTCTCAGCTACTTAATGATCTTAGAGATCTAGGGGTAGAGAAACAGCAGTACACTGGTCTTCCCAGTGAATGGCCGAGCAAGGGAGGCGTGTCAGCACATGTGTAATCATTGGAGAGCAGGCTAAGTTCTCAGCACAGCTATAAAAGTGACCCCGCTGTGCTCTCTTGCTTAGTGTCATCAGTTTTTAATTGGAAAGCAGAGGAACTGGCCATATCACCAGGGATTTCAAACAGGGGAAGCATACAGACAGGATACTGTTTTATAAAAGTACATGGTAGAGCAGGCACATATAGGAAATATGATAAGTTTACTTCCTCTTTCATTCCCTGCAAAGGTAAAGCATAATGGACTACTATGCATCGCATAGTAGTCCATTATGTGTCACTTACCTGACACAGGAGCCAGCGAAGTCACCACTGTCCACTGTAGTCCGGCGCATCCATGTTCTTGGTGGGTCTCGCTGCTCCGCCGCTGTCATTCAGCGAAGCCACGATGACGTCACTCCTGCGCGTGTGCGCGGGAGCCGCCACTCGCGGCATATCGCGAGTAGGTTTAGGAGATATTTCTTGGACCTACAGGTAAGCCTTAATCTAGGCTTACCTGTAGGTCAAAGTTGGTTGTAAGGGTTTACAACCACTTTAATGGCATCCTAGTATTAGTCTGTAGGGTTGAATATTGAATTTGCCCACCCTTTGCAGCTAAAACAGCTTCAACTCTTCTGGGAAGGCTGTCCACAAGGTTTAGGAGTGTGTCTATGATTATATTTGACCATTCTTCCAGATGCCCATTTGTGAGGTCAGGCACTGATGTGGACAAGAAGGCCTGGTTCGCAGTCTCCGCTCTAATTCATCCCAAAGGTTCTATAGGGTTGAGGTCAGGACTCTTTGCAGGCCAGTCAAGTTCCTCTACCCCAAACTCGCTTATCCATGTCCTTATGGACCTTGCTTTGTGCACTGGTCCAAATCATTTGGTGGAGGGGGGATTATGGTGTGGGGTTGTTTTTCAAGGGTTGGGCCTGGCTTCCTAGTTCCAGTGAAGGGAACTCTTAAAGGGGTTGTAAACCCTTGTGTTTTTTTACCTTAATGCATCCTATGCATTAAGTTGAAAAAACAACTGGCAGTGACCCCCTGCCCCCCCCCCCCCCCCGTTTTACTTACCTGAGCCTTGGAACTTCACCTGACAGGGACACGCTGTCCCTCTGCCTGGGGTTCTTGGCTCTTTATTGGCTAGATTGATAGCAGCGCAGCCATTGGCTCCCACTGCTGTCAGTCAAATCCAATGACACGGGCGGGTGGTGGGGCCGAGTCATACATTCAGTGGCTATGGACGGCGAAAGATGGATTTTCTTCTCTTAGGGGGTTATCTGATGTGGGAAGGAGCCGCGAGAGCCACCAAGGGACGCCAGAAGATGGTGCTCGGGGCAACTCTGTGCAAAACGCGCTGCACAGTGAAGGTGAGTATGACATGTTTGTTATTTATTTTTTAAATAATCAAAGCTTTACAATCACTTTAAGGCATCAGCATACCATCCACTCAGGCAATAGTATTAGTAAAACAGTTCATTTATAACCCACAGCCATCTGCGTGGGACCACCCTATATTTATTTTTTCATATTTTTACCCATAATATGTAAGAATTCCTTTTTCTTTTAAAGACCAGGCTTTATAAAGTGGGAAAGAGAGCATCATACTGGTTATATCGGTAAAATTCTCATCTTAAACATTTTAATTAATTTTTATTAAGATTAGATCAAACAAAAAAAGGCCCATGCAGGGACTGGCTCGACCAACATAGCACAGAGCTGTGGAGTCATCACGTGGCCATGGTGACCATACCATTTGTCTATTTTTTTTTTAGATCCTCGATTACAATAGGTGTCTTTGTAAAAGGGAAGGGTGGAGTTGACCAATTGCTTCCAGAATGCCACCGTGGGTGGAGTTCATCTTAAACATTTAGCATCTGAAAAGATATTCTTCAGAGTAAGGGGGGGCAGAGAATTGGTTATACCTGAAAATCTAAGCAGATATTGACACTGAGTAAGATAGTTCTTTGTTCCCCATATAATTATTATAAGAAAATATTTTCCAATGGTGACCACATCCTGACAAATTTTCTTTGGTAAGGATTTAAACATCTCTAGTTACAACTGTATAAGGATGTAGTCATGATCAATACCAATAGTAGAGTGATCAAATTAATTTTCTAGAAGCCTCGAAAATCTCTTGGCATCCCTTTGCAATCGTTCTATTTCCACAAGAAAAAGAACAATTGTCCCACTGCACATATGCCAAAAATAATGTCTCAAAACTTGGCGGCATTTGCCTCAGTGCTTTCCGGTGTTCAGTGATCATTTTGAGAACAGACAGATTTTGTACTACTGAAGAGAACTGCCAGACCTGCAAAAGCCAAATCTAACAGCTATCTAGCCAGGTTAGGAGTATTTTTAGAAAAGCAAAATAATGAGAATCAAACTAGGCCTCACACACCCAAGCAATTAAATAGAGAGCTGGGTATGCAAGATTTGTATTCAAAGAAATTCTCTGTATAGTTGAACATTCATAAAGCGTTTATTTGACATTGTGTTGAGGTAAAATGAACAGGTGCTACAGAGTAGGTTTGTGTCCTGCATTTCTTACAATGATTCCCTTGAGGAAACCCATATGCACCCTTCTGGTGGAGCTCTACAACTAAATGTTCTCTACAACAATCACTTTGATTACCAAAAAAAAAATTATTGTTTTGTACTAAAGTGTAATAAACTCTACAAGAGCTGCACCCATATACCACGGAATACCATGAATAGCTAAAAAAGTTGTAAAAAGTATACAAAATTTACAACTATACAGTGAGATGTCATTCAATAAAACAATATTAGCCTATGTGTCACCAGCAAGTATAACATAAAAGTGTTCAAAAACAGGTGAGACACTAGTCAATTTCTGCTCCTAAATAGTGGTGCACTCCAATGAACACCAAACCACGTGAAAGGTATTAGAAATTCCACCATGCACACGTGCCCACCACCACACTGAAAACCTCTTACCAGATCAATAAGATGGTGTCAACAGGCTAACTTGATCTCAACATATAATATCCACTGAGATGCATAATGGACATTAATTGGGACTTTTAACGAAGCTGTGGCCTGGTAAGGTCATGTGTTTCCATCCCACGGGACTTTAAATGAAACCATGGCCTGGTAAGGTCATGTGTTTCCATCCCTATTGTATTAAAAAAAAGGGGGAACAAGGGGGACATTGGGACTTTACATGAAGCATGTGGTAGCAAAAAAGTAAAAGGTGAACTACTAGGAATTTTATTAATTGTTACAGTTGGATTTACAAGAGATAAATACAATGATAAACATAGTAATAAACAATACATGGTAATGGTAATAATAATAACAATAATAATGGTACAACATGATAATAACATGGATATCACAAAGTATCATAATAAAACTCCAAAGTTCACCGCAGCAGAATTGAATAAAAGCATATGTAGCATAATGCCTGCAGGACCAAGGTCTTTGTGCACCAATTAGGGTCATGTATAGTAACGTCAGTATCTGAATGTATTCAAAAGAAGCACGGCATATGATAGCTCTACGCACTTTTCGTGGCCTTTGTACCACTCATCAGGAGCAGAGCACGTGTTCAATCTATAATAAAGAATAATATGATATTCAGAGGTAAGGTAAATCAAAAATATAAAAATAAATATAAAAATGCATGAAAGAGGGTGGGGTAAACAAGTCACCCGCACCTAATACATGCTTACTCACTTAGGTGAGTGTACTAGTGGTCTAGTAGGTGGGTGCCGCAAGCCGTCCAATATACACTACCACATACTTCATGTAAAGTCCCAATGTCCCCCTTGTTCCCCCTTTTTTTGAATATAATATCCACTGGTATGAAATGCTTTTACCTCGGGTCATAAAGTTTCAAACAACCACCATAGAAGAAGAAGAACATAGGGAGCACAGTGAACACTGCTAAATGTATAATTATTGCTTAACAACGAAGAAGGGTACTCACATTATTAAAATGAGACACGAGCATTTAAACAGCAAAAGCCTCGCCGACCGCCAGCATCGGCAGGTTCTGGCCCCACCCAAGGAGTTTCACGTCACATCGCATCATCAGGGGAAACAGGAATGTGAACGTGAGACGCCGTAGCAAGAATATATATAGACTCCTCCAGTCATGTGATCAGGATTAAAATTTAGAAAAAAGAAAATGGTGTCCACCATAGGTGGACACTAGGGCTCAAATAAGGATGGAAAACCAACCTGCACTTAATAGTGAATAGATACCTCACGAGCACAACAGGTTAATACCCATATAGATGCCATACAAAAGCCACTTGGTGACACCGTCAGTGAACAGGCTCAGATTGTTTACTAGTTTAAGGATGTATACATCTCTGAGGTGAACCCTACAGAGGAGGCTCTTTCCAGTTTCTAGAACAATGCTCTTTACCAAAAGCTAAAAGAAAAGATGTCCTAATGTTGCATGCTCCAATCACAGTGGATGAACTCTGACTTGCAGCGTCACAGATGGCAAATAGTAAGGCTTTGGGGGCTGATGAACTGCCAATAGAAACGTACTAACAGTATAGTGAAACCCTTTTGCCGAGTCTGTTGGAGACACTCAATGAAGCACTACAGAGCAGTAGTCTTCCGGCATCCATGGGAGAGGCTATTGTGGTGCTCCCTAAACTGGGTAAGTCGGCTCTTCTTGAATGTTCAAATCGTAGTAGAGAATTCAGGCAATAGAGCAGTTTTTTCCCTCGATGCTGCCAAAGCTTTTGACAAGTGGAAATATTTGCGGGCAGTCCTGAATACATTTGGATTGGGGGGAAGTGTTTATTTAGTGGAAAAAACTTCTATATGCAGCACAAACAGAAAGGATTAGAATAAATGGTTCCCTCTTGAAGGCCTTTCCACTTTTCGGGGAACTAGGCAGGGGTTCCCGCTGTCACCCCTGCTGTTTGCCCTGGCTCTGGAACCACTGGCGGTTGGATAAGAGCTTCACTGGCTATAGTGGGGTTTAGGCGGGGACAAAGGGAGGACAAAATCTCACTCTACACCGATGACATACTGCTGCATATGAGTGACACTGCGGGTTCTTTAACTGCTGCAATGCAGATTATTGAGCTGTTTGGAGAATTTTCAGGTTTTGCCATCAACTGGCACAAATCAGTTCTCCTACCACTGGATGCTCTACCTGCAGCTCTGCCTGATAGTGTGTCCCCGATACAGGTGGTCACATCCTTCACATATCTAGGTATAGTGGTGACAAGGGAATCTAAGGACTATATAACTCTTAATCTGAAGCCACTAATACAGAAATTTAAAAATAAATGTGCAACTTGGTGCAAGTTGCCGCTGACGGTGACAGGGGGAGTTAATTTAATTAAGATGATTTGGGCCTTGCAATTGTTATATATATACTTCATGATACCCCGGTTTGGATCCCAAAGTACTGGTTTCAACATATAGATTTCCATTTTAGAGCCTTAATTTGGAAAAACAAGGTGGCCCGTATAAAACTTACTACCCTATAATACCCTAAAGATCAATGGAGACTGGCTGTTCCTCATGCTCATACTTATTTTTTAGGTGCACAACTGCAGCACTTCACTGGATGGAATTTGCCCAATGTGACGGATCCCTCCAGAGATCTACTTATTAACCCACATACGATATACTCTGTCCTATCCCATATGGAAATGGGCTTCCCCATGGTCTCATCTCAGTGCCCCACAGTATGCCTATTAAAAAAATGATGGGAATGTCTTAAGCGGAGAATAAGAATATATAGCTTTTTTTCCAGTACACCTATTTGGCAGAATAGATTATATACAGAGATAGCCAAACTTAAAGGCCATACACGGTGGGAGGCGGCAGGAATTAAATATCTATATCAAATTTTCGATGACTCAGACCTAAAATCGTATGCTAAACTAAAGGAAGAATTTCCATTAATGGGGAATTTTTATTACCAGTACATTCAACTGAGCCATGCGGTCAGATATCCGAGAAACTATTCGTCTCTGTGCCTGGCGACGTCCGTAATCAGTGTATGAGGAAACAGGCAACTTTTGGCAACTCAATCATGCAGCCCATCTTTCTTCAAGTGCCTCCTTATTGTGCATCTTGAAACAGCCACACCACATGTTTTCAGAGAGTCCTGTATTTCACCTGAAGTTATTTGTGGGTTTTTCTTTGCATCCCAAACAATTATCCTGTCAGTTGACTGAAATTTTAGTTGGCCTACCTGACCGTGGTTTGGTTTCAACAGAATCCCCATTTTCCACTTCTTGATTAGAGCTTGAACACTGCTGATTGGCATTCCAAATTCTTTGGATATCTTTTTATATCCCTTTCCTGTTTTATACAGTTCAGCTACCTTTTCCCTCAGATTCTTTGACATCCCTTTTGCTTTCCCCGTGGCTCAGAATCCAGTAGCACTGGATGAAAGATGCAAGGGTCTGTCAGGAGTCCAGAAACTCATTGACCTTGCATACACACAAGCAAACAGATCACAGGTGAGGATGGTTACCTTTAATAACCATTCAAACCCCTTTGTGTCAACCTGTGTGCATGTTATCAGATCAAAATCACCAGGGTATGTAAACTTTTGATCAGGGTCATTTGGGTAGTTTCTGTTGCCATTATGATTTAAAAAGAGTAAACACAGTTGATTGCTAACAAATTGATTAAAAGTAAATGGTTTCAGCCAAACACTAACCATAAGTGAAAGAAAAGTGTTTGTGTTATCATTCATATTCTCTGAAAAATGGCCAAGAAATCATAAATTGTGCCAGGGTATGTAAACTTATGAGCACAACTGTATATTATACACCTAGGTCTGTCCTTGCCCCCAACTGTTTGACTCCTTGTGGTGCGTCTCCTTATCCTAGTCTGAGCTCTGATGTTGAGGAAACTGATAGAGAATATTACTAGGTCAAATTGAGGCTCTTACACTAGTTGCTTTAAAAATGCACATTTATTTTTTAACTAAACAAACTTCTGTTTTTTTCCCCATAATACGTAGCATGGGTGTGCATTAATGAAACAAGCAGTATGAAAGGATAAGTAAAAGCAGTAAAACTAAATGCCAGTTTTATGAATGCTCTTGTGGCCCTAGACAACAGCCCACAAAGCCCTTTAAACATACACAGAAAGGTACAAATCAGCAAAACTGTTAATTCGAAAAGGACATTCATACATCAAAAAAATCACATTCTCTGGGACAAAAAGTTATAAAAAATGATTATGACATTTTAAAAGAAAATTAATCCACTTGTCTGAAAAAGTCAGGCGCCTAATCACACCACATTATTGGAAAGACTGAATTAGAAAAAAAAGTGTTATCTGCATCAATCAGAGCAGTCAATAATTATAGATTTTCTAGCCCTTCCCCCTTTTACCATCAAATAGATTAGAACATAATCCATGTTTTTAACACCAGTAAAACGTGTTCAGTTACCATATGCTGGGAACAATTAGTTTCCCTGAAGCCTTAAAATTACACATTGTTTATTAATAGAGGTGTCAAAATACAGAAACCAACGCATTCACTTTTGTTAGCCTTAAAGTGATTCTTTCACATGAATTGCTGAGTCCAACCTGGACTTCTGTCAAGATTATTTCAGGTGACCACAGAACGACTCACTATTACAAAAAAAAAATCTTTTAGGTATAAAGTTTAAGGCATCTATAGATACAGCAGCCGCAAAGAGGCTGTGGCTAAGGCTATATTGTGGGCTTAAAGTAGTGTATAAACTATACTTTTGGTTAAAATTGTTCCTTAAAGTGGCTGTAAAGTCTAAAGAAAAATGTGTTACGCTGTGAATATACTCAAACATACATGTATTTAAATAATCAAAATCATGTAGTGCTCATACATTGATGAAAATAAAGTGCTATAAGTGCAAAAAATAAAATGCGTCCATATATACATGTAAACATGTACAGTGGTGTGAAAAAGTGTTTGCCCCCTTCCTCATTTCCTGTTCCTTTGCATGTTTGTCACACTTAAGTGTTTCGGAACATCAAACCAATTTAAACAATAGTCAAGGACAACACAAGTAAACACAAAATGCAATTTGTAAATGAAGGTGTTTATTATTAAAGGTGAAAAAAAATCCAAACCATCATGGCCCTGTGTGAAAAAGTGATTGCCCCCTTGTTAAAACATACTATAACTGTGGTTGTCCACACCTGAGTTAAATTTCTCTAGTCACACCCAGGCCTGATTATTGCCACACCTGTTCACAATCAAGGCATCACTTAAATAGGAGCTGCTTGACACAGTAAGGTCCACCAGAAGATCCTTAAAAGCTACACATCATGCCCAAAGAAATTCAGGAACAATTGAGAAAGAAAGTAATTGAGATCTATCAGTCTGGAAAGGGTTATAAAGCCATTTCCAAAGCTTTGGGAATCCAGCGAACCACAGTGAGAGCCATTATCCACAAATGGCGAAGACATGGAACAGTGGTGAACCTTCCCAGGAGTGGCCGGCCGCCCAAAATTACCCCAAGAGCGCAGCGACGACTCATCCAAGAGGTCACAAAAGACCCCACAACAACGTCCAAGGAACTGCAGGCCTCACTTGCCTCAGTTAAGGTCAGCGTTCATGCCTCCACCATCAGGAAAAGACTGGGCAAAAATGGCCTGCATGGCAGAGTTCCAAGGAGAAAACCACTGCTGAGCAAAAAGAACATCAAAGCTCGTCTCAATTTCTCCACGACACATCTTGATGATCCCCAAGACTTTTGGGACAACATTCTGTGGACCGATGAGACAAAAGTGGAACTCTTTGGAAGGTGTGTGTCCAAGTATATCTGGCGTAGAAGGAACACTGCATTTCATAAAAAGAACATTATACCAACAGTAAAATATGGTGGTGGTAGTGTGATGGTCTGGGGCTGTTTTGCTGCTTCAGGACCTGGAAGACTTGCCGTGATAAAAGGAACTATGAATTCTGCTGTCTACCAAGAGATCCTGAAGGAGAATGTCCGACCATCTGTTCGTGTACTCAAGCTGAAACGAACTTGGGTTCTGCAGCAGGACAATGATCCTAAACACACCAGCAAGTCCACCACCGAATGGCTGAAGAAAAACAAAATGAAGACTTTGGAGTGGCCTAGCCAAAGTCCTGACCTGAATCCTATTGAGATGTTGTGGTATGACCTTAAAAAGGCCGTTCATGCTCGAAAACCCTCTAATGTAACTGAATTAGGACAATTCTGCAAAGATGAGTGGGCCAAAATTCCTCCAGGACGCTGTAAAAGCCTCATTGCACGTTATCGCAAACGCTTGGTTGCAGTTGTTGCTGCTAAGGGTGGCCCAACCAGTTATTAGGTTTAGGGGGCAATCACTTTTTCACACAGGGCCATGATGGTTTGGATTTTTTTTCACCTTTAATAATAAACACCTTCATTTACAAATTGCATTTTGTGTTTACTTGTGTTGTCCTTGACTATTGTTTAAATTGGTTTGATGTTCCGAAACACTTAAGTGTGACAAACATGCAAAGGAACAGGAAATGAGGAAGGGGGCAAACACTTTTTCACACCACTGTATATTCATAAATTATATTATTCAATAAAGTGCCAAGTAAGGTATACAGATTGGATATTTTCCAAGTGCCAAGTGCCAATTATTCTGTGCAAAGCATAACAAACATCAAATAATGTGGAGGTACTTGAAGGCAGAAGGAACCAGAAACATTAGCAGGGGACCCCAGAAGAGGAGGATTGGGGGGGTACCGCTGAGCCCATGCCTGTAAGGAGCTGTATTCATGGTGGTGGTCCTGCAGGTTACAGCTTTTTCCATGGAAATTAATTGGACAGTGATGTGCATGTGTCAGATGAAGAGGACATGGTAGGGTCTTTTTATGGAAGAAAAACTGTGCATCCTCATGCAGGGCTGTACAGAGAAGATCGCTGGAATGGGGGCAGAAGTATCAGACCAGGTGGGCAGTACATAGGGATGGGGGGCAACTTGAACCAAGGGTATATTGTTTCTTTAAGCTTGTCACTTCATCTTGCCCTCCACACATTCCACCCAAAGGCACAACTGAGTGCATAACTTTGAACTTCTTAACCAGCCAAACAATTTGCTAATTTGTTCATCCGGTCTTGCACACCAATTACACACCTCACTTTTCAGAGATACAGTACAAGCTTAGCCACCTTCCTGGTGCCAGGCTACTGATTGGGTGATGAAAAAACAAAAGTACACAGATAAGGTCAACTCTCTGCTCTTGCCACCTTTAGGTGAACTAGTATAAGACAGTGCTGCATTGTTAAAGAGTCCTGATTGTCTCACATTGAAATAAGCGAATATAAAATGAGACTTCACCTTATTCTGAAAGTATTTAACAATGCATTACATTTTTTAATGAATACATTACTGGACTAAAGGTGATCATGTTTCATATCTTTCTGAAGTTCTGCAAGCAACCTGTGCTATCCACAAGCTAGATGCTCATCCTACAGCAAAACAAGTCCACTACTACACTATTATGGCTGATGAGTTTGTGAAAGCTAGTCCTTGCAAAACCATGTAAGAACGGCAAAGAGCTGTGTTTTGAAGTGCAGTCACAAAACAACTAAGAAATCATCTTTCATTTGTCATGTTGCACAAGTTGGAATTTGAAAAATACATCCAAGGATTATGCATCCTGTGGTTGTCCAGCTGCTTTGAAAACCCAAGCATTACAAAGCCTGGAGGCTTGCAGGGCATGATGGGACTAAGAGATAAATGGCTACATTCTCATGAATACCAATTTAGCCCACAAGATGGCTGCCAACTGTATGTGACAGATGGTCTTTAACTGCTTGATGGGAAAAAAATAAGCATGTAACAAACTCTAATTGGTTACTTTTACACAACTCTTTTCCTTATAAAATCAATCTTTTCCATCAAAAAACTATTTTTGATCTGAAAAAACCCTGATTTGTGTCAATTAGATGACAGACTAAGTGTTTGATTAATTAAACGTAATTACTGCCAAGGCTCACAATTGTTAATTTTTCAGCTGTCAGTAACTGAGCAGAAAAATATGATCTACCGGTATTTCTCTACCCGGTAGCACTGTGAATATATTTATAGACATTAATAAAAATTAAGAAAACTATTTTTAAGAGATTTGTGGATTATGAAACAATACATTTACTAGTTCATAACAGACTGATAAAAGTAATTTAAGTTCAGCACACAAAATGGCTGCTGCTATGTAGACATTAAAGAAAACTTTCAACATGTCTTGAGTAAATCCTTAGGCTAAATCGACACTCCAACATACCACAACTTTATAGCACCTCTAACAATAAACTGCTAATCTCTGATAAATGGGATTTTTTTTTTTTTTACTTTCGGTTAGATTAGTGAAGATTTAGATGCTCTGTCAGATTTTTATTGATGTTTGTTTATTGCCGCTCTGGACCCTTATATTTATTCTGGTGAACACTCGCACAGATACCGCAAGGAACATTGAGAAATCGAACATTTTACAGTTGAACCAGAGCAAAAAGTGAGGGAAATCCTCCAATTCAAATACATTAAATCTATTTAATATAAGATATCTGTTCACCTTAAACAGATTTGTGCTCATTTGCTATTGTGTGTTACCAAAAGAAGATATGAAAGGAAATGTCCCCAAAGGGGACAGAGGCAACAAAAAATAACCTGATAGGGTCTGTAACTCCTTCCTTCTCTAACTAGTGTTACTGCGAATACAAAAACATCAATAACATTTCTTGGTCTTTGCCAAGTAACCTTCAGTTAAGAAGTCAGGCACCAATGATTTTCCAAGTTCGGGTCATATAGACTTTAATATGGTTCGGAGCTTGAGTCTGAACTTTTGCAATGTTCGAGAGTTCTGGTGCAAACTGAACCCGGGGAGTGTTCTGCCCGACTCTAATAGTAAGCACAGTAATGGTGGACATTTTATATGAGGGGTAATGAGCCGAAGACTAAAGTGGATCTAGACTAAGGTATCTTAAACTTTAAATAAAGTAAAAAAAAGTCAGTCGTGACAAATATAGCACTAACAGAAGACATTTTGCAGATACTCTTTTGTGCAGGTTCCCGTTGTCCTCAATTTCATGCTGCTGTGGTAGCCAGTTTGCCATCAAACTGATAAAGGTACAAACTATCACCAGGAAGCTCTCCTGTTTGTAGGCCTACCCCGGATGACACCATCAAAGTACATGATGATCAGAAGCAGGACAGGAATTGCCTTTGACGATGTTAAACTCCTCCGGGCACCTGTGAGACTAGAACACATGGTGCTGGGGGACTGTCAACATGTGAAAATGCTTGGTTGCTTCTGTTCGGGAAATATATAAACTGTTAAGTCAAAACAAACTATTCTACTGAATTAGTGGTAGGCAGTCATACTTCAGATTGTAAGAATATTATCGGCTAATGATAAAGCCTTTAATGTAAATATAGGGCTTTCTGCAAAGTGGTTTCATTATTTTATATAATTTATTTTTCCTTTTTTGTTTGTTTAATTTTGTGTTAATGGTCCTTTTTATTTTTACAGAGGGAAACGTATAATGATGGAATTTCTTTTCCCCTTTAGGCTGCCTTCTCATACCTTTGCATTCCCAGCTGAAGGTCAGTTTAAAAAGCTCTTGTGATCAGCGAGGGACATGGGAGCACAGCAGTTCCCTTAGGATGGTTACAAATTGGCAAGCCATTTACAACCTTTCAACTCACATGAATTTCTGTTCAAGCTCTGTAAACAAGAAGAGAATATAGGTACACAAAGATGGAGAATAGAAATGCAGTGCTAACAGGCAATGAATGTACTTGGAACCACAAAACTGCTTTCTTGTTAACTCATGCCTGATCTGCACAACTCATTGTCTTGAGTCATTTCTATATGTAAAAAGATGACTTAAAAACTGGAACAGTTTGGACTGTGCTGGTCCAGGAGCTTTTTTCAAATCAATTGTAGGTTAGCCAATTCCCCTTTCAGTATTGCTGTACTGCCAAGGGCTGCAAGTATAATATAATGATGTCAACACTGCAGTTATAGGCAACTGTTAAAGATGAATTTTGGTCTCATAAAAAAGCTGGGCTGAAAATAAGGAACTGTAAAGATCATGAACAGTTACTACATAAAGCAGCACAGCTCATCTAAGATCAGAGAATGCTTCCATTGTGTTGTGTGAGCTTTTTTTCTTTTTCATTTGTACCAAGGTAAGTTCATTGCAACTGGGCAATTAGCTCAAGGCACCAAGCTCTATGTCAGATCCAGACTTTTCCTGCCCAGATTATATTTAGGCTATCAGTATGATCTTTGTATTAAAAAATAAATAAAAGTGTACTGGCCCGGTCATTAGTGTGATACTGCCATTCAATGTAGACAAAACTATTTTCTTTAGATCAGTTATATATTGCATGTGGCAGTTATTGTCTATATACTAATCTTTGAAAGTATTAACTTACTGAGTAGTTGTTGCTTGGGATAAACATCCAGCAGAGGTAGCGAGCCAGTCGACAGTAAATGGCTTCAAACATGCTTGGCACAAACATAGATCTATACTTAGACAAAAAGGTTAATGAAAAAATAAAATACAAAACATGTATAGAAAAAAATGGCAGACTCAATGGACTACTCTTTTTTTCTGCCATCAATATTCCATGTTTCTATATTACACATACCTCACTGTAGACTGTTCAAGTAATCTTCCTAAAAGTGGCAGGGCCTGCCTACTATAATTACATAATACGTTTCAGTGCCGCTGTAGGAGTCATTTCACCACCCTGACATCCTTCCTGCTGTATAAGACATTTATTAATTCTGGGAAGTCCTCTACAAAAATGCAATATCACTTGAGCACCACCCAAGGGCCATATTGGTTTTCATTTGCCTTTGTATCAAATGCATCATGTAGTGTATAATCAGCCTAATAACTTTCAGATCTTCACAAAATTATAAAATGGCTTTCCAAATTGAAACTTCTGAAAGCCACCTCTTTGACTGGCTTCCTTCTGTGAGATGACCTTAAAGGAGAAGTAAAGCCAAAGCTCTTTTGGCTGTACTTCTCTTGTGGATCACAGGAGTGCAAGTGTTGGCTGACGTCACAGAGCTGGTCCAACAATGGAGTCTGTATCCGCTCACATGCCTGGATCGGCACCCCGGCAAGCCACTGAGAGACTGAGCTGGCCGCTCCTGCCCCCACCACAGCCCAGTGCTCTAGTGAAGGGAGCTGTCAGAACCGAGCGATTGGCGTTGGTCGATCGCTCGGTTCTCAGTGTTGGAGGCGATGGGGGACAGATGCAGCATTGGACCGATGCTGCATCCACCTAGGTAAGTATAAATCTTTAAAAAAAAATCCTATACTTCTCTTTTAATTCACTCATATATGTGCACAACAATATTTATCCCTTGCCTGTTTGCCTTTAGGTTTCTCCCCACAGTCATGCAGTCCCTTTGTTGATCCTTACTTTCCCTGGGACTATATTTACATATGGGGATGACAACAGATCTATCAGCATTTCATTTCATTTGGCTGTATTTTTAATTAGAATGCATTTTATTAGTTAAAAAGTCTTTATAGAACACTACCCTGTGTCTCAATGGGGCCAAAAATCAAATCATATCCGGTTATGTCTACTTGATACATCCTTGTTTTAGATGTGAGCTCCAAGTCACTAGAGAAAAGAAGCTACACAAAAAAAGCCAATGTACTGTGTAAGCCAGGAATAAATATATAGATAAAAAGGCAAAATACTTTGAAAGTGATACCTTTTAGTGGCTAACTAAGAATAAATCTTAAAATGCAAGCTGTCAAAGCAATATACCCCTTCGTCAGGCATATTAACAGATGAAAGCTTAAATACTTTCATCTTTCATTTTTTAACATGCATGACGAAGGGGCCTACTGCTGTGAAAGCCTGCCTTTTAAGATTTTTTTAGTTAAGCTTTAAAAGGGATCACTTTGACAATATTCTTTCCTATTTTCATCTATTTGCTGAAGATTAAAATACCACCAACTTCATTTCTCAGCTTCTGTATTGATCACTGATGTCAAATCTGGGTAGATCTACTTTGTGCTCAGATCATACATTTGACAAAGATTTACTGTGTTGCTGAACAGTATACAGAACCCCCAAAGCTTACACAGGGCTAAGGATTCTTACTCTGCTTTGATGTGACTGGTGTTTGGATGTTTAAGCATGCAGAGCTGCACTGTAGGAGGATGGGGAGAAAGTTCCATGCTCTCCCATAAGCTGATGCTCTTCACTTTGCTCCAACAGGCATACTAAAAAGCAAGGGATTGGACGGGTGATTATAACCAGCGGAAGGGGCTGCATTTACCACAATGGCATTTATGGACTAATAACTAAGGCCGGCCATACACGGTTCGAATCATTAATGGGCAGGCTGAATGTACCTAGTTGATCGATTAATCAACTTGAGTACAACCAGCCTGCCGGATTTGCTTCTGACTATCGCAAGCAGCTGCTATAGCCACTAGCGATAATCACTGTCTTCTCCCGGCGGGGACGGGTTGGCCTGCCCCGCCCCTGCCGTCCCCTGGGAGGAGGGATTTCTCTGTCAACTCTGTTAGTTTTGATGGTGGAATCATGCAAATTTCCAAGGGTTTCAGGAAAGAAATTTGCACCATCTATGGGCTGCCTATGGCAGCAAAGTTTGCAAAGCATCACCATGCCCAGCAGTTCAAAACATCAATTTTTTTTGTTTTGTTTTTTTGTTTCCTCTCATGGCCACCTGTAGCCATTTGAGAGAGTATTCAGCAGGATAACTGTAGGGGTAAAGGGGAGTCAGACGACTGTAACTTTCTAGAATGTGGGTCTGCGTATTTGAAACGTTGAACATAAAGCAGATCACATTTCCTCAAAAAGGGCATTCTCATGGCAAATTTTTTTTTCTAAGACGATCATATGGCACACAAGCAGAACTTGGACCAATGCGTAAGATGTCTTAATGAGATCTTGACCACTGGGGCTGTGCAATCAATTGAACTTGTTACATTGTCCTGCATGGACAGGTTCACTTCATTCTGGTCTGTTATACAGTTTACTTAAAAAGTACAATTTTATTCTTCATGCTTAAGAATACATAGAAAAAATAAGTCACAAAATCAACAATCCAGCAACTCTACAGAGAGTCACCAGCAAAATAACCCCTGCAAAAACATTTTTGGTTGGTTAAGTGTTTAATTTTCCCTCCTCAGCATCCTCATCTCAGAAGGATTAAATATCCCCATTACTCTGGGAGACACAGGCCAGGAGAATGGGCATTGTGGCAGCCATTCATCTTTCACAAGACTCATCATCCTGTGGATTTAGCAATTACTGCAAACAACACAGGATGGAGCTCAATAGCAGGTGAGTGAAAAATTGGATCTGACAGTACTAATTGAGCCCAGAGTCCCATTTACTGAAAATGATCTGGCATAATTAAAAATTCACAACTGGGGACTAGTTGTGGTGAACACTATACGTTATGGGTTCCCTGAAATACTCCGGCAGAAGTCTCTCTGAATTTCAGGCCAGCAGACTAAACATCTTGCTCTTAAATAACAGTCTGACGCTGCTTTTTGCCATCCAGGCTGAGACTCTCCTAGAGCTCCTATTGACTTCAAAATGTTTTAATAACTAAGTGCTTTTATTCTATTTTAAAACAAGCCTCAGCTACGGCAATAGGACTGTTTGCCCTTGAACAATCACTTGACTAGAATTAACCTGTAATTAGCTGGCCAATTGCGCGTCACAATTTGGTATTATGTGACATTTACCAGTGTCATCTCTCGCATAGTAGGGGAGCCATTTTGTGGACATGAACATTGGTGAATAATTATGCTAAATCAAAGTTAGCGGTTTATTGTACTCAGCTACATAAAATAGATGCTTCTCTTGTGTTTTTACTCTTTAGAAATAAAAAACTTGAATGCACTTAGCAATATAGTTATACCTTAACACCACAACCAAATTACATGAAAATGGAGAAGGGAAAAATAAATGGGACTTTCAATGTGCCATAGCAGGGATGTACCACAAAATTTTAATAAATAATATTTTTCTTTATTACACACATTAAAATATTGTTGGATGGATGCCTTTACCCCTATTTAAGGGCCGGTTCACACTATTGCGATGTGAGAACCCTGCAAACCAATTGTGGGTTCCCGCATCGCACCCAGCAGGCTCGACAGTTCACACTGCCATATGCGAACTGCTGAGGAGTGTCATTATATGTTAACGACACCCCCATTTCAGCTCGCATATCGCACTGTGAACTGACAGTGCGGACATTAATCAGATCGCATGTGTGTGAACACACATGCTATCCGATTCTGGTCCGAACTGAAAAAAGGGTCCTTTGTGTGTTTGCACCGAATGCAGTGCGATAGCAGCCATACTATCTGTATGGCTGACATCGCACCCGCACAGACATTGCAGGTAATGTGAACAGCAGTGCGCTGGCCATTACATGCAATGTCTGGCATCGCAATAGTGTGAACCGGCCCTAAAATAGGACTTTTATTACCTTCTATAAGAGATGTTTATATAACTTAAGCTACGCTGAAAATACAGTATAACAACATATACCTTTATCAAGACATAGATTTTAAAGCGTGGTTAAACTAAAATTTTACATAAGTATTACATTACTGTAAGACTGGGCTTTTTGTTTATTTCTAACTATCCTCTGGCATATTTTCTAAATACCTGTTGATCCTGCCATCAGATAGGTTTAGATAGGCATTTTCTTTGATAGGGCCTTATCAGTGAATAGCCATACCTAGGTCCGCCCACAGGCCTTTAGATTGACAGCACATTGCTCTAACTGCAGAAAAGCCCTGCTCATTCCCTCCCATCCCATCCAGAACTGTCTAGCTGGGTGCAAGAGAAATCCAGTTTTCCAGCTATATTTACCATGAAAAAGAGGTAACTTATACTGTACTTGCTTACTTACAGGGAAAATGCCTGTTTATCACTTTGAGATTGAAAGGAAAAAACTAGAGGGTTTACAGTGCCTTGCAACAGTATTCACCCCCCTTGCTTTTTATTCTGTTACATTACAGCCTTTAGTTCAATGATTTTCTAATCTGAATTATATGTGGTGGATCAGAACACAATAGTCTAAGTTGGTGAAGTAAAATTAGAAATATATATACATAAAATTATTTTTCAGAAATAAAAAACTGATAATTGACATGTGCGTATATATTCACCCTCTTTGTTATGAAGCCCATAAAAAGCTCTGGTGCAACCAATTACCTTCAGAAGTCACATAATTAGTGAAATGATGTCTACCTGTGTGCAATCTAAGTGTCAAGTGAACTATCATTATATATACACACCTTTTTGAAAGGCCCCAGAGGCTGCAACACCTAAGCAAGAGGCACCACTAACCAAACACTGCCATGAAGACCAAGGAACTCTCCAAACAGGTTGTAAAAAAAATATCCAAATATTTTATTATCCCTAGGAGCACCATCAAATCTATCATAACCAAATGGAAAGAACATAGCACAACAGCAAACCTGCCAAGAGACTGCCGCACATCAAAACTCATTGACCAGGCAAGGAGGGGATTAATCTGAGAGTCAGAACAGAGACCTAAGGTAACCCTGGAGGAGCTGTAGAGTTCCACAGCAGAGATTGGAGTATATGTACATAGGACGACAATAAGCCATACGATCTATAGAGCTGGGCTTTATGGTAGAATGGCCAGAAGAAAGCCATTACTTTCAGCAAAAAACAAAATGGCACGTTTTGAGTTTGCAAAAGGGCATGTGGGAGACTCCTAAAATGTATGGAGGAAGGTGCTCTGGTCTGATGAGACTTAAATTTAACTTTTTGGCCACCAAAGAAAACACTATGTCTGGCGCAAACCCAACACATCACATCACCCAAAGAACACCAGCAGTTGGCACTGGGAAACTGGTCAAAGTTGAGGGAAAGATGGATGGTGCTAAATACAGGGATATTCTTGAGCAAAACCTGTACCACTCTGTGTGATTTGAGGCTAGGATGAAGGTTCACCTACCAGCAGGACAATGACCCCCAACACACTGCTAAAGCAACACTTGAGTGGTTGAAGGGGAAACATGTAAATGTGTTGGAATGGCCTAGTCAAAGCCCAGACCTCAAGCCAAAAGAAAATCTGTGGTCAGACTTAAAGATGGCCGTTCACAAGCACAAACCATCCAACCTGAAGGAGCTGGAGCAGTTTTGCAAGGAGGAATGGGCAAAAAGCCCAGTGGTAAGATGTGGCCAACTCATATAGACTTATCCAAAGCGACTTGGAGCTGTGATACAAAGGGTGGCTCTACAAAGTATTGACTTTGGGGGGGCGAATAGTTATGCACATTGACTTTTTCTGTTATTTTGTCCTATTTTTGGTTTGCATCCCAATAAAAAAAAAATCTTCAAAGTTGTGGGCATGTTCTGTAAATTAAATTAATGAAATCCTCAAACAATCCAAGTTAATTTCAGGTTGTGAGGCAACAAAAAAAGCTGGTTGAATACTTTTGCAAGGTACTGTAAATGAACTTTAAGTACATGTATGTACTATTCATAAATAAAAATAAGAAAGTATAGATGCTACCAATGAGAACAAAAGCTAAGTACAGTAGGTGCCACCAATTCAACACAAAATTCAATCAATTTTTCTTCTAAAACCACTAGTTTAAAAAAAAACTGCACACTCAAACATAATTTTCCAAAATACTGGTACTGTTGGCCCTAGGGTAAACAAAGAATGATTTGAATAATCAACTCAGTATCACAAATAAAGTATAAATACTTTCTTTTTGGATTTGCGATGGAAGCGAGATATGCAAATACTTTTTCTTTTAGGAAGGCTCTATTGTGTTATAACCAACACTATTAACTATCGTGTTGTTCATTAGGGATCATCATCCACTTGACGACCAGTGGCATACCGGTACATTACTGGACTTTGAGTGGGTATACAGCTGCAGGCATCATAACGGTATTGCTTTTTGCAGCCGGTAGTCAGCTGTTTCATTTTTAAGGCTTTTTTTGGGTTGCCTTTATAAGCAGAGGGAGGGGACATCCCCGCTCCCGCTGCCCTCTTGGGCTCTTCTGTTCCACCTTCTCCCATTCCACTGGCAAAGGACAAAAAAGAGATCTGTAAAGAGTACCTGTCATTGCCTATTGCTATCACAGGAGATATTTATATTCCCTGTGATATCAATATAAGTGATACAAAATTAAAGCAACAGTGTAAAAATAAAATAATTAATTGAAAAAGAAAGTGGAATATTTTTAAAGAGTGAAATGTTTGATATCTTTTTACTCAACATAACATCATCTTTTATATTTTACCAAACAACTTGGCATTATATTGTGTTTTTGTGCAATTACATTTTTTTTTAAAGTGTATTTTTTCCATACGAAAAACAAAACGACTTATGTGCTAAACAACTGAGTATTCAAAATGAAAAGTGAACAATACAATGCAAGAAGCTGCCAGCACTAGAATGTGTCCCCATAAGCAATGAAAAAAACAATAAAGAGTGTGGCGCTACTTCAAACAACCAACAAAACATAGTGATAAATAATAAAAAAGAAATGATGTGGTAAAAAGCTCAAATAAAAATAAAACTCTTAGCTTAAAAAATTAAGTGTTATATAATGTGATGCAAACAAACACACAATGAAGGATAAACAAATGATGATTCTGTAACCTGCTGGGTAGTGAACCATGCACCAATGCTGTAAACGTAAAAATAAATCTTAACAAATGTGTGATCAGAAATACCTACTGGATAATAAGACCAATTTCCAGTGCTACATAATGCTATATTCATGTGTATACAAGAAAGTGACAAATCTGTAAATAAGAAATGCATAGATACATACAAATGGAAACTATGTGGATAGTGTAACCAATTTCCAGTGCTGCAATTAATGAGCTGCAATATGAAATAGTCCCACAGAGTAAATATAGTGAGAAAACTCAAAGTCTAGTGTTGATTATAAAGTGCAATCAAAGCAGCTTCTTGCGTGATGTAATGCCAATCCCATTGAAATCTGTGCTCCACCACTAGCTCACTTGAAGTAAAGACCCATGCTTTCATACAGGTCAAACAGTGCTTGACACAAAGGGTATCCTCTGTTATCCTCCATAAGGTGTCGCTTCAGGCAGAAAATCCTCATCGCCAGCTGATATGTAATAGTAAAAATCACCATAGCAAAGTACTTTCTAAAACATAATTTTTAAGAAAAGTAGTAGATTGTAGATTGTTCAAGGAAGCAAACAGCGGGACGTCACCAGGCTCCTCCCGACGTGATGCGTCACCAATCACGTGACTTCCTCAGGGTTGTCACTTTTTTCTATACACATAAATATAGCATTAGTCGCTATTTTTGCTTATTTGTATCATTGGAAATTGGTCTTATTATCCAGTAGGTATTTCTGATCACACATTCATTTGATTCGCCATTTACAGCTTTGGTACATGGTTCACTACCCAGCAGGTTACAGAATCATTATTTACTCATTTATGTTGGTTTGCATTCACATTATATAGCACTTTTTTAGGCTAATAGTTTATATAAGTCTCATATGCACATTGTTATTTGAGCTACTTACCGCATAATTTCTTTTTTATTATTTATCACTACTTTTTGTTGGTTGTTTGAAGTAGCTCCATTCTTTATTGTTATTTTCACTTATTTTAACATGAAAAACAAAAAGTGTCAGAGAAGGCCTGGTCTTCAGTAAAACTGTCATAAGGAAAAACGCTGTAAACCAACATGTGTATACATGTGCAGTTACCATAAAGTGCCCATAAATACATTTTGCTTCTAATTGCAGCCAACTAGAACACCTTGGCGAGTCTCTGCTGTCATTATGTAAATATCGACTTTCAGAACATAGACGCAGTTCCCCATGCCACTGTACAATGGTGAGCCTTAAAGTAAGTTGGTTTGGTTTAGCTCTGTAATTCAGGATGTCTATAGGTGGAGTAAATAGTATGACTTTTAGGATATCAATATTCACATATGAAGTTTAGGGGATCTGGAGGTTGGAAATAAAAAAACAGGTGGTATGTACTTATATCTAATTAAACCTGAACTCTGAAGCCCATGTTGGTTTACATGGTTTTATCTACGTCCAGTTTTCTTGAGATGAGTGATTCCCAACCTCATTCCTTAAAACGGTTGTATACCCTTTTTTTTATTTTTACCTACAGGCGAGCCTATAATAAGACTTACCTGTAGGTAAAATGCATATCTCCTAAACCTGTACAGTTTAGGAGATATTCACTTTGCATGCAGCCACTGACATCATGTGCTATGAAGGCCCAGCTGAAGGTCCGACAGACACTGCTGGACCTTGCCGGAAAGAATACTCCAGCGTGCATGTGTTTTTTTTTTCCATGTGCGGGTATACAACAGCTTTATGTACCCCAACAAGTCATGTTTTCAGGCTTTCCATTACCTTGCACAGGTGCTTTGAATCAAGCTATTTTATCTAAGAGCAATACCTATTGTGGGTACTTGAGAACGGAGGCTGAGAATCACTGATTTAGGCTCGGTTCCCACTGCAGCATGGGGCGGCTCACAGAAGGGGTCGGGTGTGTCCCTGTTCCCCCGTTTCTGCCTGAATTTTTGGCTGAATTCAGACCTGAAATTGACCAGAAGAAGCACACAACTCCTGTGCACTTCACATCGGAGCTGCTTTGGAGATGTGTGAACCGGCTCCATAGAGAGTCAGTCACAATCTCTTGATATGTGAATTGATTTCTTGGCCATTTTTCTAAGAATATGAATAACACAAACACTTTTCGTTCACTCATGGTTAGTATTTGGCTGAAGCCATTTATTATCAATCAACTGTTTACTCTTTTTTAATCATAATGACAACAGAATCTACCCAAATGACCCTGATCAAAGGTTAACATACCCCAGTTCTTAATACAGTGCATTGCGTTACCATAACATCAATGACAACTTGAAGTCTTTTGTAGTATTTGTGGATGAGGCTCTTTATCTTCTCAGATGGTAAAGCTACCCATTCCTCTTGGCAAAAAGCTTCTAGTTCCTGTAAATTCTTGGGCTGTCTTGCATGAACTGCTCGTTTGAGATCTCAATGAGGCTCAATGATATTGAGGTCAGGAGATTGGGATGGCCACTCAAGAACCTTCACTTTATTCTGCTGTAGCCAATGACAGGTTGAGTTGGCCTTGTGTTTTGGATCATTGTCATGTTGGAATGTCCAAATATGTCCCATGTGCAACTTCCTGGCTAATGAATGCAAATGTTCCTCCAGTATTTTTTGATAACATACTGCATTCATCTTGTCATCAATTTTGACCAAATTTCCTGTACCTTTGTAGCTTACACATCCCCAAAACATCAGCGATCCACCTCTGTGTTTCACAGTAGGAATGGTGTACCTTTTATCATAGGCCTTGTTGACTCCTCTCCAAATATAGCGTTTATGGTTGTGGCCAAAAAGCTCAATTTTGGTCTCATCACACCAAATTACTTTGTGCCAGAAGGTTTGAGGCTCGTCTCTGTGCAGTTTGGCGTATTGTAGGCAGGATACTTTGTGGAATTTGCGTAGTAATGGCTTACTTCTGGCAACTCGACCATGCAGCCCATCTTTCTTCAAGTGCCTCCTTATTGTGCATCCTGAAACATGTTTTTAGAGAGTCCTGTAGTTCACCTGAAGTTACTTGTGGGTTTTTCTTTGCATTCCAAACAATTTCCCTGCTAGTTGTGGCTGAAATTTTAGTTGGTCAACCTGACCGTGATTTGGTTTCAACAGAACCCCTCATTTCCCACTTCTTGATTAGAGTTTGAACACTGCCGATTGGCATTCTCAATTCCTTGGATATCTTTTTATAGCCCTTTCCTGTTTTATACAGTTCAACTACCCTTTTCCACAGTTTTTTTGACAATTCTTTTGCTTTCCCCATGACTCAGAATCCAGAAACATCAGTGAAGAAAGATGCAAGGGTCTTTCAGGAGTCCAGAAATGCATTGACCTTTTATATACACAAACTAATTACCAGCAAACAGATCACCGATGAGGATGATTACCTTTAATAGCCATTCAAACCCCTTTCTGTCAAGATTTGCGCATGTTAACAGGCCAAAACCACCAGGGTATGTAAACTTTTGAGCAGGGTAATTTGGGTAGTTTCTGTTGTCATAATGATTTAAAAAATAAAAATAATGATTGATATGGTTGATTGATAATAAATGGCTTCAGCCAAACACTAACCATGAGTGAAATAATTTTTTTTTGTGTTATCATTCATATTCCCTGCAAAATGGCCAAGAAATCATAAATTCTGCCAGGGTATATATATATATATATATATATATATATATATATATATATATATATATATATATATGTATATAGATTAGTGGAGGTGAAAATACAGCATGTAGGTATTTGGCAACATGGTGGTAGCATGAGTTGTGGATATAAAACATTCAGGAGCAGACCTACATTTTGACCTCCAAAAATTCATACATACCATGTGGATCTGGTCTAGTTTGTCCATGCTCCACTAGATGGCCTCTGTCTGTGCTAGGAGGGAAACTTCCCTTCTCTAAGCCACATTACAGTATTTGTACACAAAAACAGAACAGCTTGAAAAAAATATAAAATTTTTAAGAAAATGTACCAGTGAACATAATAAAGAAAATATACAGAGTATACCCTATAGAATAACTGCAAAGGGTAAATCTAAAGCAAAACCAACCAATGAGCAGCAAATACTTCTCAGCAGCTGTGCTAAAGCCAAAGTAAATCCACAGTGTTTACCTTTTATCCCGTTCTTTTCAGGTAGATTTATTAGATATTACATAGAGCTTCCAGCTTAGACTGCAGCATTGTGTATCATGATTCTGTCACTCTATCATCTCTTTCTTTAGTGTTTGCAGAAGGTGAGGCTTCAGCTGGCTCAGAGGGTGGTGCTAGAACCAGGAAACAATTGTTGCATATTGGCAGCCATAGCTGTTCAGGATAAATATCAGGAGAAATTGATAGCCAGAGGTGGGTTGTCCACCCAACCAGTTAAATTTAAAACTTTTCTTATTTGTTTGTATGGTACATTGAAGTCATAGGTACAATAAAGGTAAAAATAATAATAATAAAACAGCATAGAAATCCAAGCATAAATACCACTATAAATGAATGCCTGTAATGTTTACTCAAACACCAGTATTGACAGAAATAAAGGGTTAAAGAACACTGGGTAAGGATTTTTTCTTTGAAATGTTTAGGAGGCTTTGTGCAGTGGTTTGTATATTGGAAAGATTCAGCTTTTGCATAGTGGCAGATTTACTGGGCCGAGTTGTTTTCATGCGTGTCGGAGCTATAATTCTCATCTGAAGGATGATGCTTTGCTCTGCAGCTCTGCCGAGTTAGCGTTCTACCGATTTAATGCACCATCGACATTGAGCCGGACTGGCATGTTCCAGCTCACATAGAACACAGCCCTAGAGGTAAAAGATAAGATTCCTGCCTGCCTCGATCTTTTCATTATTGATCCAGAAGTGTTCAGTATGTAAGCAGGAGACTTTTCAAAAACTTGTAATTCGTATACCTTCAAAAAGGTTTCATAAATAAATAAGACTGTAAAAGACTTGTAAAAAAGGTTGGCTATTGTTACATTACGCACATTCAGATTATACAGTATCTGTTTCAGGGGAATTTCATTGTTTGCCCGTCCTTCAAATTATCACTGTTATTATCACATATTCATTACATAGAAGGGAAATATAAACCACATGGCTGTTCTAGAAGTACAGATTTCAGACTGTACTCAATGGGTGCCATAGATACCAACATCGGAATATATGGTCAGTTATCCAGTCCTTCTATCCAAGTTCTTTATGCTTTGATTTAAAATGGGAAAATACATTTGTTATAATTATTGTTTCCCTTCATTAAATATTAAGTGATCAGTACACCCAAAACCATTAAACGAGATCTTACTGTATCTTTGTTTTGTTTTTTTCCAAACAAATAATTTTTTTTTTTTACTGTACCTTTGTATGCAGGTGAAGAGTAGCCTTTTTGATGCTCTTAAGAGTCCATACACACAGGGGCAACACGACTTCCAGCGAGACTTTGGGAGGCAACTTGGACACGACTTGAGTATGAATCACAGCATGACTTGAGGCAACTTACAAGGCAACTTGAAGTTGCCTCCAGGACAGGGGACTTCGCCAGTGGCCAATCACATACTAATCAGCTCTGTGGGAGGGAGTGGTTTGCCTAGAAAACTATTTTTACTTCCTGGAAAGTTGCTTCAGTTAAGACAGGGGATCAGACTTGGAGGCAACTTCCATTGAAATTAATGGGTACAAGTTGCCTAGAAGTCGGATTGAAGTAGTACAGGAACCTTTTCTGAAGTCGGAACGACTTCAGTAGTGTGCATTAAGACGGCTCTCATTCACTTACATTGATTTTATCATGTTGCGCGACTTGAGGCAACTTGGGACGACTTCAAGTCAGATCCAAAGTTGCCCCTGTGTGAATGGACTCTAACTCTCTCACAATTTAAAACAAGTAGATGGTTTCAAATAATAAACAAGCCTTGAACTTGGATTTCTGCCTTTTTTATTTTACAAACAAAATATTCACGGCGAAACAGTCAGTTTCACCCAATATAATCCCGATATTGGCAGATTATACTATTTATAAGACATTTGTTTTCAGCACTAAGAGATTGGTGTTGGTATTTTTTAGCACAGGGAGTGACCTTTCCTGTAACCCTAAAACTAACCATCATTGTACCTACCACTAATCTTCCCTGTAACCCTAAATTTAATCCTCCCTGTAATCCTACCAATAACTTTATTTGCAACCAAAAAACAATTTACTCCACGTAACATTCACAGGCCATTTAGACCTTACCGTTGCATTGTAGCATGTTACTGCGTGTTGTGTCATGCAATAAAGTGCATTGCATTAAGGCCGCCCAGTTACTTTGAATGGGCTAACCCACCACTGCACAGTCAAAAATGGACATTACCTATATTTTCAATGCAGAGCTGCAGTGCTGTTGCATTGTCAGCTACTGAATTTGTTTGCAGGGGTGCTTATCAAAATAAATGGCACTGCACCACAGAACATGTGTTGCAGTTACATAAGGTAAAATCGACACTAGAAGATACCAAAGCCAAAGTCCCAACACTAAACTCTACTGGTTCATGCCATTAATGCACTATCCTCAGTCCGGTGTGCACCACTTTAAAGTCCAGTAAGTCTTTAAGCATTCTGTCATCTGTATATAAGTGTTCATTGTGTACATTTGATGGTGCATAATGAACACTCAGTAGTTGTTTAGTCTGCTTGAATGTTAATGACTAATCCAACGTTGATGCATTGTTAGTTAGATTTAAAGGTTAACTTCATGAAATTATAGTCATTGGTATTCCATTGAATAGAAAAAAGGGAGTGTAAATTCTAATCCAAGTATTCAGTACAATAACCCAGTGTTAGGAAATCTCGTTTTGAGCAATGTCCAAGATTTACCAGCCTGAATTTCTGCCCCCTACCCCTTTACATGTTATCTGCTCCACAGTAATCAGTTAGGAACTCTGAACCTGGGGTGATAAAGGTACAGACCTCACATTTTGGAAGTCTAAACATTTTAAGTGTTGCAGCACATTTGAATGTTGGTTGCAATAATTGAGTAAGCACTGACCCAAGTGGGTGAGAACTACTGAATCTCAATTTTAGTAGTGCTTGTCATTTTCTGTCTAAAAATGGAAACGCGACTGCCATGTTAGTTAAGCAGCAGTCTCATACATTCGGGTGGACTCTGCCCTCGCTCTTAACCCATAGGACCCCACTCTCATAAATTTTGAGGCTGAGACAGAGAATGTGTTCCATAACAAGCCTTCTAATGACACTAGGAGGGTACCCATGGCGCTATTGAGTCTATCAGGAAAGGAAAATGATGGTAAGTATTTAATAGGAAGTTTTGTTTTTTCCTGACTGACTCGATGGCAGCATATGTTTGGGAAATAACTAGCCAAAAAAACAAGGGTGGTAGGCAAAAAAGTAAGGTTTCAATCATAGCTCTAGCCAACAGAAACCTTAAGGCTTGATTCACAATTCACATACACTATATTACCAAAAGTATTGGGACACCTGTCTATGCGCACATAAACTTTAATGGCATCACAGTCTTAGTCCATAGCGTTCAATATTTTGTTGGTCCAGCCTTTGCAGCTATAACAGCTTCAACTCTTCTGGGAAGGTTGTCCACAAGGTTTAGGAGTGCATCTATGGGAATGTTTGACCACTCTTCCAGAAATGCATTTCTGAGGTCAGGCACTGAAGTGGACAAGAAGGCCTGTCTTTCAGTCTCTGCTCTAATTCATTCCAAAAGGTGTTCTATCAAGTTGAGGTCAGGACCCTGTGTAGGCCAGTCAAGTTCCTCCACCCCAAACTTGCTCATCCATATCTTTATGGATCTTGCTTTGCGCACTGGTCCAAATCATTTGGTGGAGGGATTATGGTGTGGAGTTGATTTTAAGGGGTTGGGCTTGGCCTCCTAAATCTAATGAAGGGAACTCTTAAGGCATCAGCATACTAAGACATGTTGGATAATTTCATGCTCTCAAATTGTGGGAACAGTTCCAACATAACTGCGCACCAGTGCGTAACCAAGGTCCATAAAGGCATGGATGAGTGAGTTTGGGGTGGAAGAACTTGACTAACCTGCACAGAGTCCTCACCTCAATCTGATAGAACACCTTTGGGATAAATTAGAGCAGAGACTATGAGCCAAACCTTCTCATCCACATCATTGCCTGACCTCACAAATGCATTTGTAAAATAATGGTCAAACATTCCCATAGACACAGTGCCCGAGTGCCGCCGAGCTCCGTTCCCTGCGACATTGTGACGCACGGGAGTGGAGATCGGCACCAAATTCAAAAAAGTAAAAACACACAATACACATACAGTACTGTAATCTTACAGATTACAGTACTGTATAAAAAAAATTACACACCCCCTTTGTCCCTAGTGGTCTGTCCAGTGCCCTGCATGTAGTCTTATATTATAAATACAGTTTTTTCTGCCTGGAGTTTGGAGATTGTCCAAAGCAACCAAAAAGTGTCCCTTTATGTCAAAAGTGGTTATAGACCAGCTAGAAAACAGCGATAATAAATTATAATCACTTGACAGCGACAATTTTGCAACTGAGCAAATTTCTGTGTTTTTTATTTGATTACATTATTGCATATTTTTTATTATTATTATATTATTATTTGTTATAATTATTTATAGTTATTTATTATATTAGAATTTATGATTTTGTGTTTCAAACTACTATCATACCCGGGATGAGTTATTCCTAAGAATTGCAGGCCTACAATATAAAACGCCAAATTTCCATGCAAAATAATGGTACCGCTTTCAGCACCTAAAATCAGAAATAATCATACCGCCAGGGAGGTTAAATAAGCTAGCACCATTGCTGCATAGATTGGATGCTGTTCCCTAAACTGGCACAGATTGTGGGAGATATATTTGCAGAAACTGGCAATGATTCTGGGGGTTATTATTGCTGCTACTGACACCAATGCTGTGGAATACTATTGCTGAATCTGGCACTGATGCTGGTGGTTATTATCATAGTGCCATTTATGCTGGGGGTTATTTTTTTTCTGTGCCATAGTGCCATAGATGCTGGGGAAACTGGCACACATACTTGGGGATTTATTTGCAGACACTGGCACTGATGCTGGGGGTTATTATTGTTGCTACTGACACCAATGCTGTGGATTACTACAGTATTGCAGAATCTGGCACTGGTGCTGGTTATTATTTTAGAAACATTTATGCTGGGGGTTATTTTTTTTTTAAACTGCCATAGATGCTGGGGAATTTAATTGCAGAAATTGGTACACATGCTGGGGGGTTTAATTGCAGAAACTGGTACACATGCTGGGGAATTTAATTGCAGCAACTGGTACACATGCTGGGGGATTTAATTGCAGAAACTGGCAAACATGCTGGGGGATTTAATTGCAGAAAATGGCACTGATGCTGGGGGTTATTATTGCTGCTACTGTCACCAATCTTTTGAAATGAAACTGACTCTTTCCTTACAGTTTGCCTCTTTTCAGTCATTGGATTTCTTTACTCATAGGGACTTGGCATCACATATAACCATTACCTATGGAAGTCTACATGCAAATGCAGCCTTCCTAGGAACACTCTCTCTCTTCCAGACCAACATCCACCCATCAAGGCATTTGATATTTACATAATCCTCCCAAGAGTCAGCCCACTGCTTGCACCAGGGCTGAGGGGTCTTGAGAGGAATATGAGGCAGGGTGCTGTGATGTTTTCAGGAAGCTATGTACAGCGCCTTGCCAGCCCCCCTCCTCCCCACCAGCTATGATCTGCTTCCATTGCCTAGAGAAGCACAAAGACACAATGATGATGTCACTATGTCTAAAACAGAGCACACAACAAAAATACAAAGGCTTAATTTAAAAGTTTAATTAGCATGTCAATGAAGGAGGAGATGAGGAACCAAGGAAGGGAAAATGTAATAAACTTCAGGTTTAAATTGTCAGGGCTGGGCTCAGCCCTTCCTTCTCTGAGCTGGCCACTCAGCTGTCGGCTAATTGCCAGCTCCTATCTCTCCACGGGTACCCAGCTGTTGATGATATCCTGCTCATCAGTCCTGCCTACTTAAGCCGTCCAGCCCAGAGGATTTCTGCCTTCACCTTAGCCAACATCACAGTGATACTCTCCTGCATTCGTGTTAAAAGACTTGCTTGGCTGACATCCCTTCTGACTCCAGATCCTGCTTGCTATTTTACTATGCTCATCTCCGGCTCCCTGACGTTTGGCTTGTTTGACTATCTGTTTTGGTTACTGAACTCTGGCTATGTTTGGATTACGTTTGTTCTATTTACTTTTTTATTAAACAAGTGTGATTTAACTGTACTTCTGTCTCCGTCTGATTTCATGGTTTCTGACATAAATATATTGTGCTTAAAGTAATATTTAGACTGCAGTTACTGGCCTGCTTTTAAAGTTACTATGGCTGTTGACATGACCCTTTGGCTTTAACCTCTTACTCCCAGCTCCTGCCAGCCCTTTTAAGCTGAGGTGAGCTCATGTGATCATGGCGATTGGCTCATGTGATCACTGTGATGGGCTGTCAAAGAGGTCATGTGATCAGTAGCCTGTGAACATTAACTGCTCCATCACAGTACTGGGGGTGACAAGTGAGCACCCTCACAGCACAGAACAGCAGCCCTGGCAGTATGCATATATGTGTCAGATTGGAGTTAAAGCCCACCGCTGTGCTTCCACATATATGCGTATGACCGACAGCAAGTGGTTAACAGTTTCTAGAGTTGCTAGAATCCTTGACCCAATGCATGCATACAGCAAGCTAAGCTAAAACTTTTAATGTCTATACTAGGTCTAGGTTAGAAACTCTGACACTGGATACCAGTGGATCAGCAGGACAGTTAGACAATTATTATTTCTAGAAGGGGAGGTCAGCAATGATGGCCTCTGTGTGTCTCTCAGTACTCCTGCATTACTTTTTTGCAGAAGTAAAATGGATGCTAGGCCTTATAGTAGACATGCCGGAGGCCTAAAATGACTGGACACAATTTAATGTGCAAATATTGACCAGGAAGTTGGCCCTTGGTTATGTCCTTTTTGGCCTCTTCTGCTGCATAACTGGTTGTTAAAGCAGCTTATCAGAGGACGGGATAGGGGAGAGGCATCCAGCTACTTTCTAATTGATTTGGCATTTGCATATTAGAATTTTGGAGCTCTCAGGGAGCTCTAGAAAGAAATTAAAGTGCAGTCTACTGTTCTAGAAGCCATTTTAGCCTAAAGGGGATTTTTAGAAGTTGCGTACTATAAATGGATAGGACGTCAGCTATAGTGTGTTTTTAACAGGGTAATGTTAGAAAGCAAATAGATGATATACAAGATTTCAGTTCTGGCACCCTCCCTCCTTACTTGGCATTATAGTAATCAAGGTCATGAAGACTGGGCCTGTTCCTCCTTACAATAATATCATTTTGCATTGCAGCCACTCTGGTTGGCAAGCAAATGAACTAAGACAGTTATGTGGGATATCTCCTTAATAGGGTCTCAAAATTTTATATGAAGTCAGTGATTCACTGAATTATAGCATTTTTACTTAAAAAAAACCCTAGTAGCTGTCAGATGTAAAGAATCTCAGTTTTTGTGCTTAGCATAAAACTTCCATGCTGATCAAGTGCGTTATAATTCCTCGGCTGGCTATCTCCCAACGTTTGCCTAGACTTTTTTTGTGTTAATTAACGACTTATCAGAGACATAGGATAAAAGCTTTACGAATAACAACACCAGGGATAACAGCTAATGAGTTCTAAAGATGAAATATGAAGGTAAAATCTCCTGCCAAACTTCAAACCCACTGAAGTACCAATTTTAGCTGCTTAACTCTCACATTACTAGCAGGCTCTGCAAGGTGACTACAGGATGGTGCTTAAGGGTTCAGTAATGTCTTAAAGTGAATTTACTACATGCTAGACAAGTCTCGTTTTGTCAACATCAACCAGACTAATTTGTAATTTTACAAATATTGGTTGGACAATGGCAACAATGAGTAGGTCGTTATGGGCACTGTGAACTCTTTTCTTCATATTTTGATACATCAGTTCAACAATCAGTAGTGCTGGAAGACATCAGTTACATAACCAGGAGCATTATCAAAGTGATATGGGGAATTAATGAGAATGGGCATGTGAAGACTAGAGCTAAATGATAGTATTGGTCAACAGGTAGCTGTATATCTATACGTGACCATATACTGTATCTTTAGTCACCACGTGTTGTAACTAGAACCATGGGATAAATAAATGGCCAACAACAATAAAACAGATTTTTACTAACACATTTTTAATGCTCTCCTAGACTTTAAAATACTTTATACCTGCTGGGTGACTAGGGAAGACTGTATCTATTTTGCAAGCAACACTAGACATACAGATGCTGCAACAAAATGCGTTTGCATTTTGAATCTGGCATGGGATCAGCCCATCAACTAATGCTAATATTCATCCTCTGTGTAGATCACAGGGAGATTGCCTTGATATTCAGTCATGCAACTGGAACTAGATGAAGCAAAAAGCTAAATATGTATATAAGCGTGTCTTTCTATATCTTGCTGTACTGCTGCAGGAAGGTCATAATGGGGGATGGTGTTTTAATATAGTAGAGGTCCATTGTAAAATATTTTCTCTTTAACTTTCCAATTTCAGAAGCATCAACTGAAGACTTCAAAGTCTAAAGATATTTTTGGAGTGCAGCAGATCCCTGCAGCTAATCAATGTTGGTAGCACACACTAAAATTGACAGTTGACTGCTCATGATTAAAAGTGAATTTTATTCCTGTGTCTATGGCACTTTACCATGAGGACCTACCCCTTCCTACTAAGCCCTACCCTTTCCCTTACTATGTTATGGCTGGTGCAGAAGGCTGTTAAAATGGGCAATGGATTCTTTAAATGAGCAGGAAAAATATTTCACACACCTAATATTTATGGTTAGCTCTAATGAGGTGTGAGAACCTTCATGTGTCATAGCTCGACGGAATTGTTCAACCGATGCTTTTTTTGACCAGGAAGCTGCTGTACTCAGAGATAGACTCTTAGCCCGTGGTTATTCCGACAAGGTGCTAAAAATAGCATACAAATAGGCCAAGTCCAGGCAGGGACGTGATCTCCTCTTTAAGAAACGCAAAGCTAAATGCTCCCCTTTACGTATCATCACCACATATTGCCAACAGCACCAGCAAATAAAAAACATATTATCCAGATATCGGCATATACAGTACTTACTACAGATAATTGTCTTGCACCATTCGTAACTATACAGCCACTCCTCAGATACAGGAGAGCTCCATCCATATGAGAAAAATTGGTCAAAAGTGAATATTCCACAAGTACTTTTAATACTACCAAATTCCGAGGGCACCTACCAATGTGGGAGCTGTGGATATTGTAAATATATGCATACTACCAAAAGGGTTACTTTGCCCAATGGACAACCTTTTCTTCCACATCACTATGTCAACTGTTGCACTATTGGGGTGGTTTACCTCCTGTTATGTGAATGTGGCTGCTATTATGTGGGAAAAAAGAATGCTACCGCTTTGGAAGCGTATTTATCGCCATACTATCAGTATTAACACAAAAGATCCGGATTTTCCTACTGGGTGCCTTTGCCACCTAGTTCACCCCGATCATACACCAAAAATACGGTTTCTTGCTCTGGATCATATTTCCCCCAGTACCAGAGGTGGTGACTACAATAAATCATTATTACAAAGTGAACTGAGGTGGATATTCCACCTAAATGCTACCTCACCTCCCGGCCTCAATGAGGCGTTTCATTTTAAGCCTTTTCTTGATGGTTTCCAATCTGGGGTCTGCGAACTTGACTTATATCTGTATTTGTTCCTTTTTTTTGTTTATGCCTCTGTCCAAATTATCCGCGTATTTCTACATGCTACACACCACTATTTGTAGTGTATCATATTCTAATACTCTCTGTATCATGCTGACAGTATACCAACTTTAAGATGTTATTTATATAGTCATGTTCATACTTGCCTCATTTAGGTGTATATAGCACTACACCACTTTGGTGTAGAATATATTATAACTATGTTATTATACATCTAATTTGTTTTATTGCATATATGTTGCTATCACATGCAATCTTTGCCCGTTGTACTGTGTTCTAATGTACCACCATTTATAACTTATATTGTCTGTCTGTCATTTCAGAGATGTATTGTCTTTTACTCCAGCCTGCACTTGCCTTCTCTCACCACCAGAGGGTTATATGAATTATCTCTATATTATACAAATTTGCTATACCTGTGGCCACAGTCCCTTTATACCATTGACCAACTTTCCAGGCATTACTACCACGCTGCCTGGCACACGGGAGGCTCACAGGTACCCATAGTTCCCTTGGGGGTGCTTGTGATCTCTATGCCTGTTAAGTGCAGTAAGCTTCCTGCGCTTCTTCCTCTTTGTGCTCCATCCTGGAGCGCAGGCAGGCGGCTTCTCGCGTGTCGGTGATGTCACACCGCGCTGCCTCGTCAGGGTTCTCTCCAGACGGACTGGCTGTAGCTATCCGCAGATGATTTCAATAACACTTCTGTGTTATTTAAGGCTTGCACCCATGGCGTTCAGCACGCTGTGGGTTGCATGCCGCTGACAGTTGCTCAAAGATACATTCTAGCCAAGGTGAGGACAGCATTCGTTGTTATTCTGATGTTTTTATACTGACATACTCATGTATTTACTTTCAAACGTTGGTACTCACTTATTCCCTGTATCTTTTTTATTAGACACACTACTTTTTGACATCTGCGGTTGTTACACTGTACTGGCTATTCAGTTAACCAGACAGTTGAGATCCTGCAGTATATAGTATTCCCGGATACTACTATTTGGTGCCCTGTCTTGCTAACGTTTGGCTCACCAGTGGCATACAGCTATACTCAAATTCACCGCAATGCTGATGATTTTAATTCATACTACAGTACTCTGACCCCCTGCTGCTGACTATTGGGGATAGTTCCAGGCTTGTGAGTATATTCATCTCCGTTAGCATTATGTATTAAATATTAACATGCAGAGCTACACACCTTTTTTTCCTTGCCATATCTGTACTAATTTAACTATGCTTACATTATAGACTATTTGTATGAAATGATTGTTATGCCTAGGAAAAAGGACGGATAGTCCAAAACATGTCAGCATTATTCTCAACATTACATATGTCTCAAGCCTTCTTCAAACCAGCACTGTGAAGTACTTTTGTTCTAATTGTATATGTTTGATATTCTGTTTTATATTCAATAAGTTACCAGGTTTTTCTAATAAAAATATATATAAATTTTTACTACGGACTGGTCCATCTCAATGAAAACATCCCTAGGGGTATGTGCCGTGCTTAACGCACTAGGCCATTTTCTTTTTTGTTGCAATATATGGGATGTGATAGACCAGCCTCTGACTCACCGCCATCCTGCACGCATCTCTTTTTTGTGTCTTTGATATACGTTATGTAGGGATGTTAAAATGCACAGGTCACTGCGAAATTTCTCCAACACACATAGATATACATTGGATCTTCTAATGCATGGTTTTAAGCTCTAATAGACTTCTGCAACAAGTAGTAAAGGAGGTCACATATGCAGCTGAGCAGTAATCATTTTGAACAGGTCATTACAGAAGAAATAGAGGGAAACTTTTTTATAGACAGATAACTAAACCTCGGCATGCTGGCAACAGAGACAACATGGAGGGCATGTTTTACAACTAAGTTAATACTTTAATTTACATTTGTTTTTGTATCCTACAGTTCTACTAAGAAATAATTAGGTCCTACAGTAAACTTATTATGGTGTTTCCTGGCTTTCTGGCCTCCGTTTTAAGAGAAATGCAGTCACTGACAGCAACTCC
This sequence comes from Lithobates pipiens, assembly GCF_037356315.1. NCBI lineage: Eukaryota > Metazoa > Chordata > Amphibia > Anura > Ranidae > Lithobates > Lithobates pipiens. The sequence continues at coordinate 49,725,243 of NW_027507685.1, read as the reverse complement.
CAAGCAACACAGCAATACTCTTTTTATAGCAATTCACTGGTGTCTGAACCATGCCCATACTGCCGTTTTACCAGCAATGTGCTGCATAGCTAAAGTAAAGCACCAAAACTATGCTGTTGGTTTTAATAGCTTGCTATGGCTGCCATTATGCACATAAATATGCTCATTATGTATTAGCACAGCATTGCCCTTTAGCAGCTTCAGAGCAGCATGCTGTTATACAGACTCTCCTGTACATGCATTCTGCTCCATGTTTAGAGTCGATCTGAAGGAGTAAGTGACAACAGCAAGCTGAAATGCTTCACAGAGTACAAATTATTAGGATGATGAGCGACACTTAAGGACACCACATAAAAGCGTCCTATAAGGCAGTGGTGATTTATGCACTCCATGAAATCGGCAGCCACCACCTATATGAACAGCATTTTGCCTTTACAATGTTGTGATGTACAAAAACATTTTACAGCTTGCCAAGTATTGCTAAAAGATAGCTTGACACTCTGTTTACCCCAGTCTCAAAAGAACTGAAATACAAGCTGTGCTAATGCTGCCTCGCTCTATCACAGAAATAATACATGATTCTGGAGCACCTGATACAGAAGAAATCTATGAAAGTGAAGGTAGGAAAGGGAAGGGTAAAACACATTAAAACCAAACACACTGGACTGAATAGTGGAAAGATTGTAAAAGTGCATTGCTTAGTTCCAACACTGAAATATCAAACACACAAGTCCTGATGTTCTGGCCACGCAGGAGTTAGTAATATTTTGTAAAGTTTCAAGAAGGTTTTAAAAAGGCCTTGGCTTTACCTCTGTGAGAAGGCTTTGATGGAGGCAACTTTCCCCTGACTTATTTACTTACTTATTTATTTGTCCTGAGGCAGTGAATTGGAACCTATTTAGCATATCAATGCATTGGTGTTGGTATGCTGCCCATTAGTCTACAGTGGCTGAATTAATAAAAATTCAATTTCAGCCTGTTTTAAACATTTTAGGTAGACCTGACATAGGGTAAATCTTTATATCAGGTGTTTATTGCTATACGTGACCCTGTTTGGGAGATTTCACCTCACTTCCTGTCCCTAAAACATCAGGGCAATAAGAGATTGACGAAGGGATGTATCATCTGATGGCTGTAAGGAAACTTTATAATACCAACACTTTAAAGGGGAACAAAAGGCAATATACTTACCTCTTACCTGGTCAGACATTAATTGAAGGTAGAATAGGGGGAAGGGTTATGGCAGTTGACAAGAAAGCTCCCATGTTGAAAACAACCATTAAAAATGATAGTGCTATTTGCACTACTAAAAAAGATATGCAAAACACCAGAGCAAAATGTAATAATGCATGAGAGTGTTTGTTCACCAATGCCAGAAGTCTGCTTAGCAAAATAGGTGGGATGGAAGCTCTGGTGCACACAGAGAGCTATGATGTAATTGATATCGCTTAAACTTGGCTTTTTTCCTCACATGACTGGGCTATTAATATTCCTGGCTATGCACTCTTTCAGAGAGACAGGGTAAAAAGGAAAGGTGGTGGGGTCTGTCTCTATGTGAGAAGTGATCTCAAAGCGAGTGTGAATGAGGACTCAATTGATGGAGAGTGTGATGAGTCTGAAGCATTATGGGTGGAAATGCATATAGATGTGTGTGGTTCAAAGTTAATCATTGGAGTATAAAGTTAATCATTGGAGTTTGATATAGACCACCCAATGTTAATGAGGTGGAGACTCAGCTCCTTGCAAAGATGGAAAGGGCTGCAGGGGCTGGGATGGTGATAATAATGGGGGATTTTAACTACCCAGAAATTGACTGGAGTAATGGCACTACTGGGACAGTTAAAGGGCAAACAATTTTATGGTCCAGTTTGTTGAGGCCCCAACTAGGAATGATGTTCTGTTGGACCTGGTAATCTCATACTATGCATAGCTTATTACTAATGTTTGTATAAAGGAACATCTGGGTAGCAGTGACCATAAAATTGTTTCATTTGATGTTAGCTGTAAGCAAAAAACACATACGGGAAAGATAAAAACACTTAATTTTAAGAGAACAAATTTTCCAAGGATGAGAGCTGCTCTCCAAGACTTAGACTGGGAGGGAATATTAGCATTGATGAACACAGAACAGAAATGGGAATACTTCAAAAAGTTTGTGAACTCACTGAAAAGTATATTCCTATGGGCAACAAGTTTATATACGTTGGCACAATGGCAGCGATGGGCAAATGGGCATACCTGTACGTCCCTTTTAAGAGCCGGGGCTAACCAGTGAATTGGAACCTATTTAGCATATCAATGCATTGGTGTTAGTATGCTGCCCATTAGTCATACAGTGGCTGAATTAATAAATACTCAATTTCAGCCTGTTTTTAACATCTTAGGTAGACCTGACATAGGGTAAAGCTTTATATCAAGTTTTGGTAGATCATAAGCTCAATAATAACATGCAATGCCAAGCTGCATTTTCCAAAGCGAGCAAAGTCCTTTCTTGCATTAAGAGGGGTTGGTACTCCAGAGAGAGCGCTATCATTTTTAGACATGTGCAGAGTAAAATATTTCGTTTCGGAATTTCGTTTTCGTCTGAAAACTTAATTTATTTAGTTACTCCCGAAATTCGTTTTTATTTATTTCATTTTTCGTTCAAAAATTGCATTCGTCCGAAAATCCACATGAATCACGGTCGAATCTGTCTTTGAAGGCTTATGGTGTCTGTCGAATGTATAAAGAAGATTCGACGGAGCTAGTATATAGCATACTTTAGAACCCTATTAAAGTCTATGGGACTCCAACGTTCAAAATCTAAAGTGCTCATTTTAAAGGCTAATTTGCAAGTTACTGTCCTAAAAAGTGTTTGGGGACCCGGGTCCTGCCCCAGGGGACATGGATCAATGCAAAAAAAAGTTTTAAAAACGGCCGTTTTTTCGGGAGCAGTGATTTTAATAATTATTAAAGTGAAACAATAAAAGTGTAATATTCCTTTAAATTTCGTAGGGGGGGGTTGTCTATAGTATGCCTGTGAAGGGGCGCATGTTTCCCGTGCTTAGAATTGTCCCTGCACAAAATGTCATTTATGCAGGAAAAAAAGTCCTTTAAAATCACTCGCAGCTATAATGAATTGTCGGCTCCGTAATACAGAGAACACTCATTGAAAGTCATTGATAAAAAAATAAATAAATAAATAAAAAAAAAAGCGTGGGGGTCCCCCAAATTCAATTACCAGGCCCTTCAGGTCTGGTATGGATATTAAGGGGAACCCTGCCTCAAATTTAAGAAAAAATTTGACGTGGGGTTCCCCCTAAATATCCATAACCAGACCCTTCAGGTCTGGTATGGATATTAAGGGGAACCCCGCGTCAAATTTAAAAAAAATTGACGTGGGGTTCCCCCTAAAAATCCATACCAGACCCTTTATCCGAGCACGCAACCTGGCAGGCCGCAGGAAAAGAGGGGGGGACGAGAGAGCGGCCCCCCCTCCCTCCTGAACCGTACCAGGCCACATGCCCTCAACATTGGGAGGATGCTTTGGGGGTCTGTGACCCCTCAAAGCACCTTGTCCCCATGTTGATGAGGACAAGGGCCTCATCCCCACAACCCTGGCCGGTGGTTGTGGAGGTCTGCGGGCGGGGGGCTTATCAGAATCTGGAAGCCCCCTTTAATAAGGGGACCCCCAGATCCCGGCCCCCCCCCTGTTTGAAATGGTAAGGGGGTACAAAAGTACCCCTACCATTTCACAAAGAAAGTGTAAAAAATGTTTAAATAAAACAAACACACTTTTGAAAAATTCCTTTATTAAAAATAAAAAAATAAAAAAAAGATTCCAGCGGCGGTAATCCACTCTTGCTATCCATCGACGGACGGTCATATCTCCAGCGATGTCTCATGTCATCCAGCGCAGCGTAGCATCCTTCTTCTGTCTCCGTGGAGGAGACACTACAGACATTCCGGCGGCTGACGTTTGTTATATACGGAGGGCGGGGCCACCCGTCACCTGACCCCGCCCCCCTCTGACGCAAGGGGAAACCCGGGGTTCCCCATGACGTAGGGGTGACCCCGCCCCCCTCTGATGTAACGGAAACCTGCCTGTGTTACATCAGAGGGGTGCGGGTCACCCCTACGTCACAGGGAACCCCGGGTTTCCCCTTGCGTCAGAGGGGGGCGGGGTCAGGTGACGGGTGGCCCCGCCCTCCGTATATAACAAACGTCAGCCGCCGGAATGCCTGTAGTGTCTCCTCCACGGAGACAGAAGAAGGATGCTGCGCTGCGCTGGATGATATTAGACATCGCTGGAGAGATGACCGTCCGTCGATGGATAGCAAGAGTGGATTACCGCCGCTGGAATCTTTTTTTAATTTTTTTATTTTTAATAAAGGAATTTTTCAAAAGGGTGTTTGTTTTATTTAAACATTTTTTACACTTTCTTTGTGAAATGGTAGGGGTACTTTTGTACCCCCTTACCATTTCAAACAGGGGGGGGGCCGGGATCTGGGGGTCCCCTTATTAAAGGGGGCTTCCAGATTCTGATAAGCCCCCCGCCCGCAGACCTCCACAACCACCGGCCAGGGTTGTGGGGATGAGGCCCTTGTCCTCATCAACATGGGGACAAGGTGCTTTGAGGGGTCACAGACCCCCAAAGCATCCTCCCAATGTTGAGGGCATGTGGCCTGGTACGGTTCAGGAGGGAGGGGGGGCCGCTCTCTCGTCCCCCCCTCTTTTCCTGCGGCCTGCCAGGTTGCGTGCTCGGATAAAGGGTCTGGTATGGATTTTTAGGGGGAACCCCACGTCAATTTTTTTTTGAATTTGACGCGGGGTTCCCCTTAATATCCATACCAGACCTGAAGGGTCTGGTTATGGATATTTAGGGGGAACCCCACGTCAAATTTTTTCTTAAATTTGAGGCAGGGTTCCCCTTAATATCCATACCAGACCTGAAGGGCCTGGTAATTGAATTTGGGGGACCCCCACGCGTTTTTTTTTTTTATTTATTTATTTATTTTTTTATCAATGACTTTCAATGAGTGTTCTCTGTATTACGGAGCCGACAATTCATTATAGCTGCGAGTGATTTTAAAGGACTTTTTTTTCCTGCATAAATGACACTTTGTGCAGGGACAATTCTAAGCACGGGAAACATGCGCCCCTTCACAGGCATACTATAGACAACCCCCCCCTACGAAATTTAAAGGAATATTACACTTTTATTGTTTCACTTTAATCATTATTAAAATCACTGCTCCCGAAAAAACGGCCGTTTTTAAAACTTTTTTTTGCATTGATCCATGTCCCCTGGGGCAGGACCCGGGTCCCCAAACACTTTTTAGGACAGTATCTTGCAGAATCTTTTCTCTCTGTCAAATCTTTTTTCTCTGTCGAATATTTTCTCTATATAATCTTGGACTAATAGAGGTAAGGTTAGGCACATTCGAACACAGGTTCTATAGACACAGATTGTTGTCAGAGTCATGTCGAATCTCCTATTCTATATCGAACTGTTGTAACAATGAAAACGAAAATAAAGCATTTATTTATGTCGGATCTTTCGTTTTTCGGATTTTGTGCTTTCGTTATCGTTTGTCAAAACGAAAACGAAAATAGCTGAAATTCGGACGAAAATGCATTCGGACGAAAACGAATGCACATGTCTAATCATTTTGCCCCTGTATAAATCATTAGTAAGACCTCATCTAGAATATGCAGTTCAGTTTTGGGCACCAGTTCTCAAAAAGGATATTGAGGAACTGGAGAAAGTGCAGAGAAGGGCAACCAAACTGATAAGAGGCATGGAGGAACTCAGCTATGAGGAAAGATGGAGGAACTGAATTTATTCTCACTTGAGAAGAGGAGATTAAGGGGGGATATGATCAACATGTACAAATATATAAGGGGTCCATATAGTGACCTTGGTGTTGAGTTATTCACTTTACGGTCAACACAGAGGACGAGGGGGCACTCTTTATGCCTAGAAAAAAAGAGATTTCATCTTCAAATATGAAAAGGTTTCTTCACAGAGAGCTGTGAAAATGTGGAATAGCCTCCCTCCAAATGTGGTTGTGGCTAGCTCAGTAGATCGCTTTAAGAAAGGCCTGGATTCTTTCCTAAATGTACATAATATGACTGGGTACTGATATTCATAAGTAAAGTTGATCCAGGGAAAATTCAATTGCCTATCAGGTGGTCAGGAAGGCATTTTTCCCCTCCTGTAGCAAATTGGATCATGCTTTGCTGGGGTTTTTCACGATCCTCTGGATCAACTGTGGGTATAGGATTGGGTATATGGGACTGTATGACATTTTTTATTTATTTATTTTTATGGTTGAACTAGAAGGACTTGTGCCTTTTTTCAATCTGACTATGTAATCTCCTAACAATTCGGGTCTCTCGCTGGCGCCGGCATCTTCTCCCTGGGTGCCAGTATTTGTGTATCTCCACTGACCAGCGTTGCAATGACAGTACACAAGGACTATACCCGTGATATAAGCAGGCAGGTAGGTGCAGGTCTCTTCTGTAATAATAACCGGTCTACTCAGTCTTTGGTGAAATTACTTTGATTTTATTTTAAATCTGTCTATATATGTGATATACCAGCAAGGACTGCTCTTGCTAACACATTTTGCTCCTTACAATGTTTTATAGTCAGTTGCAAAACCCTTCAAAACTCATTGGGTATCAAATGATGTATGCCCAATAAAGTAATCTTCTACATTCACAGCAATCTGGAGCTCTTCTTTCAAGTGAGGTCAAGAGTACATAGGGTTGCCTGTCTTAAAACACTGAGATCTCTTTTTATTTATAAATGTACTCAGGACAATGAGAGACAGCAAGAAACTTAAAGAGGGAACTTGGTAATATTTTTCCTGCATTACAGACCGGTATGCAAAACGGGTTCTCAGATCTCCAGACAAAAAGAAATTGGGTGGACAGATATAGTTATGCCTGTATGTAAATCAAAGGATCTGAGTAGGTGCATCTTGTTACCTCTGTGTTCTGATTGGATTCAACCTTTAACCACTTGCCGACTGCCAACAGTCACAATGGAATCTATTAATGACATCATTGTTTACTAATGTGTGTGATCTGTGATTGGTCGCCAGTAATCACATGGTAGCTGGGCCAATCACAGCACCCTGTACCATGTGATAGCTGTGGGCCAATTACAGCACCACAATAGTAAACAATAAATCATGAATAAAACCCATTCATGACAGTTCAAATGATTGCTGTTACAGTAATCATCACTGCAGCAAGCAATCACAGTGTAAAAAAAAAGTAGTACAGTGTCACTATGGTGGACAGTATGTAAAAAAAAAAATAATTGTGATAATGAAAAAAAAAAAACATTTAATTTCTTAATTTTCCAAAAAATTGCAACAAAAAAATACAACTTCAAAAAACACTCCATGCCTCTTACTAAATACCCTGGACTGTTTAATGCTAGTTATTGCAGCTCCTGGCCAGGGATACTTCAACTTCCTGTGGGCCCCTTTGTTTTTGTTTACAGATTAATTTCTTCACTCCATGGGGAGTTGCCACTGATGTTGCATATTTATATATTCCTTTATATGGACTTTGTAGACTTTTTATTTATTGGCACTGTTTATTAGCCATTAGGGTGTACTCATCTCTCCAGTGCCATTCTTTTTATTCTTATAAATACTTTGTCTACTTTCCAAAAAGGGGTCATTTTGGGGTATTAATAAGATAGGAAGTCAGTACATCAGGATTAATCAATTTTCATATATATATATAGTGGCAGAGCATTGCCCTGCTAGGGTCTAGAAGGAGGATGTGTCCCAAAATTCTCAAGCAGATGGGTTGAGGGGCTCCAGGGAGCATGTAACATGAAATGGAAACTGGCCTTTCAGTTTCCTCAGTGTTTTGTAAAGTTCACTTTGGGACTGGGATCTCAGGGATTTCTGAGAGATCCGGGTGGGATGAAATCCCTAGTCCTGGGTTCTAATTTTAAGACCATCCAGCATACTGATTGGTAAAGTGTGTGCTGGGCTTTTAGTAGTAACCTGAACATGGTTCTGAGCTCCACCCCGGCAGATAGGAGGTCTGAGTACCAGGAGTCAGGAGGGCTCCATGTGGGAGCCAGAGCAGCAAGAGGCTGCTAGCCATATGCTAGAAATGTGGGGCAAAGACTGCGCTACAACATAAAATAATTCAAAGTGAAGAAAAGAAGCTGCCAACACTCAAACAAACTAATTTCAACATGAATAATAAAACAACAGTATGCACTAGTATGCACACTAAAATAAAGTAGTGTATGTGCCTAAAAGTAATATATATATATAACAGATTGTATGTGTAAAAAAAACAAAATTAACTGTGTTTAAACACAATTAGTGTACAGATTGGTCATAGAACACCAGTCCACAACACATGTGAAGGAAAGGGCTCTTCCTGTTGTGGTGACACCAAACCAATGGGAATGGGAAACTGATTGCCTGTAGTCACTCTCAGCAACACTTCGAAGGTAACTATATAAAAACTCTTACCAACTGGGATGGACACACATGTCATACAACAGTGGGTGAAAACAGGCTCGAGATCCTATGGGGTCTGGATCAGGTGCTGTACACAGGAGGTGGTGAGGCAGGTCCGATGTGGTATCCCCAACTCTCGGTCCCCTAGACTCCACGGGCACTCTACAATCCAAATCAATGTCGCCCCAAACAGTTCCTCATAGACTCCAAAAGAACATATATAAAAAAGAAGGAGGGCTCTGGATAGTGCACGTCAAACCAGATGGTTTATTGAAATATGTCATATATCAGCAATGACACAATAAAAGTGATCACAAAAAATATAAAAAAGGGAATAAAAGCAATGTGGGGTACAGTAAATGCCAGCCCATTTTTTTTTTATATATATTTTTCGTTCATATAGCAAAAAATTTAAAATCCCAGTGGTGATTAAATACCACCAACAAAAAAAAAGCTCTATCTGTGTGAAAAAATGATATAAATTTAATTTGGGTACAGTTTTGCATGATCAAACAATTTTCAGTTAAAAGAGAAGTTCACCTTTTGTAACATGTTACATGTTACACTTGTATTCAGGGTATAACATATTACAGTTGCAGCAGACCCAGCACCAATGCCTCGCACCCCCCCCCCCCCCGACCGGATCACCACAGTGACAGTGAGAGTGAGCGGGGGATCTTCTCCCCGCATTTGCTGTCACTGTCAATTTAAAAAAATGTGTCCATGCGGGGCTCGCTTGTAGTTCTCAATGATCTGTGCTGTTGAGTGGTCTAGATAGTTCATTGATGCTTCTTGTCAGTGTGTATCTGCCTGTCCATATGAGGTAGGAGCAGACAGCTTACACAGACTGTCTGCAAGAGCCCTGCATCACACCTGTAATCTGCTGATCGTGGGTGCAATGATTTGCAGGCTCTTAGTAAAACATAAATGATAATAAATGAACATTGTATACCTGCAAAAAAGATTGTGCATTTATTTTTATTTATTTTTTTACAAAGATGAACTTATTATTTAAAGTAGCACAGTGCTAAATAGAAAAACAAATGCCCTGTTCATGAAGGGGGTAAAACCTTCCAGAGGTCAAGTGGTTAAAGTCTTCTCACACAAGTTTTTTTTGCTGTGTGTCCTTCTAGCGGACTGCCAATGTTCTGTGAGTGTAGGCAACTTAGGCACAAAGTAAATTCACTAAGTAACTTTGAAATTCAGTATTGATTCATAAAGTCATTATTGAATACCATTCCTTGCCAACTTTAAGATTCAGGGCTGAGTTGTTTTTGTTAAATCCCTTGGTATATATTTAATTATTGTGTGAGACAAATCCATTTCAATTTCCATGCCATTAGTTACATAGATAAAGTGTGATCATTATATTTTCACCACAAACAAGAGGTGCAGTCTTTTTAATTGAAAAGGGTAAGATAAAAAAGGGGTAAAGGGTATACAGCCCAAATACAATTTCTTAAACAAAGGCACTGATATTCACCAACACTTTGTTTTTAGCTGCAAATTAATGTAGAGTTATGGCACTATACTGAAGCTTTGGAGAAAGGAAATAAAAAAGGAAGCTTGTAACCACTTTGATTTCATTGAAATATCTATTTTTAAACAATTTCACTTTCTGTGGATTGAGTATCTTGATTTCCAGTAATGTTAGGGGAATGTCATGAAGTTCAAAAAATCCTCATTAGCAGTGGTGGGATTGTCAGGTGACAAGTGTCCTGCTGGAATCTGCCCTAATGGAGCATGTCTGTCCATGAGGGTCACACACAGCTAAGTAATTGTCCTTTGGAATTGTCTAGCTTGGCTATTCCTGTCTCTGCATTGTTCTTTTCCTTTACAAATGGCTTGAATGTCACATTTCATTGAACAAGATTAGTAAAATATGGCAGAACAAAAATTCTATGCTCACTACACCAAGTAGTTAATGTCACCTGACCGTCGTCTAAGCCTTCTAAGCTTAATGCAAACTTTGTGTTGCAATAAAACATTTTACTCAACATGATTGTAATGCATAGTAATCCATGAACAGTGCAGTAAGCTGCCATTCATTTCAAATGGCACCCCAATAGTGATGGACGAACTTCCGACGGGACGTTTCGCGAAAGCGAAATGCGAACGGACCCAAACGTTCGCGAAACCGAACGTTCGCCGCGGGCCCCATTGACTTCAATGGGAGGCGAACTTTGCAAACCTTCATGTCGAATTTGCGGCCACGTGGTAATTATTAGGGGGTAAAACGTAGTCCCACCATCTGGACAATGACATAATACATGTATGAGGTGAATTTGGGATCGATAACTACAAGCATTTTTATTTTATTTGGGAAATTGTTCTAACAATTCAGGACTATGGAGCTAATGAAGGCAATGGAGGAGAGGGAAGGTCAGGGACCAGGGTAGGCAAAGAAGAGGGTGCAGGAGATGATCACCAGCAGCGTGACATACCGGAATGACACATGCACCGTGATAGAGGCATCTGACAGCAGCACCGTAATACAGAGCACTGACAGCAGCACCGTGACATACAGCGCTGACAGCAGCACCGTGACATACAGCGCTGACAGCAGCACCGTGACATACAGCGCTGACAGCAGCACCGTGACATACAGCGCTGACAGCAGCACCGTGACATACAGCGCTGACAGCAGCACCGTGACATACAGCACTGACAGCAGCACCGTAAGCAGCCCCAGGAGGAAGTCAGCACAGCACAGGGATGGTGTGATCCCCTCATAATAAGAACCCCCAGGAGGAAGTCAGCACAGCACAGGGATAGTGTGATCCCTTCATAATAAGAACCCCCAGGAGGAAGTCAGCACAGCACAGGGATATCATAAGCAGCCCCAGTAGAAATATGACACCGCTCAACCTCTTCAAAGAGGAGGGTAGGGGCATATAGTACGGTGTGCTTTTTTGGGTCAAGGAAGTGAGCAGACTGTACGTCAGTCCCTATACCGCTGAAGGACTGCTGCAGTATAGGGCAGCGGTCAGCAGTGGTGCACGTCAACCCTATCTATTGTGGACCGATAGCGGTCCTTACAGAACAGCAGACTGTACCGCACTCAAGCCTATGTACCGTAGCACCCTATACCAAGTTACCAGTCCTTATAAGAACTTTTGTGGAACAAGCAGGTTGTGTGTTAGTGATTAGCAGACTGTACGTCAGTCCCTATACCGCTGAAGGACTGCTGCAGTATAGGGCAGCGGTCAGCAGTGGTGCACGTCAACCCTATCTATTGTGGACCGATAGCGGTCCTTACAGAACAGCAGACTGTACCGCACTCAAGCCTATGTACCGTAGCACCCTATACCAAGTTACCAGTCCTTATAAGAACTTTTGTGGAACAAGCAGGTTGTGTGTTAGTGATTAGCAGACTGTACGTCAGTCCCTATACCGCTGAAGGACTGCTGCAGTATAGGGCAGCGGTCAGCAGTGGTGCACGTCAACCCTATCTATTGTGGACCGATAGCGGTCCTTACAGAACAGCAGACTGTACCGCACTCAAGCCTATGTACCGTAGCACCCTATACCAAGTTACCAGTCCTTATAAGAACTTTTGTGGAACAAGTGAGTTGTGAATGTTTAGCAGACTGCAGCAGAAGGGCAGCAGTCAAGTATAATATCCTTTCTATATTTGGAAGAAAGAATATTATACATGTACAAGCCTATTACTGTACCACTGATACCAGTCCTGAAAAGAACCTTTGTGGAACTAATAATAACAGCAAGTCTTTAAAATTACCCTCACTGCCTGACAACACTGCTTCCTTCCTGTCCCTATACAAATTGGCAAAAAAAGAGAACGATTAGTGGTTACTGGAACAGCTCTTTTGTGGACCTTGATAGTAACAGCTAATGATGATGATGATGATGATGATGATGAAAGACTAATCTGGCTGTCCCTGTAGCATACACCGTCCTTTCCCTTTCTCTAAACTAACAAAAGACACTCAGGCTGCTGCAAGAATCAGCAGCACAGCAAACCTATCAACACCTAACACCTATACCAGTCCTGAAAAGAACTTTTGTGTACCAAATAGCTAGTGGTTTATCTCTCCCTACTCCACACAGGAACCTGTCCCTATCGTAACAGAAGAAAGAATGTAAAATGGCCACCGGATCGGGTGTATTTATAGGTTAGGGGGAATGTCCAAGTGTCCATGTGCTGTCATGTCTCAATTGGCTGTCCTGTATCACATGATAAACGTGTCACCAAAGGTTAAAGTTCTTGTATACATTAAACACGTAAGTCCGCCGCGGCGAACGACGGAAAAAGGCGTTCGAACGTGCGGACCGCGAATGTCGGAAATTCGCCGCGAAACGACCGCCGGGCGAAACGTTCGTCCATCACTACACCCCAACGCACATCTCAATTTCACCACAACGAATCTGCAATTTAGAGCTCCACGATGCAGGGATGTGAACCATCCATGCGTTAGTGTGTGCTGGAAAAAAATAGGGGCGCAGGTGTGTTAAAGGTTCATTATGGTGTCTTGGTAGCCCATTTAAAATGAATTGGCTGCCTTACCGCAATGCATGTTAGCGTGCAATTGTTCACATATAACACACTGCAACAGTCTGAAACAAGCTTAACAGTTTAAAACTTGTGAGCTTGAACAACATCAGACACCAATGTTAGGCCCCTTTCACATGGACGATCCGTTCAGGTCCACCTGTCAGTTTTTAAGGCGGACCTGAACGGATGCTCCATAGAGCTCTATGGAGCGTCGGATGTCACCGCTGACATCCAAGCCGCTCCGATCCAAAAAAAGTGTGACGGAGGAAAAAGCTATTTTTCCATCCATCATCGGATCGGATAGGTTGATGACGGACACTGCGGTCCGTCGTCGCCTGATCTCCGATAGGGGAGAGCGACGTTGTGACAGGTCCGTCCCTGCACAGTGTGCAGACACAGACCTGTCATCTTCCTGCTCAGCGGAGATCCCTGCTGAGCAAGCGGATATCCACGGGGCGGATCAGCATTGATCCGCCCCGTGTGAAAGGACCCTTAGGGTAATAGTGCAGGCAAATCCATACACACTTTATTTACCTAACTCCTAAAGAAGAATATTCATGGCTTCACTATGGCCTGACTCTTCAGCTTTCCTATTGGTCCCAAAATATGATGGAAGCAGGGGCGGACATGGAAGGCCTCTTTGGCCAATAAGGTTCTCGGAAAATCAGAAAGAGGCTGGAAAATGTACAACCACAAGTAATCTGGTGGTTGTATTTATATTTATAAAGAGTTTTGTTACCACAGTTCTGAGTAGATAAAGTGTATGTGCAGTCACCTCAAGATGCCTGCATTATTATCATGTTATTATTATTATTCAGGATTTATATAGCGCCAACAGTTTGCGCAGCGCTTTACAACATGAGGGCAGACAGTACACTTAGGCCGCGTACACACGGGCGGATTGTCTGCCCAACTAAGTTCGTCAGACAATCCGACAGACAGTCCGTTCAACTTTTGAATGAACGGACTTGACCACACACGATGAACAGACAGTCCGCTGAAAACTTGCGCGATGACGTGTACAGCACGTACGACGGGACTAGAAAAACGACGTCCAATACACTGCAATGCAACCTTCGGCCGTGTAAATCCTTTCTGAGCATGCGCCATACTTAGTCCGTCCAACTTGCCTACACACGAGCGGACTGTCCGCTGAAACCAAGTTTGAACGGACAAAACCAAGTTTGGACGGACAAAATTACGGAAATTCCGAAAGACAAAGTCCGTCAGACTGTCCGCTGAAAAAGTCCGCTGAAGCCCACACACGAGCGGATTGTCCGCTGAAACACGGTTCAGCGGACTAAGTTGGGCAGACAATCCGCCCGTGTGTACGCAGCCTTACAATACAAATCAATACAGGAGGAACATCATATTGCTAGTGTACAATTTTTTTCTAGCAGGTACAGTTAAAAATATCTTCTGTGCAGGTAAATGTACCAGTACATGGATATGTGTAAAAGATTTATGGTTATTACCGTTGGTTACTGCTTTATGCACTTCTAGGTACAGAAAACCTCAATTCACAAATGGCGTAAGATTAAAAAGTTGACCACATTGCAGCCAGTGTTCCTTGGCCTGTCCATAAGTTAATTTAAATACGTTAGGTTTAAACAACACTATCCTTGTTTGTACTAAGCGTTATCGCTGCACTGCACCCCTGACTTAATAAAGAGCTTGTAAAGCCTGGGCCATACAGATAGAGCCAACATCTCTTTAATCATTTGTATTTTTGATGATCGGTATCTCTGCAGCACGAAGCAGGAATTTTTTTTTTTTTTTTATCTAAGCGTCAGGCAATCCATTTTTTTATTCCAAAACAGTTTTTCCCCTAAATAGAGCAACAATGTTCATGTGCTTCTACGTGATAAAAATCCAATTAATAATTAGCATAATTAATCATCACTGCTGCCCAGCCCCCAAAATGATTTCAAGCCAGATGAAAAATCTATTTCAATTTGCCTTTGTAGAAACATACAGTATGCATAAAACTGAATAGGAACTACTGAAGGACAAATGTTTGTGTTGCCTGTAGCAACCTGTGACACTCCTCATTTAATTTATTAATTTACTCCAATGAACGAGAAAAACAGATTCCTCAAACTATTTCAATCGCAAAGTCCTTAATGTCAAAGGACAAATGGAGAAATTCAACAAGCACCTTTTCCCCCTAAAGACGCACCTGGTTTGGCCACATCAGTAAAATTCTAGATTTAGTTGTTTGCATCTTGTTAGAAAATGGAAATCCCAGAAAAGTGTTATTTTCCCCATTTTTATCACAAACTAGCACCAATAATGAAATCTCAAGAAAAAATCTTTTGTTGATAGGGCAAGGTAGGGATAAACCCTCTTTTAGGTTTTCGTTTACATCTATTTTATTTGCTGGGGAAGTTCGTGCTCTCAAAATGAAGGACTATAACTGACTCACTTATAATTGGGGTTAGAACCTCTGTCCAACTTTTACTGTTGAGTCTCCATTACAGAGATATACTTTCTCTATTAGCCCTGGTAAAAATGTCTCATTTTGAGTTGTCACCCAAACAAGATAAGAGAAGAAATCTTCCAATGGATCCTGTGACAACTTAGTTGACATTTCTTTCCCTTTGGAGAAATTTCTTCTCAATAGTTGCTATGTCTCCAGGGCTGGAAATGAGAACAAAAACTCCCCAAGGGAGTAAAGAGAACATGGGTTTTACTGATTCCCTATGCTATTCAAAAAGAACACAAAGCTTTGAGTTTTTAACTAAATGTTTTAATTCTCCTAAAATTAGATTTTTTGGTCCAGTATGTTAAGGGTTAAACTCAGTGATATTTTGAATATCTCATTAGTCTAGTCGAGCACTCTCCTTTTTAGATTCTTACCAGCACCATGTAAATTAAGCTTGCTATAGATGGATCTTTTTTCCTTTTTTTTTTATCACTCCAAAAAAATAAATAAATAATGGGTTCCCCCATCCAGGTGGATGAAGGAATCCTCCCCGATGTGCTATTGTATTCTGACAGTAGGGACTCCTCCTCTGTCAGAATACACTGATCAGTGCTGCAGCCATTGGCTGCATGTGCTGATCTTGTAACAATTTCCCAACAGCCCCATTTGAGAGAAGTTGATTGTTAGTTTGACTTCTCTGGAGCAGGAACAGCCATAGATATATCGAAATTTGACCGATCCCTCCTGAACCAGCCAAATTTTCGATCTATGGCTATCATTAGTCACCATGTAGGTCCCTTTCACATGGGAACTGCCTGGTCCATTCTGCGAGGAATATGTTAATTAGCATAATTAATCATCACTGCTGCCCAGCCCCCAAAATGATTTCAAGCCAGATGAAAAATCTATTTCAATTTGCCTTTGTAGAAACATACAGTATGCATAAAACTGAATAGGAACTACTGAAGGACAAATGTTTGTGTTGCCTGTAGCAACCTGTGACACTCCTCATTTAATTTATTAATTTACTCCAATGAACGAGAAAAACAGATTCCTCAAACTATTTCAATCGCAAAGTCCTTAATGTCAAAGGACAAATGGAGAAATTCAACAAGCACCTTTTCCCCCTAAAGACGCACCTGGTTTGGCCACATCAGTAAAATTCTAGATTTAGTTGTTTGCATCTTGTTAGAAAATGGAAATCCCAGAAAAGTGTTATTTTCCCCATTTTTATCACAAACTAGCACCAATAATGAAATCTCAAGAAAAAATCTTTTGATAATAGGGCAAGGTAGGGATAAACCCTCTTTTAGGTTTTCGTTTACATCTATTTTATTTGCTGGGGAAGTTCGTGCTCTCAAAATGAAGGACTATAACTGACTCACTTATAATTGGGGTTAGAACCTCTGTCCAACTTTTACTGTTGAGTCTCCATTACAGAGATATACTTTCTCTATTAGCCCTGGTAAAAATGTCTCATTTTGAGTTGTCACCCAAACAAGATAAGAGAAGAAATCTTCCAATGGATCCTGTGACAACTTAGTTGACATTTCTTTCCCTTTGGAGAAATTTCTTCTCAATAGTTGCTATGTCTCCAGGGCTGGAAATGAGAACAAAAACTCCCCAAGGGAGTAAAGAGAACATGGGTTTTACTGA
Organism: Lithobates pipiens; assembly: GCF_037356315.1. NCBI lineage: Eukaryota > Metazoa > Chordata > Amphibia > Anura > Ranidae > Lithobates > Lithobates pipiens. Next base: position 49,708,160 of record NW_027507685.1, on the reverse strand, counting down.
TTCCCTATGCTATTCAAAAAGAACACAAAGCTTTGAGTTTTTAACTAAATGTTTTAATTCTCCTAAAATTAGATTTTTTGGTCCAGTATGTTAAGGGTTAAACTCAGTGATATTTTGAATATCTCATTAGTCTAGTCGAGCACTCTCCTTTTTAGATTCTTACCAGCACCATGTAAATTAAGCTTGCTATAGATGGATCTTTTTTCCTTTTTTTTTTATCACTCCAAAAAAATAAATAAATAATGGGTTCCCCCATCCAGGTGGATGAAGGAATCCTCCCCGATGTGCTATTGTATTCTGACAGTAGGGACTCCTCCTCTGTCAGAATACACTGATCAGTGCTGCAGCCATTGGCTGCATGTGCTGATCTTGTAACAATTTCCCAACAGCCCCATTTGAGAGAAGTTGATTGTTAGTTTGACTTCTCTGGAGCAGGAACAGCCATAGATATATCGAAATTTGACCGATCCCTCCTGAACCAGCCAAATTTTCGATCTATGGCTATCATTAGTCACCATGTAGGTCCCTTTCACATGTGAACATATTCTGCTGAATCGAGCAGAACGGGACAGATGTGACTTTTGTGACATCCATATCTGTTCAGTGATTAGCTCCATTTGAAAAGAAAAACAGGGCTGAGACCATGGTTCACAAGAAACAAACCTCTATGCTTACAGACACACCCAATTTTTGAAGATTTGGGATCCTTGTTTGTAATTTTGGAGAAAATGAGGAGGGGTTAGAACCACCGTCCGACTTTTACTGTTGAGTCTCCATTAGGGAGATTTACTTTCTCTATTAGCCCTGGTGAAAAGTTCTCATTTTGTTGTCACCAAAACAACATAAGAGAGGAAATCTTCCAATGGATCCTGTGACAACTTCGTTGACATTTCTTTCCCTTTGGAGAAATTTCTTCTCACTGCAGGGCTTTTTTTTCTCAGAGTATAGGTGCAGGAACTACACCCTTCTGAGTCACTTCTTAGCTCCATCCCCTACCCACCTCTGAGCACCGTTGCTTGGTTTTATCCCCTACCCACCTCTCAGTACTGCCCCTTAGAGAGTACAAAGCCAAGTATAACTTTGTGGTGCTTAGTAATTTGTATGAAATTTGTTAATGATAGCAAGAAAAGTAATACAATAGATTCCCCACAGCCAGCAGCAAAGACCCCCACAGCAACAATAGATTCACTCTGAAACAATAGACCCCCCTAGCAACAATGGACCCCCACAACAAAATACCACCCAGCAGCAACAACAGATCTTTCGGCAGCCAGCACCAATAGCCTACCCAGCAGCCAGCAACAATAGACCCCCTCCATCAATATTAGATCTCTTCCAGCAATAATTGACCCACCAGGAACAATAGACCGCCACTCAAAAATAAATCCGCTACAGCAACAATAGAGCCTCCAGCCCACCCCAGCACCCCTTGCCATTACATACATTCAGTGCTGGAGGTGCTGGAACTGCGTTCCCCTGCATTCCTGCTGAAAAAATGCCTTGGTGCTATGTCTCCAGGACTGGAAATGAGAACAAAAACTCCCCAAGAGGGCAAAGAGGACATGGGTTTTACCGATTCCTTATGCTATTCAAAATGAACAGAAAGCTTTGGCTTTAGAGATACTTTAGCATTATAAAAATCACCTGTCATTTGAATACTTATTAAGAAAGATATTTTGACCATTTTCTATTCTTTTCTCTTCTTTTCGTTCACACCATAGAAGAGCTCCCTTAACAAAAGATTTTCTGAAGCAAAGTGTACAGATCTGCTTTCTTTTTTCCCCAGTGTGCAATTATGCTGTAAAAGACAGGCTTAATCAAGAACTTTTATCAACTCTGGAGAAAATAATTAAAACTAAAAATACCAGGGAGTGGGTGTCAGTACATTTTTTAACTAAATGTTTTAATTCTCCTAAAATTGAAGTTTTTAGTCCAGCGTGTTAAGGGTTAAACCCAGTGATATTTTGAATATCTCATTAGTCTAGTCGAGCACTCTACTTTTTAGACTTTTGCCAGCACCTTGTAAATTAAGTTTGCCATTTTTCTTTTTTTGTTTTATCACCCAAAAAAATAATAATAATGTTTTAGATTTTTAAATGTTTTTAAATATTCAAGAGAAGTCGATTGTTAGAGACTTCTCTGTAGCAGGAAAAGCCATAGATATTTCAAAATTCGACTGATCCCTCCTGAACCAGCTGAATTTCAATGTACGAATAGCATTAGTCACTATTTAGGTAACACATCTATTCTTACAGGTACACTCAATTTTTGAAGATTTGGCACCCATGAATAACCTACATATGAACCTCGGCTGCTCTTTGCTCATTTGCTCTTGCACTGGCTTCCTGTCAAGCTTCACATAGACTATAAGATCCTCTTGCTCACCTATAAGGCTCTTCGTGGCTTGGCACCCCATTATCTCTTGGGACTTTTATCAATTTACCCCCTCTCCCCTTGTAACCCAAGCTGCTCAAATGCTGGTCTTCTGCACACTTAAATTTGATGGGAGACAGAGCCTTCTTCTGCTATGCTCCAAAACTTTGGAATTCACTTATAAACAACATCTGAGACTCATTTTCTCTAAACTCATTCAAATCAAATCTAAAAATGTTTTTCTGTAGAGAAGCTTTCACTTAAAGTGGTTGTAAACCCTTTACAACCATTTTTGACTACAGGAAAAGCCTAAAATGAGGCTTGCCTGTAGCTACTCCAGATATTTCCTAAACCTACACAGTTTAGGAGATATCCCTTGTATCAGCATATGCCGACGTCATCGGAACATGCGCACTGAAGCAAGGGCATGTCCGTGCCGTTGCTTTAGCTAATATGCCGTTACCGGTGGCTCCCGTATGCATGCATGGGAGTGACGTCATCGATACCCGGAAGTAACTCTGAAAGCGATGTTGCCAGCCGGAGTGGTGTATGAGGACCACTGCGGGGGCTTCGAAGTGGCGGACTTAGAAAGTAGTTTGGACTAAAAAATTGTCCGCCGGACTGCGAGTCCGGCAGACAATCCAGCCGCCTGTGTGCTAGTCCGTCGGACTTTTGAAATGAACGGACTTTCCCGCACAGTCCGTTCATGTGACGAAGAAGAAAGCCGGGCTCCTCCGCTAGTAGAAAAAAGAGCTAGCAGAAGATAGCGGAGGAGTCCGGCGAGAAGATCCCCCAAGACGGAAGAAGACCCCCGGAGCTGTGCAATAAATTATTTTAAACCCTTGTGTGATTTTTTTTTTTTTTTACATTGTACTCCATACTCATTCACATAGGGTGGGGGGCCGGTATCTGGGGGCCCCCTTATTAAAGGGGGCTCCCGGATTCCAATAAGCACCCTGACAACCAACGGCCAGGGTTGTCGGGAAGAGGCCCTTGTCCTCATCAACATGGGGACAAGGTCATTGGGGTGGGGGGTGCACGGCCCCCCTTCCCCAAAGCACCCCCCATGTTGAGGGCACGCGGCCTGGTATGGCTCAGAAGGGGGGGCGCTCGCTCGTCCCCACTCCCTTTCCTGACCGGCCGGGTTGCATGCTCGGATAAGGGTCTTATATGGACCTTGAGGGGACCCCCATGCCTTTTTCGGCGTAGGGCTTCCCCTTTAAGTCTATACCAGGTGACGGTGCCAGTGACGTGTCAATCTCGCCGCCAAAGGCGGCGACATTGACTTCCTTCGCTAGTCCCGGCTACCTGGAGCCGCGTTCAAAATGAACGGACTTTCCTCTGTGTGTGGGAAAGTCCGTTCATTTCAAAAGTACGGCGGACTCCCGCCATAGTCCAGCGGACCTAGTCCACCGGAAAAGTCCGGTTGTGTGTGTGTGCAGGTCCGCTCGTTCGGAAAGTCCGGTGGACCTTTGCTTCAAAGTTCAGCGAGCTAAGTCCACCGGACAGTCTGATCGCGTGTATGCGGCATAAGACTGACAAGCTGCAATGTATTAAAATGTTGTTCTTGAGTTTAAATATGCTTTAAATGTATCAAGACAGACATTGATTTTCTAAAAACAAAATAAATGTGTGAAAGTTTCTATGAATGCTAGGGTATATTCCTGACACTCGTAAGAACCCAGGAAACTGCTTAAGTGTCTTCAACAATTACAGAACAAGTCCAGGTAAATGTTACAGTCTACCATTGGGTATTATTGATGTGTTTTCTCTGTATGCAGCTTCCAGAGCCTTTACACCATTCCCTTTATGTTACCAATTAAATTAACAAGTCTGCTTTTTTATGAGCAATAACGGATCATATTTCCATCACTACGGTCATTAATCCATAGCAATTCAATCAAAATTTGATTATTTATAAGTAATTAAGACATGAACTCCTGACCAGTCTCGAAACTTAATTTGTTAATATGTTCAACATTTTTTTTTTTTTTTACAATAATGCTGACTAACTCATAAAGACTGCTTTCAGCAAATCAATAGCAACTGGTTTATTAAACAGCATGCAAAGCGAAAATTGCTCGCTACCTCTCTGAAGCCTGCATGTGCACCAGGTCACACCAAAGGGTGCATAATTGAATCTTGTACCTAATTACATTTCAATCTATAGCTTTACCTCGGAAACCATGACAGGCTTATGACAGCCTCCTGTGTAGATAATGTTTGGAGAAAGCTGGACATTATTCTAAAGAAGCTGGATTTCTTTTATAATTAAGTAGTTAAGAAATCTATTTCTAAAATATATATTTTGGACCCAACATTAGGCTATAAAATTGCTATAATATACTTGGCATCATGTCTGCAGGCCTCATTCACACATACTATTAGGATCCAGACAGGGGATTCCTGCACAAAGAACCAGCGGATTGGTTTGGGTGAAATCACAAGAGGTTGAGGACAACTGTGATCAGGAAGCTCATACAAAACAATGCCAAGCAGAAAAGTGCCATGGCTCTCTGCATGTATCCACACATTTACCTGCGACTAGGGACAAATGACCATCTCTGGAAGCAATTTGTCTGCATCCAGGGCTGGTCATCTGTTCCTAACGTTAGAAGTCTGCTGGCCGGACCTTATAGAATGTGAGAATGAGGTCTAAAGGTTCCTTCAAGTGTACAGAACCTGAAATGACCAACCTTGTGTAATAGCAATGGTGTGCACTTCTGGAATTGCTGCTCACCAACTGCTGTCAAGTTATTATTCCATGTGGAGAGTTCAATACTGGTTTTAAAATCGATCTGTGAAATCACAGTTATCTCTGAGCCCATCCAAATTTTATTCTGTGTTGAGCCACAGTCTAGACTGTGACTCAACACAGGATAACATTTGGATGGGCTCAGAGAAAACTGTGATTTCACAGATCTATATTAAAACCAGTATTGAACTTGAGTATGGACAGCCTTTTATCTGATTTTGGTCTGGCGATCCTTTCTGTATTTCAAAGTTTTTAACAGCTGTCTGTGCCCCTACTGGAGAAATTCACCCCCTCTATATGTCCTAGTGAATGTTTTGGGAAATCCAGAATTTTGACTTGTCACCACAACAAGAATAGAGGGGAAACCTTCCAACAGGAAAACTTGTTTCAGTCACACCTTCACACCTAGGCATTTTTAGTGCTTTTTGCATTTTGCAGATTTGTACTACAGTCCATTTAACATGGTTTCCTATGGAACTCGTTCTGTAGTTCAAATATGCAAAATGCAAAAAGCACTAAAAATGCATAGGTGTGAATCAGGCTTAAAAGGGAATTTGCTTCACTTTGGAGAGGTTTCTTTTCACTTTCTCTTGCATCTGCTGGACAGGATGTAAAGGGAAAAACAACTCCCCAATAAGACTGTAGACCCAAGGGGGACATGCAAGCAAAATAAAAAACAGCATTTTAGCTTGCACATGATTGGATGATAAAATCAGCAGAGCTTCCACTCATTTCAGATCTACCCCTTAGATTTAGAGCGACTGCACTTCCAAGTACACTTTCAGTGCAAAATGGATTTGCCTTTCGTAAATAACCCCCAGAGGATCCAACTCTATACAACATTTAAAAAAAGCTTTGGATTTAGATATAGTTCTTCTGGTGACAACTGTCTAACTGGGGTTTTCTTCATTTGGATTGCTATGCTCTTACTTTTTTTCCTGTGAAGGGAGAAGAAGTGAATGAAATTTTCCCAATAAGAGACAGACAAAAAAAACCCTGACAAGGGTTTTAACTTTTCCCTACTCTCTTTTTAAGTAAAAACAAAACTGTTTAAACTTGATCCTCTCTATTTTTAAATTATATTTATATATTTTTATACCATTTTTTTAACGGATAAAGGTGTTACATAAATGAATAAAATTTGCCCATTGTATGTACCCCTGTCAGTTCTCTAACTGACACTTTTGGACAGCTTGACCTATTAAAGGGTGTTGTAAAATAACAGATGTAAAAAAATAAATAAAGAATGCAGCCACTGCATTCAAGAACTGTAAGCTTCATTAAAGTAATTTGTTTTTGGTTTTTACCACTTTATATAAAGCAAAAAGTATAGAAACCAGAAGGCTTATTTAGTACGCCAGAATGCAAAGGCCAGGAACCCATAGACTTCAACTAACACTATTCTGACTGAAGCGAACTGATAGCCATTTTCACTTGTGCACACAACTGCAGTATTTCAGAATTCAAATGAACTGGAGATATAGCAGATAATTAACTTTATTTCAGAGTGTAGGAGTAGAGTGATATGCTGTATTTTTAATAAGAGCCACCCCGTACATGGCGTACATAAGTCTCTGTATTCTCCCTCTGCCATGATAATGATGTTCTGTAGCTCAGCTTCGTAGTAAAGGATTGCATTACATTAGAATGCTAACATGGGCTCTTCCGTAAGAATCATTTATTTAAAGCTTCCAGTGATGGCTATCAGAGAAAGATTTATAATCCTGCTGCTTCTTTGCATGCTCGGCTGCGCTACCACAGCTGAAACAGCAGATATATGTCTTGGTGCAGGTGAGTCCTGACTCATCTTTCTATGGATCTCTTTCCCACACAGCTCTACAGCAAAGAGGCTAAATAATGGTAGGAGGAAAAGTACCCAAGATAAAGAAAAAAATTACTTATTTCGCTGTGAAATGGCTTTGCATAATCATCCAACATTATACATTGCCAAAACCAATTTCTGCAGAAGACTGGAAGATTAGATGGATGATTTTTTACTTTTCTTTAGTCTTCCGATCAGGAATGCAAGTATAAATGACAAGGACCCAGAGAAATCGTTGTAGTTCCCCAACCCCCCCCCAACACTCCAATCACCACATTAAAGCCTGCCACAAAACTGAACAGTTCTTACTGGGCTTATGATGAAAAATACATAAGCAGAAATTACCTTAAGTGAAAACTGCATTTAAAATGATCAGTAGATCAGGACTGACAGCTGAAGTTCTAGCGAATCTTGACGGTTTCCTATATATGCGGGGCATGGTTTTGCCCATTCCCACCTCTCAAGTCTCCTTATAAGTCCTTAATGGGATGGGCAGTCTCAGTGAACAAGAGGAAAGCTTGATAGGTAGTAGGGGCAAGGCCAAGCTCCTATAGAACAAAAAACAAGATTGGCATTTAACTTATCTGCCTCTCTACCTGAATCAACTAATTGTTTTGATATGTGGCTTTCACTGAGCATGATCTCTTCATAAGTTGTTCACACTGTCAAGATTTGTTACAAAAAAAGGGAAAATTCGACAGCGTTTATGGTGGGCACCAATGTGAAAGCTTAATTGGCAAACAGTGCAAATAGCTTACGCTCTCTGACCCTAGCTAGTCTCTCCTCTTTCTGAATAGTTCTCCACTTTCCCTTTTGACAAGTATCCAATGGCTGACACCAGATGATCCTTTAATGAGACAAGTTGGCAAACCCCCAATGATTCTTGTGCTGATGGAGAACCTATGACACAGTACTAATGAACATCTGAAGTGATTCTACTTATACATGATTTATGCTTGTGTATCTGCATATGCCTGAACGATCTACAATTGTATTTCTATGCCTCTGTATACTATATTCAACACTGTGTGCCACTATGTGACTTTTGCAAATGTGTTGATTGTTTCTTTTGTATAGTCTGCAACTATAAACCTAAAAATCTAAGACTGAACTAATTAATAAAATTGTAAAAAAAAAAAAAGCTATACATCAATTTAAAGTATATCCAAAGAACCAAAATGTAACGCATTGCAGTTTATCATTCCTTAGATATGATGGCTATATTAATTTTTCTTTTTTTTTTTCAGGGTGTTCTTTCATTTTCACCTAGGGATCCTGGCAGTAACACACTTCCTGTCCTAGAGTGACAACTCTTACTCACTGTTCTATATCTATGGAGGAGCCAACCTGGGACAAGAAGTGTGATAACTGTACTATATCTATCTATGGAGGATCCACCTTAAGACAAGAAGTGTTGTAAAGCTACAGAACAACCCCTCCCTCTTTTTCATAGCATGGGGGGGGGGGGTTCTGTAATTTAAAGTGAGAATTAGGAACAATGTCAACTGGAAATATTGTGGCACAGGCAGAGTGTACAGGAAATTATACGATAACAAGGCTTCCAGCTGAGGACGTGCATACACTTTAATTTTTACATTAACAGAAATTACAACCTTGGTCAATTATGTACCACCAGGGTCACCATTTCGGTGCTGTACATTTGCAGAAACATCCTCACAAACCCGCCAACCTTGTCAGTAGCTTGTTCATTTGTCAAACTAAACCCTTAAACAATTTAGGCCACATCACACACTGACTAGACTATCTGTCAGCAACTTTTCCAGCATACCTCCAATAATCAGATAGTCAGTCAGACTCTAAAATGGTTGATGATATGGAGTGTGTTGCAGTCAGGTTAATAGAAAAAGTGATTCTTCTGCCTGTATGGGTATTATAACCTATGCACACTTATAGATGTAGATGCTTCACTGAAATATATAATATTAGAAAAAAAGAAAAATAACCATATATCCCAGGGGTGATTTACTGGGGGATTGGAAGTTTGCTTAGTCCAGTGAGCCTCTTGATTACTTCAAATATACCACGTGCAGGGAAATTGAAAAAACATCCTACTAATTTCTTGCACAAATTATTGAATGTTAACTGCAACCTACAAGCTTAACTGGATGCACTGGCTGTTTGGACAGCTATATGATAAGCAAAGATCAATATTGAAATTTAATGTTATACACATCTGGGCCAAAAGTAAGAATCCATTATACAATCTTAGGTGGAATAAAATTGGGTGAATCAGTGATGGAAGGATCTAGATTTCTTAGCATATCACAGACTCAATAACAGCACTCCAATCTGCCAATGCCAATTTGTAGCTTCTAAAGCTCACAAGATACTTTCTAAAATGTAAAAAGAGGCCAAGAGAAATACCTAATCCTTATACAAAACATTAGTAAGGACTAATTTTAAATTTGCAGGTCAGTTTTGGTACCAGTTTACAAAAGGATGTTGCAGAACAGAGAAGGGCTAAGAACTAAGTAAATAAGATTCATGGAGAGTTTATCTTTGTAGAGAAAGGGCTTTGCTTCTTCATGTATAAGCTGGTGATCTGATGACTGGTGGAGAAATATTCAAGCAGAATATTCTCCCACAGGTGCAGATTGTACAAATCCGCAGAAAAGGTGAGCCAGGACCAGGGAGATGTTTGTTTAATTTAATTTAATGTAATTTAATTGTTTGCTCCATTTAAATACAGCCCCTTCTGCCAGTCATCATGATGTAGCACTACTCCCAAAGGGGCTGTTGTAGATTTCACAGGTTATTTCCAAAAACAGTGCAGAGGTAAACTGCCTATGAGATGTATTTTTAGCATTTATTGCTGAAGAAACCTGCAACAAGAAGAGGACAATGAGAAATGGGACACTCCAAAACACCTGAGCACAATTCTTTGGAGGACACGTCTCAAAGTAGCAGTAACAATTCACTCACAGTTAGGGTCCATTAGACAAAGTTCAGCATAGAGAATGATGGGCTTAACCAGTCCGAGTTCTTATAGCTGGGGAGCATAAGGTAAATTGGGAGCACAAATAAACAGACTGGAACAGTTTGAGTCCTTACAGCTGGGGACCACAAGGTAGTTTGTAGCACAGGTAATGGCAGACTGGAACAGGCTGTATCCATACAGCTGGGAATCACAAAGTAATTTGTAGAACAGATAGTGTCAGACTGGAACAGTTTGTATATTAACAGATGGGGACCTAGAATTAAACTGCAGCACAGAATAGAGATTCATTAACAAAATCCTGTAACAGGATCAGTCCATAGGTTCTGACCTTTGGAGAGTAGTGCCCTTGAAACACATCCAGTCCAGAAGTGTTTCAAGGGCAAGCAGCCCCCTGAAGCTCACTGATCCTTTACCCACAGGGGAAGACAAGTCTACACAGCCTCCAGCCTATTTACCACCTCCCTGACCACCTACTGGGCACACCTCCCCAGGGATTGGTTAAGCATGGTAAATATTCATACTGGGCATTTGAATTTCCTGCCCTAAGCTCTGGAAGGTTCTACACGGAGGCAGGGGGAAACAATCAAATACACAGTCCGTGGAACCATAAACAGACCCATGCAATCAATCTCAGCTTCTCTGATTACAGAGTGAGCCAAACTAAATTTGCCTAGCATCCTATAGTTTAATGAGAACAGCAAGCAGCACATTAGTGACATCACCAAACCTAGCAGTCACTGCCACATAATCTGAAGGTTTACAGCTATGAGGCTGAAAGTGCACGGATTTGCCACAGAAAGTGCCTATTTTTCAGAAAGAAATTCTAGGCAAAACATAGATTTTTAGGGTACTGCTCAGGCAAAAATAACATTTCTAGATGTTTTCTGTAAGATACCAAATCTTAAAGAACATCTACAGACACAACAAAAAAAGAAAGGCTTGTTAAGTCTAGGGGGTTGCAGAAGAGGCTCTATTAGTTACCTTTTTCCTCACTCCAGCAGGCTTCCTTGATCCACGTAACCAGTCCCTTGCAGCCTCCTCTGTAAGTTGTCCACAGCCATGGTCACACTTCTGCCTCCACCACATACAACACAGGATTAATAGCCCTGCACTGGAGGTTTCACAAAGCAGAGCTTCTGGATGAGAAGAACAACCCCACAACCTGCTGGAGCATAGAGTTAGGTAGGTAATACAGCTTTTTTTTAAACACTCTAGAAGGATTTAACCCTTGTTTAGATGGGTCACTGCAAAGGCTTTTTTATCATTTATAATTTATAAGCTCTAGTCCCCCTGTCAAATAGACGCTGCTGTTTGTACAACGTAAGGTGATCGGATTTTCAAAGTGAAGTCCAGGGAGAACTTACTGACCATGCCTACCTTTAATGGGTGAGGCTAAAAGCGACATACAAAGGATGTCGCATTAAATGATGCATATGGCCAGAATGTGCTAAGAGAGGAAGGGACTTAAAGGGGTATGGTTAAATAAAACCTAAGCCTACTCTTCTCTGGATCAAGAGTTCATAATGCACAGAGTGCAGGGCTCAGGAGTTGGCAATGCACAGATTAGTACAGGGGTGGGGAGTAAACAATGCATGGAGTGAAGATGCCAAAAGAACGTAAAACACAGAGTGACTACCAAGCAAAATGCTTCCAGGAGGATTATACTGCAGATCCTGGTCCAGGGATGCCATTGGAGAACTACGGACACTTTTTTACCTGTGGACAACCGCCTGAAATCGTGGACTGTCCCTAGAAACCAGAGACAATTGATCACCCTACTGTAACAGGTACAACAAAAAGCATAACAAAAAGATATCCATAATCTATTCAACACATGTTAAAACCATGCTCTATCAATCTCATGGAAATGTTTTTATATCAAACTAAAGAGATGGGTCAGGAGTTGGTAATACGCAGAGTTTAGGGGTGGGGAGTAAACAATGCATGGAGTGAAGGTGCCAAAAGTACATAAAGTACAGAGTGCCTTCCAAGCAAAATTATTCCAGGCAGTTTATACTGCAGACTACTGTCCAAGAATGCCACTGGATAAGTAGGGAATTTTTTTACCTAGGGTCAACCGCTTGAAATTGCGAACTGTCCCCAGAAATATCTGGTCACCCTACTGTAACAGGTACAACACAAAGCATAACAAGAAGATATCCACAATCCATACAACACATGTTAAAACCATGCTCTATCAGTCTCATGGAAATGTTCTTATATCAGACTAAAGAGATGGTTTTATATATGGTTCTTGGCAGACACATTATAATTGCCAACAATTACTCACGGAGCAAAGTATTAAAATGGATGATGCTGCTGTTAATGTCAATTTTCAGGCTTGTGTCTGCCATAAGGAACGAGCTCATGCCTTTAATTTATTCTTATTAATCAACTTAATTCTGCTGCAGTGTTGCACCAGTCAGCCAGCGTTATAAATGTGTAAAAAATGAAGTTTTATGCTACTTTTTATTGCCTGGGCATTTTTCCTGTTGCCCTGTAAAACCTGATTTATTGAATGTTCAACAACATTAAACAAACTAAGAAGCCTAATGTCTCCCGGGAGCAAATCAGCCTTACTTCAGATCAATGCAATTTTTCACTGGCAGGTAAAAAATAGTTTCCTAATGACTGCTAGAAGTGCGTTTCTTAATCCATTTGTTAACAAAATAATGCAGATAAAATGTTTTCTTTAAAATTAAAATACTTACAATGACAGTAGAGATTAGTCTGTCTACATAAAAGTAGTAAAAAGAAACATACATTATTCCACTAGAAACAAATGAATCAATTTTATCCACTTAAAAGTCCTCTTCTGCAGACTATCACTCATATCTTTTAACTAACTCATTTACATTTTATTGATCTAGCTATGCCTCTCGAAATCAAGTACGGATCATATTTAGAAAATACATTTTCATGCCAAAAGAGAAATAGCCCATGTTAGGCCCTCATGCACGTGGGCGGTTTGGCCCGTCAGTGTCAAATCCAACTGTTTCTGGGTGCCTGGGAGGTCCAGGTGCAGCATGCCCACTGCCAGCAGCCTGTCAAAATCTAGGACAGGTTGAAATATGCGGCAGCTGGATGCTGTACTGAATGGTACTTACATTTAGGACTGTATGTGTTCATTGCATACCTATACCTCCCAGGTGCCCATATTTGTTGAGATGTGATGCTGACAGGCTAAACTACCAATGTGCATGTAAGTCATATGTAACAGACTAAGGAAAGAACCATCATAAACAGTCCATGTTTCCCCAGAGCAAAGGATTCAATTGTCCTTTTCCTTCCTATAAGGCCAAAAGAAAATAGGGCGATATGACAGGATATAATTTGGACATATTTATAAATGAGGCTCAGCATCTATCTCACAGCAATCTATAAGATTCTTTCTTGCTAGTGAGTGCAAATGGCTAAATTCATAGCCTAAATCTGAACTATGCGCTACTGCAGTTAAAGCAGTACAACATCGTTAAAAGGGTTATAAACGTAGACTTTTTTTTTTTATCCAAACTTTATCTATGCATTAAGATAAAAAGCCTTTTTGTGTGCACTGCGCAGCAGCCCCTAATACTGCCCTGAGCACCATCTTCCTTCAGAGATGTCCACAGGTGCCTCAGCTTTCTGTGACCCACCCTCCTGATTGGCTGAGACACAACATCGGCGCCATTGGCTCCCACTGCTGTCAATCAAAGTCAGTTGGCCAATCAGGAGAGAGAGGGGTGAGTTCAATCGGGGCTCTGTGTCTGAATGGACACACGGAGCTGCAGCTCAGCTCGGGTGCCACCATAGCAAGTTGCTTGCTGTGGGTGCACTTGACAGGAGGGAGGGGCCAGGAGAGCTGAAGTGGGATCCGAGAAGAGAAGGATCCAGGCTGCACTGTGCACATCCACTCCACAGAGGAGGTAAGTATACCATGTTTGTTATTTTTATAGAGAAACAAACTAGACTTTACAATCACTTTAAGCACTGCCCCAGTCTGTGATCGGATAATGAAGGAACAGCATCACGCTGGTAAGATAAGTCCTTTGCTCTCCACTTAAAAAGCAGATTCCTGTGTATAGTCTGAATCACACTGTGAAAAAATACAAGAGGCTTTTATAATAATGGATTAACATAACATTTTAAAATAGATCTAAGGACATTTGAAATTAATGCATAACAGTTTTAAAAAAGGAAGGAGATGGGTATTTTATATCTATCTTCACTTTTTCTCTAAAACGTACTTAAAGCAGAGGTCCGCCCACCGCTGCAAAAATTAAAAACCAGCAGCTGCACATATTGCAGCTGCTGACTTTTAATAATCGGACACTTACCTGTCCTGGAGTCCATCAATGTCGGCACCACAGCTGATGTTTCCATCATCTGTCGGATGCATGCCTTCTCCATTGCAAGTAAGGGAACCCGTCAGTGTATCTTTTCAGCTTCATGCCGGGGACCCTACTGCGCATTCGCAAGGCTCCGCTCCTCTCTCCTACTGGCCCAGCGACAGAGGGAGGAGTAGAGAGCCCCAGCCATGATGTCAATACCAGCGGCTAAGGTTCCCGGAAGTGGGGAAAGCATACCTGTGGAAGACAGGTATGCTGTCCCTCTTCCCCCTGAGAGGTGCCAAATGTGGCACCAGAGGGGGGGAGGAGTACAATGAGTGGAAGTTCCACTTTTGGGTGGAACTCCGCTTTAAGACCGTTGGAAACTGAAGCATATGTCAAGGTTGGGTCATACACATGGTAAAGCATAGTGCATGAAGAACACTACATTAATATGTAGAAACGGAGGGCAGGATGATATCAGGTTACTTCCAGAGATGATGAAATCAGGTCCAGGATATCAAGTCCCCAGCATCCCTGTGCACTTTTCACTGCTAGGCTGGTGGCACTGCACAGTGGTTCCATGGTGACACTGTTTTAGCCTAGACATACACTTTAAAGAATATGTAAGTCCAACGCTTCATATTCTTGATATGTGGCTGCTGTACCATGTGGTTGCATAAAAAAGTCTCCTGTTCTCTTTGTATTACTTTCCTTGTGTGAATTTCCTGGTCTTCCTGCCAGTCCCTCTGCTTACCTATTAAACGATTAAATTTTGGTCAGTTTGCTAGCTATGCTGGGAACGCAGCCTGCTCTCCTCCAATAACCAGACTGGTACTGACAAACCCCCAGCCCCCCACACGGCTTTCACTGGGAAGATCGGTGTGCTGCTGTTTCTCCTCCCCCAGCTTTTATGCAGCTGAGAACAGAGAGAATGTGATCACTTATAAATAAGGGAAAAAGGTAATTTTTTATTTTTTTTTATATCTATGCACAAATGTTTTGCCTTTCATTTCTATTTTAAACAGAATGGGTTGTTTTTCAAGATTAGGATTTACAATCACTTTAAGAACAGGTCTTAGTACTGCTACATTGTTATACTGTGACTTCCTAAAGCAGGATAGACTGCATAAGGGAAATAATCCATGTGAGGCACTCCTTTAACCATTGATCACATTCTTTCGAACAAAACGCATTGGTAGGAGCTACAGCGGTGATGTCTCTGTAGATCTGAGGGGGACATGCAAGGAAGATAAAAAACATAATTTTAGCTTGCACATGATTGGATGATAAAATCAGCAGAGCCTCCCCTTATTTTAGATCTTCCCCTCAGATCTACAGTGACTACACTTCCAAGTGCACTTGTAGTGCAAAGTGGATTTGCCTTTCGTAAATAACCCCCTATGAGTTTCTTCTCTGTTTCCCCTTCTCATTGAGTGCACTGCAAGACTGTTTTTACTGCATGGCCTATCCATCTTGGAACTTTTGGAGTTCTTGGCATCCATTCCATAGGGATTTGGGTTTAGGTGCAGTTATATTTCCACCTTGGGTCCCAGCGGCTCCTCCTGTTTGATTGATTTTGTCTATTTTGGAATCCTGGCTCCTGACATCCACCCCATAGGAATATTAGGATAAGGTGCAGCCTGGCCTCCATCCCGGGGTCTTAATAACTGGTTTGTCTCAGCACTTCCATTTCCCCTCTCAGACACTGGGCTCATTCTTTGAGCCAACATGTAAGTAGGAAGGTTATTCATATGACATTCTCCCTTTTATCTGTGAATAACCACATATTTTATTTTCCCTCTTTTAGAAACTTATATGAGATTTTTATTTACATTTATAGACACCTCATCGCATCAAACTCCTGATGAGTGGACCTTACTAGGATCCACGAAATGCGTTGCGCTCCATAGATGCCAAGAGATATTTTTTTTAATCATAGATCAATTGTCCATTTCATTACACAACTTCATGCACTACATTTTATATGTGGTATTTCATCCTATTTGGATTCCCTAGCACTATTTCACTGCATATATTTGTATTATTATTGAAAGTTATTTTAATGCATTTTTGTTTATTATGTAACTAGCAATAAATTAATAATTGTATTCAAGTTGTATTCAAGTTACATTATTTGGTGACCTACCTCATTTAAATTCCCATGACCTTTGCCTTGTATTTATGTGTATACTGTATATATGGGATATATGGGATGTATATAGGGATGGAGGTTGGTCATATTGTATGCCTCAGATAATTCATTGTTTTCTTAATAGCTCGTAAGCGGCTAGTGAGTGGAGTGTGCATTATCTGCATGTGAAGAATCCTTCTTCATTCACTTTTGGAGCACTGAATTTTAACACTTAAATATTTATATGAACTTTTTTTGCACTGAAGCACTTTATTTTCTGGACTTTATTGATTGCTTATGATTTTTTTCTTACTTGCACATGTTTTAAATCACATATTTTTTCTTTTTAACTGGATTGTATGATTATTACAATGATCTTATACACTTTCCAATGACAGAGCAACACAATATTTGCAAGTAACCCTAGTGGGGAAAGTTTTCCTTATTAACTGTCCCTGTAACACCTTGAAAAAGGAGAAAAATAGGTTAATAAGACAAGAAGACAGAGCAATATAAATTTGACAGAAGAGTTCTAATTGCAGAGATTTCCCAGTCACTGGTCTCTCTAACTACCTGCTACTGAAACATGAAGATGGGAAATGGGTTCTCAGACAGCAATACAAAACCTAAGAGCTTTGATTTCTTCACTACTCAAAAGAATGGTTTATTGTTGGAGTTGAACTTTAAACTTCTCCAATATACATTCCCACATCCAGATCCAGCTGGCCCAGTCCCTTAAATATCTTGGTTAAACCCTGCAACTTTTAGAAAAACGCATAATGGTGGGTTCATCAAAGTGACAACTGCCTGAAAACGACTGATTTGGTCATAACTGGTAACTCCATTATTTGCAGTGTAATATGGAAAACAAGAATTAAATTTTTCCCACGTCATAATATTACTGGTCATTACTGGTTATTCCATTAACCAGCATTAGAGACATTTTTGAAAAACTTTCGAAGACAAGTACTACATGAGCACTCCTGTGTTATGTTGTTAGAGAAATGTGCAGAGTGTACCTTCTTGTATCACAAAAACGTAGATGCACCTAAAATACCCAACGGGCAGTAAGTAGATCGGGAGGCAGGGCAAGCACAAAAAGAGTCACTTAGGGAAACCACACAAGGGTGTGGAAATACATTTGATTCCACAAATACGTGGCATGGACATAACACAAAGTACGCCCCCTTTGGAGATCTTGTCCAGACTGTTAAAGCAGCTATAAAACTATTTAGAGCAAAGTTATTGGTGGATCACATGGCCCAGTCTCATCAAGGAATTTGTTAAGCAGTTGCATGGTGGATCAGTGGTGAACCCTTGTTACTTTTACAAGTTTCACAAGTTTGTTGCTTGAGTTTAATTTTGATTGAACTATCTACATAGAATATCCTCTCTCTGTTTGTGTTTTTTGTCCTCTGGTTTCCTTCCACAAATCAAACTCATGGTAACAAATACCTGACTAATGCCTGAACTGCCTATGGCATGGGCGGCAAACATAGTTAGATCAGTAAAAGACATGTTTCTGAGTGCTGTAAATCACTTAGCATATTATTCTTGCTCCTTTTGAACCGAATTAGAAATGAGCCTGTTAAAATGCAATTGTGTGACATATATTCATGAAATAAATAGTAGAAAAACGCTCTTCAGTTTATTCCCTGCATTCCTCTACAATGAAGATGTAGGATCCTTCCCATTTTTGCAATTTCTTGGTTGTGTTAATTAATTATACATCATGTGCTTAAATTACAAGATAATGAATGTTTGCGATACAGCTTCTTCTGGATGTCAAATCACTTTTAGACAGACATCAAACAAGCATATTGTCTGGGATTCCCATGACATCAGGGCAGAACTGCAACACACGAACATAGCTGCTCAAGCTTGAAATTATTATTTTAATGGGTTGAGAGTGTACACGAGTTCAAGCACAAACAAATGGCTGGAAGAGGATTTGCAGACTGATGTTTGCCTCTTGCCTCACACAAAGTCCTTGAGAGATAACTTACAACTGCTTTACATAATCAACATTTTTTTCTTGTAACCACTATCACAGCTTTAGCTAAACTATAATTCAGCAGAAGCTCATTATTCCAATATGCAAAAAATTAGCTGCTCGCAAATTACTTTTACTCTGGAAGCCAATACAAATAGAATGTGTATAGTATAGTATAGTATAGAATAGAGCAGGGGTGTCCAACCTTTTGAAGAGCAAGGGCCACTTAAGTGACTTGGCAACCCGGGTTCGGGCCACAATAAGCGGATCGGGTGGATGGCGGATTGGATTGGAGATAGGTGTTTGTAAACAGACACAAGACCATTTACATCTTACACTCCTTAGATTTGAATGAAGGGTCTGATTGAGTAGGACTGACCATGTGAAAGGGGCCTAAGGCTGCATTCACACTGATGCACTGTTGTTTACCCATATCACGGGTGCAGCACAGTTCACCTAGGGCTTTCCTGCAGGTTAGCTGCACTTTGCCATAGACTTCTATTATATTCTGTAGGTGTGGTGCACTTTCAGAAAGCACACCAAACTCGCAGGTAATAGAAGTCTATGGATCAGTGCAGGTAACCCACGGTTGCACTTCTCTGCACCTGCGGATCAGTTTGAAAGCAGCCCAGTAACTACTGCAGAAAAGATATGCCCAAATATACACTGTGATTTTAGTAATAAACCTACCTTTAAAGAGGAAGTGAACTCTGATGAGTTAACTTCCTCTTTCATTCCCTGTAAAGGTAAAGCATAATGGACTACTATGCATCACATAGTAGTCCATTATGTGTCACTTACCTGACACAGGAACCAGCGAAGTCGCCGCTGTCCCATGTAGTCCGGCGCATCCATCTTCTCGGTGGGTCTTGCTGCTCCGCCGCTGTCATTTGGCGAAGCCGCAATGACGACACTCCCGCCCATGCGCATGGGAGCCGACACTCACGGCATATCGCCGTTGACCGCATCTATCACATCTAAGCATTGGTAAGCTAAAATGTAATAAATGTCTGCCTTAAGATTTAATATTACTTTAAAAAAAATAAAAAAATAAAAACTACTGTCCTCCAGCGCCCACCCCATACCCCCCCTTTTTCTTACCTGAGCCCGATTCCATCCATTGATGTGCACGAGCGCAGTGGCTCTAGCTGCTTCCTCTCTCCTCACTGGGCAGATTGATAACAGCAGGAGCCATTGGCTCCCACAGCTGTCAATCAAACCCTGTGACACATAGCAGGGGCCAAGTCCCACTGTTTGTGTCAATGGACTCAGCAGTGGGAATTGGGAGCAAGCCTGCACGGGTGCCCCAATTAGAAGCGGCTTTCCGTGTGGGCACCTGATGAAGAGGAGGAACGGGGAGCACTGGTGGGAGACTCCAGAAGAAGAGGATCGGGGCTGCTCTGTGCAAAACCTTTGCACAGAGCAAGTAAGTATAGACATATTTGTTATTTTAATACCAAAAAAAAGGTTTACAACCACTTTAAGGTTGGGTGCTCATGAATGGTTTTAGTAGAAGGAGATTGCAGTACAAATGAATGTGAAAGTACATACACAAGGGGGTTGATAAGCAGCTCATCATTAAGTAGTCACTAGGATGTCTCTAATGCTACCAGCACTGGGTAGGCAGGTGAAATGTCAGTGATTACCAAGTACAAACCTCTGACTTTAAATAGTATGTGCACTAGTCTCCAATTATACTGTTTGCGCTAACTGATTATTTTCTCATTTCTTACTAAATATAAATATGGATAACTTACACTGCATTGTGCATACATTGTGATTGCAAGTGAATGTCTAGAGAAAAACATATTTTTTTAGGGCCCTAAAATGATGGCAGCTTTTCATTTGCAATGGTGTGTGGTATTCCCAATAGTTGCTGGATAACTAGAATCTAGCTCATCCAATTATGATCTTTGGGAATGTAGCCCTATAGCACTGTTTAGACAACAGCTCCTATGCCCAAACGATGCATTCAGCTCTCGTACACTAATAAGGTTAAGAAATGAACAGCATTTTTTCCTCTTGCAATCTGTTGAGCATCACGCTGAGATGAGACACTACTAGCTTATGAGGCTCATTATGATCAGACTGCAGTAGTGACCTTCAGCGTGCTGTAAAAGAAATGCAGGATTTACTGCGCACATCAATACCGTAATGAAACAACTCAAGGGAAGGCCAATCTTATCTGCAACTTTTACCCGGTTCGGCTGCTCACCAAAGCTGAACAACAGAGGAAACCTGGTGAGTACTTGTACAGCTAGAGGCCTAAAGCATCCCAGAAAACATAAATAGATAAAACTATAATTAATCATAACAGTGGACCGCTATGCTGATGTATTAAAGGATCCACTCCCATTAATCGATAATCTACATTTTTTAAGAGCCTGACCCAGAATAAACACACCAGTGAAGTAAAACCTAGTTATTTGCAATACTTGTTAAAACTCAAAAAGTACCAAAGCCATTGTGTCAGCATGTAGCACCCGCCAAACGTGACCCATTTAAGTGAATGGGGAAGCTCTGCAAGTGCCCCGCAACTGGGTGCATCGCAAGTGGTTGTGGTACAATAGTGCAGGGCTTCAGGGATAAAGCAGGCAGTGAAGGGGCAATGCAATGGTTCCTCACCACCTGTGAAATGCTCTCTCAAGACCGATCTGAACATGGATTTCTCTTCAGAGAGCAAAGTGTAAACAAGCCATAACTAATGCGGGGCAGCGCTAAAGATAGTGTAGGCTGATTCCTTCAAGTGATGTTGCATCTAGTAGCTGTGGATACCAGTCTGATCTTTGGATATGCTTACTGCTTATAGGGGTGCTAGCAGAATTTAGTAGCGCTGCCACTGTTAGGGGGGTACTATGATTTCTAAAATGTATTAAATATAAAATGTAGGCTACTTTTACAATGGGATGCCCCAGCATTCAGAGCTAAAACGGCCGTTTTTTTTTGGCCGCTGGTGGGATGGTTTTTACCCCAAAAAAGTGTTACAAAGCACTTTTATGGCAATGGGCAGGGCGTTTTGGGAGTGCTAAATACAGTGCTCCCAACCCACCCCAAAGATGCTGCTTGCAGGACTTTTCGAAATGTCCCACAAGCGCACCGACCCAGTGTGAAAAGACACACTTGAATGAATGGGAGGCAGTTTTCAGGCACTTTTCAGAGGCTATTTCTAGCGCTAAAGTGCCTGAAAACCACCCCAGTGTGAACCTCATATACTTTTTACATAAAAACATATATCTGATGCGAAGTCCACTTTCCGGGAGTTTCAGGGCACATTAAAAATAAACCTGTTGCAATTCTAAGCATTTGATAAGATAATGTATACACAGAGGTCAATCTCAGTAAAACTGCAAGTTCAAGGCTTTTGCCCTTTGCTTGATACATATTTTCCTGTTGAAGTTGACTTTGGCCTGACCACCACCCTGCCTTCTCTAGCACTGCTTTAACCATCTTATTATTATTTGTAAAAAATAAAAATGGCAGTGTGATGGACATCTATTTCTAGAGTGCCCTTTATAGGCAAATGCACCTGTTGATTGCTGTGATCTGAGCAACCAACCACAGCGATCACAGATGTAAACAGTACAGTGTTTGCATTGGTAAGCATGCCCTTTCTTCTTACAATAGAGGAAAGGGAAGAAGAAGCAACTAATGAATGGATGAGTAATTTATTCATTAGTTTCAGATCAGCAGTGGATTGTTTTTAACCCTTTCACACACACACACACACACACACACACACACACACACACACACACACACACACACACACACACACACACACACACACACACACACACACACACACACACACACACACACACACACCACTTTTCCCATTTATGTCAACACCTTCATGTCTCCACAGTACCTGTATATTAACCCCTTCACTTCCCTTAACTTATAAATCTGTATAACCTCTTCATGTCCATCCTCAAACTATATGTGAACTGTACAGGAATCCCTTGACTTCCTCCTACCTCTGTATATGACCCGAACATTTAATGTGCCTAGTGTACCATTACCAAGATCTATAATTAAACCTCTTCCTTACTAGCATGTTTTTTCATTTCCAAAAAATTGTGCCAAAAAAAGTGGGCTATCTACTTTCCAAAAAGGGGTGGGGGTTGTCATACTGTCCTGGCATTTATGTTTGCTATATTTAAAAAAATTTAAATAAAGGAAACAATTTTTCTAATGTTTGTCTTTTTTTCCTTTCTATAGTAAAGAAAGAAAAATACATGGTTATGAAATACCACCATATTCATTTGGCTACAGTGTTTTATGATGGAGTAATTCTAAGTCAAACTATAACAGCGCTGAAAAATGAACAAATAAATTAAGCCGTTGCAGGATCATATCAGATAGATGTATACTCTAACTCTAAGTTGGAAAATGAACTAAGATACCAAGTGTAGAGGGTTACATTTTGAATGTCTAACAATTTTAAAGGTGTGATAAATACAGTATACCTGACACTACATACCTTATCATTTTACAAATATGACTGGAATTATAAAATGTTTTCTCAATTGTAAACTTTTCTATATTCTGTACCGACTGTCTACTTTAAATAAAGAAGGTATATATAAAATGAAAATGGCCTGGTAACAATGAGGTATTGTAGGCTGGTAGAAAAGTGTTCAAGGTATTAGCGGTCCTAATGGACCAACAGAAATGCATGGGAGGTGGCAAGGCTAAATTTGTTACTTGAAACATTGATATTTTCATATAACACCAACTGTCTATACTGTATCTCTGGATCTACTCATGGTCCTTGATACATTTATTACAAAAGCTATTGTATGTATTTTTTTTTTTATCATTTGCTTTTTTTGGATTGTCCAGACACATTTAAGACAAATTTACAAAAAAAAAAAAAACAATAGTTGGTTCTACTACTACGTTTAGTAAGGGAAATGTGGTGCTCTTACGTGGAGGTTTATGTGGTCAAGAATCCTTATGCACGTAAACTCTCTTCAAACAAATGGACTATAACCACGTTATTGAATTTTTCTGTTGTCACTACCCTCCTTGGTTTAGAAATATACCACACAGAGGAACATTTTAAAGGATTTCAAGAACCTGAACAAAGAAATTGTATTATGAGCTCCAATGTAAGGCTCTAAATGATCGTTTTACAGAGAAGAATTATGATGTTGAATTGGTGAAACAGAGCTTTCCAGGAAACGTATGTCTCTTAGGAAGAAAGGGAAAGGATAGAGAGGAGGCACAACATTATTATGATTGTACTTTCTTTAGTTTAATAAAAGACACCGATATTTAAATGCCTTGGTCAAATGTTGGCATGCTTTACCACACCATCCAGTGTTGGGAAATTTACTTTGTTTTTCATAGGGTGTCATAGGTCAGGGCTAAGGTGGTTGTAAATGATATAAAAAAGAAAATACATTCTATATGAATACAGGAGTCAATGTTTCTTTCTCAAAAAGGAGAAAGGGTACAGCTTGTAAAGTCTCTGAGATGAACTTTTGAAAAAGAGCATACATTTATGGAAACAGCTAATGAGAACTTTTTTTTCAATTAGGAAGAAGGTTACTAGTGAAGCTGAAAATATCATATATATTCTGGAAGGCCCATTTATTCTTCAGTTCTGTACGAAAACTGACAACAAGAAAAAAAAAAAGAACATTGTGATAATATTAACAGGTGCTTAATGACTCACAGCGTGTTTTTTTTATATTAGAACACAATTAAAATCCTGCAGGTCTACAATTTTTTTTACAACAAATTAGTGAATGGTGAATGAAGGTATAATTGTATATTTTTTGTTGATTTGTGGAACTCGATGGGTATGGATACCAGTTAAAAATGTTATCTGGAGGAGTACTGACACTACTTGCCTTTAAATAATTTGGGTCTGATTCATTAAAGTTAGAAGAAAGAAAATGAGCACAAAACTGGAGCTGTTGCCCATTTTGACCTACTCTGATCTACTTGCTAATTTTTCAGTAACCAGTCTGCGTACAGGACATTTTTTTACTTTTTCACACGTTAAAATCTGGATTTTCTGCTAGAAAATGACCTAAACCCCCCAAACAAAGTTATATCTTCTAAAAGCAGAAGCCCTGTGGATGAAAATGTTGGTGGGACAATTTTTTATGTTGCATGATATTTGTGCAAATGTTTATCAAATCTATAGTTTTAGGACAAAAACACTAAATGGTTTTCACAACTGATTATAGGCAATGCTCTATTGCCTAATGATGGCCATACATTAGACAAAAATCTTTCGAAATCTGTCATTTGGACAGTTTGTTCGTTTATTGTCTAGTTAATGAGCACAAATCAAAAATCTATTGTGACGTCTTTGAGCTGAAAAATCGAAGGGCAAGTTTGGAAAACTTCGGCTGAACGGACGATAAATTGAAAGGTTAATGTATTTCTCGCCTGAACAGTTTGCACTGTCATAAAATGAATGAAAAATTGATTAATTTGTCAGTTGAGGGATTTATCGATCAAATTTTGGTCATTACATGATGGCAAAATCGTTGGCTCTCCTGATCATGTGTTTGTTTTTAGAAAACTTGTTCGAACGATTTTTTGACAGGTGTATGGTTAGCATTAGAATTAATAATCTCACTCTTGACATTTGCTGCATTTCCTAACACATGTGGCATAATTTCTGTTTACATACACACGTGTTCTCAGTTGTGTGTGTGCTTGGGGTGAAGAAGTTACTTTAAAAAAAAAAGTATTCTTTTATTTATTTTAGTAAAATTAACTTTTTGTTTCTACACTTTTTTTTATTTAACGTTATTTCTATCACAAGGGGCTAACAAGCCCCTATGTGATAGCATGGTCAGGTGACATGTACTCTTTATGAAGACATCAAGGGTCTAATAGACCTTTACTGTCCCCATTTCCTCCATTCTTGCCGATCAAGCATAGGATTGTGCTTGATCGGCTGTTTACCTGTATGGTCAGTTTAGCGCTTCTGGGTTCCTTGTTCTCAGTTCTACAGACACCTTGATCACTTTTACACTTTTAGTGAAGAGCAGAGAGCTGGCTAAAAACTAATTTAAAAAAAGTGCGACACTCATATCTGTGAAGCCCCATACACACTATCAGATTTTCTGCTGATTTTTGTCTTCAGATTTACCAAAACCATGTAGTGCAAGGGCCTGCCTGATTGCATACACATTGAAACTCCTAAGATTTGATCATATTATATGGTTTTGGCAAATCTGAAGGAAAAAATCAGCAGAAAATCTGATAGTGTGTATGGGGCTTTACTGTAAGCTGCTTGTTTTACCACTTGAAGTCCAAGCCATGTATATGTGCCACGTGGATAGCAAGTGTTTAAAGTAAACAGTGAAATATGATTGGTTTATTTGATCAACAACTCCAAATGTGTGTTCTCTTTCTTTCTCTAGTATTGATGACTCAGTCCCTTTATCCTATTAGCTGTAAGTGAAGAGTTTGTAAATGTAATAACATAGCTTTAACTCTGTTTGCAGGATGGAAGGAGTGACATATTACAGCAGCAAAGTGGTTTTCTGATAATGCACCACACATTATCCTGTCAAATCAGCAACCATTGCTAGCCATACTTGTAAAGACCATTCACATACAAGTGTGCAGAATCAGGTCACATTTTGCAACCACTGGTTTACAGAAACAGGCTGTATTGCATAAAAGCGGTACACAATTGTCGGTCAACAAACACAAACGTAGTGACGTACTACGTGGAATTTCAGCTCTTGAGCGCCATCCTTTGGGCACCTTCTGCTAATGTCGTGTTTGAGCACTGATTCAGAGCATGCGTGTTTGTACTGACGGTCTTGTGCACACACCATACAAAAATCTGACAACAGATCATTGTCTGCTAAAAAGTTGACAGAAAGTTGGACAACAATTGTCTGAAGGAGCATACTAACGGTTGGATTTTAGGCAAACGGTCTGTCATCACACAATTCCCTGCCGAAAATCTGATCACATGTTTTAGCGGCACCAAGAAGGTTTTTTACTTTAATAAACACAATGCCTTTAAGAACCACTTTATTGCGTTTTAGGAACCTCAGCATTTATAGACTAATGGTTAATCTGCCACTTTAGCCTATATTATAGCCACATTAAAGCAGAAATAACTGTATCTGAAAGTACCAAAAACTGAAAATGCTATTTGAATAATTTTTAATATTCAAAGAAAACTCACCCACCCACGTTTCATGCATTATTTTGTTGCGAAATCACTTTGAAACCCCCCCCCCCCCCAAATTTCTATCTGCAGCCATCTTGTGGGCAGATGATTCATATAGCATTTATATCCTGGAATATTATCTATTTATTTCAGGTACTTATATAGCTCCGTCAATTTACGCAGCACTTTACATATACATTATACATTCACATCTGTCCCTACCCTCAAGGAGCTTACAACCTAAGGTCCCTAACACACATTCTTACATATACTAGGGCCAATATTTTAGACAGGATCCAATTAACCTAACAGCATGTCTTTGGAGTGTGTGAGGAAACCGAAGTACCCGGAGGAAACCCACGCAGGCACAGGGAGAACATGCAAATTCCAGGTAGATGGTGTCGTGATTGGGATTTTTGCTGCTAGGTGAAAGTGCTAACCACTACACCACTGTGCTACTCACCTGTACTTAACTCAGGCATGCAGGCAGGAGGGCATGCTTAGCTGAGAAAGCCTATCCCCCCTCATCCAGAGGAAAGAAAAAAAAATTGCCCATATAGACTCATGGAACTTTGAATTAAAAAATTAAAATTGTCTTATGTTATAGGAAACAACTGGCAGACCCCTAAAAAATCTACCTTTTGTCTTGAATTTCTCATAGCTTCAGAGCTGTATATCTGCAGTGCCAAATCTAAGACACCGCTGCCTTTGGCTGCTAGTCTCGCCAGATTTGAAGTCATCCTTGCTGGAGGCTCTGACATGAGACAGTCAAATCCTGTCTCTACCAAGATAGCCACCAAAATGGCTGCCTTTGTTCAGAATATGGCATGGTATGTCAATAATAGGGAAGGATCAGCTGCACAGAAACCACAAGGAATACTGGCAACTAATCTTTTGCTCTCTGCCTGTGTTTTTGGGCACAGCTTCCAAAGTTCACTTCCTCTTTAATGTGGCTATAAATTCAGCGGTATCTTTTTTAACACTCATTAAAGTGAGGAATCTACTTGGGTGAGTATTAAAATATCTTCAACATGAAAAAACAAATCAATTTAATTATGACTTATGATACCGCTAGCTATATGACCTGGATAAATGAGAACCTTCACAGAAACCATGTCTCAGTGACAAAGTATAGAATATTTTACAGCTGTCAGGGGAAATTCCCATTTCTGACATTTGCTGTTTAGAGAAAAGATTTTATAAATGATTTTCCCATTGCTACTGCAAATTTGACACCCTGAAAATGAGGAATTATGCCTAAAATCTGCATTTGCTTGTAAATGGCCCCTGCTGGTAATACAGTTTTATGACTTCCCTGAAAGTTCTGAGCAAATAACTGGCAAATGCAAACTGCAACTGAATCCAGGCAGACAAATTTGCCTGTGTTCACTTGCTCCAGGGGGTATAAAATGTAAGATACCATATGTTGAACTAATAACCCTGAATGGGGAGGTTTCACTATTCAGACATTGATCACATCTGGACCTGTAGTCAGTGACACATGGCGAGTATGATATAACTTCCTGCTTCCAGTGCCTATTTTCTTTCCTGATCTGGGATGTCATGTGACTAAATGCCGAGAGCTGCAAAGGAAGTAGATACTGAAAAATGTTAAAAGGTATGTCACAGTAAGCTATATACTTTAAAACTCTCACTTTAGAACATTCGCCATGCCCAACAGTTTATGAGGTAGCATAGCCCACTTTGCATGGTCCACTCAGCAGCCCACAGAAATCCATCCCTACGATGAAAGGACTCTGTGGCAGTGCTTGCTTTCTCAGCCTTCCCCTGATTTATTAGTTTATTTTTTTTATTTTTTTATAAATAGTTGAAGTTAGGCTGCGCTCTGGCTTTTATGGTATCTACAATTCTGTATTTTATTATATAGAGTATTTTTGTTATATTTTGGCACTCTTTATATAAACACCATTTATCTCAACATGCTTTGCCCTATTTTAAAGAAGAAAAGCAGTAAAATAAGAATGGAAAACTTTTACATATTTACATAGTAACAAATGAATGCAGCTTATTTTCTACTTCATGCTAGTGGCTTAAAGCATATCCCCCCCCCCTTTAATAATAATCACATCAGCGTTCACTCTTCATGCTGACATCAAATCATCTAACAGTCATTTTTTTTAAGTAGTTTTCCTGGTACATGTCATCAGGACTTTTTTTTTGCGGGAATGTGGGGAAGCGCAGTTCCGGCACCTCCAGCACTGAATGTATGTACTGGAAAGGGGTGCTGGAGGGTCAATTGATGCTTGCTGCTGGGGTATCTATTATCGCTGGTGGGGATCTGTTTTGGGGTGGGTGTCTATTGTTGCTGGGTAAGTCTACTGTTGCTGGTGGGTGGGGGGGGGGTCTTATCTTGCTGGGGGGTCAATTGTTGCTGGGTGGAATGTACTGTTGAGGAAGTGGTATATTGTTGCTGGCTGCTAGGGGTCTATTGTTGCTGGGGTGGTATTTTGTTGTGGGGGGTCCATTGTTGCTGGGGGAAGTCTTTTGTTGTGTGTGGGGGGTCCAATGTTGCTGGGGGGGAGTCTTCTGTTGTGTGGGGGGTCCATTGTTGCTGGGTGGAAAGTCTTTTGTTGTGTGGAGGATCTATTGTTTCTGCGGGGAGCTACTGTTGCTGTGGAAGGTCTATTGTTTCTGGGGTGGAGTCTATTGTTGCTCATTGCATGGGTGTTTTAATAAGTTTCTTGTTTTCATTACCAAATTTCATAGAAATCACTGAGTCGTACAAAATACTCGGTTCTGTATTCTCTGAAAGGTGTTGTACTGGGAGGAGGGTAGGGGGTGGCACCAAGGGATGGTGCTCAGAGACGGGTAGGGGGCATAGATGAAGTGTGACTTGGAAGGGTTGCGTTCCTGCACTTTTTCCCTGAGAAAAAAAGCCCTGCATGTCGTACTTACTGGTTCTTTTTAAGCACTGGTGACCTAGCCAGGGCCTGACAGTTGCACCCTGGGAAGGCCACTGTTTTCCAGAGAGAGCTTGTTTATATAATGCGAGATCCCACAAAATTTAGCAATTTGTTACAATATCTCAAGGAAAAAGCTGCCCTTACACATGCACCTTGTTACTGTTTATATGTTTACATGGCTTTGGCAACATGAACGTGTCTAGTGTAATTCTTCTCAGCCCTTGTACACACAGTCGGAGATTCCGACAACCAAATCCGTCACAGTAATTCCGACAACCAAATCCGTCGGAGTAATTCTGACGGATTAATTCCGGAAGAGGTCCGGAAGTGATGTTGCATACACACGGTAGGACTAAATTGTCGGAAAATCTGATACGTTACGACAGGACTACGTTCAGGCTAGTAGCCAAAAGCTTTGGTCTAGGAATTTGATCTGAGCATGCGTGGCACTTTGTCCGTCGGAGTAGGCTACATATGATCGGAGTATGTCCGATAGGAGCATTTTGTCGGAAAATTTTACCGGCAAGTTGGAAAACTGCAGACCACACACAGTCGGAATATCCGACAAAACGGTCCGATAGGACACATTCCGTCGGAATCTCCGACCGTGTGTACAAGGGCTTAGAGTGTCA
Organism: Lithobates pipiens; assembly: GCF_037356315.1. Classification (NCBI taxonomy): domain Eukaryota; kingdom Metazoa; phylum Chordata; class Amphibia; order Anura; family Ranidae; genus Lithobates; species Lithobates pipiens. The sequence goes on along the minus strand of NW_027507685.1, from coordinate 49,678,100 downwards.
TAGCACATGGCAATGTCAAAAAAATAATTAAAAAGCTACAGATTTCATACGGCACTTGTGCAAGATCTTGAGCTGATGTCAAATGTTGGTGGGGCAGCAGAAAAAATGCAGAAGAAGAGTCTGGCTACCAATTACATCTCTGAGATGGAGGTGCAGGTGGGAAGAAGAAGTGTTACACTAATGGTGGCAGTTTTACAATTACTATGCTGTATGATTATAATAAGAGATATTCAATTATACAAATCTGTACATGTCTTCCTGATATCATAGGTTGTAGGCGATTGCTTAGTCCCTGTATAGTATGCATATTATTTTATGTGTTTGAATGCTTTATACAGTGCATCCTTCTAATTACTTATTATTTGATCTAGTTCACTTTTTTCTTTTCCAGATGGCCACATATTCCATTCTCATCCAAGAAAAGCATAATCTATATTCTATATCATACTGACAAATTCTGATTGGGTCTTGGAACTCAGAATTCTTCAAATTGGCTTGCCTTTCAGCAGTTAGCAGGAGAAAACCGCCAAAAACCATGAAACTATTGGTTGCTTAATTTAATTTAATTTAATTTCTTTCCCTTTATATTTAAATATTATTTATTCAATTTTTACATTCTTTACAAAAAGTGTAACTATAAAAAAAGACAATATTATATTTCTAACATATTTTATAAATATATATATATATATATATATATATATATATACACATACTTTTTTCTTATGATTTCAGTTATCCTCTTTAATACCTTAATACCCATTTCCTTTATCCAGGTTTCTCACATCTCCTTTCCCCTTCCCATTCTTATTTCCAATATTGTATATTAAGGCCTCATTTGTTTAGTCATAGCCCTTGTACACACAGTCGGACATTCCGACAACAAAATCTGTCGGATTTTGTCCAACTGATTTTATCTGAAACTGGTGTTGCATACACACGGTCGGTCAAAGTTGTCGGAAAATCGGATCGTTCCTAACGTGATGGCGTTATTTCGTTACGACGGGACTACGTTCAGGCTAGTAGCCAATAGCTTTGGTCTCGTAATTTAATCTGAGCATGCGTGGCACTTTGCCCGATCGGAATTCTCTACAAACGATCGGACAAAGTCCGATCGGATCATGTTGTCGGGAAATTTTATAGCCCAGCTCTAAAACTTTTTCGGTTGGATATTCCGACGGAAACAGTCCGATGGAGCCTACACATGGTCGGATTATCCGACAACACGGTCCGATTTGACATTTTCCATCGGAATGTCCGACCGTGTGTACAAGGGCTAAGAGTTTCCCACTTCTATGCCTATTTTATACCTCACATATCACATAGGGTAGCCCAGTCTCTCCATCCATGGTTTCCACATTCTTTCAAATTCCTTAAAATTCTCTCTCTGTGTATATACTACTTTTTCCCTCCAAACCGTTTCCGTTACCGTACTAATCCATTTCTCTATAGTGGGGGGGGGGCATCCTAGCTTGCCAGCTCTGTGCTATCATTTTTCTGGCCTGGAAAAGGCATCTCACCACTACTTTAAGTGTGCTTAATTTTATTTAATGAAGAGTGCACAGTAAATGATGAGATGTAATGAAACCCATAAGATTATTATTATTAATTTTTGTTGGAAATGTGCCGCGTACACACGATCGGAAATTCGGCCAGCTAAAGACCGATGAGAGCTTTTGGTCGGAAAATGCGACCGTGTGTATGCTGCATTGGACTTTTGCTGGCTGAATTCCAGCCAGCAAAAGATTGAGAGCATGTTCTCAATGTTTTGGTCAGAAAAAGTTCAGACTGGAAATTCCGATCGTCTGTAGCAATTCCGACGCGCAAAATTCCTATGCATGCTCAGAAACAATTTGACGCATGCTCGGAAGCATTGAACTTCATTTTCTCAGCTCGTCGTAGTGTTGCACGTCACCGTGTTCTTGACGGTCAAAAGTTCAGCAAACTTTTGTGTGACCGTGTGTATGCATGTCAAGCTTGAGTGGAATTCCGTCAGAAAACCATCCAAGATTTTTCTGACGGAAAATCTGCTTGTGTGTACGCGGCATAAGTCTGATTCCTCCATTGATTTTCTAAAAGCTAACAAGAAAAGTAGAGCTGGAAGCCAATTGGTTGCTATGGACAGAAAACATATATACACATTAGGACAATTGTTTTTTGGATGTTGACTAACAGGAGAGGTACTGTAGCATAATGATTAAACGTTTTAGCACATCAGTTCATGCCCTCATAGTTTACCATCTGTGATGTTAGTAAGGGCATGTTATGAATATGTAGACACAGAAAAAGAAGTGCAGATTTTTAGTATTTCTTGTTGTTTGTGCTACTTACACTACTGGAATAAAAAATCCAGCAATCTGTTTATCGGCAGATGGCTGTTTCCCAAAGGTCCAAAAAAGCCCAATACTGCATAGGCAAGAGGTTATATAAAAAAAGAGATTATTAAAAAAAAAAACACAAACGGCAGACAATAATACGCTTAAGACAATATCACAGTGTTAAACATGACATACAGTAGATATAACAAATTAACATGAAGACAAAGCTATTAAGATCATACTTTTGTGATGTAGCGCAGTTGACTATAAACACCATATGGTGACTGGACATGCATAGGTATGCATATTCAAACTGGGCAATAATGTTGATTCCAATCACGTGCAAGCAAAATGCTGTTCTTTTTTTCTGCATGTAGTCCTTGCAAACTTCAACTTCACCATATTCGCTAAGCAGTAGACAAATGCTCTTGCAAAATAGGAAGAAAAAAAAACCCCGCGCCAAAAAACATATACACTAAAAAATTAATACTCGAATGCTGCTCCCCTGAAAAAGAGAATACAATAGTACACTTCTCAATTCAGAATATAGATAACATGTAGGGGGCGCTAGTTAACAAAAAAAAATGAATCATCAACGTGAATAACCTTCTCATTAACAATCAATAATTTGCCACTTAATTATCAAATATCATATGTGCAGCTAATCATAGTGCACTCACCATAATATATACAGCAAAACAAATTGAAACAATAATTAACACATTCATTTGATAAAAACCCCAGCGACAGCAATTGCTGCAACAACTATAATATAAAAGTCCTTGCAATTTAAACTATTCCAAAGAAGTTCCTCTATAACGTGATGTGATTGTCCCACACAAAACGACGATAGATCTGTGTTAATTATTGTTTAAATTTGTTTTGCTGTATATATTATGGTGAATGCACTATCATTAGCTACACATATGATATTTGATAATTAAGTGGCAAATGATTGATTGTTAATGAGAAGGTTACTATTCACGTTGATGATAATTTTTTTTTGTTAACTAGTGCCCCCTACATGTTATCTAAATTCTCTTGCAAAGTGTAACTTCCCTTGCGAAGTGAACAGGCTTTTTGACTTTAGTAAATCAACCCTTATCACTACACTACTGCAGGCCAAGAAAATGCATTCTGGCTGATGGGCATTGTAAGATGAAGGTGCAAACAGACATTAAAAGGGTTGTAAACTTTCAAGGTTTTTCACCTCAATGCATTGTATGCATTCCCCTGTAATGCTGCAGCCCCCCCTCCCCCGAGCCCCTGTTTTACTTACCTGTACCCCATCTATTTCATCCCAGCAAAAGCCAGTGTCTCGGGTCTTGAATGGATGGATTGATAGCAGAGCAGCCATTAGCTCCCGTTGCTGTCAATCGGGTGTCGGGGGGGGGGGGGGGCCGAGGCTGGCATTTGTGTCTATGGACGCAAATGCTGGACTCGGGTGTTCTCCTGTAAGATAACCCCCTCGGGAGTGCGCTTCTCCTAAGGGTTTATTTTATGTGGAGAGTAGCCATGAGAGCTGCCGAGAGACCCCAGAAGAGGATGTTCGGGGCTACTCTGTGCAAAACGAACTGCACAGTAATTATGACATATTTCTTATTTTAAACAAATAAAAAAATTAACCTTTAGTATCACTTTATTAATTGATTTTTCAGAAATCATCAGGAGAAGACAAGTAAGACCCTGACACACAAAATCTTTAAGCAAACGTTTAACAGCACTTCAAGAAACATGCAAAACAAACCCAGAATTGTGTTTAGTTTAAAGGAAAGAAGGTGTCAAGAACATTTTAGGATATGCCAGCAGTTTAGTTTAGTTTAGTTTAACAAAACCAGTCACTTTGCTTTTATACAAGAACCTGGCTACATATACATGAACTTTGAAACCAGTGTACCTTACTGATCCTACCAAAGGTCTGGTATATGAAGAATACTTCACTTTACTGGCACAGTTCAGATCTTTCTCCTGCTTCAGCAGGGTCACTGTCAAAAGATATTTTACATACTTTTAATTATATTAGATTGCAGTTGGCAATGGCAATGGTAGTTACCAAATGTCTTCATACCTACCAGCATTCTAGATTAAATTCATCACGCTCTTGATCGGGGTGAAATATGCTATATAACTAAGCCCAGGATCTGAGGGGTGCCTGGAACACAACCTTTTCTTCTTGTCATTATTTCTGTCTCTGTTCCTCTGAAATAACATTATGCTTATGCCTCCCAACTCATAAAAAACAAACACTGTTTTCAATTTATTTTGGGTATAAAAGTTTTTTTGTTTTATTTTCAACCAGTGGGTAGAATAAAAAAAAAAAAACTTACAGATCCCTGCATCTACAAAACAATGTTTGATGCAGGGATCTCTCCTGCTGAGCTATGTATTCTGACAAGGGGACCCATACTGGGGTTAGGACTCCTCATATCTGGGTGCCGGACAGGCCATGGGGGTTCAGCATTCAGCGTTTTATTTGCCAGAGGGTTTACCTTACTCACAACCTGTGAACCACTCCACTCTGCATTGACATAGGTGCTGATCCCTTCCTGCTGCCTTTCAAGACTCCCTTTGCTATGGTTTAACCCATTTGGGATGAGAGTCCATGTAGTAAGGGGTTTGGGGGTTCTTCCCTCCAAACAATTGTTCGAACCTCTGAAATTCCAGATCCCTAATAACTTATCAATTAAAAAAGAACTGACAATCAGTTCTCTCTTTCTCACTGGACTGCCCCCGAGCATGCAACCAAGTCTTCAAACTGTCCCCCTAAAGAGACCACAACTCAAATATTGGGGAAATATACCCGCCGTTCAAGACACTTTCCTGATGCCCTGTTCATTGTATAAAATATTGACTCCCTTGATCCATTTAATTGTTTTTTGGAATCCAAAGCTGTTTGACAAATTATTTGCAATGTGTGTAGTCAACATTAAGAGTGGGGCCCTCAGGACCATGGCCATTTCTTGTACCGTTATTGCTAATTCACAAAGAGCTGTATTTACCTTATTGGACATTCATGAGCCTGTGTCTAGGGCAGCAGGGAAAGGGGGAGAACCAAGGTTTAAAATGTAGACTCTGATGACTATTTACTTATTTTGTTTCCTTTTCTTGTCACCTGTTGACATTTGTGGCCAAATTTAACAAAATCATTGTCAGGGGAACCATTTTCAAAATGGAGAGATAAGGGGCTGATATCCTCAGTCTCCCTATATGATGAAGACACTGGATCTCTCAAGTCCTTCAACTCCCTGGCCAAGGAATCCCACATTCCCAACCATCACTTCCTTCAAGTGCTACAAATCTCAGACTTTATATATAAAACCTGCCCAAAAAAACACATCAGATTTCGAACATCCCTGATAAACAATCTTCTTAACGTCCAGCAATACTCAATTGCAGACTTTGCTAAACCACTGAACTGGTTTTTTACTAAAACGATTACACCACACCTCAGTAAAATCTTGGAGTAAAGACTTATATGAAGAGCATATCATTGATAAAATCCTAGAAGGCTAATTACCCAAAAACTGGTAACAAACAAATCCTGGACGGAATCTCAGTTTAAACTGATTCACAGAGCCTATATCCCTTTCTCCACCAACCATTCTAAATTACACGATGCCTCCTGTCTTTGGCGCTCAGTCCTGCGACCAACTTTATTCCACCATCTCTGGTCATGCTCACCAATCTCAGAATACTGGGAATGAGTCATATCATTTATACTTGGTGTAACAAACTGCCAACTACCAAAGGATCCCATGCTCCTCCTATTTGGATACCCAAAGATGAGGAGTCCCTCCATGGGTTACTTTACATTGAAGCTCCAAGATGACTACCAGTGGACACTCACAAGTCTGCTAGTTGCTCGCAGAAACATCTTTAAACATTGGATTTCCCCAGCACCCCCCACATTATCCGAAATTAAAAGGGACCTTAAAACACTATTATTTAGGGAAAATTTGGACACCATATTGCAAGATGACTAGGACAACAAACGCTTTGAATCTAGACGCGCCCCTACATTGACAAGAGTCTAACGACATCTGGGAATTCCTAGCTATAGACTCCCTTCATATTTAAGTCTAATGGTCTTATGACCCACACAGTAAACCCCCCATAATAAATAAGACTTTTTCTCTCCATTAGGGGATCAAACCAACCATTTTTTTGCTGGTAAAAGGGGACCATTTCTTGGACTCGCCCACCCGAGGCAGTCGGGAGGAAAAGGAGTCCAAGATACCCTTCTCTTCTTTCCTCTCTTTCTCTTCTTTTCTTTATCTCCTGCTATCACCCCTCCATATCCAGTGTTAATATACATCTTTTGAAAAATTTGTACTAGTGACACAATGCCAACTGCTGCTTTTGTTTTGCCGCAATTTAGGGCCAACGGCCCTGGTTTCTCAAGTCTTTAACCTTGTGTGATACAAGATGTTCTTTATTCTACTTTGTTTTGTGAAACACTCAATAAAATATAATAAAAATAAAATCATTGTCAGGGAAAAGGATGTGAGAAGAGTAAGAAGACGCACTATAGTTCACAAGACATAATGTCTTTTGTCTTGTCTGGTCTGTGCAGTACAAATGTAGCTGGGTTTATAAAGCATGCAACCTACTTCCTCTAATAGTACAGTCAGGAATTATTTTCAAATAGTTGTATGACACAAGGGTGGAGCTTGTACATACATTCACATGTACCTCAAGAAAAGAGTCCAAATACAACCCTGATTCCACAGTAATCTATAGCAACTAGAATTCCTGTTTTCCTATTCCAGTACAAGAATGGATTGAAACGAAAGCTTGACTGATAGCTGCAGCACTTTTTATCCTTTGACCCACTTTTCATAAATCAGACCCTGTGAGTTTTGTTACTTTCAATTAACATTCTTCTCTCTTCCTACCAAGAATCCATGAATCGAAGGATATTTTAAGCGCTATGTATGTTTCGCATATATTGTTTGCCAACCAAAACATAATTCTGCTTCCACAATGAAGTGTTTATTCATTGCTAATTAGAGTTGCTAAATGAGAGGAGCGGGAGAAAGGGAAAAAAAATGAAAAATGCTCCTCCTGTGGCTAAAAACCAACCAGAGCAAAAATGAAAGGAAAAAAACGAAGTATTAAATAATGCACCAGCTTATTTATTCTGAATGGAGACTGCAGCAATGGGGCTTATCAAACAGAAACACTTTGATGTACGCTCAGAAATTAATTTTGCAGCCAAAATTGTTATAGGATAGCAGCATTTCTTTCCTTTGCAAGGTGCTTTCCAATAGAATTTGCCTGAAGCAGTAAAGCAAAAATATATGAAGTCTTTTTTTTTATGGCAGAAGGATTTTGTGTGAGTGCACATTTTACAAGCTTTCCCTGCAATGACTTAAACATAGCATCCTACTGACTAGCACAATTTATTGTTTGCACTCAACTTGTAATAAATGTGAATTGGATTAAAGAGAAAAACAACCTCTAATAGTTCACAGTTTATACAGACTGTGGAAATACCTTTTTAATGTTCACATAAATGCTAAAATTATGTTTATGAAGCTTGACTTTCTGACCATTAAAAGTGAGATTTTTGATTTTGTAAACTTTTTAAAGTATGCTATTCACTCGTTATGTTTTTAAAGAGTGCAGTCCAGTCTATAGGAAACAGACTAAATATTCAGGGATAGTTTAAACAAGTAGAGATAAAAGATATGTTCTATGCAATATTTTATTTTAAGCAAAAACAACCATATTTTAAGGGTCAAGGTGAATGAGCCCCTGGTTTGTCATAGGTCTTGGGTGCTTTGGCAGTGAGAACTACCTGCCATATTTACCAACTATGTCCCTGTCTACATGAGAATTGTGGGCTTCCACAACCATCTCTGTATGTTCCAACACTTCCTATTGCATTCTGCATAATGTAAAAGAATCTAAAAACAAAATCTAAAGAAAGTGAAATCTAAAAATCTAAGAGTGAAAACACCACCAGAATCTACCAGACATATAGGAAATTATCAGATTTACCTCTCCAGAATCTATCAAAAATAAAAATATTAGTTTGGGATGGGCTGACCCTTTAGGAATATTATAAGAAAATTAATAAAAAGTGTTACTAAAAGATATATTTTTTAAAATTAAAATAACATGTTATACTTACCTGCTCTGTGAAATGGTGTTGCACAGAGAGGCCCCAAAAGTCTTCTTGGGTCCTGCTCCGGTTCTATCTGCTACTTCTTTTCAGTGTCGCTCCCGAGCCAGGCTCAGTGTCTCCAAAGACTAACAAATTGTGGCTTGGCCCGCCCCTCTCTATCCTCACTAGATTTGATTTACAACAGCAGGAGACAATGGCTCCCGCTGCTGCCTTCATGTCCAGTGAGTAGAAAGACAGAGAGCAGCGATGCTGCTCTTAGGCACAGCATTAGATTGAGCTTGGGACCAGGCAAGTATTTAGGGTGGAACTGGGGGGGGGGGTTACCTTAATGCAGAAAATGCATAAGGCCCCTTTCACTTGAGAGGCCTGATCAGGTCTGGTTTTCCATTTTTCAAACAAACCCTCCATTCTCCTCTATGGGCAGTCAGATATAAACAGACTTTCATTTACACATGACTACTTCTGGGTCCGATCCAATAAAATATAACAAAAAAAAACAAAAAACAGAGGGGATCCGTTTCCCTCCATCTGGCCAGATCGGATGGGGGGGCACTCAGGTGTAAATGGACAGCCCGTTTGTTTACATCTGGCTGCCCATAATGCAGAGCGGGCTGTGTCCGTGTCCACTTTGCATAGGCAAGGCTGCATAAGACCTGTCATCCACCTGCTCAGCAGGGGGTCAATGGACAGATCCCCTGCTGAGCAAAACCGGATCTGCCCATGTTAAAGGGGCCTTAAGGTAACAAGTTATCCACAATAAAAAGTGAGAATAAAACAGGTTGGAGGACCTGTGTGAGAGGCACAAAGATCTCAAACAGATGTTAGATGCTGGTGGGTGATTCAGCTGGCCAGCATTTGCCCAAAAAAAAATTTTGTGTAGGTTAAGGGAAAAAATTCTAAAAGAGATTTGTAAGGGGGAAAAAGTGGGATATGTTCAGTGAGGAAAGGGAAGAAAAATTATAAGTGCAGTTTGTTTAATGAATACGCCAATGGCAAAATTAAATGATTGTTAATACTACTTGAAGTTTTAAACGTCAGAAACAAGCTGCATTGTGGAGACATCAGTCTAGCTGGAGAAAAAAATGGCAGCCACGGCAAATAGCCAGCTCACTACTGTAATGTCTGTACTGAGCAAGATCAATATTAACCTCAAGGAATTAATTCAGTTTTCCCTGCTGTTTTACTGTGTTAACGGCCATTTGAAAAAGTCAATTAGGCTTAGACACTGTAATTACTCACTGAAGCCAGCCCTGCCATCCTGTTTCTTCATTAGTGTGATGTAGAGATATTTGCAGGTAAAAGTCTGAAATATACTTATATCTATTCTATCACATCTACCATTTGCCATCTCCACTAATATTTAGCAGCAAAAGGCTCAATTTCTTTAAAAATGTTAACTCATATTTTAGTAATTTTTATTATTTAGTTTGAAGTTCCCACAGACTCCGAGCACACATCTGTTTTCGTTCTCATTCACTGGTGGCCAGTGAAGTCACTCTGCTCACCTGTGAGTGACAGCTGATACAAACAAAGACAAAATTGTGTTTATATCAGTTGTTACAAGTTGCTGAGCAGGTGGCAGAATATTTCATTCGGTAGGTGTCAATTATATAGATCTGAGTACTATGTTTCTCTCATTCCTTCACATGGGGGAAGGGGCAATATCGGGCACACACAATTTTCTCACAGACTCCCTCAACTACTGGGCCAGAGTATTGGGGGAAAAGGCCCTTATCCTCACCAACATAGAGACAAGATGCTTTGCAAATGCATAATGCACTAATCCCCCTTTCCCAGCCTTCCAGGCTGCATACTCAGAATAGGGTCTGGTGTGGATTTTTGGGGGGACTGCACACTTTTTAAAAATGTTTATTGTGTAAGGCCCCCCTAAAAATAATACCAGTTCTGAAGGATCTAGTGTGGAATTTTGGGGGACTCCACACCATTTTTGTTTTTACATGGGGACCCTCTTGACAGCTATACCTCTCATCAAGCATAAGGTTCTGGTATGTACAGTATTTTTAGGGAGAACCTCGTGTCTTTAATTTTATCTTATTTTATTTTTTTGCATGGGGACTTTCATTAACATTTATACTAGACCTTATGTAGGATAAGGGTCTGGTAAAGATGAAGGGAATCCCCATCCATAATTGAATTACAGGCAATTCAAAGTGCCTTAGCATCAGTATTATCTATCGGTGTTGCCTGTCAGTGCTGCCTACCAGTGCCTATCAGTGCCGCCCATTTGTGCCCCCTATGATTTCCCTTAAGAATGTCACATGACCTGTGGCACAATGTGCTGGGAGAAGGAGCCAGTGACGTCAAGCCCTCAGTGTTCAGAGGCACGGAGAGGCTGTGAGGAGGAGTACCATCTGACGTTCTGCCAATACCCCATGCTTTAACTGGTTTTGTGAGTGAATCAACGTGCACATATTAAGTTCATCTTATATCGCAGTAATACACTATCCCTTGTCTCTCTTCTCTCTTTTTTCTCCTATGGCAAAATTAAATCTAAAAATCAAGGAGCAAAGAGATAAGTGATATATGCGCTACAGTGCGATAGAATTGTAAGCTGTGTTGGTACGGTGTTTGTGGACATAATATAAAGGACTGAGGTTCAAAAGTCATTCTAAGGACTATATCTTAAGTTTTGTGGATATCACTGCACGGGAGTGCTCTGATTAAAGTGTAGACATGGGAGCTGTATGTAATCAGACTCTGGATCCACTTATTCCATCAGGAAGAGTTTTCTTATACGTACGGAAGGCATTAAGAAATATCATTTATTTATATTAATTTATATTTATATTTATTTATTTATGCATATATGCACAGAAGGCATCAATTAAGGAATATTAATTTATATTTATTTATGCACAAGGTGGATTTATTTATGGAGAATTGATTTATTTAAATCATATTTAATTCATTTATTCACATATATGGCTATTTATTTATTTATTCTTTTTTTATATATTTACTCACATAATTATTGATTTTTATGGCATAAGTATTTATTGAGTATTGATATTAGCGCACTAATAATTCATATAGTTTTTTCACATTTGTACTAGTGAGGGATCACTGACATTTTGGTGCAGCTTTTATCATTATTTTTATTATTTTGAGTAATTTTTTGAGTATTTTTTACCACACCAGCACTTGAGTATTTTGCACTTTAGTACCCTATCATTGCCGCTTATCAGTGCCCATTAGTGCCACCTATCAGTGCCCATCAGTGGAACTTCTCAGTGCCCTTCAGTGCCATCTATCATTGCCCATCAGTGCAATCTATTAGTGCACCCTCATCAATACCTCTCCTTCAGTGCCCATCAGTGTCGCCTCATCAGTGAAGGAGAAAAATTACTGGTTTGCAAAATTTCATAACAAACTATATATTTATATTTTGGTCTTTTTTTGTTTATTTAGCAAAAAATAGAAATCCCAGAGGTGATTAAATACCACCAAAAGAAAGCTCTCTTTGTGTAAAAAAATTATAAAAATTTGATTTGGGTACAGTGTTGTAAGACCGCGCAATTGTCATTCGAAGTGCGACAGCGCTGAAAGCTTAAAATTGGTCTGGGCAGGAAGGGGTATAAGTGCCTAATAAGCAAGTGGTTAAAGTACTAAAACTGTAAAAAATGTATTCTTTCTTTTTTTTTTTATATATGTATATTTTTTTTGTCATTTGTCAGCCTATATTATAAAAAGAGCAGGGTTTTCACAGTTGATTTGTTTTTCTTCATTACCTCCCTTGAAATTACTCTTCCCAGTTTAATTGCTGAATTGAGTATATATGGAGAACTATCTAATTTTAAAGTTAACCCTCATAAATCAGAAGAGATCCAGTTGCCCTCAACCACTCCAGATACCTCTGCACCCTCAGATCAGGTTATGTCTAGATCTCGACAGTTTAAAGTTAAATCACAGAAATTCCCAGACTTAATGACGTGTCCATCTATCTGGGCTTTTCTCCATCAATGTATTAAAGACCTAAAAAAGAGGAACTGGCGGGATTTTATTCCCAATTTAACCACTTAACATCAACTGGCTTTGAACCATCTACAGAAGCGTAAAGATATTGTCATTAAACCATCAGACAAAGGGGGGAACGTTGTAGTTATGTCACACCCCCAATATCAGAACATGTGCTATGATATATTACGCAATCATGCTTGGTACTTACCCATTCCACCTACCAATACAATGATATTTGTAAACTAATTCAATGAACTTTGTACTAAAGATTACTGGCAGTACTTAATCGACAGAGAGACTCTCAATTTTCTCATCCCCAAACATCCACGTATCCCTACATTTTACGTACTGCCCAAAACACATAAAAGTCTAGTCAAACCACCAGGCAGACCTATTGTGTTGGGTATGGAAGCATTGACTGACAATGCAAGCAAATTTGTGGATAGTTTCTTACTTCCACATGTGTCAAGCTTACCTTCGTACATCTGCAACACTTCTGACCTCTTGCGACACATTGAGGGGATTCTGGTCCCTCCTGACTCCCTTCTCGTGGCGATTGATATCGAAACACTATATTCGAGCATCCCTCACGAGAGGGGAGTCACGACGGCCAGAATGTTCCTCATGGAGCAGGAGCATACTGATCTTCATCCTTACACGCAATGTCTTTTTATTTGAAAACCAGCTTTATTTACAAATACAGGGCATTGCCATGGGCACGTCCTGTGCACCGTCCTACGCTAACCTTTATCTTGGCGCTTGGGAACGATTTATCTTCTCTAGCGACCAATTCCAACTTTATTTAGATTCCATCCTGTGTTGGTTTAGGTTCATTGACGACCTACTTCTTGTTTGGACGGGTTCCAGTTCTCAATTAGACCAATTCATGCACACCATTAACATCAATGACTGGAATTTACAATTTACGATGTCAGCGAACTGTAGGCAAATCTCTTTTCTTGATTTCCTTTTTATAAAAACCCTGATGGATCTTTGGGTACTAATTTATATCGTAAGTCTACGGCCGGTAACACATTGTTACATGCTTCCAGCGCTCACCCTCAACCCCTTATACAAAGCATTCCTTACGCACAGTACTTACGATTGCGTCGTAATTGTGCATGTGATGATGATTTTTTTGCCCAAGCAGCGGCCCTCCGGGAACGTCTTCTCCTGAGAGGATACTCTAAGACTAACTTACGCAAAGCCTTTAATAAAGCCTTTAACTGGACTAGAACTTCTTTACTGTATGCCTGTCCACGCGTATCACGGGTTGAGATGGTCAAATTCATTACACAATATTCAGCTCACCATGACCAATTGAGGGACATACTGACTAAATACTGGCACTTGTTGACAGATCACCACATTTTAACTCGACATGTACGTGACACTCCGGATATGGTCTTTTGTAGAGCCAGATGTCTCAAGGACTGTTTGACCAGCAGCCACTATAATGCCGAATCTACTTACCGTTCTGCTCACAGGGGAACTTTTCCTTGTGGGCAATGCCCTCTTTGCCCATGGATTTATTCTGGCTCTACTGTCAGACTTCCAGATGGAGAGATGTATACATCTCGTTTTTCCGCTGATTGTAGCACTATGGGTGTAGTGTATCTGATGCTCTGCACCTGTGGTGTCTTTTATGTGGGGAAAACTATTCGGGAGCTCCGGCAGAGGGTAGGCGACCACATATACTATTCTACTAATGGTAAGCTAACCTCCATTGGTTAACATATTGGATTGTACCACAGATTTGATTTACAAGCAGTCAAATTTGTGGCACTGGAGGTGGTGCCTTGTGACATTAGGGGTGGTAACCGAGATAAAATTATCTTACAAAATGAAGCTCTCTGGATCGAGAGATTAAATGCTCTCGTGCCCCCCGACCTCAATGAGACCAATTCGTTTATACCCTTTTTATAGTGCTTAGGGTGCTGCCCTCTGCCTTGGCTCCCCTCCCCTTCTTCCATTTTCTCTCCTTTTGTGCAATTTTTGCTTGTGTTATTGATAACCGATCTTTTCAAGCACACTTTTTTGCCTAGTCTGTTTGGTCTGATTGTTGACATGGATAGGCCTTATTGGCTGCTGATAATCAGTCACTGAAATTTAGTTATGTTTGCCCCAGGTTTGAACAAGTAAATTCCGTTTCAAAAGCATTGTATTTTCGTGTTCAGATGCCATCTACAATTTCATATGCCATCCAATTTCGGTATTATGATTTGTGTATTGTACAATTTATGGTATTTTTCATTATTCGATGCGACAATTGTCTCTCTATATTTATAACTGTATGCATTTACTTTGTATTTATATTTGTGCAAATTTATAAGTTGTATTTTTTGTCTTTGTAACAAGTTTTTTATCCTCCTGCTGTCGGCCCTTTCTGGAGCTCTCGCTTCCGTTGTCTCTCTTCCGGCGATTGGTGGGTCTCCTGGAGGCGGTGATGTGCCTTGTTATTGGCGCCCTACCGTCTCTCTCCTCTTGCACCCATCCTGGCCATTGGTATTGGCCATTGACACGAGTGCGCAGGCGTGCGCTCGGGGTTCCTCCGCTCGTGGGGTGCGTGGTCGGCTACTGCGCAGGCGCGCGTGTGATGTTATAGCGCACGCTTGTCGCAGGTATCCGATGTGGGACACGCATGTGCGGGACTTCCTGGAACTCCACCTGTAGAGCCCTTGACCCTGTGACGCTGTGCGTCGGCGACCCAACGCCAGGGTCTTGAACGGGGTGTGGCGGTATTTATGGCGGTAGCTTCCGCCATGCTGACAGGCCGTCCTGACCTGGTGCATTACCGGTATACCCGCACAGACATGTAAGTCAGCTTGTTTTACTTTGAGCCCTATGACCACCTGATTTATGGTCACCTGTTTTGTTATAGCTCCATTCATGGTTATCTTTATCTACAATTATATAGGCTGTCACATTGCTGTATAACAGTTTGATGCTTTGACAGACCTCTATCTACTCTATATATCAGCGTGGCTACCGGGGACAGGACCATACCCACTGGTTGTGGGGTGGGTGTTCGGCCTGTCTCCAGGTCTTATTACCATTCCCAGTTGGAAAGGGTAACTATCTATATATATTTTTTCGGTGGTTAATCAGGCTGTAGGTTCTATTTATTCACATTACCAACTTGTCTTCACAGTCACCTCATTAGTTTCTTATGATGCACCTCACTCTTATTTTCGTTTGCCTTTGCATGCATGTTCTGCACCACTCTCACAGTTTTCCACACTCCTCGGGTTTCATTCTATTTTTTCACGTTGCACCTCATCATCTTCACCTGCTTAACCTCTCACTTTGAATTGGTCAATTCTTTACCTCGGTGATACCTACACTCTATCCCTGATTGCTTCCTGTTTGCTGTTAACAGTGCTATTCTATATTAAGTTTTCACGATCCTAAACAGATATGGGCCTGTTATTGGCTAAATACTGCCCTTTTCCCCCATTTTCCCCATCTTATCCCTTTACATATATATATATATATATATATATATATATATATATATATATATATATATATATGTATATAATTATGTTATATATTTTTTAGATGTTTGTATTTCCTGAAGAAGCTGAAAAGCGAAACTAGTCGAAATACACTACTGCGTCTATTAGCCATTGATTGTCTACATTGTTTCCTGTTCTAATATTTTCGTATATTAGTGTTTAATTGTATATGTAATTTGTGTTGTGCACCGCAATAGTCCGCTAGCTCTTTCTTTTTTCTTTGGTGTCTCTGGCTGGGGACCAGAGTTCCCATTGTTTATCTCACATAATCTGGATGATGGTGCACTTTATATGTTTATGAAATCATAGTTATATTATTTTTTTTGTGGTGTGAGGCCATCCAAATGATATACTCATAAATCAGAAGATTGTAAAGTCTAATAAAAAAAAATACCAAATATGTTATACTTACCTGCTCTGTGCAATAAAATTGTACAGAACGGCCACAAACCTCCTCTTCTTGGGTCCCCGGCTGGTCCTCTAGTCTCCTCCTCTTCTCTGCAAGCCCCCCATAGGAAGCAAAATACTGCACTATACAGTATATATGGTTGAGGTATGCAAAATAGGGTTATTGTCATGTTAACAGCTGCATGTTAACACTGTTAAATTTGGCTTATTCATCTAGCCATAAATAGGGTTCACCATAGAGTTCATGGAATCTGCTGCATTTCTGACCACATAATAGAAATGCATGCAGATTTCTAGTGAAGAAAAAGGAAAATAGCTATTTTAATGGAAACTCTTTAACAGAGAGGCACTCTCATTCTGAAGGCATATACTTAAAATTCTGCTTTAAGCCATCACCTGACATTATTCTGTAGTTAAGGAGAAAGAAAAAAAAACATGCTGTTTGAAATTGGCACATCCAAGCCCATTACTGAATTACTGTCCTTGTTGGCAAGGTTACTGCAACAGGTGCCAGGTACGTTGTGCTGACATTTTCTACTTCTGTATAGTTGGTCTTTTTATATTGAGACTTCAGCTGCATCTAATCAGATCTGAAGTCTGAAAAAGATAAAAAGTCTCCAACATCTTTCATATCTAGTGGTCTGTAATAAGCATGGAGCAAAGGAACACGCTGGGTCTCCCAAACAAAAGCCAAGCTATTTGTGTAATGAGTCATGTCACTCACAAGACCACTGCCTTTTTTTTTTCTTCTTCTCCTCCATGCAGACCTCAAGATGATCAACCTATTTTTAGCCGCCTCCAGGCAAAAAATTCTCACTGTTGAATCCTTTGCTAGGCTAAATTGTTCAAATTGTCCAGTAACCTTTGTGGTGTTGAAATGAGAATATGAAAGTGGGTCATTTAAAGATCACTGTGTTGTCAAACCACTAAGCAGAATAAAGCATTGCAGGTAACCACGGTTCACTAAACTATTTAATAGCGGGTCGATGTATCAGTCCCGCCTTGAACCTGCTCTTACAGAGAGGTCTCTGAGCGGGCCTAAAACTTGACCTGCCATTTAATATTTTTCAGAAGAATGAACAGCAGTAATACTTTTACGGAATTTAATCTGGCGTGCAACCATCCTTTAAGGAAGCCTAAAGAGGAATTCTAGTTTATACCACCTAGTGCCAATAGTATCACCTTGAAATCTACCGTAAGTATTTCCAAAAGCTACAAAAAGTTCCAACAACCAAGAGATGGATCTGCCAGGTCAGACAATCTCATGATTGATATCAGAGTTTTGCTACTAAACTCTGGGGAAGTCACAAAAAGCCATTTTGTTTCTGTTTGAACTGTCTGTTCACGCCAGTATCTGCAAATACAAATATTGGAAAGGAAGCACAGAAACACTGAGCAAGGCATACAAATTGAAGATGTGAAAGATTTTGCACCATCAAAAAGCAACATAAAGTTAAAGTTTAGGCATGGCAATTTTTAAATAGTCCCAGCTAAACCAATCTAAAGCCTGATACACATGAATTGTTTATTTTTCATCCAACCCAGCGAGCTGAACAAAAAAAGCCTGATAGCTCAGGTCGGAGGTCCAATGTGAGTACAGCACTCTCCCCTGGAGAGGACGCCTCCCCCCCCCAGTATGACACTCTGATGGTTGAGAGTGCTGATTAGGAGCCGATCGGCAGACCTTTTTCGGCCATGCACCTTAGTCTTCATGTACACAGGATGTTGTTATCCCTTTCCTAAACTATTTAACTTGACAGCTAGAAACCGGTGTCCAAAAATGACCGTTTAGCCGTGTTTAGCCACGTTTTTGTCTAGAAGCGCTTAAAAAAAATGAAAAACGCCTGTACAAACAAAACGTTTGCCATTTGAAATGCCTCTAAACACAATTTCAGAATGCATTTTTTTGGGGTTCCAAAAAAAGCCTCTAAACGCAACTGCCTAGAAACGACTATAAACGATCCTGTGTACATGTACTGATAAGATAACATAGAGGAGAGTTCAAGAGCAGTTGAAAAAAATGCCCAACTGCTCCTAAACGTCTGTTTACCAGCAGCAGTGTACATGAGGCCTCAGATTGAAGCCAGCTTCTGTCGGACCAGCTGTAAAACACATAATGTTTCTATTGAACCGGCCAATGCCGTCCAACATTTGGGCCGTGTGTACTTGGATTAACTATGTAGGTATTATAAAAATTTGTTTGCGGTCCAAAAATTTCCCAATCTGTAAGCTCACATAGTGTTTATAGGACATACAAAAAACAGTTCTGCACTGTGAATATGGATGGAAAAACCATAAACGTATAAAACAATACAAGTATATGTGAGATATATACAGTATAATCACACTAATGGCCATGTAAACCCAGATGGAATGTAAACAAGTGTAAAAAAAATCAATCATCAATACCATACATGGGGGGGGGGGCAATTTTAGTCTTGCCTAGGGCAGCTTAAAACCAAAATATACCACTGCCCAGGGGGGTATGTCCATAGCATAGTATGTTGATATTGTGTTGGTTATTATCTGGGGTGGTTTTAGAGAAAGTGGTGTTATATTTGTATTTGGTAGTTTGCCTGTTATTTTAATCTGAGTTATTTATTCTATGTTGTATTTAAATTTTATGGATGTTTTATTTGTAGTGTAGTTTTCATTTTGTTATTTGGTATTAATAGCTGGTGTTGGTAATTTCGTTGTGTTTTTGCATCTTGTTCAGTCTATTGTTGTGATCTTGTGTTGGCCTTTGTTAAGTGTGTCTGTGTTGTAACAATTTCCGAGTTTCCCTTTGGGATTAATAAAGTATTCTGTATTCTGTCTGTATTCTCCATGTCATTTTAAGAAAGTTATTAGTATGTCAGTCGGGAAAATCGGGGTCATGTGAAATTGGAGAATATTGGGGAATCTCACATGACTGCATTGGAATGTTCCAGAAGGTCACGTGACCAGCGGGAACATTCTGGAAGCGGGGCTCATCTATATAAAGGGGCCCTGTGGGAATTTCCTCACAGCTGGTCAGACTAAAGCAACAAGCTAAGCTCAAAAGAGCTATAATACTAGAGCTACTGCTGTCCTGACCATGAAGACCCTCATGCAACAGGTGTTGGAGCAGGCCGGGGACAGCGGAGAAGAGGAATGGCTGAGAAGGTGCCTGGCGCTGAGTGAAGAAGATGCCATGAGAGGGCGAATAAAGAAGACGGACCTGCAGCAGAAGAGATGCCTAGCGCCATTAATAGGAGAGGCAATGCGACCTCCTCCGCTAGAAGAACCTAATATGGCACCGCCGGAAGAGACGTCTTTTAGTGTGGGGACCAGAAGAACCAACCAAAGAGAAAAGAGGAGGAGGAGAACACTATCTCCATTGCCGCCCAGAAACAGAGGGAGGCGGGCTCCTGTAACAGCATTCACTGTGATGGCTGAGGAGGCCGCGGCTTCAACACAGAGTGACAGTCAATCAAGAATCACTCATGGACAAGAGCAAGTAATACCTACAGTGACCACAGGAGGCTATAGAGAGCAGCAGCTGCTGACTTCTCCTATGCAAGCTAATGCAACAGTGGCATCTAGTGGTCAGGGTGAGTTGGCGCAGGTTTTAAAAAATATAATGGATTCTATAAATAAGTTAGCTGACAGCATTATTACTCCTAGTAATGATAATTCGAATTACTTTAATGTATTAGTTAACCACTTCCCGACCGCCTCATGCAGATATACTGTGGCAGAAGGGCACATACAGGCAGATTAACATACCTGTACATTGCCCTTTAAGAAGTGGCTTGCGCCTGCCAGGAGCTCCATGAGAGTGGTCGCAGGTCCTGCAGACTGGATGTCCGCAGGGATACCCACGATCGTCTCACGGAGAGGAAGAACAGGGAAATGCTAATGTAAAAAAGCATTTTCCTGTTCTGCCTAATGACACTGACACTGATCACAGCTCCCTGTGATCGGGAGCGGTGATCAGTGTTGTGTCACACACAGCCCCCCCCCCACAGTTAGAAACACTCCCTAGGACATACTTAACCCCTACTGTGCCACCTAGTGGTTAACCCCTTCACTGCCAGTCACATTTACACAGTAGTCAATGCATTTTTAATTGCACTGATCGCTGTATAAATGTGAATGATGCCAAATTCACAACAAAAGTGTCCGATGTGTCTGCCATAATGTCGCAGTCCCAATAAAAATCACTGATCGCCGCCATTACTGGTAAAAATGTATAATAAAAATGCCATAAAACTATCCCCTATTTAGTAGACGCTATAACTTTTGCGCAAACCAATCAATAAACGCTTATTGCGATTTTCTTTACCAAAAATATGTATAAGAATAGGTATCGGCCTAAACTGAGGAAAAAAATGTTTTTTTAAATATTTTTTGAGGATATTTATTATAGCAAAAAGTAAAAAATAATGTGTTTTTTTCAAAATTGTTATTATTTTTTTGTTTTATCGCAAAAAATAAAAACCGCAGAGGTGATCAAATACCCCCGAAAGAAAGCTCTATTTGTGGGGAAAAAAGGACATCAATTTTGTTTGGGAGCCATGTTGCACGACCGTGCAATTGTCAATTAAAGCGACGCAGTGCCGAATCACAAAAAGTGTTCTGGTCTTTGGCCAGCCAAATGGTCCGGGGCTTAAGTGCTTAATGAATCCAGGAATAGGATTGAAAATGTGTCTAATGTCAGCAGTAATTCTTCCTTTTCAGCAGTTATACTAATACTAGTAATACATTTCCAGTGGAACTAAACATTACTAATTTTTCAGTTCCAGAATTATGTCTGAAATAAATTTTACCATGTGAAATTTCACTGCTTGGGTATCACCTTTCTGCTCAGGTTAAAGATAAAATATGGAAAGGGCAGTTTATCGACATCTTGTCTTTACGGCCCTCCGCAAAAGAGTTTATTAACAGACCTGACAAAAAATCAGAGGATAAACCTGAGGAAGAAAGGCTATAGACCTGTGGCAAGGTCGTTTCCTAATTGGTTGCAGTCATTTACCATTTATGCCAGTGTGCTAGGAGAAAAACACCCGGAATACTGTCCAACATCTTGAGCATGTGCTTGAAGCATATAAAAGCTTTGGTGTATTAGGCTGGTACAAGTTTGACAAGACAAAATGTATCCATTTATCCATCATTAAAATGGGGTAATAAGGATATAGGTTTATGGTTAAACCTTATAGCACCTCAAAAACTGGTATACCCTAAACAACAGACCCCTGTCACAGTGTGCCCTTATAAAAGGGGTTACTGTTTTGTGTTCAATGAAAACCAGTGCAAATGGGGGGGGGGGGGGTGGTCTTGCAAATACAAACATGAGTGTTGGCACTGCTCAGGCCCCCGCCCGTTACTCAAATGTTTCAAAAGGAATACTAATATACATCGTCAAAGAGATAACCATTCAAAAGGCTCGCACACTGGTGAACCTACCAAACATGCAGCAATGGTTGGAAGTGTATTCAGACCAGGAGACAGTTTTCCTTTGCCAGTTTTTAAGGACATGGATGCAAATTGGTTGATAATTTAAAGTCGGTATTATAATTTTCCCATATTGTTAAGGAGAAGCTAGATAAGGAAATTAGGGAGGGTAGAATGGCAGGACCATTTAGTTCCCACCATTTAAACATTTTAGAATATCTCCCTTAGGAATTATCCCTAAGAAGGATCCCAACTTATTTTGCTTAATACATCATTTATCCTTCCGATAGGTTCATCATTAAATGATGAAATAAATGAGGAGCTAACTTCCGTCTCATACTATACATTTGAAGATGCGGTCTGTCATATCAGAAAATTTGGGAAAGCTGCACTACTCACTAAAGTGGATATTAAAGCAGCATTTAGACTGCGTCTGATTGGTCCAGCTTCTTATAATTCCCTTAGCATGGTATTCAAAGATAAATTTTACTACGACATGTGCCTCCCAATGGGATGTTGTATATCATGTGCGTATTTCGAGAAATTTGCATCATTCCTTCAATGGGTAGTTTAATTTGAATCTGGTCATGATGGTATATTGCACTACCTTGATGACTTCCTATTTATTGGCCCTGCCCAATCTCCTATTTGTTTATTTACCGTATGCTGCAATTGTTTGGTATGATCACAAAAATAATAACCGGATAATAACCTTAAATAAAGTGTGGTGTATAATTTAGTTAATAGGTAAAGGTAAAGAAAAAAAAACAATGTATTCTTAAATATCGCTGAGAATAACGGACAGAAGAGATATACAGTATATACTATTAGAGGTTGAAGCTGGTAAATATCATCAGATGCAGAGATCAATTTTTTTTATTTAAAGGAAAAAAAAAACCTAAACTGATTTGCAGATTTTCAAACAGAACTGTAATATATTATTTGCCGGCCATACAAAAACAATGTCTTCCTTCAAAAACAATTTCTTTTTAAGAACGTTTGCTTTCGACCACGGTGACGGGAAAATTTAGAAATAGAAAACTTCTTGGTGAAAGGAATTTTTGACCGTGTATGTGGTTTTCGTTCAGAAATTACATTCATTTTAAAACAGAATGTTAAAAGCAAGTGAAATTTTCAAACAACATTCTTTCATTCAGTGAATGTACAAAGATTTTTCGTATGAAAATTCCCGTCTGTAAATTGATCCGTGTGGCCAGCATAAGGCTTGGCACACATCTATGCAGTTTGCTTTTGATCTGTTTCTGCAATGCTTTTTGCTATGCTTTTTGATTTTTGCAAACATGCTTTTTTTGGCCAATTTGTTGTTGGCGAGATAAAAAAAAAAAAAATTGATGCAAAAACACACTACATGCTTTTCTGCAGCTTCTCCATTAAAGTATATTGAACCAAAAAAGCATGCGTTGAAAAAAGTCCTTGACCCTTTCCAAATATGCGGCGGCTGAAAAAAAATCATAGATGTCAACGTATCCCATAGGAAACCATGTTAAATGAACACATAGGTGAGAACCAGGCATAAGACATTTAGTAAAATAATGGGGTTAAAAAAACGAAAATTAACCCTCTATAGTACAAAAAGAGCAAATCGCTACTGTAAGGGGTTATTTTTGTTTACTGTGAAACATTGAAAGTAATACTTGCAGTAGCGATTATTTGGTCTTTTTGTACTAAAAAAGGGCTAATTTTAGTTTTTTTAAAACCCATTATGTTACTGGCCGATTAATCGATTATGAAAATAATAATCAATTAATTTCATAATCGATTAGTTGTCAATTAATCGATTAGTTGTTTTGGCACTAAGGAATAGATACAAAATTATTAGAATTTCAGCTACCATTGAATAAAGTTAATGAGATTAAAGCTATGAATTCTTGGATGATAAGGCGACATTTTTTTTAATTAAAAGAGCTTCAATCTTTATTAAGGTGACTAGCATTTGCAACCAGAGTTATGCCAGTGGGTAGGATATTCTCACGAAGGCTATATATATCCATGCCAGGGCTTAAATCCCCATTTTCACACATTAGGTTAACAACAGATCTTAAAGAGGACCTAATGGTATGGATGACATTTTTTGACTTATATAACGGGCATTCATTTTTTTAAACAGTTTGTATTCTCATCATATATGGAATTATATATGGCAGCTGGCTATTTCGGTTTTGCTGCAATATCAGGCAGTCACTGGTGCTGTAGTGGGTGGATAGAAAGAAGGATACAAATGAAAGCCACTAAGAGCATAGTTCTACTCTAATGATTCCCATTAGTAGTAGTAGCATTAGAGATATGGGGTGAAAAATTGGCCAATAAAGGGAAAGGGATAATAAATTGGCCAATAAAGGGAAATTAATTAACTCAGATAATAAAGTAGTAATCTATGCAGTAAATTGTCTATCAACAAAATCCCTTCTGGTAGTAA
This sequence comes from Lithobates pipiens, assembly GCF_037356315.1. Taxonomy (NCBI): domain Eukaryota; kingdom Metazoa; phylum Chordata; class Amphibia; order Anura; family Ranidae; genus Lithobates; species Lithobates pipiens. The sequence goes on along the minus strand of NW_027507685.1, from coordinate 49,653,896 downwards.
AATTACTTGGGTATGTAGTATTTTTAAGTTTATGCTTTAATATCTGGGTAAAAGCAAGACACGTTCCAGGTAAAGAAAATCAAATTGGGGATGCATTATGTCGGTTGCAGATACACAAATTCCATCAGTTACTGCCAAATGCGGACAAGGAAGGACAGGCATGTCCCGAACATCTATGGAACCTGATTTAAAAAAATTTATGAAGTCAATCAAGAATTTGGTGGCTAATAGCACATGGGCCGAATATACGGCCGCATGGCAATGGTGGAATTAATTTACTAGGTAATTTGGGTTGCAGTTTGATACTCCTTCAGAGACAAACATTCAAATATTTTTATGAACCCTAATTGCAAGGCTTCCCTTAATGTACATCCTTCTTTTCTATAAAACAAGCCCTTATAGGTTACAAAAAGAAGCATTCTTTCCCAGATTCTAGAAGGCCTATTTATATCTCATTGCTAAGAGAAATGTGTAGAGTTACAAAAATGGTATGCGTCTTTGGATTTGAGTCGATATTATTTAAAACTGCTTTTGTATTAGCATTTTTTGGTGCTATGAGAATATCTGAACTGTTACCCAAAATCAAAATGTCTGTGTCTGGCTAATTGATCCATCACGTGGTGGTTCACACGGCAGGATTTAATATATTTATCACAAATACCAAAACAGAAAAAATAGGTAAAGGTGTATGGATTACTCTTTATAGTTGTGGAAATGTTGAACTTTGTCCATTTCGGCCTGATTCACACCTATGCATTTTTAGCGCTTTTTGCATTTTGCAGATTTGCACTAGAGAACGGGTTCCATAGGAAACCATGTTAAATGGACTGTAGTGAAAATCATTCATAGATGTGAATCAGGCCTAAGAGCAGTAAACGAGTATCTAGCAATTAGATCATCTGGTGAAAGGAATTTTTTGGTTCATTTGGATGGGTCATCCCTTACAGGATATCAATTAAACATGGTTCTCAAAAAATTGATGTTGAAGTTAGGGTTCCATAAAAACACAATTTCACCTCCCACTCATTTAGAATTGGTGCAGCAATGGAAGCTGCGAAAATGAGCCTTGAGGACGCAATAATTTATCACAGCGATTTAACATTTATGTCAGACCTGATCTCTCTCTCTTTGATTTTTTATAGGTGATAGAAGAATGATTTGGATCCTGGCCCACTCCTTTATCTTTTGGGCTAACAAAATATCCAGGATGCTTTGCTTTACATGTAATCTGTCAATGGATCCTGAGAAATTTCAAGTGTTATGGAGAGGAATTTGTGGTCTAAAATGGTTAAATGTGTCTTTTTATCTCTCTATGTTATTGAAATTGTGGCCAGTCCCAGATATCCTAATCATCCATCTGGGGGGAAACGATGTGGGTAGAGCTACAACCCTAGATCTGATGTTTACAATGAAGCGTGATCTACATACATTTAAAATGTCTTGCCCGAATACCACTATAACCTTTTCTGAAACAGTTCCAAGGCTCTTACGGCAACAAGACGTTCAATTTAAAAATTTGGAAAAGATCACACATCCTATAAATAGATCCATGGGAAATAGCCTTATGGTTTCACACCGGGATCTCTACTGTGCATGTGCGAGGCCCCACTTTCTCCTACTGGCCCGGCGACAGCGAGAGGAGGAGCGAGATGGAGGGAGCCCCACAGTGATGTCATGGGCCGCGCCCCAGACTCCTGGCAGTGCGAACAGGATACCTATCAAAGGTATCCCCCCTCCCCCTGAAAGGTGCCAATTGTGGCACTGGAGGGGTAGGGGAGACAAATGAGCAGAAGTTCCACTTTTTGGTGGAACTCCGCTTTAAGAAAGTTGTTAGTATGTCAGGCGGTAAAATCAGGGTCATATGGGGAATGTCATATGATCGCATTGGAATGTTCCAGAAGGTCACATGAGCAGTGGGAACATTCTGGAAGTGAGGCTCATCTATATAAGGGGGCCCCCCCACAGGAATTTTTTCACAGCTGGTCAGAGTACAGCAAAAAGCTCCCCATCCCCCCACCTTTGTGGCAGGCATGTTATGTCGTTTCGTCACCCTTTACATTTAAAGGGGGGGACTTGTTTTATTGATATGTGGTATTACTCAAGTCCTGAAGACTGAGCGGTTTATATTTATTATTTACAAGTGAGAATTTTATGTATTAATAAAATGATTGGATTGATTGAATGATTAATTTATGTTATTTACAGTTTACATCAATAAACGTGCTGTGGGCAATTATGCACCAAGTTACATTGTTACGTTTTTTTATTCATTAGAAGGTAACATTTGGTATTAAAGGAGGGATAGGTGTGGCCTACATTTCCATGTAGAGTTACCCTTTAAAGCCTAAGTTTCGTTTATATATATATATAAAAAAAAAAAATCACCCCTCCCATTATTGTAAATCTTTTGGTGGCACAGGTGATTAATAGAACTGAGGAGCTGTCACTGGCACCCCTCAAGAGTGCCTGACTATGCCTACCCCTTCCACCCACTCCCTCCATTCATAGAAGCCTACAGCCAGGGGAGTGGAGAGGAGGGCATCAGAGGAGGAATATTACTGCTAATCCAGGACATAGGACACTGTAAGTAATATCTATTGTGCAGTGTTTTTTTTAAAGTAAATTTAGAATTTTACTTTTCTGTACACTTGAACTGTGTCAGTGAATTAGAATGATTGGAAATAGATACAGCCAGTCAACTAGCATTTTCAGAAAGTGGCGAGCAAAGGCCATCTGCAAGCTCTCCCGTGAGAAGTTTAATGTAAGCAGCAAGGTAACCAGAAACAAATTCACACCAAAAGGAACTGTAACCGATGACAACCAACAGGGGTTTGTAAGGACACTTTGGCAATCAGACAGTCCCTACAGCACTTCTTGAGAACTCAGTATGAATACAAGAGAGAGTCAATCAGAATGACTGCATCAAATTAACTCACTGTTTAATGGTTCCCTGGGGTCTAGTTTAAGAGCCACAGTATTACAGAGGTATACTGCTACAGGGAACTACAGCAGTAAAGAACCTTAATAAGGGTGGTTGTGTAGCATCCGAATGTATTAATAACAGATAACACAAGTGTCATTAAGGTATTATTCAACTGGTTATTACATTTTAAAAATAAAATCTCTGTTACGCTGTATTTAAAAAAAAAAAAGGCACCCTTTTGCTATAAGTAATTGTGTCACTCAAATGGTAATAATGTGCCTTAATACATGGCAACCAATCAGACAGCAGTTCTCAGCAGCCTACAGTGGGCTTTATGCAGATTTTTATACATTACCCCAATTAATATGTGCGATAGGTTATTAACACATCTCTTTAGGGAAGCCTATCGCAACCCTGCCAATAACTACTTTTTTTTCCATCAGCTCATCCAGCACAGTTATTACCTGTTGTATCACTTGCCTCTCCTTTTAGATTGTAAGCTCTCACAGACAGGACCCTCCTTTTGTATTGAACTGTACGGTAACTGTACTGCCTCCCTTTACTATGCATCTCACTTACATAAAATGTTCCTAGGCATATACACAGTAATTTAAAACTACAGAAACAGCAAATACACTGGATATATAAATGTGTTATCTAGGCACCTTCCAGTAAAAGCAATCACAAACGATATTTTGTGCAAGGCCACTGGGGTTACTCGACAAATGTAATGGTCAACAGGAGCTCAATATAATTTGTTCTTTTGCTAACCACAAAAAACAAATACTGCATGCCTAGCAGTTATTGCAGGATATTTTTTCAGCCCTGCACATTGATATTGCTGTTATTCATAAATGGACCAAATGAATAAATACAATACACTATCACACAAAAGTGAGTACACCCCTCACATTTTTGTAAATATTTTATTATATCTTTTCATGTGACAACACTGAAGTAAGGACACTTTGCTACAATGTAAAGTAGTAAGTGTACAGCTTGTATAACAGTGTAAATTTGCTGTCCCCTCAAAATAACTCAACACACAGCCATTAATATCTAAACCGCTGGCAACAAAAGTGAGTACACCTCTAAGTGAAAATGTCCAAATTGTGCCCAATTAGCCATTTTCCCTCCCCGGTGTTATGTGACACGTTCATTTTACAAGGTCTCAGGTGTGAATGTGGAGCAGGTATGTTAAATTTGGTATTATAGCTCTCACTCTCTCATACTGGTCACTGGAAGTTCAACATGACACCTCATGGCAAAGAACTCTCTGAGGATCTGAAAAAAAATTGCTGCACTACATAAATATTGGCCTAGGCCAGTGATGGCGAACCTTGGCACCCCAGATGTTTTGGAACTACATTTCCCATGATGCTCATGCACTTTGCGGTGTAGTTGAGCATCATGGGAAATGTAGTTCCAAAACATCTGAGGTGCCAAGGTTCGCCATCACTGGCCTAGGCTATAAGTAGATTGCCAAGACCCTGAAACTGAGCTGCAGCACAGTGGCCAAGACCATACAGTGGTTTAACAGGACAGGTTCCACTCAGGACAGTCCTCGCCATAGTCGACCAAAGAAGTTGAGTGAATGTGCTCAGTGTCCTAGCCAGAGGTTGTCTTTGGGAAATAGACGTATGAGTGCTGCCAGCATTGCTGCAGAGGTTAAATGGGGAGGGGGGTAAGCCTGTCAGTGCTCAGACCATATACTGCACACAGCATCACATTTGTCTGCATGACGGTCTTCCCAGAAGGAAGCCTCTTCTAAAGATGATGCACAAAAAAAGCCCACAGTTTGCTGAAGACAAGCAGAGTAAGTATATGGATTACTGGAACCATGTCCTGTGGTCTGATGACCATGTGATCCCACATAAACTTACTTGGTTTATATGGTGTCAAGTGTGTGTGGCGGCAGCCAAATGAGGAGTACAAAGACAAGTGTGTCTTGCCTACAGTCAAGCATGGTGGTGGGAGTGTCATGGTCTGGGGCTGCATGAGTGCTGCACACACTGGGGAGCTACAATTCATTGAGGGAACCATGAATGCCAACATGAACTGTGACATACTGGAGCAGAGCATGATCCCCTCTCTTCAGACACTGGGCCGCAGGGCAGTATTCCAACATGATAACGACCCCAAACACACCTCCACGACAACCACTGCCTTGCTAAAGAAGCTGAGGGTAAAGGTGATGGACTGGCCACGCATGTCTCCAGACCTAAACCCTATTGAGCATCTGTAGGGCATTCTCATGCAGAAGGCAGAGGAGTGCAAGGTCTCTAACATCCACCAGATACGTGATGTTGTCAGGGAGGAGTATAAGAGGACTACAGTGGCAACCTGTGAAGCTCTGGTGAACACCATGCCAAAGAGTGAACTCCATGCCCAAGGCAGTGCTGGAAAATAATGGTGGCCACACAAAATATTGATCTTTGGGCCCAATTTGGACATTTTCAGTTAGGGGTGTACTCACTTTTGTTGCCAGTGGTATTGACATTAATGGCTGTGTGTTGAGTTATTTTGAGGAGACAGCAAATTTACACTGTTATACAAGCTGTACACTCACTACTTTACATTGTAGCAAAGTGTCGTTTCTTCAGTGTTGTCACATCAAAAGATATAATAAAATATTTACAAAAATGTGAGGGGTGTACTCACTTTTGTGAGATACTGTATGTCTAAAAAATGCATATAGGCATATTCAGTGAAACTGCAAGCAACAAAAAAAGTTGAAGATAACAATGACCTATGATAATTTAAAATTACCAAGGTTGTCAAAAAAAGTTAAAGACCTCTTATTGTTAGATTAGGATTATTACATTTTCATGCCACCAATTCTGTTTTCACTGCTTCACTGAATTACATGCAAAAAGTTCACAGTATAGTATTCTGAAGCAATCAATTCATCTTAAACCACTTGATGCCTTTATAACCCTTATGAACCAGAGCAATTTTTACCTATCACTATGGGCCTGTTTATTTACAGTAGTGGTGGTGGCAGCTTTAAAAAAAAATTTTGGCCATACTGTTATTTACATAATTAATTTATATTTCTATGCAATCCATAAGAAATCAGTAGTAGGTGAAACAGCAGCCAGGGCAGAGGATTTAGACATAAGAGACGTGTCCTGAAAACTTTGTTGAAGTTTTCTTTCAAAATCCTCAAGTGGTTAATGGTGTGACACCTGGACCCTGACTGGTTGCTTTGGGTAAATAAGTGTTACCATGGACAACACTTTAAAGTACATTTAAAGTCAGAACTGTTTTTTATTTTTGCCTTTTTTTTAAAGAGGAAGTAAACCCTGATGGGTTTACTTCCTCTTTGATTCCCTGCAAAGGTAAAGAATAATGCACTACTATGCATCGCATAGTAGCCCTTTATGTGTCACTTACCTGACACAGGAGCCAGCGAAGTCATCGCTGTCCCCTTGTGTACGGAGCCTCCAACTTCTTGGTGGGCCTCGCTGCTCCGGCGCTGTCATTCGACGGAGGCGTGATGACGTCACTCCCGCGCATGCGCACGGGAGCCGGCACTCGCGGCATATTGATGTTAACAGCGGCGCGCTCAATGCGCCTGCACGCTGCTGTCTACGGCGCATGCGCCGTAGACAGCGGTGCCTGTCTTTTGGCAAATATCTCCTAAACCGTGTAGGTTTAGGAAATATTTCTTGGACGTACAGGTAAGCCTTAATCTGGGCTTACCTGTAGGTCAAAGTGGTTTGTAAGGGTTTACAACCACTTTAAGTTTTGGATAGCATTGGAAATGGCCCTGTCATGTATTTGTTATCTGTGTACAATATTATGTGTTACTTATTATACTAATACAGGATTTATATAGCACCAACAGTTTGTGCAGCACTTTACAATTTAGAGACAGTACAATTACAGTACAGTTCAATACATATGATCATATGATCGTACAATAAATAAGAGGGATTGCCCTTAGTTTCCTGCCCTATAGACACAACAGGAGGTGAGCAGAAATCTATAAAAAAGTGATGAAGTTCTCTCTTAGGCAGCTGTCACCGAACAAATGTTACCAGTGACAGTGGTGGAGAACCTATGGCACACGTGCCACAGCTGGCACATCGAGCCCTCTCTGTGAGCATGCAGCTCCCTGCCAGGGTAAGGGGGAATTCCCCAGCCAGGAGGTCATTTGTGCGACATTTAGGGGGGTGTAAATGTATTCCTCTGCCGTCGCGAGGGTCTGTGCTGCAGTTTATTGCCTCCCCCTGACCCTTACACCTCCGGTGAGGCATTTGACATTTTTCTCTGCGGCACCCTATTCCAGCTCCCCCTGCCCAAGGACTACTTTGGTACAGCCTGTCCCTCTGGCAAATGCCCTGCGATCTGACAGCGGAGGGGGAGGGGTGGTGCTCAGAGCAGATCATGGCTATGGGAGAGGTGTAGTGGCTGCTAGCTGACCTCTCAGTAACTGGGACACCAAGAAACGTCTGGATGGCGGGACTCCTGCAATACTGGTTGCCTGGTGCTGGGGAGAGCCCTGATGTGATGGATGATGAAGACATAGAGAGGTAAGGAGGAGGATAGATCCTCTAATCTACATTGCACTGCATGTGGGGGGGTGGGGGGTGTGAGTAGTGCAGGTAGTATGTGTCAGGTAGGTCAGTATATGTGTCAGGTAAGCCATGTATGTGTCAGGAAGGTTAGTGTATGTTGCACAGTGCATTCTGAGCAAAACACATTGCTGATCCATGTATTCTGAGCAAAACACATCCCTGCATCCTGTATTCTGAGCAAAATGCATTCCTGAACCCTGCATTCTGAGCACAACGCATTCCTAAACCCTGTATTCTGAGCGAATCTGGCAGAATCATATATTTTTGGTCCAGTATTGCTCATTCAGAGGGATGAATAGTCCCATAGTCTGTACTGATAGGTTTAATTTTGTGTTGGCACTTTGAAATAAATAAGTTGGTTTTGTGTCGCTGTTTGGGCACTCGGGCTCAAAAAGGTTTGCCATCACTGCCATAGGAGGACTTCCCCACTATTGCTGTTCTGGTGGATTTTCCCTTAATTTCAATTCTGGTAACAATGGTGACTAGGACAATTAGAGAGGGTAAGGCTGAGTTCACAATTGTGCGAATTGGATACGGATATCCCTGCATCCAATTTGCATGACAGGAGAGTGTGACCAGCTCTCAATGGAGACGATTCACATATCTCCGGGGCGGCCACGGAGTGCACTGCAGAAGGGTCCTATGTGTCTTTGGATCCGTTTCAAGACCGAATTCAGGCAAAAATTTGGACCTGATTCAGAACTGAAACAGTAACCAGGGATGCACCGGATACCCTGCTGTGAGCCGCGCCCCAGATAGTGTGAACCCACCCTAAATCTCCTGAATGGGTACAATACAGAATCAACAGCGGTTATAACAATTTACCTCCCTATCCAAAATGATAACTTTTCTTTTTTTAGTTTTGGATAAAGTAGTATAGGATTAGAAAACCTGGTCAGGCTTTTATTGCTGTCTGTACCCCCATTAGGGAGATTCACCCTCTCTATTTGGTATGTTTACTATTATCACCAAAAGTGAATGTGAAAAAGCCCAAATCCAATGGAGAAACTAGTTCTGGTGTTAACCGGATTCCCTCACTTTGAAGGGATTTCCTCCAACTTCCTGTTTTAGCTATAGGACAGAAAATCAAGGGGTATCTTCCAAATGGGACACAGATGGCCAAAAAAAAAAAAAACTGATGGGGATTATAACCCCCCATATAAAAAAAATGTTTTTACACATAAAGCCCAGGAGACGTTCTGTAACACTGAAGGATTAACTATTTGGGACCAAATATGTTTCATGCTTTCATTGTCCATCATTTAATAAGACTCACATTTATTTATTACCAGCACCACACCAATTATAATAAAAAGCATTCAGCAGCTTAATCAATCTTTTATAGTGTACATAAGAGCCACCATGATAATTAATATATTAAACATTCATGTAATTGTACAAATACATTGACAGCAGATCCATCATGCATTATCTAACAATTTACCTAGCCAAGATCATTTTAGCAGTTCATAATATCTGTCCTAAAGAAATTCCAACTACATTTCACGAAGACCCATGTAATATATGGCTGCTACATGATAACTGAAATGTTCCTCATGCACCAAACACAAATATGTCAAACATTGGAAGATTAATGTTGAAGCGTTACATTTTAGCCTCCACAATGTAATGCAGTTATAGCACAGACCTGCAGAGGGAGCTGGAGGTAATGGTAAGTCCGGCAATGCTGCAGAAAGTATGTTCTTTATGTAATTAACTGAACATAGGCGAGAAAAAGAGTGCAGACTTACAAAGAAACTGTGTTGAGAAATTATTTACTATGACTTTGCTGTTTGTACTTTTTGCAAGTATGGCTCTGCTCAGTTGTCTCCTCTATATTATTTACAATTTAGTAAAAAAAAAAAAAAAAGGCTGCACTTTTTGCTTTGCTGGAACTTAGGCCAAGTGGTGAGTTAAAAACCGGAGATTATAACGAGAGTTTTCTGCCTATTGCAAATTAATATTAACCACCCCTGCATGGAGACGGATTGTCCATAAATTTCGGGACACAATTTCTGCAGGTCACATCCCAGCTGTCAGTTGACACCAAAAAGCTTTTGTTGACTCACAGAACGTACGTTTTTTTTGAGTCTGAGCCATCTAGTAAGCCTGCATCTTTATGGGTGGTGGTGCTGTTACACGGGTGGTCGCAAGCTCCGTCTTTGTTTTATGGTGGTCTAAAGATCTACAAGGCTCTGACTATCACTGGGGACTTTATTACACTTTCTACGGACTTTTCACCAGTTTTTGATTAATATTTTTCACTCATTTATATTGCATTATGCGACTTTTGGTGCAACATATTACTTTTTTTCTCATTTGTTAAATAGGTGTGATTCACAGTTTATGTCACAAAATTTGTTATTACTTACCTATATTATTTACTTATGATTTATGGCATCAGTTTGGCTAGGTCATTAATTTAATTAATTATTTAGCGCTACACTTTACACACCTTTTTCTACTTCCTGATTGGCCCAGAGAGAAGCAGGCAAACATTAGTGAATATTAATTTGCTAATGTTACATGAGTGGGTGGGCTCGGGGCACAGTGCTCTTTGCCCCAAGCCCACTTTTTTGAAGCCAATTAGAGCCTCCGACTCTAATCACGTACTTAAAAAAAAAAAAAACACATTGAAATCCATGCGTCTAGAGCCAATGGACAGGCCCACTGTTTTGCATACTATTTCCAAATGAAGATCAGCTTTATCGTTTTCTTGAATTCTTATAGGGTGCACTCACACTGGGCACAGTTGAACTGAACTGTGCCCAAGTTTGATCGTCCCTCCTACCCACTGGGTTATAAGCACATGTTCCCGGACACACTTGCATCATCACCTCTGCCAACCAGATCACAGTGATCCCTGCTTCTATGCTCAATCATCTTTATGAAGTTCTGTGTTCAGACATGGTTGCTCTCACATTGAAGCAAACTGTACCGGAATAGAAATGAACCATATCCAGGACCATTTCTTTAACGTCATTCTCGCGCTAAACAAACAGGACCAAAGGAGTGAACTGTACACGGGCTTTGTTAAAGATGCCAGTGTGCACGCACATATAGTGCACATATTGTCTCTTAATGAGTCTTCGCTTTATTGTTTTCTTTTGATTGAACAGTTTTCAACCATACTTTATTCAACGGATTGTATGGCTCATAGGTACAGCTCAGCTACTCCTCGCCGAAACATTAACTAAAGATATATTTTGTTAGACCTTGTAGCGGTTGTGCACTAGAAATTTTCTAATGCATACTACATGGAGGGAAGCCAATGTTTCATGCTCATAGTAACCAATCATTATTTTGTTTCAATTTACCAGACTGCACTAGATACAAAACACATGGCAGGTGACTGTTTGCTAACTTGTTGGGTAACAGAGAAACATTTCTTCCAGTTGATTTGAATGATCCACAGTGTGTCTAAGCACCCATATCTTGCATTAGCAGTATATCATGCCTAGCCATATTATCATGGGGCATCTGAATTAGTCAATATGGCCATCAGGCTACTTGCCCTTTAAATAATCTATTCAGACATTTGCAATCCTTTTCTGTACAAAACATCTTTTGCCAAGTACTTTTGCAGGATGTGAAGAAAGTCCAATACAAGAGAATTTGAAATGTAATGTGACACTGTCTCCTAAGTAATGGGAAGGGCTATGGATGAGCCACGAACTGGAAATGATGGATGCTGCTCACTTGAACTGTAATTAAATCTCCTTTCACAAAGAAGGACGACAATCTGTGTTCAGATGAAAAAAATGCTGTATCATGGAAATAGAAAAGGCTGATTGAAAGAATGACGGGAGGGGGTGTAAAAGAGTTTCATGGCCAGAAGGACTTGTCTATGAGTTCTATGCAGGACCAACTATTTCAATTAAAAAGGTGACTTCAAGAACAAACATTGTTCTTCTCTCATAGTAGTATATATATATATATATATATATATATATATATATATATATATATATACACATATATATGTATATATGTATGTATATATATATATATATATATATATATATATATATATATATATATATATATATATATATATATATAAGGTTTATTTATATCAACATTAGGTTTTTCCCTTTTTTCAGCACCGTACAGATGGCTGACCTTGTACATACTGTATTTATTGTCATATAACACTCACTTTTTCACCATGAAAATCGGGTGCAAATAGCGTGTGCGTGTTATACGCCAATAGCTGCCTTATTTAAAATGTAAGTTTTTTTCCTGAAACTTCCCTCTTAAAATGAATGTGCGTGTTATACGCCTGTGCGTGTTATACGCTGATAAATACGTTACTTTTTTTTTTTAAATGGTGCAAAAAAGTTTTCTTAGGACAAGTCTCTTCTGCCCAAAAACTAGCAAAAACGCAAAAAAATATGCCCATCCTTCGATTACAATGTAACCTTAGCTAAGAGATGTATCTGGGCTGTATGTCTTCATTACTTTGTGTGTCACTGGCAAAGAACATGTATACAGAACTTCTGACTTATCCCTGACTTTTTTCTTAGCAGCTGGTGCTCCCCAGGTCCGATCAAAAAAAAAAAGAAAAATCAAGTCTTGGAAAATAATTTATTTATACATGAATTACTGATTATAGTACAGCACAACATGTTAGACCGTACTTACATAGAGTGCAAGCATCTTACGAGAGGTTATTTGGTCACATAATTGTGTTGTGCTATAAGCTGGGATTCACGTATTAATAAATGGTATATTTCAGGAAATGAAGATGATTCTTGCACTTTCTGTTATACTACTAGGTTCAAATTTATGGACATTGTTAACCTAATTAACTGTAGCTATGATTAGATATACACTCTAGACATACTCTTGCACGACAATATGTTAAAGCCATGCCCTTGCACAGCTTACACTTGCCTTCCTGCATTCCTCCACTCTTATGCCCTGTACACACATAGGATTTTCCAACAACAAAACCGTGGCTTTTTTTCTGAAAGATGTTGGCTCAAATTTGCATACACACATTTTGGCTCAAACTTGTCTTGCCTATACATGGTCACACAAATTTTGTCAGAAATTCCGAACGTCAAGAACGTGGTGACGTCCAACGCGTACAATGAGCTGAGAAAAAATAAGTTCAATAGCCAGTACAGCTCGTCTGCTTGATTCCGAGCATGTGTGGACTTTTGTTCTTTGGAATTGTGTACACACGCTCGGAATTTCCGAAAACATGTTTTGTTGACAGAAAATTGAGAACCTGCTCTCAAACATTTGTTGGTGGAAATTCCAACAACAAATAATTATGGAGCATACACATGGTCGAACTTTCCAACAACAAGCTCACATCCAACATTTGCTGCCGGAAAATCCTATTGTGTGTACAGGGCATTATTGTGAGAAATAGGCCTGTGTGCTTATCCTAGCTGAAGCTTATAAAGGTCTAACGACCATCTCTCAGCCCCACGTGACAGTGCTGGGACCCCGAGTAGCCTACTGCCAAGCACTAGCACAGTCATGTGGGAGAAAATGTAGTGAACCACATGTCCCTAATACTCACACATACTGGGTCTTTCACTTTGCTTCAAGTGAACAAAACAACATTGAGAATTATGAAGAGAAAGTATAGGGCACCATGAAAGTGACCACAGGTTATGTCCAACTCTATGTGCAAGAAAAATGTATCCTTGCAGTGGGATTCCTCCTCCACCCCACAATGCAAGGATTAAGTGCTCATTAAGCTTAGGGGTAGAGGAATAAGGTATAATACCTTATTCCTACCTCTGAAAATCTCCCTACATCTGGGCGACCTTTCATCCTACACCCTCCTCTCTAACAAATAGTGGCCAGCGGTTGCATCAAGTAAGACTTACAGACTTTTTTTGTATGTGATGATGCTGAGGGACCACCTACAGTGTCAGAGTGAAGAGGTGCATGCTAGAGTAAAGTATAGGGTAGGTAATACAGTCTCTTTCCCCACATTGAACACCTAAGCACAGTCACTTGCCTGGAGCTCAAGACTTTTTATGACATGTAAACCGTATTTAAAAAATGATGATAATAGTGATAAGCCAACCAATAAGGAGTATTTAACATCTCTTAGTATGTGTAGGAAACAATAAACAATTCAGGATTTTCACATATTTTTATTTAATCTAAACCATGAAAAACACTACAGAATTTTCTATAGATCTATTGCATATAATAGAAACGTGTATATGTAGATGTCAACAGCAGTCAGCACATTACACTTTCATAAACCTTGTGTAGGGAGACACTTTGCATTACAACAAACAATTTCCACAAATCTCAATTATAACCACTACAGGAGTCTAGAATTAGACAGGAAAATAACTGCTTCCTATGTTGGTTAGCCTATTTTTCCATGGTCCTATTCTTTTAAATTGATGTGCACACAGTTCAATCAAGTAGTCATATATCTTAAGATGACAGCAATGGCACTCGTTTAAGAAAATGGATATAAAATTAAGCTGTTGCTACCAGGTAACCAAGTGTTTGCTTTGATTTTCTAACCCACATAAGGAAATGCTAATGGTCGATGTGAACACATTAAAGTGACTGGAGGAAAGAGGGACTGTAATTTTGCATAGACAGAGGAATGGCCAATGGAAAAACATTATAAAAAAAAGCCTATGGGGACTGGGGGACTTATACCTTTCTGAAGTTTTTAGGTTTGCCATGGTCATCACCTTCTTTTAATTCCTGATAAAGCCAAGTCTCTCTTGCATCCTTAACTAATATACTATACCTATGAAATAAAACTACAACACTAAATAGAAGACTCTAGAATCTCCCATCCTAAATAACTCTGTGTTTGCTGAATAATGAATAAATGGTAATGGGCCTCAAACTATCCAGCATTAAGTATTTACCACCATCTTAGATTGTATATAATGTCAAGTTAGACCTGGGAAAAGGGTGGCTATGAAGCTTAACTATTGTGAATAATTGAGGATGTAGGGACCGATGTACCAGCCAGAGTTGGTGGTTTTATTATGCAGTTGTTTTTTTATTATGTAACTAAAGCTGTAAGCTTTTATATCATGTTCCTCTTTCATATCAGATATACTGTAGTCAAGTTTATATTGTCTAAATGTACCATAAAAGTCCCATTCAAGAGGCATGATTGAATGACTGTGTTTGGTAGATTATTCAAAATAAACTGTTATCAAATTTGACATGCACTTACCTTTACATAGAAGCGTAGTAAGTAATCACAGAATGAAGATTTATTTGGAGATTGGGGTCAAACATTCAAGACGATCACCGAGAAAAAATAATAAAATAAATAAAGTCATCTTTACTTGCTTTATCAACATTTTTAAGATGAAACACTATACACAACCAATTACAGTGTCTACATACACACTCTTGCATTGCAGTAACGTACATGTTTTCCGCACTTTATCACAACATGCCCACAGGTATATGAGTTTTGGGGCGCGCTACTATTCTTTTTGATTGTTAGCACAACAGACTTATACATTAAAAGCCTTTAGTGGTTCTAAAGGCTGAAGGTTTTTTACCTTAATGCATTCTCTGCATTAAGGTAAAAACCTAAGTACAGCTCCCCCTAGCCCCCCCCCCCCTTATACTTACCTAAGCCTGAACTGAAATGTACACAAGAGCAGTGGCTCTCTTCCTCCTCATAGGCCCAGACACAGCAGCAGCAGGAGTCTTTGGCTGTTCGCACAGCCAGTGAGGAGGGAGTGGGGGCGGAGCTGAGCCATATTGTCTGTATCTATGGACACACAGAGCCAGCTCGGGAATGAGCCCACACAAGTGCCCCCATTTCAAGCGGCTTGCTATTTGGGGAACTCAGTGTGGGGAAGGAGCCAGGACCGATAAGAGGAGGATCAGTGCTGTTCTGTGCAGGTAAGTATAACGTTTGTTATTAAAAAAATTTTTTAAAGGTTTACAAATGACTTTACACAAAAATGCACCTGTGCTATAGTGGGGTTCTGCTTTGCCAAAAAATAATGCAGATGAAGTATGCTGTGTTGACAGCCTATTTATTTTATTAATTTTGAATACCAGAAAAAAAACATGCACCAATGGAAGGAGCGCCAGACCAAACCATAAAACAGTCCAAATTAATTTATCTATTTACACTAGAAAAAATTCATCACAGTTCATCAGGGCTTCAGTTAAAATAGAAGCCTTGAATTGACTTAAAATAGGACTTTGCTGTGCGAATATATGTAGGGAAGCTAACTGCTGGACTAGGACAGTTAAGCCTGCCATATATGGCTTGAAATTTGTCTGGGTTCAGCAGGGACTGGTAGAATTTCAATCCATGCATCGGCAGGACCTATTGGGCCTTTATCAATCGATCAGCACCGCAGGCTATAGCCATTAGCCCTGATCAGTGTATTTTGATGGTGGGGAAGTCTCCCTGCTATCAGGATTTAAAAGCTCAGCGGCAGGATTACCCCATCCAATTTCAGTGTGTGGATGGGGGAATAGAGTCTTTTTTTTGCTCAACCCACTGACTGAACAAAAAAAGACTAATATATGGGCTGCTTTACTAGCCAGCACCATCAGTGTGAGCAGTCAAGATAAGGAAGGTTTTCTTATCTTGATTGCTGACGCAGATGGTGCTGGCCAGTAAAGCCGTGTACACACTATTTGTTTTTTTGTTCATGCAACCCTGTGGATTGAAAGAAAGGAAACTGTCAGCTCCGGTCACAGCCGCTGTACTAACCATGCCAGGTTAGTTCAGCGATCTCCCCTACTGAGCTGTTGTGTTCTGACAGGAGTACGCCAACCCCCAGCCAGAACACTCTGATCAGCACTCCCTGCCATTGGCCAGACTGATGTACCCACAGGCAGAATGTCGGCCATTTTTTTTTTAACCAGCAAATGTCTCCCGCCATTATGCCTACATGTACGGGGCTTAACTCTCCAAGGCCAGCAATGTTTTTGTACTGCCACTACTTAAAATAAACTCACATCAGCAAGTCCAAGGACCTCTTGGGTGCTTTTTTCTTTGTTTGTATTTAAAGTAAATAGGCTGCCTTAAAGCGACGTGTTAATACAAGAAAACACATGTGCGTTAATACACTGCAATGGTGTAAATTGGCTCTGCACGAATATTTAACATGATTTTCATTCTGTTAACAGTTGAATACTTTTGTTACATTTCTGTAGTAAACACAAATAATAAAAAATTAATATAAAGTAATATAAAAGCATTCAGGTGTAACAATTAACAACAAAGCTCCTAACTAATATCCAAGAAAGTATATCACACAAACATACACAAACACTCTGTATTGCACAGCTTGCCACAGCTAGATGAAGTGTTACATTGTAACTAAGTGAAATGTTCAGCGAGGTGTCAAAAACTTCCATTCTGTGATTTTTCTCAAGATGTCAGTAATAAATCCTTCAACACATCCTCGCAAAATGAAAATAAAGCTTGTGTTGAAAAAAATGTAATCTGTACAAGATTATTAGACAACATCCAGACATGCTGGTAGATGACAGTCCTGTTTTTATTATCCCCATCGGGTCACTTAAACTTTTACTTCTGACAATAAGCAGAGCCAGATAGCAAAATCAATAACTTACTTAACATCCTCCTTAGTGAGAGAGAAAGAAAAATCCATGCTGATACAGATAAAAACCTTCAAACAATGGTAATTAGTAAGTGTTGAGAAGGAAAAAAGAAAAAAGAAGAAAGGGATCTGGCTTGTTCTACTTCATACTGCAAGCACAACATAGAACGTACAAAAAAAACATAAAAAAACGTGACTTGCATTTAAAGTGTAAATATGAAATAATTAGATGTGACATGTACCCCTGTGTTATCTTGTAGGTAAAAAAATAAATAACAGAACAATTTATGTTCTATTTAGGAGGCATTCCCGTGAAATAATTTAATTTATGCCATGTTAAAGAAACAACCTGCAGAATGAGATATGATGGTAATAAATTTTCAGTATATAATTCAGTGTGTTTTTAAATGGCTTGGGCTCGAGGGATATAACACCCTTTCCAGCAACATACTGTACACAAAGATTGTAGATCAATACAACTGAAACATAGTTTAGAGCCGGAGGACAGAAAGATAAAGCAATTGTAAAGCTTCATGTTTTTTTTTTTTTAAATAACAAACATATCATACTTACCTACACTGTGCAGTTTGCTTTGCACAGAGTGGCCCAAAACATTGTCTTATGGGGTCCCTTGGCAGCTCTCACAGCTCCTCCCCACATCGTATCACCCCCTAGGAGAAGCGCTCTCCCGGGGGTTACCTTGTGGGCCCTCTCCCAATTCCATCATTCAGCACCCATAGACGCTGAATGCAAGACTCCGCCCCCCGCCGCCCACATCATTTGATTTGATTGACAGCAGAGGGAGCCAATGGCTGCACTGCTATCAATCTATCTAATCAAGAGCCAAGAACCCCGGGCAGAGGAAGATCGCGTCTCTGGCAGGTGAAGTTCCAGGCTTAGGCAAGTAAAACGGGTGGGGGGGGGGGGGGGGCTGGTCACTGCCAGGTGTTTTTTCACCTTAATGCATATAGGATGCATTAAGATGAAAAAAACATGAGGGCTTACAACCTGTCAAGAAGGACGTCCCAGTAGTCCGGCGGTATATGGAAGACCTGCCTGTAGAATCCCTATCCTAAGCGCTAAATGGTGCACACGGGTGCGTGTTAGCGCGAACGGGCGCACGCGGGTGCGTGATAGCGCTAGCAAGAGCACGCAGGTGCGTGATAGCGTGAACGGTTGCGCGCGATGACGCGAACGGGTGCACGCATACAGGCCGTGTGACTGTTTTTGGCACCCAGAGGGCTATTTAAGGGAATCTGTCACTGTGCCTCCTTGCTGTCCAGTCGACAGCGTTTCCTGTGACCCTGCCACCTGTTACCAGTTGACTTGATTCCTGTCTACCCGGCCTGTTCCTGATGACATCTGTTTACTGCCTGCCTCTGACCCCGGCCTGTCCGACAACCCTTCTGCCTCTTCCTTTGGATTGATCGCTGCCCGCCTGTTACTGACCCGACCTGTACCTCGACTACCCTTCTGCCTCCGTTTGGTACCTGCTCTGCACGCTAGTATTGATCCGGCCTGTCTCACTCTGCCTGTGTTACCGCCTGACCTCTGAGCACCTTCCTGCAGCCTGCCTATCCAGCCCTCCTGCTGTACTACAGGACACCGTCTCACTATCAGCTGTTTCAGAGTTCCTGCCAAGCTCAGGCACCTCCATACTTCTGCTGTTCCAGTGTTCCTGCCAGGTTCCTGTGCACCACTTCGCAGCCTGCAGATCCTGTGCTCCTGCTGCACTACAGAACTCCTCCCAGCTGTCTGCGGTGTTCCAGTCACCAGTTCCAGCTCGCTGTTCCTGCCTGCCTTTCTCCTGCTACTTCAGAGGTCTGGACCAGTCCCACACCTGCCATCTATCAGGCACTTGTGCCCTCTGAACTCTTGAGTCCCTGTCTCCCGAGCCAGAGGCTTATGAGAGGCCGCTCCCTGTATTCTGGGCTCCAACACCAGGTACGTGACACAACCCCTATAATGCAATAAAATTATCAGTATAGCACTCATGGTAAAGTCTTATTCCATGCTTCTTAAATAGAATTGAACAGAAGAATAGGTCTTTATTGTCATTGTGAAAAACACACAACAAAATTTTATGCAACTCTCACACAACGCCAATACCTTTCATGCTGTGATGTTTTGGGGTTGTTTAGCTCAAGTGTAGGGCTCACCAGTGAGTACACTCTATGACAGATATGGCGTTTAAAGGGTTCTTAGCCTGCTTTTATTAAAACAGAAGAAAAAGTCCAACAGAACAAACAATTTCCCTCACAGGGGCTTCCACCTTCAAGATGAACTTAAGTAATATTCAGCCTTCTGGCTCTCATTAGCAGCACCGTTGCTCAGGCCCTGTGATCCAGGCCTCCTGACCATCTAACAAGGCATCCCTGTGTTCATGTACAAACTCTATAACTCTGTCAGCTTTCCTTCTGGCAGTTCCCTGTTGCTCCAACCCTCAGGCTTGGGTCATCTGTCTGCTTTATTGCAGACTGCATCATGCAGATGTAGCGCTACACTTGTAGGAGCCACTGGATGATGCCTGTCCTCTGTTGCTGCCTTGACCCTGTAAACTCCTCAACCCTTCTGACACTGTATGCTCAGACATAGTTAGACCAATAACGTTCACCAATAATACCCAGAACAGAATAAAAGGGGCAATAGAAACAACTATTCCATAGCACAGTTGTATTGAATACCTCAATGATGCTAAAGGAGGCCTTGGAGGCTCTAATTGGCTTCAAACAGGTTGGGCTTTGGGCGCAAATCACTGCACCCTGAGCCCACCCACCTGTGACAATAGCGAATCAACATTCCTTATTGTCTTTCTGCTTCCCCTCCCAGTCAGTCAAAACAGGAAGCAAGTCCTGACCTGGATTGGCCAGGAGGAGAAGTGACCGGATTGGCAGGAAGGAGAAGCTGGAAGCAGCACGCGACCTGGATGGGGTAAGTGTGGGGCTGGGGGGCTTGCAAGTGGAGCACCAGCTGCCCTGGTTCCTATTAGAGACATCATGCCTGAAAGGAGATATCTCTTTAAAAAAAAACCATAGTACATGGGCACTCCTGGTCAGGGGTGATTTGGCTTAGTATTTAAAACAACAAGAGGAAAGTATGTGCATCCACTAACAGGAATTTATCAGTCTGAAGTTTTCCAAAGATTCTTCTGAAAGAGTTGCAGTCAGAAGTCATAAATCACTGTGCTGAAACATGACTGATTTAAGAACATAAACCACCTCCGGGATGTATGGATTGTGTGGCATACATGTCCAATGCTTAGAGACCAGACAACATGGTCTGCATTTTAGCTAGCCACACCTAGAGGAAATCTTTGCCTTGTGGTCTAAGGTGACTACCTAAGTCATGTTATCCTGAACATAGGCCTATTTTTAATAACATGAGCCAGAAAGATTCTGACATCTCACTAATGCTTAAAATCTTATACTTCCTATAAAAAAGAGAAAGGCATGGTAATTTCATGCTCATTTCCCAGACCAATTTGTTAGCATAAAATGTCTGAGATTACACAAATCCAAACACATTTAATGAAAAAAATAATAATGGTAGTCTGAATTTAAATGCCTTAGTATATATTGTATTATTTTAAACAAATTCTCCATATTTCCTGTATTTAACTTCCTTGTGCTTGTGACAGATGCTAAACACATTTAACTGAGAACAAACGTTGTGAGTGATTACTTGTAATGAGAACGTTACAGCATTATTGCACTCCCTCCAGGCTAAAAGAGCGCGTTTTGAGAAAAATAATGGAATATTTAGCAATGCTTAGCTCTCAGAATATTCTATAAAAGACAAATAATGATATATTGCGCATTTTCTTTGCAAACGCAGCAATTAAAAAGAAGCCTACGTACAACATGGGCCTACAGTCTATGGTTCCCTGAGCTAACATTCAGTGCAGCAAACTGTCCCTTGTATAATTACAAAGACAAAACATACTTGGCTCTTTTGTCATAGTGAAAAACAGCAATCCTTAAATATGCTCAGAGGATTGGGCTCCGTCTCGGATAACTGTATAATTTGTGCCCGCTTCTTATAGCCCCATTAAAACTCAGCGTACGGATGTGTTTATGACACACTTGTCTCCCCAGGTTGCTTTGGGAAAAAATTACTATAATTGCATGCCACTAATATTATAACACGGCATACGACAACATATTTCAACATTAATAAATTATTTTTTATGCAGAGCAATCCTTTAAGAGTAAATCTAAAACTGGAGGAGATAAAGTGTAAGCTGATCATTTGTTTAGGAATCACATACAAAAGGGGGAGAAGGGATTCCAGAGAAGCCAGCTGTAAAATACTTAGCAAGAAAGGAGGGAATTAGCATTTACAACAGGTGCAGACATCCGTCAAGTAACTGTTGACAATAAAACACATGGTAGATTATTAATGAAAATTATACTAGTTCTTTATTGTATACATTTTTATAGAACAAACAAATCACAATGCTTTATCGCTCTTTCAGAAAGCAGTGAGAGGGCAGACGTGAGTAGAATCAAGAAGCCCAGGTGAGGTACTGGGTACTGCTTGGGGATAAAGAGTTGAGTTCAGAACTCAAGTCAGTGGACAGTAACATATTATTTTGTGACTTTCCATATTTTTTCGCAAATTCTTCTCCATAATGTCAAAACCACATTAGTGTGCATGATTTCCAGGAGAGTAGTTTAGGGGGCTAAAAGTGAAAAACCTAGTCCTGCTGGCCACTGGATAGAAGAAACCCAAATTTTGCAAATTTGTCCAATGCAGATATCTACAGTACAAACTTCAGGCTAGTCTTGCCCAAAGAGGTCCAGTTTCAGTAAGGCCGCGTACACACGGGCGGATTGTCTGTCCAACTTAGTCCGCTGAACCGTGTTTCAGTGGACAATCCGCTCGTGTGTGGGCTTCAGCGGACTTTTTCAGCGGACTGTCTGACGAACAAAGTCTTACGGAATTTCCGAAATTTTGTCCGTTCAAACTTGGTTTTGTCCGTCCAAACTTGGTTTCAGCGGACAGTCCGCTCGTGTGTAGGCAAGTTGGACGAACTAAGTATGGCGCATGCTCAGAAAGGATTTACACGGCCGAAGGTTGCATTGCAGTGTATAGGACGTCGTTTTTCTAGTCCCGTCGTACGTTCTGTACACGTCATCGCGCACGCTTTCAGCGGACTGTCTGCTCATCGTGTGTGGTCAAGTCCGTTCATGCAAATTTTGAACGGACTGTCTGTCGGATTGTCTGACGAACTTAGTTGGGCAGACAATCCGCCCGTGTGTACGCGGCCTAAGGCAAACAGGCTTTTCACTCTGCAATAGAATTTGCAAAAACAAATGGCAAAGAATAGCAAGCTTAAAACAATATCACAGTATTAAACATGGCATATTGTAGCAATGCCAGATCAAAATGCAGATAAAGTTATAGAGATACTTGTGTGATCTAGCCCAGTTGATAATAAACACTATATAGTGATTGGACAGGCATAGGTATGCACCTTTAAACTGGACAAGAATGCATATTTATGCGGTTAATTCAGTAAAGGCAAATAAGCTGTTTACTTTGCAAGGGAAGTTGCCCCAGAGCTTAGTGAATGTGGTGCAGCTCTGCTGACTTCCACAATCCAATCATGTGCAAGCAAAAATACCGTTTTTATTTTTCCTTGCATGTGATTGGGTATTCTTTCCAAGGTGATACTTTACTATCTTCACTAAGCTCTGGGATACATTCATTTGAATAGTACAACTTCCCTTGCAATTAAAAAGCCTATTTGCCTTTAGTAAATCAACTCATTGTAACTCTATCAATCGGTCATTCTCTAATGTATGCTGACAATTGAAGTGTAAGTGAAACCAAAACATTTTTCCTAAGAGAGGGAAAGGATTACAACATCTGTTAAGGTTTTAGTGCTATTCGGGGGCCACAACTAGAAAGAACTACCCTCATTTACTGTATCAGTAACACAAGCTACAATAAAATGCTGATGGGAGTTCTAGCCTTCTACTAGAAATAAGCAAAATGACTTCTTTGCTGCTGTTGGAGAGTGTGAGTGGAAATCACTGTAATTGGTTCCTGACATATGCTCTATTCCATCCCTACTTTATCCAAATGTAAAAAAAAAAATTGCATCCAGGGCCGTTCATCTGTTCCTAATTGCATGTAACCGCTTGATGTGTGGTTAGATGTGTGGTTTAATTTGTACAGGCTTTCTGGCTGCAGCTGATAGCACACATCTACAACCCCTGCCAGAGATTTAAGCAGATACTTGCTGCACCATGACCTTAATCAGCTGTGTGACAGAGACCTTAGACTTTCATCCTGTTGTAAAAAATATTTTCCACCAAACTTGTGAAACAATTCACCCAAAGGTGCTGAATAGGTGTTCATAGTGTCTTGGGCTTATGCCTTTTTTTTTTTTTACTTAATCAGAATCCGTTAAAGTGTATGTAAACCCTAACAATGAACTTTACTTATTTGCTCTCTTTCAGTCTGCTTAATATTAGATTGAAAGTGTGTTGCTATATCTGTATTAGAAGTACAAACAATACCTACCAGAAATCTTGCAAACAAATAAATTCTTGTACTCTCTGCTTATGTACAAGGAGGGGTTATGAAGATGAGGTGAGGTTACATAGTTAGTAAGGTTGAATAAAGACACCAGTCCATCCAGCTCAACCTGAGTGAGTGTCTTTAATTGTACCTATCCCTGTAAATTGCATGCTCACATTGGTCCCTACCCTCAAGGAACCCACAATCCAAGGTCCCCATTCATATACTAGGACCAATTTTGGACAGAAGCCAATTAACCTACCTGCATGTCTTTGGAGTGTGGGGGGAAGCCAGAGTACCCAGAGGAAACCCACACAGGCACAGGGAGAACATGCAAACTCCAGGCAGGTAGTGTTGTGGTTGGGATTTGAACCAGTGACCCTTCTTACTGCCAGGTGAGAGTGCTAACCACTACACCACTGTGCCACCCAGCAGTGGCGTAACTAGAACCTTCAGGGCCCCGATGCAAAAAACCATGAAGGGCCCCCCTGAACCCCAGCCAGGGCCCTTCCCTCCGAGTCCGGCGGTGGAACTCCAGGGCGTGGTCACAGGTATGACCTTTGTGAGCCCTGTAGTTCCACCACTGGTATCAGTAGTTTTTTTTTATTATTATTTTTTTTTATTTTTAAGTGCCCCATTGGGGGACTGTCCCTAGGCAGGATGGGGTCCCCGTCCCCAGAAGAGATGAGGTCCTTTTCTCCAGGGCAGATGAAGTTACTGCCCCCAGGTGAGAAGGGGTCCCTGGCCCCAGGGGAGGTGGGGGTCCCTGTCCCCACGTGAGAAGGGGTTCCTGTCCCCAGGGGGAGATGGAGGATGGGGGTCCTCTCACTCACCATGATCAAGCTGTAGGCCGCGCACTCATCCATGTTGGCCTGGGCTCCACCAAGTGTGCTGGATGGGTGATCAGCATATCTCCCAGAAAGACCTTTCATCATCTGTGTATGGGGGAGGAGGGGAGCTGGCAGACAAGCCTGCAGTGTCCTCCGGGTAGCCGGCTCTCATAGGGCTGCACTGCATCTGTGTGCTTAAAGTTTGTTTACCCAGGAGAAGTATGCAGGGCAGTGTGGGCCGGACTCGGGGAGGGGGGGGCGGGACTCTGGCTGGGGAGAACAGATATCGGACTGAGCGGCAATGCATGGAGCAGGAGAGGGGTACTCTGAGGAGCCGGCCGAGGACACAGGTCATGCGGGAAATGCACAACTAAAGAGCAGCCAGTGCGATAGTCGAGCATGGAGCTCTGCTAGTCACCCTCCACCTCCAGCCACCCGTGTGCATGGTGCACTGGTACCCTTAGCTGCCTATGCTGCTGCCGGCCATATGCAGAGGGGGCTACATGGGCCCCCTGCATCACAGGGCCCGGTTGCGGTCGCAACTGCTGCACCCCCTATAGTTACGCCCCTGCCACCCAGGTTATGGAGATACAGAGAGGTTATGGAGATGAGGAGTGGCTATGCAGATGAGGTGGGGTTATGCAGATGAGGTGGGGTTATGCAAATGAGGTGGGGTTATGAAGATACGGAGGCGTCATGCAGATGAGGAGTGGTTATAGAGATGAGGAGGAGTTATGGAGATAAGGAGGGGTTATGGAGATGAGGATTGGTTATGGAGATAAGGAGGGGTTATGCAGATGAGGTGGGAGTTATGCAGATGAGGAGGGCTTATGCAAATAGAGAGAGTAGGAGAAGAGGAGAGAGTGGAGGTCATCAGAAATGAAGTGGGCGGATGCCAAGTGCTTTAGAATTCAGATCCAAAATTACTGCGTTGTCATGCCACAGGTAAGGTAGGAGTACACCAAACCTGTAGCACATCAACCATTGACTGTGTGTACTTGCAGCGTGTTAAAGGAATAAAACACGGCAAATTGTGCATGATGCAGTGATGTACGAAATAATGTATGTCAAAGCAAAATAAAATAACAACATAAGTCAGGATATCAAACCTCAGAAAGAGAGAGCTACTGAAAATAAAAGCTATTTTACGGTGCCAGCAACTTATTCTGTATAATACCAGGAAAGGTTTCCAATTTCAGCACAGCTTATTTGTGTCACATTTTTTTCCACAGCTGATAGTGTAAAAAACCAAAAACAAAAAAAAAAAACAAAGCTACTTAAAGAAAAAACAATGTCAAACTATTGCTCAAATGCATCCATCACCTAGATTTAAATGGCTCCATATGTCACTGCTGCAAGTTGCATTTATGCCTATGTGGCACTGTGCCTTTTAATGGTGACAAGTACAATTTCAGAAGATTAATTAACTTTTTAGATGGAAGATGCGCCATTTTCCATAGGAAATAATAACTTGAATCTCTGAGGCACACAGCATGATTATTACTGGAATTATTTTACAAAAGTTGCCAATGCTCAGATACAATAGGGGTGGAAAAAAACTGGAGCAAAGAAACAGGTAGGCGTTACCTTCAGCCACCAATCCAATTTAAAAGGACAAATCCAAACAAGTGAAATCAATGATCTACTAATATTGTTTTTTTTTTTTTTTGTTTTATACTAGTTCCATGTCGCCAGCCTTTTCACAACATCAGAACACCGTTGGGGCCCGTATTTAGCACAATTCTGATGTTGTGATGCTATGAAATCTTCTGGGAAACTGACACTTTCAATAGTGTCAGTCCCACTTTTTTATCCTTCTGACATCTCGCCATGATGTGAGGTCAGAGGGAGGAACTAATGAAAGATATTGGTGACCCAGGATACAAGCATTGTTGGAAGTCTCAGCATCCCAGCAGATTTCAGGCGGTGGAGAGTAGTTTACAGCATCAGAACATGGTAATGGAAAGATCAAGTAAACCTTTAACAACAAAAGGCTACATTGCTAGGATAAGGTCATCCAGCGCCTAGGGCAAAGATGTCAAATTGAGCCTCCTCCTTTGCTTCCCTTAAAGTTAAGGTCAGGGCACCTCCATCTCTGCAATAAACCATTGCACCCAGGGCAGCCCCCCGTCCCAGCCCTGCTTAGGATGGTTGGTCACAAGATGGTGCTGGTATGCCATTACAATGGGTATATTCAAAGAGCATATATGTTTGTCTCTTATATATAAAACCAATTTATTGATAAAGAGCATAAAAAGGACACATTCTAAATGGTGAAGCTTGTAGGAATGTACATAAAAGATCATCACTTTTATGCACATAGGCATCAGTCACCAACCTAAAGGACTGCATAGGCAAATATGGAAATAATTCTCAGACCAGCACCAATGATGTGAGCTCTGGGGTTCCGATGATGTGTGATAGTGCTTCAAAGCCAAACCACTGAGGTACAGGAGGCAACTCGTGCCGGGCGAATGTACCAGAAGAGACATCAACGGGAACCCAGGACCGCTAGGAGAGAACTGCCACCAACCAGAATAACAAGGCTTGAGCCACAAGCAAGCTGGTTCCCATGACTACACATTGTCTCCCAGTGATAATACTATTGTCTACCAGTGATAATAGAAATTGTATTGTATTGCATGTGGGCTTTCAAATTATAGTTAGAAATCGATGATGTCAAAGTTTTGTTTTTTTTCTTCAAAGCATTGCAATAAAAAAAAAATAGACAATCAGTTATTCGTGCACTATAAGCACATTTATTTTATTTCTTTTTAATATCCCAGTTTAACCTAAAACAATTACATGTCACTGCTAGGTCTACAATTGATTTGCATTCTCTGTGTATGAATGTATTCTGGAACTGCCATTCATAAGCAGCCCCAGTACAGAGAACTTACCTCCTGGTTATATCTCACCTCCCACAGCCTGTAAAACGTAAGAAAGACAGGGCTTTGTGGCCACAGATGGACAAATAAGGAATAGCTAACATCACACATTACCAACAAAAAAGGATGCTTCAATTCAGAATGTCAAGTGCAGTTCTACATGACATAGGCCGTTAGTAAGGCCAGAATGTCTACACCAGAATGTAACACGGGTAACTGGTTGATTGTTTTCAATTACTTTTCAAAGTCAGAGGTGCAAAATAAATTATACTGTCAGAATGATATTTTTTTTAGGCGCAAAATCTACTGTAACATGGCAGTAATACTCTGATGTAGCAACAGTTCTGCTCTGCAGCATAATTGTTTTCTGATGGTAAATCAATAAAAGCTCAGTTTAAAATCACTCCATTTAGGTTAAAGGTCACTATTAAAGCGTGATGTAATAAACAATCAAAACAGTGTTTTGTTTTAATTTAAAATGTATCTGTTACTTCATCATTCTTGGCACTTATTTGTGCACTTGTCAAGCAGCCAATAGCAGCCCTTCTCTCTTTCATCTGTGTCAATATGTTCTTCTCAAGTTGACTAATCAATTTAATTTCTTAGATGTAGTAGTGAAGTGCTATTTATCTTTATTCTTTCCACACAGCACCTCCAGGTCATTTTAAATACAGCGGCTGTAATTAAAAGTGCATTAAAGTAAATTAAATTAAACACAAGTGCAATAGCTGAATCAACAATCGACAATTCTATGTGCCATCGTACCATCTGCAGTATAGAGAGCTGGTCACACAGATAAAATGGTTTCTACTTTTTCTTCTCTTTCTATCATTCAATATTTAAAGGATAGCTATGTGTATTCTGATGACTGTATATGGTTAAAGTGATAGTAAAGTCCGCCTTTTCAATTGTACCAACAGGTAAGCCTATAATAAAGCTTAACCATAGGTTCAGTGAATGTCTGCTAAACAGGCACCGTTTAGAAGATATTCACATTTGTAGTGGCCAGTGATGTCACCAGTTCAAGGAGTGTGGAGAATAGGGTTCTCTGGATAACAAATAGACTTTAACAAACAGTACATGACTGGCTCTTGAGATGTGATTAATGCACCACAGCAGCACTTCAGAAGAGGGATATACACTCTATAGGAAAAGCAAAGCAGAGAAGAAGGCATTCTAAGTGCAGTAAAAAAACACTTTAATGACAAGGAAGGGTTAAAGCACTTACAAGATGGAAGTGAAAAACAGGCATATCAATGAATCCATTACGTTCAAACACTTACAAGATGGAAGAGAAAAATAGGCATATCAAAGAATCCATAACGTCCAGCAGGATGCCTCCTGGGAGTAAAACAGCTGCTGGTGGAAGTTCCAGCCGCCCAGTGGTGGTAAATACTGTCAGGCTTACAGCACAGCTCTCCATCTTGGATCAGAGAGACATTGTTTCCCACCACTGGTCAGCTGGAACTTCCACCTGCAGCTGTTTTACTCCCAGGAGGCATCCTGCTGGACGTTATGGATTCATTGATATACCTGTTTTTCACTTGCATCTTGTAAGTGTTTTTAACCCTTCCTTGTCATTAAAGTGTTTTATTACTGCACTTAGAACCACCTTCTTCTCTATTTTGGTGACGTCACCAGTGCATACGCACTACACTATAAATGGAGGGCACACTTGAGCGTGCCCTCCATTCAGAGTGCTGTGCTGTGATCATGACTCCCATAAGGTGAACACTAGCACACTATGACATTAACCTGCAGGGGGACCAATTTTTAAAATCTAATAATGAGTTTATTAACACTTTAATGGATGTAATGACAGTACTCAGTATTTTTATTTTTCATGCCTTTATTTATATTTTTATCTACATTTTAAAGTAGACCAAACTGTGCAGCAAAAGCGACAGTCCCATGTAATTAACTCAGCTTTAACCTTCTTAAAAAAAAGTTGGGCATACCCGCAAATATATGCGGAAGTGCCTTTGCATGAACAACCAGCCACTGGCTTGGCCTGCACACTGATCCTGCCCCCTACTGCAGCTTTGTACTGATCCTGATATTGGGAGGGAGCAAAGAGCTGCTAAAATGTATGCAGAGCATCACCATTTATACAGTAGCTGTTTAGGTTTGCGAGAAGGGACAATGAAAAATAGCTACACTTTTTATATCATCATAAATTATACATACTGTACATATGCAATATAACTGTCATGTTTCTGCCTCCCTTGTGAATGTGAAGTACCAGAAAAGCCCAACTCAAGAGTATTATGTCAATACCAGAGCCACTAGTGGTGTAGATGTTATGCTGCTAATGCCCCTGGAGGAAAGTCTAGTGGTGACAGTAGACTAGCAGACAAACCAAGCATGTTACAGGATTAAAAACAGAAACATGCTCAGACAGGCAAAAAGTCAAGGCAGATGCTAGAGATAAATAGAATCCAACAAACAGTGTGAGGTTAAATACCAGAAATGAAACCCAATGTACCCAGGTAGTACCTGCAGCATGATCTTGTTGCTGTACAGAAGTGTCCATTAGGTGTCCATTAGATGGCAGTGAAGAGCAGAATCAGCAAAACCAGAATTCATGCCTACTCCTCAAACATGCAAGCTCAATGTAGTTGTGGACAGATTGCCTTTTGTAGATCAACTCATGTTTCTTAGTTCATATTAACGGTAACATTTGATGAACCTTAACATAGCTGTGGTATCTTCTGCTGTGCTATCTCCTAAAACATCCTTTCTTTAAAAAAATACATTGTATGCTTTGTTTGTCGAGGTTGTGCAAGGGATTCTTCATATACTGTATATATTTGGCCTGAAAATCCTTATATATATATCTATAAGTGACATGTTTTGTACTAGCTAAAAAGGGAACACTATCAAGTTGGCAACTAATATGGTTTAAAGGGATATGCAAATGGCGGACCTCCAGCTGTTGCAAAACTACAAGTCCCATCATGCCTCTGCCTCGAGGTGTAATGCTTGTGGCTAGCAAAGTCTTGCTATGCCTCATGGGACTTGTAGTTCTGCAACAGCTGGAGGTCGGCTAATTGCATATCCCTGGTTTAAAGGCTCATGCACACAGGTGTTTTCTTATTTCCAACCTTTCCATATACAAAAGGGATTCCAAGTTTTTCAGTAGCAATATTTAAATTATTTCCGGTCCATCATTTGTCTCTACAACCTTTTCATTTGTGCTGCATAAAGGGTGCAGCAGTGTGTAGTTTGAACCTTTATTTCTGCTGTCAATGCATTTTACTATACAGTAGTATGTGCAATGCTGCGTACACACGACCGGACTTTCCGGCAGAAAAGGTCCGACAGTCTTCCAGACGGACTTTCGGCGGAGTTCCGAACAAACGGACTTGCCCACACACAAACGGACTAAGTCCATTCGAAAGTCCGTTCGTTTTGAACGTAATGACGTAAGACGGGACTAAAAAAGGAAGTTCAATAGCCAGCAGCCAATAGCGTCTCTTGCGTTGTATTTAGTCCGTCGGGCCAGCATACAGACGAACGGTTTTCCAGATAGGAATTGAGTCCATCGGACAGATTTGAAACATGTTCTATTTCTAGGTCCGTTGGATTTTTTTAATGAAAAATGATTGGATTAGCCCACACATGATTGGAATGTCTGACGGACTGATTCCTAGTCTGCCGGAAAGTCCGGTTGTGTGTGCGCGGCATTAGAGTGATAAACAGGTTTAGGCTACTCTGACACTTTATTAGGATTTATTCAGGTGTTGGGTGACTGAATCAAGCAGGAGATTACACAAAACTGAACTACCCATGAAAAAACTCCCCAATGCTGTCCTCCCCAGATGGAGTACTGCTTTAAGGTAAGTATTCCTAGGTGTTGGGGTGTTTACCATTTACTTTAATAAAGAAAAATTGGAATAGATGTTTTAGGTTCCTGCACTTTGCACCTCCTTATTAAAAGTAACTGCTTCTGTTCTCATCACCCTGGCACTATACTTTACCTCATCCATACCCCAGTAGAGTTTCCCAAAGATTTACCTTACTGGAAACAAGACAGCAATGCAAACAATACATGGGTAGATTGTATTTCTCATCGTTTTTTCCCTTTACAGTATTGCGGGCCTAAAAATAGTATATTCCAAAGAGCAGCACTCCTATTTGATCCAATGTATTGTTTGATTGTGAACCTGATTTATCAGATACCCAAGTCCAATAAAAATGACACCTGCAGCTGCTGTAATTCATAGGGCGCTCAATAAACAGCTCCATGTACAAAAAGCTTTGAGCCTTTCCCGGGCAGTGTAAAATACATTTTGAACTGACCAGAGATTACAAAGCCTCTAAAGAAAGGTACTGAGGCTGTCAGGTGGACCATAATGTTTGATTCATGATTTATTTACTTTAATAGAGGTGACAAGCAACATTACAAAATACCTCTCATGCCTTTCATTTCCTTCTTACATTAGTAAGAAAAATGTTTAGCCTGAGAAGGGTTATTATACCATATATTAAAGTCACAGCATTTAAAGTGTATCCATAGTCAAAACCAAAACCTGCCTTTAGTAGAAAATGATTAAAATCCTTGTCAGTTTTTTATTTTGTATTGTTTTATTTTTTGAGATTTCCCTTCATTTCTTGTTTCAGATACCCAACAGTAGGGATGAGCCGAACACCCCCGGTTCGGTTCGCACCAGAACCTTCGACTGGACCAGAAATTCGTATGAACTTAAGAACCCTATTAAAGTCTATGGGACTCGAACGTTCGAAATCAAAAGTGCTAATTTTAAAGGCTAATATGCAAGATATGCAACAGACAACATCAGCAATAAGGGGTATCTTCAGGTGTATACTGTGCTGGAGGCACACAACACTCACTTTAACTCCTGCAGATGCCTGTATTAGAGAACACCAGGAATAAAGGATAGATACAGGTGTATACTGTGCTGTGCTGGAGGCACACAACACCCACTAACTCCTGCAAATGCCTGTATTAGAGAACACCAGCAATAAAGGGTAGATACAAGTGTATACTGTGCTGGAGGCACACAACACTCACTTTAACTCCTGCAGATGCCTGAGAAAAGAACAGATTGTCCCTGCCTATCTAGCTCTTTCCCTGCACGCCGGAACACACTACACAATGCCACCGCGCTGGCGGCCTTATATAGTGTGGGGTGTGTACTAAACCCCCTGAGCAATAATTGGCCACAGGCATCCTGGCATCCTGGCCACAAGCATCCAGTACAGAGGCGAGTTGATGTGATATCTCTATTACAAAAGCTAGTTTTACAAGACCGAGTGCTTCTGTCTCGTCCTTGATTCCGAGCATGTGTGTTTGTACTTTGGACTTTTGTCCGACGGACTTGTGTACACGCGATCGGAAAATCCAACATCACACATTTGTTGGTGGAAAATTTGAGAGCATGCTAGCCAACATTTGTTGGGGAAAGTCCAACAACAAATGTTTGATGGAGCATACACACGGTCGGTTTTTCCGCCAACAAGCTCACATCCAACATTTCCCGTCTGAAAATCCGATTGTGTGTACGTGGCATTACAGTAAAGAACCCTCTATGCAGTTTAAGGTTAAACTGCTTTTCTTCTAATTTTAGTGAATGGCCACCTATCTTATTAAATTCCCGTTCGCGGAAAAGTTTTATCCCTATTGTGGGGTCACCAGTATGGTATTTGTACATTGAAATCATATCCCCTCTCAAGCGTCTCCTCTCCAGAGAGAACAAGTTCAGTGCTTGTAACCTTTCCTCATAACTAAGGTCCTCCAGTCCCTTTATTAGTTGTGTTGCCCTTCTCTGGACTCTCTCCAGTTCCAGCATATCCTTCCCGTGGACTGGTGCCCAGAACTGGACAGCATACTCCAGGTGCGGCAGTCTTTTAGAGTGGGATAATTATCATTAAATCTCTGGAGTTAATCCCCTTTCTCCCCCTAGTGAGTAGATTGCATTCATATTTTTGCCACCCAAATGCTTTATTTTACATTTTTCTACATTAAACCTCATTTGCCATGTAGTTGCCCACCCCATTAATTTGTTCAAATCTTCTTACAAGGTTTCCACATCTTGCAGAGAAGTTATTGCCCTGCTTAGCTTAGTATTGTCTGCAAATACAGAGATTGAGCTGTTTATTCTATCCTCCAGGTCGTTTATGAACAAATTAAATAGGATTAGTCCCAGGACAGAACCCTGGGGGACCCCACTTTCCAACCTGGACCATTCCGACTACTCCCCATTTATCACTACCCTCTGAACGTGCCCCGTAGCCACTTTTCAATCCATGTATTCACCCTATGGTCCATGCCATTGGACCTTACTTTGTACAGTAAACGTTTATGGGGAACTGTATCAAATGCTTTTGAAAAATCCAGATACACCACATCTACGGGCCTTCCTTTATCTAGGTGGCAGCTTACCTCCTCATAGAAAGTCAATAGATTGGTTTGGCAAGGACAATTCTTCATGAATCCATGCTGATTACTGTTAATGATACCGTTGTCATTACTAAAGTCTTGTATATAATCCTTTATCATCCCCTCCAAGAGCTTGCATACAATTGATGTTAGGCTAACAGGTCTGTAATTCCCAGACATGTATCTTGGCCCTTTTTTAAATATTGTTGCTACATTGGCTTTTCTCCAATCAGCTGGTAATATTTCCAGTCAGTAGACTGTTCGTAAAAAGTAGGAACAATGGTCTGGCAACTAATTGACTGAGTTCCTTAAGGACCCACAGGTGAAGTCATCTTATTAAAGTTACGTTTTTCAAGTCTATTTCTACTTTTTTCCTCGGTTAGCCATGAGGTTACTTCCTGTGACGTGTCATGAGGATAAACATAGCAGTTTTGGTTACTGAAGCCCCCAGTTTCCCATGTGAAGACTGAGGAAAAGAATAAATTCAATACCTTCGCCATCTCTCCATCTTTAGTAACCAGATTCCCTTCATCGTTCTTATGGGACCAATAGGATCTGACCTCTCTTTCTTACTATTTATGTACTTATAGAATTTCTTGGGATTTTTTTTACTCTCCTGTCTATGTGCCTTTTGTGTTCTATCTTAGCCACCCTGATTGCACCCTTATATGCTCTTAAAGCATATCCATTTTTCCTCCGTGTTCTTTATTCCTAAGATTTTATCCCAATGAGGGAAGTTGGCTCTGAAATTCAATGTCTTTGTATTCCCCTTATGTTTCCTATTTGTGTGATTTATACTAAAACAAATTGAGCTGTGATCGCTGTTTCCTGAATTGCCCCATATTTCCACATCCGTGAAAAGGTCTGTATTGTTGGTAATCAGTAGGTGTAGTAACGCTTTGTTTCTAGTTGGTGCATTTACCAACTGACCCATGTCATTTCAACAGCGTTCAGTGTCACATGAAAAGATATAATGAAATATTTACAAAAATGTGAGGGGTATACTCATATTTTTTCCTTTTAGATGTTTCTGAGGAAAAGGTGTCATGGCTGACTGCAAGAATTTAAAAAAAATTCTTTTAGCAGCTCAGCATAATCTGTCTTTTCATTTTGAAAGCTTTTATAAAATATTAAAAGCCGACCATTGTCAGCACACGCGTTTTTCCTTCTATCAATTTCTGATGCAAGAACAGATTGCTATGCACGATTATCCATGGTCTTTTTTAAATGGTTTGTCTCAACCCTCTAACTGTCACTTTGATGTACAGCTTGGTCTGTTAAAGGAAGTTGAAAAACAAACTTACTGGCAAGATCAACAGGTAAAAGATAAAGAAAATCTTTGGAGAGTCCTGCTTTTGTTCACAAAAGGATTGCAAGATCTGAAGACACCTTTATGTTAATAAATGGTGGTGTGCCCTTTGAATCTATGTCCAGAGCCCTCTTCAGAAACTTAAATAGTGGAGGGTGCCTTGCCTAATCCTATAATCATGGTCTTAGTTGATTGCAACGCCTAATCGAGTATCATTGGTGGGTTTCTATTTTCATCTACATTAGGTGAAACAAAACAGCATACTGTAACCTCCTAATGGCAATTTTTTCTTGCTGAACAAGTTGCGTTCTGAAAAACGTATCTTCTGTGGATATTAGACCAATGACAGGCTCACAGTTGGGGCACCAACCTAACAAAGGTGGTTTGAGCACCCTTGAGCTCTACAGGTTTGTATATGGTCTTCACAATCTATTTAAAAACAATAGCGTTCCTCCTCTGTTACCTATTTTCCTACTGAACCTGTAAATACATATTTTTTACAGTGTAATTACTTAAGTGAAATACAAATAATTATGCCGCAGCGTTTTATGTAAAAGCCTTGTAACCCCTTGCTAACAGAACGATTGACTATTCTATGTGTTACCCTGAACATCTTCTTAACTGCAGCAACAGGAAGGTTAAAAGATTCCAATCACCGAAGAAAAAAAAAATCAATTCTAAAACCTATACCACTTACATATACCTCATTGTGGTTAAAGTGTTCTTTGATTTTTTTTTTTTTTCAACTGCTTGATTGCTTTCTAAAGTCAATTGTAAGCACTTTTGCAGCATCTGGAACTGAAATGATTTTTAGTGCTTAAAGAGAGGTGCTTTGTTCAGTCAGTGAATACTTCTTTCAGTAAAGTACATTATTAAATTGTTAAGCTTCTCCACATTAAATTTAAACACTCACACGCGGGAGGGAAAGTGGCACACACATCACTCCAAATGGTATCTCCACGAGAGATCTGTCCTTCTTCAGTAAGTCTACCCAACTCACACAGGTGGTGAAGACACTTTGTGTGAAAGCAACTGCCATTTATTCTCATTGAGAATCTTAGAAACGAATGACCCGCTATCTTCCTCTTACTCATATTAAACAAATGGGCTAGACAAGAACTATTCTCTCCTATCAATCACCGTTATCTCCCAATCCCAAATATTGCTTATACTCTTAAATCCAGTCATTGTTTCATTTTAGGTTTGGTCCAGTGTCTTAGAAAATAGTCTTTTGTGAACAGTACACTGCTCTTAATACAATGCGGCACGTTACATAGTTACAAAGTATTTCAAAGTACTACAAAATTTGATTTGGCGTGTCAGGAATGTGTTCTGTGACACAAAATAAAAAATGATTTGCAAACAATTCATAGGGATGAGAAGTACATTCAATACAGTTAGCATGAACACACGATCTCTCTCCTCTCCCCTGAGATAACCTGCCACAAGCGATCACAGATGCCCGGCGGTCACTGCGGCTGCTGGGAGCTTGCATCGGCTCCAGGCACCTGCTGCAGACGCCTCCTACATCGGCCGATGCAGAGTTACGGTTGCTCATCCAGGGGAGCCAACCTGCTGCAGTACAACTGTGGTGGCTGGTCGGAAACCGGTTAAAGTGTTACTAAACCCATATCAGTAAAGTCAGTCTGTATATGCAGTAAAGCATGTTTGTTATATTTAATGTAGAGCTTAAGGGGTTAATCCTCCTCATTGTGTAAGAAGGCTGTTTGATCCTGTCCTCTATGATCCGCCCCTTCTTCCACTATCCCCAATCCATCTGCTGATAGAACAGAGCCTTGGGGGCACTCTGCCAATGCTCAGTTTGGTGTGTATTGCTAGAGAGTTTTTTTTCTTGGGAGGGTGCATGTGATCAGCACAGGTCCAATCAGCACTGTCCAGAGGTTCAGGGGGTCATTCAGGGTCATAGGACAGTCAAAGGATAATGAAAACTCCTCTTACAAGCTTTAACCCAAAGTCACAAGACTGCTATATACTGCTGATGAGAAAAGGTATTTAGTAGTTTATATTTACTAAAGTAGTTGAATTTCCATATTCTGTGTACTGTGGGAGAGCAGATATAGTGAATGCAAGCTCCTGGGTTTAGTAACACTTTAATGTGTCAAGTTACAAATACTGGGGGTTTATTACTATTTTAAGGAAACTTTTGCTAAGAGAAAAATATTTTATTTGCTGGGCTCTTTCCAAAATTGCTAGTTCTGTGGTTAAGTTGCTCATTCCCTGTAAGCCTACATCCCTAGTGATGGGCTTTCTTATTTGACAGCCTAGCTTGCTCTGCAAACAGTGAGGCATTAAAGCATTCTGTATTAAAACTGAACTACAATAAAAAAAAAAATGAATGCAGAGCAAAGTACCAGATTTTCTCCACTGCAGTTTAATAATACATACAGGACTTCCAACCTGCTGACTGGACAGTTGAAAAACAAGCTAATTTCTCCCAGTCACTTTATTTTCTCCTCCTATCAGCATGCTCCTTGCACCAAAGTGCAGCCGACTGACTCATTTTGTTCCTAGTCTGAGTTCTGCTGAATAAAAGCTGCCAGAGGCTGATACAAAGTCAAATTCAGACATTTATACTGCGTGCATTAAAAATATACATTTAAGGATGAGTTAGTGAACACAGAGCTACTTTTTTTTGTGTCTTTTATATCAGCTTTAAACATTTACTATAAAAATAGTACAGTAAACGTAAATTAGTTATTTTTACTATTGGTAGATTTTTGCAAATAATAAAAATTATTATATTAAAAATAAGAAAAATAATTAATTAAAGCATTAGTATTGTCATAATTGAAAATCATATGTTAATATCCACAGTGTGTTTCAATTATTTCTAGCCTACTCTCACTACTCTGAAAGATCTTGACGTTTGTAAACTTTCTTTGTTATGACTCCCCCCCCCCCCAATTTACTTCCTTGAATTCTGTGACATGTATTTACTATGCCCTATGGGAAAGCACTGCTGTGTCACACCTTTTACAGAGCCTGCCTTCTGAACTACCAAGGTTCTGAGAGGAGAAGTTTCAGGAGGCAGAGTCAGTACAGAATTCACAGCTTGCAGGCAGCAATGTACCATGGGATATGTAGTCCTTATAAACAGAAATTAAACAGAGGAGAAGCTGCAAAGCATGCAAGGGATTCAGGAAGTTGTAGAAAGAGATGGTCAGCAGACAGACAGTACTCAAAACATGAAATCTGATTTTTCAAGTAAGCTTATATTGGATCATGAAATATAACTGTTTGTATTGTTGTTACAATGCTGTTGGTTTAAAGTGAAAATGTATGCATGTATGTATGGAAAATGTATGTATGTAAGCGGTGCATACTAGCTCATTATGCCTTTTCCTTTGCAGGTGAGTAAAAAAAAAAAAAAACTTCAGCAGGTATACAACCGCTTTAATGATGGCTTTCATTGAGGTAATGCTGGCCTTACATGGGCAGAATGAAAAAAAAAATCCTCCATCCACACAAATGAGGCAGACAAGGGAATCCCTCCTACGGACATTGTATTCTGACAGTGGGAAACGGAGTCATCAGAATGCACTGATTAGCAGCTGCAACAGATTGGCTGCAGCCGCTGATCGAGAAAAGTTTTCCAGCATGCCCCTTCAACAGAAGTTATTCAAACAAACTTCTATCGATTGGGGACAGCGATGAAACTTGATGCACTAGGGGTATTTGGGATTAACGCTTCTTTGTTACAAAAGGGTAAGCAAAATAGATTCTCAGACCATCAGACCATTACTTACAACAGGGAGAGAATAGACCAGGTACATTGCAATAAATACTGTATGAACAACAGAAGTAGGTTTTATTTTATATATTCAGTTCAATTCCTAATTTAAAATTTGAATGGAAAATCCAAATTCAAATAAGCAAAAATAATATTTAAATATATTATATATTTTTTATATAGAACATATATTAAAGAGTTATAAAAAAATTAACATAAAAGCAACAAAAAGTTAACGGGTGCATTTTTTCCTCTTTCCCAAGTAACATATAGTATAAAATAAATAAATAAGACAACAAAGCACCTGTCAGGAGCTAATGTTGTGATGAATTGAGAAATCCATGCTGCCTGTTCCAATATTCATAGGAGAGTATTAAGATGGATTCTTGGCTAGATTTCATTTACCATTCAAGACTAAATAAAGTCTACCACGGAGATCAAACTGTCTCTATGCTGGATATGAGAGCATTTCTCTCTCTCCAGCCCTATTGACACCTGAGGAGCCCACAGAGCCATTATCACTCTCGTTTCTCATCAGAGAGCCTTTCATGTCCCGAAGTCTATTATTGATGCTCATTTATTTCTAGAACTTTCCCTGAGCCCATTCGTTTTAACAGGACAGCTTTTGAGGATAAGGGGGGAAAAAAAAGCAAAGTGAACTTTGAAGAATGCAGCAATCAGGAAAGCTTTTTGTGGTTAAATGTTCTAATTAGATAATTATTGACCTTTACGTCAACAGGCTCATCTGTACACTAGGAAAGTGAAAATTACAGCCTCACAAAAATGTAGAGATTGAAAGGCTTGAGGTTTTTTTTTTTTTTTTTTCCTTTAAAGCCTTTTAAAGGAGACTATGGTGCATATATTCAACAGTTTGAGTCATTACTGCAAAGTACATAATATTTATGTGTCTGCCATTTTAATTGCCTGGTGTTCTGCAGGTTGAGGATTGCATTTTATATATACCATATTTATCAGTGTATAAGACACACAGGCGTATAACACGCACCCCAATTTTAGGAGGGAAGTTTAAGGAAAAACACGTACATTTTAAATAAAGAACTTTGAAGCAAAATTAAGGTCACAGCTCATAAATGCACCCTGCTCAGTGCCCATCTGGAGCCTCTAAATTGCCCATCAATGCACCTTGCTCAGTGCCCATCTGCAGCCATTAAATTGACCAACAATGCAGCCTGTTCAGTGCCCATCTGCAGCCTCACTTTTCCCATCACTGCAGCCTTGTCAGTGTTGAATTATCCCTGCTGTCTCCGAGGGAAGAGGAGAAGTGAGCACCACTGAATTACAGAGCCACGATCTCCTGTGTACACGGCACTCCGTCACTCACAGCCACGCCTCCTGGCCCTGCTCATATGATAGACAGAACAGTGGCTCAATGCGAGGCCAGGAGGCGTGGCAGTGAGTGATGGAGCACCGGGTAAACAGGACATTGCGGCTCTATGTAATTCAGCGGCCCGCGTTCCTCCTCTTCCCTCAGAGATCGGCGTATAACACACACCCGTGATTTCCCCCTGATTTTAAGGAGAAAAAATTGCGTGTTATACACCGATAAATACAGTAAATTTGAAAATTCTCCCTTTAGTTATTTTTGAGCCAAATATAGTCAGTACCCTGGCTGAACAGCTGCTGACATAAAACCTATCACAGGATATGTCATCTAGAGTCTGTATTGTTTTTAAGTAGTAAAGATAGAAGGTTCATGAATGCCTTAGATGGTGGTCAGATGCACAAGCATTATGTTACCAATGAGAGATCTTTTAACAAAAATACACTTTTGGATTGGTAAAATGTACAGATTTAATCTTATTAAGTAGGGAGGTGGAATACTAATAGGTGCTCTCAGCAGTAGTTATTCTCAGGAGAAAGCAAGAGACATCTCCCTCATTTCCCTAGAACCCTCAGCCAGAGATACCAGATAAAGTCAGAGGTGGTTTACGGAGGTAAGGCCATTTACCAGTTTGAATGAAAGAGGTGAAGTTGATCTTATGAATTTTATATATATATATATATATATATATATATATATATATATATATATATATATATATATATATATATATATATATATATTTATTTATTATCTCACAAAAAAGTGAGTACACCCCTCACATTGTTGTATGTTCATATTTTTGTATATATCATATTTTCATGTGACTTCACTGAAGAAATGACACTTTGCTACAATGTAAAGTAGTGAGTGTACAGCTTGTATAACAGTGTAAATTTGCTGTCCTCTCAAAAAAATAACTCAACACACAGGCATTAATTTTTAAACCACTGGCAACAAAAGTGAGTAAACCCCTAAGTGAAAATGTACAAATTGGGCCAAAGTAGCCATTTTCCCTCCCCGATGCCATGTGACTTGTTAGTGTTACAAGGTCTCAGGTGTGAAGGGGGAGTAGGTGTGTTAAATTTGGTGTTATCGCTATCTCATACTGATCACTGGAAGTTCAACATGGCACCTAAAGGCAAAGAACTCTCTAAGGATGTGAAAAAAATTTTTTTTTGCTCTACACAAAGATGGCATAGACTATAAGAAGATTGCCAATACCCTGAAACTGAGCTGCAGCACGGTGGCCAAGACCATACAGCAGTTTAACAGGAAAGATTCCACTCAGAACAGGCCTCGTCATGGTTAACCAAAGAAGTTAAGTGCATGTTCTCAGCATCATATCCAGGGGTCCTCTTTGGGAAATAGATGTATCAGTGCTGCCAGCATTGATGCAGAGGTTGAAGGGGTGGGGGTCAGCCGGTCAGTGCTCAGACCATATGCCACACACTGCATCAAATTGGTCTGCATGGCTGTTGTCCCAGAAGGAAGCCACTTCTAAAGATGATGCACAATAAAGCCCACAAACAGTTTGCTGAAGACAAGCAGACTACTGGAACCATTTCCTGTGGTCTGATGAGACCAAGATAATCTTACTTGGTTCAGATGGTGTCAAGCATGTGTGGCGGCAACCAGGTGAGGAGCACAAAAACAAGAGTATCTTGCCTACAGTCAAGCATGGTGGTGGAAGTGTCATGGTCTGTGGCTGCATGAGTGGTGGGGAGCTACAGTTCCTTGAGGGAACCATGAATACCAACATGTACTGTGACATACTGAAGCAGAGCATGATCCCCTTCCTTCCGAGAGTGGGGCGCAGGGCAGTATTTCAAAATCATAACAACTCCAAACACACCTCCAAGACAACCACTGCCTTGCTAAAGAAGCTGAAGGTAAAGTTGATGGACTTGCCAAGCATGACTCCAGACCTAAACCCTATTGAGCGTCTGTGGGGCATCCTTAAACGGAAGGTGGAGGAGCGCAAGGTCTTTAACATCCACCAGCTCTGTAATGTTGTCATGGAGGAGTGGAAGAGGAGTCCAGTGGCAACCTGTGAAGCTCTGGTGAACTCCATGCCCAAGAGGGTTAAGGCAGTGCTGGGAAATAATGGTGGCCACACAAAATATTGACACTTTGGGCCCAATTTGGATATTTTCACTTAGGGGTGTATTCACTTTTGTTGCCAGCGGTTTAGACCTTAATAGCTGTGTGTTTAGTTATTTTGAGGGGATAGCAATACATTTTTTTTGCCAAGGTATTTAGTGGTAATTTAAGCTAAATTAGGTTTTATGTATGCCCTTGAACATTTTTTTTTGGTACAACAGTACTTTTTGGAGACACCACCGCATTATTTATGGGTATTGGCATAGTAAAATATAGCTATTCCAAGGTCAGTATTGACTTTCATGGTATGTTTTTTCTCCTCCCTGCTGCCATATTATAAAAGAAATGTGAGAAGATAGACATCTATTTTTGCAGTAATAAAACCAAATACACACACACATCAAACTTTGGCCAGTTCAGGAGGAACTGGATAAATTGTGATATGTGTGTAGTCTTCTCTGTTCAATAGAAGCCGTTCTAACCATCAAATATTCATGCTGGAAAACCAGAATTCGATCAGCTCTTGCAGCCATTGACTGCAGTGCTGATCTGTGTACTCTGACAAGTGGGGAAGGGGAGCCCCCACTGTCAGAGTACAATACTAAAGTGAGGGAGATCCCTGCATTCATCCGTTGACTGAATGGGGAAAAAAACTGTTTACGACATGAATGGGCCATTGCATGTAAAATGTCTGTAATAAAGCTGACATTAGAAAACTTGCAACACAGGTAAAAGATGCAGAGCCGAAAACAGTGATCACAAATGTAAACACATGTACATCTGAGAGCCTGCACCTTCCTCCTCTGCCACCAATCCTCCTAGTCCGATCCTCATTAATATTTTTCTGCCTGGTCCTGAAAATTAAACCGCTCCCACTGAAAACTAACATAAGGGGGTTACACTAGTTAGCAAGAGTAGCACAATAATCACAGAGCACAGCAAGGGGGCACATACAGGAGGCATATAGACCTTAAAGGGACACACTGACCACCAATGTTATGGTGGAAAACATCACTAACCACAAATGTTATGGAACACCCACCACTGATCACCAACTATAAAGGGGGCACACACAATTGACCACCAAACGCCACCATAAAGGTGCACCAAAACCTATAAGCTGTTTGGTGCATTACATACTCCTGACCAGGGCTGGGACAAGAGGTACTCAGGAGGGGCGGCTGCCCTTGGCACTGTGGCATCATGTGAGATGGGGGGATACTGCAAGGAGGTTGGGGGAGGGGATTTGTGTTGGGAGAAGGAATTTGGGGGGGGGGCAGCAGGGGAAAATAATTGTTCTAGGAGGGGAAATATGGGGAGGGGGTGCTAGGAGTGGTGATTCAGGAGAATTTGTGTTGGGGGGTTGGGAGAAGAGGATTTGTGCTTGGAGGAGATTTGGGGAGGTTGTGCTGGAGGGATTTGGGTGATGGAGGGGGTAAAGATATATGCTGGGAGAGGGGATTTCAGCAGGGGG
The DNA here is from genome assembly GCF_037356315.1 of Lithobates pipiens. NCBI lineage: Eukaryota > Metazoa > Chordata > Amphibia > Anura > Ranidae > Lithobates > Lithobates pipiens. Next base: position 49,610,205 of record NW_027507685.1, on the reverse strand, counting down.
CTGATGTGTATTGGGATTAGGGGAGTTTTGTGCTTTGTAGGTAATCATGCAGATCAGTGCCCACTTTTTTTGAGGGGGGGGGGGATTTTTGCTGACACATAATGCTCCTACTACGTTGTGGGAAGCAGTTTGGCATGTTTTGCCTGGGCTCTGGGTGACTTTGTCCTGACTAGTGCACTATTTACGCTTTAGTCCAAAATGAAAAAAATGGGGGCATGATAGGAAGACATTATAATAAATAAATAGTTTTTTTGTTTTCAAAATGTTGGGTCTTTTTTCCCCTAATTTAGTAACCAATAAAAACCCAGTGTTGTTAAATGACAATAAAAGAAAGCTCCATCTGTCTCCAAAATTGATAAAATTTATTTGGGTGCACTACTTCATGACATGGTAATTGTCAGCCTATCAGAGCACTGAAAGCGCAAAAATGGCCCTGTAATGAATGGGTATATACAGGCTGATATTCAAGTGGTTCAATTCCATTTTCAACTTAGGGAAGTACAAGGACATTTCCATAATGTATGAGAATAGTTTACTTGGAGGTTGTGCTACATATCATGCCTGCATATTTACATTTAATGTGACTCTACGTTATATTTACAAGTCTACATCTAATATTGTGTCAGATTCAATACTCAGGAGTTAACAGTGCGTTTCACATGTTTATCTGTTCTATAATTTGTAGGCGCATGGAGCAGAATGTACTTTGTTTTTTCTTTATTTTATTAAATATGATTTCTGTTGTAGTCACATAAACTGGTGAGTTTTTTTTTGTTTATTTAGCGCCAGTTTTACACATATATATTTATCTTCAAAACATTAAAATAAGTATAGACTTGAACACTGCCTTTACGTAACAACTGTACATACTGTATATAACTAGGTCTATGGTATTACTTACATTTTGTGTATGTAATATATTAACAACTGTCATACAGACTATTTATAATTAATTATTATTCTAAATGTTTTTCACATTCTTCTGTTATATTACCTTTAACATACATAGACTAGTAATAAAGGTTTCCAACTGCAAGAGATTTTTAATATGGCCATGTAGGAAAAGATAGTTTGGGCCTAAGTTATAATCCACTTAAATAAAAGTTTGCATATATCAGTAAGTACCTGTTTTATCAAATTATGAAAAGCAAATTCTTCTGCTAGTTAACATCCAGAAGGGGTTAGAAACCACAATGTAAAAAATTTGTCACACATGAACGCACATTTACTCACTTGGAAGCATCGTTTACATGAGCTAGTTAACCCGTCTTGATGTTAATAACTATAATAAAACACCACCTGTCTCTGTCTAACATGTAACAGAATGTGCTATAATAACCTGGTTATAGGAGAGGTGGAGATCTGGCATAGTCAGCAGTCCAGCTTTGCCGTTTCAGATCTCACAGTTCTGTATCCTCAAGAATATGGCTCAAGGGGAGCTAGAGTTCGACTGCCGTATAATCTGTGTGCCAAGACGCTGCTTTTTAAACAAGATTATCTTCCTTACATTAGTGAACACCGAGATATAACTACTGGCAGGAGTTGTCTCTAGTGTTATTTTCCCTGTATCGTTTTGTGATATTTAGAGTTGGAGAAGCTTTTGATACTCTGCAAATATTTTTCTGGATCAGGTGCAAGTAAATTAGAAAATTTGACCATTACATTTATATTCAAGCAAAACAACAGACTGCTCTGTTTTCAATAATTTATTTAAAAAAAAAAAAATATATATATATATATATATATATATATATATATATATATATATATATATATACACGCACAGTGGATATAAAAAGTCTACACACCCCCATTACCATTTCAGTCTTTGCAGATAACACCAAGCTATGCAGTGGAATAACATCCTTACAGGATGTCTCCAATATTACAAGCCGACCTCAATGCATTGTCTAATTGGGCAACTGAGTGGCAAATGTGGTTTAACCACTTTCAGACCGGACCATTTTGCTGGTCAATGACCAGAGGTCTTTTTACAATTTGGCACTGCGCTGCTTTAACTGGTAATTGCGCGGTCATGCAATGTTGTACCCAAACAAAATTTGTGTCCTTTTCTTCCCACAAATAGAGCTTTCTTTTGATGGTATTTGATTGCCTCTGCGAATTTTTATTTTTTGCGATATAAACGTAAAAAGACCGCAAATTTTGAAAAAAAATGATATTTTCTACTTTTTGTTATTAGAAAAATCCAATAAACTAAATTTTAGTCATACATTTAGGCCAAAATGTATTCAGCCACATGTCTTTGGTAAAAAAAAAAGTCAATAACTGTATATTTATTGGTTTGCGCAAAAGTTGTCACATCTACAAACTAAGGTACGTTTTCTGGAATTTACGCAGCTTTTAGTTTACGACTGCCTATCTCATTTATTGAGGGCAGTACAAAACCCCCCCAAATGACCCCATTTTGGAAAGTAGACCCCCTAAGGAAATTGATAAGTGGCATGTTGAGCCCATTGAATATTTAATTTTTTTGGCTCAAGCGATTGAATAATGACAAAAAAAAATTATTATTATTTTTTTTACACAAAGTTGGCACTAAATGATATATTGCTCACACATGCTATGGGCATATGTGAAATGACACCCCAAAATAAATTCTGCTGCTTCTCCTGAGTACGGGGATACCACATATGTGGGATTTTTTGGGAGCCTAGCCGCATACGGGGCCCCGAAAACCAAGCACCGCCTTCAGGCTTTCTAAGGGCGTAAATTTTTGATTTCACTTCTCACTACCTATTACAGTTTTGAAGGCCATAAAATGCCAAGATGGCACAAAACCCCCACAAATGACCCCATTTTAGAAAGTAGACACCCCAAGCTATTTGCTGAGAGGCATGTTGAGTCCATGGAATATTTTATATTTTGACACAAGTTGCGGGAAAATTACAAACTTTAATTTTTTTTTTTTTTTCCACAAAGTTGTCACTAAATGATATATTGCTCACACATGCCATGGGCATATGTGAAATGACACCCCAAAATAAATTCTGCTGCTTTTCCTGAGTACGGGGATACCACATGTGTGGGATTTTTTGGGAGCCTAGCCGCGTACGGGGCCCCGAAAGCCAAGAACCGCCTTCAGGTTTTCTAAGGGCGTAAATATTTGACTTCACTCCTCACTACCTATTACAGTTTTGAAGGCCATAAAATGCCAAGATGGCACAAAACCCCCACAAATGACCCCATTTTAGAAAGTAGACACCCCAAGCTATTTGCTGAGAGGCATGTTGAGTCCATGGAATATTTTATATTTTGCCACAAGTTGCGGGAAAATTACAAACTTTTTTTTTTTTTTCACAAAGTTGTCACTAAATGATATATTGCTCACACATGCTATGGGCATATGTGAAATGACACCCCAAAATAAATTCTGCTGCTTCTCCTGAGTACGGGGATACCACATATGTGGGACTTTTTGGGAGCCTAGCCGCGTACGGGGCCCCGAAAACCAAGCACCGCCTTCAGGCTTTCTAAGGGCGTTACAGTTTTGAAGGCCATAAAATGCCAAGATGGCACAAACCCCCCCAAATGACCCCATTTTGGAAAGTAGACACCCCTAAATTTAGGGGTACACTAGTGAGACTAGGTAATAAATGGCGGGTGCCCTGAAACTATAAAAAAATAACTAACCAACCAGCGTCACCTGTAACAGTTATATGGTGATCACTGGTGAAAGGGTTAACTAGGGGGCAATCAGGGGGCTTTATGCGGTAGTATATGGGGGTCCCTGGCGCTATAAAAAGCTGCGGCGAACCTAAATACCTACCTGCCTAACTAGTGTCACCTGTGACACTAATACAAAAACATGATCGCTTATTAGGCTGGGTTCACACTGGAGCGATGCAGGAACGCCACGAATCCGCGGCGGGTTCCCGCATCGCATGCCTCCCGGCGGCAGTTCACACTGCCCTATGCGAACTGCTGGGAGTGTCAGTGAAATGTTAATGACACCCCCAGATCAGTTCGCATATCGCAGTGCGATCTGCAAACTCGGATCACATGGTGTGAACACCCATGCGATCCGATTCTGCTGCGGACCAAAAAAAGGGTCCCAAGCGAATTTGCGGCAGGTGCGGCGGGTGCGACGCAAATTCAGCCATACTATCTGTATGGCTGAACTCGAATCGCACAGAGATCGGATGTGATTTGCACTGCAGTGCGGTGCGAATCACATTCGTTCTCATAAACCGCTGCAATGTGAACCCAGCCTTAGTGACACTCGCGACGGGGGGTGATCACGGGGTTAAACCTTTATTGGGGGGGGTAGGGGGGTACATTAGAACTAAAGGGGGCTAACCCTAACTGCCCTAACAGTTATTACAGTCACAAATGACACCAATGCAAAAAAAAAAAAAATGACATTGGTGTCACTGTGACTGGGGGGCAGGGGTAATTGGGGAGGTGATCGGGGGGGTGTGAGTGTGCCTGGCATGTTCTACTGTGTAGTGTCGTGTTGGTGCAACTCACTGATCCTCTCTCCTCGGTGTCGGAACGAAAAATACCGACACGGAGGAGAGATTACATCACTTCCTCTCCTGTGTTTACATTACAGGAGAGGAAGTGATGTCACGGAGCATTTCTATTCGTCGGGAGCGATCGCGAGGGGGTGGCCATGAATGAATGGCCGCCCCCTCATCCCGGATCGCTCCCGAACGAATACCGACCGCCGCAGGCACCGATCGGGCCCCCCACCCGCGGGAAGGCAGGGACGTATATATACGCCCATATGCCTGCCCGTGCCATTCTGTCGACGTATATCGTCGTGCGGCGGTCGGCAAGTGGTTAATGTTGATAAATGTAAAGTTATGAACTTAGGGGCTAAGAATATGCATGCATCATACATGCTAGGGGCAGTTCAACTGGGGGAATCAATGGTGGAAAAGGATCTGGGGGTTTTGGTAGATCATAAGCTCAACAATAGCATGCCAAGCTGCGGTTTCCAAAGCAAGCAAAGTCCTTTCTTGTATTAAGAGAGGTATGGACTCCAAAGAGAGATATCATTTTGCCCCTGTACAAATCATTAGTAAGACCTCATCTGGAATATGCCGTTCAGTTTTGGGCACTGGTTCTCAAAAAGAATACCGGGTACTGGAGAAAGTGCAGAGAAGGGCAACCAAACTGATAAGATGCATGGAGGAGCTCAGCTTTGAGGAAAAATTTGAGGAACTGACTTTATTCTCTTTTGAGAAGAGGAGATTAAGGGGATATGATCAACAAGTACAAATACATAAGGGGTTCATATAGTGAACTTGGTGTTCAGTTATTCACTTTAAGGTTATCACAGAGGACAAGGAGGCACTCTTTACATCTAGAGAAATTATTTTTTTTATATATATTTCTTTTGGATATGTATTATAGCAAAAAGTAAAAAAAAAATCTATAATTTTTGTTTTTAAATTGTCGCTCTTTCTTTGTTTATAGAGCAAAAAATAAAAACCGCTCTATTTGTGGGAAAAAAAGGACATCATTTTGTTTGGGTACAGTGTCGCACGGCCGTGCAAATGTCAGTTAAAGCGCTGTATCGCAAAAAAATGGCCTGGTCATGAAGGGGGCAAATCCTTCCAGGGCTGAAGTGGTTAATGTTGAAATTAAAGCAAAACACGTTCGTATGTCCTTTGCATAAAGGAGGGCTGAGGAAAACATTTTTTCTGAAGTATAGATAAAATGTATTAATAATTATTTCCATCTTCAGACAATGGGTGTATACATTCAGTATATACAGTGCTCAGTGGCTGAGAAGAGATAAAAATGCTTGGAACTTAGAAAGACTCTGCGAAGAGTGTAATGAGAAACTCTATGTGATCCTAGCATTCGTCTCCAGATAGCATGGTCAGGCCAGTTATGTAAATGCTTTAACATCTAAAAATGGATTTGCATAAATCATATTATATATAGAAAGCCCAACTAGGCCCATGAAATTCAAATTCTAATATATATTATGTCACAATGAGGAGCATTACTGAGATGTTAAATCTTGATTTTCAAAGCTTAAAAAAGTGAAACTGCTTTGTGTAGGGCAGGGCAGATCAACAAGTTGATTTAACATGACACATAATAAACATAGCACTAACCATGTCTAAAAACAAAATAACAAACTTGCAGTTTAATATTATATTTTATCTATCTTTTGTGCTGTGTTTATTTTGTTTTAAAGATTAATTGTGATCTTTTTAGCACAGTAGCTGAAACATTGCTCAAATATAAAAAATGAGCGCAGAACTTATATGTTGAGTTATCCATTTGCGCCCCCCCTTCATTACCAGGCCATTTTTTGTGATATGGCACTGCATCCATTTAACTAACAATTGTTCGCAATGGGGGGTTTATTTACTAAAGCTGGAGAGTGCAAAATCTGTCTCACCTCTGCATAGAAACCAATCAGCTCCTAACCTCAGCTTGTTCAATTAAGCTTTGGCAATAAAACCTGGAAGCTGATTGATTTATATGCAGTGAGACTGATTTTGCACTTTCCATCTTTAGTAAAGAAAATTCCTTTCTTTTGGTGGTATTTGATCACCTCTGTGATTTTTATTTTTTGCACTATAAACAAAAACAGACAATTTTGAGAAAAAAAACCCAAAAAACATATTTCTTACTTTCTGCTATAAAACACATCCAATAAAAAAGTAGAAAAAAATAAAATTTAGGCCAATATGTATTCTGCTACATGTTTTAGGTAAGAACAAAAAATCCCAATAAGCATACCGGTATATTGATTGTTTTGCATAAAAGTTTTAGCGTCTACAAACTATGGGATACATTTATGGAATTTTATGAATTATATATATATATATATATATATATATATATATATATATATATATATATTTTTTTTTTTTTTTTTTTTGTTTTGTTACTAGTAATGGCCACAAACAGTGACTTATAGCAGGACTGCAGCATTGCGGCGGACAAATCAGACACTAAGTGACACTTTTTGGGGACCAGTGACACTAATACAGTTTAAGTGCTACAAATATGCACTGCCACTTTACTAATGATACTGGCAGGGAAGGGGTGAACATCATGTGATCAGTGGATTAACTGTGTGCCTAACATGTTCTTGTGTACACTGTGGGGGGTGCTTTTACTGTGGGAAGGCAGAGATCCGTTTTTCTGGTTTGCAGGAACACAGGATCACAACCCTCCTTCACAGAACGGTGTTGTTTACATTGACACTTGGCTGTTCTGCCTGTGTCCCAAATGATCTATGGGTCCTGGCGGACATCGTGTCCGACGGACATCGTGTCCGACGGATTGTGTCCAATCAGTGGGTCACCAACGATGCTCGTGTAGTATACGGTCGACAAGCAGTTAAAGTAGAACTAACGGCTCCTATAGTATAGTTTCAATAAATACCCAATCCATATTTGCATGTGATGCGGGAGTCTCATAAAGTAAACAAATTTCTTCTTCATTTGTGTCTCCCACACTCCCCCTCCCAGACACTGCAGCTCACAGTTAGAAGGTTTCAGCAACAAAGGCATTACTGTCAACATACATTAAAAATGACCTTCATCAACACGTGTTTATGTTTTAAGAACTTTGTTTCTGATTGTGGATCAATTCCCTAAGCTACATGATTTTTTTTGATGATGTTCTTTATTTTATCAGTTCCCTAAATACTTCAATGGGATAGAGTAGTTATTTTAATTGAATTAAATAATTATGTAACCACTGAAATAATAACTTCCCATGAATCCATATAATTTCTCATGAATCATCATTGTATCTTTATCTATCTTTTGTTCTGCTCTACTCATCAGACACCTTATAGAAACTTACAGGTAACAAGAGCCAGTGTTAATATTTTAAACATCTTGTTTCAAGATATCATTTTTTTTCTCTTTTTTTTTTTTTATTAATCATTTGCGTACCTTGGAACAGCAATATTTGTTTGATGCATATATATGATCCAGTTTTCGGTTGTGTTTTTTTTTTACCTTATTATCTTAATGCAAATTATTATTATTATTATTTAAGGTACTTATATAGCGCTGTCAATTTATGCAGCGCTTTACATATACATTGTACATTCTCATCAATCCCTACCCTCAATGAGCTTACAATCTTAGCCCTTGTACACATGATCGGAGATTCTGACGGAATGTGTCCGATCGGAGCGTTTTGTCGGATATTCCGACTGTGTGTGGTCTGTATCGGACTGTTTCCGTCGGACCAAATTTTCCAACTTGCCGGAAATATTTTCCCACAAAATGCTCCGATCGGACATACTCCGATCAGGTGTAGAGAATTCCGATCAGACAAAGTGCCACGCTTGCTCAGATCAAAGCTATTGGCTACTAGCCTGAACGTAGTCCCGTCGTAACGAAATAACGTCATCACGTTCTGAACGATCGTATTTTCCAACAACTTCGTCTGACCGTGTGTATACAACAGTTTCGGACAAAATCCGACGGATTTGGTTGTCGGATTCTCCAACCGTGTGTACAAGGGCTAAGATCCCTAACTCATATTCATATACTGGAGCCAGATTTAGACAGAAGCCAATTAACCTACCAGCATGTCTTTAGAGTTGATAAACTGGATTTGTTTTTTTAGATCTAAAACTACAAATCCTTATCAATCTCTAACCTCATACTTTCATAATACTCATGGTTGCCGTACATTATGTGATCTTAGCCTAGTCTCCAATCCAAAAAAATGTTTTCCTTAATTTATTTATTTATGGTATTTTAAGTTCTTATATAGCACCATCAATTTATGCAACACTTTACACATATATATTGTACATTCAATACAGAGGATTTTTTTTTATGTAAAATAATAATGGAATTTGCTGATATATAAAAGTGCCCTACTAATTCACTGTAAGGATTTTTTTCAGTGATAGATTCACTTTAGCTACTCCAACATTTAAAAATCAAGCTTTTAGATCATGACTTAAAGGTCAAACCAGCTGACATGTAAGATGAGACAATGAACCCCTGTAGGAGTAATACAGGTAGTCAGCAGCCCACATCTACAGTATGTACTTCTCATTTACCGCAGCCGATTTAGCATCTGTAGTTATCAGCAATGCTCTGCACATCGTTTTACATGGCACAGACTGAAAGGATAACTATCAGCCTGTTACAGCTAATTACTGGGAACAGATCAGGAGAGTGGGCTAGCTAGAGAAAACTGCAGCACCTGAGTGTAATTTCCACACAAATGGGAGATTATGTTACACTGCAAATTGTCATCCATGAGAAACAAGAAAGGGATCTCACCCAAAGGATTAAAATCAATATCTATTCACTTTAATAGCAGCAGATACATTTTCTCCAAAACAGGTCTTAATCGGGATGTACACTGCAGTATTGTGTTTATATGCAATGTGAATCTTAGCAAGGGCCTGTGTTATCTGAAATGTCAATTTTGATTTTGTGGAAGAGAAAGAAAATATCCACAAATAGAAAAGTATAAAGCCATCTGCATTCAACGCAGAATTAAATTATGGGCAAGTACCGTCATAATATTTAATAAGAGCAAGAAAAGCATCGGCAAGCTGGAAGACCAGGTTTAAGGTAGCAACTGTGCGTTTTTTGATCATTTGTCTCCTTTTAAAACTCTACCCGAACCTAAACCCCAACAGAGATATTTGGGATGACTGTTGCTGCTAATGAAACAAGTAAGCTTAGGTGTGTACATAAAAGTATGGGAGTTCGCAACAAGTAAATTAAATTGGAAGAAAATAAAGATATAAGGTATTAGAAAATTGAGATCAAATAAAACAAACTTTATTACTAATTTCTTTAACCATGCGAGTTTGCAGTACCATTCAGTTATTACGTTTGCATCTTGTTTTTGTGTTGTTGAAAATGTAAAAACAAATTGCTTCAAAAAAATGCATTCACACCGATTAAAATATACTTGTAAAATAAACATTAAACCAATGTAAAAATATACATAAATAATCATCACCATCTAAAGATATAAAAAAAAAGATAAATGTTTTAACTAACCATAAAACATTTTTGTTCTTAAGATAAATGATTTGTTTTATATGTTAAAATATGTTTTATTATACTGTAATGTATTCTTTAATTAGTAGCACAATTTTTTACAATATGAAAGGCAAATATAAAACTGAGGAAATTATTAAATAAATAGGTATGCTTTATGCTTTTTTTTTGGTTGTTCAAAATGTATAATTACCTTGGACTTGAGATTAAGTATTACTATCCTGCATGTTTAACATGCATTTACTGTTACAAGACTGCATCCCCACACAATACAAATAGAATAATATTCCAATAATAAATTATATTTGTATTTATCAGCTTATAAAACACAAAGTAGCATTTTAATTTATGCTGATCTCTGCATGAAAATGTTACCTGCCTCATTATATTTGAAATGTGTGAGTAAATTGGATAATATGGGAATTTCTAACGAAATATCAGAATAAACATTTGTCCAATTTAAGCCATGCTGGAAATGCTAGAACCTTTAAAGACCTTGAATATCATTATTCTACAGATCACACTATGAGGGCGAAAGAAAAAAAGAGACGTTTGGTGCTGGTTAATGAAACACCTACAGAAAATGAAAATCAATGATTCAAAAACCACTGTAATGCACTTCAATAAGCATCATAAGAATAATTTTTTTCTAGAACAATCTTTGTCCAAGAAATGGCTTGGTAATCCATGATCGGCTTATCAAGTACCACAATAGAATGCTAGGCAGCAAAAAAATGAGTTCACAAATGAAAATGTTTATATCAGATAATTCTTTTAATTAAAAACAACATGCAATTCTGCTGATTATAAAAATTGAACCTGTACGTTGAAGTACAGAATCAGCAGATTCAAATGATTTTTTTAATTATTATTATTAATTGCACAAATGTTCTTCCTTGGAACAAATGAAAATCATGCAATAAAAAAACAACAAAAAAATATGCACTCTAAATGTGTAGTGGGCAAACTTGAATAATGAAAATTGTTTTCCCATTATAATTCATTGACGACTGTTCTTCATGTGTTGAGTAGACTTGAGTGAGTTAATAGGGAATAATTTACACAAAAGAACTGAACAGGTGCACCTGAAACTCCAGCCAAACCCCTGAAGACATTATGTACGTCACTGGGCATGTAACTTGGGGATTAGGAGGTAAATAAACAGTAAATCAAATCTAGTTAAAGTAACTGTGTTTTTTTGTTTTGTTTTACATTTTAAGATAATTCTCCTCTTTGGGAATATTTCTTTAAATAACGTTGAAGAAATAATGCCATTAACTAAATGCCTGGACCTAACACTTAGCAGAATCGAACATTTTAAGAAAGGTAAAACAAATCTTTTTTTAACACTCCTAAAATGTTGGCTACTTTTTAAGGCCAGTAACACAGAAAAACCCGATGGGATTTTCCTTCTAGGAAAGATTATGCAAAGTAAACTTTTAAGACAATCTTTTTTATTTGGTTTAACAATGTAAACCAGATACTAGACAGCTTGAGAAAACTGTTCCGTACAGGGAGGCTGATTAGATCATCTTCTAATCCCTGAAAGTCTTCAACTATATCTAAATCTAACCATTTAGACTACTGTGTGTTAATCACTGATTAAAAAAGAAACTTACTGTGATCTTGTGAATCCACTTCCTGTAGTAAAACAACATTTAATACATCACAAAGAATTCCCAATGCACTATTGATTAACCAAAGAGACAGCTCCACAAAAATCATCTTCTTTCGGCCACACCATTTTACTGAAACCTGGTACTTATCCACTAATAAAGGATGAGTCACTAGGATAACTTGCCCAGATCTGTATGTACATTTAACCTTAAGCTAAGAAATTAGCTTTTCTTTTAAAACAGAGGTAAATAGAGATCACCACATGAAAAGGATCTTAAACCCGTTATGCATTTAAGGGTAAAACTTAAATTAATGACTAAGCACAATTTTGTAAATTTGACATGTGTTAGTAAAACTAAACATATTATCACAACTAATTTGTGCATCCAGGTGAATTGTACCTTGTTTATTTCAGGACTTTTATTTAATGGTAAATGGTTATGGATATCTCCTGATTTTTTTTTATTATCAAAGGAAAACTTTCCCAAAATAGTAAAAAAATTATGAAAAAAAATGTAGCTGTATATTTCTTGTTACTACCATAACCTACCTCCAAAGAACAACCCAAAATAAATTCTGCTCCAGATAATCACGGAGATACCACATATGTGTATGTAGTTGTTGTTTGTACCTGTAGTACAGCCGAGGAAACAGTGTACATTTTGTTTTGTTTTTGTCCTACCTAAAACACAATGATGCTGACACTGATACGAATTTAAAAAAACATTCTGTCCAAACTGACCCTTATCTTGGACCCAAACACTAACCCTGGCACTGACCTAGATTGAACCTTGATCTAGGTATTTTTTCTTTATTTTTTTTACACACACGTTTATACACTCAGGGGCTGAGTTTTATATCCACTTAGGGGGACCTCTTTGAATTAGTTGTTTTTCTCCTTTGACCTGATACTAACTCCTTATAGGTCCCATGAATTCAAGAAAGTGGGGGTTGGTAATGCTGCCAATTAAACCAAGCATTCATCATTCATTAGAGGTATATGTGCCATCTATGTATTTATTTATTTATAGTTTGTTTATGCATTTGGACTACTCTATACAAACTCTTTGGGCTCATTTACCAAGCTCTCCCAATCTCCCTCTGTATCTAGGTTTGGATTCCCTATTATCCTTCAGTGCTTGAGCATGCTCTAATGTATATACCACCCTCTATGGGACACCAAATGATCCTTGCCTCTGGGTTTCCTCCTGATCATTTACCTCTCCGCCTCATCCTGCCATGTATATTTTGCTATCAATCCATTCTTATTTAGGTAAATATTTGCTCCCTGTGAGTGTTTGTTCATATGACTCTAGCCAATTTGGGGATTAAATAGATGTGTTTGTGTATACCGTATTTTTCGGACTATAAGGCGCACCGGATTATAAGGCGCACTAGCAACGACCGGCTGATAAAATGGATATTTCCATATATAAGGCGCATCGGACTATAAGGCGCACCGGATTATAAGGCGCACTAGCAACGACCGGCTGATAAAATGGATATTTCCATATATATAAGGCGCATCGGACTATAAGGCGCACGGTCGATTTTGTGAGAAAATTTAGGCTTTTACGTGCGCCTTATAGTCCGAAGGTTAACGTCAAGAGACTTGATCTGTGACTCCATGCGCGCCCATCTGACAGATACTGTTAACAAAGCACTCCAGCGATGTCAACAGGTCATATATAAGGCGCACCGGATTATAAGGCGCACGGTCGTTTTTGGGAGAAAATTTAGGCTTTTACGTGCGCCTTATAGTCCGAAAAATACGGTAATCTTATGAATTTGCGTATGTTATAGACTACTTATTGTATTTATTTGTGTTTTTTTCTTTCAGTAGACAGTGCTTGATGTAAATCTCCTGAGGAAGCTACTAATCTGTGGTGAAACATGTAGAGAATTTTGTCATTGTGCACATTCTGTAACTGTAACTTTTATAAAATAAAATCTTTTTATATACAGTATATTTCGTTGTGTGTCTTGCACCTTAAAAGTCCCAGTTTCTATGCCTTTGTTGATTTATAGTAGTTCATATTCATTAAACTAAAAACATTTTTTTTCTAAAACTGTATCAGAGTGGTTTTGTTGCCACTTAAAATGTAACTCATTTTAAAGCGTAACTTTACTCTCAATCAACATTGACTATTTTTATTCGTTGTGCTGCTAACATTAGTAAATAAATAGTAACGTATATCAGTATTTCATTTTTTTAAACTGTATTTTCTCATTTCTTCCATCCTCCTAAATTTCAGGCCCAGGCAAATTATGTCATACATCCCAGGAGTGTTCAGGAAGGGTTTTCTCCACTAAGCACACCTTCCATACTGCATGTCTGGTTTAATAAATGAGTCAGCTTAAGTCATTTCTGCCCACTGCAATGTATTAATATGTGACTAAAAGTGCAGGTTAATTTCTCAAATTTTGTTCTTAAAATCAACAAAAATCAAATATGAAAAAATTTGGAAAAAAATTAAAACCTGAAACTCAAAAATAAGAAATGTTGAATTATTTCAGTGCGCATGTCAAAGATCAGCTATTGCACAGACACAAATTGCATCACTTTCTCTATGCTGCGTAAATGTGGGGACTGCGAGTGGTAGTGTGATATCCTTCACTTTGAAAACAATTGTATTGAGCTGATGCTTAATTGGGTCTCGGAGGAACTTATGGTGTGTTTTCTACAGGGAATGTGCTCTCAACTTTACAGGCTCAGAAAACATCCTGTAAACATCCGCAGTGACAAAATCACCAGGGACCAAATAAATGCAACGTGTGATTTGATACAAACATTCGATGGGCCTAAGCAGATGGTGGTGGTAATAATCATTTGGGGGAAGGTCTTAATCATGCAAGTTGACTTCCATCTCAATATCTCTAGGCTGCCATAAGGCAACATAGCACTCTAGCTGTTTATGAACTGTATCACTGGACAATATGGGGCTCTACAGAAGATTGTGTATACAAAACTAGATTCTAGATTCTAAAACTAGATCTCCCTTCTAGATTGTAAACTCTCATGAGCAGGGCCCTCTGATCCCTCCTGTACTGATTTGTATTGTAAGTGTACTGTCTGCCCTCATATTGTAAAGTGCTGCGCAAACTGTTGGCGCTATATAAATCCCGTATAATAATAATAATAATAACAACTAAGATGCTAGGATTAAAGACATGGTGGAATTTGATTCCATTATCTTCTCAAAAACCTCTGACTGTAAATGTGGTAATGACTTGATTAATCTTAGGTCCCTGTGTGGGGAAACAATTTTGGATTGGGAGTTTTTTTTTTACTGTTAGAGCAGCGAAAATATAGAACTCCCTTTCCCAGTAAGTGGTATCATCAGGAGGTATTGACAAATTCAAGAAAATAGAAAATTATAGAATTATAGAAAATATAAACTGACACACAATGGATGGACCTGTCTTTTTACAACCTTAATGACTATGTTATTCAATCTGTATTCACTTAGTTCTAGGAGACGTTTTTTTATGCTACTTGTTGCCTGGTTGCCATTCTGTCTCTCCTGCTTCAATAAGAAGTTGCTAACCCAGATTAAGTATGCAAATAATGACTTCTGATATACTGACTTTTTTGATCTGCATGAATTTTATGAGTCAACACAACAGCCAAGAAACTAGTATTTTCAGAAGGCCATACATAGCAGACTCATAGTTGCTTTGGAAAGGTTTACTTTAACCACCACGCGCCCACGTTATAGCCAAAAGACAGCTACAGTGTGGCGCCGAATCGCTGGGAGGGCGTCCCTGGATGTCCTCCTGTTTACTAGTTCCCTGTGTGCCGGCATGGGCACACATCGGGGAAATTCTGTGTTGGCCGTGTCCCTTGGACACAGCCAATCACAGATCGTGCTAAATGGCCAATCACAGTGGCCATTTAGCACTTGATCAGAGTGTCCAATGAGAGATGATCTCATATGTAAACATATGAGATCATCTCTCATTGCCGGCTCTCCCTCTTCACACAGAGACCATGTGTGAGGAAGGAGAGCGACCTGCAGCTGCAGCGTGAGTGGGTTATTTTTACCAACAATATGTAGCAGTATAAATTGTGGGCAAAATTTATGAAGAAAAATGTATAATTTGTGAAACTTTTTTAATGTATAGCGGAAAACCCCCCCCAGAGGTGAACACTCCTGGGACGTATGACATAATTTGCCTGGGCCTGAAAATTAGGAGGACGGAAGAAATGATAAAATACAGTTTTAAAAAACGAAATACTGATATACTTTACTATTTATTTACTAATGTTAGCAGCATAACGAATAAAAATAGTCAATGTTGATTGAGAGTAAAGTTACGCTTTACTCACCAATAGAAAGCTCTATTTGTATGAAAAAAAGGACACAAAATTAATTTGGGTACAATATTACATGACTGAGTAATTGTCATACAAAGTGTGAGAGCACTGAAAGCTGAAAATTGGTCTGGGCAGGAGGGGGGTTTATGTGTCCAGTAGGCAAGTGGTTAAAGCAGAACTCCAGTTAAAATAAGTAAATAAATAATAATAAAATGGTTTCAACCTGCCCTTAGCCTGTGACTAGACAGTAAATTAGAAGAAGCACAGTTATCAGCTCATCTGTCATTCTGCCTTCTCCTTCTAGCAGCATGCTACTTGCCAACACATGAACTGACTGGTTCCCTGTGCTTCCTCTTATTTTTCCACTTCTGCTGTACAGAGACTGATATCAGGTTAAATTCTGTCATATACACTTCTTGTATTACAAAATACATTTAGTGATCTATTATTAAATACAGAACGGCATTACTTACAGCTACCCACCAATTTGAGAAGGGTGTACCTAATTGAATGTCTATTATCCTATGTCTGTTACCCTAAAAATATGAGGTTCAACAGTCACTTAGACAAAAGGGGTTTGTTTACAAAAAAAGAAAAAAGAAATTGAGAAAACAATGAAAAAACAGTAAAATGTATTACCCAAATTTGCCCATTTAATTTTGTTTAAAAAAAATGTAAAGCCCCGTACACACGAGAGAACTTATGTCCGACAGACTTCCGAAGGAGTTCTGCCGGAGTTCTGCCGGAGTTCCGACAGAGTTCTGACAGACTTTTCGACTGAGCGGACTTGGCCACACACAATCACACCAAACTCCGACGGATTCGAACGTGATGACGTACGACTGGACTCGAATAAGGAAGTTCATAGCCAGTAGCCAATAGCTGCCCTAGCGTCGGTTTTAGTCCGTCGGAATAGCACACGAGCAAATTTTTCGAAGGGACCGGGTCCGGCGGAGTTCCGTCGGAAAAATTTGAAGCATGTTCCATTTTCTAAAGTCCGTCAGACTTTTGCGAATCAAAAGTCTGTTGCAGCCCACACACGATCGAATAGTCTGACGGAATCATTCCGTCGGACTTTGGATGTTGAAAAGTCCGCTCGTGTGTACGCGGCATAAGTATAACTAAAAGGCAAAACTTTTTTTTGTTTTGGATAGAGGGCAGATGGATTAGAACATCTTTCAGTTTTTATTGCTGTCTGTTAAGGAGATACTCCCTCAATATTTGTCCTGTTTACCATTATCACTAAAAGTGAAAGTAAAAGAAAATCAAAAATGTTTGGCTATCAAAAGAAAAGTAATGGAGGGGAAATCTTACAATGGGGACACTAGTTGTGGTGACCCTGGGGTCCCCAAGGAATTCCCTTAATTTGCAGTTTGGCTATGGGAAGGGAAATCTTTGCAATTTGATACAGATGGCGAAAAAAAATCTGACAGGGGTTATAATCTTCCCTTGCTCTATCCCAGTGATGGAGAACCATGGCACCCCAGATGTTTTGGAACTACATTTCCCATAATGCTCCACTACACTATAGAGTGCATGAGCATCATGGGGAATGTAGTTTCAAAACATCTGGGGTGCCAAGGTTTGCCATCACTGCTCTATCCAAAATGTTAAAAAAAAACTAAATTGCCTATAGTTCTACTATAAGTCTCAAAATGTCTCTTGTTCATAAGAAACAATTCTTATTCACCAGTCTTTAAAATTATGTTTTCATATTTGGCACCTCAATATACTTTGACTGAGACAAAGATGAATAGATAGATAGATAGATAGATAGATAGATAGATAGATAGATAGATAGATAGATAGATAGATAGATAGATAGATAGATAATCAAAACTCCATATTGTATAGGTATACAGCATACTGATGAATGGCTGTATGGATTGATGTATATGAGAGTTCTCTTCTTCTTTTTTTTGTATGCCTGGGGAAAGACCAAGGACCCCTTAAATATTTATATAGTACTTACTTCCTTTGTGCCAGCTCTAATATGAAGCCTCACAGTTCCCGTCTCTTTCAATTTCTCTTCTAGTCTAGCAAGACATGGACAATAATAATGTCATGGGGCCCCGGATATGCCTATGCCTCAGATGTATAGTTATATCACACCAAGGGATAGAAAGGTGTTTGATAAACAGAAGTTATTATGATAGGCTGTCGCTGGACCTCTCTGGTGTTTAGATGATGAAACTGGAAAGAACCAGTGAAGTGTGAAATTGGTTGGAAATTATAAAGTAGAGATCTGCTTCTTTTTAGGTAAGATCTAAGCTTTTCACAAAGCAATGCCAGCAGGTCTATAAAACATATCTGAAACTTGATCGCTGGTACTGCAATCCAAATTTTACTTGATGTGAATCCGCCTATGATCCCAAACTGCACCATCCTCTATTGTATTATTGAAATAGTGACCTACACATCCCACCCAAATAATAAGTTAGGCGATATAGAGTATATTTTTTATTATAATACAATGGGCTTTATCTTGTCTGTTTTATGTCACATATATCATTAAAATGTAAGCCTGTACTTAAAAAAATATATTCTGGAAATGTCATTTTAAATCTGAGGCTGTAGTGGGACATCAGAGAGTTATTATTTCAGTTTTATGAGACATAGCCAATGTGGTCAAACTGTAGATCTCTAATATCCCTATAGGGTAAAGATGTGGGGTGCTGGATCACTTAGTCTAGGCAGGTGTCCTGGTTAGATGCTATGTCCAACATAGGTCAGACTTTTGCTTAGGTTGCTTTTCCGAGGACAAGGACCATAATTACATAGTTTGTCTGGTTGAAAAAAGACACACATCAATCTAGTTCAAACAATAAAAGGGGGAAAAAATATGTTGGTTTTGAATCTTAGATCAACTTAATGTGCAACTAAAAAAACACCAAACCAGTTGAATATATAAAACATATAATAAATATCTGATCTAAATAGTTCACATCAGGTAATATTTTTTTTTCTAGGAAACAGGAAGATATACTGACCCAATGTGAACTATATAGACGAGATATGGTACTTACTGTATGTTCTACATACCCCAGGACACAACTTTCCATACAACAAAATAAATCTTGCCCCTTTAAAAGTGGCTTGCCACTATCAGGAATCTTCCAGAAATATATTATAATTAATTATAAATATTTAGTTGCCTGGAAAGTGTAGATTTCACAATACTTCTATTTTTGTCATTTATTCCAATATTTATTTTATCCTTCTGGGGATCTCCTTTCCAGGCAATTATATTTAATTCCTTTTTTGCCTTTGGGCAAAAAGCATAATATTTAACCCCCCAAGACACACCACCAACGATGTTGTACATAGTTTGCTTCAACTTGCACTTGAACCTTAGGTCAAGAAACCAGTAAAAACAGTATTTAGCTGGGTTCTACCAGTTCCACAAAACACTGAGAAACATTTACACGTTTCTGATTTGTAAAGCTGTACCTTAAAGTAAATTCAAACCCTTTACATTTGCCATCAACAATATAGTGCAAGGGCCTGCCTGATTGCATACAAATTGAGTGTTTAGGCCTGACCTCATATTATATTGTTTTGGTAAATCTAAAGGAAATTGTACAAGAAAATAGTATAATGTATGGCCAGACTTAGATGTAGTGGCTTCACCAGTTTTCTTTTATTTAGGCTAAGTAAATTGTCTGCAAGCACAGAAAGACACTTGTTAACCTTGTCAAACTTCCAAGTTAATTGCAACTTCCTGTGCGCTGAACTCAATTCCCAAACAATGTTATCAGCTTTTCAAGTCATCTTCTGTGCAGTACAAAATGATGGCACATATGTGATAAAGATGAGGAGAGTGGAGACATTTATAGTCCAAATCAGGAGAGCAGAATAAAGTGTCAACACTGCTCCTCTAGAGATACTACACGGAGAGAGGGTGTTGTCATCCTAGAACAGGAAGTGTTACTGGGAAAATTCCCAGGTGAAATAATAAAAATACCGCCAGAGTAACCACATCAAAGGGCTGGTAAGCCACAATAAATTACGTTTTTGTATTTGAGTTTATACTTTAAGCTCTAGAATCACAGCATCACTTTCACAGCCCAGTTAGAAGTATTATTTACTTATCTGCCCTACTGTAATAACCAAATGCCAAGCATTAAGAGTATCTGAAGACATTTCAATGAACCAAAACAAGTTGTGTGTAATTAATTTAGATCTTGTTAATATTTATATTTTGTTTTATGACATACACCAGAAAGAAAATCAAACGAATGCAAAAGATAAGAAAAATATCACTTTTTAATTAATTGCCATGTCAAGAGAAACTAATTGAAATGCTCCTAGTATGCAGCCAGCAGCGCTATGCTGTCATATTATAGGCTATTGGTTTTGCAATTATCTTATTAATCTAATCTCATGCTTTCATATTTATACAGTAAGTGTGGAAATCTTGCAGGAAATCTTAATTGCATTAACGCGTTAAGATTTACTCATGTACCTCTGCATTTTATTCATGCCAGAACTTCTTGCTGAGTACATGTGACACTTCATACAGTTCTCCACCGGCCTATAAGTAATGGGGAGAACATATTGTCATAGAAAGGTACCTATCTCTTAGGTGGATTTCAGTCTTTTGCCTAGTATATACAGGCCAAATGTCGGGATACGTTGGCCGGTTCAATAAAAAAACAGCCAACATTCGACCCATGTGCCCATGTGTATGTCAGCTGATCTGACAGAAGCCGATTGGCTTCCATTAGACGAGCATGCTGGAAAACCAATGGCTGAAAGTGCTGATCGGAGTGTCCTGTTGGGGGGGGGGGGGCATCCCCCTGTCAGAACACAACAGCTTAGTGGGGAAGATTGCTGCACTAATATCAGATTTTAAGTACAGTGGCTCCGACCGGAGCTGTCAGGGTAAAAAAAAAAAACTAATACCCAGATAGCAAGCAATTGTGCTGCATGTTTGAAAATTACTTGCTAAGCTATTGCTAGACTTCACAAGTTTATTGCACAATTACAGCAAGTCCGCATTGCATTACTCCAGATCAACTTCTTTACAAACACTCTGCAAGTCTACTGCAAGTTCTGGTTCAGATATGTTGTGCAATAGTCATCCAACCACAGGGGTCACTGTGGCTAAATTTTCATACTGTAGACTTGCAGAGCTCTTTCTGTAGACTCACCACTGCAACTTTACTTGTGCCGCTTGCCACTCAAATTTGTTACACATTGGAAATGTGTCAGCTATAACTTACTATATAACTTATAGCTTCAAGTGCTCTGCAAGTGTACAACCTGCTGTTAAAAAAACACATTTGTGGCAAGTTATCCTTGCTATCTGGGTAGTGTGTACCAGGCTTTAGGGGCCTGAAGCGTAGTTCTCCGTTTTTTTTTCAAGGACTGCAAATTAAAGCACTTTTAGCAGGAAGATACAGACAATAGTAGTGCTTCAATGTATAGATGATTAACACACAATAAACTTGGCATACTGAAGTTGTAATATAGCAAACCCAACCAATCCCACAGAATCCCAAAATACCAACCTAATCATCCTCTTCTTTCCTCTCAAGATCTGCTGCTCTCTAGCTCCCTCATCACTTTATCCCATATTCGCCTCCAGAACGTCTCCCAAGTCTCCCCCATCCTTTGGAATTCCCTACCCAAATCTGTCAAACTGTCTCCAAATCTATCCCCTTTTAGGCGATCCCTGAAAACTTTTCTCTTCAGAGAAGCCTATCTTCCCTCCACCTAACAACTGCACTTCTATTTTCTTCATCAGCTCATGCCCCACAGCTATTATCCTTTTGTATTACTTGACCCTCCCTCCTAGATTGTAAGCTCTAATGAGTAGGGCCATCGGATCACCCCTCTATTGAACTGAATTGTAATTGTACCGTCTGCCCTAATGTTGTAAAGCTCTGCGCAAACTGTCTGTGTTATGTAAATCCTGTATAATAATAATGATCTTCATTACCCTACAGACCAGCAAACACCAATATATAGGAATGTATAGAGAATATGTACAGTATATTGTATCTGTACATATTTTCAGTCTTCATTCACTATGGTTAGGATTTTTTTTTTTTAGTCAGGAAAATTTTAAATATCGCACAATAGTTTGTATTTTCACTGTAGCCAGAAATTGTTTTTTTTTGCTCTTTCGCGTATTCTTCAAATTCTTCTTTAATGTGAAAAACAGATTGTTCACAGAGCTGAAACGTAAAATTATATAATTGTGAATTTGGAATGGTATCTCATCCTTCTCACAGATCTGTCTGGGTTTTAATGAGAAAGAAAAACAACATGAAAAAAAAAAAAAAACGACAAACCATTACAATTTAAAAAGAATATATGCTAATCAAGCTTAACTCCTCTGACCAAATGTTTTATTTTGGGGGATTAGACCACCATGTGTAGGGTTTTCTGTAAAAGTGTGCAAAAAGGACATTTTCTTTTACATTAGACGAAAAATTATTTAGTTAGATTATAAGTATTTTTTTATGGTTTTATTCCACTTGGGGGATTTCCTTTCAATTCCTCGCATGTAGACACAATAGAAAGTGAAAAAATTAAGGAAATACACTATTAGACAGGCTTCACAGCAACAATCTATAGCATAACTCAAAATTTTGGATCTTACCTAACATTCAGTCCTTGTGGAAGGTCACCAGGACGCAGCTATTCTCAAAAGTGGGAACACCGACAGCAATAAAAACTGAACAGTGTCACTATGCTTTCCCTATCCTTTTTGAAAATAAAAAAGAAAATAGCTTCAGATACATTTCCAGTGTATAATTAAACATTTAAACAGCTCAGCAAAAACATTTCCACTATTTCAATACCAATTGGGAAATAGGAGCATGCTCGTTTTGCCTTTTACAAAATAAAGAACAGATTTAGCTGTGTTTGCGGAAATAGGCTGCCATTTGAAGGTATAATCAGACTGTATATTATTTTCATTTTTTTCCATTAATTATGGTATCCACTGTTTTCCTGTGACTGTTTTGTTAGATCAAGGCCTACATTGCTTGTATACTGTTAGTCTAATTATGATGGCCCTATATTGTATCACCTGATTACCAATATTTTGCTTATTCTTGTGATTTACATTTTAGTAACAAGTAAATTGTGTTTGTGCTTAGATCTGCATAATGATTTCCTTGGCAGTGTAACATTCTTTTGTTAATTCCTATTTTAGCTTGGCTTTCTAGAACTAGTCACAAAAGCAAGGACAATTTTTCACTGACAGATCCATGCAAGGTTGAATGAAATTTGTATGGTTGCCTCGTTACCTATCTACACACTGTTATTAAACACTATTAAATGACTGGATTTTTAAACTGCTTTGTACACAAACACTTTAATTAGATATGTGTAGGTGTAATCAACACAATAAATCTGTTTATGTTGTCTTTTAAACTGTAGGTGTGATTTGCCTTGGAAGCAGTACATGCCACTGATGTCACTAGTTTAATGTGCTACCTAAAGGAGATCATTTATAAGCTGCAGGATATGCTTGTGGGTGTGCAGGAAGAAAAGAGGGAAAGGCAGCAAAGGCAGTTCTGTTTTTTAAGTCTCTTACTGTTGTTTCTAGGCTTCTTAATTGTTTTTTATAGCAGGATACAACAAAAAAATACACCGCTGAATGGGGAAGTTAAGTTGTTGGTATACTGATGGTAGACACACTTTAATGCTGGTTGGTTGATATATATATATATATATATATATATATATATATATATATAAGAGCCAAGTCACAACTCAGTTGGCCATACCAAAAATTAGCTGCAGTGCCCTTTCTGAATGTTTTATGCCACGTACAGATGATTGGACATTCCAACACCCAAACTGTGGATTTTCTTCGGACGGATGTTGGCCCAAACTTGTCTTGCATACACACGGTTGTGCAAATGTTGTCAGAAATTCTGATCACCAAGAATGCGATAATGTATAACACATACGATGAGCCGAGAAAAATTAAGTTCAATAGCCAGTGCGGCTCATCTATTTGATTCCGAGCACGCGTGGACTTTTGTGCTCAGAATTGTGTAAACACGATTAGAATTTCCGAAACAAGTCTTTGTCTGAAAATGTGAGAACTAGCTCTCAAACAGTTGTCAGAAATTCCGACAGCAAATGTCCGAGCATACACATGGTCGGAATTTTCGATAACAAGCTCACATTGAACATTTTTTGTCGGAAATTCCGAAATTACGATCGTCTGTACGCGGAATTAGGATTCTAGCAATGCCTGTATTACAAAATATATTGTTGTAATTAGTTTAGAGGGAGATTAACATTCTAAATATTAGAATGGCATTGGGGTTACATGTTATACAGCAATATGACACCTTAGTGGTATAATACAGTTTGTGACAACCCAGCACCATGGCACCTGCATAACATGGCCACTATAGCAATGTCAAAAGGAAAAGAACTATAAGCCACACATCATGAAGCAGACCCATGCGCATGAAGTAAGATAAATGGCTCAAAGTGCTTCACTTCACCCCTTGGAGCTTAGTCATGGGAACTATAATACTACAGTAATCGAATATACTGCAACATTACACATGTATAACATGGCATTTTAATTATATATTATATGTCAATACATCATCTCTGCCACATGGCTGCTAGTATAGTTCCACATGTCAAGTAAGATTGCTGGAGAGCCCCAATGGTAACACACAGAGCTGACTCCGGGTGTTGTAATAGTGTTTCTTCAGAAGTTGTTTCTTTTTGTACATGTCACTAGTGTATACCAATAAAGGGTCATAGCCTACAGCACCTTAGGAATGAATGCAGTCCTTCTTTTTGGGTTCAATGCCACAGCGGCTGGGAAGGGAAATGAGACATAGTGGTATTTTTTTTATTTAAAGTCAAAATGGAGGAAAATAAAAAAAAATCCACCCTTAACAGCCCCCCCCCCCCCCCCCCCGCACTGCCAGGGTTAAATGCTCATGATATCTAGGGGTAGAGGTTTAAGAAGTACAGTGCCTTGCAAAAGTATTTACCCCTTGTCTTTTTATCTATTTTGTTACATTACAGCCTTTAGTTCAATGTTTTTTTAATCTGAATTATATGTAATGGATCAAAAAACAATAGTCTAAGTTGGTGAAGTAAAATTAGAAAAATATGTACATAAAACTATTTTTCAGATAACAAAATAAAAAACTGATAATTGGCATGTGCGTATGTATTCACCCCCTTTGTTATGAAGCCCATGAAAAACTCTGGTGCAACCAATTACCTTCAGAAGTCACACCTGTGTGCAATATAAGTGTCACATGATCCGTCATTACATATACACACCTTTTTGAAAGGCCCCAGAGGCTGCAACACCTAAGCAAGAGGCACCACTAACCAAACACTTCCATGAAGACCAACAAACTCTCCAAACAAGTAAGGGACAATGTTGTTGAGAAGTACAAATCAGGGTTAGGTTATAAAAAAAATATCCAAATCTTTGATGATCCCTAGGAGCACCATCAAATCTATCATAACCAAATGGAAAGAACATGGCACAACAGCAAACCTGCCAAGAGACGGCTGCACACCAAAACTCATGGACCGGGCAAGGTGGGCATTAATCAGAGAGGCAGCACAGAGACCTAAGTTAACCCTGGAGGAGCTGCAGAGTTCCACAGCAGAGACTGGTATCTGTACATAAGATGACATTAAGCTGTACGTTCCACAGGGGCTTTGAGTTGGGCTTTATGGCAGAGTGGCCAGAAGAAAGCCATTACATTCAGCAAAAAACAAAATGGCACATTTTGAGTTTGCGAAAAGGCATTTGGGAGACTCCCAAAATGTATGGAGGAAGGTGCTCTGGTCTGATGAGACTAAAATTTAACTTTTTGGCCATCAAAGAAAACGCTATATCTGGTGCAAACACAACACATCACATCATTCAAAGAACACCATCCCCCCAGTGAAATATAGTGGTGGCAGCATCATGCTGTGGGGATGTTTTTCAGCAGTCGGCACTGGGAACTGGTCAGAGTTGAGGGAAAGATGGATGGTGCTAAATACAGGGATATTCTTGAGCAAAACCTGTACCACTTTTTGTGTGAGGCTAGGATGGAGGTTCACCTTTCAGCAGGACAATGACCCAAAACACACTGCTAAAGCAACACTTGAGTGGTTTAAGGGGAAACATGTAAATGTGTTGGAATGGCCTAATCAAAGCCCAGACCTCAATTCAATAGAAAAGTTGTGGTCTGACTTAAAGATTGCCGTTCACAAGCACAGACTGTCCACCTTGAAGGAACTGGAGCAGTTTTGCAAGGAGGTATGGGCAAAAATCACAGTGGTAAGATGTGGCAAGCTCATAGAGACTTATCCAAAGCGACTTGTTGCTGTGATAGCCACAAAAGGTGGCTCTACAAAGTATTGACTTTAGAGGGGTGAATAGTTATACACATTGACTTTTTCTGCTATTTTGTCCTATTTGTTGTTTGCTTCACAATAAAAAACAAAACAAAACAAAAACTTCAAAGTTGTGGGCATGTTCTGTAAATTAAATGGTGCAAATCCTCAAACAATCCATGTTAATTCCAAGTTGTGAGGCAACAAAACATGAAAAATGGCAAGAGGGTTGAATACTTTTGCAAGGCACTGTATATACTTACCTACCTCTTTTCTCCAGCAGGCTTCCTCCATTAATGAAGCTGTTCCCCCGGAACCTGCTTTGTAAGCTGCTACCATCTCTAGTCACACTTCAGCCTCCACAGTCTTCCTACAGACCAGGGCTTCGAGCAAAGGGGGAGAGCACCTTAGCAGGGTGTAAGGTAAGTTATAGAGTCTCTTCACCTTGCCTCTAGACATAACAAACATTTAACACTTGCAGTGCAGGGGGGGGGGGGGGCACTGCAAGAGTGGAGTTTCCATTTTACTGGATATAGTATTTAAAGTGTCCTTGTCCATTAACCTCCCTGGCGGTACGATTATTTCGGATTTTAGGTGCTAAAAGCGGTACCATTATTTTGCATGAAAATTTGGCGTTTTATATTGTAGTCCTGCAATTCTTAGGAATAACTCTCTTAAATCTGTCCAAACCAGAGTCTAGCAGACATCCCGGGTATGATAAAGTTTGAAAAATTAAATCATAAATTATAATATAATAAATAATTATAAATAATTGTACCAAATAATAATATAACAATAATAAAAATTATTCAATAATGTAATCAAATCAAAAACACTGAAATTTGCTCAGTTGCAGAATTGTCACTGTCATTACTTTTCAATATTTGATGACGGATCTCCCCACAAATCGCTATCGCTCAATTCTGCGAGTGATTCTAATTTATTATCGCTGTTTTCTAGCTGGTCTAAAATCATTTTTGATGTACAGTGACAGTTTTGGTTGCTATGGGCAATCTCCAGTTTCCAGGCATAAAGAACAGTTTTTATTATATAAAACTGCATGCAGGGCACTGGGCAGACCACTAGGGACAACGGGGATGTGAAATATTTACATACAACAATGTAATCTGTAAGATTACATTATACTGTATGTTTACTGTTTGTTTCACTTTTTGAATTTGGCGCCGATCTCCGTGCCCGTGCGTCGCAACGCTCGCAGGGCACGGAGATCGGCGATGTAATGCATCGAGCGAGACACGGCTCGCTCGTACAGCGGGGAGACAACGCTGGATCCGAGGGAGAAGGTAAGTAATCCTCCTCCTGGATCCAGCGATGCAGTCCCGAGTCTGACTCGGGGATACCGCTCTTGGTATAAAAAATCCACCCCGAGTCAGACTCGGGAATACCGTCAGGGGGGTTAAAGTGGTAATAAACTGTCTTAAAATGTATTTCCTCTTCTTCTCCTCCCCCCACCCTGTCTTTACCCTCTACTTTCCCTTTTGTAACTATGTGACATATTATTTCCAGTTGCAAGCTGTTACCTTACTCATACATTTGATCACTTTGGTGATTCATCCCCAAAGATACTGTCCTAGCCATTGGGTTCTTTAAGTGACCCCAGCATTTTTTTTTACCATTCCTCTCAATGTTTACATTTGTTGAAGGCGCTATCCGTCGCCTGTAGCTAGGATATTTGTTTTATTGGCTGACAACCGATTTACAGTTTGTACTTTTGTATGCATGTTATAGCAGATCCTAATTTCTACACATCACACAGATAAAAAAAAAAAAAAAAAAAAAAATGGATTGGCATAGCGTCCATTGAGAGCACAGTGTGCATGCACTTATGACATCACCAGCTGCTAAAGTAAATATCTCCTAAATGATGCACGTTTAGTAAATATTCTGTGTTTATACAGGTAAGCCTTATTATAGGCCTATCCGTAGGTACAAGATAAGGAGCGGACTGTACTACTGCCTTAAGGTGATTACTTCTACATGCAAATAGTTTACATGACCCAGGATGCAGCAAACCTTCATTTTACTAACCAACTAATTTCACTAAATGATTGGGTATATACAAAACTACAAAGTCTCTTTGTATGTGAATTATCTAATTAGAATTGGTTCATGGCAAATCCCCCAACACTATAAATGTTCTGCATTTTGATTTGTACTGAGCTTTGTAACACAGAACCTCATTATTATTGTTGGCAATAGAAATCATCCATTCTTTTATGATAATTTATAATTAGATTGCTGTCTGAGACATGACATTTTGTGTCAGTACAACAAAAACATGGCAGTTTCTTTTTCATCATGATAAATGCAAACACACAAAAGAAATTACATTGTCTTTAAAGAGTAAATTATGCTGGCGTGTAGATATGTAAAATGCAAACGTTACAGCCAAAGCAGCCTTCTATAATATACATCAGATTTCTAGTGCCATCGCTGTCATCTCAGCTCTCTGAGAGGTACCTGCCACATACACAACTCTGCATTACAAACATTTCTCAAACGCCAACCTAGAACAAATCAACTGCTACATTTCTACACTTTCTATGGTATGCATCTTATTACCCCCATGCATTGAGAATTAAAACTTTTAGGATGTCAGCACTGTTCATTTGTAATAATGAAGGCCCCTTGACCTGCCCCGCCCTGCCCCGTCCTAAGGAAAAGGAGCCTTGACTGCTGGATGCTTGGCAACCAAGTGGTGTGTCAAGCTAATCAGGGAGTTGGAGTGGCTCCATTGGGATTGGCTACAATGGCACGAGGTGACTGGGTGGAGCCGGAACTTTAGAAAAGGCTACGCAGAGGCATGTCCCACTACTTTCAAGAGAAGTTGATGCCACAAGAGTTGTCCACCCACCCGCCTGTTGTGTGTTCGTCACAGCTTCCTTGGCGGTTTTACCTTGCCAGCAATTGGTATTACTTTATGGGCTATGCCCTCAAGTTAATTACAGGGTTAGTTTAATGCCCGTCTTGCACTGATGGTGGAGACAGGCCTCTTAGACTATATGGTTTGGTTATAGATGCTCACAATGTAACTGTGACTGGCATGGTATTTGTATTTTGAAGGTTGTTATACTAAGAGGTTCAATAAAGCTGTGGCCTTGCCCTACTTCCAACTTAACGTGGCCTATGTGTCTTTTTTACTTCAGTTTTAGATTCACTTTATCCAGTCAATCTTAAAGCGAAACTCTACCCAAAAGGAGAAGTTCCACGTTAAAGTGTAAGTAAAGTCCCAGGCATATATTGTACCTATAGGTAAGCCTATAATAAGGCTTACCTATATGTACTGTAAATATCTCCTAAAGGTGTAACTGTATATGCAGCTGATTATGTCATTGCGAATATGCTCTGAAGTAACCTTGGCATTTCTTCAGAAGCCTTGTAATTTCTTCAGAAGCCTGTGCCGTGACCAGCGGCTCCCACATGCAGTTGAAAGACCGAGCAAAGGGACGGCTTGGGCTGACACATGGCTGGATCCTGGGACAGGTGTGTGGCTGTTTATTAAAAGTTAGCAGCTACAGCTTTTGTAGCTGCTGACTTTTACAAAACACACAAATGACTGGAGCTCCTCTTTTAAGTATCTGTGAAAGCCCTTTGGAGTACAGAGGTTGCCAAACCAGTGTCCAGACATCATAAACCTAAATGATTTCTATCCTATTGGGTAGTAATAACAAAAGGGATCCAGGGTAATCTACCCACTTCCTCAGGTGTTCTGTATGCACCCCTACTGAAGACATTCAGCCTCCTTATTTATGCTGGTGACCAATGTCACCAGGACTGAAAGTGAGGGAAAAATCTAAACTTTTGCGTTATCACCAGAAAAGGAATAGACTTTGGAAACATTTTCTCTTACTTCCTGTATTGTGCATGGAACAGAAATCAAAAGGAACATTTCCCAATAAAACACAAATTGAAAAAAATTGTAACCATTCTCTACTATCTATCACAAATGAGAAAAAAAAGTTTTGAAGTTGTGGGTTTATATACAGTGGGTAAAATAAGTATTGAACATGTCACTATTTTTCTAGGTAAATATATTTTTAAAAGTGCTATTGACATGAAATGTTTACCACATGTCGGTAACAACCCATGCAATCTATACATACAAAGACACCAAAACAAGTAAGTTCAGAAATTAAGTGTGTAATAAAATGGAATGACACAGGGAAAAAAGTAAGCTTAAAAAAGGCATGGAAAGCCAAGACTCCAGCGGAAATCTATCAGTAATTAGAAAGCAATGCCCCTTATCAGTGCAAATTAAAATCAAGTTCAGTCTCGACTGATGGCTTATAAAAAGGTGTTTCATTACCAAGGTGTCACACAAAAAACATCTTGTGATGGGTAAAAGCAAAGAGCTCAAGACCTTTGCAACCTAATTTTTGCAAAACATACTGATGGCTGATACTGATTGGTTACAGATGGATTTTTAAACTTCTGAATGTTCCAGTGAACACTGTTGGGGCCATAATCCGGGAGTGGTGAGAACATAATTTCACCATAAACCACCACAACCAGATGCTCCTGACAAGATTTCTGACAGAGGAGTGAAACAAACTATCAGACGAGTTGGCCAAGAGCCAAGGACCATTGAGGAGAGCTTCAGAAAAACCTGGAATTAGCAGGTACGGTTGTTTCAAAGAAAACAATAAGCAATGCACTCAACTGCCATGGCCTGCATGCATGCTCACCACGCAAGATTCTACTGAAGAAAAAGCATGTTGAAGCTTGTTTGCTGCACATATAGACAAGCCTGTGATATACCAGAAGAATATAGTCTGGTCAGATGAGATCAAAACTGAACTTTTTGGATGCCACAATGCACATTATGTTTGGAGGTCAAATAGCACTGCACATCACCCCAAAAACCCCATACCAACAGTGAAGTTTGGAGGTGGGAACATCATAATGTGGGGCTGTTTTTCAGCATACAGTACTGGCAAAATTCATGTCATTGAAGGACGAATGAATGGAAAAATGTACCAAGACATTCCTGATAAAAACCTGCTGCCATCTACCAGGATGATGAAGATGAAATGAGGGTGGACATTTCAGCAAGACAATGATCCCAAACACAAAGCCAAGGAAACTCTCAACTGATTCCACAGAAAGAAAATAAAGGTGCTAGAATGGCCCAGCCAATCACCTGACTAATCTATGGAAAGAACTAAAGATCAGAGTTCATAGAAGCGGCCCACAGAACCTTCAAGATTTGAAGACTGTATGGAAAAATGGGCCAAAATCACACCTGAGCAATGCATGCGACTGTTTTCTCCATACAGAAGAAGTCTTGAAGCTGTCATTACCAACAAAGGATTTTGTAACAAGTATTAAATACATTTCAGTTAGTGTGTTCAATACTTTTCATTTTTTTACTTGTCATTTCATTTTATTACGCATAGCTTTATTTTTGGAACTTATATCTTTTGTTTTCTTTGTATGTATGGATTGCATGGGTTGTTATGGACATGTGGTGAAAATGTCATGTCAATAGCACCTTTAGAAATATATTTACCTAGAAAAATGGTGATGTGTTCAATACTTATTTTACCCGCTGTGTAATTTAGAGTGGTTGTAAACCCTTATATATACCCAGTGAAGTGACTAGCCTAGGTGATACACAGAGATTAAACAAATCCTCCTATATAAGTTGTATCTGTTTATCTGTAGCCCACAGCTGCTCAAAGTTCAGAATACAGCTTGTCTGAGTATTCATAAATCAGGGGGCAGGGAGCTGAATTTACACTCTGCAGAGCTCAGTGAAAGCTTGTTGGAGTGGAGGGAAGGGACACCCCCACCTTTCCCACAGCATACAGAAACAAAGATGAGGCTGTCAATCACACACCCTATCACCGTTTTACCTCTTGGCGTAAGGAAAACTTGTCAGAAGTGATTCATGCAGATTGCAGAGGAACAAGGCAGAAAACAGAAATGACACTTAGTGCTCTGGATTGAGACAGGTACTCACTATAGAGGGATATGCTTTGTTAATATTTTCACGTCAGAGGTTTACAATCACTTTGAGCATCCAACTGGGAAAGGCACAATCCTTTAAAACTGTGCCAGTAAAACATATGCATGTTCAAAGTGTCAAACTCATTTGCAATTCACAGATGTGTTCTGCTCCCAAACCAAAGAAATAAATCAATAATGAAAAACACATCTATAACAGGACAATCTACCCCCATATTATAAATTATTCTTACATATTTGGTGTGTTGTTGCTGGGTTCATAATAGGGTGATGATTAACAAGCAGTCCAAACTGAATACGTGCGTACATAGGCTTTCACACCGAATTACAATTAGCTAACATAAAACTGCCATGTATGTTCTACGCATGCAAGGAATTTTAATTGAATCTATAATTCAGGAATATTCTAGGTTAACAGAGAAATGATAATTACAATGCAAGATTATGATAGAACCCACAGGAGTTAATGAACTATGGCATTAGATACTAAGGTATAGATTTAATAATGGATCACAGGACTAGTTAATTAACCAGCCTACAGCAGTGTCATACTAACAGAGATATGTTCAGAAGAGTGAGCTAATCTGGACTAAATTGTGAGAGAAAAGGAAAACAATTGCATAGAATATTACTGATCTTTTCTATATATACCTTTCATTGAGGCTAAAATAATGTAGCAGTATTTATGGCACTATTGTAATATATTTTAGTTCAACATGTTTAAAAATTTAAGATACTGCACTGTTGTATTCTGGTATAAAACTTGGTATAATTATGCATTTGCTTAGCACCATAGGTTCAAATCCCAGTGCTTGTTCATTATGTCCTTGAACAAAGTCACTTGGTTTTTTGTGCAAAATGCTATGATGTTATTGTACACTGTACTACAGCAATAGTAAAGCATTGCTATATACCGTAAATGTATTTTTAATATAGGTCCATTTGTTAATATTTTAATTTTGTAATATATTTGAGACTTTTACTACATTTGCTCATGTTTTATTTTTTTTATTTTTAGACCTGAAAAAAAGTGGTGCTTTGTTTTGTAATGCTGCTAATGCTCTTAATATGTTTATACAGACACCTTTTGTGTATACACTGGTCTCTTTATCCTTAGGGCTCATTGACATTTGCTGCAGCTCTCTCCTTCCCTCAGATTACACCAGATCATTTTTTAGAGGGCAGTTGGCAGGGGGTTGGGAGGTGATATCATGTGCATTGCAAGATGGCTGCTGCACAGCCCCATTCCCTTGAAAAGGTGACATTTTTGTTGTGGGCAAGAAGCATAGCACCACATCTATGTCACATTTACAACCCTCTCCAGCTGCTGTGTTTGGTTAAAGGAGGTGGTAAAACGATGGCTCAACTGCCTATTTTATACCGCTCCCAAGAACAATCCTTTAGGAACTACTAATTATTACATGGGCATTTTTATGCAAACTATAACGGTTTGATTTACAGAAGGCATAGGTAATGTTCACCTAACTTAGTGAATAAAATATAGCATACCCAATCATGTGCAGAGGAATTTAAAAACAGGTCATGTAGTCAGGTAACCTCTGACACCAACGGTAAAGCTCAATGCTAGCCATATACTCAGCTAATCTGAAACGATTTAAACTACTTTCACAAAGCTTCAAATTTAAAAAAAATATGCAAAAGGGGACCAAGTTACTTGCCACCACTACTGGAACTGTGAAATCATCAAAACCTTGGATAGTAAGATTTCTTCATCTGTTAGAATGTTTTTACACATTAAGCCATCTAGAAGTAGTGAAATTGTCTGAAATTTGCTTTGACCAACATAGGTGTCAGACATAGACAAATCAAACAATGCCAAATGACAAACTAGAATAATGTTGAATACAAATGTTGATCCTTTAATTGTAGACATGTGACTAGTTTGTTTTTTATACCTCTTAAGATATTTTTAAGCAAAAGGCTGGCCACTGTATATGAAGGATACTTGACTGCTCAGTGATATTAGAAATACATAAGAATAAATATTCAGATACCTGCACAAGACTAGTTGTGACCGCTTCTCTTTAAGGTACCAATCTACCAGATGATTGGGCTACGCTATGATTGGGCTACTTGTATAGAAACTTATCGACTTTCCAAAGGCACCAGCTATTAATGATGCTTTCACTTTCCTGCAATGGACACTCTAAAAATGGATTACAGTATATCCCTGAAACTGGTTTCTTCATTCTCTTGTATCAGTACTGAGATAACTGCATTTGTCAAAGAGCTCTTGGGCCCAAGTACCAATACTCAGTCCCCACTCCTGCTAAGACTGTATTCCTTGAGATAGACTACCATGCCTATTGTTATACCCTAACACCACTACATTTTATGCACAACCTTGAAAAGAACTCATCAGGCCAAGCCTCTTAACAGGGTTCCTGAATCATTATATCATCCATTTCAAATATATATAAATACAACAGGCTTGCGTCTGTTTTTATGATTTGCAACCATCTAACTATTGTATTTTCATTCCAACAATTTACATGTAAGGCACTATTACCTGCTGCAGTATTCAAATTATTTTGTTAGGCAGAAACAGAAGTTCAATTTATCAGAAGTAGGTATAATTGACTGTTAAAACACCAGTGAGCAGGCTGTTCATGCACCAAAGCACGGGGAAATCAAGGGAACAGCTCTATTAAGAACCAGGCTCTAATGCTCTGTTGCACAAGCTGTAGAAAGTCATCCATCCGCTTTTACATAAATACTGAAGGGCACAAAGTAATTCACTAAGAGCATCTTAGACAGCTGCCTGGGCAAAGTTCTATGTCTGCAGAGTTCCACTATAAAATATCTGCTCTTTTTTAGAATAATAATAGGTGGTGGTGATTTAGATAATATACAAGTCAGGTAGCCATAAAAGAAAATCTCATTACAAAATTCAAATGGGTTGCGGGTATCCACAGTTAGAAATTTATAAAGCTGAGCTTGGCAATTACTCATTCACGTTTCTTCTAGATATACAGACAAGGTTGCCAGATAACATAAAATGTGCTGAGTTACCCTCAAACTTCCCACATTAACTGTACCACCAGAATCAGGATAGTAAATCAGAAAGCCGTCCTGGGCAATCACTAGACTATCATCTTACCCAAGTACAGGGATAAAGGCAGAAGCACTTAAAACTTATATTAACTAAGTAAAACATCTTTATAACAATCCATCAACCTTGAAAATAGGAGGTTTCATTTTTCTGGCTACTTCACTTTGTGGATTTAATACCAGTCAGGGCAGTCTAGGGAGAAAGGAAAAAGAAAGAAACGAGACCTTAAAATAACCACATGGAGACAGTGAAAGGTAATGTAGGATGGATATTTAAACAATGGATAGGACTCATATTGCTGATTTAAATGGTGCTCTCTAATTGATGTATTAAGAAGTCTCCTTGAAAAGTTATTGTTGAAACTAAATTTTGATTAAGTTGAGAGTAACGGTGCCATATGTAGGATAAGGATTTTTATTGCCAAGCTGGTAAATACAGATTTATCAGATGACCACATTGGGCACATACAGTATATAAGGATTTGGTGGGTAAAAGCCGAGTGACATCCTTGTGGCCTCGCTATGATGTGACTACAATGAAAATCACCAGTGGATCTTGCAAGCTTTTACATGTTGGTCCAGTGCAGGAATAAGCTTCCATGTTAAGCATAGAGAGTAACAGTTCCAATATTTTATCTTATGAACATAGCAGCAAGGTCACATCAGACTTTAGCAACATGAGTCAGCAAGGCCAAACTGTCTGCCTCCAATAACTTACAGCAGGGGTTGGCAACCTCGGCACTCCAGCTGTGGTGAAACTACAAATCCCATCATGCCTCTACCTCTAGGAGTCATGCCTGTGATTGTCAGGGTCTTGCAATGTCTCATGTGACTTGTAGTTTCAAAACAGCTGGAGGGTCGAGGTTGCCTACCCCTGTCTTACAGCCTTATTTGCTTTTTTAGGCAATGCCCTGTAATTTTTTAATTAAAAAAACAGCTGGTACTGTAAGATTCACCCTATCTCCTCCCACAGACTCACCAATCTATAATCCAGTACGGGTCCTTTTTTTAGCTGAATGATGCCCATCACCAACAAACAACTGAATGTGAGCCCAGGGTGTCAATGACACATCCTCTGCAGTTTTGTGCATCATCAAGCCTCTCTGGATTCACAGAAAAAAACCGAATAGGTTTATGGACTTGCCCACCACTAAAGAAAAAGGAGGTGAGTCAATGACATAATTTGACTGGGTGACAGACATAAAAGATGTGTGCATGTGTGTGGGGGAAGTTGGCGGTGAAGGGAAGTGGAATATGGGGGGGGGGGGGGTCAATGTTTAAAGGTGTTGGACAAAAAAAAAAGGCTGCCTGTAGTAGGGCTTTAAATGGAAGCTGAGCCGGTTTCTGTATTAGTTGTATTTTTTTTAATGTATATGCTCTTAACTACTTCTGCTGTAGAGCATTTTTTCATTTTTTGCACACGTTAAAATCTGCATAAATGAAAAGCCCCAGAATATTATATAAGGAGAGGCCCTATAGAATAAAAACATTTACCGCGTATTTGTGCAACTGTTTATCAAACACATTTTCAATAAAAAAATGTAATATAAGGTGGTTTCGTGCACACAAACACAATGGGGGTTATTTACTAAAGGAAAATCCACTTTGCACTGCAAGTGCACTTGAAAGTGAAGTCGCTGTAGATCCGGGGTCATGCAAGGAAAATAAAAAACAGCATTTTAGCTTGCACATGATTGGATGATAAAATCAGCAGAGCTTCCACTCATTTCAGATCTGTCCCTTAGATTTAGAGCGACTGCACTTTCAAGTGCACTTGCAGTGCAAAGTGGATTTTCCTTTCGTAAATAACCTCCAATATAATACCCAATTATTTGGTAAAATATAAAAGATGGGGTTGCATTGAGTAAACATGCCAAGTGTTAAAACTGCTTGTGTCCATGATATTGCAAAAAAAAATAAAAAATACACGGGTGACACTTTAAAAGCCTTTATTACTCATCACTTTAGAGTTATGGTGCTAGAACTATAGCTTTCACTTAGATGATCACAGTAATACCTCACCTGTGTGGTGCCATGATGGTTTACATTTTCATTTGTAAATGTGTGCAGGGCAACAGAGGTTACATTGAATTTTGGGGGCTTGTTATGACATTTTTTTATAATTGCATTTCTTTACTTATTTACTTTTTTAAATGCCATTGCTATCAAAAGGGATTAACAAATTCCCATGTGATAACATTGGACAGGTGATAGGTAAGTTTTATGGAGACCTAAGGGGTCTATTAGCCCCCAGTGTCTTTCCCGCACTTTAAAGCAGGTGACCAAGCACAGATCTGCTAATACAGCCAGGGAATGACAGCTTTGAAACAAGAAGTAACAAAATCATTATCTGGCTTCACTGACTGCAGTAGAGATTGAACACTTTTTACTTACCTGTAGCCGTGGTCATGTGACGCTCCATCCCAGAGTCTTCGCACCCTTTTGCTTCGTGATTTGGACCCTTCTTTAGATGTCCATGTCTCACCCTCTAAGAAAAAAGTATTTTTTTTCCAGGAATGGGGCTTCAAATACAGGGTGCACCCCTGACACAAGATTTACAGAGCACTGCTTTAGTTTTCTAATGCCGCGTACACACGATCAAACAATCGGGTGGAAAAGTCCGGCAAACTCAAGTCCGCCAGACAATCCCCCCGTGTGTAGCCTCCGGCATACTTTTTTGACCCGAAAGTACGGCGGACTTAGAAAGTAGTTTTGCACTCCAATCTTCCCACCGGACTCGCATTTCGGCGGACAATCCGGCCGTGTGTGTGCCAGTCCGCCGTACTTTTGAAATGAACGGACTTTTCCCGCCCGGAGAAAAGTCTGCTCATTCGAGCGGGTCTCCAGGTAGGCGGGGCCTGCGAAGGAGACGTCGCTGGCCCCGCCACCTGGTATGGACATAAAGGGGAACCCCAACGCCCAAAAAATTCGGCGTGGGGGTCCCCCAGGTCCACAACAGACCCTTGTCCGAGCACGCTACCCGGTCGGCCAGGAAAGGGGGTGGGGACGAGACGGAAGGCGGCGGCGGCGGCGACAGAAGACCGGGCCACCGCCTGTAAAAGAGCTATAAGAAGGCGCGGTGGCCCGGCAGAAGAACCGAAGAGGGGGACAAGACCCCCGAAGTCAGAAGAAGAGGCTGTGGCGAGGAAGAAAGCCGCGCTCCTCCGCTAGCAAAAGAGCTAGAAGAAGATAGCGGAGGAGTCCGGCGAGAAGACCCCCGAAGACGGAAGACCCCCAGAGCTGTGCAATAAACTATTTTATCTTGTGTGTTGTGTTTTTTTTGTACTTTATTTTACAGGTGAATGGGTAGGGGTACATTGTACCCCATACTCATTCACATAGGGTGGGGGGCCAGTATCCGGGGGCCCCCTTATTAAAGGGGGCTCCCAGATTTCGTTAAAGCCCCCTGCCCGCAAACCCCGACAACCAACGGCCAGGGTTGTCGGGAAGATGCCCTTGTCCTCATCAACATGAGGACAAGGTGCTTTGGGGCTCGCTCGTCCCCACCCCCTTTCCTGGCCGGCCGGATAGAGTGCTCGGACAAGGGTCTGTTGTGGACCTGGCGGGACCCCCACGCCGATTTTTTTCGGCGTTGGGGTTCCCCTTTAAGTCCATACCAGGTGGCGGGGGCCAGCGACGCCTCCTTCGCGGGCCCCGCCTAACTGGAGATGCGCTCGAAATGAGCGGACTTTTCTCCGCGTGTGTGGGCAAGTCCGTTCATTTCAAAAGTAGGGCGGATAGTACGGCGAACTTAGTACGCCGTATTAGTCCGCTGAAAAAGTGCCGTGTGTGGGCAAGTAGCCCGTTCGGAAAGTCAGACGGACAGTCTGGCGGGAAGTCCGCCAGACTAAGTCCGTCGGATAGTCCGCTACGTGTGTACTCGGCATAAGGAGATTTACAGCAGGAGCTATTTTTTGACACTCTGAGTGAAACTTTGTATAGAGTATTCTATATAGGCAAGCAGGAAAAGGAATGGGAAATAAGTAACTGCTCAGATTTTTTTTTCACTGTGTTTGCACATTCCATGCTCTTTGTGTGAGCACTTTTTCAAACAGAGACTTTTTGCAGCAAAGCAGAGAAGGATACCTTGCCAATTGTGAAAAAAAGACCAAAACTCCACCTGCTGTCCGAATTTAAAAATAACAAATAAAAATAATGTCTTATTTAACTGACACAAAATATATATCATAATAACATGATATTTAATAATGAAGGCAGAACAGGAGTAGCTGTCAAGGTCACATCTCTGATCTTAGACTGCACACAGAAACGTTGACTTTTAAAATCTATTTTAAATGCAGTTGTTTAATCATTTTGTCATCTCCTTAAAGGCAATGAACATTTTTCTTTAAAAGTAGGAGTCCAGGTAAATGAGCTTGCAATGCTTCTCCCACCCACTAACTATCCTCCAGCGTATTAGATATTCATACAGCTGGTGTGAAAAATAAATTGGGTAAATAGAGGTTTGAGGCTTCAGTGCAAATTGATCATGAAATTCAGTAATGCAAAACCAGCATGTGCTACACAACATAATGTTTAGCGATTACAGTGTAAAACGAAACCTGCAATAATTTACAGAATATCAAATTAGAATCTTTACAAATCAATGCGACCAATATGTCACTCGCAAGCCAATGTTTGAAAAACTATTAAGAACTGACAAGGATCATTAAACTGAAGCAGAATGTGTGCATGGACTAAACATTTACATGTACACATAGAATCGCACAAAGTTATTCAAGTCATATCTTAAAAATTAAAGAGCAAATATATGTGTAAAAGTGATGGCTTTAATGAGTATCACTCTGGCCAGCAGTCTTTGATTACTGCAGCTACAGAAGTAGGGTGACACCATAATGTGGGGGATGGCAACCTGTCGATCATGGGCAGAAGACTGGTAGATTACGATCCTTCCTTGTCGACGCCAGGACCTGGACAGGAAGGGCAGCATTTACTGGTACTCATCCTCTCTATTTTCCTTCCACAGCAGCTGAAATGCAACTTCTCCTCCTCTCTGTCCTCCTCTCTGTCCCCCATTCAGCAGCTGCAGGAGGAAAATGGAGGGGATCGATTCCAGTAAATGCCAACCCCACTGCCCCTCCTGTCCCTGTTTCTCTTCATTCTGCTCCCCTAA
Organism: Lithobates pipiens; assembly: GCF_037356315.1. Classification (NCBI taxonomy): domain Eukaryota; kingdom Metazoa; phylum Chordata; class Amphibia; order Anura; family Ranidae; genus Lithobates; species Lithobates pipiens. Next base: position 49,569,749 of record NW_027507685.1, on the reverse strand, counting down.
CCCCCCCCCCCCCCCAGCCTGTTCCTTTTCTGAACAAACACAGTACTGATCGGTCACTGTGTTCATTCATAACTGTGTTTACTATGCATCAGTTTGTGAATGAACATAAAGCTCCTCAATACAAAGCACTTCACATTCATTCTTTGACCAATGCAGCCAAGAACGGAACTGGGGAATCTTTGTACTCAGCCTCTTTCTCTGTCTCAAAAGTGAGACATCAGTGGTCTGTAACTCTTGATATTTCACCTGATATTTCATAGGGGCTCTGTAACTCTGTACAAAAAAAAATGTTGTAAAAAAATAACAAAAAATATTTTTTTTTAAAATAAAAAACTACTGACCCCAATCTCTACCCTACTGACAAAGTTCACTGCCCTACTGATGGACATCATCCACTGCCCTACTGATACCAACTTCTGCCCTACTGACATGTCCACTGATCTACTGACTGACACCAACCTCTGCCCTACTGACACCATTCACTGCTCTACTGACTGGCGCCAATCTCTGCCCTACGGACACCATCCACTGCTCTACTGACTGGCACCAACCTCTGCCCATTCATGTTGTTCAGGTAGATCTCTACATCTCAAAGTTTGCCTACTCCTGCCATAAAGGGTCCTTATGTGGTATGAAATGTGTTTGCGGGCGTGGTTTTGTTAAAGTATATGTATAGCTAAAACATTCTGCTTAGAGTAGAAGGGTGTAAAACCTCAGGTTATTGCCTATTGTCTGTGATAACAGTGACCAGGACAAAAGGTGAATATTCCCAGCAATAAAAACATGGCAAAAAGTTTGTTTTCCACTCTATCCAAAAAGGAAAAAAAAAATCCTTACATACACTAACTCATACAAACATAAGTTGTGTCTGGTTGTACTATTTTTGAAGTGATTTGAAACCCAATTTTTTAAATTTCATATGGGTGTTGAGAAAAGTTTCAGTCATTTCAAAAGCTGGTCTTGGGATGTTTTCAAATATAAAGCTTTCATTAAAAGTAGGTTATCCTACCATTGTTCTTGCTCAAGCTCTTTGAGTTAGGTGTGCCCACTGCCTGGCAACTGTGCCCCTGCATTATCATGCTGTCACATGCACCCCAGTTAAGACTACAAGCAGCTATGCTGATACATTGCACAGCCATGGTGACAATATCATGAAGCCAGTCTAGATCAATGACATGCAGTGGACATTGGAGAGCATGCATTTGGACAGAAAGACATCCAGGTCATCTGTATTGTAGCATTTCTCAGATTGTAGCATTTTTCTAAATCTGTTTACAATTCATATATGTCTTTGAAAACCATAAAGGACCATTACACCCAGGACATCTCTAAAATATTTCATGCATTCTATAAAAAAACCTGTATAATATTTAGGACATATCTGCAGACATTTCCTTGTTCTGCCTCAAGGTCAACCAGTACATTATGGACACTTTCCTACCTACTATTTCTAAAACCACTATAGGTGAGGTTGATCAACCCTTTACAGAAGAAGAAACCAAGGCCACCATTTCTTCTCTGGTGTTCAAGAAGAGTGCAGGACTGAATGGACTAAATACTTGGTTCTACAAAATCTTTGCACATGCAACCTCCCCCACCATGACCAATATATACAATTCTATACACCCAGAACAGTATTTTACCAATTAGACTCTACAAGCTCACATCAGAGAACTGTCAAAACCGGATGAAGTTAAAATTCTCTCCCGCTAATACAGACATTTACTGTACATATTTTCCATTATCATTGCAAACAGGCTCAAACCTATTATCCCTGACATTACAAACCTTAAACAGGTTTAATTTTCCTCCAGTTGCTAGGCACTGGATAACACCATAAAGACCATATCCCTCATTAAATACGCCCAAGAGAACTCAATCCCTGCCTGCCTTAGTTCTGTTGACACTGAAAAAGCATTTGACAGGGTGGGATAATGACTCATGGTAGAGACAGATACAGACGAGTCTTGGATCCAATTTTCTTCAGAAGATTCTAACCTTATATTGTAACACTTTAGCTAGAGTTTGTTCCAATGGTATGCTGTCCGCCCCTTGAAATTAACAGTGGAACAAGACAGGGGTACCCTTCTTCCTCCTTGTATATTGTAGTGATTGGGCATCTAGCTGTAGCCATATCTAATAAGACAAACAAGATATTCACATTAAAGGCTCTCCCTATATGATATAAAATTTCAAAATCTCCATCCCACTTATTTTGAAAGAGTTTGTCAAATGTGGCTCCTTCAGAAACTTTAAAGTTAACTATCACAAAGCAAAAGCCCTAAATATATCCTTATTCTTCAGTACCCACACCCAAATACAACAGAATTCCCCATCCCAGTGGCAAGCAACTGCAATAAAATACCTACTGCTTTTCATACCATGGGTCCTAATATGGCAGACCATTGTTCTCATGGTTCTGCGGAATTAAAATAGTAAAAATGGATATCCTGCCTAAAATCTATCCCAGAAAAATCCCCACTTTTTAAAAAGCAAACAGGGTGTCTAGTGAACATGTCTAGTGAACCCTGCAAACTATGAATTCATGGCCTCCCTGACCATGTACAGTATATCATTGTGGGTTTACTTAACGGAATTATAGACTAGTTTCATACCAGACAAAACAAATTGTGAATCACCCTAAAGGAGAATATCCTTTCTTTAAAATGGACTTCATTCCCCTGGTTACAACCCCAACCATGACTCAAATTAGACAGCTAACCTATATTAATATCCTACCTCAATGGTATGGGATAAATTATTGAAGAAAGGATGCTTGCCTTCCTGATCCAACATTGCATTTTCTGACATTTTCAGAATGGCACATGGATGACAATACAAGGGTAGCTCAAATCGTTTGCATTGGTAATATACTGTATACATTTTTTATCTCACTGCCCAGATCTATACTTGAAGTATGTCAAAGACAAAGGCACTGTGACCCAGATCTGGGCAAAGTGCCCCCTCATTACACCTTTCTTGGCTAGGATACTGATAATCTTTAAAAAGATTATGGGTACTAGAATTGAGAATGATCCCCATATCACTCTACTGTCTATTCCCCCAGGACCCTTTAAAGAGATCTCGTAAGTCTCTCAGCAGCTCGAACTATCATTACCAGACATAGATGATCTAAAATTGCCCCTACTACACAGAAGTGGATGTGAAAGATGAAAAAAAAAATCTTTTGGAGAAAGAATAGACCTGAATCATAACAAATGGCATGGTTCCAAAGCGATACTTTAAGTCCTCTGCAAATTTCTCATACCTGTTAATACTGCAATGAAATCTCTATGCAACATCCTTGGGTAGAATCCCTCTGGACCATTGATTACAGGGTGGGCACTGTAACCTCCTCATCCTTCCTATCTCCTGTTCTAAGTTTTTTTTCTCCGGTTATCCTAGTTCTACATGCTATCTATTCCATAGATTCTAAGCCTTTGTACACATGGTCGGAGATTCCATCGGAATGTTTCCTATCGGACCGTTTTGTCGGATATTCCGACTGTGTGTGTGTGGTCTGCATCAGATTGTTTCCGTCGGAATATCCGACGGACCAAGTTTTCCAACTTGCCGGTAAAATTTTCCGACAAAATGCTCCTATCGGACATACTCCGATCATGTGTAGCCTACTCCGACGGACAAAGTGCCATGCATGCTCAGATCAAATTCCTAGGCCAAAGCTATTGGCTACTAGCCTGAACGTAGTCCCATCGTAACGAAATAATGTCACACGTTATGTACAATCTGATTTTCCGACAACTTAGTCCGACCGTGTGTATGCAACATCACTTCCGGACCTCTTCTGGAATTAATCCGTCAGAATTACTCTGACGGATTTGGTTGTCGGAATCTCCGACCGTGTGTACAAGGGCTAAGACATAATTTGTAACCCAAACTACCTCGGTCCTTTATCATATTTTTTTTTTCAGTTGTCATAGTACAATAGACACATCTTCAAACACTATCATTAAGAATATATTTTACTGGAATTGTTAATGAACTTTACTACTTAAGATGTAAGTTTTGAAATTCACCGTATATATACGTTACAGACTGTCTGAAGATATGTTGGCAAATAGTTATATCTATGTACCGTATATGGTCATTTTCCCTTGATGAGGCTTTTGATTCTACGTTCTTTGGGTGTTTCTTTTTTTTTTGACCTTGTAAAAGAACTAAATAATAAGAGCTTATACATACATCTTTGTAAATATGTGGGTATACAATGTACTGAGCTTGTAGTCCTAATGGGTCTGTGACCACTTAAGTCCATATCTCTCTTCCTCTAAATTGAAAATTAATTATTCTTGATACTTTCAAGGGTTTTAATAGACTTAAAATGGAAAGCCTTTACAAACCATGCAACATTTATTGCATGTGATGTTGTGTTCAATGCTCCCTGGTGGTTTATATAAGATATACATCAGATCACCTTATTAACAGAAAGAAACCATCTCTCGCAGCCAGGGCATTGATATCCTGTGTCTCCTTCACCTGCTGGCAGATTGCCCACAATGCTGTGCTTTTTCCCTTTACCGTTGGTACAGGCAAGCAAAGTGTCAGACCTCACAGATTTCTGCAGACCTCAAACTTTGAACATCACTTGTTAGGAGCTGCACTTTTCCATTACAAAGCTATTTTGCGGTTAGTAACTGGCAATTATGACCAATTCAGGTACTTTGAATCTGACACAGGGCTGTACTTTTCTGTACAAGGCAGACGCATGGAGTCCCCAGGACGTGAGCTCACAAGCTCATATTTAATAATGGAGGCACAAAGGGAGCAGCTGTCTCGCCCAAGGTCACATCTCTGATCTCAGGCTGCACTAAATTACAGTAGAACAGCTGGCTCCCCGTATATCCGTATAAAGTCAAATTAAAATTATTTGCGTTATTGGCAGTATTTTGAAGCAACATAGTACATATACAAAAATACCATGTTATCTGCACAAATGAAAACCTCATGAAAATGGACATTAAAACACTCCTTGCATAAAAAAAAAAAAAAAAACTGACATTTTACCAGTAAGTGCTGCTTACCCCATTTAGCCATGTAAAGTTAGTGCATAAATAAAAGGTTTTCTCTTATCTCACACCCTGCAAGATTCCTGGTATAAAGGTCATTCGCTAAGTGGAATCAGCAAACTCCCTTCATTTTTTGTCCAGCCTGCTTGCCTTAATGTGACTATATGGCCACTTTAAGGCCCCAAGCACACTGGGCGTTTAGCCCTGGTGCATGGGGCTCTGGCATGTAGCTGCAAGTGGAGGGCACAGGTGTCCTGTCCAGCCCCACTGCTGGCAGCCTGTCAAACTCGATGAGAAGCTGACAGCTGCTGTTGCTCGACGTGGCTGAATGGTGCATATAGTGGTACGAACGTTTAGGGCAGTATGTGCCCAGAGACAAACGCCTGGAATGCAGACTTCTTGCCTTAAACCTTTCTACAACTAGGTGCCCTGCCCAGCTCCAGATGCCATTTCTACACAGTAAATATTTTGTGAAGCAAGCAGTGGAATTTAGGTAATATTTCTGTAGTGAGATATCTGCTCTCAAGTCTATACACCTGCCATCAGGGCTGAACTGGGACAAAAATTTGGCCCTGGACTTCATCCAGAAAAGCCCACTTTAATTTTGCAAACAAGCACAAAAACAGTATATAAAACTATACGTAATTGTGCAAAAAAACATATGTAGCATAACATAAGGAGTCCTCACTAACCTCTTCTATTGTTTCACTTATTCTCCTCCGTATTTTTCTCATCTGTCTCATATCACTGTATGAAGTTGAGGGCAAGCCGTGCAGCCATTACTTTGTCACTGAAATCGGCCCACTGAGCCATCGGCCCACTGGGAAACTCCCTATAGTCCCAATGGCCAGTACATGTCTGCCTGCCTGCCATAAAATATAGGTTCATGCTCTTCTTTTTGCATTTTCCCAAATTTTATCAGTTAAAGAGAAATCCAGGGAACAGCGGGAACACAAACTAGAAGTCAGGACAGCAGGGGAGCCACATTTTATAAGGAAAAAAATCCACCACCTAATTTAATAGGAAAATTATTTAAATTCTGAAATTAGTGACCAATAGGCTAATGTATGGCTCACTCTATGTGATGTCTAGCTTTGCCTTCAAATTTACATGACCCCATAAATTCTCTGGATTCTGCCCATTCAGTATATACACACATATATACTGCATATACACATAGCCTCATATTTAATTTGTACTTTACAGTAATCTAAAATAGGTTGCTTAACAAAAATGAAGAACCCTATAAAAATGTTACTTCTGACTTGATAAATAGATAAAAGGCACAATGAATAGAAATGACAAAAAGTATTATACATAACAATAGCTTAGTGTATATGTGATCAATGACATACATATATCAATCAATATCTGTATCACACTCCATTAATATCTCTTTCACATTTAATCAATATCTGTATCCTTCTCTGCTACTTATGTTTTTCAGCCTGAATGACTAAAATATGATAGATAGATAGATAGATAGATAGATAGATAGATAGATAGATAGATAGATAGATAGATAGATAGATAGATACCAGTCCTTATAGACAGATAAAATGTTATATGTTTTACGATATTTGAATATAGCCTCTGTAAAATTTGACAAGATTTTGTACAATTGACATAAGTATTGAGCTGCTGAAAATGTCTTATGGCCAAGTTGTCTGTCTCACCAGGTCCTTTATCACCTCAATAACAGGTGGCAAGAGCTATGCCCAACTGTGAGAGCAACACTGAACAGATAAATCGCCTAATTAAATACACGCTGCATGGTAGGAGGGATTGTGATTGACATGAAAAAGCAGACCAGGGTAATTCTTTCTCTCCCCATTCTAAGTCCTTTTCATTGATTTTGAAAGTAAAATTCCTCCCAGGTGGCCAAGACATTTTAAAATATACAAAATAGACATGGCATTTATAACGTAACATTTTACAGAGTGTTTCCATCACTCAGTTGTCAGAAACTGACAACTTATAACAACTATGTTTAAAAGTCTTTCAGCAACACAGAATGGACTAGTGATTGAAGAAACAAACAGGATATGTATACTTCCAGCCCCGGAACAATAATAAAATCTTAACATACTCAGGATCTGGACAGCTGAAACAACTATGGCAGAAACAAATACAGTAAGGCTGCATTTAAGTTCATAACACGCTCGTAAAACGCCCCCAAAAAAAGGCCTGAAAAACTCCCAAGAAAAATACCATTCATTTCAATGGCACCTGTTCACATCCGAGCGTTTTGTCACCTGAAGCAAAACACCTGAAAAACACCCTAAGCTCAACAAAAAGAACATGAGCTTCTTCGGGGCAGTTTACAGGCATTTTTCTGCCTTTTACATTGGTGACCTGAACAAAATCGTAGCAAAAACATGGCAAAATCGTGGTAAAAATGCAGTCAAAAACAGCGCCAAAATTGCAGTAAAAATGTGTGACTTTGAAATGCTCAGGTGTGAATGTAGCCTCAAACCTTAGATTACGAGCATAATAATTAATTCCAGAAACATGCTTTTAATCCAAAGCACTCTTATATCAAAGCAAATTTTCCCATAAGAAATAATGGAAAGTCAGATGATTTGTTACACAGCCATTTATTCATAAGTCCTTCAGTTTATAGTCCATATCAAAAGATTATAGCAACGTGGTGGGTTGTGTAACCATAAAATGTCCGTCCACAAATGGAAGCCTTCACAAGGGGATTAGAAGCAAAATCCAGCAGGAGCTACAGAGTAAAAAGAGAAGAAAGGCACTTCTAAGTGTAGCAATATGGTTACATTTAATGAAGGTACAAGATTTAGCAACTCACATTGTTCATAAATAAAAGAGGCACATCTAAGTATGCAGGTAACTGGGGTAAAGCTGTCCACATAGACCATCTCCCGCACCGCCAGCACCACTGTCAGTCTGCGATCATGATCAGGAAGACTACCCTGCAGTAGAGCGATCTGAAATCATGGCTTGAACCGCTTGTGGAGCGCAGCGTGGAAGAGGTGACATCGATGGCGGTGTGGAGGATGGTCTATGTGGACAGCTTTACCCCGGATGCCTGCATACTTAGCTGTGCCTCTTTTATTCATCAACCATGTGAGTTGCTAAATGTTGTACCTTCATTAAATGTAACCATATTGCTACACTTAGAGGCGCCTCTCTTCTTTTTTATACTCAGTTGTGACATGACGTGACTTGTATATCAAGACATCGCTTGTATATCATGTCAAAATGTATTTAAAAATTTGTCTTGCAAAACACTCTCAAACCAAGATTTTACTGTATTATGGTTCTGAGAATGCTTGACAAAGTAGCAAAGAGATCTATATTTGAATAGGTTTACTTGGTTAGTGGTATACATCCAATAACATCTTTAGACAGACTATATAAAATAACAACGCTACCCAAAAATTGAAATACATAAAACTTTCAATATTTTACACAGTGCAAATACATAAAAAGTGCATATAGTATATTGCAAATTCAAACACTCATCAGCCACTTTATTAGCTACACCTGTTCAATTGCTTAGTAACACAAATTGCTAATCAGCCAATCACATGGCAGCAACTCACTGCATTTAGGCATCTAGCGGTGGTGAAGATGACTTGCTGAAGTTCAAATCAAGCATCAGAATGTGAAAGAAAGGGGATTTAAGTGACTTTGAACGTGGCATGGTTGTTGGTGCAAGACAGGCTGGTCTGAGTATTTCAAAAACTGCTGATCTGCTGAGATTTTCACTCACAACCATCTTTAGGGTTTACAGAGAATGGTCCGAAAATGTGGACGAAAATGTCTTGTTGATGTCGGAGGTCAGAGGAGAATGGGCAGACTGGTTTGAGATGATAGAAAGGCAACAGTGACTCAAATAACCACTTGTTACAACCAAAGTATGCAGAATACACAACACATTGAACCTTGAAGTGGATGGTCTACAGGAGCAGAATACCACATCGGGTGCCACTCCTGTCAGCTAAGAACAGGCAACGGAGGCTAAAATTCACTCAGGCTCACCAAAACTGGACAATAGAAGATTGGAAAAACATTGCCTGGTCTGATGAGTCTCAATTTCAGCTGCAATGTTCAGATGGTAGGGTCAGAATTTGGCGTAAACAACATGAAAGCATGGATCCATCCGGCCCTGTATTAACGGTTCATGCTGGTGGCGTAATGGTGTGGGGGATATTTTCTTGGCACACTTTGGGCCCCTTAGTACCAATTGAGCATCGTTTAAATGCCACAGCCTACCTGAGTATTGTTGCTGACCATGCCCATCCCTTTATGACTACAGTGTACCAATTTTCTGATGGCTACTTTCAGCAGGGTAATACACCATATCACAAAGCTCAGATAATCTCACCACTGGTTTCTTGAACATGACAATGAGGTCACTCTACTCCAATGACCTCCACAGTCACCAGATCTCAATCCAGTAGAGCACCTTTGGGATGCGGTGGAAATGGAGTTTCGCATAATGGATGTACAGCCGACAAATCTGCAGCAACTGCGTGATGCTAATATGTAAATACAAAAATGTCTGACGAATGTTTCCAACACCATGTTGAATCTATGCCACGAATAATGAAGGCAGTTTTAAAGGCAAAAGGGAGTCCAATCCAGTACTAGTAAGGTGTACCTAATAAAGTGGCCGGTAAGTGTTTAACATAGGCCATTAAATTAGGTGTAACCAACTATAAGTCCATACACCATGCAGTGTTTTAACAAAAAAAATAGATCAAATTTCCTTTTCCGTATGCAGCTGCCCCCTCAACATGCTGACATCACCATCCACAAGCAGAACAGGTAGCATGATGGTGTTGCGCTGAATACATTTCTAAACTGTCAGATTCCTAGTGCTGGGTTGAGCACTTTATTTGTGAGTACCACATGATTGTTTTTAATGTGGATTTTAATAAAGAGATTGTTTGATGCTATGGGCCTTTTCTTTTTTTAAAACCTTCTTGAATAAGACCTTCTTTTTGCTAAATTTGTGTGTGTTGGGGGATTTAAGAAACCATAGGATCTTTGTACATTGTTTGGCAAAGGATTTATTGGATTTTTCCATTAACTTTTTCCAAAAAGTTTTCTAGCCCAGGATTTTTTCAGAGTGGGAGAGCTCCGTCTTAGCTTAGCTAGTCTGGGCACCTCTACAGAACTGGAGGTGAGGAGCACTGAACACTTCATGAAGACGTTCTGAGATGAACGGAGGGAGTAAGGAGACATGGGAGGCGCAGAAGTGGAAGAGTTTTGCCTGGGGTGGGCAAAAAGAGGAAGGAGGGGAGTGAGAGGGACAGTGTAAGGAGGGAGCACATACTGGCCAGCAGCTGGGGTGTGTAGGGCCAATGACCAAATTTGTCAGACCGAGAGCAAAGTATGGTCTATATTCAGGTGAGCGTTATAGGATATCCAGGGTCCCAAACCTTTAGGGCTTTGGCATGGGGGTCTTTGAGAATGGAAGTGAGCTTTTCGTGGACCATGGTCCCCATTAGCCTTTGCTGAACCTCAGCAAAATTGAGGTAAGGTTACAGTGAATCATTGCCAGTTTGCGCTGTTTCACCAACTTAAAACAAGTGGTTAAATAAATCTAGCGATTGAATTGAGCCACTGGGGTGCACGAAGGGCAAAACACAGGCTTCTTGTGGGTTTGGGTAGCATTGTATTTTCATATAGTAACACTTTCTTATCAATATCTTTTCTGATATTTATATAGCTGCTTGGGTGGTGGGTTGTTTAGGTAACAAGAAAATATGTTTTTATTAGACAGTTTTTAATTTGATATAATTTAAATATAATATATATATATATATATATATATATATATATATATATATATATATATATATATATAAATATTTTCTGCATAAGTTTGACTATACAGTGCAAAATCAGCGCCACCAATAAAACAGATTCAAATATTGCTTGCAATCTCTGGACCACATAAAAGTGCACCAATATGGGAATCATTCTATGGAGAGAAAATCTATTTATCTTAGGCAACTCGCAGGTCAGATAGATGCTCTCCTTTATTTACTACTCATATGTTTGTAGCCTTTCAAGGTGTGAACTTTATGCATTGATTTAAATGATGGTAACTCCTGGACAAAGGTATATAGATCATTGCCATCTTGGTGAAAGAATATGTCCATTTATGGCAACCCAGAGTGTCACCCCCCCAAAAGTTTACAATTTCTCAGCTTTTTTCACCTTTTAAAAAGCCCAATGGAAAGATCCAGGTACCTGAGAATTCTAGTCTGGCCATAAAGCTGACTGTTACAATGCAGACATGCTCTCATTGTTTTATATTTTTATTCACCTTACATTACTGAGATAGCATCAAAAGGCTGAAGTAGGGGGAATTAAACTCCTAGTTGATGGGAAGGAGCAGAGTTGGAAATTTAGGTAGATAGATCCTGCTGCTGGAGAAGAGATAATGAGCAACTGAGAGATTCGAATTATCAACATTAAACCATAATTATGTTGGTTTTATGTGGAATTTGCCACCTTTAGATTGCTGTGTCCACTCTACACCCCTCTTTACCACTGTGTCCAGAGTTTATCACTGCCAAGCCCCCCCCCCCCTCCCCCCATTGTGCCCTCTTTCCACTGCTTGGTGGACTTGATGGAAAAGTCAGACCTGGTCAGAGAATCAGTTTGCGTAATTGCACAGTTTTGTCATCCAGAGATGAATCTGTGTAAGCCCTTGTACACACGGTCGGAGATTCCATCGGAATGTGTCCTATCGGACCGTTTAGTCGGATATTCCGACTGTGTGTGGTATGCATCGGACTGTTTCCGTCGGAACAAAATTTTCCAACTTGCTGGAAATATTTTCTGACAAACTGCTCCGATCGGACATACTCCGATCATGTGTAGAGAATTCCGATCGGACAAAGTGCCACGCATGCTCAGATCAAATTCCTACATCAAAGCTATTGGCTACTAGCCTGAACGTAGTCCCATCGTAATGAAATTACATCATCACGTTCTGAAAGATCGGATTTTCCGACAACTTTGTCCGACCGTGTGTATGCAACAGTTTCGGACAAGATCCGTCGGACAAAATCCAACGGACAAAATCCGACGGATTTGGTTGTCGGAATCTCCGACCGTGTGTACAAGGGCTATTACATAGAAGGAAGGTAGACCAAATGCAATGCTAATATAAAATATATCAGAATATAGATTAGGATCTTCTTATAAGCTGACTGTTAGATCTTAAGCCATTCTATTTATCTACTACTGTTAGAAAAAAATTAATACATTACTCTCTGAGTGTTGATGCCTATTGAAAATGGTCGAGGAGACATAAATTGTACACATAAATATTTCAGCAGCCCAACAATCTTCTGAGCCTCCAGAAACATTTTTTTTCCATAGAAAATATTTTCGAAGATACAGAACCAAGCACTTCTTGTCAACTTTATTGTAGAATGCCTTAATTTATGATGTGTTCGGGGAATCTTCACTTAGACCAGAGAATTATTGTCATTTATCTTGTTTCCTAGCAACTGATGTTTATATTTATTTGCAGCCCCTCCCACTACAAGGGTTTTCTTTTATCTATTTTTTTTAAGGAAACCGCATTATGAATCTTACATATCCTCTTGCTGTCAGATATGTTTAACAATAAATAATCATAACTGGGAAAATTCTCCTAGGCCCAGGCCACAAAAGTGACTATCAGGAGGAAAATTTCAGCTTTACTCTCAGGCTGTGGCTTCATGTCCCTGACCTGCAATACTCCGACACTCAGAATGTCAAGAGAACTCCTCAAAGAAAAACTAGAATACATTAATTATTGACCGGAGCTTCAGAAATACTTGGAAGATTTTTTTAGCCCTTCAATAAAACTTCTAGCTTATATCTTTGTACCTTCTAGTCATAAAAGTTCTATTCTTTGTGAAACGAGAAATGGCATCACATATAATAAAAGAAAAACCTTTGTTACCTTAAATCCATAATGCCCTTTTAACACCAAAAAGAAAAGGACTTAGAAGTGTACCTTCACAGGCTTGTAGGCCTGTATGCAGGATATATCACAGCCTTTACAACATGACAACATCAGTTATGATGCCTAAACTCACTGCAAGTACAGAACTGGTGTTAAAGAAAAACAAGACTGAAAAAAATATATATCGCAGCTTACTAGTCATTAGATGTAGTGGCTACAATGCTTTGTTCAAGCTAAGAACATTTTCAGCAACAAAAATACCTGTTGACTTTATCAGAAATGCAGTGTCCGTGTAATCTCCTGTGACAGGGATTTGCCTGGACAGTCCGGGTTTGAATCATACGCCCGGCTTTCAGACCATCTGAAACCCAAACACATACAGGCTTGCACACCCTAATTACCTAGTACAATGTAGATTCCCTTTGCTGCCCATGCCCCTTCATGTTCCAGCAGTACTTCCAACTTCACTCCTCTCTTCTCCCACTGGCTGCTACTGACACACAGGGGGATGTTTCAGGATGGAGAGCAGGGGAAGGGTCTGGTAAATACGTAATTTACCACCCCCTTCCTTATCTGAATGAACACAGTGAGGGATCAAATCTCCAGACACAGTATCAACCCAACATTTTAGAAGCAACTTGACTATGGACAGGTACTTGCAATTGTCCTACTGCTTAGTAAGTTTTTGAAAACTTAAAGCGGAACTTCACCTAAAATGTGAAGTGTTGCTGATTCCCCCAATTCCAGTGAACATTTTTTTTTTCACATGCCTATACCTGACACATACCTGCTACCACTCTGTTCACCTGCACAAGAATGACCATACAGAAAATGCAGCCACTCTTGAGCATTCGCAGTGGGGAGCCAACTGTGAAGCACCAGGAAGTCATAGCCGACTTACCACATCCAAGATGGAGGAGCAGGAACCCACAAATCAGTGAAGAACCGACCCAGGTGAGGATATCGCTGAATCTCTGGGCTGCTAAGTATTTTTTTTGTTAAGAGTCAGCAGCTACAGTATTTGTAGCTGTCGACTTTATATTTTTTAGAGGTTCTCTTGTCCTATAAAAACATTTGGGTCTAAAAATTATTACAGGACAGTTAACGTTATGAATCCCATAACAGAACAAGTTAGTAGATGCATGCTAGGTAAGGCAAGCAACACAAACCTTATATGTGTGGCTGTGAAATATGGGAAAAGCTAACACAAACAAATGGGTAATTATGTGATGAATCATATACAGGTGAAAAATATGACACTAAATTATCGTATTTATCGACGTATAACATAACTATTACTATCTGCAGCCCATCTCCCATCAATGCAGCTGCCTGATTAATGCCTATTTGCAGCCTCACTATCTCTCATCAATGCAGTGCAGGAAATGACCGAGCTATCATCTTCCAGTTTTTTTAAACCCTCAACACCGTGCCTAAAGTTTCGGATTTGCATAAGTTGGATCTAAACTCTATTCTACAATGTATATGGAGAGAATAGAATAATTCTGAAAATCTAGCGCTCTCTTTGTATTTCCAAAGACTCCTAAGTTGTGCATGCCAGCTCTCCCCAAGATCAGCTCAACATGGGTAGTAAGGTGTATTCATTCAGCTTACTTGCAGGAAGGCCTCTTCCCCCTCAAGAGATTCGGGCACACTTCTCTGGTAGTTTTCACTTATGGAAGGGGAGCCAGTGAAATCCTGTAGGGAAGTTGGTCTGTGAACCCATGAAATTATTGCTATGGCTAGCCTTGTAGGGAGCCAAAAGCTGGGTATTATGCACTGAATAAAGCTTTGTGCTGAGCATTGGAATGGGGAATTGAAAAGAGAAGTATAAATCAATAAATGCAATATAATATAGGAAAAGATTTACAATTACAATGTTCTCAGCTACTAGTACCTGTAATTCTAAGGGTTACTGTTGACTAGCAAGCTAAATTCCTAATACACAGTCAAAGCCTTAAGCTGCCCGAAGGCAATAGACAGTGACCTGCCATGCATGGATGACCCAACCATTGATCAATCTTTTTAAGAAAATATCTTTCCACATATAATGTATCGGGACTTACTAGTTTTCATGTATGACTCCCTATTCACTGAACATCTTTCTTCTTTTTTTTCACATTTTTGTGTCGTAAGTGCTCATTATTTCTTTTTCATCACCCAGGCCATTTGAGCAGGAAGGATAGGATTTCGGCAAAGCCAACATGGTAGCATGGCCTAGGGTGGAATAATTACACAGGAGACAATAGTGAGATGAATCGATTGTTGGTGTTATTTTAGTGGAGAGGTTTGACTTCACAGAGACTCCTATAAAAACGGCACCTCAGATTACCAAGTTCCTGCATCCATGTGTTTGTTGTGCCCGAGGGCATCAGAAGGAGGAGAGCAGCCGCCACTTATTGACAGGGGGCAGAGCTTCACTTGCTCACTTGCTGCTCACCTACTGCTGTGCGGCAATTAAATATAATAGCTCGCCTTTGTAGCTGCACAGCAGTAGGTGAGCAGCAGGTGAGCGAATGAAGCTCTGCCCCCTCTCAATAACCCAGGCCATAGCAAACACATACAGGTCCCATGCTGTCAACCAACAGCCAAGTCCTGCCTGGGTCTTGATGTGGCCAGACTCTGAGTGTATAATATGGAGTGGCCTGATTGCAGGATGTCTCCTGCATGGCCCATTATGAGACCTCTGTGCTTCTGCTGTATCGCCAGAGCCGCCGCTAGAGGTCCAGGGTTGGCACTGGTGATTTGGTCTCCATCGCAATTTTGGGGAAGACTGACTCTTGTGGAAGGAAGGAGGAAAAAAACACAACAAGAGACGGTGCCCGGGTGGCAATAAAAATGGCTGCCAATCCTCTGCTCCGCGGCTCGGCCCTCAGCAGGTCACGGACCAGCACAGGGCCACGGCTCAGGGGTTGGGGACCCCTGCAATAAAGTTTGTATAAAGAAGAAGAACCAATGTGCAGGTCTACATTTGTTCCTATTTCTAGAAGAATGAGGTGAGGTTTGTCCTACTCCTTTATGTGTCAGGTATTTTGCTGCAGGGTAGGCTAATGCCCCGTACACACGAGAGGACTTATGTCCGACAGACTTCCAAAGGAGTTCCGCCGGAGTTCCGACGGAGTTCTGACAGACTTTTCGGCCGAACGGACTTGGCCACACACGATCACACTAAACTCCGACGGATTCGAACGTGATGACGTACGACCCGACTCGAATAAGGAAGTTCATAGCCAGTAGCCAATAGCTGCCCTAGCGTCGGTTTTAGTCCGTCGGAGTAGCATACATACGAGCGGAGTTTTCGAAGGGGACCGGGTCCGGCGGAGTTCCGTTGGGAAAATTTGAAGCATGCTTCATTTCTAAAGTCCGTCAGACTTTTGCGAAGCTAAAGTCCATTGCAGCCCACACACGATCGGATAGTCTGACGGACTCGGTCTGACGGACTTTGGATGTTGAAAAGTCCGCTCGTGTGTACGGGGCATAACTGTCTCTGCCAATGTCTCCATGCCTAGTTTTTATGTGACTTGTGTTGCAAAGTCCTGTGATCTTATGATTCTAGGAATAAAGTGGCATCTAGATAAGAGGGCAATGCAAGACAATTGGCCAGGGTATTAGGGCAGGAAGTGTAAATCCTGCTTTGAGATCAGAATGCTCTTGACCAGCTTAGGCCAATTATTTTAAATGGAGAAAATTGATTTATTTTATGGTCTAACTAGGTTAAACTGAACAAACAAATTCAGATGTCTAACTTTCACAGCTAAAACTTTTACGTTCTTATAGATGCCATCCGCCTGAATACACATACCAGCCCCACTGAAACATTAAGATTTAAGATAAAAGTTGTATCTCAAAAATCCTGATAAATATTTAATGCCTGTACAGCTCAGTGGCAGAAAAACGTACTATTTGTTTTATTTTTATTTTTATTATCATTTATTAATCATCTGTCATTACTTAGGCTGCTTTTTGATTTTGTCTGCAATTTTTAATTGGTGGTGGGCAACATGAATTTTGATAATTCTGTGAAAGTTTTATGCAAATCAATAAATTAAAAAAAAAGCTGACTGACAAACTCAAAGTATGAAAAAGCAAAAGCCGAATTTTGTTGAGTGGAATTACTTCTCTGGCAGTTGGGTTAATTCATAATTCAGTAGATCTGTTATTTACAATGCAATATAGATTGGTAAATAATTCACTGTCTGTGCATGCAACGATTTCTACTTGTAGAGAGAATATGTAATCAGCCACATAAGAGGCGGTTATGAGTCAACAGAGTGATGTGTACAGCTCTGGGTACATTTCTCCATACAGCAAGTCTGTCAGATCATGCAAATTATTATTTTACAAGGTGCCTGTGCACTGTGTAATGCACAAAGACATGCCCAGATTTGTGGTACTTATGATGTTAATCTATGCATCAATGGCAAGACCCAGATAGTAAAGGTGAGAGAAAGTGCTGGCAACAAAAATCTCTTGCAGAAAAAAAAAGAAAATCACAATATGCTTACATTTTTGCCCCCAGAAAACAGATTCGGTTCCAGAAGTGGCTTTGCAGTGATTTCTTTCACTTCCTGTTGCATCTTCAAAACAGAAGTAAAGGGAAATCCCACCAATGGGACACAGACAGCAAAAAATAAACTGCCAGGGTGTTAAAGAGGAAGTAAACCCTGATGAGTTTACTTCCTCTTTCATTCCCTGTAAAGGCAAAGCATAATGGACTACTATGCATCGCATAGTAGTCCATTATGTGTCACTTACCTGACACAGGAGCCAGCAAAGTCACCGCTGTCCCCTGTAGTTCAGAGCGTCCATCTTCTTGGTAGGTCTCCGTGGGTCTCGCTGCTCCGGCGCTGTGATTCGCCGGAGCAGCGATGACGTCACTCCCGCGCATACGCATGGGAGCCGAGACTCGCGGCATTGCCGTCATCGACGATGCCCCGCCCAGTGCGCCTGCGCGCCGCTCTATGGTGCATGCGCTGTAGATATCGGTGCCCCTAAACCATGTAGGTTTGGGAGATATTTCTTGGACCTACAGGTAAGCCTTAATCTAGGCTTACCTGTAGGACAAAGTGGTTTGTAAGGGTTTACAACCACTTTAAAACATACAGTACCTACTCTATTCAAGACTGAAAAAAATAAATAAATAACAAAAACGTTTTGATTATATATTTTTTAGATACACGTTAAAATATAAAAACAAAATCTTTCTTTCCCCCTACTCTATACAACTTTAATCAAAGTACCAATTTGTCTAGTGGTTAGTGGTGTTAGTCTTGAATGCACAGAGGCCCAGGCCTTTGACTCTTGAGGGAGATGCAAAATATAAGATATAGGCTTCATAAGTTACTCAAAGTAGGACAAACGAGATGCAACTCAATACAACTAGCAAATTGGATCATGCTCTGCTGGAGTTTTTTTTCCTTCCTCTGGATCAACTGTGGGTATAGAATTGGGTATATGGGATTGTATGATATTATTATTATTATTATTATTTTTTTGTGGTTGAACTGGATGGACTTGTGTCTTTTTTCGACCTGACTAACTATGTAACTATGTAACAACTGGGCACTGAGGTATTGTTTGTACATTACAATCAACTGCCCTCCCACCAACACACATGCAAGAATTGCATAGAGCTACCATCTAAATTGTGCAAATATAATATATTCAACCGGTAAAGAGGATGAAAAATTTGGAATGTTCTTTTATTATATTAATTTTATAATATATAAAATAATTGATGTTATCAATCACCTTTGTCATGATTTTCTGCAAAATATACCTTAACCCCCCTAGCGGTAATCCCGAGTCTGGCTCGGGGTACGAATATACTGATAGGAGCGGTAACCCCGAGCCAGACTCAGGATGGCTTCGCTCGATGCAGGGAGGACACAGGGAGAGTTACTCACCTTGTCCCCTGGATCCAGCGATGTCCTCCGCGCTGTGTGATCGAGCCGCCCTCCGCTCGATTCACAGTGGCGAATGCAGCCGAGCTCCGTTCCCTGTGGCGTTACGGCGCACGGGAGCGGAGGACGGCGGCAAATTCAAAAAAATAAAAACACACAAAACACACACAGCACTGTAATCTTACAGATTACAGTGCTGTATTAAAAAATACACACCCCCTTTGTCCCTAGTGGTCTGTGCAGTGCCCTGCATGCACTTTTATATTATAAATACTGTTTTTTACTGCCTGGAATTTGGAGATTGTCCATAGCAACCAAAAAGTGTCAATTTTTCAGTGTTTTTGGATTTGATTACATTATTGAATAATTTTTATTATTCTTTATTATATTATAAACTTTATCATACCCGGAATGTCTGCTAGACTCTGGTTTGAACAGATTTAAGAGCGTTATTCCTAAGAATTACAGGACTACAAAATAAAAGCCAGATTTCCGTGCAAAATAATTGTACCGCTTTCAGCACCTAATTCCAGACTGAATCATACCGCCAGGGAGGTTAAGGGTTGGAAATACCAGGCATTAGTGGTCATATTGTTTTTTTTTTTTTTTTAGTTTTATTGAGTTTTAACAGCATTACAGAATGCAAGGAGATGAATAGCAAATATTAATGCATATAAGGAATCAAAGAGTCAACATGTAAGTTAGAGATTTTACAGTGGTCATATTGCTATTCACCTTTCACACAGGAGTGGAATGTAGATTATGATCATTAAACTGTCTAAAATATAAGGTTACCAAACAGCTGTTGGCCATCTCAAGCTAACATGATAAAGCCTTTTTATTGACCCTCAAATCAGAAATCCGTGTTCTTTGGTGTTCATTTTCTTTTTTTGTGCTTTTATTACCATGGGTGGTTGCATGATAATGATATAGCACTGAAAAGTACAAAACCATCTCCATTTGTATTGATTGTTGTCATGAATGCCTGTCAAAGTAACATAACGGCATTATACAGTGAGTTCATAGCTTAAAACAAATCTGTCAATGATATAAAAAAATAAAAAAAAGAGCCTTTAGCTAAGGTAAGCTTAAAGGGATGTGTCTCTGCCCACAGTGAGATCACCCACCTGCCATGCAGCTCCTATAAGAAACTTAATGAATATGAAACAGCCACACCAAGCACCAAAGAAAAGTAGACCAGCTGCTGGCAGACTTAAGGCTGCCTACAGAGATGTGTCAGCATGACAATAAATACCTGAAAATGTAATCAACCCGTATTGCACTGGAACAGAATTATCAGCAACTCTTTGATGATATTATTATTATTAGAACGTTTTCCATAGCAGGTGGAGCATTTAAAAACACTTGAGATAAAATGTATCTACAGAAGAAGACCGAACATAAGCAGATGCAGACACCAAGTAAAAAAAAAAAAAGATTTCCATTAATTGGATTGTTGTCACAGACTATTTTAAAATTTGCAGAAGTCTGAGCCTTCAAAATGAGAAGAAATATGTTGCCTGAAAGAGCACTTAAAGCAGGGGTGCCCAACCAGTGGCCCGTGGGCCACATGTGGCCTGCGGAGCCCTCTGATGTGGCCCGCGACCTCCTTCTGTGGGATGGAAGATTGGCAAGCCCAGATCATAGGTTGCAGACCCGCCATAACAGAGCATCTGTGTTGTTAAATAAGCCGGCAAAGCATGCAGCTGTGGACTAGAGCTGTATAAGCTGATGCTTCCTGTATAGCACCGTCTCTTGCCACTGGCGGAGTGATACCAAATGCACGCTGCCGGGGACAGCAACAGCAGGCAATACCTGAATGGAAGACTGTTATTAAAGGACAATTTATTACTAAAATTGCAGTGTATATATAGGCATATCTGCACAGTGGTTACCGGGCTGCTTTCAAACTGATCCGCAGGTGCAGCGCACCTTCAGGTTACCCGCACTGAGGCATAGGCTCCTGTTATTACCTGCGGGTTTAGTGAGCTTTGTGTAGCTAACCCACAGGAAAAACACAGGTGCACTGCGCTGCATTAGTGTGAAAGGCCCCTTTCACACAATCAGTACAACTCAATCGGACCCTCCATTCACCTCTATGAAATGGCAGATGTAAATGGATTTGTGTCCTTTTATACCCTCCTACCTCCAATCTGATTCGCTAACAAAAAACAAAAAAAAAAAAACAGCAGGGGCGGATCAGAGGACCCATAGAGTAGAGTGGGCTATGTCCGCTCTGCACAGACCTGTCATCCGCCTGCTCTGCTCATTGTGGCCCGCGAACGGTTACCAAGTTGTTTAAGTGGCCCTTGCTCTTCAAAAGGTTGGGCACCCCTGACTTAAAGTTTAAAATAATTCTTTTATTTCTCTTTTCAAGTGTTATTAACCACTTCCCACCCGGCCAATGTACATATACGGCCGGGTGGGAGCCGCCTCCTTCTGACTGGACGTTCAGGAACGTCCGTCAGAAGGAGGGGGATCGCGCGCACGCGTGCCTGCGCGCGTGCCTGCGCAGCGGCGCGGTCCCGATGCGCTCGTGTCACCTGGACACCGTGCATCTCGGATTGGCAGGAGGGCTCTGTGATTGGCCCTCCTGATCACATGACGGGCGTGTCCAATCACGGCCATCATGTGATGTAAACAAACAGCCGGTTGCTAGGCAATCGGCTCTCCTCTCCTCACACGGAAGTCGTCGCTGAGGAGAGGAGAGCAGATCGCTGCAGCCGGCTGGTGATCAGTGAGTATGAGCTGTTTTTACAGCTTTTTACTCACTGATCACCAGTCTAGTATAAACCTAAAGTGTAAACACACATGTCACCACAATACACATGTCACCACACATGTCCCCAAATAATAAAAAGACATGTCCCCAAATAAAAAAACACATGTCCCCCACATATGTCCCACTAAAATCACATGTTCCAATGATTGAATGAATGATCCATCTGCACACATGTCCGTGATCACACAAACCAATTATTATACACTTAACGGAATTTTTTTTTACCAAAAACATGTAGCAGAATACATTTTGGCTTAAATTTACAACAAAATTTGATTTTATTGGATTTCTTTTAAAATAGAAAAAAGAAAATATTGTTTTTTTTTCCAAGTTTCCGCTTTTTTTGCGCTTATCTTGCAAAAAAAAAAAAACGGAGTCGTGAATAAATACCACCAAAATAAAGCTCTATTTGTGCGAACAAAATGATAAAAATGTCATTTGGGTACAGCGTAGCATGACTGCGCAATTGTCATTGAAAGTGTGAGAGCAATGAAAGCTGAAAATTGGGCTGGGAAGGAAGGGGGCGAAAGTGCCCTGTATTGTAGAGGTTAAACTCAAAAGCAAAAAAAAATGATATAATACTGCTTACCAATCCTAAAATGTGGTGGTAACATTTGTTTTATTTTTGTCAGATTTTTTCCCTTTATTTTCACCTGGTGAGCCAGCCAGTTACACACCTCCACTCTGAACGGTGGAATAACAGAGACACCTTTGGAAAGCACCACTGTTAATTTGGGGAGAGGGTGGTGCAAGATTTAGATTAATAGTAGATTTGAGATGGACTTCAAGTGTTATTAAACCCACAACAGTAAAATCAGTCTGTATATGCAGTAAAGCATGTGTGTTATACTCACTGTGGAACCCAAGGGGTTAATCCTCTGCATTGTGTAAAAAGGCTGCTTGATCCTGTCTTTTCTGATCCTCCCCGTCTTCCACTGTCCCCAATCCATTTCCTGATAGAACAGAAGCTAGGGGACAAGCTGCACATGCTCAGTTTGGTGTGTATTGCTAGAGAGTTTTTTCTTTTCTTGGGAAAGTGCATGTGATCAGCACAGTCAAGAAAAAGGGGCAGCTTGATAGGACAGTCAGAGCAGAATAAAAATTCATCCTACAAGCTTTAACCAGAAACTGATAGAAGTCCCAAGACTGCTCTAACTGCTGATGAAAAAAGCTATTTAGCAGTGTATATTTACTAAAACTATTGCATTCCCATGTTCTGTGTACTGTGGGAGACTAGATATAGGTTTAGTAACGCTTTAACTGACAAATTAAATCTGAACTTCAGCTAACACTCTTTAAGCAGTTACCAACATTTTTTGTTTCTTTAGGGACAAAGGTTTTACATAAATGAATAAAAGCGGACCATTGTAAGCATGCCTGTCAGTGTTAAAAAGTTTGATTTCTTGTATAATATAACTTTAAAGCGGACCTTCAGTAATTTTTTTCAACTTTCCATCTATTAAATCTTCTGCTCTTGTTGTTTTAACTTTGGATAGTAACATTTTTTTTTCTGCCAGTAAATCCCGTATACAGCCCACTTCCTGTTTATTGTCTGCTAAAAAGCCTAGGCTTATGACATCAGCTCTCTCTCTCTCACTCTTCTGACAGTTTGCCAGGAAGGGAGGGAGGATGAGTCAAAAGAGGGCCAATGAGAGCGGCAGGGCTGGACATCCCTCTGTGTAAATCCAGGAAGTGAACAGCAGCAGTTTCAGAGGGAACGGAGGAGGGGCCGGACATGGCGTAGATCACCATGGATTCTGTGGTGATCTTTTGCCAGAAGTGGGAGCAAATATCTGTATTAAACAGTTTTCTGCATCCCCCACCCCCTGAAAGGTGCCAAATGTGACACCGGAGGGGGGGAGGAACTGGATAAGCGAAAGTTCCTTTTTTGGGTGGAACTCCGCTTTAAGAAGAGTTATCAACCAATCCATACACAAAAAGGGTAAATTAGGTATAACCACCTTTCCCACTAATTTTATGGAACAGTTGTGGTTCTTTTGGCACAAAGGGTACATGGGGAGTTCGTTGTATCCTTTTTTGGTTTATATCAGCCGTGGCCACATATCCAATATATATATATATATATATATATATATATATATATATATATATATATATATATGTGTGTGTATATATATATACACTCACACATACAATATGTATACACACAAATAAAAGGTACGTTTATCTTCTTATAAATTACCCTTTCCGCAGCAATATCATAAAGGACCAAAATTTCCCATCCTCACTAGGCACCCTTGGTATCGAACACAATATCAATAATAAAATATGTGGAACCAAGAGCCCTTGAATTTTATAAATAAGGGAATCCCGTTCTCAATATATAAATATAGACAGTCCTACAGCACCCAATAACTGTTTACAAATTATATATAGAAGAAATAGGTGATAGCCAGGGATTAAAATTTACTTTTATATAGCATTGGTATTGAAATTAAAGAGCACATATACATACATCTGTAGCAGGTCCTGGAAATAATTCCATTTAATAACAAAATATGGATTTTTAACTATGTTATTTATAAAAACCTATGAAAATCATATTTATTCCCACTCTTCCCTGCTATAAGCTATTGTCACAGTAACAGAAAGTGTCAACATGTTTGCCTTTCTCAGAGGTCATTTAGAAGCCGTGCCCCATCATTATATCTTATAACTGTCCATGTACAAGACTATAAGTCAGTGGAAGCCTAATGGTTTGGGGCTAAAAGAACAGTTATATTTTAATAGCCATCTTTCTGTTCCTGACAATTTGGAGAATGAAAAGCATGGCGACCTTTGTCCCTGAACCTAAGGTTACTATGGTGACCAGAGTCAGTAATGTTCCAAAAGTCCATGTGCCTACAAAGGTATAATTCATACAATCTGAAATAATTATGTACATAAATAAATAAGCATGCTCTAGCTCTAAACTGGGCTTGAATGACTATTTACTGAGAAAATAAAAATTCGAAATTACTTACTCTGTAATTGATGAAAGAACCTGGTCTGCCAGGATTTCTTCATTATCGATAAACTACTTCCTGCCAGTTGTTCAAACACGCATAGTATAAGTAAATAGAAAGCAACACAATGCACAGAACATACTGAGGAATTCAAAATATCCCTAAGGATACATTTCTTTAAAGCGAAACCAAACCTTCCTATCGTTTTCAACCAAGGAAGCTGCCATTTTGTTTTTGATTTGATCTTCAACTGCCATGATGCTGCACATGTGATCAGTTATGACACCAGCCATTGGATGATTTGACAGTTTGTTTGAGAGCACAACCAATTTGACAGCTATGGCTCATTTACACCTGTTTCAGTTTCAACACACATTAAAGTGGCTACCGCTTCAATATGCTTTTTTGATGTGTTTTTGGTGCTTCAGTGGTGCTTCACTGATGCTTCAGTGGTGCTTCAATCGAGCTTTGTCATAGACTTCTATGGAAGCTTTGAAGATGCTTTGAAGCACCACTAAAGTTAAAGCAAAGCAAAAACAAGGTGTAAACAGGACTGTAAGCGTGTTCCGCCTTTTTTCTCCCCTTCTTTTGTCCCCCCTCCCCCCCTGTGTCCATCTTGGTGGGAGGTTGAGGTGGGTCAAAATAGTGGGGCAGCGGATCCAGGATGACCCTTTGAGGGAAGGCACTGTTCCGTTTTTCAGATTTTATTAGAAGTCTCTGGTTGAAAAGCATTGGTTCGGTGGAACTGGTAAATATTATCGAAATAAGTTTTGATATTACATAAATTTTTCGGTTAAAACCTATTATATTGAAAGTCTTTTTTTTCTTTGATTACCTGCAAAATATACAATATAACTACTCCTTTCGCCAGGGCTTTGTTGCTTTTTACCCCCTGAAGAAGACCCTGACTCCCTGAAGGTCGAAATGCATTGGGGCAGCCCGGGTGCTATTTTGCAACTTTTGAAAAAGTGCTGTACTTGTAAATTGTTCCTGTAACCTATTTTGTATTAAATGTTGCATATACTGTTTATCCACTGATATGCTATAATATTATATACCAGAGCCTGTATTTTTAAATATATGATGGCAAATAAGCCGTTGAATCAATAAAATAAATATAACTTTTTACAGATTTATCTCTGCTTCTTGTTGCTGCCTGAAAACCCCAAGGGGAACTCTTCTTTTTTTATTCTTCTTTTTTTATTCTAACAGGACTGTAAGCGACCCGATTTATTTAGTGACAGAGGCTTTGACTGGCATTTAGAGAGCTTTAACAAATCTTGTCCGAAGCCATGTTTTGAACCAAGTGTAAACTAGGCGTTACATTCCAAGGGAATGTAACTGTTTTTTGAAGCTGTTAAATTGATGGGTTTAGTTTTGGAACTACTTTTAGAACTACTTGCTCCTAACTCAGGCAAGTATTTGCATCAGTCACATCCGGTACATTCAGAATGCATAAAGGTAAAAAAGCTTTAACCTTTACAACCACTTTAAATATAGGGTATTCTAATTATATAATTAATTGGTAGCAATATTATAAAAAATTTGAACTTTTAAATATGTTCAATATGTTTCTAATGCAACAACACAATTTATTGGTAGTTTTACAACCCTGCTTTGGTGTAAATCCCTTTCTAAGCCCCTGTACACACACGGTCGGAGATTTTGACAACCAAATCTGTCCGTTGGATTTTGCCCATCGGATCTTGTCCGAAACTGTTGCATACACACGGTCGGACTAAGTTGTCGAAGAATCCGATCATTCAGAGCGTGATGACGTAATTTCGTTACGATGGGACTGCGTTCAGGCTAGTAGCCAATAGCTTTGATGTAGGAATTTGATCTGAGCATGCGTGGCACTTGGTCCGATCAAAATTCTCTACACATGATCGGAGTATGTCCGATCGAACCAGTTGGTCGGAAAATATTTCCAACAAGTTGGAAAATTGGGTCCGACGGATATTCCGACAGAATCAGTCCGATGCATACCACACACAGTCGGATTATCCAACAACACGGTCCGATAGGACACATTAAGATGGATTCTCCGACCGTGTGTACAAGGGCTAAGACTTGATCTGTTCTATATTGCATCCATTGGTCCTGACTACCAGCAGTGACGACACTTGCAAACCACACCCCAGCACTATCTGCCTTGAATAATTAAAAATATAATTTATACTCCAATGTTCACCTTGTACTATCAGACATCACTACATATATAACTATAGTAACTATTAATGTAGTGCAGAGAGTCCACCCATATTTTTTCCTACACACCATAAACAAATATTATATGGTAGTTATTAATACACATGTGCAACATTTACTTGTTTATTTGTTTTACTATTGATTTACCCATCCATTTTAGGTATTCATTGCTTACATTTTGTATTGTGTCATTTCTTTTTGACCAGTTATGCCTTTACTGACATTCTTGGTATCCTCGGGAAATTCTTAGGACTTTTTAATCTTTTATAATTATCCAGCACTTGTTACTATGAGTGTTTTCATGACTAGTGTTATTTTACATTTGACATTGCTGCTATTTTCTTCAGTATTTATAATGATTATAACTTGATACAAATCCTGATTGATGTATTATATGAACCATATCCTTTTAGTTCTTAGGAAGTACCATTTACCTTTCAATATTTTTTGTCAAATCCATTTCCGATGAAGAGGCCAGGCAGCTTAGAAATGTGATAATCCTTTCTGGTGAATACATTATTTTCTTCACTCTCCACTGTATTTCAGACACTCTTGCATTGCATTTGTCATGTGCATGAAAACATTTGCTGCAACTCCAATTGAGAGGTACTTAAAAGCTTGTTTACTTTTTTATAACTGATAGTTATACACCTGCCACATCTACAACTGAGATTTCTTGGCTTTTTCTTTTCGGTCAGTAGACATTGGGCCAAGTCTCAATCCTATAGTGCAGTTATGGTGACATCACCTTCTTCTCAGTCCATGAAATCATAACTCTCATTGTCCTTCTACACATTGCTACTGCACCACATAACCTTCATACATATCCCTAAGAGCAAAATGGAGAGCAGACACTATAAAAAGTTTTTTGCTCACTGTAATTAATATCTAATGTAAAATAAGTTAGGACGTTGCTGTTTTTGAAAAGCATCAGCAAACAACACACTTTCATCACTAGCTGTCACTGGGTAGACAAATGCTCTTGGCTTTCCTGTATGACACAAAATGTAGCAGTTGAACACTTTTTATTGCTTCCAGAAGCAATTCAGCATTTGCAGGGCACAATTCCTTTGTGCAGCAATGTCACAGATCCAATTGGAAAACAAAAGCATGTTCTATGTTTATCTGGTCAGAACAGACTTTCTCAACCTTTTTAACACAGAGGTACCCTTAAAAAAACCTTTCGGTCTCAGGGAACCCCTGTTAAAAATGGCTATATCTACAACTCATGATACATCGGTGCAATGATCAGTGGAAGTGTGCTCCTTACATCTATGGTCTTGGGGAAGAATGTCCCCCCTAAAGATGGCTGAAAAGATTATTGGTGTCACTGGGAACTTATCTGAGAGGGAAAAATTGGTCATTGATCAAGGAACCCCTAGCAACCATTGGAGGAACCCTTGGGTTCCACGGAACCCTGGTTGAGCAAACCTGGGTCAGAAGAACTTTTTACTGGTATTTAATGGTATTGCGTGGCAAAATAGCTATTACCAAAGCACCCTTACTATACCGAATTACATACAGGACCATGAAAGTGCCCAACTCCAGTCCACCCAAGTAATTGTAACCTATCTGATTCCACAATGTTTTTACAGTTGGGAGTTGTGTCTTGAGTCTTACTAGCCATGTTAGTGGTCTTTGTGGCAGGTGGCAAAGAAACATTTAATGTCATAGGAAAACGTGACCTGGGGAGAATAGAAGGGAAGGCAAGGAAGAATAGGAAAGCATGCTAGAAATTACCACAAATTAAAATAGTGCTGCTTTTCATGTGAACGAGGATAGCCACATCAAGCAAATTTAGTCAATAGAATTCAGATTGATTCATATCAGTTTGATCATCTCTACTAACAAGCAGGAATGGATTTTTTCTTATGTGAAAAGAACAAAATAAAATGAAATGGCTTTAAATAAATAAGTCAGATGCAAAGTGATCATTTTGTAGCCAGATTTATATTTACTGTAGTCAGTAATAATAAGAATTATGATTAGCTGTAATGGGCTTCAGCAGCTCTTTGCCTTGCCTTTCTCTTAGATGCATTTTAATGTGTCCTACCACAGTAGTAAATGACAGATGTGAGTTGGAAAAAAATACATTCCTGTCATAGAAGAGCATCTTAAAACCTTTAATAAATGAAGAAATCATGTCCACATTTTCTTGTAGCGATGGAAAGAAATGTACTTGCCATAGTGGACCTTTATAAATGTGACCGGAGGAAACAACAACCATGGATGCAAAATGTCATCAGGCACAAACTGTGATATTTAAAAATGACCCAAAAGTTCCCTGGTCTGTCTGACTCTAGAAGTGATGGCAAGGATGGTTGTTTTTCCTTCCAGCAGTCATATTTAACTCTTTGCCAGAATTGTGCTGAATGTTCCTGTACAGTTACTGGTATCCTTGTCAGTCACTCTATAACCTTGTCACAGGAGAAGAATGCAAGAAAGTGATAGGTTTGATGTCCTGTCGGATGCTTGGTGCTGAGCCTCTCTCCGCATCTGATCGCTATCAAACACTAAACCTCTGTTTCTCCACACAGGGCTGTAACTGGATGCCCATAAACCTCAGCCCAGAAGAGATAGCAAATTGGTAGCAATGCCAAGTCGCTTGTTCAGTTTCCTCTCTGTATGTGCTCAAATTCCCAGTTTAACCCCTCTAGCAATTTGATTTGACATTTAGATAATTACTATGATTAAGCCTGTCTCTGCTCATGTTAGTGGCTCCAAGTACAAAATAATAAGTAAAACAAAATTAGCTTATTAAATAAACACAACAAAAAGTAGCTGTGGCGAACTGTCTGCCCATTCTAAACTGCTGAAAGTGGATTGTGTAGAAAGGGGATTTCTAAAGGACTGCCATTAATTACTGTGTATACCATGTCTCTTTTCTCTTTTTTTTTAATAAAAAATAATGTATCTGCATATATTATATCTATACAATGCTAGACAGGAGATGTCACACACTGTTTTAAATAATGCAAAGCTAAATTGATACATTAAAAGCAAAACTGTCACCCATTTTAACAATTTAAAAATTAAACTGCCATCAACTTTGGCAGCAATTTTAAACTTTTAGAAGTAAAATCCTGGTTTTAAAAAGAAACTAAAGGTAAATAACTTAAGTGAGGTCTGATGCCCGCAAGGAGCCAGCATTTTCTCCCTGGGTTATTCCAGGTGCCAGTCTTTAGTTTTTATGATTGGCCAGCTCTGGATGACATCACTGGCAGTGTTCACCTTAGTGATTGCACCACAGAGGATTGTGAATAGGCATGTGAGTGACCTTGCAAGTGTCTATTTCAATAAAAATTATGTCTGTTCCAATTTTTATATTTATATATATTACATATAGTTCCACTTTAACCTTCCCGAATGTGGCTCGGGGTGAATTTTCAGTACCAGCAGTGGTAACCCCGAGCCACAGGCATCGCAGGATCCAAGCAAAGTTACTTACCTTGTCCCCAGAATCCTGCGATGTCTCCCCACTGTGTGTGTGAGCTGTGTCCTCCGCTCAATCTATTACAGTGCTGGGCTGCGTTCCCAACGAGCGTTGCAACGCACTGGGATGGAGCACGGCGCCAAATTCAAAAAGTTAAAAACACACAACACTTACTTACAAATCTTACAGATTATATTACTGTATCACATTATTTCACATCCCTTTTTTCCCTATGGTTTGTTCAGTGCCCTGCATGCAGTTTTATATTATATATACTGTTCTTTCTGCCTGGAAACTGGTGGTTATCCATAGCAACCAAAAAGTGTCCCTTTAGAAAACAGCGATAATAAATTAGAACACTTGCAGAACTGATCAATAGTGATTTGTGGGGAAATTCATCATCAACCACTGAAAGTAATGACAGTGACAATTCTGCAACTTTCAGTGTTTTTGAGTTGATTACATTATTGAATACATTTTATTATTATTATATTATTATTTGTTATAATTATTTATAGTTATTTATTATATTATAATTCATGATTTTGTATTTCGAACTTTATCATATCCAGGATGTCTACTAGACTCTTGTTTGGACAGATTTAAGTTTGTTATTCCTAGGAATTACAGGCCTACAATATAAAATGCCAAATTTCCATTCAAAACAATGTCCCACTTTCAGCATCAAAAATCTGACATAATCATACCGCCAGGGAGGTTAAAGAATCTGTAGATCCTAGCCATGACCCTCTCTTTGCTATAACATTTTGTTCTATCTGCTTATTACGTGCAAAAATATACCAATGGATCATGTCAGAATTTCAGATCTGTCCAGTGTGCTGGGCACATTTCCTGTGTTATCTCAAGCAGTCCTTTTAGTTTTTCACTTTCACTACAAAACAATTAGCATCTTTGCTGTGCAGGTAAGGGGAATTAATAGGATTCAGTAGTTTAACTACAAACAACTGGGAGAGGTAACACCAATGGTCTAATTCACTAACTGCCGTGTCACATTAGTTTCCATGCAGTGTGATTTTTAGCCTATTTATTTGCATGCACTATTTTTGAAAAACGCTGTACTGTGTTGGCACCCACAGCAGATCGCAAAGGCAATGCGTCTTGAACGCTGTGTGGGAAACACGCATCTTTCCCGCACTATGTTCTGGTATGAAAGAGTTCCCTTAAAACTTTAATGTGAATATCCACTTCAATTATTCAATTGTGTGAAAAGCGAATTCTAGTTCATGCTGAATACACAGCCATGTGCAGATGCATTTCTGTCTCAATTTTTATTGGGCATCCTTTATAAAATATAGTTACACATCAATTTTAACATTCAGTTTTACAAAGATTAGCAATAGTAACACAGCATATTTCACAAATATGAGTTACTACTGGGAAGTGAGAAGGAATGATCAACTGGGGTTATTCCTTTCAAATACATCAAATGGTAGACTTCCTTTCAAAGCAGGGTATATGACCAAGTCAAAAAGGTAAGCAGTATAAAATAATATGCTGCATCAAGATGATCACCCTAGTCCAGGGATATGCAATTAGCGGACCTCCAGCTGTTGCAGAACTACAATTTCCATGAGGCATAGCAAGACTCTGACAGCCACAAGCATGACACCCAGAGGCAGAGGCATGATGGGACTTGTAGTTTTGCAACAGCTGGAGGTCCCGCTAATTGCTTATCCCTGCCCTAGTCCCTTTATAGAGTTATTGAAAAATACTCTCACTTTAAAAGTGTCCTTTGCAAAACCTGAAACTTGATATGAAAAGGGAAAACTTGAAAGGTCAAGAAAGAAGAAATAGTTAACCACGTACTTACTGGGCACTTAAACCCCCCTCCTGTCCAGACCAATTTTCAGCTTTCAGCGCTGATGCACTTTGAATGACAATTGCAGGGTCATGCTACACTGTACTCAAATTAAAATGTTATCATTTTTTTACCACAAATAGAGCTTTCTTTTGGTGGTATGTGATCACCTCTGCGTTTTTTTTTTAGTATAGTGTAGTATAGTGTAGTATAGTATCTTTTTGTTAAATAAGTGCCATGCGATTTTTTGTTTTACCCTGGGCTATATTAGGGGTACCCAATTTCCACACTCTTACCAGTGTTTAGTCACAGTGAAAATAAATGTAACAAGTTTGAATTGTTTGGAGGAACATGGCAAGGGTTTGAGTAGGGCTTCATACAGGATTTTAGAGAGACCTTGACTAAAACTGTGTAAACGAATTGGTCCAAAATCCTTTAACTCTCTGTGTCCCCACTGCTGTCTGAGATTGTGTAGGCCAACTGGTGTCCTCTACAGAGAATGCTCAATTTTAACTCCCTTCTAAGCTTTTAATTTCCTCCTTTTTCTTATCTGTGAAGCCCATGTGATATATAATAGAGTAACACATGTGGGCGTATACACAATGGTAAATGACACTCCCCTCCTTCCCTGCCCATTATTGCTAAACACTACAGGGGCAGGATATAGTATGCTTATTGATTACATTCACTAGGGAACTAAAAAAAAAGCTTAGCTTTAATACAACTCAGTATCAAATATATCAAATGTATTTGCTAATACCTGTAAAGTAAAAAAGAGCCTTAGCTGCAGATGCTGTATGAGCAATGAATAAATGCTAGTGCAAATCCTCTTTGACTCCTCCTATACCATATTATTGCACAAAAAATACGCATTTGACCATCACCTTTTCAATTAAGATTTATAGGGAGCTGTAAAACAGTTATTTGATATTCATATTCTAATTTAAATAGTTCTTCTGAAAAAAAATGTTGGTAATCATGTGACTGACACAGCACCAATCAGGGCTGTGCCATTTTGTATGGCTCAAATTAAATCGCATCAGCACCGGAATGGTGCAGGACCCTTTTGTCTGCACCTGAATCGCATCACATCGCACACTTCACACCCTTGTAATCTGATTTTGGCAATCGCACTGCGTTTTTCAAGCTGTAGAAAGACACACCACTCCAGGACAATCACCTTTCCCTTGTATCAGCTGTCTCTGCAATGTAGAAGGGTGCCAGCCCTGTTTGCAGCAAGAACACAGGCTGGATGGCTACACTCCAGTGAAACCTGCAGCAGATCACATGGATGCCGTGCAATTGCAATGCAGTGTGGGAAACACACAGGATTCGCTGCGTTTCTCGCATCGCATCAGTGTGAACCAGGGCCAACGCCCAAGAAGGCTGGGTGTGTGAGAACTTTGGTCAAATTAGGGATAGAAATCATAAGATAAGCATAGAACAATAGCATGTTGTCCAAAAAAGAAACATTTCATGGTGGTATCCGGCAATCTCTATTCCCTACACATCTTGTTTTGCTCTGATAGACAAGGGATAGAGGTTCTGTAGCAAGGGCAAACAGCAGAGGTGAGAGGGAACACCCCTGCCATGTACCCCTGCAAATGGGAAAGAATGGTGACCAAAATCCCGCATACTGGACAAATGCTCTTGAATTATCGTAGAGGCCACTATCCAAGATAAGAAATGTGGTCCAAATCCCCATGTTGCCAACCATGAGGTTAGATAAGGCCACAGCAGACTGTTGAATGCTTTATGAACGTCTAAAAACAAAAGAAAGGCATTTAGAATTTAGACAAGATGTAGTAAGTGGATAGCTCGTCTAACATTATCAGCAGCTTGACGTTTGGGCATAAAGCCCAACTGATCTTTACCCAAAAATCTCAGGATTCCTTCATTTAGTCGAGCTATCTGGTTACAAGGATTTTTGTCAGGAGTTTCACAACCAAATGTAGTAATTAAATTGGTCTATAATTTGCCTAGAACAAGTGGTCTGTGCTTGGTTATTATATCATATGAATACTGTCAGTCAAAGTATCAGAATTAAACATACATATGCATTTCACATGACTACATAACTGAAGTAAATATTCACACAATTTATAAGTGGATATTCTCAACTCCTTTAGTAAAGCACCTCCCAAATTCTTTCACTCTCAATTCACAAAAAAAAGAAACTGATATCATTCCACAATAGGAGAATATGGCGGATCAACAGTTATTCTTTAGTACTTGTAGGGTTTAAAGAGGAGCTGCACCTAAAAAAAAAATATTAAAAGCCAGCAGCTACTAATATTGCAGCTGCTGACTTTTAATAAAATCACCCTTACCTGTCCCAGGTTCCAGCGATGTCGGCGGCAGATGACGAGTGATCGCACGTCTCGCTGCTGCCACCGCTGTCATCCTCTGTCAGGGAATCGGGAAGTGAAGCATGACGGCTTCACTGCCCGGTTCCCTACTGCGCATGCGCGAGTCGCGCTGCGCGTCTCTTATGGTCCCCCGCTGTGTCTCTGGGAACTGTGTGTTTCCCAGAACACAACGGGGGGGGGCGGAGCGTCTGCGGGGGTCTGCGGCGGTCTGGCCGGAAGTGGGTGCAGTTACCTGGATTATCCAGGTAACTGCACCCCCCTCCCCCCTGAAAGGTGCCGATTGTGGCACCGGAGGGGGGGGGGGAGGGATAAGATTAGCGGAACTTCCCCTTTAGGGTGAAGAACCGCTTTTTAAATAGGAATAAAGGAATAAAACCTAAAATGTGCACATATTGCAAAGCCTATGCTCTTTTTGGCATGACATGTGGTTCAAGTTAGACTTTTCCTTATAAAAGTTAGCACTAGGTGACCCAGTCCCATTGTTAGCCCTCCACATTAAAAAAAGCATCCGGAGCGGTTACTTGACCACACAGAAAAACAAAGGTATCTACACAGCGATTTATGCTAAAATGTACGTGGGGCAATGAGCTGCAATAGGGAGGCAGCTTTTTAAAGTAGGTTTAAAGGTGATCATGCATATATCTTTTTGTGGTCCAATAGTTAACAACAGTCCAACAACATCTATTGCCTCTGGCTGGTTTAAGTGTTCTAGAATAATTTCATTATGCAGTTTTCCAGCTTTAAAATTCTAAAGAACATGTACATGTAATTGGTATCATGCTAAGCTACTATTTTTACAGCAGCTCAGAACCCCCTTTTTAACTAATAGAAGGTGACAGGCTGGCAGCACAAACTCAGCATTACTTAAATAACCCACTCATCCACAATATTACACCTTACTATTATTACAAGTAGAAGTGCTAACACGCTTCAGAGAGCAATGTGTCACAGGCCCCCTTAGCATCATGATTTGACTGATTCACACCCACGGTAATAACAACACATGCGTGGCAGCTTTTAAACTACCACTTAATTAAATTCTGATAAAAAAGTATTGCTGAAGCACAGAACATCAATAAATGTGCCTTATTAGAGGAAAGGCAAATAAACAAATTTATAGAGGTGGGCAAGTCCTAATCAATGTCATACAATTTATCAAATCTACCTGTACGGCCCTTACTGGCACAGCACCAAACAAAGAAACACATTTATAGAAGTGGACAAATCCTAATCAATGTCATAGTTTATCAATTCACCTGTAGGACAGAGTATGATGGTGTAACCCTTGCTGCCTGTAGACATGACCACTGAGAAGCATAAGCTCATTTATGACCAATAAACCAATACCTTGCCTCCAAAAAAGGACAAAGAAGCTGATTAGGTTGGAAATAGGGCAAGCCACAGCTTTATTGAACTTTCCAAATGTAACAACTTTCCAAATTTACCCAAAAAACATACACTCATATAGTCTAAGAGGCCTGTCCTTACCATCAGTGCCAGACAGATTTCCTCCATTAGCCTGACTCCAGAATTTAACTTGAGGGCATAGCCCATAAAGCAACATCCATTGTTGGCAAGGTCAAAACCGTCAATAAAGCTGTGAACAAAAAAACTTCCCAATGGACGAGAAGGTGGGCAGCTCTTGTTACCTGGAGGGGATTACTGGAATCCCCTCTGATATAGCAAGTTATACTATGTGGGATTTGTGTGTGTGTGTTTTTTTGTTTTGCTTTTATTGTGAAGCTAAATACTTTATATTACAGCGCCGCTGTGCTGTCAAGTGGCCTTCCACCCCTCTCTATCTAAAGACTACAGTGGGAGGGGCTGAGATTCCCCCATGACGTCAGCCGGGAGGTCATGTGACTGCACAGTGGCACTGTGAAATAAGATATTTGGCTTGATAATTAAAAAAGCACACACACTATACAATATATCTTGCTATAACAGAGGAGATACCAGTAATTATGCTCAGTGACTTTACAGCCATACAGAACAGAAGGAGGGGAAATTGGTACAGTACAGACTATTGAGTTGACAGGCAGGGAGGGAGGGGGGGCAGAGAGAGGCTGACCACACAACGGATGACGGAGGCATGTAAACTAACCATAGTATCATGGATCAGCAGCCATGATTACCATGGTCAGCACAGGATCAACCAGGTATTGTAGCAAACAGAAAAGAGAAGAGTTAAAGTGGTGAAGTTTTCTACCGATAACATTTTTTGATAAGAGTGAAGGTGGGTTGAAAACAGGGAGAGCATGAAACTGATATGATTGTGATCAGAAAGAGGAAAACGGGTGTTGGAGAGGTTGCTGAGAATGCAGAGGGAGGAAGGTATAAGGTAAAGCCTGGTACACACTGGCCGAATATCAGGCGGTCCAAAGGGAACTGGCTGACATTCGGCGCTATATACATTAGCCTGTTTAGCGGACATGTATGCTGGAAAACCAGCATCAAAAAAAAAATGTTTTACTATACAAAGTTAAAACAACAAGGACAGAAGATTTACAGTAAGCGATGGAAAGATGAAAAAATGACCGAAGGTCCGCTTTAAGTGGAGAGGTCAGCCAGGATGTTAGTATTAACAGGGATAATGCAATGTTATGTTGACTTTCAAATGAAGGACAGATTATTTTATTCCTAGGACTCATTGAAATAAACCACAATAAAACACCTTTCAATTCACATTAGGTATCTAAGGTGCGGCAGGATTGGGCCCCCGCGAGGAGCACTCTGTTTTTTTTATATGGCAAACCCAATATGCTAGGCACAGAGGCAAATACAGGCATAGTGAAAGGTGAAATCTGCACCATCCTTAAGACTGGTACACGCTACAAATTTTTTTTTTCATTCAACCCAAAAAAAACTGACTGTTCAGGAGGAGCCGCTGTACTAACTATGCAAGGTTAGTACTGCAATCTCCCCTGCTGTACAATTGCGTACTGCTAGAACAGTCCGGTCAGTGAGAACACTGATCGGTAAACCTTTTTCGGTCATGTTCCTTCGTCAGATGTCGGACCGGCTGCAGTACACACGATTTCTATTGAACGGACCGATGCTGCCCAACATTGTGCTCATGTGTACTAGGCTATAGGATATACCCCTATTCAAGAGCTTTGCATACCTATTTCACATCCCACCCTTGGCCTTCACTATAAATGTGAATGTAGATAAAGTAAGAATTACTTATGTGGCCTGTGTAGTCTTTTTCCTGAGTCAAGGAAAAATATTTTTTATACTTGCTCCCTGTATAATGAACAGTAGTAAATATCTAGCTCTCACAGGTCACCCATGATACCTTCGCATTACAGCACAAATGAAAGACAGAACAATTTGACACCTGCTCCAGATCTGTTAAAGCCCAAAGGTAATTGGGTGCTGGTCTAAGCTCATTTCTAGCCTTAACACCACCCAATCAAAGAAAAGGAAGACTGCATATTTATCTGCTAGAAACTTCTCCTTGATAAAGTACTGATCACTGTGCTATTCCTTCAGAATAAAGACAATGGTTTTGGTGGACCAATGTGCAGTCTTCCTTTTTCTTTACTTGGATGTTGTTAAAGCTAGGACTTACTCGAGCACTGATGGGCTGATAAGCAGTAAGCAGTAACCAACCTGGAGTGGTGTCGAAGGTGTCGAATTCCATATATGAACAGCAACATATATAAACATCTAGGCTTTTTTTAGTACATTTGCAGATCCATAGAAACTAACTACAATCTATTTAATCGTATTTCATATAGGTTCTGTTCACATCTATGCAGTTTCCTGCTATGCATTTTTGGAAAGGTGCAGGGACTTTTTGCATACAGCACGGTGTGTTTTTGACTTCATATACACTATATTACCAAAAGTATTGGCTGTCCAGAAGGCTTGGGAGTGTGTCTATGGGAATGTTTGACCATTCTTCCAGAAACGCATTTGTGAGGTCAGGCACTGATGTTGGGTGAGAAGGTCTGGCTTGCAGTCTACCACTCTAATTCATCCCAAAAGTGTTCTATCAGGTTGAGATCAGGACTTTGTGCAAGTCAGTCAAGTTCCTCCACCCCAAACTCGCTCATCCATGTCTTTATGAACCTTGCTTTTGTGCACTGGTATGCAGTCATGTTGAAACAGGAAGGGACCATCCCTAAACTGCTCCCACAAAGTTGGGAACATGAAATTGTCCAAAATGTTTTGTTATGCTGACACCTTAAGAGTTCCCTTCCCTGGAGCTAAGGGGCCAGGCCCAACCCCTGAAAAACAACCCAAAACCATAATCCCCCCTACACCAAACTTTACACTTGGCACAGTGCAGTGAGACAAGTACTGTTCTTCTGGCAACTGCCAAACCCAGACACGTTCATCAGATTGCCAGACAGAGAAGCGTGATTTTTCACTCCAGAGAATGCATCTCTAATGATGTAGAGTCCAGTGGTGGGGTGTTTAACACCACTGTAGCCGATTTTTTGCATTGCAGTTGATGATGTAAGGCTTGGATGCAGCTGCTCGGCCATGGAAACCCATTCCATGAAGTTCTCTACGCACTGTTGTTGTGCTAATCTGAAGGCCACATGAAGTTTGGAGGTCTGTAGCTATTGACTCTGCAAACAGTTGTTGACTTCTACTCACTGTGCACTTCAGCATGCGCTGGCCCTGCTCTGTCACTTTACATGGCCTACCACTTTGTGGCTGAGTTGTGGTTGCTCCCAGTTGCTTTCACTTTGTTGTAATACCACTAACAGTTGACCGTGGACTATTTAGTAGCAAGGAAATTTCAGGGATGAACAGATGGCAACTTATCACGGAACCACGCTTGAATTCAATGAGCTCCTTAGACCGACCCATTCATTCACAAATGTTTGTAGAAGCAGAATGCATGTCTAGGTGCTTGATTTTATACACCTGTGGCTATGGATGTGATTGGAACACTTGAATCCAGTGATTTGGAGGGGGTGTCCCAATACTTTTAGTAACATAGTGTATGTCAATAGAATCAAAAACACATGCAAAAAGCACGTACATGTGTTTTTGTTGCATTTTCCTGCATGACAACAGAAACCACAATATCAACACGCACCAAAAACACAAAAACGCAAAATTTGCATAGTTTGCATGAAAACATCCCGAAAAAATGCATCAATTGCATAGAACCTAGCCTTGTGATCCTAACCTACAGTATATCACTCGTGACACCTTATCAGATACCGGCATTTACTGTTCAGTCTGCTCTGAGAAAAATGACAGCTGAGAACTGATCAAATGATAAGAGAAAATACATGTTTTCAAGTTCCTAGCTGCAGAAAATGAAAACTTTTTTGTGATTAAATTAATGACATATCCCGTTATTAGCTGGATTGATATTTAGTGACAATTTCAGTTCAGTTCAGCTAATAGAATGTGCCACGGTCACTAAAAACAATGTGTACTGTCTTAAATCAAGTCCACGAGTTTGTAATAAGCCCTACAAAAGGACAATCATTTTGTGGAAGTTTTTCAATATCGGCAATGCAAATTGATCGAAATAGAACATTTTCAATGGAAAATGAACAAAAGCCTTTTATGTCTTGACAAAAAAAAATCCAATATCTTTTGTAGAGATTATAACAAGAACATTATATATATATATATATATATATATATATATATATTGGAATTGGTTGATTTTTGTCACATTTATGTTGTTAACTGTGCCTCACAGGGGAGTCAGGAAAGTAAGAAAGGAAATTCCTAGTAAGGCGAGATCCAACATTTGATATTAGTCATAGAAACAGGTGTCATCTCTGGGAGATTTTCTCTCACCTCCTGTTGCGTTGTTCGCTTTAAAATGTTGGCTTTCCCCTCACATTCTTTTAAAGAGACCACTATCACACCGAGATAGATATGAACAGCCATAAAACCTGACAGAACCTTCCCCTACTCTTTTAAGAAAAAAAAAAGTTTTGGCTGGTATTCAGTTTTAATTTTATAGAGCCATATATAAAAAATAAAATGAAATGGAATATAGGGTCACACAACCATCGCAATGTTGACATCTGTAAATGGATCAACCACCTATGGTCACTTAAAGCTGAACTGTAGGTAAGGGTACTTTCAGGTTATAAAGCCACTTTGTGTGCACAAAATGCCTTTGCAAACACAGTTAATTCCTTGTGAAAGTAGCAGTGATATCATCACTCTGGTGCACTTAGGCTGGCAATACACTGTATGAATCTCAGCCGATTCAGCAGGAACCATTAATGGGCAGGCTGTTACAAGTTGAACGATCAATCAACATGGATAAAACCAGCCTGCCGGGTTCTCTTACAATTATCAATGTCTTCTCCCAGTGTGACAGCTTACCCCACCCTCCCGCCAGGACAAGACAATGGCCTGGCAGGAGGGATTTCAGCATTAACACTGTCTGCATTTATTTTCCTGAAATTTGCCCTGTGTATGTCTGGCCTTAGCTTATGCAGAGGGAAGAGCTGTGGGAGGGATCCAACAGGCCA
The DNA here is from genome assembly GCF_037356315.1 of Lithobates pipiens. Lineage (NCBI taxonomy): Eukaryota > Metazoa > Chordata > Amphibia > Anura > Ranidae > Lithobates > Lithobates pipiens. The sequence continues at coordinate 49,528,824 of NW_027507685.1, read as the reverse complement.
ATCACTACAGGCTGTCTGCAGAAAACTAAAGACCAGTCACCCTGCACATAAGAGAGATACACAAAGCACACCAGGATTCAAGTAAAAACGCATACATCTTTTATATATATAGACATTATTTGCATAGTTAATCTTTGATTGCATTTAGGCTTTAGTGTGCTTATAGCTTTGTGCCTAGTTATAACTACCAGTTTTTCCATAATATGATCCACTCTTTATGTTAACTTCTGCCATAATTCCTGGTTAAAGCAGACCGTCCATGCTAATGTAAGGTCTGCTTCTTTACCAGCCCCTTGCCGCCCAAAAAAAAAAAAAGCTGTCAATAAAACTTTTAGGCTGGACTCACACTGCTGCAACAGTTGTTAGGTGACTTGAGTACTAGTTTGATAAAAATAGAGAATATAAGTTGTATAGAAGTAGCCTTGAAGGAGTACAGGAACCTTTTCTAAAATCGAAGTGACTTTGGTAGTGCTAATTAAGACAGGTCTCATTGACTAAAAATGAATTTGACATGTCATGCAATTTGAGGTCTCACAAGTCGGATGCCAAGTCACGGCAGTGTGAGCCAAGCCTAATAGAAGGAACAACAATTTTGTCAGTAAGCTTTAAATGCTGCCCACCTCCTCATTTTAGTAATGCTTTTTTAGTGATTTTGTCACCGCTCAGCTTTGGGTCATGGGTGTCTGCTGCGAGAGCTGACTACGGTGAGGAATTTTCCTGAGCAGTGCCTGGTGTTGCCAAATTCTCAACTGACCACCTGCAGTAGCTGCTCAGGACCCAGAGCTAAAAAGGTATTTACTATTACAAATAGTATTCAACATTAGTAAAGGCAGAGGGGAGGCAGCATTTAAAGCAAACTGAGTAGACTGTCTATCCTTCAACCTTAATAATAAAGATTTCACAAAAAAAAAAAAAATACTCATCCTAATCTTGGCTTCCAGAAAGTGCAGGTGTCATCAACATCCCTCATTGCTCCCTTTTGGTCACTTAAAATCCTGCAAGAATTCAGTCCTGCAAATTATTTGGATGCACTCTCACTAATAGAGCCATGGCTCCAGGACAAAGGTTATATACAGCATATGAAAAACATCAGTCCTAGAAATCATGTACCAGTGGACATGTCCTCCTTGTGCGCTTTATTTCACTGCAACTTCTGTAGCAGAGGAAGAATACCTAAGATTCTTTTTTTTTTTAAAGAAATACTATTTATGAAAAGTTTTAAAGGCTACAAAATAACAATATGTTGCACAATTGACACCAAGTGTACACTAAAGCAAATACAAAGACAAAAATATCAAAAGCGGTTAAAAAAAAAGATTTTGCTCCAGAGCTTAAGGCTGACCAATTCAGGTGTTGCTACTGACAAAGGAACACCCAGTGACATGAGAACCCCAGGAGTGTGGGTCAAGGACCCAAACTGTCACATATTCAGGCTTGTGTCCGGGGAAAAAAAACTTCTGCCAAAATATGCAAGCAGCAATCCCATCCGCTATCCAGACATGAGGTTAAACCAGACCATGTGGATCCCAAAGTACCACCTTAAACTAAATATCCACATCAGTAATAGAGAACTGACCTATCTTGTTCAGCTACGTGCAGGGCAGGACTTAGGGTGGTGGGGGCCCCTGGGCTTGAGTCATTTTCGGGCCCTACCTTCTATACATTATCGAATTTATCGTCGTATAACATGCACCAGAAGTTTAGGAGGGGATTTTAAGGAAAAAAACTTTTAGGAGGGAAGTTTAAGGAAAAAAACTTACATTTAAATGCCCATCAATGCACCCTTATCAGTGTCCATCTGCAGCCTTGTCCAGTGTCATTGCAGCCTTGTCAGTGAAGCATTGTCATTTGCAGCCTTGCCCCAGTGTCATTTGCAGCCTTGTCATTTGTAGCCTTGTCATTGCAGTCTTGAAGTTTAAAAATGGCGTCGCCAGGATACATCTCGGCAGCTCTCGGGTCCTCTTGGCGGCTCTCGAGTCCTGTCGCAGTCCTGAGCGGTGCAGAGAGTATCCGAGTGTACTCGGCTTGGCTCACGTGCATGCTTAGTCCCTGTGTTATGTCCATCAAAGGGTGGGACTGGGCGTGACTGTGAGCGGAGCTGAGCCGAGTACACTCGGCTATGTATCTCAGCGGGGCCCCCTATTTGGCGGGGCCCATGGGCTTGAGCCCAGTCAAGCCCAATGGTAAGTCCTGCCCTGGCTACGTGTGTCTCCCAGGCAGCAAATAGACCAGATGAGGGTGGAGCTAGAGTCCTATCTTCCAGTAATAATTCCTTACTTGTGAACCTTCCCAAACTTTATGAAACTTTGCTGGGCATTCCATATCCTCATATGCCACCTTGTAAAAAGACAAAGCATCATTGATTCCTGATTTCCAAAAGGGCAGTGTAGATGGATCCATTTTTTTTCTTCTGAGAATTATGGCTTTGCTAGCATAATAGAGCAGTTTTACCAGCACGGTTTGGCTCACATTGGTAGAGGTCAGAGCCTCAACCAATTCTAACAAGCAGACAGATATACCTACAGGCACAAAAATGGAGGTCAAAGAGGAAACAAAATCCACCATCTCTCCCCAAAAATCTCATACTTTGCAGCAAGAACAGAATCTATTGTATAGTAAATATTCAGCCTGGTTCCAGGTGCACCTCCATCAATAAGATCAATTTAAGGCACTGAAGTGAAGTTATTCTAAGAGCTGTGGCTATGGGTTCTATTGTGAGGTCTAAAAGGCCCAGAGAGTGGGCAACCCTGTCTTGTTCCTCTGAGAATATCAAAGGGCTAAACCTTTTGTCATAGTGTTCAGTCTAAACTCCAATTTCAATAACACCTATCACATGTCCCTAATCTACAGAATTGAAATGTTTCTCCAGATCCAGTGCTACTACAACTCAAGACCCAATATGATTTTGTGTCAATTGGATACGAGTGTACAGTCTTTGGATATTGATATTTACAGCCCTACGTGGCCTAAAACCTGTTTGATCAGTGTTTGTATGACTTTCATCGACCTAGCTGCCAATATTTTAGTCAGTATTTTCAAATCCATGTTGAGTAAGAAGATTGGCCTATACGAAGAGCAAAGTAGGATGGCATCATATTTAACAAAGGTACATTCTACCTCAATATCATTTTGTAGGTTTTGTTTTTGTAGAGTTTCTTTTATTATGACACTGAACTTTGAACAATGACCACAGTCACAGACAGGTTTAGTCAGCCACTAGTTTATAGCCAAAAAAACAAAATGAAGCTTTATGATCAAGAAATGGACATAAATGGGCATTTAAAAAAAAGCATAAAATGCTGAGATCTGCTACGTTTTGTTATTCCTGTTTCTATAGAAGTCTCCAATATTACCTAACTTTACAAATCAAACATCCAATTAAGTACTTTTAAGCTGCAGATATCATATTAAAATAATTAACTGTGCCAACACAACCAAACTACTGGATGTGTGATTGTCTGTTATTCCTATTGCTTGTGCCCAGTAATTGTGATTTATTATCTCAATTAGCAAAGTCTGTTTTATCGCAACCTACTGTCCTGTGTGCATAACCTTTCATTTGTTTATAGACAACCATCCTCTGGGATCATCAGAGGTCTTCAGTCGTTGGAACATAGTCCAAACCTTGCTTATGTTATTAAGAATTTTACACAATAATATTCCAAAGACACAAACATACTTTTATGAATTCTGAATTTTAGTTCAACAGGAATTGATATAGACAAAAGATACAATGTCAAAAAAATATAAGTACTATAAGTTATATAGTGTAGAAATGTAGAGGTGAAGCTTTACAGGTTCCTGTGTAAGGTATAGCACTGCAGGGTTTTGGGCTGCAGAATCCATGTATCATTTTTATGCATGCATGCCACAGTTACCACAATGCAAGGACAAAGTGTTCTATTAACCAAGGCAAAAATGCAAAAGTAAGACCCCCCCCCCCCCCCCCATACATATATTAATTTATACACTATATTTAAGAGAATGCTTAAAACATTTTTGGCCCCTTTCCTACAAAATGTTTAACTGAGGTTCTGTTCTAGGATTGAAAGGAATATTCCCTGTGTCTAGAGAAAGGATGCTGGTTGCTAGGTGGAGGAAGAGTTCTGCTGAGGAAGAAAAAATGTTCTCTGGAGTGCTGGGAAATTCTGAACATGGGTTTTGTTTAGCTACATGCCTGGTGGTCATGGTCTTGTTCCCCTCAGCTCTTCCAACCTAGTAGAGAGTGAATAAACAAGATTGTGTGGATGTGTGAAAGGTATACTTTGTTATGTGGGGACAAGCAGGGGAGACTCTAAGAAACTTGTCAGCTCGGCTAAAGAAATACACAGTTTTGGAGGTATACAGGGTTTGGCTGATATTTATGAGGGCTATGTCATATGTTAATCATGTTATTTGCATAAATGATAAATATGGTATAAATATATCCTGAATTGCAAAAAATTTAGCACTTTTCTTTTTGCTGCTAAAGTGCCACAAATATACGTAAGTTCAGTAAACTTAGATTATTTTTTGCCGCAAAACACAGTGGTTAGAATTCTACAACGGGAGCTGTAAAACAACTAGGCCTGGCCATGGGACTGAGCAGTGAGTCCATGTCCCCCTGGCATATCGAAGAAATGAGAGAAGAAGGAGATAGAAACTTTTATGAGGATGGAGTGCAAATATTTTCTCATCATGCTATGAAGAGCATTTAGCACGCGTATCTGTTGTTTTTTCAAGTTTTGCAAAAACAATGGAATGCATTTGTTGTTGCCACTGTTCTTAATGCAAGACAAGTACTTTAATCATGATGTTGAGAGAATGTCATGCTTGGTCCACTGAAGATAACCATTACAGGTTTAATAGCTGATGTTCTGCAAAAAAACTCTTGTTTTTTGTGGACACATTTACACCACGATACTGTTACATCTGGTATGAAGGTAATGCAAATAACTCAGTAGGGGTAGGGGGTTAACTCTAAAGCTGATCATAGATGGATCGAAAATTTAGCCCAGTTCAGTAGGGAATGGCTAAATTTCGATACATTTTTTTCCGATCGCCTGATGAAAAATAGGATTGGCTATACATGGGTCAGAATTCAGCGGGTCCCAGCTGAACCAGCCAAACTTTGATCCATCTGTGTTGGAAACCTTTTGTGGATAGTGGCTGCAGCCTATCAGAAAGTTCAGCTGTCAGAATACAATGTCCTAGCGATTGCGATTCCTCCATTCACCTTCACTTGTGTAGACGAAGGAATCTGTTGTTTTTTTTTCCCTTCAGCCAGCTGGCTGGATGAACAAAAACAAATCATCTGTGGCCAGCTTAAGGAAAAGTGCAAAGTTATCTGGGACCACAAAAGGAAAATCAGGGGCATAAAGAAAAAGAGATGGGCAATATGTTTTCTGTAGGGGGGGCACAGGTGGAACACTGAGAGGACTGTGGTCTGCTGGGGTCCAATCTCAGAGAGAGAGGGAAAGGAAGCACATAGAGTAAAGCCGCGTACACACGTGCGGATTGTATGGCCTACTTAGTCCGTCTAAACACATTTCAGCGGACAGTCCGCTCGTGTGTGGGCTTCAGCGGACTTTTTCAGCGTGCAGTCTGGCGTACTAAGTATTTCGGAATTTCCGTAATACTGTCCGTCATACTTTGGTTTCAGCGGACAATCCGCTCGTGAGTAGGCTAGTTCGACGGACTAAGAATGGCGCATGCTCAGAAAGGATTTACACGGCGGAAGGTTGCATTGCTGTGTATTGGACTTCCTATTTCTAGTCCCGTCGTACGTGCTGTACACGTCATCGCGCAAGCTTTCGACGGACTGTTTGTGCATCCGTGTGTGGTCAAGTCCGTTCATTCGAAAGTATGACGGACTGTCCGTCGGATTGTATGACGGACTAAGTAGGCCATACAATCCGCCCGTGTGTACGCGGCTTAAGGAATACTGAGATGGAATTGTGGAGCTAAAGTTTATGAGAACCCTCTATAGAACTGTAATGGGAGGTGCTTGTGGAGAAGCATCCTGCTCTGCTGTGGTTAACAGTAGAGAAGGCTATCCATTCTGTATAGCTATATATACTACATACACACATACAAACACCAAATGTATATCATTTACATAATCACTATATATTTGTATACAGTATACTACAGTATTACTAAATTACAAACACATAAATATATACACCTTTTGGTAGAAATAAATGACTACATTCTATTCAGCATCCTGGAGGTTTGAAAAGGTTACAATGGCCTTTGAAAATATCACACTTGGCGAGTTCTAGTGCAATGTTAATAACTTTTAGGATGCACTGAGGTTTCTTACTACATCTTAACCTTTAAGGGGAAAAAATAAGAAAAGAAATCCTGCCCTTCTTTGTCTCGCTTTAATAAGCAGTTTGTTCACCTTCTATAATTTGTGTCTTACAAAGGGTATTCTGGTTAAAAACATATAGAGCAAATAAGGCCTTTTTAATCACAGTCTTCACGGGTCAAGGGCTCAGATCATGCTGGGAAAGTATTATTTCAATGTTGTGCTGACAGTATAATTGTTTTATTAAAAGGAACAGTGCATGCAGGGACTTACAGGAGTACATGAGTACAATGTGGATACAGTTCAGGATTCGTTCTTTATATGTTTGGTCTATAATTGTCATCCATTCTTTAAAACAAGCTCCCATATTACATGGTTATATATCAATCATTCTGAGAGCAGTCTATGAACGTCATAAAATACACACAATAAAATGAGAAGTGGCTATAGAATGTGTTCTTACAATCTAGAGCATGCTACATACATTATATGAAGATCAAATATAAAGGAAAATCAGTAGATCAAATGGCACTATTACTTAGAAGCACATATCTAAGTGTGCATGTTCATGCTGCTTATCCTAACCTAGTTAGAATCTTTCAGCTGACAATCTAATGTCCTCACAAAGGATCCTCAAGGTCATTTACTGTTCTTAAAAGGTATCATACTTTTTTGTTTGTTGTAGCACTTGTAGACTAAAAGCCTCCTGAGATTTCAGAAGTTTTTTGCCGTTGACATCACACATCATGCCATGTGTGGGGAATAGCAACCATTGAAGGTGAAGGAAAATTGTTGCACTGTGGGGAAACTAATAGAAGGTCAGTTAATTTTGGAAGGTACATTGTTAAAGGTTATATATTTTAAAGAGTCGTGGCAAATAGGAAATTTCCCCAAGTCCCAATCATGGCATTACCTGTCTTGAGTTTGCATATTCTGCCTGTGCCTGCGTCAGTTTCCTCTGGGTATCCTGTTTTCTCCCATTATCCAAAGATATGCTGGTAGGTTAATTGGGTCCTGTCTACATTGACCCTAGTATGTGTATATATTAATGTGAGTTAGGGGCCTTGAGGGCAGGGACTGATGTGAATGTACAATATATACAGTGGGTATAGAGTTGGAAAAAGGATCACTCCCCTTATGTCAGTATTTTTTTTCTTGAACCACATTTTGCTTTAATTACAGACTTTAGTCTGTTGGGATATGTCTCTACTAACTTTGCACATCTAGAATTGCCCACTCTTCTTTGCAGAACTGCTCAAGTTTAGTTAAACTGGATGATGACTGTGATGGTTTTCTATGCGGCCTCAGAATTCTCAAGGTGCATTTAAGGTGGGCAGATGAGACTAAAATTGAATTATTTGGCCTCAACACCAAACAATATGTCTGGCGGAAATCCAATACAGCTCTCCATTTAAATAACACCATTCCTACCGTAAAACATGGAGGTGGAAATATATTATGGGGGTATTTCTCTGCAGCAGGGACTGGAGCACTTGTCAGGATAAAAGGAGAATGGATGGGGCAAAATATTGTCAAATTCTTGAAGAAAATCTGCAGCAATCTGCCAGAAAGATGTCAATGTGAAGAACGTTTACCTTCCAACATGACAATGACCCAAAGCACACAGCAAAAATACAGTTATTGAAGGAGAAAAAGGTGAATATCCTTGCATGACTTAGTCAGAACCCAGATTTAAAACCCATTGAAAATCTGTGGAATGACTTGAGGACTGCAGTCCACAAACGGTCACTATCAAAAAGTCTAGATGTGCAAAGTTAGTAGAGACATATCCCAACAGACTAAGGGCTGTAATTAAAGCAAAAGATGGTCCAAGAAAATACTGACAAAAGGGTGGTGATCCTTTTTCCGACTCAGTTATTCTGTTTTTTATTTTCTTCTGACATCTTGGTGTTATATCTTTCACTTGGATGTTATAAGTAAACACAGCAGATAAAACAAAAACTGTGTTTGTCTTCATTTCTGGCTGCAAAGCAACAAAATGTGATTTAAGGGGCGATTCTTTCCTATACCCAATATATATATATATATATATATATATATATATATATATATATATATATATATATATATATATGGTATGTTGAGAACTGTGTATATTGACGGCACTATATTAGTACTTGTAATAAACAAATAAGATAATCTTTGCAAGCTAAGATAATTCATGAAAATAAGCAGGCCAAAGGAGAATAGGAGAGGGCAAGTTAGAGATTGATGGCCTTCACAAAACAAATGTAGATTGATACCCAATTCGAGAGACCGAAATACGCTTTGGAAAAATTTTTTTTAAAACTACCCAGTGTTCAGCCTGTTCTAGTTTCACACGGGAGGTGTTTTTATGTATAAGGCGTACATTGAGGTTTTAACACATTCATAGTACATTGGTGTTGGGATCTGAGAGGTACAATAGTATGTACCGGGTGCTGCTTATGGGAGTTTAGTTTAATGCTTAATCTACACTTTCAAGATGTTTATGATGATGGTGCTTTACAAATCAATAACAATAATCATAAAAGTAATAAAACAGTTCATATTCCCCAAAAGCCAATATTATATTTTGTTTAGAAAACCTTAGGTTTTGCTATGAAGCAAGCAGTATAAGGAAATCAATAGGATATCAACTGTGATTAATGTTTGACATTACTTTTTTCTTTTTTACATTAATCACATTTCCATGTGTACAAGGATGCATATTGCAAAATCCATACTCATAACTGCAAAAATGGTAACATTCTTCAAAAACTACTTAAAAGAGAAGTATGTGTTTTTTTTTTCTAATCATACCTTGGTGGATGGAGCATCTGCAGCTGTCCCCCCCCCCCCCCCCTAGCGTCTCTGCACTGAGAACCAAGAATCGCTGATGGCTCGGTTCTCACTCCTCCCCGAGCAGAGTGATGATGGCTGTCCGTCAGCATCGCTCCTGGTCTGCTTCTTCACGCTCATTGGAACAATGAGCTGTGGAGGGGCAGGGAGAGCCCATTTCAGCGGCTCGCTGTGACTGCCATCAATCAAGGCAGTTGGCGGATCCAGACTTGGAAAGTCGGGATGACGTGGTGCCTTGACTGATGGCGGTGACATCAGTGGAGAGCGGACTTCACACTGCTTTCTGCTGAAAACCGGTCACAGGAGTGTAATACGAATTGCACTCCTGTGACCCATAGGAAAAGCCCAGCCTAAAAGGCTCCGGCTGGACTCCTCTTTTAACACAGAAGCTTGGTGCAGATCACAAATATGGTGAATTTTTCAATATAAGACAATTTAAAAAAAGAAAAAAAAATCTGTGATAAAAGTAACATAGCTTTAAACATTACGTATACATGCTGTCTACTGCAAAATGTATTGGCACTAATGAAAGATGCCAAAATGCCAATATGTCTTCTGCTGAGGACGCTACGAGATGATTAAATGGTACAAGGTAGCTTCATATGATAATACTTAGCACATTCATCACCAGCCAGCCTAATATGAACATGGCTGCAGTAGTTAGTCATTACTCTGCAACAGCCATATATGAAAATATTGCAACATTTTCATCCTAGCATTCAACTTATGTTGCCGGCTGCACTGACAGCTGCATTCCTAAAGTTAATAGAATCCTGATCGTGCAAATCTATCTAAATATGAGTGAAAGTGTGGCAGCCCAGTTCCATAGTTTTCCCGAGCCAACTGCAGCCATGATTTCACACTCCCAACTGCAGCCATGGCTCCACCCACTGAACACTGAGGTTGATTTTTTCTAAAACTGGAGAGTGCAAAATCTGGTGCATAGAAACCAATCAGCTTCAGTTTTTTTTGCCAAAGATTAATTGAACAAGCTGAAGTTAGAAGCGAATTGGCTACCATGCACAGCTGCAACAAATTTTGCACTGTCCAGTAAATCAGCCACACTGTATTTAGCTCCAGTGTAACGTAAATTAAATATAGGCTTCAGCTCAAATCCCTGCCCATCAGTCATGCCTATCTGACGTGTTTCACCCACATAGGCCTTAAAAGAGTTGGAAAGGCAGAAGGTTTTTTCATCTTATTGTATTCTATGCATTAATATAAAAAGTATTCTGTGTGCAGCAGCCCCCCTCGGCCCCCCCCAATACTTATCTGAGCCCCATCTCCATTCAGTGATGTCCACGAGTCCCTTGGCAATTCAGGACTCTCCTTCCTGATTGGCTGAGACACAGCAGCGGCACCATAGGCTCCCAGGGATGTCAAAGTCAGTTAGCCAATCGGGAGAGAGAGTGGGTGGAGTCAAATGGCAGCTCTGTGTGTGAGTGGACACATGGAGCTGCAGCTCGGCTACCCCCATAGCAAGCTGCTTGCTGTGGGGACACTCGACAGGAGGAGGGGCCAGGAGCAGCAAAGAGGGACCAGAGAAGAGGAGTATCTAGGCTGCTCCGTGCAAAACCCCTGCACAAAGCAGGTGAGTATAAGATGTGGCGGCACAGTGGTGTAGTGGGTAGCACTCTCACCTAGCAGTAAAAAGGGTCACTGGTTTGCATCCCAACCATGACACTACCTGCCTGGAGTTTGCATGTTCTCCCTGTGCCTGCGTGGGTTTCCTCCCACACTCCAAAGACATGCAGGTAGGTTAATTGGGTTCTGTCCAAAATTGGCCCTAGTATATGAATGGGGACCTTGGATTGTGGGCTCCTTGAGGGTAGGGACTGATGTGGGCATGCAATGTGTGGGGATAGGGACAATTTTAGACACTCACTCAGGTTGAACTGGATGGACTGGTGTCTTTATTTAACCTTATTAACTATGTAACTATGTTTGTTATTTTTTTTTTCTAAAGAGAGACTTTACAATTAGTGTAATCACAGACGATCTCTACAGATTTCTAAGCCCAATGTGGGTGAAACATGTCAGAGGGGGCATGTATGATGTGCTGGAATTTGAGCTGAAGCCTTTATTTATTTTTACCTTTCTCTGGCGTTAAATACAGTGTGTGGCAGTACCTGTATGCTATATTAGTTCTTGAAGCAAGATGTGCTCTATCTCTGCCAGCACCTGAATATAGAGTGTAAACATGGGAGACTGATATTGCAGGCTTGAAGTGGCCCCAATGTTTTCATGGTTCTACCCAGCCAACCACAGCCATGGTTGCATCTAGCCAACAGCAGCCATGGTTCCACTTAGCCAACCGCAGCCATGGTTTAACCTAGCCAACTGCAATCAAGGTTTCACCCAGCCAACCACAGCCATGGTTCCACCCAAACTGCAGCCATAGTTCCACCAATTCCACTGAAGCCATCATTTGACTTTGCCAACTCCGCTCATGGTATATTACCCAAACAAATTCCAACCATGGTTGCACCCAGTCTGCTGTAGCATGCCTTCACCCAGCCAACATCATCAATGATTACATATAATGAATGGCATCCATTATTCCATTCAACCAACAGAATCTTTGACTTTATTCAGTCAACAACATCCACAGTTCTATCCAGCCAACTGCATACTGTATATGGTTTCATCCAGCCAACTGCAGTCATGGTTTCATCTAGCCAACTGCATCCATTGTTTTATCAAGCCAATTAGTTTCATGGTTCTATCCAGCCAACTGCATTTATGGTTCTATCCAGCCAACTGCATTCATGGTTCCACCCAGCCAACTGCATCCATTGTTCTACCCAGCCAACTGCATCCATTGTTCTACCCAGCCAACTGAAGCCATGGTTCTACCCAGCCAACAAATGGCACCAAGTAGTTTAATTACCACCATAGTCAGCCACAGAACCTGTGTAATTAATATGTGTTTGGGTTTAAAGGTATGAGGTGGCAACTCTATTCCTAGATGTACTCTAACAACAGTGCATATAAATGTGAAACTCAATGTGTACTGTAGAAAATAAATCACAACAAAATGGCATAATCGTAAAAACATAAGTCGCAACATAAATTGCATAAACTGAAAAAAAAGTGCAGCATGTATGAGCAATTCATAGGTGAGTCTATATAATTAGGATAATAATCTGTAATCAACCCTGGGTAGAGTCAGGTGACACTGCTGCACACAGGAAGTGAGGTGGGAACCTTTGTATCCAGTTGCCCACAGGAGCTGTTTGTTTTCAACTTAAATGTAAGTTACTATTTTTAAGTAAATACCTATTTTGAAATTACTACAATGAGGACCCCCTTCTTTTGCATGAATCTTTATATGTAGGAAAAACATAGAGGTAAGCGTATTCGTTGAGAGGTGGTGGGGATCACAGAAGCACCAGCACTTTTTTGATTACGGATTATTATCCTAATTATATGGACACACCTATGAAAAATGCATTTTTAAGGATTTTTTTCAGATTGTACGATTTATGCTGCGACTTTGTGTTTTTATGATTATGCCATTTTGTTGCAATTGTTTTCACAGTACACATTGTGTTTCACATTTATTTGCACTGTTATCAGAGTACATCTAGGAACCAGTGTTTGATTTTATGCAATTGAGATATATATATATATATATATATATATATATATATATATATTGTAGACATGTCACTGGAGAAGTGATCGAGGGGGTGTACATCTCACCTAGGTTGCTACACAGTGTGAGATGGTAAATCCAGGATGGATCAGTTTCTCAGCAGCGATATGCTGCTGAGTTGTTATTTAATTTTGCCGGGCCTGGGTTTATATGGAATGGCAGGTAGGTTTGGTAGAGGGACCTGTCATTCCACATCCCCCGATCCAGTTCTGGGTTTGGGATCAGGTGAGCTTTGATCCTAATTAGCCTGGGAAGCTAAAGGCACTGCAGGGTCTGCAGGTGGTGGCTCTCAGCCAGGGAATGAACAATCTGTGTGTTGAAGGAAGCTGCAAGCACAGCCACTGCTGGAGCTAAAACTCACCCTGCGATATCCAGGCGAAAGACGCTGTGTTTGTAAGTGTCAGATAGGTGAGCAGAACCTGTTAGTAAGCGCCCAGCCGGGCTAGGACTTTTATTTTTGTTGTACTTAGAAAGCACGGTGTTGCTATATATTTTGTTTGCTGGACTGTTTGTACCACGAATAAACGCCAAGATCTGCTTTATAAATTCCAAGTCTGCTGTGAACTGTGTCCAAACACACCCTACCCCGGGAAGATCCCTTACAATTGGTGGAGGTAGCGGGCAACGCGGTTGCTAGGGGCAACGGTGTGGACAGACTTGGCTACAGCTGCTGATGTCCTGGGTGAAAGCTGCAACTACACTCCAAAAACAGTCCAGCAACATGGAGGAGATGCTGAAGCAGTTTATGCAAGTGAGTTTGCAACAACAGCAGGCGCAGACAGAGGCCAATAGACGACATGAACAGTCCATGGCTGCACAACAGCAGATGATGGCTGCACAACAGCGGATGCATAAGGAAGAGTTGCAAGCTTTGCGCCAAAGCCAACAACAACTTATCGAGCACCTGATAGTAAATCGAGAGGCGCCTGTGGTTGCTAATCCACCCACAATGGAGGGAGCCGCTCCAGAGATTTTTTTTGGGAGAAGGACTGTGCAGAAAGCGCTGCAAAAGATGACTGCTGAGGACGATGTTGAGGCCTATCTAACAGTATTTGAGCGCGTGGCTGAGCGAGAGAAGTTACCAGCGGCTGAGTGGGCAGAGGTAATTGCGCCCTATTTAACAGGTGAACCTCAAAAGGCCTACTATGACCTCAGTGAGCAAGAGGTTAAGGACTATACTCGGCTAAAAGAGGAGATACTTGCCCGACTAGGAGTTACTACTGCAGTCCGTGCCCGGAGGGTACGCAACTGGAGCTACAGTCTGGACAAATCAGCGAGGTCCCAGATGTATGACCTAATCCATTTGGCAAGAAAGTGGTTGGAGCCAGACACTTCTACTCCTGCACAAATCCTAGAGAAGGTCGTGATGGATCGCTACCTCCGAGCGCTTCCTACTGACCTGCAACGCTGGGTGGGACAAGGTGATCCTAGGAACGCAAACGAACTTGTCAACCTTGTGGAGAGGTTCCAGGCGACTGAGGACTACCTCCGTGATGTTCCTGCAGCATCTTCACCTCCCCGGAGCGCCAGATCTGTGCCGTCAGCTGGTAAGAGACTTCCATCTATTGGGGGAGTGTGGAGGGGTGCTGATGGGGGGAAAAGGGCTCAAGTGGTGTCTCAGGGACAAAAGACTGGTGATGGTCCCGGGTGGCTAAGGGGCTCTGAAAAGGACTCCTTGCCAAAGAGACCAGGCCCTATCCAGTGTTGGAGATGCCATGAGGCGGGACACGTGTCTGCCCATTGCCCTCTTACCTCTGAACCCATGGAATGTGACGCTAGCCGGCGTCAGTCGCTATTTGCGGAACCATCTTGTGCTGCAGTTCCTGGACTAGAGACTGAACCGCAAATCTGCAACATCACAATCAATGACTTTCCTGTTAAAGCGTTAATGGACTCAGGAAGCCTTGTAACCTTGGTGCATGCTAGCCTGGTGACTGGGGACTTAGAGTCTAAAAAGCATATGAGTGTTGTGTGCATACATGGTGATACAAAAGTGTACCCTATAGTGCTGGCTAAAGTCGGGACTGAACAAGGCACCGTACAATATGAAGTGGGTGTGGTTAAAAACCTCATGCATAATGTAATATTGGGGCGCGATTTTCCATTATTCTGGGCTCTTTGGGAAAAAAGAAAAATCCCCAAAAGGAGTGAGGATACCTCTAAGGGGGTTGCCTTGTCCACTGTGAATGATAAAAATGTGCAGGATGAAAATGATTGTTTTCCTTTGCAGGTCCTGGCTGGGGAGGAGGAGGCTCCTCCCACTGAGCAAAATATACTAGACTTAGAGGTGTCTAGCGATAATTTTGGGACTGCACAATTACAGGACCCCACTCTCAAAAATGCGAGAGAGCAGGTTGCTGTTATGAACGGGGTACCTCAGGAACCAGATGCTGAAAAAAGATTTCCACATTTTTCGGTGACTAATGATCTTTTCTATAGAGTCAATAAGGTTAAAGATGAGATTGTGGAACAGCTTCTGGTACCTAAGCCGTACCGGCGTCAGGTGCTTGACATGGCACATAACCATGTTCTTGGGGGACACTTGGGGACTGACAAAACGCGAGAGAGGGTTCTCCAGAGGTTTTTTTGGCCGGCCATATATGATGACATTAAAAAATACTGTGAGTCGTGCCCCACATGTCAGGTTAGTGCCCCAGTGTCACATTTTCGCAGTCCTTTGGTTTCGCTCCCTATTATAGAGGTGCCTTTTGAGCGTATTGCCATGGATTTAGTGGGTCCCATTGTAAAGTCAGCTAGAGGACACCAGTATATTTTGGTAGTCCTGGATTATGCGACCCGCTATCCTGAGGCTGTACCCTTAAGAAACACTGCATCTAAAACAATTGCACGTGAGTTGTTTTATATGTTCTCTAGGACTGGGATCCCCAAAGAAATCCTAACTGACCAAGGTACGCCATTTATGTCGAAAGTAATGAAGGAATTATGCAAACTATTTAAAATCTCACACATCCGTACCTCTGTGTACCACCCCCAGACGGACGGATTGGTGGAGAGATTTAATAAAACTTTGAAACATATGTTGAAGAAAGTGGTGGCAAAAGATGGTCGTGACTGGGATCATTTATTACCCTACCTCATGTTTGCTATTAGGGAGGTGCCCCAAGCGTCCACAGGGTTCTCACCATTCGAGTTGGTCTATGGTCATCACCCTAGGGGTCTACTGGACATTGCAAAAGAGACATGGGAGAATGAGTCCACCCCATACAAGAGTGTTATTGAGCATGTAGCACAAATGCAGGACCGTATAGCCACTGTAATGCCCCTGGTAAGGGAACACCTCCAGAGGGCTCAAGAGGCCCAAAGTAGAATTTACAACCGGTCCGCAAGAATCAGGACATTCAACCCAGGCGATAGGGTCCTTATACTAGTCCCCACTGTTGAGAGTAAATTCTTGGCGAAGTGGCAAGGTCCTTATGAAATCGTTGAAAAGATCAGTGAGGTGAACTACAAGGTGCACCAACCAGGTAGAAGGAAGCCTTTCCAAGTTTATCACATAAACTTGATCAAGCCCTGGAAAGACAGGGAATCCTTGGTGGCGACAAATACTGTTAATGATTTGTCACAACCAATCCCTCCAGTCAAGGTAGGTGATACTCTATCAGTGTCACAGAAACAGGAGGCTCAGGAATTTTTACAGAAAAACAAAAACAAGTTCTCTGACCTCCCAGGGCGTACACACCTCATCCATCATCACATTGAAACTGAGCCTAGAAGCAGAGTAAACCTTAAGCCCTATAGGATACCGGAGGCACGTAGGGAAGCCGTATCTGCCGAGGTAAAACGTATGCTTGCTCTGGGGGTAATTGAGGTGTCACAGAGTGAATGGTCCAGCCCAATTGTGCTAATCCCAAAGCCCAATGGAACTTGGAGGTTCTGTAACGATTTCAGAAAGTTGAATGAGATCTCCAAGTTCGATGCGTATCCTATGCCCAGGGTAGATGAGTTGATTGAGAAGTTGGGTAACGCCAGGTACATAACCACTCTCGATCTCACAAAGGGCTACTGGCAGATTCCACTTTCTGGTGAGGCTAAAGAGAAAACTGCATTCTCCACCCCTGATGGGCTATTCCAGTATGTAGTGATGCCATTCGGGTTACATGGAGCGCCTGCAACTTTCCAGAGGTTGATGGACTTGATTCTGCGACCACATCGTGATTACTCAGCTGCCTACCTCGATGATGTGGTCATTTTTAGCCCTGATTGGGAAAGTCACCTCTGTAAGGTACAGGCCGTGTTGGATGCCATAAGTGATGCGGGGTTGACCATAAATGCCGAGAAGTGTGCTCTAGCCCTAGAAGAGGCCAAATATCTGGGCTACATTATTGGGAGAGGGTTGATTAAGCCACAGCTAAATAAAATTGAGGCAATACAGAATTGGCCTAGACCCCTGACAAGGAAACAGGTTAGAGCTTTCCTGGGTATTACGGGGTATTACCGTAGATTTGTGCCGAACTTTGCCTCAGTTGCTGCTCCACTAACTGACTTGACAAAGGGCGGAAAGACAGCAATGGTCACGTGGACCCCAGAGGCCGAGAAGGCTTTCCAAAGCCTTAAGTCTGCCTTGTGCCAACCACCTGTGTTAGTTACCCCCGATTTCAGGCGAGAATTTCTGGTCCAGACAGATGCCTCTAACACAGGCTTAGGTGCAGTACTCTCACAAGTAGTGAATGGTGAGGAGCATCCAGTGACGTACTTGAGTAGAAAACTAACCCCGGCCGAGAAAAATTATGCCATTGTGGAGCGAGAATGTTTGGCAGTAAAGTGGGCCCTAGAATCGTTAAAGTATTACTTGCTAGGCAGGAAATTCAAGTTGGTGACAGACCATGCCCCCCTAACATGGATGAAGTTAAACAAGGAGAGAAATGCAAGAGTGACTAGATGGTTTCTCTCCCTACAAAACTTTAATTTCACTGTGGAACACAGGCCAGGGAAATTACAGGCAAATGCTGACGCATTGTCAAGGGTGAGTTGTCTGTGGGGACAAAAGGCTCAGCCCTCCGGTCTGAAAAAGAGGGGGGGGATATGTAGACATGTCACTGGAGAAGTGATCGAGGGGGTGTACATCTCACCTAGGTTGCTACACAGTGTGAGATGGTAAATCCAGGATGGATCAGTTTCTCAGCAGCGATATGCTGCTGAGTTGTTATTTAATTTTGCCGGGCCTGGGTTTATATGGAATGGCAGGTAGGTTTGGTAGAGGGACCTGTCATTCCACATCCCCCGATCCAGTTCTGGGTTTGGGATCAGGTGAGCTTTGATCCTAATTAGCCTGGGAAGCTAAAGGCACTGCAGGGTCTGCAGGTGGTTGTTCTCAGCCAGGGAATGAACAATCTGTGTGTTGAAGGAAGCTGCAAGCACAGCCACTGCTGGAGCTAAAACTCACCCTGCGATATCCAGGCGAAAGACGCTGTGTTTGTAAGTGTCAGATAGGTGAGCAGAACCTGTTAGTAAGCGCCCAGCCGGGCTAGGACTTTTATTTTTGTTGTACTTAGAAAGCACGGTGTTGCTATATATTTTGTTTGCTGGACTGTTTGTACCACGAATAAACGCCAAGATCTGCTTTATAAATTCCAAGTCTGCTGTGAACTGTGTCCAAACACACCCTACCCCGGGAAGATCCCTTACAATATATATATATATATATATATATATATATGATCCACAATACAATTCACTAAGGACAGTAAGGAGGAAGATTTCAAACTTTGTTTGTACTTACGTTTGGTAATATTATCGACTCACTTATGAATTGCATACACATGTTACTCTTCAGTCATGGTTTTACTCAGCCGAGAGAAGTCATGGTTCCATCCAATCACTCACAGCCTTACCTAGGCTGTTATAAGCTTATTTATCAGCAGATAAAGTCAAAATATGTACACAAGCTATACTTTTTGCTGCCAGTGTATTTTGTTTGACAGTAAGGAAGGGTTGGAACCTCTTCCACGCATGCTAGCCAGAGAGCTTTCCCCTTACTTCTTTTCCCGGTGACAGAAGTCAGTTGTAAAAAAATTTAAAAAACTCTTCAACTGAGACATTGATAGACTGATAAAAACTTTATTTTTTTTTAGTAAAGAGGGGAAGGGTTAAAACCACTATCCTTTAATCACTGTCTCTAACCCAAAAAGCAGACAGATATCACCTAATTTCTTGTGCTAGTGACAGGTGGTCACTTGGACAGAAAGTAAGGGTAAATCTACTTGACTGGCACAAAGAGCAATAAAAAGAACACGGCGGTTAGAAAGGTGGCGGCAGAAAAAGATCAATAGTTTAATAAGGACTAACCTATTCCACTCTGTCAAAAACTAGAAGAAAAAGGCACTACATGTATATATTAAATAAATAAAGAAGTGACTGTCACCCCTCTGATATGTCTCTCTAACAGAAAGTGAATGGAAATGTCTTCAACTAGGCATGGACGGAAAAAGATGTGCCATGCTATTAAAAGGGAAACCTTAAGTAAGAAAAAAATATTTGGCAAACAGGCAGGAGTTGAATGCAGAAGAAACATCTTCTCTGCATTAAAATTCCATTACCTGTCTATACGCCCTGTAAAATGAGCTGCCCATGTGCATCTCAGTGTACAAAGTTTGGCAATGCTGAGATGAATGAACTCCCACAAATGTGCAGGAGCGACATCATCTTAGCTGGGCCAATAAAAATGGTCAAAGATCGGTGCCCGGAAGCCGATCTGACCGAAGATGACAGCGGCCAGAGGGGCGCTCCAGGAGACTGCAGCTCTGAATAGAAGATGAGTATAGCTCTGCTTTAGCTTATCCCTACTTAATATGAAGCTAGATATATTTTGAATATACAATAAAGGATAGCTATTCTTTGACTATTTATATATTGCAATACACGCCTCATGATATGACATAAGTAGTTGAACAACTGCCTTTGCAAACTCTCTCCAGCTGGCCCCTTGCTTCTTCTGCACATGTGGGGAATTTCATTATTCAATCCTATGGAGCAGCCATAATTTATTAGGATGCATACAAGATAACTTCCCCATAGTGATGATTCTCCATGCATACACAAAAGAAAACAAGGGGTCGACCAGTCTTGGCAGAGGCAGCTGATCAGCTCTCTTTGGGTCGCATTGTATGGATCTTGCAGGAACTTGGACAGGTGAGCATAAAACTTTATGGAGGATTAACTTAAAAGATTACTATAGAAATGTATAGTTATCTTTAAATCCACTGCAGATCTATTCTCTCTAGCACTTTTCACATACCCATCCAGCTCTGCAAAATTATGAATAGATTAAGTTGAGCAAAATTGACGCCTTATATTTTTTTCACTCCGATAAGAAACTAAAGATGAGATTAGCGTTGGATAATGGCAATGCAAACCGATTGTGATAAGTTATTTTCCATTTTTCGTTCTTCGCTTTCTTTTTCATTAAAAACCTGCTGGTGAAACCCAGCAAGGCATCACATCAAAAGAGGAAACAAAGGGAATGCAGAGAAATCTGTGGTACATGCATTTCTTTCAACCCATAATGTGTAATACATTTCATATAGAGATTTATGATTGTGAAAGAATAAAGCAAAGAAAAAAAAAAGGATTTGAATTATATTCCCTTAGGCAGAAGAACATATTAGTCCTCCTAAATGCATTAGGAATTAAGAGACATTATAGAAATCCTGCTTACACAGAAAACAAAGAATTTTTACTGCAAAAATGTTCCTACGAAATTGTGAGAAGAGCCTAATTCCTATGCTGCAGTTTATCCATGGTCTCCAGCCATGGATGCTTGAACTGTTCCAGCCTGCCTTTTTGTGCTGCAAACTGTGCTTTGGTCCCAAGCTGCAAGAATTCAGACTATCCTAGTCTACAACCATGTGCTATATGCTCCTGCATGGTCTTCAGCTGTCCAGCTACAGACTGTACTAATCAACTGTCCATGAGCTACTGCCACTGATAGAGAAGTGTCCTCTGCAAGCTGTGCTTGACATTTTGGAGTATCCCACATCCATCTAACATTTACTGCTACACGTTTCTTAAGAAAAAGACATCCCTTAGGCTGATTTCTGAGCCAGAGTAAATGGAATGCCTCTGCACGGTTTTGGAAAAGAACCTGTCTTCAGTAGCTCCTTCGGGGGTGAGCACTACAAAAAGAGAATAGAAAAGTAAGAGGTGGCGCAATTTCCAAAATTGTTGGGATAAGCAAGTATGCTTTGGTCTACAGACTTAAAGTGGTTGTAAACCCTTACAAACCACTTTGACCTACAGGTAAGCCTAGATTAAGGCTTACCTGTAGGTCCAAGAAATATCTCCCAACCTATACGGTTTAGGAGATATTTGCCCGAAGACGGGCACCGCTATCTACGGCGCATGCGCCGTAGACAGCGGCACGCAGGCGCACTGAGCGGGGCATCGTCGATGACGGCAATGCCGCGAGTCTCGGCTCCCGTGCGCATGCGCGGGAGTGACGTCATCGCTGCTCCGGTGAATCACAGCGCCAGAGCAGCGAGACCCATGGAGACCCACCAAGAAGATGGACGCTCGGAACTACAGGGGACAGCGGTGACTTCGCTGGCTCCTGTGTCAGGTAAGTGACACATAATAGACTACTATGCGATGCATAGTAGTCCATTATGCTTTGCCTTTACAGGGAATGAAAGAGGAAGTAAACTCATCAGGGTTTACTTCCTCTTTAAACTATACCATCCCTTCCATATGTCTAGGTCTGCATTTATAAGAAGACCACATACTGTAAACCTAAACCAAGGCTTTGGACACAGGCTATATTTTTACTTATACAGTAGCTACTAAGGATGTGATAATAAGGAATACTTCATTAAATAATAATCACACTTATATATCCCATGTACTTAGTTTTCAAGGAAAAATCACACTGCATAAAGTGTATCTATATCCAAAATATGTTTTGGAAGTGTTGGTCTATTCAGTTTTTATTTATTTGTCCTGGCAACCTTTAACACACAGAAAAGAATTTCCAAACTTCCAAGCTATTGATTAATTTGAGTACACCCAGCCTGTTGGAAAAAATTTTCTCGATCAGTGCCGCCAGCTATAGCCGGCGGTGCTGATCAGTTTACTCTGATGGCGGGGAAGTCTCCCCACTATCAGAATGCAATAGTGCAGCAGTAAAGATTCCCCCATCCATACACTCAATGTGGATGGGGGAATCCCTCCTGCTGAACTACTGAATTGAGCGATGTCATTTTATTTATATTTATAAGAAAAAAAAATTACTCACGTATGCCCAGCCTTAAATTGGCCCTAGTATATGAATGGGGACCTTGGATTGTGGGCTCCTTGAGGGTAGGGACTGATGTGAGTGTGCAATCTACAGGGATAGGGACAATTGTAGATACTCACTCAGGTTGGACTGGTGTCTTTATTCAACCTTAGTAACTATGTAAGCTAGCCCTTAAACTATTAATTTGTCCTGAATGAATATTAAGGAAAACATTATGTATCCCCCATTTCTAATCCATCGACTCGCTTTCATTGCAAACTTACTTAGCATGCTATCTATAGTATATCCCAACTGCATGTTTGTTATACTTCTTTATTACTACTGTATGTTGCTATTGCCAAAGGCAACAATCTCCCAATGAAAACCACCATTCATAGCGCAACATAAAATCACCCTGACATAAGTATAAATTGGAAAAATATATGAATAATCCTTCCAGTCGTAACATACTGTATGCAAAATACCCTGTCTGTGTGAAGATTTTCAGTAACTGATGTGTATCTAATACACAATTTCCTCTTATACTACATGGAATTCATTGGGACAGTAAAGAACATATAAGGGAAGAAAAAGGTCAACAGAGTTATGCTGGGTAAAAACCTGTAATACATAATGCTGGGGACAAAACTGAATCATGGAAATATCACACAAAAGGAATATGTTGATGAGATGCAGCAGATGTTATGTGCCATATCATGACCACATGTGATGATACATTCAGCAACATAATGCTTATATGTAATATGCAGCCCGGCTTATTTTAAATGGGTTCCCGATTATGTTGAACATTTTTTTATGCTTATATTGTGGGGCCAAGAAGGTTGATACATTTTAGATTTTTTTCTGGATGGTGTTCACCATAAGGGTTGTATTTACTTTAATGGACAATTCATGAACAATTCTGCATCTCCCCAAGTTCCACTGTAACAAATGTAACAGAAAATATAACATTTTAAAGTGAAATAACAAATGTGTCCCCCTCTATTCCCATTTTCCTTTCATATAACATTAGTATTTAAAGAAATCTCACATGTGGCATTGATCTTATTTTGGCAAGGACGGTACCTAGCAGAAGCTTTGAGACACTCAGGACAAGTGAGTTGCACATGCACAGCTTGGCTTCATAGGTTGTAATGGTAAAAGTCCACAAACCCAGGGTGGACAAAAATCAATGTTTTTTTTTTTTTTTTTATCGAAAAGATCAATTTTTTTTTTATTTTTTTTTATCAGATTTTTTTTTTATTTGAATCGGATTTTCTTGGTTTAAATCTGATTTTACTTTATTTTTATCAAATTTATTTTAATTAAATGGTTTTGGATTTCTAAATCTAGTTTTCTATTTAAGATACATTTACAAATTTTGTTTATTCAGCTTGAAATAGAGCTTAGTTATGTAGCATGAGGCTGCATAGTCTGCAATATTAAAATTTTTGGTAAACTCATTCAATGAATCAAAGTTCTGCTAGCTGAGATAACATGCACTGCATTTATGCATTTACACAATTTCACAGTAACCAGATAAAAAACAGAGATAAAACAAAGTTCAGGAATATTCCTTTATCCCATTGTTTTGCAAATCTATGTACACTGCAAACTGTATGATTGAATCAGTTCTGATACTGCTGTTTTACTAACCTGACAGCTTATTATTCTAAATAGGAAACCTTCAAATTATTTGCAAATATTAAAGATTCTAAATAACAGCAAGAATAAGTCCTTATATTTAATAAGCACCTGTCATTTGAGATCCATCATGGCAGCGCCTGTTAGCGGGCATCCACTTACCTGCTGCCGCCACGTCCCTCACCTTGTTGTGTCACTGCCACATCACTAGACTTCCTATTAAAGTGAATGGGACTGTCGGTGAGTCAACAGTGGCTGATCGTTTGGGAGACTGCGATCGGCCTATGTAAACAAGGCAGATCGCTGTTCTGTGACAAGTGAAGGCATGAATCCTGCAGGACAGAGATGCCAGTTGCTCTTTAAAAATTATAATTTAAATTGGGTTAATTTAAATCAAGTCTTTTTACTAGTGGTTTAAATCATGATTTAAATCGACTTTATTTAAATCAAATTCACTCTGCACATACCTGTATGTTAGTGATAGCCAGTGTATAGAAATCCCAGTCCCCTACTCATATGATTGGCATGCTGCTTTCCCAAGAATCTGCAGAGCTTGAAGGTAAATTAAAGGCATCCCCTGTAAAAAGGAGTTTATTGGCTGGTAAAATATATTCAGTCTGTAACTGGGGGTTGCATCTTCTGCCAAATCCAGTGATTCTAGAAATGGCAGACCTTCCCACTAAGCCGTCAGTTTCTGACGGGCCTATATCAGTGTCGATCTGCAGTACATTTTGCCAAAGTACTTGCATCGAATATAGCTAAAGTGAAAGGGATTGTTCCTCTTAGCTAAACTGGAACTTCAGTTTAATGCCTTTAATAGATCTTTTTATATGTGAACCTGGAACTGAGGTTTATTATGCTTTAAATCTGCAATACCATTATAGTACTTATCATAATTATTGATCGCCGCTTTGACATACTTCACATTACTGATAGGATATGCTGCAGGGCAGGTGTAAAACAGCCATCCAGGCACACCTAGATTGTAAATATTTCCAACACAGTCATTCTTGTTTAATAAAGCAAAATGAATGTGAGAGAATCAAAGTCTGCCGAATACCCTTTCATGTCATTTTCTAATTCTGCTGAAACCCTACTTGGCAATTAAAATGATTTTGCCCTCGGGCGGCTAAGCTAGTTAACCTCGTCACTGCTGAAAGACTCAGCCTGCACCCTCAGGCCCGGCTTGCCTGATGTGAATTAAGTTAACGACAAACCAGCAATTGACATCACACCTTTTGCCAGAGATGACCTTGTCCTTAGCGCACTGTTTATTGCTTATTGACCATTTTGGAAAATTAGATCACTTAATTATATGACCACACAAAGACAACTTCATCTTGGTGCTTCCAGTGTAACATTCTAATTTGCAGCTGACACCAGTAACACAGGCCACCTAGTAAATTGATTATGTATTATAAATTAATGGCTTTTTTATTTTCTTTCTGCTGGAGTCTTTAGGAGGTATAAGAATCCAGATTGCAAGAATTGAGTAGATTATCCTTGCTATATTGTTTTAAATTGTATGTAAAGCCCAACAATTAACTTGTCTTAGCTCTTTTGGTTTGTTAAATATAAAATTGAAAATATTTCATTATATATCTGTTTATTAGTGCAAAACACTACTATTGATAATGCCTGAAATCATGCGAATTGTGTCCTCCCTAAGCCCTTGTACACACGGTCGAAAATTCCAACGGAAAATGTCCGATCGGACTGTGTTGTCGGATAATCCAACCGTGTGTGGGCTCCATAGGAATGTTTCCGTCGGAATATCCGATGGACAAAGTTTTAGAGCTGGGCTATAAAACTTTCCGACAACAAGATCCG
The DNA here is from genome assembly GCF_037356315.1 of Lithobates pipiens. Lineage (NCBI taxonomy): Eukaryota > Metazoa > Chordata > Amphibia > Anura > Ranidae > Lithobates > Lithobates pipiens. The sequence continues at coordinate 49,503,330 of NW_027507685.1, read as the reverse complement.
ATCGGACTTTGTCCGATTGTGTGTAGAGAATTCCAATTGGACAAAGTGCCACGCATGTTCAGATCAAATTCCTAGACCAAAGCTTTTGGCTACTAGCCTGAACGTAGTCCCATCGTAACAAAATAATGTCATCACGTTACGTACGATCGGATTTTCCGACAACTTTGTCCGACCGTGTGTATGCAACACCAGTTTCGGACAAAATCCGACGGATTTGGTTGCCGGAATGTCCGACCGTGTGTACGGGGGCTAAGGGTAACAACACTGCTCCTTAGATGCAGTATGGTGAGCTACAGTATGTTGATTATCCCAGGACAATAAGGGGCATGTTTATAAAGTATAGAATCTGATATTTAGCAAATATTCTCTATATGTGAATCTTTCAGGTGCATATGTTTTAAATGGCAGAGATTCATTCTCCAGCAAAGAATGTTTGGTGTAAATCACATTTATTGATTTATAAATAGACCCGGAAGTATGTTACTAGCCAGGTCATCCAGGTAAAATAAAGAGGAAAAAGCCCAAAAGGTGAAAACGAATGCAGCCACCATATCTAAGGGCTTGTAAGCTGCAATATACCCACTGATATACAAACTGGCATAACAATTTACTGGAACTGAAGCATATAGAATCTGGATGAGCTGTGCATGGCAACCAATCTATTTCTAGCCCCCAGTTTGAACATGTAAGCTTATAAAATGAAAGCTTTAGGATGGGTTCACACTAGGGATTGCAGCGGCTCACAGCAGGGGTCCGGTGTGGATTCACAGGTTCAGGTCAGATTTCAGCCCAAATTTTGGGCTGAATTCAGACCTGAAACGGACCAAAAGACGCATGGGGCTCCTGTGCCATTCATACTGGAGCCGCTGCAGAGATGTGCGAACCAGCTCCATAGAGAGCCATTCACAATCTCCTGCTATATGAATTGGAAACCAGCATCCAATTCACAATAGTGTGAACCCAGCCTTAAGCTGATTGGCTGCCATGCACAAATGCTCCAAATTCTGTCTGCTCCAGTCTTATACAATGAGAGGAATTTACTGCTCTTAGGTTTAGGTTTATACACTTTATCTATAAACAGATGTATTACAGATTAAATGCCGGGACAGCAAAGTTATTATAAAACAAATCTTTGTCTTGAGCTTACTGTCTTTGAAACCTTGACATTGGCTCCAACTTGGAGTTTTACAAAGCTAGGTGAAATTCCAAAAAGAGTCAAACATTATATGTCTTGTTTTGCTTAGTCACCAGGATCTAGCAAAAATAATTTCCTTTTCCTTCCTATAATATGGCATTTCCCCTGAAAAAAAATTAGACTCTTAATCCCAAAGGCCAATGGCATCTAGTTTAGTGCTGATTATTATCTTTATCAAAATATGAAAAAAAGCTCTCTTTAAAGGATAAGCACACTTGCTTCTTTGCCCTGAACTAAACTAACCCACTCTCAGATGCTCTTAACAGACACTTACCTTGATGCAACAGCCACAACGTCAGATGATATCCAGCTCCTTACACCTTCATCTCCTGGCCATGTACATTACAACCCCATATACTTCTAAGGGGCTGAATCCCAGGACTGGAGACATCCCTTTAAGAGGTCTATGGAATTGCAATGCACAAGTGTGCATTAGAAGATGTAAACAATTCCTGGAGGCTGCTTTAAAGTATGCTTCTCCTTCAAGGATTTGACACTCTTTTTTTTTATTACATTACTGAAAGGTCTGGTTGAATTAAAAACCCTTGTCCTCTAGACCCTGATAAATGACTAGCCTGACACCTAAACCTGAAGGGTCAATCCGATTGCTTTTAAGGGTTCATTGATTTCCTCAGTCATGACTATGAATTTTACGTATTTTCCCTCCCTCTTGTCCTCCATTTGTTCTCCCAAGCTAGAACTAACTGAAGGTAAAGAGCCTTTATTTATTTTATCATCCTCCTCTTCTTATCAGACAAAACCAGATTTTGAGGTTGATCCTTGAAGAAGACTTTCTACCACCCTCCATAATAGACATGAAAGTAGAAGATATTTTTATGACCAGACTTGGTAATCATTTCAGAACTACCAAAGTTATTGTTGCATCTCTGAAAGATTAGCTTTTTTTACATGAAGGCAACTTTTTGCAAAATAAATTCTAATTTGTAATCCTGGGCTTCACAACATGGGCATATATTTTGTCCAAAAACTTAGTCCAATTGTTCTATTATCAATATTAAAAGAAAGAGTGCACAACAGAAAAGTCACCCTCATCAGCTCTGGTGGGGTGGAGAACAGAAATTATGATTTTATCACATAAGAAGTAAAGCAGACCACTATGGAAGAGCAAAATAGAGAAGCCTCACTAACCCTGAAAAGTGTACATCAACTGACCCACCTGGACTAGAAATACATGACAAAAAAAGTGTAACCACAACTTGGAGTCAAAAGGATTGGGTTGTCTAACCATTATATCATATTCAGCATATGCCATAAAGTTCAGCAGAGATACCACACAAGGTAATCTGGCCTGTAGAACCTGCAAAATGTACATGATGTGTCCTTGGCCTGGAATAAAATTCAAAAGCACAACCAGCAAAAGAAAAGAATGTATAAAATCCAAAGCAAATCCAACACAAGTCCTCATTGTGGTAAACACTGTACGGCAAACAGCTAAGTGCGATACCTTTTACCCTTTGTCTCCAGGTGTTACGTAAATTGAAATTATTTTCAAATTGCAAAGCCTTTTTTCTTCCAGTTGTTGTCTGAAGACAGCTTGTGAAATGGCCAGTCAACCTTTTTTTTGGAGAAATGTTTAAACACAGCATTACAACAGTGTCCAGAATTTCTGCCTTTTAATTTCCATGACAACCAGCCTCCATATTCTCTAATAAACATGGATACAATCCAGCAACAGATTAGCATTTCCAGTCATTGTTTGGTATGTGATGTACCTTCAGAGCAGCTGCAAAATTAGCTTCGTTCATTTCACTAGAATAATTACTGACCTCAGCGAGTGGAACACCCAGGAAATAAGCCCTTGTTTGTTCAGCCAAAGTGCCTCCTCTAATTAGTTTTGTAAAAGAATAATTAGAAAATAAGTTAAATTATAATCAGATCAGGTTCCACGTCTGCCCCCAGGCACCTAAATAAGCAGCTGTTTTGTTGACATCAAGTTGCAGAACTGAGATTACTGGTTTTAAAAAAAAAAATTTTTATTCCATAACTTATAAAATATCTTTAAAAAAATAAAGTAATTTTTGTTAATAATTATATATTACAAATGAAGTCCAGAATATCATATATAATTTGTCAGTAGGATAGGCAGTATATAAACTGAAATAGGTTAATGATAGAAGAATCCACAGACCTCTGTCCAATCAAAATAGTATCTCTGTTAAAGAGCCTCTGAATCTGGAATACCCTAATTCCCACAATGCACTTCTGCACTCCTCAGCAACTTATTAAGAGGTTTGCGTACTGCATCATGGGACATGGAAGGGATGCCTGAGCTCTAAATTGAAACAATTTTAAATCAAAACTCTAGGCAGATAAAAATACAGCGCTAATAACGCATCCACACTATGACACATCCACACTAGTGTTTTCACTTTAAAAAAAAAAAAAACGATGACATCTGATATATGAGTCAAAAACAGGAGAGGGAATTAGGGATTTTGACGGTGCAAATAATAACTGGATAATAAAGGTTATTAGATAAGACAAAACTCTATTACAAATATGTATTAAATTCAAAGTTAAAATTCATTAACAATTATTAATGAAAAATAAAAGCACAGGACAGTACAGAGTGGTGGTTATTTTCATTAAACACACATAATCCCAACATGTTTCGCAGTAGATTGCTTCTTCAGGGGATGTGCAAATTTTTCAAAGAAATCTAGATCAAAATACAAGACAATATAGTAACAAAATATTTTCAAATATATGTCACAGATCGAAAGTGCATGTGCAGGCTTGAGAGAAAAAAAAAAAACACCCACCTTAAACCACTACAGAGATAATAAAGTAGGGAATTTGTCCACCTCAGGGGTCAACCACAGCCATGCTGAATCGCAGGGGGCTAAAAAAACGGCCAAAAAGTTTCTAATAAGAAAAATATTTTTTTGTAATGAAAAAAGATGAATTATAGACAGAACTCAATAGATATGGGTAAATAGGGAAATTATAAGAATATAAAGGTTGCTACAATAAGTCAACCCAAAGGGGGTAAACACCCCCCAAACTGAAATTAAAGATAAGAAAAGATAACAAGAATAAAGTAAAATTTAAATGTCAGTAAGTACTTACATCGATTAAAGATAGTTGAGCATAGGCAAACGTTGGTATTTAATAATCAAGAAAACAGACTACCGAACGGATACCAGCTAAGACGTCTTCCCATTAATAGTTTCTGTTTAGCTGGTATCCCTTCGGTAGTCTGTTTTCTTGATTATTAAATTCATCTTTATTTATTACAAAAAAATCTTTTTCTTATTAGCAAATTTTTGGCCATTTTTTTTAGCCCCCTGCGATTCAGCAAGGCTGTGGTTGACCCCTGAGGTGGACAAATTCCCTACTTTATTATCTTTGTAGTGGTTTAAGGTGGGTGTTTTTTTTTTTTTTCTCAAGCCTGCACATGCACTTTCGATCTGTGACTATTACTATATTATCTTGTATTTTGATCTAGATTTCTTCGCACATCCCCTGAAGAAGCAATCTACTGCGAAACATGTTGGGATTATGTGTGTTTAATGAAAATAACCACCACTCTGTACTGTCCTGTGCTTTTATTTTTCATTAATAATTGTTAATGAATTTTAACTTTGAATTTAATAAATATTTGTAATAGAGTTTTGTATCTTATCTAATAACATTTATTATCCTGTTATTATTTGCACCGTCAAAATCCCTAATTCCCTCTCCTGTTTTTGATTCATGTTTCAATTTTCAGGGATGTGGTGCCTTACCTATTGGGTGTTTTGTGTGTTGAACCACTAAAACTATTTGTCATCTGATATATATTCAAAGTCAATCATGTCATTCGGTGATGTACAGTGCCTTGAAAAAGTACTCATACCCCTTGAAATGTTCCACATTTTGTCATGTTACAACCAAAACTTAAACTTAAACGTATTTTATTGGGCTTTTATGTGATAGACAACACAACGTGGCACATAATTGTGAAGTGGAAGGAAAATGATAAATGGTTTTTGGTTTTTGTTTTTACAAATAAATATCTGAAAAGTGTGACGTGCATTTGTATTCAGCCTCCTTTACTCTGATACCCCTAACTAAAATCTAGTGGAACCGACTGCTTTCAGAAGTGACCAAATTAGTAAATAGAGTCCACCTGTGTGTAATTTAATCTCGGTATAAATATAGTTATTCTGTGAAGCTCTCAGAGGTTTGTTAGAGAACCTTAGTGAACAAACATCATGCAGGCCAAGGAACACACCACACAGGTCAGGTATACATTTACAGAGATCTTTAAAGCAGGCTTAGGTTATAAAAAAAAATATGCAAAGCTTTAAAAATCTCATGGAGCACTGTTCAATCCATCATCCAAAAATGGAAAGAATATGGCACAACTGAAAACCTACCAAGACATGGCCGTCCACCTAAACTGACAGGCTGGGCAAGGAGAGCATTCATCAGAGAAGCAGCCAAGAGGCACATGGTAACTCTGGAGCAGCTGCAGAGATCCACAACATAGGTGGGAGAATCTGTCCACAGGACAACTATTAGTCGTGTACTCTACAAATCTGACCTTTATGGAAGGGTGGCAGGAAAAAAGCCATTGTGAAAAGAAAGACATAAGAAGTCCTATTTGCAGTTTGCGAGAAGCCATTTGGGGGACACAGCAAACACGTGGAAGAAGGTGTTCTGGTCAGATGAGACCAAAATTAAACTTTTTGGCTTAAAAGCAAAACACCATGTGTGGCGGAAAACCAACACTGCACGTCACCCTCAACACACCATCCCCACCGCGAAACATGGTGGTGGCAGCATCATTTTGCGGGGATACTTTACTTCAGCAGCGATGCTGGTCAGAGTTGATGGGAGGATGGATGGAGCCAAACACAGGGCAATCTTAGAAGAAACCTGTTAAGCCTCATACACACGATTGGATTTTCCGATGGGAATTATGTTATGACAGGCTGTTGGCGGAAGATCTGACCAATTTTATGCTCCATCAGACAATTGTTGGCCAACTTTCTGTGGAAAAATGTTGGATGGCAGGTTTATAAATTTCCGCAGACACCGCTCTGTTGTTGAATTTTCTGAGTATGTGTGCACAAGTCCGTTTGACAAAAGTCCAAAGTACAAACACGCATGCAAGGACGAGCCAGAAACGGTCGGTCTTGTAAACTAGCGTTCGTAATGGAGGATTAACATTCGTGACACGGCAAATGATGAAATCTTGAAATGCAGTGCACAATTCTCTTCTTTTTTAATGGGATAATAATGAAGCTGCTTTGCTAGTGATATTGATGGAGTTCTGGTAAACGTATTTTAAAAGGCTTTTATTTTCTAGTGATATCAAGAATAATATTGTTATGCTTGTTGTTCTTTTTTTTTGGGCAATTTAACAGAAGACCATTAGCTGGGGGCTCGGGTCGGCATACTGGCCAAATATGGACAGCTTGTTCAATCATTTGATGAACTGCTAATAGGCTGGGTTCAGGTCGAACTCATGTTCAACCCGAACCCCATCGATATTTATTAGTGAATGGCGCTCAGTAAATAATAAGTGTGCAGAGCTGTGTACGTAGTTAGAAACTGGTACTGATGAGTGAAACACATCTCTGGTTATAAAGCAAATCACCACGCATCTCAAAATGGGTGTTTTTCCATTTTCCCTTTGGAATTTCTTTAAACAAAGAAACATTTATCTGTGCCAGCATTCCCAAGGGAAATGATGATATCCTTTCCATGGTATGCCCATTCTTTGCTACTGAGAAACTGATCAAATGACCCCTTGCTAGGCCACTGCAATGTGATGTCTGACCTTCCCTTAGTGCTGTTCTCCTTTTCAGTCATCTACACTTGCATCTGTCATTTCCTCATGTTGCCTTATCAAACAAAACAGAAAACAACTATGGCCGCTCCCATGACAACTAACAATGTAAGAGCTCCGCAGGTACCCACTAATGAATCGCTGGGACAGCGTTGCCAATCTAACAATGCTAAAAAGGAAAAACTATATACTCCAAGGACTGTTTCTGTGCTATCCTCTAAACAACATTTACAGAAAAAGCTCAAATATTATATAAAGCTTAAAGCGGAATTAAACCCAAAACCCAAAATTTAAAATATTGCAGCTTACCAATTATTAGATGTGGTGGCTGCATTCGTTTTTTTTTTTTCTTAAAGTGGATGTAAACCCACTCTCATCCTTTCTAAACTACTGCCATAGTGGCTATCTATAAGGATATTCATGCCTTCTGCATGTATCCTTACCTGTCAAATGACTCCCCTCTGTCTTTTATGAGACCCAAAAAACTGCAGATTCTGTGGGCAGGCCTGGTGTCTGGAGCTCAGTGGGTGGAGTCGTGATGTCAGTAGACTCCCCACCCACCTCCACACTCACCTTGTCAACATACATTTTCTCCTGTGTATTTCTTAAGCTTCATACACACAATCGGATTTTGCGCAGACAAAACCTTGGATTTTTGTTCAAAGGGCATTGGCCAGGAACTTGTCTTACATACAAACAGCAAGGAGTTGTTGGGCAACAAACACGAACACCTTAAACCACTACAGAGATAATAAAGTAGGGAATTTGTCCACCTCAGGGGTCAACCACAGCCATGCTGAATCGCAGGGGGCTAAAAAAAGGCCAAAAAGTTTCTAATAAGAAAAATATTTTTTTGTAATGAAAAAAGATGAATTATAGACAGAACTCAATAGATATGGGTAAATAGGGAAATTATAAGAATATAAAGGTTGCTACAATAAGTCAACCCAAAGGGGGTAAACACCCCTCAAACTGAAATTAAAGATAAGAAAAGATAACAAGAATAAAGTAAAATTTAAATGTCAGTAAGTGCTTACATCGATTAAAGATAGTTGAGCATAGGCAAACGTTGGTATTTAATAATCAAGAAAACAGACTACCGAACGGATACTAGCTAAGACGTCTTCCCATTAATAGTTTCTGTTTAGCTGGTATCCCTTCGGTAGTCTGTTTTCTTGATTATTAAATTCATCTTTATTTATTACAAAAAAATCTTTTTCTTATTAGCAACTTTTTGGCCGTTTTTTTTTTTAGCCCCCTGCGATTCAGCAAGGCTGTGGTTGACCCCTGAGGTGGACAAATTCCCTACTTTATTATCTTTGTAGTGGTTTAAGGTGGGTGTTTTTTTTTTTTCTCTCAAGCCTGCACATGCACTTTCGATCTGTGACTATTACTATATTATCTTGTATTTTGATCTAGATTTCTTCGCACATCCCCTGAAGAAGCAATCTACTGCGAAAACTAATGAATCGCTGGGACAGCGTTGCCAATCTAACAATGCTAAAAAGGAAAAACTATATACTCCAAGGACTGTTTCTGTGCTATCCTCTAAACAACATTTACAGAAAAAGCTCAAATATTATATAAAGCTTAAAGCGGAATTAAACCCAAAACCCAAAATTTAAAATATTGCAGCTTACCAATTATTAGATGTGGTGGCTGCATTCGTTTTTTTTTTTCTTAAAGTGGATGTAAACCCACTCTCATCCTTTCTAAACTACTGCCATAGTGGCTATCTATAAGGATATTCATGCCTTCTGCATGTATCCTTACCTGTCAAATGACTCCCCTCTGTCTTTTATGAGACCCAAAAAACTGCAGATTCTGTGGGCAGGCCTGGTGTCTGGAGCTCAGTGGGTGGAGTCGTGATGTCAGTAGACTCCCCACCCACCTCCACACTCACCTTGTCAACATACATTTTCTCCTGTGTATTTCTTAAGCTTCATACACACAATCGGATTTTGCGCAGACAAAACCTTGGATTTTTGTTCAAAGGGCATTGGCCAGGAACTTGTCTTGCATACAAACAGCAAGGAGTTGTCGGGCAACAAACACGAACGTAGTGACGTACTACCTGGTTTGTCAGCTCTTTAGCGCCACACTTTGGGCTCCTTCAGCTAATTTCATATTAGTAGAATTTTGGTGAGTGTTGATTCGTAGTTTTCATTTCACGCTTTTTATTTTGCACTTTTCATTTCGTGCTTTTTTTAGTTTGTTTCTGAACGTCCGTTCATCAACCAGCCATGTTGCGGAATCGGAGGAGATAACATGTTATTTATTATTGGCCTTGGATTAATTGCTTTGACCTAAGTCCAGTCCAGGAACAGGAAGAGGAGGATTTCTTGGACCAAAAATAGGTTGCTTTATTAATCATGACCAATTATGTCATATGCCTTTGCTGCGGGAGCTCCAGGAGAATAATCCCGATGATTTTCGGAATTATCTCCGGATGACAGGCCCCTGCTTTCACCAACTCTTGGCATTGTTGACCACCTATATTAAGAAGCAAGACACATGCATGAGGCTTTTGTTTATTTATTTTTGGTTGAATAATGATTTGATTTTTGTTATATTTTTGGACGCATAGCATGCACTTTTTGGATAAGTTCTATTGGCTGATAGCATGTCTAATTTTATTTGTTTTCTTTTTTTAACTGCTTGCCGACTGGCTCATGCCGATATACGTCAGAAGGGCACATACAGGCATATTAACATGTATGTAGATTTCTCTTTAAGAAGCGGTTTGCAGGCATGTGCACCCGCCGTGAGCTCGTGAGTGTGACCACGGGAAAAACTTCCGCGATCATCGCTGGTTCAGCGTGCGCTCCACTCACACGCTTTTGGTGGAGCGCACGCTGAACCAGCGTTGATCGCGGATGCTTTTCTGAGTGTTTGCTTGTATTCTCCGCTCCTGTAAGTAGCACCTTAGTGCGCGGTATTGCATACAGTTTGATGGTGCTTCACCATATATGTTTTTCCTCTCTTTTTTACTGATGGAGTGAGGCATTTTTTTATCAATTATCCATTGAACGGTTTTGGAACTTTTGTATCATCATCTGTGGGGCTGATCCTTGGACTAAAAAATTGAGGACTCCTCTTTGGTGAGTGTGGTCTCCTAAGTGGGATACTAATTTTTTGCATGTAAAATAATTTTTTTTGCACTTTATGATTTCTGGATTTGCACCAATGACTTTTGGTTATTAACCTCCCTGGCGGTATGATTATTTCTGATTTTAGGTGCTGAAAGCGGTACCATTATTTTGCATGGAAATTTGGAGTTTTATATTGTAGCCCTGCAATTCTTAGAAAATAACTCATCCCGGGTATGATAGTAGTTTGAAACACAAAATCATAAATTATAATATAATAAATAAATATAAATAATTATAACAAATAATAATATAATAATAATAAAAAATATTCAATAATGTAATCAAATCAAAAACACTGAAATTTGCTCAGTTGCAGAATTGTCGCTGTCATTAGATTTAGTGTTTGATATCGTTCAATTCTGCAAGTGATTATAATTTATTATCGCTGTTTTCTAGCTGGTTTATAACCACTTTTGACATAAAGGGATACTTTTTGGTTGCTATGGACAATCTCCAGTTTCCAGGCAGAAAAAACAGTATTTATAATATAAAACTACATGCAGGGCACTGCACAGACCACTAGGGACAAAGGGGGGTGTGTATTTTTTTATATACAATACTGTAATCTGTAAGATTACGGTACTTTATGTGTATTGTGTGTTTTTACTTTTTTGAATTTGGCGCCGATCTCCGCTCCCGTGCGCCGTAACGTCGCAGGGAGCAGAGAGCGGCACTCGGGCACTGTGTGAATCTAGCGGAGGACAGCTCGATCACACAGCGGGGAGGACATCGCAGGATCCAGGGGAAAAGGTAAGTAACTCTCCCTGTATCCGGCAATGCGATCCAGAGTCTGGCTCGGGGTTACCGCTTATGGTACTGAAATTCTACCCCGAGCCAGACTCGGGAATACCGCCAGGGTGGTTAATTCTGGGAATTCCACTAATTGTATTTGGACATTTGTCCACATATCTATATATGTTGTCTTTTATTTTCCACTTGATAGCGCTGCTTCCATATGTTTATTTTATTTAAAGTTATAGCACTTTTTTGCAGCAGCTGCAACAATTAATATATCACTATTTATTTATTTGGTTTACCACTTCAGCGCCAGTTTTATGTTTTATATGTGTTTGTGGTATGGACTTTTGTCTGGCGGACTTGTGTAAACACGCTCGGAAAATCCGACAACAAACATTTGTCCACAGAAAATTTTAAAGCCTGCCATCCAACATTTGTCCACGGAAAATCCGACAACAATTGTCTGATGGAGCATAATAAACACTTTGGATTTTCCGCCAACTGCCTGTCATCACACATTTCCCTTTGGAAAATCCAATCGTGTGTACGAGGCTTTACACTGAACTTCTGCTGGTCTTGTGGATTATGCCCCATGATCACTAACATCCAGAAGAAAGGAGGGGGGTGGTAAGTACACAGAATGCCTCTGTCACACTGGTGCACTAGATATGGAAATCACCTGTCACTCACAGCAATTGGGAGAAATGGACATCTATTTCTCTGACTGACCATTTTTATCTCACTGAAAAAAGATAAGAGGATTGCTCAGAGCCGGATTAACTATTTGTGGCAAGACTAGGCACAGATGGCATGAAATTCTATACTGTGTTTACATCCACTTTAAGATTTTTTTTTCCCTCTGTTTTCACTGGGGGATTTGGCCAGGAACACTCCTCCTGTATTTGTGCGCTCCAATATTCTGGATGAACGAGTAGAGGGGGCACAGCAGCATTATCGGTCTGGGGGAGGGGAGTGCTAGATATAGAAGCAGGTTGAAATACACTAACATACTAAAAAAGTGCACCAAAGGTGTGTTCAGAGAGGTGCTTATCGGCATAATTTATGCACATATGTGCATTAATGTATCCCAATGGCCAAAATAAATGAATATACTCAGCAGTACAATTCATTTATAATTCACACCATACATGTGTAATACACAACATTCAATGCATTTTTTTTTATGAATTCTGATAAATCCAGCATATTTGGGGCATAAATTCACATACCTGTGTGCACGAGGCCTAAAACTGACAGCCACTGAAAAATTATTACACTTTAGGTTAGTGTACATAATTGCGCTTTTAGCAAACCCCAATGTTTTTTTTTTTACTTTTATGTATTAAAGAACCTGTAAATCTAATATAAAAGCTACTTTATGTAATGGAGCCAAAATATTGGGTCAGAAGGTGAAAAACAAAATATTAAAATTTAGGTTAGCTGTCACTTTGGGCTAAAGAAGTTAGCATGGGCACATGTAATTGAGTTCCAAAGGGTGCACATGATTTACACACTAACAAGCAATGTATACTTGTCGTGACTAGTGTAATAGCCTTGGCATTAGTAAACAACATGGGGGTTGAACAACCTTACTCCCACGGGCTGATCATTGTCATTTAACAGTGAGCACCTGCCAAAGAAGTGTATCCAAAGTTCATTTTTCCTGTGCTGCTTGCTTTTTAAATTGGCATGTATAGTTTATTTGTACATATTTTTTGTCTTCATTAAAATTGGGATAAAAAATAAAATAAATTAAATGCCCTTTTAAAAATGCTAAGTCAATGAAATATGCAATATTGCATATGAATAATTTTTATCTCAATATGCTGCCATCAGGCGAAGTTCTCATTTACTTCACGCATGTTCTTCCTATTTCCTCTGTTGCGACAAAAAAAACTGTATACAGAGCTCAATAGCTCAAACTGAGATACAGGCATACCCCACTTTTAAGTACACAATGGGGTTTATTTACTAAAGTTGGAAAGTGCAAAATCAGGCTCACTTCTGCATAGAAACTAATAAGCTTCTAACCTTAGTTTGTTAAATTAAGCTTTGTTAAAAAAAAACTGGAAGCTCACAGGTTTCTATGCAGAAGTGAGCCTGATTCTGCACTTCCCAACCATCATGTAGTTGTACATGATGGTTGACAGGCAGGAACTTTTATGACTGAAGAGACCGACAGGGTCTCATCTATCATTAATATTGTGTCAAATTTTCAAAACATGTCTTTACTATCACTTTAAGTGAAAAGTCTCTACTATTTCACTAATTCAACCTGATAGTGTAGCACTGCAAAACAGAAATGAACAAATATGGCTGCCCTATGTATAATTACAAAGGATATACAACAAAAACGAAATTGTAAAACATTAATAAAAACTGACAGCTATTTTCATTGTTTACATGATCTAAAATAAAGAAAAATTAAGACTGTACATCCCTAAACAAATATCATAAATGACCTGCAGGAGGCACTAAAGAGCCGTCCTCCGGATTATGTTTATTGTGTATTTGCTAATCCAGACCAAAGGGAGCTTCTTAAGCATTGCTCAGCAACAGGCCAATAAATGATTAGTATGTTCTCCAAACACATCAGCAAGAACAGTTTTAATATAAGTACAGTCAAGCTTTCTCTGCTTGAATACTAACAGTGCAACATGCTCAAACATCAACACTACCTTAGGGAAATCAAATGTTGAAAATAGCATTAAGTTTTACAAGGGAGAAAAAGAGCATCTGTTTGAAATGTCATCCAAAGGAATAACGCACTCAGCTTGTCACAGACTGGGCAGGTAAAGCCGAAAACTGTCCATTCATCCCATCGTCAGTTTATACTGCCGGACTGGTAACAGACAGGTAACGTCTTTCACACTTTAAGACACTTAGAAATTAGAATTTTAAGAGTAAAAAGAATTATTCAATTCTACTGTGAATTTTGCCTCATTCTCTTTATATAATACATACAGTCAATGTATATATAGTGTAAGCATATCATTTAAGATCTTCTTTGTTTTATTATTTAAATAAAATGTAATTAGTAAAATAGTAATTCCAGTTTGCTGACAGGTATTGCGATATTCAGGAAAAAAATCACTTAGGGAATTTCTTTATTTAATTAAATTTTGATTTTACTAACACATTATAAGAGGCATATTTTGACCTTTTACTGTAAACTGTATTTTATGTAGAAGAGTCCAAGAAATAACTTATTCATGGTTACACAACCTGGTCACATTGCTATAATCTTTTTATATGGACTATAAACTGAAGGACCTATGAATAAATGGTTGTGGAATGAATCATATGAGTTTCCATTATTTCTTTTGGGGAAATTTGCTTTGATATACAGTACAAGTGCTTTGGATTTCAAGCATGTTTCTGGAATGAACTCGCATTCCAAGGTTTACTGTATATATATATATAATAAAAATAAAAACCTTTTTTCTACACAGGCCTACATACATATATTTTTCTTTTACACTAAATATCACATTTAAACAAAAAAAAAATATTTCAGGTAAAATATTTATTTTTCAGAGGTAACCTTAACCTCGAAAACCCAGAAATGTTCTTCTCAATTACACACTTGGTAAATATGTGGGGTTTCACTTGTTGATGTTTGAAATGCTTAACCTCCCTGGCGGTAATCCCGAGTCTGGCTCGGGTTGGGAATTTACTGATAGAAGCGGTAACCCCAAGCCAGACACGGGATCGCTTCGCTCGATGCAGGGGAGGACGCAGTGAGACTTACTTACCTTGTCCCCTGGATCCAGCGATGTCCTCCGCGCTGTGTGATCGAGCTGTCCTCCGCTCGATTCACAGTGCCGAGTGCCGGCGAGCTCCGTTCCCTGCGACGTTACAGCGCATGGGAGCGGAGAACGGCAGCAAATTTAAAAAAAAAAGACACAAAACACACACAGCACTGCAATCTTACAGATTACAGTGCTGTATTAAAAATGACACACCCCCTTTGTCCCTAGTGGTCTGTGCAGTGCCCTGCATGCACTTTTATATTATAAATACTGTTTTTTCTGCCTGGAATTTGGAGATTGTCCATAGCAACCAAAACGTGTCCCTTTTTCAGTGTTTTAGGATTTGATTACATTATTGAATAATTTTTAATATTCTTTATTATATTATAAACTTTATCATACCCGGGATGTCTGCTAGACTCTGGTTTGAAGAGATTTAAGAGCGTTATTCCTAAGAATTACAGGACTACAAAATAAAACGCCAAATTTCCATGCAAAATAATTGTATCGCTTTCAGCACCTAATTCCAGACTGAATCATACCGCCAGGGAGGTTAAATGTCATCCGATATAAAAGGATATTGCGAAGCAGCATATTAAGCAATCCAGGTTTACGTATTATGGAAAAAAGCAATGAGTGCTATGACTACTGTATTTTCAGTATCGTTGTACTCCAAATCAAATACTTTTCAAATTTTTTTTTTAATATATACATGTAAAGGAGATTTGTTTGATCCAAATATTCCTAAAATGTATCTAAACCAAAAACCAAAGATGTATTATATTGCAGTTTGTCAATCCTTTAATGGAATGGCTGTTTTTTAAGGCTTTATCAGATGTATTATATCTGGTGCTCTGGTCAGTAAAACACTTCCAGTAAAACAAAGCCTAGTACACACGGGCCAAATGTTGGGCAATATTCAGCATGTGTCTATGGCATCTGGTTCCACAGAAGCATTACTCATGGTGTGTACTAGGCTTTAAGGTGTCTCCATTCCATGGAAAAGCAACAGGGAGCCATCGGTCAACATCAGCATTGTCAACTAATGGGGGGGAGGGGGGTTAAAGTTGGATGCGCTAGCAAATGGAGATGGACTTGACTGACTGGCTGACTGACTGGTTTGACTTGAACTTGACTTGACCGCAGAAGTCAAATCCAAGCTAACCCTTTTTCTTCCTTTCAGGATAAAGGTTTTACATATACAGTATGGATAAAAGCTGACCATTGTAAGTACACCTAATAGAAAACTTAAAAGTCCTGGAAGTCACACATCTCTGCAAAACCCCGTAAGAAGGTGTATGACAGCCCCAGCCTGGGCTATACTCCCAGCACAGAGCTTAGTCATTGGGATCCATGATCCATTGTAAGTACCCATGTCAGTGGTAAAGTGGAACTAATGCCGTGTACACACGGTCGGACTTTCCGGCAGAAAAGGTATGAGGAAATCATTTTATCGGATATTCCGATCGTGTGTGGGCTTCAGCTGACTTTTTTTTTTTTTTTTAAATTCTGATGGACCTAGAAATAGAACATGTTTTAAATCTTTCCAACGGAATCAATTTCTATCAGGAAAACCGCAGCTATTGGCATCTATTGGCTACTGGCTATTGAACTTCCTTTTTCTAGTTCCGCCACACGTGTTTTATGTCTCCACATTCTAAACAATCGGACTTTGGTGTGATTGTGTGTAGGCAAGTCGGTTTCAAAAAACGTCAGAGTTTATTCTGATGGAAAAACCGGTTGTCTGTACGCGGCATAAAGCCTAATTTAAAAGAATGTGAGCAAGCAAACTCCATTTCAGAATAGACGTGCATTGTCTCTTCAGCAGCAAATTAAACATACCTATCTGCTTCCAGTCTTTAAGATGTACACTGAAATGCACATGTGTAGCACAGTTTACATTCCGACATGGTGCTTGCATGCCAGGATGACTGCACTATTGCGTAGTTGCGGGACTTACATCATCCCGCACCAGCCAATTAAGAAGATCGGCACTCAAACGAAGCCAGAGAGAAGCTAAGGGAGCACAGGTGTCTCAACCCTCTAACTGCCATTTTTGATGCACATCTTGGTCTGCTAAAGTGGAACTAAACCCCGCTATCCTTTTTAGCCAAGGAAGCTGTTATCTTAGCTTCTGGTTAATCTTCAACTGCCATGGTGCTGCACATGTGATCTGTTATCACATCAGCCATTTGATGGTTTGACAGTTTGGTTCACAGCACAAGCAGAATGTAACAGTTTTTTGAAACATTAAATCAATGGGTTTAGTTACGCTTTAAGTTGAAAAATAAAAGACATACTGCCCAGATTCCTGGGGTAAAAAGAAAGAAAAAAAAAAGCTAAAAAAGGAAACTAATGGGGCCCCCACATCTAAAAATAGGCAAACTGCAATATATTAAACTGTTGCTTTTGGTTTTAGAAATGGTTTAACATTGCTATTTCATATTACATATGCAGGCTCTGCTTTTCATTTGATTGAAAATTTCGACAGCCAATGGGAACAGTTCACATCAATAGGGATTGCCATGGTGGGAACCAGAAGGACCCTTCCACACTGCAGTTCAGAAGAAAGAAGAATCAGGACAATGTAACATGATTGATCAGGGAAAGATATTTTGTTTTCAATTATTATTATTAGTTATGGACAGGGATAAAGGGTTGGTGTAAAATTCTTTCCTGAAATTCGCACGATCCCCGCCATCAACACAGACAGTGCCGACAGGGGAATTGGTAATTGTCTTCTCCCGATGGACGCAGCCCCCTCCCCCCCCCCCCCCCCCACAACCACAAAAGAAGACAGTGATTATCACTAGTGGCTATAGCAGCCGCTCGTGATAATCGCAAGAGAATCCGGCAGGCTGGTTGTACCCAAGTTGATTGATTGATCAACTTGGTACATTCAGCCTGCCCATTAATGGTTTGAATCTCGGCTCCTGCTGCCAAGATTCGAACAGTGTATGGCCGGCCTTAGTTCATCTTTTTGGGAAAAATTAAGAGATGAACATTGTATACCCTCCTCCCAGTCCCCCAGTTACATCCTTAGGTAATGAGTTGTTAGTGCCAATGTAGCCAGTGTATTGGGTTGGAGATTTGAAATCCATGCTCTTATCCTTCTTTTTTCTGCAGGGCTTCTGAGACAGGAGCATTGCTCTGATCTGTCCCAGAAGCGTTGCAGAAAAAAAGACGGAGACGAGCATGGATTTCAAATCCCCAGCCCGATACACCGGCTGCATTGGCACTAACAATTCATCACCCACAGAAATAAATACAGTGGGAACTGGGAGGAGGCTGTACAGTGTTCGTTTACCTTTTCCTTTTTTCTGAAAAGGTGGACTAGTCCTTTAATGCAAATACTGCACTAATTCAAAGTATGCTCACTGCGAACACATAGAGAGTTACGGTATTTACTAAAACTGGAGCGTGCAAAATCTGATGCAACTCTGCATAGTAACCAATCAGCTTCTAGGTTTTATTGCCAAAGCTTAATTGAGCAAGCTGAATTTAGAAGCTGATTGGCCACCATGCACAGCTGCTCTAGATTCTGTGTGCTCCAGCTTTAGTAAATCTACCCCACTGCTTCACTTAAAATAAGCTCCAATTAACTTCAAGTGGTTGGAAAGGCAGAAGGTTCTTCTCTGCATTAAAGTGGAACTTTAGCCAGAAAATTATAGTGGTATTAAATACTTTTTTTTTACATAGAACAAACATGTTATACTTGCCTGCTCTGTGAAGTGGTTTTGCACAGAGCAGCCCCAAGCCTCCGTTTTACAGGTCCCCTGCCAGCGCTCCTGGCACCACTGCCAAGGTTCTATCACAGCAAGCAGCTGGCGATGGGGGCACCCGAGTAGGCTCGCTCCCAAGCTGTTGCTCTGCGTGTCCATCCACACACAGAGCTACGGCTTGGTGCCGCACCCTCTATCTCCTCATTGGATCACTGGCTGTGAGTGACAGCAGCAGGAGCCAATAGCCTGAGGGGAGAAAGTCACTGGAGAGCTGAAGTTCTTGTGCACATCACTGGATTGCGATCGCTGGGCTCAGGTAAGTATTGGGGGTCTGCATGCATAAAAGGTAAAAAAACTTAAGCCTTTAGAACCACTTTAAAGTAGCTGTACACCCTGTACTACCACTTTTACCTATAGGTAAGACTATAATAAGGCTTACCTGTAGGTACCGTGAATATCTCCTAAACTTGCACCGTTTAGGAGATATTCACTGTTTCCACATGTGCCGACGTCATCAGCACATGCGCACTGAAGAAACGGCAGAAATGTATTTTCTTCAGTAATTTGGGAGACAAGTCGCCAGCCACAATGGTGTACGGGGACCGCTGCAATAGCTCCGATCTAAGGTAAGTATTTCATAATGATGCATACTAGCTCATTATGCCTTTGTCTTGCAGGTTGTTGTTTTTTTCCTGAGAGTTTACAGCCACTTTAAGTCTTGCTAGATAACTTCAGGCTGGCCCCTTTTGCAGGTATAGCTATGTAAAACATTTAAATTAGGTGCCTATACTGTTTATAAATGTCTGTTCTGCACATGCTAAGTTGCTCTTTATTTTTCGGCACTGTGCTAAAAATGTAAACGCCTATCTGCAGACAGCTTAAAGATTTACTGCTGCTCAGGGGCGCTGGGCTTCTACAAAATGGCAGCCTCCAGCAACAAGAACAGAAAAAATGTTGGAGGAAATTTACAGCGCACACTAGTTTGGGTAGCATAATTACTAATGTAGGATGTATGTAAGAATATTATTTTTTATCAAATTTGTATGGGCAAAGTTCCGCATTCATTAAATAAAACTTCAGTATTTGGCCCCCCTCCCCTCCCCTCCCCTCCCCCAGGCCCATGTTATACTTGCCTGAGCCTGATCTCGATCTAGTGATGTCCATGACAGCAGAGGCTCCCTCAACTCTCTAGCCTCCTCATTAGCTTAGACTCAGCAGTGGGAGTCATTGGCTCCTTCTACTGTCAATCGTAGCGAGTGAGGGGAGACCGGGGCGGGGCCAAGCTGTGCCATAAGACACACAGAGCCGGCTCATAATCGAACGTGCACAAGTGCCCCCATAGCAAGCGGTTTGTAATGGGGGCACTTGGCGGGGGAGAGGAACCAGGAGCATTGGTGGGGGACCCGAGAAAAGAAGGATCGGTAGTTGCTCTTTGCAATAGTAGGTATGACATGTTTATTATTAAAAAAAAAATGTTTACAATCACTTTCAGTTCAATAAAGAGTGTGACCAAGTTTTTGTTTTAATGGTTACATTGTATTATTCTTCCAGAGTGCTGAAACATGTAGAAAACTCTGAAAATGGACTGCTTACTAAAGCCACATAGGGCTGAACATAAAAGTGGAAATAACGTAAGCGAACACAGTAATTTATGTAAGTAACCTAGATGGTGAATCAATTTCCTTTAACAGAGAATGTAAGAAAAAGGAGTTTTTTTAGATCTGTGGTTGCCTTATTTCACATGTTCGAGAGAAGCATAAGAGGAAATGCCTATCTATAGAATTAGATTTTTTAAATTTTATGGTTATAGATGTAATATATGAAGATAATTTGTAAATTTCCATCACAACAACATTACCTGCACTAAACTGGCTTTGAAGAATGACACAATACCTCTCTAAAGAGTAAGCAGTAATTGGATTGCATCATTAAGCTAAATTACATTTTATGCACCACAGTATCGACAGCAAGTGAGACACATAAAAATAATGATTGTTTCTGTGTTTTTAATCATTTTTAAGAGGGGACCGTGTTGCCTCTAATTGTATACATTGCAAATCAGCATTTTCATTAGAGGATAATACTACTTTTGTGACAAGCTAATATAAGGAAAAGGTGATGGAATGTGATTGTAGATATCACCCATTGTCTTTTTTGTTCTAGTATACATGCAGGCTTTCGAAGTATCCAGTATGCCCAATAGTAAATGTACAAAAAGAGGTAAGATATAAGAAAGAGGGAGGCTACAGACTGTAGATCCAGCTATGAAAAATTCTGATTAGTGCTAGCTAAATATGTCTAGGCCAGGGTTTCTCAGCCAGGGTTCCGTGAAACCCTTGGGTTCCTCTAGAGGTTGCTAGGGGTTCCCTGAGAAATGGTCAATTTCTGCCTCTCGGGTACGTTCTTAAGGACACCATTTATCTTTTTAGTTATCTGTAAGAGGGTAATTCTTCCCAATAACCACAAGTGTTAGCCCTTGTACACACGGTCGGAGAATCCGTCGGAATGTGTCCTATCGGACCGTGTTGTCGGATAATCCGACTGTGTGTGGTATGCATCGGACTGATTCCGTTGGAATATCCGTCGGACCCAATTTTCCAACTTGTTGGAAATATTTTCCGACAAACTGATCCGATCGGACATACTCCGATCATGTGTAGAGAATTTTGATCGGACCAAGTGCCACGCATGCTCAGATCAAATTCCTACATCAAAGCTATTGGCTACTAGACTGAATGTAGTCCCATCGTAACGAAATTACATCATCACGTTTTGAAAGATCGGATTTTTCGACAACTTTGTCCGACCGTGTGTATGCAACAGTTTCGGACAAGATCCGACGGACAAAATCCGACGGACAAAATCCGACGGATTTGGTTTTCGAAATCTCCGACCGTGTGTACAGGGGCTAAGAAGCATTCTTCTGATTGACCATCACACTAATGTATGATGAGTTGTAGATTTTTTTATTTTTAGCAGGGGTTCCCTAAGACCGGAGAATTATTTCCAGGGTTCCTCTGTGTTGAGAAAGGCTGGTCTAGGCTCAAACGGGAACAGTTTTTTTCCTTGCTACACTGGTAACATTAGATTGGCACTAAAGTAATAAAATAATTACCAGGTAACATTTACATGGGCGACTAGTGGCACAGCAGATGACAGTTTTAGTTATAAAGCGATCGCCGAAGAGAACTATTGGCTGGGCGGAGGGCTATAGATAGATGTGGCCGACGACCTGTCATTGAAGTGTACAGGGCTTGACAGCTACAGCTAGCGGCTCACAGGGGCAGAACTATCAGATTTCTGCTGCTCTTAAGTCTTAAGTGGGGGAACTCAACAGGAGGGAGGAGCCAGGAGCATCAGCCAGGGACCCGAGAAGAGAAGGATCCAGGCTGCTCTGTACAAAACCACAGAGCAGGTAAGTATAATTGAATAAAAATAAAAACAAGACTTTACAATCACTTAAAAGCAGACCTTCTGTTATTTTTTCATCTTTCCACCTATTAAATTCTCTGCCCTTGTTGTTTTAACTTTGGATAGTAAAAAAAAAAATGTCTGCTAGTAAATACCTTATACAGCCCACTTCCTATTTCTTGTCTGGAAAAAAGCCTAGGCTTATGACATCTTGCACAGCTCTCTCTCTCACTCTTGTGAGAGTTTGCCAGGAAGGGAGGGGGGGAGTTATAAGAGAGACAATGAGAGCTGCAGATCTGGAGGTGTGCCTCTGTGTAAATCCAGGAAGTGAACAGGCAGCAGCTTCAGCTACCCACAGTTAAAATGGATGCAGCCAGACTCAGTGGAGGGAGATTTCAGGAGCATATTTGGCAAGTACAGAATCACAGTATATATAAAATAATATGAAGTGGTTGGAGGGAAGCTTCAGAATGGCAAAGATGTTTTCATTACAAATTATATGAGCAGACTGCAGTTCCCGTTCAAGGTAGCATTGACAAGACACTGACTGCCTAAAAGTATATTCTCCCATGTGAAGTGACATTGTGTGCACAACTACCTGCCTTATCCATCTGGTTTACTGCAGAAGCATTAACCTCCCTGGCGGTTTTTCCGAAGTCTGGCTCGGGGTTAAACTTTAGTTCCATTAGCGGTAACCTAGAGACACACTCTGGATTGCATTGCAGGATCCTGGTGCAGTGTACTTACCTTGTCCCCAGGATCCTACGATGTTCCCTGCTGTGGCCGTGGGCTCTGTCCTCTGCCCGATGCCTCTGTGTGCCAGGCTTCATTCACTGCGAGCGTTACGATGCAGGGGGTGGAGCCTGGCGGCAAATTAAAAAAATGTAAAATTCATAATACATACAGTACACTGTAATCTTACAGTTTACATTACTGTATGAAATTATTTCACATCCCTTTTGTCCCTAGTGGTTTGTCCCATGCCCTGCATGTAGTTTTCTATTATATATACTGTTCTTTCTGCCTGGAAACTTGAGATTGTCCACAGCAACCAAAAAGTGTCCCTTTAAGTCAAAAGTGGTTTTAGACCAGCTAGAAAACAGCGATAGTAAATTAGAACACTTGCAGATTTAAGCAATAGTGAATCATGTGAAAATTCATTTTATTATTATATTATTTTTTTTTAATTACTTATAATTATTTATTATATTATAATTTATGATTTTGTCTTTCAAACGTTACCATACCCGGGATGTCTACTATACTCTTGTTTGGACAGATTTAAGTGTGTCATTGCTAAGCATTACAGGATTACACTATAAAACGGCAAATTTCTATGCAAAACAATTGTACCACTTTGAGACGCAAAAATCTGACATAATCATACCGCCAGGGAGGTTAAGATTGTAGCTGGACCCCCTGAACATCCTCAGAATGGCAAAGATGTTTTTATTACAGATTATGTAAGTAGGCTGCAGTTCCTCTTTAAGGCTCGGTTCACACTGCTATGGCGGCAAAGTTGTACGTCTTTGGCTGTGACTTCCTTCTGAATGGGATGCATTTAGGAGCCTGTACAAGGGATGAAATCACACCCAAGTCAGACCAAAGTAGTGCAGGAACCTTTTCTAAAGTCAGAGAGACTTGTGTATTAGCAGATAAGATGGCTCTTATAGGAAAACACTGCATTTGACATGTCCTGCGACTTTGGGTCTCACAAGTCGGATCCCAGGTCGCAGCAGTGTGAACTGAGCCTTAAAATGGATAGCCTGTGTATTTTCTATTCCTCAATAAAAATTATTTAAAAAAAAAAAAATGGATAAGGCCCTGCCTGCACAGGTGCATCATTCTTTCACATAGATTGATGTATGAACAAACTACAAGTCCCATCTTCCACCACAGCAGACGGCTTATAGCTCTGAATGGACTACAAGCCCGCTGATTAGCCAACCCATAGTCCATTCACACTTGCTCCAGCTTTCAATCTGAAAGCCTGTACTGAGGCACAGACATAAAGCTGACGGGAAAGTGTGCAGGAGCCTGACATTGAACCCTTTGTCCCCTGACTGCAGGTACAATACTTTGCAGGCTCCTGTAGGAAAAAATATTGCACATTTTTACCCTGAAAAAAATATGTGTATTTAAATAAAAAGGAGAATTTTTACTATATCTTTTCCTGTACGCAGCATTGAACAAAACTATACAAAGAAGCAACCTTAGGAGATTGATCTTAGTTCCAAATTTAAAGGCTAAGGAAACAAAGTCACTGTTATACTAACTGTGATGGACTGATTTGAAATATTGTACCGTTGTGTGAGACTACACAAACATAAAAGTAAAAATCGCCCATAAGCCATGGGTTCCAAAGCAGGCAATTGATCACATGCAATTTTGGTCATATGATTGCACAATCAAAAGATGCCCATGTGGCTCTAGCCCAAGGAGGAATACAGATTTTTGCTGTAGTTTTTATTGACAGAGCTGTTTCGATCTCTAAATAAAACCTATTAACAATCTGTTCTCCGTGTCTGAAGCTGGGAGGAATGGTAATACGGACATTTGCAGATATCCTAATTGTGATATCGAGAACTGCTTTATGTCTATGCCTGTACTGCTTTAGAAAATAAATGTGGCATATGTTGTTACTTACTTGTATTTAAAAGGTGTAGGTTCAGGTTTTTGTACTGATTCAGAGTAACTACTTGGAACAAGAATGCTGAAAATGAAGTCTGAAAGCAACTTAATCTCTTTAATAAAAAGCTGTATATTTAACCACTTAAGGACCGCTTCACACCGATGTACATTGGCAGAATGGCACAGCTGGGCACAATCACTTACCTGTACGTTGCTTTTTAAGTGCCCAGTCGTGGGTCGAGAGCGTGACGCCGGTGCTGAGCTCCCTGACCGTGGCCGCGGGACCAGTGGACTCCTCGTGCTTTCTACTGTGGCTGTCACCGATCGTCTGTTCCCTTTTATAGGGAAGGACGATCAGTGATGTCACATGCCAGGCCACACCCCCCTACAATAAAAAAACACATAACGTCATACATAACCCCTACACTGCCCCCTAGTGATTAACTCCTTCACTGCCAGTGTCATTTACACAGGAATCACTGCATTTAACTCCTATTAATTGATATATTGAGATAGTAGATTAATATTTCCTTTCTGTACATTTATAGGCATTTAACACATGAAGGCTCACTTTTAAAGGGGCCACTGTGCATTGCTGCGCTCTCTAGACCTGGGAATTTAATTACCTCCTTCTTTTGACTGGTTCATTATTCATTTCCTGTTTTGATACCATAATAGTAAGTATGGACTTGGTACAAATACTCTACATCTTATTTAACCGCTATTTGCTAATTAAGGGATGTTTTCAAACCCCTAAGATACTACAACTTGGTACATATTTTCTCTTTTTTTCTACTAGTTCAGGTGCTTAATAACACCATGTACCTTAGACTTATCTTTATGAACCCTTATTGTATATTTTTCTTACTATCACCCAGATTGGCTCCTGTCTATGCCCTCCTAAGCCTCTCCACTCCATTGATTGGAGGGGTGGCCTTATACGCATTTTTTCCAACTTGTGAGGTGTCTCTTTCATTGGACGGTGGATTTGAAGGGAGGGTAAGCCCCTATGAGGACCTAGATGTGGCAATAACATAAAAAAATAAATTATGTTAATTTATATTGAATGTATTAATTGTAAATTTGTTTTTGTTATTGTTTGTTATTAGCTTGCATGTCCCCTGAGGAAGCTGTTGCGAAACATGTCAGGATAGATGATTGCAAGCCTTTTTCCACTCTCTGTACTGTATGGACCAGTTATCTTTGTTATTTTTGTAACTATGCAACATTTGCGAATATGTCAAAATAATTTTTAATTAATAATAAAAATGATTGTTTTATGTAAAAAAAAATCCTTTTGTACTTTCAATACACTAGCACTGTAAAAATCCACTTCTTTTTTTTCTCTCAAATATTTATATATATATATATATATATATATATATATATATATATATATATATATATATATATATATATATATATATATATATATTTAGCAGAGACCCTGGAGAATAAAATGTTGATCGTGGCAATATTTGATGTCACATGGTATTTGTGCAGCGTTTTTTCAAACGGAATTTTTTGGAAAAAAAGGCACTTTCATTAATTAAAAAAACAAAAAAACAGCCCAATTGTTTTGTATAATGTGAAAGATGATGTTACGCTGAGTAAATAGATACCTAACATGTTATGCTTTGTAATTGCGCACACTCGTGGAATGGTGACAAACTACGGTACCCAAAATTCTCCATAGGTAACATTTAAAAAAAAAATTTACAGTTACCAGGCTAGAGTTACAGAGGAGGGATTTTGCTAGAATTATTGCTCTCGCTCTAACGATCGTGGTGATACCTCACATTTGTGATTTGAACACCATTTACATACTTACGCATGCGGTTTCTATGCTACGCAAGCTCATGGGGATGGGGCACTTTGCCATTGGCAGCCGAGGAAAACCAGAAGTGACGTTGTGACTGGAACTAAGCTGTTTCTGACTTTGTTCCAGTCTCAGCCTAGATGGCGGAATTGCCGGATCGCGGATCGGGTCTCCTGGTGGGACGGGAGGCCTGGGAAGAGCGGTGGAAGGCAGTGGGGGACGGCCCCTCCCACAGGATAACAGCTGAGTGCTCTAAAAAACGGTGCCGGTATAACCCCTTAAAGCCGAGGCCGCATATGTGCGTAAGTCAGTCCTAAGGGGATGAACAGACCAGACCAAATAATCACTGCTCCCTTAATTACAGGAGCCAAAAGTTACTAAGCATTCTACTCTAGAGAGTGCTACATCCATAATGCATATACAGCTTTTATTAAGGGGTTTTATTTACTGTAGGTATTTGAGTCTTTAGGTTGCTCAGCATAATTCAAGGTGACATTCCTGTACATTTTAAAAACAACAAAGTTATTATATTTAGGACAAAAAAAAAAAAAAGGAAAAAACGTACATAGAAATTGGCATGGCCCGCATATGAATTTGCCAGATACCCAATGATAATGTAATACTAAATATACACATACTTTGGATATTATATTTTTTTTTTCATTTTTTAGTTTTGAGTAGAGCACCTTTGTAAATTGGTATGTTTCATCTAGGGTGAAAAAACTGCTACATTTTTTTTTATTATTTCTGGAAACTTATTGGGTTGGATTCCTTTTAAAATGGATTAATAGATATATTATATTAGACAACAATTCCGTTTTGTGCGTTGTATGCCTCCGTTGGATTGTTTTTTATTTCACAGTTTATGTCCTATACATATGCACATTTTGTATGTTGTATTATACACTCAGTGCTAGAGTTTTGCAGTCCCTAATGTAACCCAGCCTTAAAGATGTACTGCTTTTATCGTTGTATAATAAAGTAAAAAGTTATAAAAAAAAAAGAAAAAGTTCCTCTTTTTCTGCCAAGACTAAAAAAATAAAATTTAAAAGGCTTTTAAAAACTATGCCAAGAGTTTGAGCGCAGACTATAAAAGTTCCCAGCGGAGTTCTATAAATAAAAGCAGACCAATTAATTTAGCCTTTTGCTCCTGTTGTTTTTGAGTAGCATCTGCTTGGTGCCCTGCGACCTGCAGGTAACAACATACTGGCGCCAAACCCTGAAGCCAGTTTCAGAGCTTAATAAGAATCAAAAGGGCACAAGAGCAGAGCTGCCGGATCAACGCTCAGAAATATTGCAGGGATTTAGTAATCTGTTCTGAGGCTCTTTTAAAGCCTTGCTTTTTCACGTAATTGTCAAATATAGCTTATTTACTTAGAGACTCAGTTTAAATCAATCTCCTTCCGTAATACGCTGGATTACAAACGCATAAAACGCAATTGTTCATCCTAAGTAAATATTGCCGACTGAAACAGTAGCTGCAGCTTAAAGCATAATGTCATATCTATATTAATCTGCTTCTGTTCTGGAGAATTACAGTTCTGCTATATATACATGTCAGTTTAATAGCCCAAACTGGTATATTTAGTACGAGCCGCTTAATAAGCCTTTTTTGAATGGAGATGGTAAAAGCTCACTCCCTTTTTATGTGATCTAAAGGTCTTCACCATTACAAAATGAGCAGGTAAAAAAAAAAAATGTACCTAGCTACTGATAAGACGTTGTAGACGAGCTTCTTGTGTACCTACAACTGCAGTCTGCTTATGTAAATAGTGGACTTGCATTATTTTCTTCTGGAGTATATAGCAGTGTACTGACAATGACAACAGTGAATTAGTGGAACTTCAGTCTCTTAATCAACATTGATTACTTTTATCCTCATGCTACTAGCATTAGCAAATAGATAGGAAAGTACATCATATTTACTTGTTTTAAACTTTTTTTTACATTTCTTCAGTTACTTCCTGGTTTCTTGCCTAGGCAAATGATGTCATGTATCCCATGAGTCTTCAGGAGGGGAGCCGAGGAGGAGGTTTTTTTTTTTTAGCTAAGCACACTCTTTTGCATGCCTCAATAATTTACTTTTACTCAAGGTGGCCACAGCCAGAAATGCTAGGGGGTGTTTTTCAACGTGATTTCTTGACAAAATAAAGCATGGAGCCATAGATGGATTGGGGAGTTTGCTTTGAATATTTAAAAAAGAATTAGTGTTTTTGGTTTGTGGTGCTCAGATGCAGTGAAGATCCGCTCTAACATGGGGCAAGCATCATAAATACTCTTATGTTAAAAGCATGTAGCCATGTGCAACATTTATCATCTACTTTTTCCCCAAAAGGCTGGTGCCATTTTTGTTCAGGCATTTTCCATGCAGAACATCTACTTCTTGGACTGAGGTGGCAGCTCAGAGACAACACAATTGAGTAAATACCGGTGTTTCTGCAGTTCTTGATTGTGCACTCAAACATACCAATCTGCCCCCTCACCTTGTGACTTGCTACAAAATTACAGTCTGATCACTGGGGGGAGAAGACTGAGAAAATGCTCCATCTGCCTGCAGTAGATTGCTGACATCAAGTCAGCCTAGGAAAGTTTACTTGACCAAAGCTCAAGGATTTCTGTGGTAATAAAAGGTGGAGCTCCTCTACTCCTAATCCTAGCGATGTCATGATGGCCTATTCCTAGGTCGCCACTTCTCATTAACAATGGCCATTATCACTAGCAATAATTTCTGTATCTTCTTATGCCGGTCTGTTTCAACTACATATTTACTTGGATGTAATGGTGTCCTCTTTTTCTTTGTACGCTGACAAAAAGGAGCCCCACTGATTCCCATACTGCTGTGTTTAGATGTGTACAAAACTATACGATTTATGCAGAATTTTAGATGTCATTGTTAATGAGCCCTACTTAGTGTATTTTAATTTCATGCACGTTGCCATTGAGCGAAGGAATAAAAGGAAAACTAAAAAAAAGATCTCAAGCTGACTCTAACTTATCTTAAAAGTATGTTTTAGGCTCCATGCACACTAGCGCATTTTTAAGCTCCTAAAAGCTGTTATTGTAGAGTTACTTGGAGTGTTTTTCCAGCAGAAAAAAAAATGCTGAACACTCATAATATAGCATTTTTTAGGTTGTTTTTGTAACTATAAAAAAACGAATAAAACGCTAATGCTCTTAAACACTACTAAGAAAATGATATTAACAAGATGTGCCCGTTCACCTAAACTGACAGGCCGGGCAAGGAGAGCATTAATCAGACAGGCAGACAAGAGGCCCATGATAACTCTGGAGGAGCTGCAGAGATCCACAGGGCGAGACAACTATTAGTCGTGTATGCCACAAATCTGGCCTTTATGGAAGCGTGGCAAGAAGAAAGCCATTGTTGAAAGAAAGCCATAGGAAGTCCCGTTTGCAGTTTGTGAGAAGACATGCGGAGGACACAGCAAACGTGGTAGAAGATGCTCTGGTCAGATGGGACCAAAATTAAACTTTTTGGCCTAAAAGCAAAATGCTATGTGTGCCAGAAAACTAACAATGCACCCTGTACACACCATCCCCACTGTGAAACATGGTGGTGGCAGCATCATGTTGTGGGCATGCATTTCATTAGCAGGGACATAGAAGCTGGTCAGAGTTGATAGTAAGATGGATGGAGACAAATACAGGGCAATCATAAAAGAAAACCTGTTAAGCCCCATACACACTATCAGTTTTTCTGCTGAGTATTCCCTTCAGATTTACCAAAACCATGTAGTACAAGGGCCTGCCTGATTGCATACAAATTGAAACTCCTAAAGTCTGACCTCATATTATATGGTTTTGGTAAATCTGAAGGAAAAAGTCAGCAGAAAAACTGATAGTGTGTATGAGGCTTAAGAGTCTGCAAAAGAGACTGGGGTGGAAGTTCCCCTTCCAGCAGGATAACGACATTAAACATACAGCCAAAGCTACAATGGAATGGTTTGGATCAAAGCATATTTATGTGTTAGAATGGCCCAGCCAAAGTCCAGACCTTAATCCAATTGAGGATCTGCAGCAAGGATTGAAAATTGCTGTTTGCAGACGCTCTCCATCCAATCTGACAGAGCTGGAGCTATTTGGCAAAGAAGAATGGGCAAAAATGTCACTTTCTAGATGTGCAAAGCTATATATATATATATATATATATATATATATATATATATATATAGATATATATATATATATATAGATATATATCAGACACACATCACATGCACCGCACTGTCTTTGTCTGGGGGTACTGTAGGCACTCAGACATTCTAATACACTTTCAAGCTGCACTTGTAATCCAGCCAGACGAGCTTAGCACCGACTCCCCGTTAATGATGGTTTATGTGTTTATTATATCCATGAACTTCCTGACCATCTACTAAGAGACACCTATGAACAACTTAATGACAAAGACAGCTTCAATAAGTGAGGCACGATTTCCTGGCATGTTCATGATGACTGAGCATCATCCAAGTGCCAATTAAGTCACATCAATGTGATACCAGGAACACATCCTGCTGTGTAGAGCTTAATAACTGGACATCACAAAAAGGTCTGGCAGAACATCAAACTACCGGATCACGTTGTTAGAGAGAAATCCCCCCCAATCCACTACATTCATACACATCTAAAACAGTCTGAATGTTGCTTATGAACAACATTTTTTTTATGACTGAATAATCTAGAAGGAGGAGATTATAGGAGACAAGTAAAAGGCATTATTGTGCACCAAGATTTTTTAAATGACACAACCATCCAAAGCCTATTCATACACCACGCATGATAAATACTTAGGAGCATATATAGGGCTTATTCACATGGCAGCAGAGGGCCTTAAAACATCAATAGAAGCACAAACACTCACCGTCCACTTTATTAGGTACACCTTGCTAGTACCGGGTTGGACCCCCTTTTGCCTTCTGAATTTCCTTAATTCTTCGTGGCATAAATTCTACAAGGTGTTGGAAACATTCCTCAGAGACTTTGGTCCATATTGACATGATGGCATCACGCAGCTCCTACAGATTTTTCAGCTGCTCACTCATGATGCGAATCTCCCGTTCCTGCACATCCCAAAGGTGCTCTATTGGACTGAGATCTGGTGACTGTGGAGGTCATTGGAGTACAGTGATCTCATTGTCATGTTCATGAAACCAGTGGTGAGATTTGAGCTTTGTGATATGGTGTATTGCCCTGCTGGAAGGAGCCATCAGACGATGGGTACACTGTAGTCATAAAGGGATGGGCATGGTCAGCAACAATACTCAGGTAGGTTGTGGCGTTTAAACAATGCTCAATTGGTACTAAGGGGCCCAAAGTGTGCCAAGAAAATATCCCCCACATCATTACACCCTCACTGCCAGCCTGAACCGTTGATATAAGGCAGGAGGGATCCATGCTTTCATGTTATTTACACCAAATTATGACCCTACCATCCGATTGTCACAGCTAAAATTGAGACTCATCAGACCAGGTAACGTTTTTTCAATCTTCCATTGCCCAATTTTGGTGAGCATGTGTTAATTGTAGCCTCAGTTTCCTGTTCTTAGCTGACAGGAGTGGTACCCGGTGTGGCCTTCTGCTACTGACATCAACAAGGCATTTTCATCCACACAACTGCCACTCACTGGATATTTTATTTTTCAGACTATTCTCTGTAAACCCTAGAGATGGTTGTGCATGAAAACACCAGTGCATCAGCAGTTTTTGAAATAATCAGACCAGCCCGTCTGGCTCCAACAACCATGCCACATTCAAAGTCAATTAAATTCCCTTTCTTTCCCATTCTGATGCTTGGGTTGAACTTCAGCAAGTTTTCTTCGCCATGTTTGCCTAAATGCATTGAGTTGCTGCCATGTGATTAGCAATTTGTGTTACCAAGCATTTGAACAGGTGTACCTAATAAAGTGGTTGGCGAGTGTATATCTGTGCCAGGGAGTATGTGTGGTTGTTACAAATCAATGACAGGCAGTGAGTGAACACTAGTAACTGTACATCTGAGCATTAGATGTGTACAGGGACAAATTAATGGCCCTGGATGTGCTTTAAATGCATTCTGGGGCGTACATTCATCTCTGTCGAATGTGAGGTTACAAGTGTACAGCCACTGCCTGTCATTTATCTATATGGGTGTCTTTATACAACACTTGTGACTCCCGTGCACAGAAATACCATCATTTTTATGTTGTATGGCCTTCTGCAACCATGTAAATAAGCTCATATAAAGCAGTGAATGTCAGATTTACCAAACATTTACTGCAGGTGAATACATTTAAAACACATGGACCAGGGAAATGTATCCCCATAATGTTACTGACTGATCAATATATTCCCTAAAGCCATATTAAAACCAAAAATGTTAGATACTGCAGCTTACCAATCCTTAGATGTGATGGCTGCTTTCGTTTTCTTCTTTTTCTTCTTTTTTTTTTAAAGTATATTTTTTTAAGTCCAGAGCCATGCGTTTATCCCTGTACAGATGTAAACACCGGCATGTGCATTGATATCCATATAGCTGCTGCATCTTTCTCCCCCGATGAAGTCACGTGGGCGTGATGGAATGCGTAGGGAATCCCAGACTAGAAGTGATATGTCGGAGAAGTGTTTAAGCTAAGTATATGATACCAAAGGCATTTTTACTGCTTTTCTGATGTAAGAGTTAAGCCCCATACATACTACCGTGTTTCCCCGATAGTAAGACACCCCCGATTGTAAGACGTATCGGGAGTTTCAGAGGGGTCGGCTAATATAAGCCGTACCCCGAAAGTAAGACGTATGTCTTACTTTCGGGGAAACACGGGGGTATTGCCGCCTCCAGTGACGTACGGTACTAAGAGTGGGGCGGGGGGTGCGGGCCGCACCCTGGGGGGGGGTGCCAGGCCAGCGCCCTCCCCCTCCGACTGAAGAGACAGCGCCGTTTTGATCAGTCTCGGCCGAGCAGAGTGAAGCCGCCTCCCCCTCCTCTTGTATGGCTACACAGTGCTGTGTATGGAGGAGGAGGAGGGGGAGGCGGCTTCAGTGAAGCCGCCTCCCCCTCCTTCTCCTTCATGGACAGCACTGTGTAGCCATACAAGAGGAGGGGGAGGCGGCTTCACTCTGCTCGGCTGTGAGTGACAGCCGCTGCCCGAGACTGATCAGAACGGCGCGACGCAACCACAGAGAAGCGGATTATTGTGCCAAGTCCCGGATCACTGCTGACAGGTGTCACTGGCTCTGTGCCCTCCCGGAAAAAGGTCAGTGCATACAGAGAGAGACCAAGGAGGGGGAGGGGGAGGGGGGGTGTGAAGAGATTCTCTGCAGCTCTTGTAACCGCAAGATGCAGCTGAGGAGGACTACAAGTCCCAACATACCGGGCTGTGTGTGCTTACAGTTCTCCTCTGCTGAGCATAGCAGCTTTGTATGCTTGGACTTGTAGTCCTCCATAGTGCAGCCTTGCATGCTGGGACTTGTAGGCCTCCTCTGTAATGCAGTGCAGCCTTGCTTGCTGGGACTTGTAGTCCTCTTCTGTAGTGCATAAAATGCATATACACTAAAAAACACATTTTACACAGTTTTTTTTAGCTGTCAGTGCCCCTTTAACTGTGGGATGCGGACGGTTAGAGCGGGATGAGCGGAGGGATGTGGAGGCCGCGGGAGCAGCAGTAATGTTTTCCGTGGTCCATCAGGTCCAATTCGACAATTTTTATTCCAATATAAGACATACCCCGAAAGTAAGACATAGTGGGGCTTTTGGGGATAAAAAGAAAGTAAGACACTGTCTTACTTTCGGGGAAACACGGTATAAGATTTTCTGCTGATTTTTGTCTTCAGATTTACCAAAACCATGTAGTGCAAGGTCCTGCCTGATTGCATACAAATTGAAACTACTAAGGTTTGACCTCATATTATATGGTTTTGGTAAATCTGAAGGAATAAATCAGCAGAAAATCTGATAGTGTGTATGGGGCTTTACTACTTTAATTAAACGATTTTCACTGACAATAGTACACTATGGGAGGTCACTTTGTTTTTACCCTAACGTATGGATGAGCGCATGTGAGGGAGTCTTAAACGGACCAACACCAGAGGATATCCAGATCAACAGAAAAGGACTTCAAGGTGGTGAACATCAATGGAGGAGCATTTCTATATGTAATCAAATGTGTATTTAATTATTTATTGAGGTGGGAATACTGGGAGCAATGAGGTGTCACGATCAGGTGGAAGTACACCATTTGTTTATATGTTGTCACACTGAAGCTGCCTGCACTGAAGAAAGAAAAGCTAGACACCTTATTTATCATTTGATATCATGCACTTTACTTTTATTGGACTAATCTACTGCACTGAGCGTGAATTGATTCCATTTGATAAATTGATATGTTTTCATCACAGATCATTTGAGGTTATTTGTTTTACAGTATTCGTCTATTTTTTCTGGTATGCACAACACATTCATATTTATTATCTCTCAGCGTGTCTTTGATATTGACAGGCTGGCTGCACAGAACACCTTTCATTCCCAGGATGAATATTCCCAAACCTCCGCTTGGGCCTATGCACCCGTGTGAGAGAAGCCTAAGCAGGGGAGCTTACTAGCTTACTAATACCAAACATGCGATCCAATGCCCATGGGTGCCTTTAGTGCCATGTTTTCCAAGTGGTGGGCTATGTTACCAGGAATAATACACAAGATTGTACTGTATATATGCAAAATGTATCAACTGGATAGCTTTGTGTAAGAATAAGAATTTGCAACCAATGGCAGGCAACAGAGAGACAATTAAATGAAGGTATAAAAGGAAAGAGTGGGAGGAAGGCGTACCCCTAGGGGACCTTTTCAGAAATTGACACTATGGGGTTTATTTACTAAAAGCGCACTTGGAAGTAAAGTTGCTTTAGATCTGAGGGGGACATGCAAGGAAAATAAAAAACAGCATTTTAGCTTGTACATGATTGGATGACAAAATCAGCAGAGCTTCCCCTTTTTTCAGATCTTCCCCTCTGATCTACAGCGACTGCACTTCCAAGTGCACTAGCAGTGGATTTGCCTTTAGTAAATAACCCCCTATGTGTCTAAGTACCACATCCTAAGCAAAAATCTGCAAAAAACAAAAACTCTAACTAGAAAAAGAAGGACTTTACCGGTACTACTGAAATATTGTAAAATGGTCACTTTTTTTGGATACAAAGATTAAATGTTTTTGAAAATGTAAGCATTCACAAATGAACAATAAAAATATATGATGCTGTTGAGAGAATTCCTCATCATCCCTTCTCCAATTGGGCGATTGGTAGCTTGCTGTGACTTTGACGCGTTTCAGGGGGTCGCAGCCCACTTCATCAGGAAGAGATCACTACAGCCAAGCTCTAACATGCATATATATATATATATATATATATATATATATATATATATATATATATGTGTGTGTGTGTGTGTGTGTGTACAAAAACATACACAGGTTACCACTGTACTGTTAGGTGAGGATACCTGTCTGCTCTACCTCTCCTGTTACCACTCCACGAGCCACGCAAATGCCGGTCCTCATATATGGATTTGCTTATTGACAATCTTCATGATCTTCAGTGGTTCAAATCATGTTCCTTGATGGCATTAGCTGGCATGTTTCTGCCCTGTGAACTGCTCCATCTTTGGGGAAATCTGGTAGCAGCTGTTGGTAATGGTGGTGCATTTACTTGTGTATGTTTTTATACTTATATATGATACAGCTTGGCTGTAGTGATCTCTTCCTGATGAAGCTGGCTGATGAAATGTGTCAAAGTCACAGCAAGCTACCCATCACCCAAACACAGTAGAGATGATGGAGAATTCTCTCAGCATCATATATTTTTATTGTTCATTTGTGAATGCTTAAATATTCTTTGATATTTTCAAAAAATATATAATCTTTATATCAATAAATATTGACCATTTTACAATATTTCAGTAGTACCGGTAAAGTCCTTTTTTTTCTAGTTAGGGGTTTGTAGCCAATTAAATTACTGGGGTAAAATGATAACCCCCTGTCCCTCCAAATCACTCAGATATTTAGTAACACATTAAGTCCCGGTTCACATAGGTGCGATGCAGGAACACAGCAAATCCACTGCCATTCCCGCATCGCATCTGACTCGCAAGGCAATTCACACTGCCATATGTAAACCGCTGGGAGTTTCAATACAATGTTAATGACACCCCCGTTTCAGTTCGCATATCGCAGTGCGAACTGACAGTTTGGGACAGAAATCGGATTGCATGGGTGTGATCTGATTCTGGTGTGGACCAGAAAAGGGGTCATGTGCAAATTTGGTCTAAAATGTGATGAGAATTCAGCCATACTATCTGTGGCTGAAATCGCGTTGCACAGACATTGCATGTGATTTGCACTGCAGTGCGATGCAAATCACATGCGATCTCGCACATCGCACCAAGGTGAACCCAGCCTAAACAGTATGTAAACCCATTTCAGAATCCTGATATGTGCCTGCTGTACCATACACAGTACTTCTATGGAAAAGTATGGAAAAGTATTCTGTTCTCTTAGTATTGCTTAGCATTTTTATACTTTAAAAGTGTTTTTTGAAAGTGTCTTTGGATTTTGTTTTATGACCAGGCAAAAAGCACAAAGGTAGTGCTAAGTTCAGCAAAATATTCACACAAGATTTTACCAAAAAAAAAACTTTAAAAAACACCTGTACTCTGTTTAGCCAGTGCTGGAATCCAGACACACCAGCCAGACAGCACAGCCTGGTGCATGTCCAACAATACAGACAGAGTTGACAGCGCTGTCCATTGTCATTGTTTGCATCAATAAAGTTAAAACTAAGGATCTTTACAATATTGAGGCATATTTGCCTTGTGTCAGTTCATGAAGAACCCATAAACTACAAAGGGAACAATATGGAGTTGGAGGAAAATTTAGTGACTTTAGACAACAAATTGTCTAATATTTATAAATTCACAAATAACATTTAGTAAGGTGCCCTTTAGCGTTGTTACAAGTAAAGCAAATATCAGAGTAGAATGTTTTCATCTTCCCAGGCTCTCTCAGTTGGGGATGGTTTTGACTCCCAATGAGCATTACATTGAGATGAATTTTTATTAACTACAGAATTCATATTGTGTGCAAGGTAAGTAGCATAACTAGCACTGCGCCTGCAATGTGATGATAGCGCATTACCGGCCAAGGTTAGGAAACACTAAAAAAAATGTCATAAGATATTCAACCAGAGAGAATTTTGTTATTGTGGAATACATTACAATAATGACATTCCACCTGACGATTTGTAAATCTAATGCCAAAATAAATGTCAATTGCTTTATCTACCAAGGAATTTGAAATGGTGTCATTGTACAGCCAGACAGCAGAACCAACTTGATGACCTGACTTTTTCCTACTGCAGCTCAGCAATGTAGCCTGGTCACCTCCGATCACCTCTGGTCACCTCTGATGAGGCTGGTGAGGTCAACTCTCTGTCTCTGTGATTGGTCATCAACAGGCTGATGAGGTCACCTCTCTGTCTCTGTGATTGGTCATCAACAGGCTGATGAGGTCATCTTTCTGTCTCTGTGGTTGGTCATCAACAGGCTGATAAGGTCACCTCTCTGTCTCTGTGATTGGTCATCAACAGGCTGATGAGGTCACCTCTCTGTGTCTGTGATTGGTCATCAACAGGCTGATGAGGTCACCTCTCTGTCTCTGTGATTGGTCATCAATAGGCTGATGAGGTCATCTTTCTGTCTCTGTGATTGGTCATCAACAGGCTGATAAGGTCACCTCTCTGTCTCTGTGATTGACCAGCAACAGGCTGATGAGGTCATTTCTGAGTGCTGGTCCTCCCTCTTCCAGGTTAAATGCTACTATGCAGGGGGTTACGAGAGGCTGTTATCAATACAGATATACACTATATTGTCAAACGTATTAGGACGCCTGCCTTTACACGAACACGAACTTTAACGGCATCCCAGTTTTAGTCCGTAGGGTTCGATATTGATTTGGCTCGCCCTTTGCAGCTATAACAGCTTCAACTCTTCTGGTAAGGCTGTCCATGAGGTTTAGGAGTGTGTCTATGGGAATGTTTGACCATTCTTCTAAAAGTGCATTTTGAGGTCAGCCACTGATGTTGGACGAGAAGGCCTGGCCCGCAGTCTCTGCTCTAATTCATTCCAAAGGTGTTCTATCAGATTGAGGTCAGGACAAGTCAGTCAAGTTTCTCCACCCCAAACTCGCTCATCTATGTCTTTATGGACCTTGCTTTGTGCATGGGTCCAAATCATTTGGTGGAGGGGGGATTATGATGTGGGGTTGTTTTTCAGGGATTGGGCTTTGGCCCCTTAGTTTCAGTGAAGAAAACTTTTAAGCATCAGCATACCAAGACACAGAGGCGTACTAAGTGGGGGGGCGGGGGGGCGTGTCGCCCCGGGTGCCACACACTGGGGGGGTGTCAGGCCAGCGCCCCCCCCCCCCTCCGCAACTGAAGTGTCAGACAGCGCCGTGCCTCGGGTTTGCAGCCCACACAGAGAGAGCCCGAGGCACTGGCAGTGGGCGGCATTGCAGGGGGGGGGGGGGCGGTGTGAGCAGCACCCGAGTGGAGTGACATCTGCCGGCTCAGTGATCCGGGACCCAGCTCCCCTTCTCTCTGTGGTCGCGTTGCACTGCCGTTCTGATCAGTCTTGGGCAGCGGCTGTCACTCACAGCCGAGCAGAGTGAAGCCGCCTCCCCCTCCTCCATGCACAGCACTGTGTAGACAAGGAGGGGGAGGCGGCTTCACTCTGCTCGGCTGTGAGTGACAGCTGCTGCCCGAGACTGATCAGAACGGCGCGACGTGAGTCACGTGACCACAGAGAGAAGGGGATTATTGCGCCGGGTTCCGGATCACTGAGCCGACAGGTGACACTCCACTCGGGTGCTGCTCGCACCTCCCCCCTGCAATGCCGCTGCCTTGGGCTCCAGGTACACTATGGGTCCTTAGGGGAGGCTGTGCACTGTAGGTGGGTCCTGCGCTGTAGGGGGGGTCCTGCACTGTAGGGGGGGTCCTGCACTGTAGAAGGGGTCCTGCACTGTAGAAGGGGTCCTGCACTGTAGGGGGGTCCTGCACTGTAGGGGGGGTCCTGCACTGTAGGGGGGTTCTTTACTGTGGTGGGTCCTGCACTGTAGGGGGGTCCTGCACTGTAGGGGGGTCCTGCACTGTAGGGGTCGTCCTGCACTGTAGGGGTTGTCCTGCACTGTAGAAGGGGTCCTGCACTGTAGAAGGGGTCCTGCACTGTAGAAGGGGTCCTGCACTGTAGGGGGGGTCCTGCACTGTAGGGGGTCCTGCACTGTAGGGGTCATCCTGCACTGTAGGGGGGTCCTGCACTGTAGGGGGTCCTGAACTGTAGGGGGGTCCAGGGGGGGTCCTGCACTGTAGGGGGGTCCTGCACTGTAGGGGTCCTGCACTGTAGGGGTCGTCCTGCACTGTAGGGGGGGTCCTGCACTGTAGGAGGGGTCCTGCACTGTAGAAGGGGTCCTGCACTGTAGAAGGGGTCCTGCACTGTAGGGGGGGTCTGCAGGGGGGGTCCTGCATTGTAGGGGGGTTCTTTACTGTGGTGGGTCCTGCACTGTAGGGGGGGTCCTGCACTGTAGGGGGGCTCCTGCACTGTAGGGGTCGTCCTGCACTGTAGGGGGGGTCCTGCACTGTAGGGGTCATCTTGCACTGTAGGGGGGTCCTGCACTGTAGGGGGTCTGCACTGTAGGGGGGTCCTGCACTGTAGGGGGGTCCTGCACTGTAGAAGGGGTCCTGCACTGTAGAAGGGGTCCTGCACTGTAGAGGGGGTCCTGCACTGTAGGGGGGGGGGTCTGTACTGTAGGGGAAGATTCGGCACTGTAGGGGGGTCTGTACTGTAGGTGAGGATTCTGTACTGTAGGGGAGTCTGTACTGTAGGGGGGTGGGTCTGTACTGTAGGAGGGTCTGCACTGTAGGGGGGGGTCTGCGCTATAGGGTGGAGGGGTCTGTACTGTAGGAGGGTCTGCACTGTAGGGGAGGATTCTGTACTGTAGGGGGGTCTACACTGTAGATGGGGGTCTGTATGGTAGGGAGGGGGGTCTGCACTGTAGGGGATCTGTGTAACATGCAGAGGGTCCAGAGCTATGAGGGGCTGTGTAATGTAAAGGGGTGCAGAGGTGCAGGGTGCTGTGTAATGTAAAGGGGTCCAGAGGTTCAGGGTGATGTGTAATGTAAAGGGATCCATAGGTACAAGGGCTGTGTAATGTAAAGGGGTCAGGAGGTTCAGGGTGCTATGTTACGTAAAGGGGTCCAGAGGTACAAGAGCTGTGTAATGTAAAGGGGTCCAGAGGTGCAGGCTGCTGTGTAATGTAAAGAGGTCCTTAGGCGCAAGGTCCTGTGTAATGTAAAGGGGTCCAGAGGTGCAGGGCGCTGTGTAATGTAAAGGGGTCAGGAGGTTCAGGGTGCTATGTTATGTAAAGGGGTCCAGAGGTACAAGAGCTGTGTAATGTAAAGGGGTCCAGAGGTGCAGGCTGCTGTGTAATGTAAAGGGGTCCAGAGGTGCAAGGGGCTGTGTAATGTAAAGAGGTCCTTAGGTGCAAGGTCCTGTGTAATGTAAAGGGGTCCAGAGGTGCAGGGTGCTGTGTAATTTAAAGGGGTCCAGAGGTGCAGTTGTGGAGAGGGGGGGTACACAGTAGTGACAAAAAGATATTGAAGGATGCAGAGGTATGCAGGGGACACGGTGGGTGTTTTTACATTTTATGGTGGGGGGGTGCCAGATATAGGATCCGCCCCGGGTGCCAAATGCTCTAGGTACGCCCCTGCCAAGACATTTTGCACAATTTAATGCTGCCAACTTTGTGGGAACAGTTTGGGGATGGCCCCTTCCTGTTCCAACATGACTGCGCACCAGTGCACAAAGCAAGGTCCATAAAGACATGGATGAGCGAGTTTTGGGATGGAGGAACTTGACTGACCTGCTGAGTCCTGACAAGATAAAGAAGCTGCGCAATTAATTCAGCTGTGAAAGTGTTTTCACTTGCATGATTAAATCGGCTGCCAAATGTGCTAAAAATAAATAAAAATAAATAAATAAAAGGCTTAATATCAAATTGTGTTTCTGGAGTGTTTGTCACCTGGGCAGTAAATATACAGTACTTTGTTTTAACAAATCGATATACAAAAATCTAAAAGCAAAGCTTAATTTGAACAGCTACGAATTGCAATTATCTTTTTTCAAATGACAACATCATTGATATGGAGGTTATAAAATAAATAAAAAAATAAAAAAATTAATTAATTAAATAAATAAAAAGATACACGGTACAATTTATTTCTTTGAAGCACCAGGAATCGCCACTCCCTGGAAGATCGTAAATTAAGAGATCATAAATTTAACTGGAAAACAGGAGATTAAGTTACGTTTTAGCAAAACCCGTTAGCAATATTGATTGTGACATTGATCAAAAGAAAAGCAAAATATTATAGCAACTTCACTGGCAGCAATACATCTCAAACAGCCTGGTATTTTAATTATAGCAGAGAGAATCTTTTCTAGAAATTAATCCGATTAGATTATGTTTTCACCACAGCAGTAAAAGGAAACTGTCACACTCAGATAGGGACTATATTTCACAGGAGCTAAGAAGGTAATAACCCAAATTCACTAATAATAACAGCAATATTCAAAAGGATTTTTTTTGTCTTGCTTGCAAAACATAAATAGTCCTAAACAATTGCAAAACAATATGCTAAAAGCCTAACTTTTTTTTTGGGGGGGGGGGGGGGGGGGGGTTACTTACAAAAATAGAAAGTTTACAATTTTTTAAGTCTTTTGCCACACTATTATATTTTCTGCTGATTTTTGTCTTCAGATTTACCAAAACCATGTAGTACAAGGGCCTGCCTGATTGCATACAAATAGAAACTCCTAAGGTTTCACCTCATATTATATGGTTTTGGTAAATCCGAAGGAAAAACTCAGCAGAAAAACGGATAGTGTGTATGGGGCTTTCGTTGTCTAATTTATACTTTCTCACTGAGCCCGCCCTTGTTTAGAGGTTTTTGGTATTTAAAAGGGCCGGTTGCATTGGTTGAAAAGTAGAGTACTGGCCACTGTGTACAATAAATTCATAATCTAAATAATAAAAAAATTATAATATTAATCAAAGTTGCTTTAATGTGGAACTAAACCCTCTAATTGAATGGTTTACCATAACAGTTACATTTAAGGCATGACTCTAATCTTAATGGCTCTAATCTTAATGGTCAGTTGCTAGTGTGTTTATGTCTACACTTAAGTAAAATTGTAAGCCCTCAAATGGCTGGTGTCATGGCTGATCACAAATGCACAACTGCAGGTCTAAAGGGAGGCAAAGGTGACAGCGTCTTCAGCGACAGAAGGACACAAGGCTACAGTATAGTTCCACTTTAGGATCTGAAGCAAACCAACGGTCTCTAGAAAGTTTAAAAATGTTGACACTTCCCAGGAGTTTTTAAAGTGATCAGATCACTATTGGCCAATAAAGAATGGCCATCAGATGAACTTAAAAAAAAAAAAATACAATACTAAAAAGATTGAAGCACTTGGTCATTCAGGGCTCTGTGTAAGTTAGTGCAGGCTTCTAATGCCGCGTACACACGATCGAATTGTCCGGCGGAATCGGTCCGGCAAACAATCCGCCGGACTTTATAACGAACAGACTTGGCCACACACGGATGCTCCGAAAGTCCAGCGATTTCTAATGCGTTGATGTACAGCACGTACGATGGGACTAGAAAAAGGAAGTTCAATAGCCAGTAGCCAATAGCTTCCTTCTCGTACTTGCTTCAGAGCATGCGTCAATCTTAGTTCGCCGGACTAGCACACCGACAAACGGAATGTCCGCTGAAAGCCAAGTCCGGCGGACAAATTTTAAATCAAAACTACTTTCTAAGTCCGCCGGACTTTACAATGAAAAACTCCGCTGGAGCCCACACACGATCGAATTGTCCGGCGTACAATTCGATCATGTGTATGAGGCATTAGGTATCCTTAAAGGGGTTGTAAACCCTTGAAACAACACCTGGCAGTCACCGGCCCCCTAGCTCCCCTGTTGTACTTACCTGAGCGTCTTCATCTCTTCGGTGGGGATGCGCTGTCCCTCTCTCCACGGGGTCCCGGCTCTTGATTGGATAGATTGATAGCAGCACAGCCATTGGCTCCCGCTGCTGTCAATCAAATCCAATGACGTGGGCACTGGGGGGCGGGGCCAAGTCCAGCATTTGTGTCTGTGGACGCAAATAGTGGACTCGGGAGCGTGCCCGCAAGGTAACCTCTTCGGGAGAGCGCTTCTCCTAGGGGGTTATCTGATGCGGGGAGGAGACGCGAGAGCCACCAGGAGACCCCAGAAGAGGATGTTCGGGGTCACTCTTTGCAAAACGAGCTACGCAGCGGAAGTAAGTTGTTATTTAAAAAAAAAAATGATCCTTTACAATCGCTGTAAGTCTCTGGTG
The DNA here is from genome assembly GCF_037356315.1 of Lithobates pipiens. NCBI lineage: Eukaryota > Metazoa > Chordata > Amphibia > Anura > Ranidae > Lithobates > Lithobates pipiens. Next base: position 49,459,641 of record NW_027507685.1, on the reverse strand, counting down.
CCCAACCTGCGGCCCTTTGATATATGATATGCGGTCCTCAGACCTCAGCTGTCTATATGGGAACATTGATTAGGGTAATAGATAACCTGAGCACACTGCAGAGCACAATGTATTATTTTTTTAGAAAAGCAAGTGCTGTAAATACCGTTTTAGCGCTGTCTTCAGGCCGGTCACGTGACTCTCAGGAGAGGCTGAGCGGCCATGTGATCTCCCCAGCTGACATCAGAGGGAGATCACAGCCTCTCCTGCAGTATTCATCCATCGGAGCTGTACAGTGGGCGTGAGTCATGTGACCAGCCTGAAAACAGCTTTAAATAGGTATTTACAGCACTCGGTTTTCTATAAGAAAGGTACAGTGTGCTCTGCCAGGATCTAATAGAGTTGTCTGGCAAAGTTTAAGTTATATGGGTTAGCAAACCCTTTAAGTGAAATTAGCAAACATATTGGTAAATTATTTACCCACATTGAAGATCAGCACTGCCCTAGGTGTGGGAAGGCAATATAAATGAAATGGACTTGGAAAACTTAATCAACGGGGATTGATGCTGTACTTGCTGATTTTTTAAACAGCACAATTTAAAAGCAAAAGCCAGAGTCATGATCATTGGAGTGATGCATTGGAAGCTGGGCTATGAATTTTATTTTTTTAAGTGTTTTCAAAGACTTTTAAAAAGCCATTTGTACCTAGTGATTGATTGGGGGCTGTATGTAAAGAGACCTTCCATTTTCACATAAGGTCCTCTTTTAAACAAATGTAAAAAAAAAAGTCATTTTTTTTGGGGGGGGGGGGGGGGGGAGTATAGAAAGATTTGTTTTAGTTGTCATCGGTGTCCCTGCATTGTCACTAGAGAAAAAAGCGAGGGGGATGCTAAATTTTACAGATGTCATAGAAACAGAACACCTGTTCCTGTGACAATGATTAAAACACACTGCTAGTTTTTTTTTGTTCAACCCAGCAGCACTGAACGAAAAAAAAATGACAGATCAGGTTGGAGCCACTGTACTAACTATCCAATAGTACAGCGATCTCCCCTACTGTTCTATTGTTTTCTGACAGGATGAAGCCCCCACCCCCAGAACACTTTGGTTGGGGAGACGGTCAGCAGAACTTTTTCGGTTATGCCTCTTTGACAAAAGACGGCCAAACGCTTCTTTCGAACCAGCTGCAGTACATATGGGTCGAATGTCAGCTAGTTTTTATTGAACCGGCCAATGCCCCCCAACAGTCGGCCCGTGTGTACAGGGCTTAAGGACTGTTTAACACTGGGTATTGCACATGAACAAGCTGAGCATTCCTGTGTGATTCACGTGTGGTTCAATCTGGTGCGATCTGAGCTTGTTCATTTTGAATGAGCTCAAACCGCACTGCACCAAAGCAAACATTGTGCATACATCACTTCTGGAAACTCACTATAACCGGATGGCATGGAACTTCTGTACCATGTGATCCAGTGCAGGCAAAGATTGGGGGTGTCATTAACTTAACATGGACTACCTACCACCTCAGATCACAACTGCAGTGTTTTTTTTTTAACACTGTCGGAACACAGGTTTCCCGCACCATGTTCTTGTGTGAACCCGCCCTGAAGAAGGGATTTCTCCACTGTTTTGTCTTTAGAAGTTAAAGGAAAAAAATTTCCCCAATAGGGCACAGACAAAAAAAAAATACAGCTTTTAAGGATTCTAACCCCCTGCCTACTCTATCCAAAACTAGAAAGAAAACTTTAGACACACCTTAAAGTGTATTTCTACTTTTCCTCGATATCTGTTTGTTTTGTGTTCCCAATCATCCAAAAAATATTTTTTTGCCTTTAAGATGTTTTCTTGGAGAAGGCCCCTGGGCAAACTGAAAGCTGCTCTGAGCAATTTCAAAGTTAGGCCTCTTTCACACGGGGCAGATCAGTGATGATCCGCCCCGTGAACATCCGCTTGCTCAGCAGGGATCGCTCCGTCGGTCCCCGCTGAGCAGGAAGATGACAGCTGTCAGAGCGGCGCTCTCCCCTATGGGAGATTGGATGACGACGGACCTCAGAGTCCGTCGTCACCCGATCCGATCCGCAGATGGATGGAAAAGTAGGTTTTTCCTCCGTCACACTTTTTTGGATAGGATCGGGTCAGATGTCAGCGGACATGTCACAGCTGACATCCAATGCTCCATAGACCTCTATGGAGCATCCGTTCAAGTCCGCCTAAAAAAACTGACAAAAGGAAAAGAACAGAAGAACTCTGGATAGCCGCACTCCGGATCAGATAAAGTGAATTGTGCCTTTATTGTTTCCACTAAAGCTATGGGTAAGCGCTAACTTTAGCGTGAAACGCGTCTGAATTTTTTGTTCTATATTCCTTTTTTCCCTTTGCTGCTGTGACTTGTATGATGTGAAGGTTTTTTAGTGGAAACAATAAAGGCACAATTCACTTTATCTGATCCGGAGTGCGGCTATCCAGAGTTCTTCTGTTCTTTTCCATTTGGCTAGTGCAATTAGCCTGCACCTGGGACCCCTATTTGTTTGGAGGAAGAGCAATCAGTTTTCCGGTGGATCAGCCTGGAGCGGTGGATTTCCTTCTAAAAAACTGACAGGCGGACCTGAACGGATTGTTTGTGTGAAAGAGGCCTTATGCCCCATACACACGATGAGATTATCGGACGAATGATCGTCCGTTTTTTATTGCATGCTAATCTCAGATCGAATCTGATGAGTTTACTAAAGTCACGAAAATTCCCGCACGACAGAAAAAAAATTCGAAAGTGATGTCATGTGTTGTAATGCATTTGTATTGCATTTTCGAACGATAGCTGTACTGATTAAACGAAAATCGTACGATTTGGCATCGTACAAAAAAAATTTCCGTGCATGTCCGATAGAATAATATCGGATGTACTGTCCTAATCGGCTCTCGAAAGCTCTGTACTAATGATCCGATTATCGTACGATCGATTCGAAAGCGGTATTTTCAGTACGATTTTCGGATCGTGTGTACGGGGCATTAGACTGTCCTGAGACACAGACATGGCACACAATGAGCTCCTCCTTTATAACACACAATGCAGAAGGCCAGCTTCTATATCTTGAACCCTTTGTTAGGACAGACAGTGTTCAACTTTAGTTCACAACTGATAATGAGTCTGCCAGCACAGTGCATGGAGGGTAAAAGCCTAACTTCTGCTCTCCAATCACTTTAAATTGTTTGAGCCAAGCTGGCCCAAACAATTTCCTTTACTAATTCATGTGGTAGCTGTCAGCACTGTATAAGCTCCATGTAACATCAGCTTCATACAGTATACAGTGCTGTATTCCTGACTTTCTGTACCATTCTTGGAACAAAACTGAGTTGAGCTAAGCTCTGCTCATCCATTTAAAGGAAGCTTTGTGTATATATGTATATATATATATATATATATATATATATATATATATATATATATATATATTTGAATACAAGGCTTCATCTAATTGGCTGAGGTGGAGAAACAGAAATATGACATCACGATCTCTACTTCATCCAATCAGAGGAAGCCCTGCACTGATAAAATGTAGGGCTTCCTGTGAATGGTTAAGCATCATGCAGAGCAACTCGATTTTCTTCCAACAGCAAATGGGAAGTCCCCGTACCGCTGCCAGGACACAGCGCTATATACCGTATGCAGCTGATGGGCTGACTGTGGCCACATGTACGTAAAGGAAATACTGTAGTCTGTTTGGCTAGCTAATCTCAAACAAACTATTTAAAGTGATAGTGTAAGCTGAAGTAAGGCTTTAAAGTGATTGTAAAGCTTTGTGTTTTTTTTTTTTTAAATAACAAACATGTCATACTTACCTCCACTGTGCAGTTAGTTTTGCACAGAGTAGCCCCGATCATCCTCTTACAGGGTCCCAAGGCGGCTCTGGTAGCACCTCCCTGCATTGTATAACCCCCTAGGAGAAGCGAACTCCCGGGGGGGTTGCCTTGAGGGTGCGCTCCTGAGTCCAGCATTTGCATCCATAGATGCAACAGGGCCGCGTTATTGGATTTGATTGACAGCAGCGGGAGCCAATGGCTGCACTGCTATCAATCTTTCCAACCAACAGCTGAGAACCCCGGGCAGAGGAAAAGCGCTTCTCTGCCATAGGAAATTCCAGGGCTCAGGTGAGAAAAACAGGGGAGGGGCGGTCACTAGAAGTTTTTTCACCTTAATGCATAGGATGCTTTAAGGTGAAAAAACATGAGGGTTTACAACCCCTTTAATTATTGTAAATATTAAAAGTGATTCTAAAAAAAAAAAAAATTTTTATACTTACCTGCTCCGTGCAAAGGTTGGCACAGAATGACCCCGATAAAACGTCTATTCTCGGGTCCCCTGTCAGTGCTCGTGGCTCCTACTCCTTAGTGCCCCCCATAGAAAATGCTTCCTATGGGGGCACTCATGTGGGCACAATCCCACAGGCATAGCGATGGATGGAGAGAAGACTCAGCTAAGTGTTTAAGGAGAAAGGGGACTGGGGGAAGCTACTATTAAAGGGCTTTTTCCTTTAATGCAGAGAATGCATTAAGGTGAAAAACCTTTTTACCTTTACAACTGCTTTTACTCCCCAGCCCCCTCCTTAACCACTTCAGCCCCTGAAGATTTTACCTCCTTCCTGACCAATAGCATTTTTTACCATTTCGGCACTGCGTCGCTTTAGCTGACAATTGCGCGGTCGTGCAACAAAATTTACTTTTTTCCTCCACAAATAGAGCTTTCTTTTGGTGGTATTTGATCACCTCTGCGATTTTTATTTTATGCACTATAAACAAAAAAAGCAGTCAATTTTGAAAATAAAGCAATATTTTTTAATTTTTGCTCTAATAACTATCCCCTCAAAAATATATATAAAAAAATAATTTCTCAGTTTAGGCCAATATGTATTCTACATATTTTTGGTAAAAAAATTGCAAAGTATATATTGATTGGTTTATAGCTTCTAGAAAATAGGGGATAGATTTATGGCATTTTTAATGTTTTTTTTTACTGGTAATGGTCTGCAATTTTTATCAGGACTGCGACATTGTGGCGGAAACATCGGAGACTTTTGACACTATTTTGGGACCATTGTCATTTATACAAAGATCAGAGCTACAAATAGCCACTGCTGACTGTATAAATGACACTGGCAGGGAAAAGATTAAACACTAGGGGGCAATCAAGGGGTTAAGTGTGTCCTGGGGAGGTGTTCTAACTGTGGGGGGGGGGGGGGGTGGGCTCAATACAACATGACAGAGATCACTGCTCTCGATGACAGGGAGCAGTGGATCTCTGTCATGTTGCTAGGCAGAACAGAGAAAAGCCTAGTTTACAAAGACATCTCCCTGTTCTCACCGCAATCGCGGGCCGCCGACGAACATTGAGTTCCTGGGACCTGCGGGCACGCTCCCACAGCGTACAGCGAGCGCTGACAGGGGACCCAAACATTGAGTTCCTGGGATCCGCTCCCACAGCGTACAGCGAGCGCTGACAGGGGACCTAAACATCGAGTTCCCAGGACCTGTGGGCACGCTCCCACAGCATACAGCGAGCGCGTGCCCAATAGGTGGCAAATTCGAAGGGACGTACAGGTACAGCGAGCACTGACAGGGGACCCATACATCGAGTTCCCGGGACCCATGGGCACGCTCCCACAGCATACAGCGAGCGCGTGCCCAATAGGTGGCAAATTCGAAGGGATGTACAAGTACGCCCATTTGCCTGCCTGTGCCATTCTGCCGATGTACATCTGTGTGCGGCGGTCGGCAAGCGGTTAAGGAGGAGATCCAGGCTCCTTCAGAAGAAATGTTTAAAGTCAGCAGCTACAAATACTGTAGCTGCTGACTTTTAATTTTAGGACACTTACCTGTTCATGAATCCAGAGGTGTCTTCATCTAATGCGATTTTTCAATCAGCTCTCAGAAGCCTCCATCTTGGGTAAGGGAAACCGGCAGTGAAGCCTCGTGGCATCACAGCTGGTTCTCTACTGCGCATGTGCGAATCCCGCTTTGTGCATGGCCCAGTGGCGAGGGAAGGAGGAGGAGGCGAAGTCAGCCAAAAGTGGGAGCCAGGTACCAGTAAACCCCCCCCGAAAGGTGCCAAATGTGGCAGAAGAAGAAGGTAAATAAGCTTTAAAGCGGGAGTCCACCGGGACTCCGCGTTTTTTTTTTTTTTTTAAAAGCCAGCAGCTACAAATACTGCAGCTGCTGACTTTTAAATAGTGACACTTACCTGTCCAGCGCGCCCGCGATGTCGGCACCCGAAGCCGATCGCTCGCTCGGCTGCCGGGTCCCGCCGCCATCTTGGGTATGGGAATCAGGAAATGGAGCCTTTCAGCTTCATTTCCCGGTTCCCTACTGCGCATGCGCGAGCCGCGCGGCGCAATCCGGACGGTCCCCGCTGCCTCTGGGAGCTGTGTGTTTCCCAGCAGGCAGCGGGGCACTTGCTGAAGGGGGCGGGCGCTTGCGGAACGGGGGCGTAACGTACGCCCCGTTCCGCAGAGAGCTAGCCCGGAAGTGGGTGCAGTTACCTGGATTATCCAGGTAACTGCACCCCCCTCCCCCCTGAAAGGTGCCGATTGTGGCACCGGAGGGGGGGGGGGATTCCGATGAGCGGAGGTCCATTTTAGGGTGGACCTCCGCTTTAACATTGCGTAGCAGGGGAAAACTTTAGTTTTGGCATTTTCAGAAAAGAGCAAGTTAAATGTAAACAGCAATTATAATTTTTTTCTTAAGTTATGTTAAGTAAATGAGAACATGTAACAAATATAAAGTAGGTGTTATCCCAATTTGGCTGCAAAAGCGGAAATAGACTTTAAGTTTCATTGCCTATGCTGTTCAGTTCCTGCATGTATAATTTACTCTCTCAAAACCGTATCATTTATACCGATTTTTCCGGCACTGCGGTGTATTGCTTGTGAACACTTAACATAAAGGAAGAAAGACAAACATCTGTATGTAAGAAAATGACATCTCTAATTGTGTTTTAATTGTCCTGAATTGAACAGAGTTAAATAATTCAGTGTAAAGTGTCGGGATCATAAGCATTCGGTGCAGTATATTTTAAGTCTGACACTCTGCGTGTGAATTGCTTGTAAACCGCTCCATAGAAGCTGAAAGAAATTACAGATACAAGATCACTGCAGACAGGGAAGAGCCGGGAAGAAGAACAGTAATGTGTGGATGCTGCAGAGACGGCATTTGAAGGAAGTCTACAGCAAAACAGACCGTTACCTATATATAAGATTTATTTTTCGCTGATCGCTCGCTTGCGTTGGCTTTGTAGAAGATTTTTTAAAGAGGAACTGCACCTAAAAAGTATCTTGATGTTTTCAATGGACCGAGGCAGTGATTGATCTTTGAATTTTAAAGGAGGTCTTCCTTCGCCCCTGACCTGCATCTAGTGTCTGCTCCGTGAGAATAGAAGAAAACAGGCTGGTGGCACAACACATGGCACAGCTTTCACAGTACACTGTTTTACTACATTAGCAGATTTCTTGGACAGCAGAAAAGCTCCACACCACTCTGCTCAAAATAAAACAAAAAAAGTGATTCTAAATCTTTATTTTTTCATATTAAATATGTCATACTTACCTGCACAGAGCACCTCTGAACCTCCACTTATGCCCCCCCCCCCCAGCGCTCCTGTCGCCTCCTCTTTAGTGAGTGCCTCAATAGCAAGCCACTTCCTATGTGCGGGCTTGATTCCGAACTACACTGCCTGCGTTCAATGACATAAAACGTGATGTTTGGCCCTGCCCCCTCATCACATGATTTGATTGAGCCAATGGCTTCTGCTGCTGCCCCTCTGTCCTGTGAGGAGGGAGAGAGCCTCAGCTCTCGGGCACAGAACTGGATTGAGAATGGGCTCATGTAAATATTTGGGGGGGGGGGGGGGCAGCTGACAATAGATTTTTTTTATCTTACCGCAGAGAATGCATTAAAGAGGAAGTAAACCCTGATGAGTTTACTTCCTCTTTCATTCCCTGCAAAGGCAAAGCATAATGGACTACTATGCATCACATAGTAGTCCATTATGTGTCACTTACCTGACACAAGAGCCAGCAAAGTCACCGCTGTCCCCTGTAGTCCGGCGCATCCATCTTCTCAGTGGGGTCTCGCAGCTCCGCCGCTGTCATTCGGCGAAGCCGCGATGATGTCACTCCCGCACATGCGCACGGGAGCCGACACGCGCGGCAGCTCCATCGCTGAAAATGCCGTGCTCAGTGCGCCTGCGCGCCGCTGTCTACGGCGCATGCGCCGTAGACAGCGGTGCCTGTCTTCCGGCAAATATCTCCTAAACCGTATAGGTTTAGGAGATATTTCTTGGACCTACAGGTAAGCCTTAATCTAGGCTTACCTGTAGGTCAAAGTGTGTTGTAAGGGTTTACAACCACTTTAAGGTAAAAAAAAAACGTAATCCTTTACAACTGTACAGTACCCGAGAACAGCGATGCTGATTTATCTCCCTCTGCTCACTGGACTCAGCCCTTGTATGGGTTTGTATGGGTGAATTTGCATCGCACAGACATCGCATGTGATCTGCACAGCAATGCGGTGTGAATCGCAAGCAATTTCTGGCATCGCACTAGTGTGAACCGGGCCTTATGGCCTGTACACACAAGCCGATAATCGGACGAAAAATACAGATTTTGATGTGATAGTATGATAATCGGATCATTAGTACAGAGCTTTCAAGAGATGATCACAGTTCATCCAATATTATCCAATCGGACAAACATGAAAGATTTTCTCGTATGATACCAGATCATATGATTTTCGTTTTATCAGTGCAGTTGTCGTCCAAAAATACAATAGAAATACACTACTGTCGTCTGATTTTCAGATCGTGTGTATGGGACATTAGGCTTACAAAACTGGGGTTGATTTACTAAAACTGGAGAGTGAAAAATCTGGTGCAGCTGTGCATGGTAGCCAATCAGCTTCTAACTTCAGCTTGTTCGATTAAATTTTGACAATAAAACCTGGAAGCTGATTGGCTACCGTGCACAGCTGCACCAGATTCTGCACTCTCCAGTTTTAGTCAATCAACCCCACAGTGTACAGCTCTAAACCCTGATTATATACTGGCAGTACGATTTGATTAGCCATACTGACCCTGATCAGCCCCAGAAAGGAAAAACACTTGTCTAATTATCCAGGATTGTATACCGGTAAGACTTTTCATACAGGGATATATCTAGCTTTTTGCTGTTCTCCTAATGATTGCAAAAAAACACATGTTTTTATTTATTTTTCAGTTGAAGTTTAGCATTCCATATGAAGTGCTACATAAGGGGATTTAAAACTTTGTTTGTTATGGCTGAACTTGACATACAGTTAAAGTGGTTCTGCACTCAAAATACAACATTTGCCCATTCTGTTGCCTATAGTTAATATATCTCATAATGCCACCTGTTTTTTTTTTTTGATTCACCTACCTTTTGTAATCTTCAGTACTTTATTTCAAACCCCTGCGGCGATGGGCGGTCTCTTGCGGGGATCAGCGTAATTTCCTGTTGGAGATCACAGGAGACAGTGCGGCTAATGCACCCGACATCTCGCGAGATTTCGGGTGCTACAGCCGACATCTCGCGAGATTTCGGGTGCTACAGCCAACATCTCGCGTGATTTTGGTAATTACAGCCGAGATCTCGCGAGATCTCGGCTGTAATTACCAAAATCACGCGAGATGTTGGCTGTAGCACCCGAAATCTCGCGAGATGTCGGCTGTAGCACCCGAAATCTCGCGAGATGTCGGGTGCATTAGCCGCACTGTCTCCTGTGATCTCCAACAGGAAATTACGCTGATCCCCGCAAGAGACCGCCCATCGCCGCAAGAGACCGCCCATCGCCGCAGGGGTTTGAAATAAAGTACTGAAGATTACAAAAGGTAGGTGAATCAAAAAAAAAAAACAGGTGGCATTATGAGATATATTAACTATAGGCAACAGAATGGGCAAATGTTGTATTTTGAGTGCAGAACCACTTTAAAACACAAACAGGAAAGCTGTTTTACCTGTTAAGGGATCTGTAATTATGTTCAGCCAGTCTTGTGATCCTGGAAAACCTGACTGAGACCCTACATAGCAGAACATGCACATTGTATGTTTCCAGAAATGCAAATATATTTAGAAAATTATGCTGAGAGGAGGAGAGAGCAGTGGGATGAACTCACATTTTCTGCTACTCCTTCACTGTCCAATCTGAGGCTGGAAGTGACCCCTATATGGCTTAAAGTGGTTGTAAAGCCACTTTGTAATGTACATACAATCCCTTGTGTTAGATATATATGCTCCAGTGTATGTTCTTTGTAAAAAATATGCAGATTTGTACCTTTTTTCATAGCGCCGCTCAGCACTCACATGACTGCCCGCTGCTCCCTCTCCTGATCTGACAGCTACAGCAGGAGGGGCTGAGAATCCCCCCGCTGACATCAGCCTGGAAGAGGGGAAGAGAGGTGGAAAACCTTGGCCGGTCACATGAGCCGCGCTATGAAATAAGGTAAAAGTCGGCATGTTTTTTTACAAAGAACATACACTGGAGCATATAACGTTATCTAACACAAGAGATAGTATGTACATTACAAAGTTATATTATCTGCAGGAGGGGAGGGGCAGGCACTGCCACGAGCTGACAGGTAGAGAGGGAGGGTGAGAGAGCAGAGAGCATGGCTGCGGATGACGGAGGCTTGTAAACTGACCACGGTGATAGGGCTCAGCAGCCATGATAAACATGGTCAGTTTACAAAGGGGAGGGCAGCACCAGGCAGGATTAGCCAGGTATTTTAGATGATGCAAAGGCCCAAATTACACAGCACCAGCACTATACTTGTTATTCATGCTTTAAAGCAGGGGTTGGGAACCTCGGCTCTCCAGCTGTTTTGAAACTACAAATCCCATCATGCCTCTGCCTCTAGGAGTCATGCCTGTGATTGTTAGGGTCTTGCAATGTCTCATGAGACTTGTAGTTTCAAAACAGCTGGAGAGCCGAGGTTCCCTACCCCTGCGTTAAAGGAACAGGATTAATTTTTTTTTTTAGGGTTACAACCGCTTTAACTACAGTAGAGAAAAGTAGGTCACCAGGCTGCAAAAGAAAAAAAAAAAAAAACTGTGCCGCACAATAAATAAACTTGGAACAATTGACCAATTCCTATTATAACCACTCTGACATAAATGACATCCACAATGAAAAATTTCATCCACAATAAAAAATGTGCATTGATTTCTTATGTACCAAGTTTTTATATTAACATATGTGAAACTATCATACATAGTTTGATTTTTGATACACTATCATATCAAAGTGCAGTCTGTTCAAACCAATAAATAATATATACGTATACATAAAAGAATAAAAAACAAAAATGAATATATTTTGTGTCACGTGTCCATTCAATATACATATGTATTGATTAAATTCTGTTTGGCTTTCCCTCTGGAATATAAAACAATCCTCTTCACCAGTGAGAGTTCACCTTCCAGTGTATTTTGATGTTACTTGTCTGTACAGTACTTTTAACCTGCCACCAACGAAATACTGCTCTCACCTTCTAAGGTGGACCCAATATTTATCAGGTCAGCCATGCTTTATTCCTTTTATCATAGGGTTTCTGTATTCCTCTGTATGTCTCCTTCACCATCAATGTGGGTATTGGAAACCGAATGCACTGCCGTCCTGGGTCATCTCAATGAATCCTTGTGTATTAGGCCCAGAAGAGAATAATACTGATAGTGCATACGGTATATCAAGCTTTATTTTTGGTGAAATATAAACAAATTCCACTCACATTATATATGAATAAAATATACCTGTATATGCCCTTAAGGATGCAGCCTGTGTGTACCTCCAACAAAATGGTGTTCCGCTCACAGTTGCGACTGCTCCTCCCTATGCATTACGTCACTCGCCACTGTATCATATAATGTGACTTCATCAGGGGGTGGGCCGCCGTGATGCCAGGCTGCTTATATAAGGATCTTAATGTAGTGACATGGATACCAAGTATATGCAAACTCGCGGCCGCCATATTTCTGTAGCCCAATATAACTTCTATGATGCTAATAGGTTTTAATTAACAGTTGCCCTTTTCCCATAGCCTAAAGAATCAGTCTAACACTGTCATTACCGGCTCTATTACCGTAATAAGGTGTGATAAAGTATAGTATTCATAGACTGCATTTACAGAGTCTCATATATCTCCTCTCTAACCATATAATGTGTGCTACTTAGGTCATCACCCTATGGGGCTATTCAAATCTTAAGATGGGATGGACAGAAATACAAATTCTTTGGTGGGAAAAAAATAAATAAAAAGCTCTTGTGAATTTAAGGAAGAGAGGAATGACAGAGTTGGTTGTCCTATTGTATAATATAGATGTATGTATTCAAGAAATGAAAAGAAAAGTGCAATATTATCTGTATGAATTATAAGTATGCATGGGAGCTCATTGGATGCTGCACAGACTGCACTGAGTGGATTAGGTGTTGCTCAGCACTCCATTGAATTGTAAAAAATATATATATATATAAATATATAAATATAAATATATTTCAACTGCAGCTTTAGCAGTTTGCCTGGAGCTCAACATTTAGCAGTATTGCTGAATCCAAACCCTGCCCAGAGGTGGTGATTGGATAGTGAAAGAGCAGCTGCACATGGATGAAGTCATCACTCTGCTCTCACCTCCTGCCAGCAGGTGTGTATGCAGCAGAGCCTGACTAGCTCCCAATGCTTCTCCTCTCTCTCTCTCCTAATATGTAGAATAAATAGGAGGCTTATAACAGGCAATAACATAACATAACAATACATTATTATATTCCAAAAACATATTGCTGTTCCGAGTTCAGTTATTGATTCACCTGAATATTTCCATAGAGATCTGTCTACAGCGTGGAGAATCACACACATTTAGGAATCTGAGCAATCATGAATTGTGACTGGTACTATTATTCTCTGAAAATTGAACAATTTTTCATGAATATGCTTAAGAGAATCAAAAAATGCTCAGTTTGTAGATTTGTCTGGATTTCAAACCAATTTGCTCATCAGAATTATCAAGGAACATGGCGGAGAAAACTTGAAATGCAGCCCTGCTCTTGCCAGAGAAATATAAGGTCTCTCTGGAGAGTCGGTAATTGCTGGTTGGGATTTACTGACACTTCCACACCTGCAACAACTACAGCTCCCTCAATAATCAGTGCGGAAGTGTTTTGAGTTAACAGGGGAAAAAGACATTAAAGCATAACTCTGAGATATTAATAAACATTGTATCAGAAAGAGAAACGGCTGATTAACAGAAAAAAAGATTACCAGATAATTAAAAGAAAATGAATCCTCCTAAATCATGTTTTCAATTTTCTTCCACCATCATTCTTATGCCACGTACACACGATCAGAAATTCGGCCAGCAAAAGACCGATGAGAGCTTTTGGTCTGCAAATGCAATTGTGTGTATGCTCCATCGGACTTTCCTGGCCAAAAGATTGAGAGCATGTTCTCAATTTTTCAGTTGGAAAAAATTCCTATCCGAAAATGCGTTCGTGTGTATGCAATTCTGACACGCAAAAACTCACGCATTCTCAGATTCAACTACGAGACGGAAGCTATTAGCTACTGGCTATTGAACTTCCTTTTTCTAGTCCCGTTGTACATCATCGTGTTCTTGACGGTCGGAATTTGGTGTGACCGCGTGTATGCAAGACAGCTTGAGCGAAATCCGGTCAGAATTCAGTCGGGAAAAATTCAGAGCTTTTTCCGACCAAAATTCTGATCATGTGTACATAAAAAAATTAAATCATTATTTTGTAGATACATGCCACAGGCAAGTACCAGGTGACTGGTGGAAGGACTTGGGGGCTCTGTACCCTTGGAGCCAAATTCCAGGTATGGATATTTTTGTATAGTTACATCAGTCAACCTTGGACAAACCTTCAACATAAGTATGCATATTCCATACTCCCTGAAGAAGAAGCACCATCTTCTGGGTCCCATGCCAAGCAGCTGCTCTACATTTAACCACAGGGGGTCGTTCACTCCCCACTGGCATCATTTAGAGAATGCATTGCATTTTTCTGATTGAATACAAGGTGTTCTCTGATCAGACAAGATGGAGAGTGGGACGTCAACACCCCACCTCTCCACCCTGTCCTATCATTTCCTATCCGAAAATGCGTTTGTGTATATGCATTTATGCCGCACAATCTGTGGAATGTTTTGCATTTATTGAGAACATGCAAGGCGCTCTCTCTGAATGGAGCCTGTGCAGAGTGAGTGCTCTGTGTTTACTATGCAGCAGGGCAGGGGACCTTCAAAATGGCGAGGATCGCTGAAGTACTGCCACGTATATATCTTGTGTTTTTAATTTTGTGCAATAAATCAATAAATTATACAGTTTTAAGCCACATTTAGAGAGGCGCCAATCCCCCCCCCCCCCCAGTTTCTTTAATACGTTTTACAGAGTTTCTGGACACACTCTGAGGATGGCTGCCTCTTTTTAAATCACCCCTTTACTGTGGTTCAACTTTGTTTTTAGCTAAAGCCTGACTAATCAAATGTACATTATTACAAACTAAGGGCATTGCCTCCTGGAGCGCCAGATACCCAATTTACCTTTATTTGAGAAGCTTGGCTGGCAATCAATTAATAAATTATTAAATAAAGATGAAGTCACATATGGCAACTTGATCTTCAGTAATATCATAGACTACATTCCAGGTGATAAAACCAGGGAGGACATTAGTGGTGCCACAGGATTGGTAGGTCTAAACTGTTAAAAGGTTTTGCCTTGTCAGATGTAACACTGCTGTAAACTGACTACACATGTGAAGTAGTGGGACCCAGAATGCCCATAGATACCGTTTTCATATGCTTTATAAGGGCCCAGAATAACTAAAACCTTGGTTACTCCAAAATGCAAATTCCAACATTCTGGCAATCAATGCTTGTAAGTCCTGCCTCTTCCATTTGGCCCAGATGGATGTGGAAGAGGTGTAGTCTTCAACACCAACAAGAGGTGCTGAAATGTACATATTCAAAACACCTGAGTTTCAAGCTTCAGCTTGCTCATGAAGACATCTGGAGGTATGCACTTAAACAAAAGAATCTTATATCTCAGCGGTCCCAATCATTCACTAAGAGGGTGGTCTTACTTTCATTTATTTTACTTTCCATTAAAAGCAAAACCGGTCTCACTCCCTCACTTGGCCAAGTCTAGCGGCACAGATGGTTGTCCCTCATCCAAGACTAAAATCTTTGTGTAGGTGTTCTCTGCATCAGACAAAGTCAGCAAATCAGAGAAACTATATATAAGCTGCAAGCAATACATTTCTCACTGTTCATGTGCCTTTTGTGGAATTTAAGTTTTAGTTTAAATAATGTTTATGACTGTATTCAATGATATTAGATTGTCACCTTCTGCAGCCAAAATGACAAAGGAAAGTGCTCCCCTATGCCACCCACAAGAGAATGGAATATTTTCCACGTGATGAGACCACAGAACAGACCTTTAAATCCATAGCACAGTGTAATAAAATACAGTATTCCTTTATAGTATGAGAAGCCCTGTAGCTCCACGTAGCATTTTAGCATGTAATCCATCAGCATGCTAGAAACTTACAAAGAAACACAACAAATTTAAACCAAAACACTTCAAAATAAAATCAGGCACACAGCAAAAAAATGCTGATGGAAATATTTCCAAGTTCTAAACTGCAGCAGAAGCAGAAGTGGAAGTGCTGCATTTTCATCCCTCATTGAGGTCTTTACGATGCCACCCTGCAAGGATATTAATAAATCAGGTGTACATCAGTAAAATAATGTAGAACAGATGCTTCATACAGAATGAAATATGGATTCGACTCTCCTGGGTACAAAAGGCTAACTAGTTAATAGGAACATTTGAGTTAGACTAAGTAGCAGGCATTATCCAGCTCAAGTAACCATTTGCATATCCTAGCTGGGCATAATGTAAAGATAGCGTTTGCATTTTTATGTATTATCTGCTGCATTAGCCAGATAATATCTGCTTTTACATCTAGAGTTTATAATATCCTACTGCAAAAGGTTTTTTTTTTGTTTTTAGAAATACTTTAACGAGAACCTGTTTTAAGACAAAATGTACAAGCTTTCAAAGTCGATTTCTTAAATTAAAAGTGCTAGCTGATGGTCTCCTATGCTAATAAAATAGGCTCAATCATTTCTGGACCATTGTTGTCAGACATCAACCTGCCTTTCCCTTCAGCACGCTTGCTTGGGGCTAGATGGTCAGACAGTATTGAAACCATTGGATTAGAGGGAGAGCCAAGCAACTCGTTTTTCCAGGAGGTCAGCAATGGCACTTTGCATATCTCTCCCAGTGCAGGTTTTGGGAAAATATAGGAACCAACCAAATTACCAAATAACAGAGGAATCCAAAGTCCAATACCCAACACTCGTAAAGGGGACCTTGGAGATCCAGTATATAAGTCTTTTGTATATATAGCTTCCTCTTCCAGCAGCTGACTGTAAATCCTCAAAAGGGATGTATACTGACACCACTCAAATTCCAAGCGGTCCTCAACAACACATCCCAAGGTTGGGAGTACCATGCTCAACCACAATGCCGTTGGACAATGAAGTCCATACGATGCAGAGTAAGGAGGTGGATCACAATAATGTTCACTCCTGAAGAGGGAAAAAATAAAAAAGTATGCTCTGAAAAATGTTGAGTTTTACTGCTTTTATGAAAAATTGGGACTTTGTTTATCTAACATGATTATGCTCTACCACCTTACTCTTTACTGTGTAGACTCCCATTATACAACAGCCTTATTGCTGAGTGTGGTACACGAAACCATGGGATGTGTCGATGAAGACCTCTTGGAAGTTAACTGTGGATTCCTGCTATGTAAGTTTGTAACCCGGGGGAAACAAATTGGCTTTTTTTGGGGCCACTCGGAAAGGTGAGCTGCATGGGTTGGCTTTGGTTTTCCTGATCACCTACTGATATTCTTAGATGGGCTTTGGCTTTGTTTCTTAAAACAGAGGAATATTGTAATATTTCAGACCTTACAAGATCTACGTATTTTTACCTAAATCTTTGAAGGATCAGAGTGGGGCTTAGTCCAGTCCTAATTTTATGATACATTTTGTGGTATATACCCTGTAAATCATTCAGGTTAATAACACTGGCCCCAGTTCCTTTGCAGTCTTGAACTGAGCATTATGCAAAAAAAGGTATGCTTTACAAAAGGTCCAACTATGTAGTGCTGTCAGTCCTGCCTGAGTTAAAAGCTGCCGGACTACAGAACACCCCCTCTCTTGATCTGCATATCATAATGTAGAAGTGTCCTGTAGTCCAGCAGCAGAGAACTGGGCAAGGCTGACAATGATGACTGGGATTTTATTAGAGCAGAGGGAGAAGTATTTGTTTAATATAGGAAGTTAGGTGCCCACTGGTTTTCTGGCAGATCAACAAAACTTAAAGAGACAAAACATGGGGAAATGTGTATTATCACAAAGATGTATGGAACATGTATTTTTTTTTTTTTTGCCAAGACATACATGTTAAAGTAAAATCTGTACATGCTGCATATACATGGTATAAACCGTATGCAGAATGTTAAGAATGTCCATATTTTCAATCAGCTTTTAATGTGGACTTCGAATCTTGAAACCCCATTAACCCTACTGTGGAGATTCCAAATTTAGCTATTGCTTTGGTTTCTGTGGCCCAAACTCTTGTGCAGCTTGCTACTGCTCAGTCGAAGTGAAGGGTAAAGTGAAGTGAAAGGTCTGATCAACAGTAATTCATAGTGAGCCCACATTCACATTGGGCCAATTTGACATGCGATTTGAGATGTCAAATCCCATGTCAAACCGAAGCCTATTGCCGTCCAAATCAATGCGATGCCGACTTTGTGGTGCCGCACCAATTCCCAAAAGCAGTTCCTGCCCTACTTTTGGCGACTTGGGGGGTGAATTCAATAGACATCGGTGCTTGAACGAGCACAGATGTCCCTCAAATTGCCGCCCCCCA
Source organism: Lithobates pipiens (assembly GCF_037356315.1). Lineage (NCBI taxonomy): Eukaryota > Metazoa > Chordata > Amphibia > Anura > Ranidae > Lithobates > Lithobates pipiens. The sequence continues at coordinate 49,441,645 of NW_027507685.1, read as the reverse complement.
AAGTCGGACTGAAATGCCGGTTTGAAATCGTGTGAGTTCAGCTGAACTCGCACAAATTCAAACCCGCATTCAGTGTGAACCTAGGCAAGGGGGTGAGCCAAAGAGCTGACTTCTTAGTAGAACTCGATATTTACTCTCAGGAAGCTCTAGTACAGGTATGTCAAACTAGTGTTAATTTGTGTCCTCCTTTGCAACCCTCAGCCATATAAGAATTTAAATAAACGGAGGATCCAGCTGTTCTCCAGTTGATAAAGGTTATGCTTCTTTCCATTATTTGCCACAAAATGTTTTAGAAATAGTTTTATGGTCCCTTAGGCCCCTTTCACATGGACGAGATGAAAAACAGACAGGCGGACCTGAACGGATACTCCATAGAGCTCTATGGAGCTTCGGATGTCAGCGTTGACACGTCCGCTGATATCTGAGCCGCTCTGCTCTGAAAAAGTGACGGAGGAAAAAGCTATTTTTCCATCCGTCATCGGTTCGGGTAACGATGGACACTGCGGTCTGTCGTCACCCGATCTCCCATAGGGGAGAGCGGCGCTGTGACACGTCCGCCCCTGCGCAGTGTGCAGAGGCAGACCTGTCATCTTCCTGCTCAACGGAAATCGCTCCGGCGATCCCCGCTGAGCAAGCGGATATCCACGGGACGGGTCAGCACTGATCCGCCCCGTGCGAAAGGTCCCTTACTCTCGGATTTAGCAAGTTGCAATTGTTATCTAAAGATGAAATTATAAATAATGGGGGGGAATTAAATATAGCACTTAAAAAAAAAATTATATATATATATATAAATATATATATATATATATATATATATATATATATATATATATATATATATATATATATATATATACACACACACACCTCTTAGGGACAAACATATATAAAAATACCAACATTTTATTTATACAATAACATACATGAAAATCATTTCATTGATTTTAAAACCTCAAATTCAAATGTGCGCATGACATAAGTAGGACCACCTCAACTTTAATTATTAAAACATATGTTAAATAAAATAACAAGTCAATTGTGATATATGAGTATAGTCATACAGTATATCATCATGTGGTCTTCACAAGTATATAAAAAATTACAATAATTACAAGGAAAAAACAAGCAGAGTACTACTGTCATAATATCAAAGAAGGGCTATATACACAGTATAACATAAATGGAAGTATCCTCAGCCCTCTTCCCTGACCACCCATATACATAACCCCCCCCCTCCCCCCCCCCAAAAAAAAGGGCAACATAATTTCCATTGGGCAAGGACAGCCCATCCTGTCAATGACATTTCTTTCCTGTTGTGCCTTACATATGCAAACAATGGCACATCCTGAGGGAGAAGTAAGGACGGAGCAGACAGGAAACCCATAGACTACCAAGGGTCTTCATGCAGACTTGGAGTGGTGACATCTCTCTACACAAAACAAAAATATGTTTATCTTTAATATAATGAGTGGATGCTCTGTGGACTATGTAACAAAACAAAATTCACAATTGTGCATATCGGTAAATCATGGCAACTGAAAATAAAAACAATAACGCAAATGGAATTGAAGTGTAAAGGCTACTATTTATACTAACAGAAGGGACCAAAATCTACTCCAAAAAACATAAAGAAAAAAAACCCCACAAGAGTTGGTCACTTAGTCCAGGACTTCTGGTTGATAAATCTATTTGAATACTAACTGAACATTTTTTTTTAATTTACCCCCTCCCCTTCTGTGTTCAGCAGTCCCCCCCCCCCCCAGCTCCCCCCAAAAACTTACCTGAGCCCTTTCTCGAACCAGCGATGTGCACAATAGCCTTGGCTCACCCGGGTCTCTCCCTCTTAATTGGCAGCAATGGTAGCCATTGGCTCCTGCTACTGTCAATCACCGCCAGGGAGCCAATGCAGAGAGAGCCGGGCAAAACTGCACTCCATTTGTGCGTGGACACACGAAGCAGTGGCTCTGGGAGCGATCCTACTCTGGTGTCCCCATAGCAAGCTGCTTGCTATGAGGACACTAGGGAGGATGGAGGGGCCTGCACCAGTGGGGGAACTGAGAAGAGGAGGATCGGGGCTGCTCTGTGAAAAACCACTGTACTGAGCAGGTAAGTATAACATGTTTATAATTTTTTTTAAACAAATCTTTGATATCACTTTAACATACACATGCCCAACTAATCCAGTGCTGATCTGCTGTAATCTGTAAGTACACCCTGGGTCCCGGGCCACTATCTTCTCTTTTTACATCTTCAGTAGCATGCTGTCTCTTTGGGGTTTGTGCAGCCAGCCACTGATGATGCATAGCACACAAAATAAATAAAATGGTCAGCTTTTTGACATTGGGAAGTGGGGAGATCCAAAAGGGAAAAGTGTTTTTTTTTTAATTAAGGTCTGCTTTAATATTTAAAAAAAATAAGTTTCACACAAGTTGAGTGACATTTAAATAAATCCTCATTTCCAGAAGATAACATCAACACGAGAGTTATATGAAGCAAGCGTACCAATACAACTTTGTTCAGCAAGCACACTGTAAAAACAAGGATAGCGGAACAAAGCCTGAACGCAATAATAAGCACCAAAGCACAGGCTGTAATCACAAGCCTTAAGGGAGCAAGATGAGATGTGAGGAAGAACAAGTGGAGGGAGTTAGCAGCCATAACAGAAAGTGTCAACATCAGAGCTTTTTAATACAGCAAAGCAGCTGAGTGAAGATTTCCGAAAAGGCAAAGACACAAAAGCCACCCCAATAATTGCTTACAGCTTCCTATATCTTCACTTGGTCTATAAGGATTAAAGCAGAATTAGATTTTCTGGACACAGGAAAAATGAAAAAAGGACTCATCCAATTATTTAGATTTTTTTTTTTTTGCAGGACCACAATGACCCACAAGAGTTAATTTGAGCAGATCTTGCGCTGAAGTGCCATCTTCATTATTACAGTTGCAGCAGAAAGTAAATTTATGCAAGGGATTGCACACCGAGGTCTAATCCATTTGATGTAAATCAATGCATTGCACATTTAAATGGCTCTGCTTTCCTTCAGAAAAGTATATTGAAGTGATTCATTAGCCACTGAACTACACACGAGAAATAGACCAATTCCCCAAGGCACGCCGCTGCATCTCGGCTAGTCAAATTTAAACAGCAATCAGATCTCCTAATAAGTCCTTTTTGCTGGCATTTACATCAGAGGAGAACATGATTCTTGACAATTCCTGATTAAATTAATAAGGGCCAAATTCTTCTGGGGTAATATACACTAAAAAGTAGTGCAAAAGAAGGGACTTTATATTTCTGCCGCTGCCCCGACCCATTTGTGAGCCATTTAGCAAATGCCTTTCGCTCAAAGACTTTCCTGTTATTTGCTTAACCTAAATGTCTGTTGCAATACAGAATCCAGTAGTTGCAAACAATAGGTTCAGTGCACAAAGATAGAACTTCGGCTATATTTTCATTAGCATGATGTCTACTTGGGGGAACGGGAAAAGGAGCAATTCTAGGTGACGATAAAAGTAACAACTTATGACTTTTTATGGTCATGGTGTGGGGATGTTTTTCAGGGGTTGGGCATGGTCCTTTAGTTCCAGTGAAGGAAACTCTAAAGTTTTGCACACACGACCGGATTTTCCGCAGTCGAAACCGCAGACTTTTGTTTGAAGGCATGTGCCTGGATTTTGTTTTGCATACAAACAGAAAGGAATTGTCAGCCAACAAACACGAATGTAGTGATGTACTACATTGTTTTTCAGCTCTTTTGCGTCACCCTTTGGGCTCCTTCGGCTAATTTTGCATTAGTAGAAGTTTGGTGAGTGTTGATTTACACTTTTCATTCAGCACTTTTCAGCTTGCGCTTTTCATTTCGCCCTTTTCAGTTCATTTCTGAACGGCCATTCGTCAACTAGACATGTTACAGAAACGGAGGAGATAACGTGTTATTTATTATTGGCCTTGGAGTTATTGCTTTGACCCAAGTCCAGTCCAGGAACAGGAGGAGGAGGAAGATTTCTATCACCAAAAATTGGTTTCTTTATTAATCGTGACCAATTATGTCATATGCCTTTGCTGCAGAAGCTCCAGGAGAATAATCCGGATGATTTTCGGAATTATCTCCGGATGACGGACCCCTGCTTTTACCAACTCTTGGCATTGTTGTCCCTCTATACAGGCATACCCGACTTTTAAGTACACAATGGGATTTATTTACTAAAGCTGGAAAGTGAAAAATCAGGATCACTTCTGCAAAGCTTCTAACCCCAGATTGTTCAATTAAGCTTTGGTAATAAAACCTGGAAGCTCATTGGTTTCTATGCAGAAGTGAGCCTGATTTTGCACTTTCCAGCTTTAGTAAATAAACCCCATTGTGTACTTTAAAGTGGGGTATGCCTGTATTAAGAAGCAGGACACATGCATGAGGCTTTTATTTTATTTTTTGGTTGAATAATGATTTGATTTGGTATATTTTCTATATTTTGAATGCATAGAATGCACTTTTTGGTTAAGTTCTATTGGCAGTTAGCATGTCTAATTTTATTTGTTTTCTTTTTTTAATGCACAATAAAAAAATTGTGGAGAATAATACTTGGCTATGTGTTTTACTTCAAAATGCCAGTTTGGGAGTAGACAGTTACATTTAAAAAAAATACAATGTAAGGTTGACAAGGGGCACCAACATAGTTATCTTTGATCTTAAAAGCTACGGGATAATGGTGCAGTGGTAACTTGCCCAAAAAAATAAAAAAAAAAGCATAATAATATTATTTTTGTTATCACTAGAAAATAAAAGCCTTTTAAAGCGGTTCTCCACCCTAAAGGGGAAGTTCCGCTCATCTGATCCCTCCCCCCCTCCGGTGCCACAATCGGCACCTTTAAGGGGGGAGGGGGTGCAGTTACCTGGATAATCCAGGTATCTGCACCCACTTCTGGGACAGACCGCCGCAGATGCCCCGCCCCCATTGTGTTCTGGGAAACACACAGTTCCCAGGACACAGCGGGGACCAGCAGAGAGGCGCAGCGCGACTTGCGCATGCGCAGTAGGGAACTGGGCAGTGAAGCCGCAACGCTTCCCTTCCCGATTCCCTGACAGAGGATGGCGGCAGGGGCAGCAGAGAGACGAACGATCGCTCGTCATCTGCCGCCGACATCGCTGGACCCTGGGACAGGTAAGTCTCAATTTATTAAAAGTCAGCAGCTGCAATATTTGTAGCTGCTGGCTTCTAAGATTTTTTTTAAGGTGCAGAACCGCTTTAAAATTTGTTTGGCAGAACTCCATCAGTATCACTAGCAAAGCAGCTTCATTATTATCCCATTAAAGAAGAAGAGAATGTGCGCTGCATTTCAAGATTTCATAATTTGCCGCGTCAAAAATGTTAATTCACCACTGCGAACGCTAGTTTACAAGACCGACCGCTTCTGCCTTGTCCTTGCTTCCGTGCTTGCGTGTTTGTACTTTGGACTTTTGTGCAACTGACTTGTGTACACACGCTCAGAAAATCCAACAACAGGCATTTGTCCGCGGAAAATTTGTCTGCGGAAAATTTGAAAGCCTGTCATCCATTTGTCCGCGAAAAATCCGACAATTGTCCGATGGAGCATACAAACGGTCAGATTTTCCTCCAACAGCCTGCCATCACACATTTCCCATCTGAAAATCCAATCGTGTGTACGAGGCTTTAAGACGTCAGCATACTAAGACATTTTGGACAATTTCATAATCCCAACTTTGTGGGAACAGTTTGGGGATGGCCCCTTCCTGTTCCAACATGCACACCAGTGCACAAACAAGATCCATAAAGTCATGGATGAGTGATTATGGGGTGGAGGAACTTGACTGGTCTGTACAGAGTCCTGACCTCAACCCGATAGAACACCTTTGGGATGAATTAGAGCAGAGACTGCAAGCCAGGCCTTCTCGTCCACATCAGTGCCTGACCTTACAAATGCGCTTCTAGACGAATGGTCAAACATTCCCAGAGACACACTCCTAAACCTCGTGGACAGCCTTCCCAGAAGAGTTGAAGGTGTTATAGCTGCAAAGAGTGGGCCAATTCAATATTGAACCCTACAGACTAAGACTGGGATTCATCTAACGTTCATGTTCGTGTAAAGGCAGTTGTCACAATACTTTTGATAATATAGTATATTATATTTACAGTATCTCACAAAAGTGAGTACACCCCTCACATTTTTGTAAATATTTTATTATATATTTTCATGTGACAACACTGAAGAAATTATATGTTGCTACAATGTAAAGTAGTGAGCATACAGCTTGTGTAAATTTGCTGTCCCCTTGAAATAACTCAACACACAGGCATTAACGCTTAAACCGCTGACAACAAAAGTGAGTACACCCCTAAGTGAAAATATCCAACTTGGGCCCAATTCGCCATTTTCCCTCCCCGTTGTCATGTGACTCGTTAGTGTTACAAGGTCTCAGGTGTGAATGGGGAGTAGGTGTGTTACATTTAGTGTAATCCCTCTCACTCTCTCATACTGGTCACTGGAAGTTCAACATGGCACCTCATGGTAAAGAATTCTCTGAGGATCTGAAAAAAATTATTGTTGAGCCACATAAAGATGGCCTAGGATATAAGAAGATTGACAAGACCCTGAAACTGAGCTGCAGCACGGTGGCCAAGACCATACATCGGTTTAACAGGACAGGCTCCACTCATAACAGGCCTCCCCATGGTCGACCAAAGAAGTTGAGTGCACATGCACAGCATCATATTCAGAGGTTTTCTTTCGGAAATAGACATATGAGTGCTGTCGGCATTGCTGCAGAGGTTGAAGGGGTGGGGGGTCAGCCTGTCAGTGCTCAGACCATACGGTGCACACTGCTTCAAATTGGTCTGCATGGCTGTTGTCCCAGAAGGAAGCCTCTTCTAAAGATGATGAACAAGAAAGCCCACAAACAGTTCGCTAAAGACAAGCAGACTAAGGACATGGATTACTGGAACCATGTCCTGTGGTCTGATGAGACCAAGATAAACTTATTTGGTTCAGATGGTGTCAAGTATGTGTGATGGCAACCAGATGAGGAGTACAAAGACAAGTGTGTCTTGCCTACAGTCCAGCATGGTGGTGGGAACATCATAGTCTAGGGCTGCATGAGTGCTGCCGGGACTGGGGAGCTATAGCTCATTGAGGGAACCATGAATGCCAACATGTACTGTGACATACTGAAGCAGAGAATGATCCCCTCGCTTCGGATACTGGGCAGCAGGGCATTATTCCAACATGATAAAGACTTCAAACACACCTCCAGGGCGCCCACTGCCTTGCTAAAGAAGGTGAGGGTAAAGGTGATAGACTGGCCAAGCATGTCTCCAGACCTTAACCCTATTGAGCATCTGTGGGGCATTCTCAAATGGAAGGTGGAGGAGCGCAAAGTCTCTAACATCCACCAGCTCCGTGATGTCATCATGGAGTAGAAGAGGTCTCCAGTGGCAACCCGTAAAGCTCTTGTGAACTCCATGCCCAAGAGGGTTAAGGCAGTGCTGAAAAATAATAGCCACACAAAATATTGACACTTTAGGCCCAATTTGGACATTTTCACTTAGGGGTGTACTCACTTTGTTTGCCAGCGGTTTAGACGTTAACGGCTGTGTGTTGAGTTATTTTGAGGGGACAGCAAATTTACACTGTTATACAAGCTGTACACTCACTACTTTACATTGTAGCAAAGTGTCATTTCTTCAGTTTTGTCACATGAAATGTAAAATATTTACAAAAATGTGAGGGGTGTGCTCACTTTTGAGAGGTACTGTATATAACAAAATGCCCTTGGTGAAAACACAACAGAAGTAGAGACCTTTGTGATCGGACCTAGGATTTAACCTTTCATCTTCCTATCAAAAACTAAACAAAATAGAAGGGTTCTGGCCAGATGTCCTTGTATATAACACAGCACACTGGTAGGTAAATATAATTAGATATACAGTATAGAAAAAAGTACAGAAAAAAGCCTATACAGAGTGCATCTGAGAAATTTCGTTGGTGAAAGTGAAAGCATGGGGGGGGGGAGGCTACATTTTAAATTTGACGAAAGATATAAATATGATGAAAGGAAATGCTAACACATGAGCTCTATAAGTGGGACCCCCCATAGCACAAGTATCTTCTTCTAATCAGCAGTCCTGCAACACGCTCGGTGACAGAAAAAGTACCATAATGGACTGTGGTCCCCCTGTGCCACATATCTCCTGGTGTCTCTGTCCAGCACAGTCCCATTTCTTTCACCAGTGAGGTTTAGGCCTGTGCAGTATGCCAGGCACGTACCACCGTTGAAGCAAAGGACTGATTCTCTAGGAAAGTCTGTGCTAATTGCAGTAAAATGAAGCTACTTAATTACATATAAAAACACACACACATTACTTTGCCAATGTTAAGGCAACCACAATCCTCGTAAAATTAACTGAATAGGATAGAGTACTTGATGACCTGAAATGAACCATAGGAATAAACGCATTGACGAGAACTGTTTGTGCAGTGGCAGATACACCTTCCTTGTTTTTTACAGGTAGACAAAAATGAACAATATAAAAAAAAAAAATTGGCACCAACAGTGCAAAATCATGACGAATGTATCAAGATAAATAAATAATCAGCTGACTATAGAACACCATTTTTGACAAACAAAAAAAAACATTAAAAAAAGTGCAACGCTACTATTATACAAATAGAATAAAATGAACCATATTAGTTCCCGATGCAAAAAAAAAAAATCTAAGAGACATTAGTGTAAATAATCCTCCAAAAAGCCTCCAATCACCGTGCCTTAAAGTATTTAGAGACTTCTTATCCTGTTTTGGTACTCCACCACAATGTGTGTAAATGCACATTCACCAATCATAAGCCTTTAAAAGGCTTTAACCATTTTTAATGGTGCTCCTCAGATTACTCTTCAGATAGCCACCAGATAGTAAAGTAATGGATCCAAAATAGTCAGACACTCCAAATATAGCTTTCTCAATTGATCATATATGCCAAGAACCCAAAGAAGATAATGTATCATAATACAGTGTGGTACTTTATTTAAAATAAATAAAATACATAAAAGTTGCACTTATATATCAGGGTGCTTCAGTTAGCACCAACCCATACAGCTTCTGGAGTAAACCTGCCCCGCTGCTCGTTTGGGTTTCCAAAAACCCGGAAGTGTCACGGAGTCCCCCACTGGAAGTGACATCAGTAATGGCGACAGCACAGCCTCAATGTGCATCATCAGGAGGAAGCTCAAGCTCAAGCTAATCTTCTTCCAACTACAACCCCAATTCCAAAAAAGTTGGTACGCTGTGTAAAATCTACACAAAAAGGAGAATGCAATGATTTGCAAATCTCATAAACACATATTTTATTCACAATAGAAAACAAATAAAATATTTAAACGGAGAAGATGTTAAATAACAAATTTTCTCGTTCAAAATTTTTTTTATTTTATGTTAAAATAAATTACATGTACAGAATATAAGACAAATTATGTGATACCAGAAATAAAAAGTAGACATATTGAAGTACGGATGATACAAAGCAAAGAAGAATTTCAAGATATTCTCGTGGGAATGACAATAAATGGCCTTATATATTTTAGAATTTGAAAACATTCTTATAGCTGATTTTTAAACATTTTAATCCCAAGAAAATATAAATATGTCTAAAATAAAATATATGATTTTAAAGTTTTGAAATAACAAATTTTAAGAAAAAAATAAATGTAATTTTGAAATAGATGGCAGCAACAGGTCTCAAAAAAATTGGGGCAGGGCAACAAAAAGCTGGTAAAGTAATTGGAACAGGAAGAGCATTTTGCAATTAAACAGGATAATTGGCAACAGGTCAGTAACATGATTTGGTATAAAAAGAGCATGAGTGTGTCTCAGAAGTAAAGATGGGCAGAGGTTCACCAATCTGTGGAAAGCTGCATCTAAAAATTGTAAAACAATTTGAGAATAATGGCCAACATAAAATTGCACAGACTTTAAATATATCATCATCTACAGTACAGAATATCAAAAGATTCAGAGAATCTGGAGAATCCTTTGTCCGCAAGGGACAAGGATGAAGCACAATATTAGATGCCTGTGATCGTCGGGTCCCCAGACTGCACTGCAATAAAAACCAAACATCATTCTGTCATGGGCATCACTGCATGGGCTCAGGAAATACTTCCAGAGATCACTGTCTGATCCCAGTTTGCCACGCCATCCAAAAATGCAAGGTAAAGCTCTATCATGCAAAGAAAAAGCCATATCTGAACATGATCCAGAAAAGCCAAACTCTTCTCTGGATCAACGCTCATTTAAAATGGTCTGTTGCAAATTGGAAAACTTTTCTGTGGTCAGAAGAATCAAAATTTGACATTTATTTGGTAACCATGGGTGTCATATCCTTGGGACTGAAGAAGAGAGTGACCTTCCGACTTATTATCAGCGCTCAGTTCAAAAGCCGGCATCTCTGATGGTATAAGAGTGCATTAGTGCCTATGGAATGAGCAGCTTACACATCTGGAAAGGCACCATTAATGCTGAAAGATATATCCAGGTTTGAGAGAAGCGTATGCTCCCACCTAGATGATGTATTTTTCAGTGAAGACCTTTTAAATCTAGCAACAGTCACCTGGTGGGAAGGGGGGTAAAAAAGGAGGCTAAACCCATTGTTTTATCCCACCCCCCACAGTTCTAACAATAAAACCTGACAGGGGATTACAGATGTCGTGGTGGCCATGCTTCGCTTCGTGACCATGGCATTTTTGACTCAGGCTGCAGAGTCTGACAGGCTGCTACACCTGTTACACTCGCCCATTGAGATCAATGGGGCTGCACTGCAACTGTCTGAAAAAAAGCATTAAAAGGAAAAATACACACCACCTTCTGTCAAATGCAAGTCAACTGCAACCACACCCACAAGGAATACTGAATAATCTCAGAGGAATCTCAAAAAGTCAAGGTAACCTGGTTGTGCCATGGCATTCCCTAATAATACATTATAGTACATAAGCACAAGAAAAAATCATTTTCCTTAAAAAAATAAAAAATAAAAAATCAGACGGCATTGATAAATTGCAACCAAAAAGACATAAAAAATATAGCTCAAGCACTAGAGAAATTGTAGTCCTTAGTAGCAAAGTAAATACAATACACAATTGCAAGTGTGCTGAGCTGCCACAATGCAGTTTCTCCTGCCAGCCACCACATCTCTACTGTGCCCGGTAGTAACACGGAAACTTGAGGGTCAAAGTGCAGCACACAGCACAGGACCAGGTGCCCCCCACTCAGACATCGAAGAGCTTTTGTCAAGTGCAGATCTCCACCAATGGTATCATTTAAGTCAGCACCTGCCAGAAAGGTAAGTACTAACACTCTTCTTTTACAGTAGGCCCCTATAATTTGCTCTTCACATAACTGCATAATTGAAGTGGATCTTCACCTAGTTTATTGAGTGATGATTATGGACTCTTTTAGTAAATTAGCCTCATTGCAGAAACTGCTCTTACTTTCATTGCCATGTTTCATCAGAGGAATATCTCTATTTTAGATGCTTTACATTTAAAGCTTCTTTACTGCTACAAAAAAATGCCAAATGGTGGGCATTAATACTCACCCACCCTGCCAACACTGACTATGGCAGACAGAAAGCTGTACGGAGTGAGGAGATCACAACACTTGCTCAGTGTCTGGACATTGGAGATAATTATACAAAATTGCTGGGCCCAGAGAGAATTTTGTATTACATAGTAACATTAATCCAGACACTGACAGACCAGAGAGATATGTTACCTGATCTAATTAATGAACTGCTGCATGTCTAAATGAGATTTTCTTGGGTACAGATTGTCTTTAATAAATATTCCGATGAATCTAGTAGGGTGTTTGCTGTAACTGGCTGCATTCGTCTTTTTCGACCATGATTGCTTTAGTTAATGATAGGCATATGGAAATGCCTGCCAGTGTCCTTGTTATACCTCTGCATTTACCTAGCATCTGGATTTGTTTATATTGTAACATATAACAGGCTGTGATTAAACGCCCACAGTTAGTTGTGCAGGTTCATGTACTGATTTTAAAGCGAACCTGTGCTGTACTACAGGTTCACTTTAAAGCAAATCTTTCCTCCTCTTTCACTAAAATCTCATCAGCATGCAGTTCTGCATGCTGATATAAAATTGGCTTGCATTTAGTTGAAAATTTTTATATAATGATATTTTTTGCTTTTACTTACAAGTACTGTTTTTCGACTTCCTGGTTAAGTGAGGCGCTGGTGATGTAACAAAGACTACATCACCAGTGCCTTCCCCTCAGATGATCTGCACTGTCCCATGTTCCAGAAGGCAGACCACCCAGAGTTTCAGGAGATGGATTCATCTGCCCTTAGTGAAAATGGCCACCTTGAGAAGAATGGGGAGGAAAGGAAAGATTAGGTATACAAAGAATAAAAAAACCTGTGATTATCTGTAAGCATATGTTTGTAGACAGCCAGAGCTAACGTTTCTAAAAAGGTGCCTTTGGGATCATTTATAACCTGTTACCACCCACGTAACACATGTTTAGTGGCAAAAGGGTGGGCTTAAATGCCCACGCGCTGCACATATGTGCCGCTTGGCTTGTCAATCCTTCCCAACCCCCAGACATTCAGAATTTTTTAAAGGGATGCTGGAGCAGGCAGGAAGGGATTAAAATAAGTTCCTCTTTAATGAAAGCTTCAACAGTTGTTCCAAAATATATCTAGCACAAAAATAATATACTTGTTGGCATGTGATGAGTTGTTTTCTAATGCATTTATCCCTATATAAAATCCAAACCATCCTGTGTACAGTGGTGGAACTAATCTCTATGAGAGGTGGACCTACACAGTACAGGACATACATGAATAGTAGACATCATTCATTTCTGTTCTGACAACATGTATCAACAGGGATAAACACCGATATGTAATCCTATAAATCCAAATTGGCATTAGTTAATCCTAAAGATAAAAAAAATAAAAATCGATGAGAGTTTGGATTTCTATTGGAATATACCCCATTATAATGTGAACAGTACGAACTGGATTTTAGATGTACAATAGGGCTGAAACTAACTATTATTTTCATAATCGATTAGTTTGCTGACTATTTTTTCGATTAATCGATTAATCGGTTAACAACCTTTAAAAAAAAAAAGTGGGTCAAATTGACGTTCATTTTCAACCACAGTGACGGGAAAATTTGGAAATAATAGAAAACTTCGTAGTCAAGGGAATTTTCAGACAGTGTATGTGGTTTTCGTTCAGAAATTACATTCATTTTAAAAACAGAATGTTAAAAACAAGTGAAAATTTCAAACAAAATTCTTTCATTCAGCGAATGTACAAAGATTTTTCGTCTTAATATTCTCATCTGAAAATTGATCTGTGTGACCAACATAAGGCTCAGTACACACCTATGCAGTTTGCTTTTGATCTGTTTCTGCAGTGCTTTTTGCTGTGTGTTTTTGATTTTTGCGCAAGTGATTTTACTGCAATTTGCATTTTTGCATTTTTTTGGGCAGATTAAAAAACACAAATTGCTGCAAAAACTCATTACATGCTTTTCTGCAGCTTCTCCATTGAAGTATATTGAACCAATAAGGCTGGATTCACACCTATGCATTTTTTGTGCTTTTTGCATTTTGCAGATTTGCACTACAGAAAGTGTTCTATAGGAAACCATGTTAAATGGACTGTAGTGTAAATCTGCAAAATGCAAAAAGTACTTAAAATGCATAGGTGTGAATCCAGTCTTAAGCATCATTTTGCGTTAAAAGTCCCTGACCCTTTCAGATGTGAAAGTGTCCCATAGGCATGTAAATGAACTGTAGTGCATTTCTGCAAAAAACACCATAAAATGCATAGATGTGAACCAGGTCAAAGAAAAAAACTAAAATTAGCCCTTTATAGTAGAAAAAAGCGGATAATGATTACTGTAAGAGGTTCATTTTTGTACTGTAGAACAGTGAAAGTAATATTTACAGTAACGATTATTTGCTCTTTTTGTACTATAAAGGGCTCATTTTCGTTTTTTAACCCCATTAAGTTACTGGCCCATTAATAGTAATCGATTAATTTCATAATCGATTAGTTATCGATTAGTTGTTTCAGCCCTAATGTACAACTACACTTTTGCAAACCCAGTTGCTTGCATTCACTATAGATGAAAATTATGTGCAAATCTTACATTTTTCATTATAAAAGTATAGCATGGACTCCCCCCATTCGTCTCCTGAACAGTGGTGGCTGCTGATCAATTTTTTTTGGGGGTAGCGGCAAAAAAAAAAAAAAAGCACCAGGTCCACACTCACCCCATCCATGGTCGGCTTCCTCTGCTTCTCCTTCCGGCTAATCCAGTCTTAATATCCTCCTCCTGTCCTGATTGGCCGGGAGGAGAAACTGGAAGACATTAGCGAATATTGATTCTGCGCCCGAGCCCAACCTTTTTGAAGCCAATTAGAGCCTCAGGCTCTAATCATGTGCTTCCAAAAAAATCATAGAAACATATAAGTCCAGCGCCCCGCACAGAAATTAGGGGGGCGACGCCCTTCGCCCCTTATGGACCAGCCGTCGCTGCTCCTGAACATCCCTATTGGTGCCTTAATGTTATGGACTGCCTTACTAACCAATAAATAAAAGAGGAGGGGGAGGGGGCTGAGCCAGCCGTGACTTTCATTGAAAGATCTGCATATATCTTTAGCTGCTTATCTCTCTGGATCGACTGATGATTTAAAAGTGTGGCTTTTACTAAAAACCACATTTCATCATATGCGCGGCTCAAATTCTATTGGCTATTCTTGTGACAGGTTGACTTGAATTGTTGCATCTACAAAATGTTCTTTTTTTTATGTCAAAGACAGACATTTGGAAGCTGGAAGTGCTTTCTTGGTTGAAACCTGATTCTGGCTGTACTGCCTAGTTACTGGCCTGGAACGAGACTACAGGATTCGAGTTCAGATTGCACTTGCAGAATGCTTGTTCCAGGTCAGTGACTCACTAGGTAGTGAACTATAATCACAATGACCACCCCATATAGCCTGTCCCTCAACCACGTTAGCAAGGTCACTTGAAATTTAGGGCCTGGTTCACACCTATGTGCTTTCTGGTGCACTACAGTTCATTTAACATGGGTTCCTATGGAACATGTTCACATCTATGTTTTTTTTCAGCCACTGAGTTTTTAGAAAGGGTCAGGGACTTTTTTAAACGCAAAACTGCTTTTTTTTTTTATTTCAATAGACCTCAATGGAGAAGATGCAGAAAAGCATGTAGTGTGATTTTGCTGCGATATGTGCTTTTTGATCTCTCCAACTAATTAGCACAAAAAAAGCATAAAAAATGCAAAATTGCGGTAAAATCGCATGTGCAAAAACGAAAAACGCACAGCAAAAATGATCATAAGCAAACTGCATAGGTGTGAACCTGAGCCTTACTGGCATTACAGGTTTTCTTTAAACCACATCTGTCTCATATGAAAAGTATTCAATGTTGTAGAGCAAGTTGAATCACTGACGAAATCAATTTTAAATTCATGTGGACACTACAGAGAGCTCCATAGTGGAAAATCAACAATTTCACCCCGTCACCTTTATTCAGTTCCTGGACACATCAGATATTTATCCAATATAGGAACACCCAGAAAATGAAGCATTGCACTATTACATTCATTTGCCCATTGCCAGACATGCTATTACATCTATCAAGTCGCTCATATTATGTAATATTAGTCACAGATTGCCTTAAAATAACTACAAACCATTCATTTGCTCCCATATAGCCATTTCTTATATAGGATATGTTATATAATAGAAATGGCAGAAAGAAGACAGGTTGTGGTGCAACAGAATCATCCAATCACTAAATTGTTTCATTTCCATGAATGCAAAAAACTTGGCATCCCATGCTCAGTGACATTACCCACGCTTATATAACACATACATCCAATGTACAGCTAATGTATATTAATAGACAGCAAAGATGTGCGTCCAACGTGAGCAGTTAACTGAAGCAAATGCAAGTGGATTGATGTTTCATAGCACACTCAATCCTATTGTATGTGCTTCATTACATTCTTGATTTGCCCACAGAATGCAAAATAGTGAACATATAAAGAATATACAGCTGGCAAAAATCATATGTGAATACATACATACAAGCAGATAGAGAAGATTGATCAGATATCAATCCATCAATCTATAGACAAACAAACACAATATGTAAAATGGAAAGAGTATAAGTGTTGTGGAGTATCCTAGCAGTAAACAGCTGAAGCAATCCAGCAGCAGCTCCTATTGTATCCTTGTACCATAGATGCTTATGTATACATTTTCCCAAGACTGTGTGCAGTACATTGTTCCCTACACATCCAGTGAAACCCTTTCTGCTGACACCACATATTATTAGGCAATACTTTTCATTTAATGTTCATCAATATCACAAAAACACATTTGTTTCTAAACATAGACAAATTCCTTTCTAATATTTCCAATGCATCACTCAGTACATGAGTAATGTAATAACGTGGCTATATTTCCATGTATTATATAGCATTACGGGAACTTTAATAATGAGCACATCAACAAAAATGCATGCCATTTTCTATAGTATTGTTAACACTAGCAGCAGTAAACCCATTGCATTGCATTGACATACATAGTTCCTGAGATGGCTGTGAACATTAGAGGGTGGTCAGAGTTGGCGGCACAGTCTGACCAGGCTGTCGTATAAACAGGCACACACGGCTCACCTTAAGGGAAAACAATAGAGACAGGCTGAAAATATTATAGTCAATCGCCATTTCTCTACAGATCAATGAGCTGTGGAAAGTCTGGGGTGCTCAGCTAGTGTCCGTAAATATGAGGATGATCTCTCAATGCAGCCAAAAATTAGGCAATTGTCATGTTTTTGGTGCCAAAGGGCAAAGGCAGTTGAGAACAGCCATTTAGTTCCATTTACTGTGTCCGCAGCTGTGAAATATGATTATGGATTGGTTGCTTGAGGTACTCCGCTCTGCACCTCTCTCTATTGCAGCTTTTCAGTACGAGGGCCACATAGTATATTTTACAAATATTATCAGTTCTATAAATTAACAAATCAAATTTTAATATAGTTTTGCTTGGGAGTTTTTTTGGAAATCAGATTGATATGATTTAGAACAGAGGTCTTCAAACTTTCTGGGCCAGTTCACTGTCTTTCAGACTTTAGGGGGCTGGACTGTGGCCATTGGGAGTAGAAAAGTTGTTGACGTCAGTGGGGAAAAACCAATGCCCCATCATTGATATCAGTGGAAAGAATTGTACCCCTTCACTGTCAGTTGGGGGAATAATGCCCCATTGTTGGTATCAGTGGATAAAATGGTGTCGCAAGGGCCGGAAAAAAAAAAATCAAAGGGCTGCAGTTTGGAGACCACTAATTAGAAGAAAAAAAACCTTCAGGATAAGGCTGATAGACTTTTTCTGAGTCATTGTTATCTGTTAATGACTATGTGCTGTGTGATAACCCGCACCATCCAATCAGAATGTGCTTTCAACTATTTGAATTCCATAAAGTGAATTCTGGCTGTTTGCTATGAGTTATTGACTTCAGTGTATCATCGGCACTGTCTGTGTTGCCTTACTGAAAAAAAAGTCCAAACCAAGAAAAATTCTGCAAGGTGCTTTAAGCCACAGCAAACAATCATCTCTCATTGCTCCTTACACCTCTAATAGATGAAAGCCGTAAAGTGTTAATATCACTGTTCAGTCATGGTCTTAATACATAAGCTTCAAAGTAGTTTCCAAATAGTCCACACTTTTCAATCAAAATGAAGAAACTGTACACAACCAAACCACTGACAAGCACTCGTGCTATAAAACACCAGAATGTAAACTGTCCATGGGCCATATGTGTGCAGCTAATGATAGTGATGATTGGAAGTTCAGACCCCAGTAACATAAGTAGCCGGAAGTCAAATAAAACACAGTTTATTACAACAATGAAACACTTGGTTCACACTGACGCTACTTGGGATCCGACTTGTGAAAACCCCAAGTCTCATGACATATGAAATCCTATGTTCGTCAATGAGAGCTGTCCTAATTAGCTCTACTGAAGTCGCTCCGACTTTAGAAAAGGTCCCCTGTACTACTTTAGGGCAGCTTCTATCAGACTTGTGCCTCAAAGTAGTACTCAAGTCACCAGGAAGTCTACTGGCAAAGTTCTCACTGTAAGTCATGACTTTTAGATCACGGCAGTGTGAAGCGAGCCTTATAGATGAATGATGAATTCCCGTTTACAGCCCAATAGCCAGTTTGCAGGAAATTCTATAATATAAAGATTCAATATATATATATATATATATATATATATATATATATATATATATATATATATATATATATATATATAATTCCACTAGTAGTAGAGTGATCCTATGTAGTGTTGGAGTTCTGCTTTAATATATGAAGTCAGATAACTAAATGAATATCATACAGCAGCATAAAGGCCTATAGCTTAACTGAACTGGGCAACTGCCCCAGAGCCCATGTGAGGACCTAATCATTACTGCTGCCTATAACAAATTGTACAGGAAAAACAGGAATTCCAATTGCCTTCAAAATCCTTTCTACCTCAATATTCCATTGCTCGAGACTAAAGCTAGCTTATAGTGGTGAAAACATTTGGTGCTTTATATATATATATATATATATATATATATATATATATATATATATATATATATATATATATATATATATATATATATATATTGCATCTTGAGAGACAAACAGGGCAGTCAAAGGTTTCTACAATATAAGAAGGGCCCGCTTTGCCTTAGGGCCCCGCAGATTTTGGTTATGCTACCAAGCAGGCTACAAGCATCACAATCATATCCCTTATAATTTTATCGGCACAGGTTGGGCGTTTTCTGC
This sequence comes from Lithobates pipiens, assembly GCF_037356315.1. Taxonomy (NCBI): domain Eukaryota; kingdom Metazoa; phylum Chordata; class Amphibia; order Anura; family Ranidae; genus Lithobates; species Lithobates pipiens. The sequence goes on along the minus strand of NW_027507685.1, from coordinate 49,422,727 downwards.
GCACGCCGTGAATACAGATGTATTCTCCAGGTTTTGTACACACAAATTCTACATTAGTCAGCGAAGGTTGAATCAGCTTACTGTCTTTTAAAAAACGATTTTTTTCTGCCCAGTAAACATTCCCATAGACGAGAAAAGGGTAGAGAGTCTCAGCATAGAGCATGGGTATGGACGCAGAGGAATGTGGTACACCTGTACCTCTTCAGCGACTCCGAACATTCAGCCTGGCTTAGTCTGCCAAGCACGTTCCAGCACAATTTAATATTCTGTGCACAGACCTATACATTTATGGCGGGAGATGAAATGTTTATTACCACCACTGTTAATTAGCTCACCCCCGGATCATATAGTAAACCACAAATTACTGTAAAGGTTACTTCATTATTTTATAAAAAGTATGATGAGCTTTTCTTCCTTTAATTCATAATAAATGGACACACCTGTATTTTACTCAGTTTGGTACCCAGTGGAAGTCCAGAATGTCAATATTTAAACAAAGAAGAAGAAAAAAAAAAAAAAAAACACATGAATTGTTTGACAAATAAAAATACCTTCCAACTTGAGACGTTAACCCTTTCTAGGGTCTTCTGTAGCACAATACTGATGTGTACAACATAAAAAAAATGAACAATTCATCTTTATGTTGTAAAGTTACAAAATATGTAAAAAGCCTAATAGTAAATATTTAGGAGTTCAGAACCAGCAGATTTTCTGGCAAACATGAATGCAAAAAAAAATATTTGGATGGGTGGACAGATTACATTTTTAGGGAATACAGTTCAAGATTTGGATGTGAACCAATCTGATGGTGCATAGATGTACGCGTCCAGTGATATGGACATATATACAGATCTATCATATATCTATATCTATATATATCTATATATATTAATCTATATCTATATATATATATATATATATAAAGAGGGAGAAAGAGATAGATAGATAGATAGATAGATAGATAGATAGATAGATAGATAGATAGATAGATAGATAGATAGATAGATAGATAGATAGCTCTTTCAATGTGTGATCAAGAGTGAGAGTATTTGGAGGACAAAACATTTTTAGCATACAGTTAATGATTTAGATGTGATCTGATGAGAGAGAGAGATAGATAGATAGATAGATAGATAGATAGATAGATAGATAGATAGATCGATAGATATGCAATGTATGGGTGAGTAGGTGGCATTACAACCAAATTTTGGTGTCGCCTTGCAGGAAAGGTGCGGGAAAAGCACACATCTGGGATAGGCACAATGGGGATCATAATCCATGCAAGCAAAAAATGCAAGACAATGGTTATGAAAACTGGAACAAAAGAAAATGAAAGCGCCTGCACACTGCAACCACATGCATGCCTTTAGAAGACTTGAGTCATTTTGACAGTTAAAATCACACCAACTAGACTGTAAGCTCTTCTGGTTACTCATGTAGACAACCTGCCCAATGTCATCCTTAACAGAAATAGACATATGACCTCCTATATATACACCAAAGACCCTTCTTCATTCTGAGTAGATTTATGACCTTATATATACAGCAGCCCCCATCTTGCATGGAAGCATGACCCCAATATATACCACAGATCTCATCTTAGAGGTATGACCCCCATACATACTACAGCACCCTTTCCTATGACCCTCTATATATCACAGCAACCCCATCTGGTATAGAATTATTCTACCTCCTCCTAACAAACCAGTCCCTCATCCTGCATAGACATATGACATCCTAAAAACCACAGCCCCCCACCCTGTCCAGACATGACACCCCTCCATATACCACCCCATCCTGTATAGACGTAAGACAACCTATATACCACCCCATCCTGTATAGACGTAAGACAATCTATATACCACCCCATCCTGTATAGAGGTATGACCCCCCCCCCAATATACCACCCCATTTTGTATAGACTTAGGTCCCTCCTATATACCATCCCATCCTGTGCAGACATATGACACCCCAAAAGATATTGTACAAAAGTATGACCCCCTATAGATACACCACAGACCCCCATCCTGAAGAGGCTTACTATGACCCTCCAGCTACCATAGCCCCCAATCCTAAATAGATCTCTTATGACCCCCTATATTATAGCCCCCCCCATCCTGCAGAGGTAAGTAGGTCCACTTATGGGCTATGGATGGAGTGGGGGGCACCATTGGTGAGGTGCCATGCTGGGATGACAGATGTCACATGGAGTGACAGGAGGACAATGTGGGGTTGGTAAAGTTTCCTGGCACAATGGTGGGTATGATGATGACACAAAGAGGCAGCGGGGGTATCCTTTGTGCCCCCCAGTGTGGGGGTGTGACTGACCTGAGGGGTCTGAGCCGGATCTCCTTCTTGTTGTCCACCACAGCGGGCACACAGTTGGTGAGTTCGGTCCAGTCGGCGTGCAGCCCGCAGCTCCAGCCGGTGGAGAACCTGGAGAAGAGCCATGTCTCCTTCTTGCCGGGCCGGTGACAGGTGCACTTCTTCTGGCCGGCCTTACACTCGCACGGTTGCTCCAGGCGGATGTTGCGGACCAGGTGGCGGCCGAAGGTGGTGCCCCCGGTCTTCTGGATGTGCAGGAAGACGATCAGGTCGTCCCCGTTGATGTTGAAGTCCACCTTCCTCAGCAGCTCCTCGGCGCTGTAATTGAATTTGGGGCTGAATTTGGCCGGACTCTCGTCCTCCGCCCAGTACGGGTCCACCAGGGATGAGCTGAACGCCTGCAGGCGGAGCTGCTGGCACTCGGTGCCCGGGCACACATACTGCAGGACGATCACCGCGAACAGGAACACGATCACCAGGGCCAGCAGCAGCTTGTTGGACTTGTCATCCATGTTCACATCCGTGCCGGCCGACAGACAAGACCATTCCGACACCCAGCCGCTCACACCGGGGGGCACCGGGAACGTGGGCAGCCGATCTGCTCCATCGCTCCTTTCTTCTTCACACCAGTCCCAACGATACGTCCTCTCCACAATGTACACACACTGCTGGAGAGACAGGAGGAGGCGATGTACACGCCCCTAGCGCTCACACCTCCCTCCCCATTCCTCTATCCACTGCTGTCTTCTCTCTCCCGAACCACGCCCCCTTCTACTATGCCCACAGCCGTTCTCTATCCCGAACCACGCCCCCTTCTACTATGCCCACAGCCGTTCTCTATCCCGAACCACGCCCCCTTCTACTATGCCCACAGCCGTTCTCTATCCCGAACCACGCCCCCTTCTACTATACATACAGCCGTTCTCTATCTCTAACCACGCCCATTCTACTATCCACAGCTGTCTGCTCTTTCCATTGCCACGCCTCGCTTCTACAGCAGTCTATTCTGATCCCTAACTCCGCCCCTTCTCATATCCAAATCTGTCTTCTCTATCCCTAGCCACGCCTCTCTTTTAATAGCGATAGCCACCGTCTCTACCCCAACCACGCCTTTCTTACACTATCAACGCCCCTTCTACTATCTCCAGGAGCCTGTTCCAATCCCTAGCCCCGCCTCTTCGCCTGTCCACTGCCCCCGTGTTCCAAGCCTTCTTCTTCGATTCCTAGACCCGCCCCTTCTACTATTCTCAGCCGTCTTCTCCTATTCCTAGTCCTGCCTCCTTCTGTCCCCAGCGGTCTTCTCCTATCACCATCCCCGCCCCTTCTCCTATCGATAGACGTTTTCTATCCACGCCCCCTTCATGTATGTACCCGCCCCCTCTCCTATCCCTATAGTTAGCTTCTCTTATTACCCGCCCCATTCTCCTCCTATACTCCGCCTCCTTCTCCTTCTATACTCCGCCCAGTGTGTGCACAGCTTGTGTGCTGCAAGGAGGAAGCGGCTGACTCAGATCGGCTCTATGGGGGTCTCTCTCTGTGGCTTTCCACTGAACAAGTGTTATTGGAGAAGAGGCGAATAAACCGCATCGCTTCTGTCACGGGCAAGGGAAAAGATGCCTCCTGTACGTGGCTTGTTTGCTTTTATCATTTAGATTTTAGAGTTTTGGCAGTGGTGGCTGGTGCTCAATTTTTTATTTTATTTTTTTGGGGTGGGGAGCAAACAAACTGAAAAATTCAGAAAAATAAACAAAAACATCAAATGCAGCCAGCTGTGCCCATAATATGTAGCCAATTGTGCCCATGATATGCAGCCTCCGTGCATAGCAAATGCAGCCAACTATGCCCCTTCAATTTCAGCCTCTGTGCCAGCAAATGCAGCCAACTGTGCCCCTTCAATTGCAGCCTCTGTGCCTATCATATGCAGCCTCTGTGCCCAGCAAATGAAGCCAACTGTGCCCCTTCAATTGCAGTCTCTTTGCCCATCATATGCAGCCTCTGTGCCCAGCAAATGAAGCCAACTGTGCCCCTTCAATTGCAGCCTCTGTGCCAATAATATGCAGCCACTGTGCCCGCTGTCTGCTCGGCACTTACCCCATCATGGTGGCGGGTCAGGCAGCGAGCTGTGGGAAGGGTAGTGCAGTGATGGCTCTTGTGTCTTCTTCCTGTTCTGCTATTCATTTGCTTTGCTAACACACCTGGGTTGACTGTGAGCTCAATGGATTGCGCTCGCAGTTTACCTTTTGTGAAGCCTATTAGAGCCTTTGTCTCTAATTAGGTGCCTCAAAAATTCCCCATGTCGCTGTAATTCAGGCGCCCGGCATCCGTAAAGGGGGCCGAAGGCCTGAATAGGGGGTGTCTACAATGCCCATGGATAGATTCATGCAATGCGTGAATCTTTCCATACTACACAGAGGGAGTGGCTGGAGAGAGGAGGCGGCGCCTGTGCGCCCTTAATAGACGCACCACCACTGAGTTTTGGCAAATGTATAGAATATGAAATCAGGGCTTTTTAACCACTTGCCGCCCGCCCTATAGGCAATTGACGGCGGCAAAGTGGTTTCATAATCCTGACCGGACGTCATATGACGTGATCAGGATTATGAGCCGCTGCGCACCCCGGGGGCGCGCATCGCGGCGATGGTTGTTGCGGGGTGTCAGTCTGACACCCGGCAACTACGATCTCGGTAAGGAGTCTCCGACGGAGACTCTTTACTATGTGATCAGCCGTGTCCAATCACGGCTGATCACAGTGTAAATGGGAAGAGCCGGTGATTGACTTTCCCTCACTCGCGTCTGTCAGACGCGAGTAGAGGAGAGCTGATCGGCTGCTCCTCTGACAGGGGGGGTCTGTACTGATCGATTATCAGCACAGCCCCCCCGAGGATGCCCACACTGGACCACCAGGGACGCCACCAGACCACCAGGGAAAAGGTAATAAAGGTCATAATCCTCCCTAGACCACCAGGGATGCCAGTCAGCACAATGGGTGCCAATCAGTGCCCATAATGGATGCCAATCAGTGCCCACAATGGGCATCACTGATTGGCATGCATTATTGTTTGGCACTGATTGGCATCCATTACTATAGTATAACACCGATGCCGCCTATGAGTGCCCACCTGTGCCGCCTATGAGTGCCCACCTGTGCCACCTGAGTGCCCACCTGTGCCGCCTGAGTGCCCACCTGTGCCGCCTATCCATGCCCACCTGTGCCGCCTATCCATGCCCACCTGTGCCACCTATCCATGCCCATCCGTGCCCATCCGTGCCGCCCATCCGTGCCGCCCATCCGTGCCAGCTATCAGTGCCAATTTGTGCCACCTATCAGTGTCCGTCCGTGTCGCCCATCCGTGTCGCCCATCCGTGTCGCCCATCAGTGCCGCCTATCAGTGCCACTTCATTGGTGCCACATTGGTGCCCATCAGTGCCGCCTTATCAGTGCCCATCAGTGTAGCCTCATCAGTGCCCATCAGTGAAGGAGAAAACGTACTTATTTACAAAGTTTTGAAACTGAAACAAAAAAAAACAATTTTTTTTTTCAAAATTTTTCGGTATTTTTTTATTTGTAGCGCAAAAAATAAAAACCGTAGAGGTGATCAAATACCACCAAAAGAAAGCTCTATTTGTGGGAAAAAAATGATAAAAATTTCATTTGGGTACAGTGTAGCATGACCGCGCAATTGTCATTCAAAGTGCGACAGCGCTGAAAGCTCAAAATTGGTCTGGGCAGGAAGGTGTTTAAGTGCCCTGTATTGAAGTGGTTAAAGCAGAAACAAATGGAAAAGAGACTAACTTTTTTGGGGAAAAAAAAGTTTTTCTTAGTTTCTGCTATAAAATGTTGTAAATAAGTATTTTTCTCCTTCCCTGATGGGTACTAATTGGCAGCACTGATTGGCACTGGTTGGCAGGACTGGTAGACACTGATTCACAGCACTGGTAGGAACTGATTGGCTGCACTAATGGGCACTGATAGGCTGCACTGATGGGCACTGATTGGTAGCAGGAGAAGAATTTTTACTTATCATCTAATATTTATTCTACACCACATCCCCTAATAAGAGCATTTAAAAATCAAAGAGTGACCCAGCTGATACCTCCCTTGTGGGATAGAATATTGGAAGGACGTTAAACCTTGGGCGGCATCCACTGAGTGATGACACAGCGCGAGGTTACTAGTGTTTATAATGGAAACTGTTCCTTGTTTACAAAGATGTTTATTTTTGCACTTTGCTATGTTTTGCACTTGAGTGAGGACAGCCTGTGCTTCGCCCCTCTCTCCCCTTTGTTCCTTCCTGATCTTACCATCTACTCTCCCCTCCAATACCCCCCCTCCACCCTCACCCCAATATATCTATGTGATAATGACTTTGTTATACTGTTGTATTTTATTCTTCTTTATAAAATAAAAATATATTCAACCTTAAAAATCAAAGAGGGGATTTTGGGGATTTTAAAGGTGCACATTTACAACAAGAGAATAGAAAAATATACATTTATTGAAAAAGCTTTAAAAACAAACATCCAACATCAGTCTAACAGGTGCAGACTGGTTCAATCTCTACATGTTTTGACATAATTAGTGGCTTCCTCAGGAGAATTTAATATCAGGAACTGTGCACGCTTTTTTGAGAGAAATAACAAAATATTCATAATACACAACAATTGTTCAAACATATACAACATTTTAAATTCATGGATTGGCAAAGAGCAAAGTGTAAACAGTACTCTTTGCCAATCCATGAATTTAAAATGTTGTATAACTGATTGTCAGCACTGGTGGCAACTGATTGGCCGCACTAATGGGCACTGATAGGCTGCACTGATTGGCAAAACTATTGGACACTGATTGGCAGCACTGGTAGGCACTGTTGGGGCTGCACTTTCCTTTCCTCACATGCCGTCAGCGTGAGGAGATGAAAGCTGATAACCAGAAAATCCTGTTTACACTGTGATCAGCTGTGATTGAACAAAAGCTGAACATGTAAAATAGTAATTGTGATTGGCTCTTTACCACGATCTGTGATTCATAACAGTGAGCAGGAGATATTGCAGGAATTAAAGTGGATGTAAACCCCATTCATGAAATCTGACCTGGGCACATATATCTGCAGTGTTTACTTATCCCTCTCCAAAGCTCCAAGTCCTGTGTCTTTCTGCTGCTCCGTTCCCCTGTTATTAGCATGATAACTTCTAACAAGCTCTCTGACACAAGAGATAAAAGCAGTTGGAAATTTGTGTCGGGGAGGAAGTGTAGAGATAGATAAGCAGAGAGCTTGTCTATTCACCACACAGCTCTGCAAGTTGGAGGGGGGGGGGGGTGTGCCTTACCTCTAATCAGTTGTCACACAGTGCATGTCCAGACTACACTCCCACTGCTGAAAAAGGAAGAAACATTTGTAACACAATGTGCAGAGTCTAGAAAGCAGATATCCATGTAAAACATACGTAGGATGATTGTTTCTTCCCTGTGTGTCATCCGAGGCTGTTCACTTCACTGGGTATATGTGAGGATCAGGGATGAGCTTTATGTTCGAGTTGAACTCATGTTTGACTCGAACATTGGCTGTTCGCCAGTTCACCAAACAGCAAACAATTTTGGGTGTTCACAATCACCCTTTAAAAGTCCATGGGAGAGATCAAAATTGCTAATTTTAAAGGCTTATATGCATGGTATTGTCATAAAAAGTGTTTGGGGACCTGGGTCCTGCCCCAGGGGACATGTATCAATGCAAAAAAAGTTTTAAAAACAGTTGTTATTTTGGGAGCAGTGCTTTTAATAATGCTTAAAGTGAAACAAAAAAGTGTAATATTCCTTTAAATTTTGTACATGGGGGGTGTCTGTAGTATGCCTGTAAAGGGACGCATGTTTCCCGTGTTTAGAACAGTCTGACAGCAAAATGACATTTCTAAAGGAAAAAAAGTAATTTAAAACTACTCGCGGCTACAATGAATTGTTGGTCCGCAATATACATAAAAGTTCATTGATAAAAACAGCATGGGGATTTCCCCACAGGGGAAGCCCGAACCAAAATGTAAAAAAAAATGCGTGGGGGTCCCCCTCAAAATTTCAAGATTTCAAGGGGAACCTCGCACCAAAATGTAAAAAAAAAATGGTGTGGGGTCCCCCCAAAAATCCATACCAGACCCTAATCCGAGCAGGCAACGTGGCAGGCCGCAGGAAAAGAGGGGGGACGAGAGAGCGCCCCCCCTCCTGAACCATACCAGGCCACATGCCCTCCACATTGGGAGGGTGCTTTGAGGTAGCCCCTCAAAGCACCTTGTCCCCATGTTGATGGGGAGAAGGGCCTCATCCCCACAACCCTTGCCCGGTAGTTGCGGGGGTCTGCGGGCAGGGCGCTTATTGGAATCTGCAAGTATTCTTTAAGAAGGGGACCTCCAGATCCCAGCCCCCCTGTGCGAATTGGTAATGAGGTATAAATGCACCCCTATCATTTCACAAAAAAAGTGACAAAAAGGTTAAAAAAGACAAGAGAAGGTTTTTGACAAGTACTTTATTAAATTCTTCTTTCCGATTTTTCTTTCATCTTCTTTATTCTGGTCTTTCTTCCGTGTTCTTCTTGTCCCTCCAACTTCTTCTTCTCCATCTTCTTCTTCATCTTCTTCTTCCTCCACTCTTCTCATTCCGCATCTTGCTCCTGCTTTTTCTCCGCACCGTCCGCACGATCCGCCTCTGTGGGATTCTTCCGCCGTGTGAAACTTCGATTCTTCTGACACTTCTTAAATAACGGAGGGCAGGGCCACCCGGTGACCCCGCCCTCCTTTGACACACATGGACTTCCCTGTGGCTTTCCCCGTGATGTCAGAGGGGAGCGGGTCACCCGTTTATGTAAACATGGAAAAACAGATGTTTTTAAACATGGTTTACTATCTGTCAAGTTGAATTATTCAGGGGAGGTTGTAAAATGTCCCATGTACATTATGACTAGGGGAGGATTATAACCTCTGTCAGTTTTTTTTTTTTTTTTTGCCATCTCTGTCCCATTGGGAAGATTTACCTTTATGTCCCATTACATAGCCAAAACAGGAAATTAGAGGAAATCCCTGTAAATGAAGGAAATCTAGTGGGGCCCCCAGGTCACTGGGATTAGTGTCCCCATTGAAAGATTTCCCCTCTATTACTGTTTTTGTGGCAACCCAAAATATGGCATTTTATTTTACTTTCACATTTAGCGATAATGGTAAGAAGGACAAATAGAGAGGTTGGATCTCCCCAAAGGGTTCAGAGGTAGCAATCAGGGCCGCTGATAGGCCAGTACAACAGGCCCTGCTGTACCGGGCCTGACCAGCAGGGGGGCCCGGGCAACCTGAACTGCAAAGTAAATTTTTAATGAAAAAAAAAAAAAGATTCTCCTCCACCGATCATCGTCCGCACCCCCCGCCATCAACACAGTGCTGACTCTGCTCACTGCTACATGGAGAGATAGCGGGTTGTTTACCGATCTATCGGAGCTCACTGATAGCTCCGGATCACAGCCAGGGACAGCCGCTCAGAGCCAGCGCTGACACTTCCATCCTCCCCTCACAAGCAGGAAAGGAGAGAGAGCTGCTCATGTTGCTGCTCCTCCTCCTTCCGCTCACTTCTCCTGTCTGCCCCGCTGACCCATCAGGGGATGAAGCCAGTGTGGGACCAAGTCCCGAACTTTCGGCACTGCGCTCCACTCAAGGAGGATTCTTAGCTATGCCAGTCTGTTCCTCCGCTCGGTGCCTCTCCATCTGCCCGCCTTGGTAACCCTTTTTGGATCTGCTGCTCAGCCGCTGTAAACACAGGAGAATTCTGTAGAACCGCTCCACCTCTCAGCTCCGCCCCCCATCTTTGGCTCTCACGGCACCTTATTCCTGCCGGTAAGGCAATATAAATGATGTGGATCTTAAAGAGGGCAAGGGGTGCTGCTATAAGGGGGGTCTCTAGGGGGGCACTCTGATGTAATGGGTATCTTTCTTTCCTTCCACTCCCCCTGCACCACTTATCCTCCCTCTGTGCTGTGCCCTCCAGCTCCCTCCTTTACCTTACTCTCTTGTCCTGTGCCCACTTACCCTCCCCTGTACTGTCCCCTCCTGCTGCTCGGTCCTGTGCCCACTTACCCTCCCCCTGTGCTGTGCCCTCCTCCCCCCTGTACTGTGACCACTTACCCTCCCTCCTGTGCTGTTCCCACTCACCCTCCCCCTGTACTGTACCCTCCTCCCCCCTTTACTGTGCCCACTTACCCTCCCCCTGTGCTGTGCCCTCCTGCCCCCTGTACTGTGCACACTTACCCTCCCCCTGTACTGTGCCCTCCTGCCCTCTGTACTGTGCCCACTTATCCTCCCCCTCTTCTGTGCCCTCCTGCTCCCCTGGTACTGTACCCTCCTGCCCCCTGTATTGTCCACTTACCCTCCCCCTGTACTGTACCCTCCTACCCCCTGTACTGTGCCCACTTACCCTTCCCCTATGCTGTGCCCTCCTGCCCCCTGTACCGTGCCCACTTACCATCCCCTCTGTGCTGCGCCTTCCTGCTCCTCCTGTACTGTCTCATCCTGCCCCTGTACTGTGCCCACTTACTCTCCCCTTGTGCTGTGCCCTCCTACCCCCTGTACTGTGCCCACTTATCCTCCCCCCGTGCTGTGCACTCCTACCCCTTGTAATGTTCCCACTTACCCTCCCCCGTGCTGTGCCTTTCTGCTCCCCCTGTACTGTACCCTCCTGCCCCCTGTACTGTGCCCACTTACCCTCCCCCTGTGCTGTGCCCTCCTACCCTCTGTAATGTGCCCACTTACCCTCCCCCCGTGCTGTGCCATCCTGCTCCCCCTGTCCTGTACCCTCCTGCCCCCTGTACTGTGCCTGCTTACCCTTCCCCTGTGCTGTGTCCTGCTCCCCCCTGTACCGTGTCCAATTACCCTCCTTATACAGTTATTTATCACTTGAATTATTTTTCTCATTATGGGTGTGAGTGGGGCCTCATGCCTAAGTTTTGCCTAAGGCCCCACAAAGCCTAGAGCCGCCTCTGCCCTGCCAATACACCTGAAAACTATCTACAGTAATGAGACCTGGCTTGTTGTTTTTTTCAACCTTTGTCATTTGTTTAATCTCCCTAATTTTTTCAAAATACCATTTTATTTATTCATTAATGGTTTGTATTACATATAGATATTAACGAGGTCTGTTCTCATCTGAAAACAGTATTTATTTTGGATAATCAAACCTATAATTGGCTGGAGAAAAACAAATATCACTTGTAGACAAACCTACACTTTGTTTCAAGGCGGGGTCTGGGGAGGGGCAATGGGTGGGGCCAGGGGTGGGACTGAAGGAGGGATCAGGGGCGGGGCCAGGGTGGAGCTGAAGGGGGCCCCATCAGGTAGGCTGTACGGGGCCCCATGATTTTTATCAGCGGCCCTGGTAGCAATAAAAACCCTAATAGGTGTTCTAATCCATCTCCCTTCTGTCCAAAACTAAAAAAAAGTTTTGCCTTTAGTTAAGCTTTAAGGAGTGTTAACATGACATCTCATGCTGCGTACACACCACCGGACTTTTCGACAGCAAAGGTCCAATGGAACGAATCTGTCGGACAATTCGATCATGTGTGGGCTCCATCGGACCTTTGCTGTCCAAAAATCTGACATACTTAAGAAATAGAACATGTTTCAAATTTTTTCGCCGTGACTTCGCCGGACCCAATTCCTATCAAGAAATCCACTCATGTATATGCTAGTCTGACGGACAAAAACCAACGCTAGGGCAGCTATTGGCTACTGGCTATGAACTTCCTTATTCTAGTCCGGTCGTACGTCATCACGTTAGAATCCATCTGACTTTGGTGTGATTGTGTGTGGCCAAGTCTGTTCATTCAGAAAGTCAGTCGGAACTCCTCCAAAAGTCCATTGGGAAGACCGTCAGACCTAGTCCGTTGAAAAGTCCAGCTGTGTGTATGCGGCATAACACTCCTCCTGGCCATAGCTTTCTGTGGTACTCTGTTTTTTTTTTTTTGTTTTTTTTTGCCATTTGTGTCCTATTGGGGAGATTTACCTTCCATTTCTGTCCCATAGTCAAAACAGGAAGTAAGAGGAAATCCCTGAAAATTAAGGCAATTCATTAGGGTCCCCCAGGTCACCAGAACTAATGTCTGCATTGGAAGATTTTCAATCTATTTCTTTTTTTAAGACAACCCAAAATTTGATATTTTCTTTGACTTTCACTTTTGATGATAATGGTAAACAGTACAATCAGAGACAACATAAATCTTCCTAATGGGGGCAGAGGTGGTAAAAAGAGAAACCAACAGGTGTTTAATCCATCTCTACTTTGTCCAAAACTTAAAAAAAGTTTTGCCTTTATGTATACGTTAAGCCCAAAGGAGCATGGTGACAAGCAAGTGGAAGAGCAAGGGTTAAATCCAAAATGTCACCTTAGTAGCAGTATGGTCCAGCAGGATTGAATCCAAAGTAGCACAGATATGTTTGATATATAATGTTTTATATCTCTAATAATTCCGACCACTATTTTTTTTGTTTTTTTTTGTATTTCTACATTCATTTTTCCTTTCTTGTTCTCCGTGAGTTTTTATCTTATGTCCTTAATGGGATTCACATTTATGTTAACAATTCCAGTTCACTAGTTTTGAGCCCCTTTAAACCACACAGTCTTATACTTGTTCATATTTTGGTTTCCAGAATTATAATACTGTACAATAAAATATTGTTTGCAATTACAGTCATTTATTTCCCACTATCAGAGTGCTGTTGCTATTTCATTATCATGTTTTACAATATTACTCTGTGTATGGACAAGGTTTGCTACAATTACTGCTAGTTTGTTAACATTTTCTACAGGCTTTTTGTAATGTCATTAAAGTGGAGTTGCCCCCCAAAAAATAAAACTACTTAAAATTCTTAAAAAAAAATAAATAAAAATAATTGGCAAAAAAAAAATTTTTTACTCACCTCTAAATACCGGTTGCTAGGGGGTCCCTCGTAGTCTGCCTTCTTCATTGCCCGGGCTGGTGACATCACTTCCCCTCGCGCCGCACATTCACCTGGGACCTGTCACGTGTCCCAGGTGACTGTACGGCGTATCACGGCACCCTGCGCCGCTCGCGCATGCGCAGTGGGTGCCCGGCTGTGAAGCCACAGCCGGGTGCCCACAGTATGCATGACGGCGCCGCGAGCGGAGCGGGGAGCGAGGGGGGGCTTCGTTCCCCCGCATCGCTGGAACCCGGGACAGGTAAGTGTCCGATTATTAAAAGCCAGCAGCTGCAGTATTTGTAGCTGCTGACTTTTAATTTTTTTTTTTTTAGGGGGTACCCCACTTTAAGGCTAGGTACAGACCAATGCAAATTGTGGTCATGTGCATAATCACACTGCTGCATTTTAGCAGATGGAGGGGTGTGCCATTCATTTTAAATGTACCTCCACACATTAGCACCAGTGGCATGATTTCACGCACACCAAATTGCATGGTTCCAACAGGCTGAGTTTCGATCTATGTATGGCCACCTTTAATGTTAAAAGTCTGCCTCTACAAATACTGTACTTAACAGCACTGTCAGCCCAGCACTGGGACCAGACGTGGTGCAGACTCTTTTCTAGCTCCCCCTCCTCCTTTCTGACAGTGCAGCACTCCTGTATTAACAAGCAGGGGGCGCTGTTCACAGACACACAGGAGGAGCTTCTCTAGCAGGAAGAAGGAGGAGGGGGAGAGAGAGCACAGCCTGTACCACCGAGTTGAGAAGTGTCCAGGAGAGAGCCAGGAGTGGAGGAAAGAGCCATCAATACAAGCAAAAACACAAAACTGAGCTGCACAGTGATTTTGACAAGCGAGGGACTGCTGGGCATGGGAACCCCCTTGTACATCATGAATTGGGGGGTGCCGTTTGGCATTTTTGCCCTTGGTAGCTAAATGACCTCGTCCCAGCACTTGGTCCTGCAGCCTCCTGGGATGTGTGATGTGGGGAGGGTGGGGGTGGGGTGAGAATTTAGGAAGCAGGAGTGGATTCCTGTCAAAAAAGGTACCCGCTCCACATAAAAAAGAAAAACCTCAAAGTAGTTAGGGATGGGGAGGAGGATGAGCAGTACTTTCATTTTTGAGTTCTTAAATCTTCAACCTCCACCGTAAAAGCAGCACAGCATGATCAAGAGAACACATCTGAGTCATCCCTCTGCCCACTCTACTCTCTAATTTAGGAGAGTCTGATTGACATTCCTTACTCCAACAGTATCCAGGAGTACTGCCGTGCAGGACATTATAGGAGGCTGCTTTCAAAATGAATTCAATTAGTTAACATGAGATGCATATAAAAAAATACATTTAATAATTTTAATGAATATATAACTGCATTTGCCTGGAGTTCAGCTTGAAAATTAGAACGTATAGGCAAACTACAGTAACAAGCAATCATATTAATTATTACACTAAACATAAATTAAATTCCATTTTATGGGTTTGCTTTTTATTGATTCAAAAAGTGATATTTCATGTATTCTCCTCCTACACTCTGAGGCCGCGTACACACGCGGGGACTGTTCGCCCAACTTTGTCCGTCAAACAGTGTCGGCAAACAGTCCGCTCAAAATTAGCATGGACGGACATGGCCACACACGACGAACGAACAGTTTGCTGAAACCGTGCGCGATGACGTGAACGGCACGTACGACGGGACGAAAAATACAACGTCCTATACACTGCATTATAACTTTCGGCGTGTAAATCCTTTCTGAGCATGCGCGGAACTTAGTTTGACGAACAAGCCTACACACGAGGGGACTGTTCGCTGAAACAAAGTTTCAGCGGACAGTTTTACGGAATTTCCAAAAAACCTTGTTCAGCGGACTGTTCGCTGAAACTGTCCGCTGAAAGCCCACACACGAGCGGACTGTCCGCCGAAACACTGTTCAGCGGACAAAGTTGGGCGAACAGTCCCCGCGTGTGTACGCGGCCTCAAATAACCTCTCTGTTTCATAGGATTGTCTTTGAAAATAAATCCAAAAACAGCCCAAAAAGTGGACTTTATTTTTTTATTGATTCACTGGACAATTATTTCAATGAAGTAAGTAATTGGTATTACCCAAGTGAGATTTTATGGCATTTTCCCCACATTCCACAGTCACTTCCACCCTATCGTAGAGTAGGACAAATGTACTTCAGACTAAAATAGCCGCCGCTGAATAATCGTTGAACCTCAGATGTACAGTGTAGTGAAGATTTGGATAGCTTGCAGGTAGTGCCAGATTACCAGATAGGCAGAGTAATGTTACATCCCATACCTGGAGCGCAAGATAGCTTCTGGTTCTCGGGGAAGTGGTGGTGGTCATCAACCATAAGCGCTGTATTTACCTTCTGTAGGTCCTTAGGCCCATATGCATGTGATTGTGATGTAATTGTAAGGTTTTACAAAGTTTGTGTCACGTACCTGGTTGGAGGCTGAAATGCCGAGAGGGCTCAACCTTGTGGTTGAGTGCAGTACACCCCTGAAGTTGGGTGCAGAGGGTGTAGTGCCCAGAGAAGTATAGGTTGCCAGATGGATCCAGCAGAGAAGAGCTGGTGGATACCTAAAGAACACTGGGTGGTACAGGAAACACAGCTGGGCTGAAGTCTCTAAGAATCCTTGGTAACACTTGGCAAGGTGTGCACTAGGAACAGTAGTGGAAGCCAGGACAGGGATCAAACACAATAGATCCGGCAGAAGGAAGAGGCAGGTTGCAGAAACAAAGACAAGCCAAACGTCTAGTATCAGGAAGCAGGCAAAAACAGATAACTGTTCTTGCCTGCCAGAGATGCTGGATCTTAAAGTCCTTCTCCTGCCATAAGTGCTGGTAGAGCCCTTCTCCTGCTCTTGGTTCCCTGACAACTGGCACAATTGCTAGTTCTCCTACAGCCATTTCCCTGACAGTTTATTAAAGTTGGTTGCTTTGGTCAATTAAGCTTTTCACCAATACTGTTTTTTGCGTGGAAGCATTTGGCATTGTAAGGAACCGCACCTGGTACATGTGAATGGTCAATTTGGCGACAAGATACACATTAGCAATAGAAGATCCATCTTTTGTGGTGAGTGTACATCCACGTGGGGTCACCTGGATCACCTGGTCACATTTTTATCTGTCACTAATGGCACCAGCACCTGTTCACTTACCTTTTGTTTTTAAGCAACTATCATTTGAATAGAACTAATTGATACATTGGACATTAGTTGTATTTTTGGTGCTGTTTATTTATTTATCTTTTTGCATTTTTATATGAGATGAACTGTTTATTAATCATGAGTCACGCTTTTGGTAACACAGTCTAGATACACATTTATAGGGTTCACCAATGTGGAAGTTAGACACATTTTGACTAATCACATTAATCTCACATTAATCTGTGTTCCTTTTTTTTTTTATTGTTTTGCCTGTGGCAGTTTGTCTCTTATAAGTTCATCTTCTTTCATCTGTCAGTTTATAAAAAATGTTGGTGCAACCTACGTACGTGTAAAGTACAGTGATGGTCATCTCTATCTAGCAGCCGACGTGCAGACTAATTAGTTCATGTTATGCCACTAGAGCACACACGTGAGAAACTGCTAGAAACCTGTGAAGGGGAGCCCAAGATTTTGACTGCTTAGGGGCCTTCACAGAGTTTATTTCCGGTGTTCTGTCAAGAAGTGCCCCCCATCGAATAGTGCCCTGTATGTACTGTGCATGCGCAGGTACGGAACAGCACAACAGCTGATTTTCCAATCAGTTGGGCTGAGGTAATCAGGCCACATGCATACAACTTAGGAGGTATCTCTCGATGGGAGATATCATTTCACAGGCACAATTTAAACTTATGCAAACAGCGGGGGAGACCGTAGTTTTCAGATTGTGCATTGCTGCTGCTGGAGGGTGGCTAGTGGCTGCGTTGAAGAGCTGGTTTTGTCTGTGTTGCAACCTGCCCTTTCACACAGGCAAAACCGCCCCTTCAAAACAGACAAAACTGGACCATCAGCACACTTTAAAGCCGTCCCGCAACAGCGAGGCACAATGTGAGAACTACGGTCTCCCCCACTATTTGTATAGATTTCAATTGTGGCTGTGAAATGGTATCTCCCATTGAGAGATACCTCCTACGATGTGCTCTTGCGCCCTGGGCATGTCACTCCAGCTGATTGGCAAATCAGCTCAAGTGCGGCTCCGTCCAGCGCATGCGCGGGCACTATTCGATGGTGGGCACTTCTCGACAAAACACCTGCACTGCCTACAGGTGAATAAGCTAACAAAAGCTCACTATTCAGCACCATGGAGAGCTATGGGCAGGAGGAGTATTAGATGTCATTTAACACTCCTTGAAGTGGTTTTCAAAGCGGAAGGTTTTTCTACTGTGTTTCTCCTGTGTACTGCTCCCCCCATAGCCCCCCCTAATACTCACCTGAGCCCCCTCTCGTTTCATAGATGTGTTCAGTAGCCTCAGCTCATTGGCTCAGACACAGCAGAATTTGTGTTAACATGTGGTCACACCCCTTTAACACCTGATAAGTTATATGCATGTACAAGCTGTTGGGATTTGAGCACAGGCACTGTAATGTTTATTTCTGTTGCATTGCAGGCCAGTGAACAGACGTGAACCTAGTAGCTCTTCCCCATTTTGTGCCTGTTTGCCCCATGCTGGCATTATGTCCATAGTAGCATTTGCATTTGCAGAGCCGAGTAGGACTGGCCATAGAGGAATTACTTTAACACAGTTGGCCAGCTTAACACATATATGGCAAGATATATGAGCTACAAATCCCTGTTTTGTATTTTTTAGCGGTACAGTGGTGTAGTGGTTAGCACTCTCACCTAGCAGTAAAAAGGGTCGCTGGTTTGAATCCCAACCATGACACTACCTGCCTGGAGTTTGCATGTTCTCCCTGTGCCTGTGTGGGTTTCCTCCAGGTACTCCGGTTTCCTCCCACACTCCAAAGACATGCAGGTAGGTTAATTGGCTTCTGTCCAAAATTGGCCCTAGTATATGAATGGGAACTTGGATTGTGGGCTCCTTGAGGGTAGGGACCAATGTGAGTGTGCAATGTACAGGGATAGGGACAATTGTAGACACTCTCTCAGGTTGAACTGGATGGACTGATGTCTTTATTCAACCTTACTAACTACTACTACTATGTATTGCAAGGTTTGCTAGAAAGGGTATATAGTAGTGACAAAGGGTTTATCCAGAATTTCTAGTCTCTATGCTCATTGGCTGGGAACCATTGGCTCCCACTGCTGTCAATCACATCCAGCGAGGCAATGAGAAGAGAGCAGGGGGCGGGGCTTGGGAGCATCTCCTGGATGCATAGAGTGGGGCTTGGGAGCAAGCACACACCAGTGCCTCTATAGAAAGCAAATCCCTACTAGGGGCACTGGTCAAGGGGGAGGAGCCGGGAGCACCAGTAGGGAATAATAGAACAAGATTGGGGCTGCTTTGTACAAAACCCTTGCACAGAGCAGGTAAGTATGTTATTAAAAAAAAAAAAAAAAACTTTAATATCACTTTAAAGTTTATTAAAGGCATAACTTTTATTTTTGTTTTGGACAGGAGATGGACTAGAAAACCTATTGTTTTTTTATTGCTACCTCTAACCCCTTTAGAGAGATTCAACAATTCTATTTGTCCTGTTTACCATTATCATCAAGAGTGATAGTAAAAGAAAATCCCAAATTTTAGGCTGTTCCGAGAACAGTAATAGAGGGGGAAATCTTCCAATGGGGACACTAATTACAGTGACGGCGATTTGCTCTCATTTCCTGTTTGGCTATGGGACAAAAAGTAAATAAGTAAATGGGACAAAAAGTAAATAAAAGCAAAGGTAAAGTCTCCCCAATAGGACACAGGTGGCAAAAATACCGATAGGGATTATAATCCTCCCTTACTCTATGCAAAATGAGAAAAAAAGTTTTGCGTATAGTTTTACTTGAAACCACATATAGGCAATGATAGGGTTATAGGGTTAAAAGCGCTGGTAAAGCACTGCTTTGCCGGCACTTCGGTGGTGCTGCCCATTGATCTCAAAGGACAGGGGTGCTTTAGGAGCGGTGTATACACCACTCCTAAATCTCCTCAAAAAAACAGCTTGCAGGGCTTTTTTTGACATCCCCCGGGCTTGCACACTGGAGAGACAGGAGAGGCGCTTTACAGGCGCTTTGCCGGCGCTATTCTTTAGCTCTAAAGCGCCTATAAAGCACTTCAGTGTGAAAGTGGTCTTACACTGTGCCCAGTATGAGAAATCCAACAGTACTCCAGTGAGAGTTTTAGCTGAGAAGAAGGGTAACTGCAGTACATTTCTCTTCTCAAATGCTGGAACTGGACCAGATATCACAGGGCATGTTTGGACATCACTGGAACCTGTAAAAGTAAATATTGCTTTAAATAGAATATTAGGGCAAAAATTAAACCGCACTTGTGGTTCCACCAATACTGTGTGAAGAGCAGCTAACACATATAGCATATTAATATTTCAAACCCAAAGATCACGTGCACTGCTTTAAAATTATTTTTCTGGTGCCAGGGTTGTTTTTTATATACTTTTACTTAAATGCATGCACCTAATTGAATCAGTTATGGGTCTAAGGACTAAGGGCATCTTGTGGCAGAATAGAAGTACTGCAATGAACAACTTCAGATTAAAGGTGAGTACTACAGCCTGAGCTGTTTTTTATTTACTCTGCATTGGTTCATTGGTTGCTCATAGTTAACCACTTGACCTCCAGAAGATTTACCCTCCTTTATGACCAGGCCATTTTTTGCTATACAGAACTGCATTGCTTTAACTGACAATTGCGCGGTCATGCTAGGCTGTACTCAAATAAAATGTATGTCCTTTTTTTCCCCACAAATAGAGCTTTCTTTTGGTGGTATTTGATCACCACTGTGTTTTTTTTTTTTGCACTATAAACAAAATTAGACAACAACAACATCTTTTACATTTTGCTATAAAACATATCCAATAAAAAAAAAACGTTAAAAATCTAATTTCTTCATCACTTTAGGCCAGTATGTATTCTGCTACATGTTTTTGGTAAAGAAAATTCCAATATGCTTATATTTATTGGTTTGCACAAAAGTTATAGTGTCTACAAACTATGGGATATATTTATGAAATCTCTTTTTTATTTTATTTTTTTATTAGTAATGGTGGTGATCAGCGACTTAGCAGGACTGCAATATTGCAGCAGACAAATTGAACACTAACTGACACTTTTGACACTTTTTTGGGACCCGTGACACTAATACAGTGATCAGCACTAAAAAATATGCACTTTCACTGTACTAATGACACTGGCTGGGAAGTGGTTAACATCAGGGGCGATCATAGGGTTAAATGTGTGCCTAGCCAGTGCTTGAGTATTGTGTGGGAGGTGTTTTTACTAGGGGAAGGCATTGATCCATTTTCCTACTTCGTAGGAACACAGGATCAATGCCTTCCCTACTGTCAAAATGGCAATATGCCTTGTTTATGTAGGCAGATTGCTGTTCTGGCTTTCTACCTAATGATCGTGGGTGCCACTTTTTTGAGAATAAAACAATTCCCCCTTGGTGATTAACCACTTGCCAACCGCTGCATGTTGATATACGTTGGCACAATGGCAGCGGTGGGCAAATGGGCGTACCTATAGGTCCCCTTTAAGAGCTGGGGATAGCATGTGCAATGCGCGCCCACCACGTGCAGCGTGACCATAACCATGCCCGCAGGACTGGCAGACTCGATGTTCGCCGGTCTCCCGGCGATCTTGTCACGAAGCCTCGGAACGGAGAAGTGCCTATATAAACAAGGCATTTCTCTGTTCTGGCTTGTGTCATTACAGAGATCACCGCTCCCTGTCATCGGGAGCTGTGATTAGTGATGGACGAACTTCCGATGGGACGTTTCGCGAACGCGGCCGATAGTTCGCGAACCGGAACGTTCGCGGCGGGCCCCATTGACTTCAATGGGAGGCGAACTTCGCAAACCTACAGGTCAAATTTGCAGCCACAAAATAATTAATAGCTGTGCAAACATAGTCCCACCACATGACCAATGACATAACACATGTATGAGGTGAATCTGGGATCGACAACTACAAGCATTCTTTTTTTATATGGGAAATTGTTGTGACAATTCAGGACTGTGGAGCGCATGAAGGCAATGGAGGAGAGGGAAGGTCAGGGACCAGGGTAGGCAAAGAAGAGGGTGCAGGAGATGATCACCAGCAGCGTGACATACAGCAATGACACCTGCACCGTGATAGAGTCATCTGACAACAGCACCGTGATAGAGAGCACTGACATCAGCAGCGTGACATAAAGCACTAACACCAGCACCGTGATATACAGCACTGACAGAAGCACCGTGATAGAGAGCACTGACATCAGCAGCGTGACATAAAGCACTAACACCATCACCGTGATATACAGCACTGACAGCAGCACCATGATAGAGAGCACTGACATCAGCAGCATGACATAAAGCACTAACACCAGCACCGTGAAATGCAGCACTGACAGCAGCACCGTGATAGAGAGCACTGACATCAGCAGCGTGACATACAGCAATGACACCTGCACCGTGATAGAGTCATCTGACAACAGCACCGTGATAGAGAGCACTGACATCAGCAGCGTGACATAAAGCACTAACACCAGCACTGTGATATACAGCACTGACAGCAGCACCGTGATAGAGAGTACTGACATCAGCACCGTGATATACAGCACTGACACCTGCACCGTAAGCAGCCCCAGGAGGAAGTCAGCATAGCACAGGGATGGTGGGAGCCCCTCATAATGAGCATAGCACAGGAATGATGGGAGCACCTCAAAATATGCACAGCAGAGGTACAGCCCCAGGAGGAAGTCAGCACAGCACAGGGATGGTGGGAGCCTCTCATAATATGCACAGCAGAGGTACAGCCCCAGGAGGATGTCAGCACAGCACAGGGATGGTGGGAGCCGCTCATAATAAGCAGCCCCAGTAGAAATATGACACCGCTCAACCTCTTCAAAGAGGAGGGTGCGGGCATATAGTACGGTGTGCTTTTTTTGGACAAGGAAGTGAGCCAAATTAAGAAAGAAGGTCTCTGTGCTCGATTAAAAAAATGTTTATAGACATATACATGGTCTACTGGTCACATGTGTTCAATTCCTCCGAGATCCATGCCTCATTCATTTTTAGAAATGTGAGGTAGTTAACACTGTCGTGAGCTAGGCGAGTACGCTTATCGGTCACGATCCCCCCTGCTGCGCTGAACGTTCTTTTGGACAGGACACTGGATGAGGGGCAAGCCAACAGTTTTATTGCAAATTGGGCAAGCTCTGGCCAGAGGTCAAGCCTGCCCACCCAGTAGTCCAGGGGTTCATCACTCCTCAGAGCGTCCACATCGGCCGTTAACCCGATGTAGTCGGACACCTGACAGTCTAGGCGTTCCCTGATCCTGGATCCGGATGACACCTGTCGATGGGTCGGCTGAAAGAATGACCTCATATCCGAAGTCACCAACACATCTTCAAACCGGCCTCTTCTTGCAGGCGCTGTTGGATTGGTACCCGCAACTCCTTCTCTGGGAGTGGGAATTGCTCCTCTGCCAGAGCACACAAAGGCAGAATGCAGCATTTCTCGAAGCAAGGCCTGGAAGTGCTCTATTCTGCCAGCCCTCTGTGACGGCGGTAACATTTCTGCCATTTTGTGTTTGTACCGGGGGTCTAAGTACGTTGCCACCCAGTACTGGTCCTTGACCCTTATGCTTTTTATACGAGGGTCCCTATTAAAACACTGGAGCATGAAGGCCCCCATTTGCATCCCAGAAAGGTTTAAACAGCCGAAATTCGCTGCGAAACGACCGCCGGGCGAACCGTTCGGCCATCACTAGCTGTGATCGCTGGAATGTGACTAGTAGCCCACCCCCCCACAGTTAGAATCACTTCCTAGGACACACTTAACCCCTTCATCACCCCTAGTTGTTAACCTCTTCACTGCCAGTGTAATTTACACAGTAATCAGTGCATTTTTATAGCACTGATCGCTGTATAAATGACAATGGTCCCAAAATTGTGTCAAAAATGTTTGACGTGTCCGCCATAATGTCGCAAGTCGCCTCCATTACTAATCAAAATTTTTTTTTAAATGCCATACAACTATCTCCTATTTTGTAGACACTATAACTTTTGTGAAAACCAATCAATATACGCTTATTGCCATTTTCTTTATCAAAAATATGTAGAAGAATACATATCGGCCTAAACTGAGGAAAAAAATAATTTTTTTAAATATATTTTTGGGGGATATTTAGTATAGTAAAAAGTAAAAAATAAAGCATTATTTTCAAAATTGTCAGTCTTTTTTTGTTTATAGCACAAAAAATAAAAACCGCAGAGGTGATCAAATACCACCAAAAGAAAGCTCCATTTGTGGGAAAAAAAGGATGTCAATTTTGTCAGCAAATTGTCAGTTAAAGTGACGCAGTGCCAAATCGCGAAAAGTGCTCTGGTCATTAACGGGGGTAAAATCATTCCGGGGCTGAAGTGGTTAATGTACATTACAACAATTTAAACAACCTTTGTTGCAAATTGCTGCCTGTTTCAGCTCTGAAGAAAAAGTGGTCTGCAGAGTGAATCTGAATGGGAGTGATTATTTCATTATCAATCAATCATTTGCAGCTTTCTTTTGAGGAAAATGCAGGGTCTGCATCCCTTTAAAAGCGATTAACCCACTGGGAGTATCTCATCAAACATGAATTTAACTTAGTGCAGGCTTCTGGGAAAATCAGTGAGCCGATTGCACAAGCAGGGAATTACATTTCTAGGGCTGTTGTGTACACCTTCAATTGCATTGAATTTTACAGAAAATAATTAAATATAATTAATAATTAAATAATAAAATAAATAATAAATAAATAATAAAATATAATGCATGATGTGATCTAAAGGTTAATTTAA
Source organism: Lithobates pipiens (assembly GCF_037356315.1). Classification (NCBI taxonomy): domain Eukaryota; kingdom Metazoa; phylum Chordata; class Amphibia; order Anura; family Ranidae; genus Lithobates; species Lithobates pipiens. Next base: position 49,398,504 of record NW_027507685.1, on the reverse strand, counting down.
AATCAAATGCAGCCCAGGTACACTATACATGTGTTCAATTTTATAGCTGTCCTAATTGTAACACAGTAATATTTCATGAGAATTACCTGAACCCGTTACTCTCATGCAGCTCTGCAGAATCTGGTCTACAACACAGTGATTTGTTGCTGTGCATTGCAAGAGGTTCTGCAGCAAGCTAAGAATACCGTTAATGAGATCTGGTATTAGATGACTTGCGTCCATTGATTAGTGTTGCAACCTGTGCCCAATTCAATTACAGGAGATAAGAGGTTGTAAAAATGCTATGAGTAATACCCTTAACATTTTATGTTTTTGTCTATTCAAATCAATCAATGCTAAATTATAAGACAACAAATCTATTTCTTAGACACCTAGTATTATTGCTGGAAAGAATAGGCCACAATGTGTCAATGAAGGCTTATGATCAAACCTTACACAAGGTAAGAAAACACTTTTGTAATGCGATAGTGTTACTCATCCTGTGGCCATATGAGAAAGCAGCTTGCATGCATTATCATTGCTTTAGATCATTTATTTCATGTATTGACTATGGGGTGCAACTTTCAGGGCAAATTTATAGGTGTACATTTCTGACCATTACAATGTGAAACTTTTGTCAGCTGGGTTACTAGTGGTTTACTGAATATCAGCAAGTATCTATTATTTTTATTGTGGATAACTTAGTGCTCCTTCACACATGAATGTACTGATGCAGTACATTACAGTGCATACTAACATGCTTTCCATGGTCCTCCCCAGCAGTATTTTATGCCTTTTTGTTTTTTAATATATTTATCTTTTTTGTATATCTTCAGGCTAGTCACATAATGCCACAAGTCCTCTTGTGCTTCATCTACGATCAAGCACATCGTAGATGCTCCACAATGCAGAGAGTAGAGCTGCACCCTTACATTGTGAGTGCAGGTCACTGTGTTGTGCCCCCTTTAGGGGCAGGCACATGATACCCTTCAGTATGTCTGTTCTTAGTCTACTGGGTTGAATTGCAATGGGCATCAGGACTTTATGTGGCAAAAAAAGAGTATGGAGGAGGACAGCTCTGGATTAAAGGCGAGTATTGTGATTTGTTTTTTGTTTATTTTTTTAATTAGCCTGCAGTTGAACTTTAAGCCCTTGTACACACGGTCGGACATTCCGACAGAAAATGTCCGATCGGACCGTGTTGTCGGATAATCCGACTGTGTGTGGGCTCTATCGGACTGTTTCCGTCGGAATATCCAACGGACAAAGTTTTAGAGCTGGGCTATAAAACTTTCCGACAACATGATCCGATCGGACTTTGTCCGATTGTGTGTAGAGAATTCCGATCGGACAAAGTGCCACGCATGCTCAGATCAAATTCCTAGACCAAAGCTATTGGCTACTAGCCTGAACGTAGTCCCGTCGTAACGAAATAACGCGATCACGTTACGTACAATCAGATTTTCCAACAACTTTGTCTGACCGTGTGTATGCAACACAAGTTTCGGACAAAATCCGTCGGACAAAATCCAAAGGATTTTGTTGTCGGAATGTCCGACCGTGTGTACAAGGGCTAAGACATCCCATTAACTTTGAAAACCTTCACTTTTTTTTTTTTACACAGGGCACCACATTAAAAACGTTTGCATCTTCCCATTTACCCAAGTTGAAATGTGCTTTGCAGCTCCAAGGCTGTATTTTACCTTTTTTTTACTTTGGATTGCATTTATTTGGATGAAGCTTCGTGGGGTGAATTTGTTTTGCAGGCAAAGGGCAGTTAAAGCACAGCCTTTTCTGCCTATTTGCCTTTAAATATGTGCTTTCAAGGATAAGTTGACCTTTGGGAGCATGTTACTTCTTGTTACATTCATATTTAGGGTGTAACATGATCCAGTAGTAACACCCCCCCTCCACAACCGTAAATCCTCCCCCTTGTGACAGCGGCAAGGGGATTCTTCTCCCCGCACCCACTGTTACAACATAAACACAGCGCAGCCATGCAGGGCTATGCCCACACAGCCACCTCATTCATTCACAGAGTTTTGGAGAATGAATGAACTACAACTTTCGTCTGTCATTGCAGCAGATGGCTTACAGTTCTCAATGAACTGCGAAGGCGCTGATGAGCGCTCTGGTAGTTCATTGATGCTTCCTGCTTTTTAATAACTGCCTGTCCATATGAGTAAAGACAGACAGCTATACTGAGAGTCTTCAGGACCTTGGCATTGCACCCGTGATCTACTGAAAACAGGTGCAATGCTTTCCAGACTCCTGTGGGAAAAATAATAAATGCAAATAATACATTTATTTTCTTCACAAATATGGGCATTTATTATTTTCTCCCAAAAAGACGAAAATTCTGTGTTTGAATGCAAAAGGCAGTGTTTAACAGCAACCTCCACCTACACAAGCCACAAAGCATCCAGTACTTTTGCCTTTAGGAAAAATGTAACTCACTCCCTCTCCACCCACGATGCCGTGCTACTTGAATGAGCAACCATTTGTCAGCAACATCATTAGTCTTGTGTAAGCTCCAACCAGACCATATTGCTGCAGACTGCAAGAGTGAAAGGAAGGTAAGTAGCTAGGGAGGGTAGTATTTAGGTGAACCTGTGATTTTGCTAAGAAAAGATTCAATAAAAGTTAGAAGGTTAAAATTTAAAACTGAACTCTGGCCATAGATGTAAATCTATACTGTTAATATGCTTTTCCAGGCTTATCAGGAATCCTGTGCACTATTGAATTCAAATGCTGCTTTCTGTGAAATTTGACGAGGAGTTTTGGTTCTGATGACCTACAGGTCTCATTAGGTTTGAATGACTGGTCGCCTATTCGTCTTCTAGTGCTGCATAGCTCCGTGTGCATGACATTAAGCTGAGGAACAGCACTGCCTGCACTAACCTCTACCCCCCATAGACTAAAATGTGTTAAAGGACTATTAGTGCCAATATACTCCAAAAATATAGAGAAAAAAAAATAGATTAAGATATAGCTTGATATTCTTGGGATTCTTTTTTTATGAAATATTCACATGTAATATTACAGTACATACTGATAAAATATAGGTTAAAGATTTTTTTTGAAGGTAGTGGCATTTTTTTTCCCGTAAACTTATTTATAAGTCTGCTGCCAATGAATATGAATGAAGTTGAAATTGGTCTGGATAAGAGCAAGCGTACCCACATGCAGGTGAAGCTTGAAGACCTTGTTCCATTTAAATCATTGATAAAAATTGCACTTACCATGAGAAAATTTTGAAGAGTATTGAGGACAAAATATTATCCAGTCAACTAGGCAATATGCATTTTCAGTAGTGGAAATCACAAATGGCAGGCTATATACAGTGCCATGCAAAAGTATTCACCCCCCTTGGTATTTTTTGTGTTTTGTTGCCTCACAACCTGGAATCAACATGGATTGTTTAAGGATTTGCATAATTTAATTTACAGAACTTGCCCACGACTTTGAAGATTTTTTTTTTATTGTGAAGCAAACAAGAAATAGGACAAAATAACAGAAAAAGAGCCACCTTTTGTGGCTATCACAGCCCCAAGTCACTTTGGATAAGTCTCTATGAGATTGCCACACCTTAGCACTGGGATTTTTGCCCATTCCTCCTTGCAAAACTGCTCCATCTCCTTCAAGTTGGATGGTTTGTGCTTGTGAACAGCAATCTTTAAGTCTGACCACAGATTTTCTATTGGATTGAGGTCTGGGATTTGACTAGGCCATTCTAACACATTTACATGTTTCCTCTTACACCACTCAAGTGTTGCTTTAGCAGTGTGTTTGGGGTAATTGTCCTGCTGGAAGGTGGACCTCCATCCTAGGCTCAAATCACACATAGAGTGGTACAGGTTTTGCTCAAGAATATCCCTGTATTTAGCACCATACATATTTCCCTGAACTCTGACCAGTTTTCCAGTCCCGACTGCTGAAAAATATCCCCACAGCATGATGCTGCCACCACCATGTTTCATGGATGGTATTCTTTGGTTGATGTGTTGGGTTTGTGCCAGACATAAGGTTTTCTTTTATGGCAGAATAGTTCTATTCAAGTGTCATCAGACCAGAGCACCTTCCTCCATACATTTTGGGAGTCTCCCACATGCCTTTTCGCAAACTCACAATGTGCCATTTTGTTTTTTGCTGAAAGTAATGGTTTTCTTGTGGCCACTCTGCCATAAAGCCCAACTCTATGGAGCATATTGCTTATTGTCATCCTATCTACAGATAATCCAGTCTCTGCTGTGGGTTAACTTAGGTCTCTGCGCTGCCTCTCTGATTAATGCCCTCCTTGCTCGGTCTGTGAGTTTTGGTGTGTGGCTGTCTCTTGGCAGGTTTGCTGTGGTGCCATGTTGTTTCCATTTGGTTATGATAGATTTGATGGTGCTCCTAGGGATCATCAAAGATTTGGATATATTTTTTATAACCTAACTCTGACTTGTACTTCTCAGCAACATTGTCCCTTACTTGTGTGCTCTACATAGCAGTGCTTGGTTAGTGGTAAGTCTTGCCTAGGTGTTGTGGCCTCTGGGGCTTTTCAAAAAGGTGTGTATATGTAATGACAGATCATGCGGCACTTAGATTGCACACAGGTGGACATCATTTCACTAATTATGTGACTTCTTTTTTTTTTTTATTATTTTTTTTTTTTTATTTATTTATTCTTTATTTTCGAGTTTTTCAAAGTATACAAACATATACTATTCCACATAATAATAAATACAACACCGTTTCTTTAAGAATAATCTACCTTATCCCTCCCTCCCCTCCCCCCTCACTCGGTTCCCCCCCCCCCCCGGGCCTTTTCCATTCCTTTCCTTTTTTTTCCTCTATTCCTTATTTATCCCCTCTTTCTGCTTTTTCCCTTCTTCTTTGCTAACAATCAAGCAGCTTTAGATAGCTTTCAGTTTTTCCGAATTGTATCCAAAGTCGCCATTTATACTGATACCTCCCTTCTGAGTTATCCAATTTATATATTGTCTCCTCAATGTTTCGTATCCTTTCTAACCTTTCTACCCACTCCTTCATCGAGGGAGGGTCAGATTTCCTCCATCTTCGCGGGATCAGTGCCTTAGCAGAATTCAGTAGGCCCGGAACCAGGGATTGCCCATACTCTCTATCACCCTTTTCAGAGTCGTGGAATAAGCAAACCCATGGGTCTCTTCTAATCCCTTCCCCTGTTATTTCAAAGATAGCTTTTATAATCTTCTCCCAAAATAACTGTATCTTAGGGCACTCCCACCATATATGAGCAAAGGAACCCACTACTGAGCAACCTCTCCAGCATGTTAGGGGGGCCTCGCTGCAGATTTTATTTCCTTGCTGTGGAGTTATATACCATCTTGTTAAAAGTTTATATGACATCTCTCTAGTTTGAAGGTCTTTGGCAACCGAGTACGTTCGTCTGATAATCCTGTTTCTATGGAGGTCATTATCCAGCGGTCCCAATTCACTTTCCCACTTTTCCATATAGGGGGGGTATTTTTGTTCTTCTACTTCCCTTAAGATTTCATATATTTTTGAGATCCTTTTTACCAAGCATTGGGGATTCCCTATCCACTTCTCCAGAGGTCTAAGTTGCTCCTGTCCTCGTAGTGGTTGTGGTAAAGACTGAGTAAAATAATATAGTTGTAAGTATCTCCACATATCTAAAGGCTTGTGGCCCCACTTTCCTATAATTTCCTCATATGTGCATACCCTATTCCCTTCCATAACCTCTTGTAATTTAATATTATCTTTCTTAGCCCATCTACTGTAATATACATATTCCTCTTGACCTGGTAAAAAAAATTTAGTGTCTAATAGTGGCATAAATGGTGAATTGTGCTCCCACTTGTGTCTCTTATTTATTATATCCCATATTCGTAATACCCCTTTTGTCAATAAATTTGTGCTAGTCCCTAGTTCTCTATGTTTTGCAGGTATCCATATTATCTCCCCTAGCTCCCTTCTACTTAACTTAATTTCTAATTCCACCCAGTCCTTCCCTTTTTTGTTATGTGTCCAGTCTGTGATTCGTGAGATTACTATAGCCTCGTAATACCTTTTAAAATCGGGCATTGCTAATCCTCCTCTGTCTTTACTTCTTGTCAAAGTATTAAGGGCCACCCTCGCCGTTTTTTTTTTCCATATGAATCTTTTAATCATCATATTTAGTTTATTTAAATATCCCTGTGGTAATAATATGGGGACCATTTGACATATGTAAGTAAACATTGGTAAAATGAACATTTTTACTATGTTTATTCTCCCTATCCAAGATAAAGCTTTGTATTGGGTCTTATCTAAATGCTGTTTGATTTTATTAAGTAGGGGGATGTAGTTAGCCTCAAACAAGTCATCTCTCCCTGCCGTAAGCTTTATTCCCAAATAGGCCAGCTCCCTCCCACACCATCTAAAAGGGTATTTAGTTTGCAGGGTTCTTTGCTCTTCTACTGGTATGTTTAAATTTAGAATTTCAGATTTAGTTGCGTTAACCTTAAAATTGGAGACTTTCCCATATTTTTTTATTTCTTCCATAGTCGCCGGTATAGAGGTCTCCGGGCTGGAGATATAGAGCAAAAGGTCATCTGCAAAAGCAGCAACCCGATACTCCCTCCCTTCGACCCGTATTCCCTGGATGTTTTGGTTCTTCCTAATAGCCGTCAGGAGAGGTTCTAGTGCCAGAACGAATAATATTGGGGAGAGCGGGCAGACCTGTCTTGTCCCGTTGCACAATTGAAGGGGGCAGGACAGGGCCCCGTTTATTCTTATTTTAGCTTTAGGCTTGGTATACAGAGCTTCTATCCACCCTCTCATCCTCTCCCCTAATCCATATCGCTCCAACACTTCGAATAAGAACCCCCAGCTGACCCTGTCAAATGCCTTTTCAGCATCTATAGACATGAGTATCGTGGGGGTCTTCTGCCTTATGGATTCCTGGCTTAACATAATAGTCTTTAATGCGTTATCCCGCCCTTCTCTCCCTTGGATAAATCCAACCTGATCCTGCTGTACCCACTCTGGCACATGAGGTCTTAATTGTTCAGAGATAATTTTTGCAAAAAGTTTAATATCTGAGTTTAGCAAGGAAATTGGCCTGTAGCTTTCCACTGCAAGCGGGTCCTTTGCCTCTTTCAAGATCAGGACCACATGTGCCAGTAATGTCTCTTCTCGAAATTTTCCATCCCTCCCCACTGCGTTAAAATACTCGCATAATTTTGGGACCAGCTGTTTTTGGAATTCCTTATAGTATGAAATCGGGAAACCATCTGGCCCGGGGCAACCTCCCTTAGCTGTATTTTTAATAGCCCATTCAACTTCCAGTTTTGATATCGGGGCTTCTAATGCTTCCATTTCTATTTGTTTAGCCCTGGGGATATCTATCCCTTTCAAATAGTCCTTTATTGCGTCTCGGCCTCTATTCTCTGAGCTATCCTGTTGAATATTGTATAGGGCCATATAATATGTATAAAACGTATTCACTATATCCTCCGGCATATTTTGTATGTCCCCTGCCTCATTTCTCACCTTTGGGATAAAAGTTCTGCTTTTCTTATCCTTCACTCTCCTGGCCAGCCATTTACCGGCTTTGTTTCCCCATTGGTGCATCTCTGTTCCCAAAATATGATAGGCGGCCATCCTGTCCTGCTCTAGGTAGTCTTCTAATTCTCTTTTTTTTATTACTAAGTCCTGAGTGTCGTGAAGTCCCCTTGGTCTACTACCCAGCTCCAGTCTCTGGATTTCTTCATACAGTAGGGTTTTCCTCCTCTCTCTCTCTCTCTTTTTCCCCGCTCCAATCCCTATTAATACACCTCTCATTACCACTTTGTGCGTTTCCCACAATATAGGGCTGGAGATTCCCGGTGTGTCATTTAATCTAAAAAATTGTTCCATCTCCCTCTCCACCCTACTTACAGAGTCCTTATCCTGTAACAGAGATTCATTCAATCTCCAATTCCCCCTCGGTCCATGATCCTCCCCTATCTCCAACTTAATCATAACTGGCGCATGATCTGACACAGTTCTAATTTTTATTTCCGCCTTCTTAAGTGCTTTCAGGAATGGGTGTTCCAAGAAAATATAATCTATTCGAGAGAAGGAACCATGGACCGAGGAGAAGCATGTATAATCCCTATCCTTTGGATGAAGAACTCTCCAGGTATCCTGTAGCTGATATAAAGCTAGAGCCCTTAAAAACTTTCTCTGCTTGTATACCGATGTCCTGGGACCTCCCGTTGAAGTATCAATTTTAGGGTTTATACTCCAGTTAAAATCTCCAGCAAGAATTAGTTTCCCCTCTTTGAAATCCTCTATTTTATTCAATATTTTCCTTAGAAATATATCCGCATTCTCATTTGGGGCGTAAATATTTACGATTGTGCATTTAAGGTTAAACAGCATTCCCTTTAAGCACAAGTATCGTCCCTCCGGGTCCACCAGTCGCTCCTCTAGATTAAACCTCGTTGTTTTACTAAAACCTATTGCAACCCCTCTGGAGTATGAGGATGGGGAATCCCCATAAATCCATATCGGGAAATCAATCGAATTCATTCTGACCCCAGAGGTGCATGTTATATGCGTCTCCTGGAGACATGCTATATTTGCTTCCATGTGCTGCAACTCATCATTTATTCTGTGTCTTTTCCTTTTTGTATTTAAGCCCCTTACATTATAAGTAATAACATTAACTATCCCCATACCTCTCTTCCAATGGGGATTCTCCCTCTCTTATTGGAGCGTCTAGTGAGCCCGTTGGGAACCATACCTGCTGCCCCTATAGGAGGACCGAGTGAGAGCCCATAAAAAAACCCCGCAAAACCAAAACCTCCCTCCCTCCCCCCGCCCCCCCTTGTCCTATAACAAAACGTCTCGTGAGACTGGGTAGGACTCCCCTTTTCTTGTTAAACCTATGGGGCTGGTAGGCCAATATCAGTGGTCTCCTCTCCCCCATAGTATCCCTGGGGTTCACCCCCATGTCCGTCCGAAACTCCCCCCACCCTCTCCCTCTCCTCCCCTTTTAGCCCCCCTTTCTAATTCGTCTCAGCTTCAGGTAATTGGATTCTTTCGTCTCCAATCGCTCGGCCTATCCTGTCTCTTATTTCTTTGAGTCATACTCCTCGCACCTCCTAGGTCCTCTTCACTATCCCATTCTATCTGTGGAGTAGGGTGTATTCCTAGCTGTTCGCAGAATTCTTGGAGATCCTCCGGGAAACGTAGAACCGCAGATCGTTCGTCTTTCTTCCCTATGAGGCACGCCGGAAATCCCCATTGATATGGGATATCGGCTGCTCTCAATAGTTCCGTTAGTGGTTTCAATCGTCTCCTTCTTCCAAGCGTCTCTCCCGCTAAGTCGGAATAGATCTGCAGTTCCGCGTCCCCGTAGGTCACCCCTGGCTGTGTTCTAACTTTTCTCATTACCTGCATTTTTTCTGCTACATGATGAAATCTTGCTATGACATCTCGGGGGGTTTCTGATCTAACTCCAAAAGGTCGTGTCATCCTGTGTATTCTATCTAACTTTAGTGGGGCTGTGGCTTCTCTGTCTAATAGGGGGTTGAAGATCTGTTGGGCTATCTCTCCGAGGGTAGATGCGCTAAATGTCTCAGGGAGACCTTTTATTCGTAGGTTCTTTCTTCTGCTTCTATTCTCCTGGTCTTCTAATTTATATCTAATTGTTCTATTTCCCCTACGGAGGGCTGTTACCTGCTCTAGGATTCCATCTATTCTATGCTCCTGGGCCTCTATTTTGTTTTCCACCTCCTCTACTCTCCCCAAGACCAAGCCTATGTCCTCCCTTATAGTTGCGATATCTGCCCTTAGAGAGACCTCCATTCTCATGAACATCTCTGAGAGCATCTCCCTGATCTGTGGGGACTGGGGGGTTTCCCCTTGTCTGTCCAGACCCCTTTCTCCTACCCCCAGATGTTCTGACCCCTCCCTTCCTTGAGCTTCATTCTGACTAATATCCCCACTTTGTGAGTTTGCACTATTTTTTTTTTCAGTTGGCTTAATAACCGGGGTTTTTGTCCCTCTGCTATCTTCTCCCTTCTGTCTACTTGGGCCCGAGCGGAGCAATTTTTCCATCCTGGGGCTGCCAGCCTCTTCACCTGCCCTTATACTAGTGTTCGCGGCCATATATTTTTGAATTCCGACCGGACTTGCGGCAGGAGTTGTTTGTTTATTTGTCTTGCCTGCTTTCCCTCTCATCCTGGCAGAGCTATCAAAGCTTGACTCCCTTCCCCCTATAACAAGATATCGATATAAATCTTTACAACCACTTTATATAACTCCCCTTCAAAAAACCCACCTAACCCAAAAACATCAATCACTATATTATTACATTCGTTTGATGGTGATCAGTACCAATTAAATTTCATCAGCCAAAATGTCCACAAGAAAAAAGAGAAAAATAAAAAATAAAAAAAAAAACACAGGGGGGGAGGGGGTTATTACTCGATAACCAATAAGCCCTCTATCCTGATGTCTCAAGCGTTGTTCAATTCCAAGTAACCACAAAAAAAATTTCTTTTCTTTCTTTTCTTTCTTTCAAGAAGGCCGTTTGATGGAAAACAAGATTTTTTATCTATTCCGCTGCTTCCACTTTTCTATATTGGGCAACTCCTATTAATTAACAGTATCTATTGGATATGTCCATATCATACATTCTCTAAACCATAGAATATTTTTTCCGGATATCCTCCAAAAAAAAAAAAAATAAAAAAAAAAAAACTCAGGAGAGTGTAAATCCTCTTGTCAGCAGCAGGGGCTATTACAGCTGCATTTAGATTCCTCCAGCGACTGTTATTAATAGCATAACGGATTTCCTCCTGCAGATTTTATATAACTGATTGTATACATAAGAAACTGTCCCTTATAGCCAGGGGGGGAGAAAACCCCCTTTAGATATCAATACCTTTTCCTTTTCTCTCCCCTGGTAGCAATACAATTTAGAGCCAATTCAAACAATCATTCCATATGGGATTCTGTCAGGACAGTTTATTCCTTAGGCACAGAAAAGAGAGGAGATGGGGTAGGCTCCAGTTTACCTAGGGGTATACCCCCTTATCCAGCATAGTGTCTATATCCTTGCCTCTCACCAATCCAGCAGAAACTCCAGCAGAAACTCCCCCGCATCCCCGTCCCACTGCTTGCCTTACCGCTCTGCCGCGTCTGTAGGGACTTGTGTCAGTCAGCCTCTCCCTGTGCACCGGTAGGTTCTAGCAGGGATCCTCACCTCCCTTCAGGGTATGCAGTCCAGGTCCCGTCCCGCCATGTTCGGCGTCTTACGGTGCTCCGCCGCTGTACTCCTGGGCAGCCGTTCCACTAGCGTGGGCTGCAGCTAGGTTTGGCAGGACCGGTTCTCGTTCCCTGGAACCGCAATGGCCGGAAGATCAACCCGAGTCGGAGACTCGGGAGCGTGCGGTTCAGGCTATGGGGTTATGGAGAGGTGCGTGGCGGAGGGAGGTAGAGCGAGCGAGGGCATCAGGAGGCTCGGACAGACGCTCGGATGGACGCCTGTCTCCTACGTCATAGCTCCGCCTCCTACGGACTTTTTCGTGCACCTAATTATGTGACTTCTGAAGGTAATTGGTTGCACCAGAGCTTTTTATGGGCTTCATAACAAAGGGGGTGAATACATACGCACATACCAATTATCAGTTTTTTTATTTCTGAATAATAGTTTTATGCATATATTTTTCTAATTTTACTTCACTAACTTAGGCTATTGTCTATGAATCTGATCCATCAGATATAATTCAGATTAAAAATACATTGAACTAAAGACTGTAATGTAACAAAATAGGTAAAAAGCCAAGGAGGGTGAATACGTTTGCAAGGCACTGTATTTACATACATAAAGAACAAAATAATGTAAGTAAAAGTCACAACAACATCTTTATATATAGATATATACTGTATACAAACAGTATATGTGAGCTGGCGACACAGAATATAAATGACATTTAAAATCCACAGGTCACGCGTGTTGGTAATGGCTTACAAAATTGAAAATATGTATTTTGATATAGTTCAATAGTGCTTTCAAGACCTTTTTGACATTATTATTTCTGCATGTTGAGGTCTATGTGACTGTGTTAACCATACCTTGCACCTATAGGCATTTCTTTATCATATATAGCAATTCCTGCATAGTTTGGTTTACTAAAAGGAAAACCCCTCACATATAACTTATATTACTGCTTCACAAGCTATTTTGAAATAGAATGTTATTAAAAATTACCTTTGCATTTCAGTTTGCTGCCGTTATGATTTTGCTGTCAGAAAATTCAAATGTTGCTTCCTTGCAATATGCCAGCCTGAGGACATTTTGTACCCTGCATAGAATACACAGTATTGTGAGCCTTCCAGGAAAATTTATTTACCACTTCTGTGATTGTCACAGACATCCTCAACCGTAGGAGTACCATAGGTTCTTTCTAATGTCCCATAAACACAGTCGGATTTTACGACGGAAAATGGGCGATCGGATCATGTTGTCGGAAAATCCTACTGTGTGTGGGCTCCATCTGACTTTTTCCGTCTGATTTTCTGAGGCACAAAGTTTGAGAGCAGGATCTAAAATTTTCCGACAACAAAATTGCATAAATTCTGATCGTGTGTAGACAATTCCGACATACAAAGTGCCACGCATGCTCAGAATAAACTAAAAGACGAAAGCTATTGGCTACTGGCCCGTTTATTGTCCCGACATACGTGTTTGACGTCACCTCGTTCAGAACGATCAGAAATTCTGACAACTTGTGCAACCGTGTGTATGCAAGACAAGTTTGGGCCAAAATCCGTTGGAAAAAATTTGTCTGATTTTGTGGTCGGAATGTCCGAACGTGTGTATGGGGCATAAGGCTATTTCACACCTAAACAAGTGCAGACTCTGCAGCTTTTATATACCATAATGCCAAACATACAGTATGTGGGCATATCTCAATATTTTGGAGTTTAAGTGTACAAAGCCAGGTCCATTAAAAACATGGTTTGATTAATGTTGCCATGGAACAACTTGAGTTTCCTACAAAGAGCTCTGACATGAATCCTACGAAAGACCTTTGGGATGAACTAGAATATGTGGAAAGCCTTCCCTGAAGGTTGGAGGCTGCTATAGTTGCAGAGGGAGGGCTAGCTCTATATTATTGCTCTTGGTTTTGGAATGGCATGTCCAACAATTCCATAGAGGTGTGATGATTAGAAGTTCACAAACCTGTGGCCATATAGTGCATTATAACACTGAAAGTGACAAGCTAGCTGGTAATAATAATTGCATTTTTTGTTACCTCAACATTTCATATGCCTGATATGTACCTGTTGTACCATGTACTTGTATTAAAAAGTATGCTGTTCTCTTTGCATTGCTTACTTTGTGTGAAATACCTGGAGATCCTGTCAGTCCCCCTGGTTTCCTATTGCAAACTGAGGACACTAGACATGAGAGCACATCCATCCCAATGCAGTCAGTTTTCTGGCTGTGCTGGGAGCATAACCTGCCTGTTCTCCAATGGCTAAGACTTGTGCTGACACACCCTTCTGTACAGCCCTTTACTGGGAAGATCAGTGTACTCTTTCTTTGCCTCTTGCTGACACACACCCTGCAGTCTCCACTCCCACCTCTCTCTAAGCCCTTCATGCAGCTGAGAACAAAGGTCATGTGATATTTTTATTTTTTTAATGTTTTTTTATATGTAACAGTAACATAAAAGGGCCGATGACAGATGGTGATGAAACGTAATAAAAACATTAGACATGTGCAATTCGTTTGGTAACGAAAACCTAATTCAGCTAGATTTTGCATCTTTTGGACATTCAGATGCATCTGAATGTCTGAAGGAAAAAATAACAAATTACAGCTAATACAAAAGAAATTATAATGAAAATAACAAATGAATTTGGCATGATTTGTTAATTCGTTAAAGGTCTAATGAAACAGCAGGTTGACTTATGCCACGTACACACGATCAGACAATCCGCCCGTGTGTGGGCTTAGAAAGTAGTTGTGACTCAAATATTGTCCGCCGGACTCCCGCCGTCTGTGTGCTAGTCCGCCGGACTTTTGAAATGAACGGACTTGCCCACAAACGGAGGAAAGTCTGTTCATTTTGAACGCGGCTCCAGGTAAACTGGACTAGCAAAGGAAGTCACCTAGTATGGACTTAAAGGGGAAGCCCTATGCCGAAAAAACAGAGTGGGGGTCCCCCCCAAAGCTCATATCAGACCCTTGTCTGAGCACGAAGCTTGGCCGGTCAGGAAAGGTGGTGGAGACGAACGAGTGCCCCCCCTCCTGAGCTGTACCAGACCACGTGTCCTCAACATGGGGGGGTGCTTTGGGTAAGGAGGCCCCCACCCCAAAGCACCTTGTTCCCATGTTGATGAGGACAAGGGCCTCTTCCCCACAACCCTGGCCATTGGTTGTCGGGGTCTGCGGGCAGGGGACTTATCAGAATCCGGGAGCCCCCTTTAATAAGAGGGCCCCCAGATACCGGCCCCCCACCCTATGTGAATGAGTATGGGGTACAATGCGGCGGTGACGACGATGACAGAAGACCGGGCCACTGCTAGTAAAAGAGCTGGGAGAAGAAAGCGGAAGCCCGGCAAGAAGAACCGAAGAGGGGGACAAGACCCCCGAAGTCAGAAGAAGACCCCCGGAGCTGTGCAAAAAATTATTTTAAAACCTTGTGTTGTGTTTCATTAAATTTTTTTTCACCAGGTGAATGGTTAGGGGTACATTGTACCCCATACTCATTCACATAGGGTGGGGGGCCGGTATCTGGGGGCCCCCATATTAAAGGGGGCTCCCGGGTTCCTATAAGCCCCCCGCCCACAGACCCTGACAACCAACGGCCAGGGCTGTCGGTAAGAAGCCCTTGTCCTCTTCAACATGGGGACAAGGTGCTTTGGGGTGGGGGGCCCCATGTTGAGGGCATGTGGCCTGGTACGGCTCAGGAGGGGGGGCGCTCGCTCAACCCCACCCCCTTTCCTGACCGCCCGGGCTGCGTGCTTGGACAAGGATGGGCTTTGGGGTGGACCACCACACCGTTTTTTCGGTGTAGGGCTTCCCCTTTAAGTCCATACCAGGTGACGGGGCTAGCGAGGTGACTTCCTTCACTAGTCCTGTCTACCTGGAGCCACATTCAAAATGAATGGACTTTCCTCCGTGTGTGGGCAAGTCCATTCATTTCAAAAGTCCGGCGGACTCCCGCCATAGTCCGGCGGTTTGTCCGCCGCACCTAGTCCCCCCGGAAAAGTCCGGTCGTGTGTGAGCAGGTCCGCTCGTTCGGAAAGTCATTAGAGTAAATTTAACAGCTCAGTCAGGTGATTCATTTTGTGCTGGAGGTTGGATTAATAATATTGGCAAACTGCATTCCTGAGAACTTAGTGAGAAGGGTGTTGTATTTGAGCAGAGGAGAAAAGTTTTGACAAGCAGCAGAAGAGATATTGTGTGTGTACTAATAGATTCAAGCTGTAAACATCAGGTTCCTCCTGGTACTAGCAGCAGTGACAAAGCACAACCACTGGTAAAGTGCACTCCTGAGGAGGGTGTTGTATTGCATTTGAGCAGAGTAGACAAGTTTTGAGAAGATGCTGAAGAGACATTGGGGGTTATTTACGAAAGGCAAATCCACTTTGTACTGCAAGTGCACTTGGAACTGCAGTCACTGTAAATCAGAGGGGTAGATCTGAAATGAGTGAAAGCTCTGATGATTTTATCATCCAATCATGTGCAAGCTAAAATGCTGTGCTATGTACAGCGACTTTACTTCCAAGTGCACTTACAGTGCAAAGTGGATTTGCCTTTCGTAAATAACCCCCATTGTCATTGTGATGTGTGTTAATGGATTCAGTAAACAAACGACTCTCAGAATTACAATATGTTATCACAAATATATATATATACATAAATAACAAATTATTCGAAAAGTAAACAAACAATAAAATCAATCGATTTGTTATAACGAATATCTATACTTTACAGAAACAACATATTATCTGAAAACGAATTAACGTAACATAACGAATATAACAGAACAAAAATAGGTATTTTACGAATAAAAAGGAAACGAAACAAAACAAAAATTTCCACCATGCACAAGTCTAAAAATGATAGTCACTGCACTCCCCCTGATAACAGCAACACATATGATGATGATAATTTTAGGTTTCAATACTGATGAAACTTGTAACTGGGAATGGATAAAGGATATGGGATACTCCAATAAGTGCAAAGTCCAAAGAGGAGATACTAACTTCACTGACATGTAGATGTGCTTTTTGATCCCTGAGACCAGAAGGAATGGCCAAATTAAGGACACTGTAAAGGATGTACCCCGTAAAGCTACAATGGATCTTATATCCTTAAAGCACCAATGTCACCCAGATCAGCAAACAGCCTTTTACTCACGAGGCCACCAAATAGCTGCCCAGACTTATCTTGCAGTTGTCTTCTAGTGAAATGTTAGTAGACTGGATCCTCAAGGATTAAGTCTCAGGGGTGTCTTTGTAAAGTTTGCAGGTATGGCCCCCCAGCCCCCCCCCCCCCCAGCTCTGCCACAGCCATAATCCTGATAAGCATCAATGTGGATTAGTAGCAAGGTATTCAGGGATGGCAGCTTTCCCATCTGGTGAATCTCCTAGGCCAGGTGTGTAGGGCTGTATATCCAGCACAAACTAGGTCCCTAACAGGATTTTGGGCCTAGCAGCATAGACATTCCAGCAGCAACTTCTCAGGCCTCAGCCTGAGGCACTAGAACAAGAACTTGTCCCTCCCAAACATTTATACCACCCCCCATCATGCTCCAGTGGTCCAAACCTCCTACTGGGATGGCTGAGGGAAATATGAATATTTTTAACTCAACCTGGCAGAGAAGACTATAGCCAGTGGTGCAGTGACACCTACTGGCAACAGTGAGAGATCAGCACCCACTGAGCCTAAAGAGAAAACAAGTACAAATCTATACAAATCAAAACTGGGCTGACTACCACCCAACCAAAAACTAAATATTCCTATCATTTAGTAACCTAACTATGAGGTTGCTACCCTTATATACAGTATACACACAAACGTTTTGCCTTGTATTTGTATTTAAGGCTGAATGGGTTTTGTTTTAATAGTTAACGGTTTACATATACTTTAAGGAAAGAAATTACTTGCTAAGGCAAGCATGAGTTCATGTAGAACATTATAAATTTGCAAAAAAGAAATTGATAAAATTCTTACAATGTATGTAGGTCATTTGAAATCTTTTTTTTTTTTTTTTTTAACAAAATTGAACTTACTGAATAACACCAGAAATAATAGATTAAATATGAAACAATTAGAAAAAAAAATGTAATTTTTCTGGGAAACAGATGAGGAAAACGAAGACTATGCTAATAGCATTGTGAACAAGTCTGTCATATTAATAAATGCATCTTCATAGGATATTTATTTCTGAGCACTTTATATACAGCGTTGTGAAATATATTTATTTGAAATCTGGATCTCATATTGTGGGGGATAGGGTTACTCCCCTAACATACGGTTGTTTCAGTGATGTGGGTGACATTATGACATACAGTATATCTATATACAGTACATGAACACAGGGGTTTTGTTCATTATGGTTGCTTTAATTGGTTTTATCTGAAATTTGTCCATGGTTATACACACATATTAATAAAACATTGTCATAATTACTTCCCTTTGGGGTTTCCAAATGTCCTGTAGTTTCTTCATAGTATGTATTTGTATGCCAGATTTCCTTTCCTATATTTACTGATACCTCTTCTTGGAAATGTCAGTGCCACTAGATATAACTGGTTTCACTATAAGTATGCAGTTCTCTCATTTGCAGTGATTCCCCCAGTGACCCTCAAAAATGAATTCTGGGGATACCTGACCACCTATCCATCCCACTCTGAATGCTTTAAACTGGTAGTTACCATATTGTAGCACATTGGCCAGATGCAGTCCTTTGCTACTAACACCAACAATAGGGCACAGTTTATTCTACTGACACCAATGATGGGGCAATATTCCTCCCACTGACACCAACGCTGAGGCACAATTCCTCCCACTGATATCAATGATGATTCCTACATGGATACTAATGATGAGGCACTATTCCTACAATTACTATAAATTATGAGGCACATTTCCTAACACTTACGATGGGGCACTCATTTTCCCACTGATATCATCAAGGAAGCAAAAGTCCCTTCATTCAAACCACTGATGGGATACTATTCTTCCCACAGATCCCAACAACAGGGCACAATTCTTCCAACTGACACCAACGATGGGTAATTTTTCTGCCTCCTCCTGACTTCAGGTGCTGGGATAATTTTCACATCCACTGACCACCAAGTCTGGGTCATTGTTTACTTTGGTTGACCACTGAAGTTGGGGCATTTTCTACTCTTATGGGCTACATTGTGATCTCCATAAAGTCTGAACCCTTTATTTAGAAAGTTTGAGGACCACTACTTTAAATCCTTCTGCTTCAAATAGCAAAACTGGAGATGCTATATATTGTTTTGTTTTTTTTCTCAGTAACGTTTGCTCTGCCTCTTCTCTCTTACTTCAACAGCCAAAAAGCCATTTCAAAGTTCAATTTGAAAATTCAGAAGATATATAAAACATTACTTAATTGCATATAGAATAATTTACAGAAACATATTGTGTTTTTTTTTTTATTTATATTAAGGAAGCTTTTATTTGGTGTTCTGCATGTTTTGTGCAATAAAGCTATATTATTGGATCTTTGTATATAGAGCACAAGTTGGCTAGGGGCCCAATATGAGCAACCAAGTGTTACTGGAGGCAAATGAATGTCACAAGTGTCTGCACACTCTAACAGATGTTTCTACACATACTCAATTACAGTTCTCCCATGACATTCATCCATACACTGTATATGGAGAGCCACTTGTAGACACTGACTATTCACAATTCAGACTGAAAAGAGTTCCCTCTTGACATCTGCCCCATGAAATGATGTGTGAATTGGGTAAATCACTGTAAATCTAAGAACAAGTAGAGAACGGCCCCAGAAAATTAATAGAAATCAACTGATGTTGCCAAATGTTGCCCAGGAAATAAAAAAGTTGCTTAAAGGTTTTTTAGAAGATGCCAGAAAGTATAATTAATGAAAGGTCACAACAGCTTTTAGTTTCAATTTATTTTTATTTTATCATAACAAAAGATAACATCAATACATCAAGCTCAAACAGGAACTAATGAGGGTCAGTTGCCCTGAGTCGACCAACAAGGCCGTAATTATAACAAAAAGGAGCAGAAGAATCACACAGGTATAAAACACTGTGGTTAAATAAGGCTTGATAACAGAATCAGACAAACTGGCCTATTATCCCACCGGATTTTAATGAACAACAGATAGCACCCCGTGCCGGAGGGGAGACGCTTGGGGGGAGGACCCAGCCACCCCAGTAGGGATCAAGCTGTGGCCAAATCCCCCACCCCACCAAGGGGGGTACTCCAAATAACTCCAAGAAAGGCCACGGAGTCCGTAGTGGTCTGACATAGTGAGTATACATTTATACCAAGGTATTGTAACCTTCAGGATCTGACCTGCTCAGTAGTGTATGACCTCACTAATGTTTAGACTTAGTCGACCTTGGTCTAGATGAAGGTTCAGTAGATAGGACGTCGGAGTTCAGGGGTCAGCAGAAAGAAGAGAGTGGAAGAGAAAGAAGGAAAAAGAAGTAGGAAGAAGTAAATGGGAAAGGGTTAGGGTATTGCAGTCAGGACTCGACTGGGGTTAGGTGAATGAGACCGTGTTTCACTCAAGGTAATTATGAAAGAGTAATACCCACAAACGATACCCATGGTTTCCAAGTAGTTGTGAATTTAACTGAGCGATCCAGGAGTACACCAGCCATCTTTTTCTGGTTCATGATCCAGGAGATTTTCCTTTTAGCTAGGAGCGTGGAAACCGAAGTTTGTTTCCAGGCTTTTGCCAGAGTGAGTTTAACACCCAGGATGATAAAGTAAATAAGGCGTTGTGTACTCCTAGATGCTCCCTGCACTGGGAAATTCAGGAGCGCTATGAGTGGAGACATTTGGACTGAAATTTTGGATATTTTGCTGATCCAAGTGAAGATCTTGTGTCGGAACTGATGAATTCTGGGTCAAGTCCACCAAATATGAAGCATATCACCTCTTAAATTGCAGCCCCGAAAACAGAGGGTTGACGCTGAGGCAAAAATTTTGGCTGGCTTCGAAGGGACTAGGTACCATCTGGACAATACTTTCACACTAGCCTCCATGAGGCAGGGATTGAGAATGCCTTTGTAGGAACGGGAAATATGTCTGTGCCAAGTATCAATATTCCATTGTTGGTTCAGGTCCTCTTACCAGGCTAGCATGTAAGGCGTCTTGGACTGCGTTGAGGACAGCGCTTTATAAATTACCGAGATCTCTCCCCTCTGCTCATTAGCCTGGCCACACCACGTTTCATACACTGTTAATTGGAGACCATTAGGTAGAGATTTGCATTTTTGGTGTAAAAGGTTAGAGATCTGAGTGAATCTGAAGAGTTCGGACAGTGGCATGTCCAGTATGCTAACACAATATGCTTTGGAAAGTGGGCCTAGTGGTCTGAGGAAGTGACCAATTCTGTAAACCCCTTTGTCGAGCCACCACTGGAAAGCTTTTATGTCCAGGCCAGGGGGTAATGTAGGGTTTCGGAAAAGGTGTGACAGCGGTTCTGTGGGTGAGGTTAGAAGGTCATTGGTTCTCAAGCCTTCCCAAAGAGCAAATGAGTGGGAGAGTGTAGGTGATAGGATTGGAGGTCTTAGTTTTCTAGGGCTCCAGAGAAGAAAGTCAAGTGTATGAAGGGGGACTGCCAGCCGCTCAATGTGTATCCAGTCAGGTTGTTCCCAGCGAGAATAGACTGCTGATATTTGTGCTAGTTGAGCTGCTTGGAAGTACCAAAGCAAACTGGGGAGACCAAGACCCTCCTCCATCCTAGATCTAAACAGGATTGATTTAGAAAATCTATGTTCCCCCTTTGCCCCATATAAATTTGATGATTTTGGCTTGGAAGCGTCGTAGACGAGCTACATCGACAGGGATCAGGAGTGCTCTAAAATAGTATAGGATGTGGGGAAGCAATGTCATCTTTATCGTGTTGATTCTGCCTAGCCAGGACAAGGACAGCCCAGACCACCGGGTTAAATCTTCCTCCAGTTTTTGGTAAAGTGGTGGGTAGTTAGCTTGATGGAGGAGATTAGTTTAATCCCCAGGTACGAGATTGTTGAGTCACTCCATGTGAATTTTAAGCTGTCCCTGAGCCTGGCCAGGAAGGGATCTGGTATATTAACATTAAGAGCCTGGGATTTGCTATAATTGACCCTCAGGCCCGACGCCACTCCAAATTCATCCAAAAGACCGCAAATATTTGGAAGCGAGGTCAGTGGGGATGAGACAAACATTAAGATGTTGTCCACAAATAAAGCACATTTATGTTGCCAGGGTCCGCATTGAATGCCCTGAATGTTTGGATTATTTCTGATGGCTATTGCCAGTGATTTGATTCCTATGGTAAAAATCAGCAGGGAAAGCGGACAGCCTTGTCTTGTGCCTCTAAAAATGGGGAAAGATTCAGAGTAAAATCCCTGCAGATGCACCTGGGCTGAAGGGCGTGTATGAAGTTAAGGAAAGATTCTCCAAACCCCCAGCATTGTAAAGTATTGAAAATATATGGCCAGTGGACAGAATCAAATGCTTTTTGGAGATCTAGGGATAGCAGGCAACCTTGTCAGGGAGAGCTCCCATCCCAGTTAGAGTTGAGAAGTGAGATTATATCTATAGCTTGGCGAGTCTGATCAGGTCGCTGTCTTCCTGGGATGAAACCCACCTGGTCTTTGTGGATGTATAAGCTAATGAAGGAGGCCAGGCGGTCTGCAAGGATTTTAGTCATAATCCTTAAGTCATTATTAATGAGAGATATTGGTCTATAGTTACTAATCGAGCTGGCATCTTTGTTAGGTTTGGAGAGGACCGTAATATGGGCCATGTTAAGGGAAGCATCTAGTCTTCCCCCCTGTCTGAGTGCGTTAAAGAAGCAAGCCATATATGGGGCGAGTATGGTAGAAAAAGATTTGTAGTAGGGAAGTGAGAAGCCATCCGGGCCCGGGGCCGAATGAGATTTTAAATTTTTAATGACCGCGCAGACTTCGTCAGCTGAGATAGGGGCGTCTAATTTCTGTCGGTGTCTGTCCTCTAATTTAGGGATCGGAGGTTGTCAAGGAAACTATCTATCATCTTTTGAGAGGGGCTATGATCTCCGCTGTACAAAAACGTATAGAAGTTGTGGAATTCCTGCATGATGCGTTGGGGGTTCTGTGACAAGGAGCCACCTTGAATTTTAATTTTGGGGAGAGCTGGGGACCTAAATTTCGGTGTAAGTCTGCCTGCCAGCATAGAACCAATTTTGTCCCCCTGGCAATAAAAATTGGATCTATTCCACCGTATCCACTTTTCAGCCTTAGTAGTCAGGGCTAGGTTCAATGCTATCCTGGCAGCATCTAGTTTAGTAGTGGGGACTGATCTCGAGTTGGCTTTGTGTTTTTTTGAGCACTTACCAGCCCATGTCCACCGAGCCCAGGACAGATCACATACCAGCCGAAGACCCTTGAGTATATCTGCGAGCATTGGGGGTCTCCCCCCCAGCCGACTCCTGCAAAGATAAGGTAGTGAGTACAATGATTAGGAGAGAAGAAGGAAAGATGGAAAGAAAAGTCGGAAGACAAGAGAGTCAACCGTGAAGTGGAGGGGACAGAGTCCTCCATCAGAAGATAAAAAATATTTAACAAAAAAAAAGAAAAAAAATCCCTCTGGGGATCAGGGGTTAGGCTTGTCTAGAGAAGAGTAAAATACCTCTGTAACCAGACAAGTAGGGGTGCATGATCACCACCCCAGCAGAGAGGCCTCGTGGGGTACATAGTGCAGTATAATAGAAGGGCACCTAGCCCAGCTAAAATAAAGGCACCTCCATTTGGTCGTGTTGGCAAGTATAGGTAGATTTGGAGGGGAATAATTGCACGGAGCCAAAAAAAATTAAATATGAAGGCAATAGAACAAAAAAATAAGATCAACAAAAACCTGGATCTCTAGGGAAGAACATGTCCCGGAAGTGAGGTTGGAGAATCAAGAGGGTTAGGGGGCTGTGAGGGATAAAGGGTTTTGAGGAACCCAGGGGTCTTGAGCCACCCTGGGGAGACCATCAAGTCTGCAGGTATTGGTAGGAATAATGGTTGTCTATGCCTCCTCCTCCTCACCCCCCCAAAAGTTAAGGGGGAGAGGCAGGAGAGCGACATCGCAGGCGTGTCGGAAACAGCAACCAAAATGGTTTCCCCCCGACTTGTTTCCCCCATGAGTTCAACCTCGGTTGAGGTTTGGAGGAACTCGGAGAGGATATCTCGCCTATGGAGCCCAAGTGGGGGGAGCAGAGCTTCCAGATAAATTCTGAGAAGGATCAGAGTCAAGGGGGAAGGACTAGAGTCAATCCAGATAGTAAAGTCATGGAGGTCCGGTTTCCTTGAACTTCTTGGATCTTGCAGTTTCCCAAACTGGATTCAAGGGGCTGGTCGGTAGCTGTCTCTTAGCTGAGTTAGGCTGTGATGTGTGAGATTTGAGTCTTGGCCGATGAGACCTAAGTGCAGCAAGAGCTTTTCTCCTTCTTGTAGGGAGCCGAAGGTGTATGCTTTGCCTTTCAGGAGGAATTTGAGTTGGAAAGGAAACCAGTATTTAATTTCCTTGTCCAACAGGACTTGTAACAGCGGCTTTAAAGCTCTCCTCTTTTGGATAGTGGATGGGGACAAGTCCGCAAAGATTTGTAGGTATTGTCCTTGAAACACAATTTTAGATAAAGATCTTGATTTCTGCATTATCTCCTCTTTGGCCGAGTAAAAGTGTGGATTGAGTCCGTCAGCTCTAGGGGGTCTGAGAGCTCTGTGAGCCCGGTCAAGTTCCAACCTGTGTTGCGGTGTGTCAGGTAGTAGGTCCTTGATGAAAGATCTGATGGTCTCAGGGACATCTTTGTAAGATTCAGCGAGCCCCCGGACTCTGAAGTTGTACCTCCTATTCCTGTTTTCGAGGTCGGCAATTTTAGCATTGGCAGTCTCTAATTGGTCCTGCAGAATCTGTATGCAGGCCGTGTTTTGGTTGGTCCTGGAGATGGTGGTATCCAAATTCAACTCTATGATTTCCATGCGGGTACCTATGCTATGGAGGTCAGCTTTAATGTCACTTGTGATTTTATGGGCCGTTTTGTGCAGGAGGTCCGCAAATTTGGCATACAGGTCAGCTATGTTAACTGGCTGAAGTAGACCCAAATACCCAGGCTATAGTAGTGGGTGAGACTAAGGTAGGCCGGCCTCCATGGGGAAAAAGTCCAAGTCAGCCATGGTGCTCTTTATGAGAGAGGCTGTGGAGGCAGGTGAAGCTGGGTCTAAATGAGGAATGCCAGCGGTGGGGTCCTGTGGTGTCAAGGAGGGGGCTGCCACTGTGTGAGGGCTGGATGAGCAGGCCAGAGCAGAGCAGTGAGGGGCCGTTGCCATCTTGGCTGTCTGTGGCTAGGACAGGGCGGCTTCAAAAGCAGGCTTAAGATTGCGCCTTACCACTCCCGCGTACATCGGGGGTGTCCCCGCGGTGTCTGCCGCTCGATTAGGGGAGATCCAGGCAATTATCCCCGAGTGAGGCGCCGCTGGAGAGGCTGAAGCTGCTGAGGTGGGACGGAGCTCCTGGAATATGCGTCCATCTCAGGTGCCACCGCGAATGTGCCTCCGGTCACAACAGCTTTTATAATTTCAGTCTTTCAGTACAAAGAATAGAATTTCCAGCTCATTCCTCCAGGAACGCTTCCCATAGTCATGAGATGACATCCAGACATTTCTATGGGTCAGGCAAATACGGGCAAGCCAACTGGTAGACTGGACATGCTAGATAACCTGTTGCACTTGCTACCACTCCCCCAGGAGTCAAGTGGTGGCAGCTAATGTGCAGGCACAATCTGAAATCCTTTAGGGACTGGAATTTGTCAGTAAGCAAACAAACATGGGCATTCATCTCTGACAAGCAATCATGCTATTCCCAGTCCTATATGGGGATGACACTGCGGGCACTGCTGCTCCCTTAGCAGCTTGTTAAAACATACCTGCTATTTTGACTAGGAGTTACAGTTGTAATTCCTTGAATTGATGTCTTCTGTATACAGCATGGTCCATGCATGGATTCATTCTAGCCATGGAAGTTACTTTTAAGAGGGTCACTTTAAGAGTTAAAGTATATCTAAAGCCCAAACATTTTTTGATTTTAAATAGTGGTGAGGGGCTATAATATTGTATTGCTGTCTGTGTCCCAGTTAGGGGGCACTTGAGGGACATAACTCCATGGAGAAAATGTGCCTGGTGGGATTCATAGCCCACACCCAGCCATGCAAGGCAGGAACATTTAGCTACTGAAGAAAATGCTGAGTAATTTCAAACAGTTTAAAAAGACACTGTCACCTTGTCTATGCAGTACAATGTGACAGTGTCTCTGGAAAGGACTTCCACCATGCTCATATAGTCAATTTGCCTACACTCCCTTTAAGCTCCTTGCTCCTGGCATATGCAAGGTGACATTTGGTTTGATTTAC
This sequence comes from Lithobates pipiens, assembly GCF_037356315.1. Lineage (NCBI taxonomy): Eukaryota > Metazoa > Chordata > Amphibia > Anura > Ranidae > Lithobates > Lithobates pipiens. The sequence goes on along the minus strand of NW_027507685.1, from coordinate 49,372,888 downwards.
TAAAAATGGAGAGTGCAACATCTGGTGCAGCTGTGCATGGTTGCCAATCAGCTTCTAACTTCAGCTTGTTCAATTAAGCATTAAGAAAAAAAAAAACTGGAAGCTGATTGGTTTCTATTTAGAGATGCCCCAGGTTTTGCACTCTCCAGTTTTAGTTCAAACCCATTGTCTCTTTAACTTATTTCTGGAGAACATTTTTAGTGTTGGACACCAGGCAGATTAAAAAATACAAATGAAAGCAGTTCAATACCTTTTCCAGCTTGTGTAAGTCCCTTTATTTCTTCCCAGCCTCTTTGAACCCTCAAATCTCATCAAAAGAAATTTTGAGGAGAGAGGACAGCCAATCAGATATATGGCATGCCCAGGGCCGCCATCAGTGGGGTACAGCCGATACGGGGCCCAAGCATCTGGAGGGGTCCGATCAGGCTAGGATAAGGCAGGAGTGGGTAAAGGGGAGCCGTGTTGTGCACTGCAGAAATGAACTCTGCAGCGTCTGCTCTCTGTTGCAATGAGCTCAGATACCAAGCTCTTTACTGCCACCTCTGGCTACTATGTGCATGTGCACCCCTCGTGTGTTGCATGTACTACTGTGTTATGTAGTATGATCGGCTGCAGCCCCTCTGTGTCTCAGCAACATGTCAGCTTTGTGGTAAAAGGAGCTGGGGTCAGGTAGGAAGATCTCCTTTACAAGTAGGGGCTGTGAAGGAAAGGCGGGGGGCTGTTTGTGTACAGGGAGGGGCCAGAGCTTTGTGTGTTTACAGATGTTTATATGTGGGGAGCTGACATGTATACAGGTGTGAGGGGGGCCTGACATGTATACAGGTGTGAGAGGGGGCTGACATGTATACAGGTGTGAGGGGGGCTTGACATGTATACAGGTGTGAGGGGGCCTGACAAGTATACAGGTGTGAGGGGGCCTGACATATTTACAAGTGTGAGGGGGGCTGACATGTATACAGGTGTGAACGGGGGCCTGATATTTAAACAGGTGTGAGGGGGGCTAACTTGTATACAGGTGTGAGGGGGGCCTGACATGTATAGAGGTGTGAGGTGGTGCCTGACATGTATAGAGGTGTGAGGGGGCTGACATGTATACAGGTGTGAGGGGGGCCTGACATTTATACAGGTATGAGGGGGCCTGATATTTATACTGGTGTGAGGGGGGCATGACATGTATACAGGTGTGAGGGGGGCTGAGTGCATTCAGGTTTGAAGAGGGGGCTGACATATATACAGGTGTGAAGGGGGCTGTCACATATACAGGATTGGGGGGGCTGAGTGTGTACAGGTGTAAGGAAGGGGGCTGACATATATACAGGGGTAAGGGGGCTGACATATATACAGGATCGGGGGGCTGACATATATACAGGCGTGAGGAGGGGGGCTGACATATATACAAGTGTGAGGGGGTTGACATATATACAGGATTGGGGGGGGCAAACTGTATTCAGGTGTGAGGAGTGGGGCTGACATATATACAGGTGTGAGCGGGCTGACATATATACATGATGGGGGGGCTGAGTGCGTACAGGTGTGAGGAGGGGGGCTGAGTGCATACAGGTGTGAGGAGGGCAGCTGAATGCGTACAGGTGTGAGGAGGGGGGCTGAGTGCATATTCGGTGGGATGGCCCATCAGCAGGTCCTGGGGAATGTTTGTGGTCAGGCTCGGCTGGGCCCAGGCCTAAAGCTGTGTACGAGGCCCAACATTTTTTGGATGGCTTCCCTGGACATGCGCATGTGCTGATAAGGAACAAGCTGACAGGGGTAGAGATCAGTGTGAGCTACCTGTTGCTACTCCTTTACTGACCATTGTCTAAAGGCTAAGCTTTTATTTTTAGTTTTGTCTAACTTGGAGAGGGATTGGAACACCTGTCAGGTTGATATTGCTGTCTGTGTTCACTGTTAGAGAGACTCGCCATATTTGTTTGTCCTGGTGACCAATATCACTGAGAGTGAGATAAAATCTCAAAATTTGAGTTGTCATCAGAACAGCAACAAACAGAACCTTCAAATGGGGAAATTAGTTCTAGTAACCCTAGTGATAACCAGGGATGTCTGTCAGTTTTGAGGGATTCCTTCTCATTTCTTGGGGAAATTTCCCAATGGGGCACTGATGGCAAAAAACTGAGGTTGTAACCCTAGACCTTACCTAATCTAACTCCCCTTCCCCCTCCATAGATACCGTGCATACTTACCTATAGCAGATGGCAAAGGTTTTGCTGCTTGTTTTCAGCAGTGAAAGTCTTTCCTGTCCTGACCATGCCTGCGCATTATTGCCCTATAGACTTTCGTGACACTGTATACTTAGACTGGTGATGATCAGGGATGGTCCTGGATGTAAACAAACAGGAATCATGGCCATTAGATAGAGATAAGTATGTATCTGTTTAAAGGGAGGTGGGCTAAGTTAGGTCAGAGGAAGGATAAGAGCCTTTTTTTATGGCCTAACAATATACATTAAAAGTACACCCAAAAAATCATCATAATGCAAGTGCGTACATGTAATGCCAGCCTTGTCTCCCCAATGTCTCGAATCTCTCTATATATATTTTTTTATATATATATATTTTTTTTTTATTTGAAATTTAATGCAAAAAGTACAGGGTAAAGTAAAAGTAAATAAAGTAGATACATGAACACTGTTGCAAGACAATCAAACAAAGGCGTAGATAAAATATCCAGTTGTGTTTCGTTCAATAATACCTTTAACAATGCGGGGAGTCAATGGAACACATCAGCATTGATATAATAACAACTGTCTTGCATGGAACGTGGGGGAAAGCTAATATGAGAGTTGGATGACTCTTAACTGAACAAGATCTGTGTGTTAAACAAGAGATAAAGAAGATAATATGAATCATCGCTGAACATGTACAAAGCAAGTCATGCATAAGAAAAGGGGGCTCTAAACAAATGAGGTACTAGCTGGTAGATGTTGCCTTATAAGCTTCAATTTGCCCAGGGAGTCGGTCAGGTCTGCCCTGAGGTATCAGTTGGTATACTGAAATGATGTCATCAAGGGCTGAATTTCTAGCCGTGATAGAGTACACTCGATAAATGGATGCGATCTCTTAAAGAATCATTTAGTGGGAGCGAATCTCCATCTTAAAGGCAATTCTTCTAGGAATACAGAACGCTAATTTGTTTTCAAAGCAATCATATGAAAGTTTCACATTTTTATTCACTGTGCATTTCTTTTATCTAAATGTATTTGCCAAATGTCATTGGTATCTGCATAAATTCCTATATACCCTTGCCCTCTGTGCTTCTGGGCCCCATAGCAGTTTGAATAGGCTGCTTAGCCCCTTCCCTACAGTAGGAACGCCAATTTGGAGTTTCCTAGTCAGAAGAAACTGCATATTTGTGATATTATTTTGTGACAAATGTTTACAATTGGTCTGCATTACCTGCACGCATACTGTATGTTGTTTCACAGAAGGGGGTGCTTTTGTATTTTTTTCCCCTGTTGTAAAGAGGAAGTGTGCACCCCACATTAAAAATCAACACCATACAAAATCTTCACACACCTTAACCTCTTGCCGACCACGTGACGTATATATGCAGTAGCAGGGTGAGTAAGACTAAGGTTTCCGTGCTAACACACACTCACTGTGCATTCTCAGCACAATGACCAAGCTGTCACAAACAGTTCCTAGTCTCTGTTTACAATTGGGCTCTCAATGATTTGATCACTGTGACAGTCAATCACAATAATCACTTGAACAGGAAGTCTGGCCTGCCTCTTGACGTTAAGACAAACCTAAAGGGCTTTCTGATTCACACATTGCCTCTCAATTTTACTCTGTGATCACATTTTTTATTCCTATTTATGTATGCTGGTTTTTAGAAATAAAAAAACTACTTTTTTGACCTACACCATATGGAGGCATTTTTTCTTTGCATAAACTCCCGGACGAGAGTTCCTTTGTGGTTCAGTTCAACCTTCTGTGCCTAAGTTCCAGTCCTGGTATTCTCAAAATCGAGGTCCGGTTCGGTGGCTGTCTACAACACCCTTTGGAGTCGTGTTTGGAGTTCCTTGGTTCCTGGGGGTCTCGTTGATTTGCCGATCCTCTGCATCCTTGCCTTTATGACTTGTTGTCGCTGACATTTGTGTCCACCTGTTCTGGTAAGAGTTGACATACTTCCCTTGTTTCTTGGTTGAAGATGCACTACCTTTGATGCCCTCTCTGCCGGACAGTGCCAGTGTATTTAATCTTTGATTATTCGGTGGTGGACTGATATTGGTCCTTTTTAGGACCTTCACAGGCATTGGACTTCTTCACATTTCCATTATTTTTGTATGATTGATTTTTGTATTATTCACTCACATATGCATATGTGCTTATTCTTTAGCGCTACATTTTATACCATTCACTTCCTAGCATTCTTGTCACATTGTTTATGTAGCAGCTTTTTCAAGTCATTTTAGAGTTAACACAGTAATATCTTTATTCATAGTCAACCTAAAGGACTGCCAGTAGACAGAGGGAAGGGGTTAATACAAGTTTTGCAGCTGCTATATTTGGCTACAAATGAGCACTCACTAGAAAACTCACCTTTTACAAGTACAAGTGGAGTGATTCTTCTTCACCACTGTGGTAAGGAGCATTCACTTTTGGGGAGTTGTTATTTAGATTGATGTACTCACTTAATACGCAAAAAATAGTGGACCAGAAAACTCTTTTAGATTAGGATTTATAAAATAAGATGTGGCTTTTCAGTCTTGTTTTAAAAAAAATATGAATCAGGAATTCCTAATAGATAAATAATTTTCAGTTTCTGGAGAACTATATTATCTATTAACCACTTCCTGCCCAGCCTATAGCAGAATGACGGCCGACGGTGGTTCAGTTATTATGACTGGGCGTCATATGACGTCCTGCAGGATAACAGCCACCAATGCGCCCATGGGGGCATGCATCACGGCGATCGGTGGTGCATTGTGTCAGTCTGACATACAGCTACACCGATCTTAGTAAAGAGCCTCCGATGGAGGCTCTTTACCATGTGATTGGCCGTGTCCAATCATGGCTGATCGTGATGTAAACAGTAAGAGCCGTTGATCTGCTTTTCCTCGCTCGTGCCTGACAGACACAAGTAGAGGAGAGCCGATCTGCGGTTCTCCTGACAGGGGGGGGGGGGGGTTCTGAGCTGATTGTTTATTAGCACAGCCCCTCCTTTGGGAGCCACCAAGGACCACCGTCATGCTGCCCAGGACCACCAGGATGGCCATCCACACTGGACCACCAGGTATGCCCCCCCTAGACCACCAGGGAAATGCAAATCTGTGCCAAGGCAGCTGCCAATCAATGCCCAGGCAGCTGCCAATCAGTGCCCACCCACAATGCCTACCACTGCCAGTGTCACCAGAGATGCCTATCAGTGCCACATATTAGTGCCGTGTATCAGTGCCCATCAGTGCCATGTATCAATGCCCATCAGTGCCCATCAGTGCAGCCATTCAGTGCCCATCAGTGTCACCTATCAGTGCCAATCAGTGCCCACCAGTGCCACCCATGAGTGCCCACCAGTGCCGCCTATCAATACCCATCAGTGCTGCATATCAGTGCCACCCATCAGTGCCGCCTATCAGTGCCCATCGTCAGTGCCTGTCAGTGCCCATCGGTGCCGCCTTATCAGTGCCCATCAGTGCTGCCTTATCAGTGCCCATCAGTGAAGGAGAAACTTACTTATTTACAAAATTTTATAACAGAAACAAAAGCAAAACTTTTATTTTTTTCAAAATTTTCGGTGTTTGTTTATTTGTTTAGTAAAAAATAAAAACCGCAGAGGTGATCAAATACCACCAAAAGAAAGCTCTATTTGTGGGAACAAAATGATAAAAATACTGTTTGGGTACAGTGTAGCATGACCGCGCAATTGTCATTTAAACAGTGACAGTGCAGAAAGCTTAAAATTGGCTTGGGCAGGAAGGGGGGTAAGTGCCTGGTACTGAAGTGGTTAAACATAATTGGTAACCTTTCTTTTGGTGGAGAGGGACAAAGAAAACCGAAAGTTGGTTTTCACAGCTGGGTACAAAATTCTTCCAGGCAACTGACCCGTGTCAAGCCACAAAGTCTTAACATCTCTATGTCAGACTGATCTATCAGTCTCTAGAGCCTCAGTCTATTTGCAGAATGTTTTCTTTTATGCATGGCAGGATCTTCATGGCCGATGTACTTGAGTTTGTTTGGTCAATGAACAAAAGTAAACCATTAGATAGTATGCTGATAGGAATGTTAGAGGATTATGTTTTCATTCTTACAAAAACTGGCCTTCTCCCAGTCAACATGTTGAAAAAACAAGACCAGCATCCCTTGGTGTTCCCAGGATGTCTTTGTTCAAGTTTCATCAAACATTAGGGCGGTATACAGAAATTCTGTCATGAGGAAAATATAGGGGCTGCCATTGCTAGTGTCCCTCTGAAAATGTAGGATGCATGGCAGTGGATGTCTTTAATGCATGGGAGGCTCAGACCCAGAACAAGCATTCTGTATATAAATGTAAAGAAATGATCAGAACTCTTTATCTTTATACATGTTCCAACAACTCAGCAAAGAAGTCAGCAATGGCAGCCCCCCCCCCCCCCCCCCTTAATCTCTCAAAAAATATGCCCTTACTATGATTTAAATGTAGAATTCATTTTGTTCTCTGAAGTGAGCAGAGCGTGGTCCTTTGGGCATTAAGTCCCCAGTGTATGTCATCCTGGAGATTTGGTGCTAAGGGGAAGGCAAAGGTACACCATCCAGGTCTGGAAAGTACACCGAGTGGTACTAACGTTTAAGGCAGTATGTGTCTAGGGATAGATTGCGTTCTGTGAATTCACCCTTGGCTGTGAGGCCTAAAGGTTCCTGCAATAGAAGAAGTATTACACTTAACTCTACTGTGATGGTGCAATACCAGCGTCCACCAGCATGTGTCTCCCAATGGGCAGCCCAGTATAAGTAAAGCGTATCTAAACACAAGAACAAAAATGGAATGTATTGTGGCTTATCTTTCCTCAGACATCTTGGCTGTATTTGTTTTCTTTTTTTCCACCATCTTCTCACTTTATTTCAAACTAGTGATCCTGCCAGGAACACACTTCGTAAGAATGATAACCATACTGTATCTGGGAGGAGCAGTGTTGTCACCCTAGGACAGGGAGTGTGTTATGATTACCTAACACCTCCCTCTCACATCTTCTCCATAACACAGGCAGAATGTGTTTTGTAGTCCATTGAGATATTGGGAAACAATACTAATTATTAGTGGTCAGCAGAGGCACAGCACAGCACAGCACAGCACAGGAAATTATCAGCTCACAAGATTTCTGGCTGGATGAACAACTTTTTTTTTAACACTGCTAAACAAATATAATAAAATATTTTTAATGTTATATTTAACAGACCTTTAGGTAGCATATAAAACAAGATTATTGTTATAGTTTACATACACTTTAACAATCACCCAAGCCTTACTGCCAGGAGAATATTTAGTCCCACCCATCTGTATGTTTCTTCCCTCAATATTGTGCCTGTGCGCCATTCCGGCCTAACCCGCATTTCTTGTACCTCACCTATGTCTCCTGTAGCATGTAACCTCTTATTAGCCCTTGTACACGCGGTCGGAGATTCCGATGGAATTTGTCCGATCAGACCATTTTGTCGGATATTCCGACTGTGTGTGGTCTACATCGGACTGTTTCCATCGGAGTATCCGACGGACCAAGTTTTCCAACTTGTTGGTAAAATTTTCCGACAAAATGCTCCTATCGGACATACTCCGATCATGTGTAGAGAATTCCGATCGGACAAAGTGCCACGCATGCTCAGATCAAATTCCTACACCAAAGCTATTGGCTACTAGCGTAGTCCCGTTGTAACGAAATAACGTAATTTTCCGACAACTTTGTCTGACCGTGTGTATGCAACAGTGTATGCAACAGTTTCCGACGGATTTGGTTGTCGGAATCTCCAACCGTGTGTACAAGGGCTATGTTTCTGGATAGGTTGCCTTGTGGTTGATCCAGCTCTGAGTCTAATCTATTGTTTCCTCCCCTCTCCTCTCGCTCTTATTACTACTTAACCAACATTGCTAAAGATATGAAAGCCAGTTATGTTTAATATATTGTACAACAGCCTATACATCTTTTTAAAAGTTGCATGGACTTTAGTTGTAAGTTTACTAAAAAACTTAATGACCTTTTCATGGGTCCATGGAACTTTGCTACCCTTGGAATTGGTATCCCAGAATAAATTACATACTATAATTACCAGCACATTTGCAATTTCACATCCATGACAAAACAGCACTTTGTCCTGATCGATACATCTATTCATCTAAGGAGTGATATTGTCTCAGATGAGATAACATCATGTTATGCTGTCATTCTCAGAGGATATTCATCAACATGTCTAACTTCACCCATTTTTTGATGAATCAGCTTTACGGAAGAACAGCACAAGGTGACTTCAACTTACATGATAGAACAACAGAACTGTATGTGTTTACAATATCTTATGTGTCATTGAATGCGCAAGTCATCTTTACTTATGCAACCTAACATTAATTAAAGAAGATTTTCAAAGTTAGATGGATGGTAAACCTAAGCTACATGTTGTAAATGACCACTTCTAATATTATTAATTACTTTATATAGTGCAAATTCTACAGCATTTTACATTCTTGAAATGGACGTTATATAATGTCCTAGTCATAGAGACACACATACTAGGGACATTTTCTTAGCAGTTAAATTTATGTTGCAAGCAGAACACAAAGCAAACACTGCAAACTTAAAGCTATGTATGTTCTTATTTATTCAGGTTATGTTATATCTAGTAATAATTTATCACACTGAACTGGTTTCATAATCTTCAAGACAATACCCAGGCCACTTCAGTTCCAAGGAGCATCAGGAAAACTCGCCAGTATTTAGATCTATCTACACAGGTATCACAAATACCTTGACCCAATTGCTATAGAAAGGCAGATATTAATTTCCAAGAACAGGATGGGAGTTGTGAAAATTGTGGTGCTGGCTGTTCTAGTTACAAGTATGGAATTATGTAACTAAAGCAGGGAGGTTCCACAACTTTCACACTTCTCATCCTGTCCTTGGACAATGACATCTTCCTTTCCATATTGGTTGGATCAAGGTGTTGGTACTACCTGTGTGGATATAAGTGCTGGGGTATTTTCCTGACACTAAGGCAGGCATGTCCAAAGTCCGGCCCGCGGGCCAATCGCGGCCCGCGGTCCGGTTTTGAACTGCCCGCCTGGTAATCTAAACATATATATCTTTTCTGGCCCCCGGCGATCTCCCAGCCCAGGGGTCACAAAAGATATATAGTCTGGCTGCATTGGAGATAGGAGGCTGTACGAGCGCTGTGCACACAGGAGTATTTCCTGTTTACACTGCAGCCTCTGTAATAGGAAGTCCCATCTCCGCCATTGGACGACTGTTCTGTCCATCAAAGGAGGCAGGACTTTCTCTTAAAGAGGCCGCTGTGAAAACAGGAGAATCTCCTGTTCTTTGGCGCTCGTCCAGCCCCCTCCATGTCCCCTCCAAGGCTGCACTGATGGCAATGGTAAGTACATTCCTGGCTAATAGTGAGTGAAATCCTGGCAATGGTGTCTGCATTCCTGGCAATAGTAAGTGAAATCCTGGCAATGGTGGGTGCATTCCTGGCAATAGTAAGTGAAATCCTGGCAATGGTGGCTGCATTTCTGGCAATAGTATGTGAAATCCTGGCAATGGTGGCTGCATTCCTGGCAATAGTGAGTGAAATCCTGGCAATGGTGGCTGCATTTCTGGCAATAGTATGTGAAATCCTGGCAATGGTGGCTGCATTCCTGGCAATAGTGAGTGAAATCCTGGCAATGGTGGGTGCATTCCTGGCAATAGTAAGTGAAATCCTGGCAATGGTGGGTGCATTCCTGGCAATAGTATGTGAAATCCTGGCAATGGTGGCTGCATTCCTGGCAATAGTATGTGAAATCCTGGCAATGGTGGCTGCATTTCTGGTAATAGTATGTGAAATCCTGGCAATGGTGGCTGCATTCCTGGCAATAGTGAGTGAAATCCTGGCAATGGTGGCTGCATTCCTGGCAATAGTATGTGAAATCCTGGCAATGGTGGCTGCATTCCTGGCAATAGTATGTGAAATCCTGGCAATGGTGGCTGCATTCCTGGCAATAGTAAGTGAAATCCTGGCAATGGTGGCTGCATTCCTGGCAATAGTATGTGAAATCCTGGCAATGGTGGCTGCATTTCTGGCAAAAGTGAGTGAAATCCTGGCAATGGTGGCATCATTCCTGGCAATAGTGAGTGAAATCCTGGCAATGGTGGCTGCATTCCTGGCTAATAGTGAGTGAAATACTGGAAATGGTGGCTGCATTCCTGGCAATAGTGAGTGAAATCCTGGCTAATGGTGGCTGCATTTCTGGCAATAGTATGTGAAATCCTGGCAATGGTGGCTGCATTCCTGGCAATAGTATGTGAAATCCTGGCAATGGTGGCTGCATTCCTGGCAATAGCATGTGAAATCCTGGCAATGGTGGCTGCATTTCTGGCAATAGTATGTGAAATCCTGGCAATGGTGGCTGCATTCCTGGCAATAGTGAGTGAAATCCTGGCAATGGTGGCTGCATTTCTGGCAATAGTATGTGAAATCCTAGCAATGGTGGCTGCATTCCTGGCAATAGTGAGTGAAATCCTGGCAATGGTGGGTGCATTCCTGGCAAGAGTAAGTGAAATCCTGGCAATGGCAAGGATTTCCAACAAGACCATTTCTCTTTCATATTCGGGTTCATAGTGGCAACCTTAAAAGTCTGTTTTCTTCTTTTTCCTGTTTTTGTTTTTGGACAGGTTGGCGGCAACCACAGCTATCTGTGACTGTACAGCTAGCTGTTAGAGTCAGATGATCCTTGCAGGATGCAGTCCGTTTGCATACAGCCATGATCACTGCAGGCAATTGCTGGCTGTGTGAACAAATGCAAACAGTCCTGGATAGCTGCTTTTTGCCCACACCTGTCATTTCAGGTGCAGGAATCCATAGACTCTTGCAGCTGGAATCTGTAAAGTGTGCTTATTACCCGTGTAAATGGATCCATACATTGATTTTTCCAATCTTGCTTTGGGTCAGTGACCTGGAAAAATTAAAGCCAGGGTGTCATCATAACAGCCAATCAAATAACATTTTCAGTATTAGGTCAGCAGTGGCAGAGCCCAATTTTTTTCTCATGGTTTATTTTAATGTTATGAAAAAATAAATAAATCAATGTTAGCTTCATTTAAATTCCTATAATGCTTAGGTAACAAATGCAGTGAGGTTTTTACAATATAGTATCATATAGCATCTTTTATTGCATCATGTATTCCTATTTATGTATTCTGTTCACTCTTAAGAAATGGGATACTGTATGTAAACAGCAGCCAGATATTGATAAGCATTAGAGAATCCAGGTAAAGCAGGTCAGGTCACAAGCACTTGCTGAATTTCGTTGCAGCAAACATCAATGCGCCACCTTGCAAGAGATTGATTTGACTCACAAGAGTTCAAGAGCAAGGTCATCCCGATAGCAGGTTTAGTCAATGATGGGGGTGGCGTTTTAGATTTCCTTAGACTACGCAGCTTCAAGGTCACAAAGGTGGCATCTCGATAATGCTATGTGAGCTGATTGTCTTTCTAAGTTAAATCTATGTCTGAGTTGCCCATTTGGTTTCAGGGGTAAAGCATCAATAGTTACATGCTCCTGAGCTGAATCTTATTAAACAAAAATCTAAGGTTTTGTGAAAATATTGACACAACACATAAGATGCCTGGCAATCTCTGGTTTCCTTAATAATAGTTTACTGCAATGTTATGAAAGTATCTTTATGTTTCAACCCGTATTTATGAATTATTTCCTATGTAGCTTCCGTCTAGCTAGGCAAAATTAATTTTATCTCCATCTGTAGTTAAGGGAGCAGTGGATGCTTGCTCTGGTCTGGTCAGGGTTTCACAGGCTGAGCGTTTTATTGCCTCTCCCTGCCTCTGGAAGAATTTTCTAGAATATGGGGTTGGGTGTGTCAAATGACCAGTCTGAATATTTATCATACATGGAGGGTTCCAGAGCCTCCGGGACTGCTGCCCCGTGAGGCAGCATGTGGACTGTGTCAGCTGATATTGAAACCTCACCTCTGGAAAAGCTGAGAGCCTGACGTGATTGGATTAATATTAATAAATATATATAGCTTAATCTAATCAAAAAGACACCTAAGCTGGCTAAAGCTAGGCTGCCTCCTCTTATTCAGGCTGGGAACCCAGCAACTGCAAGACAGAAGGAAGGAGAGAGGGGTGCTTGCTAATTCTGTGTATGTGTCAGCTCAACCACATCTTCCACCTTTAATTGAAACTGGGATCTGCTTGCTAATTCTGTGTATGTACTTTTGGTGATCTATGTTGCCTTCAAATGCTTTACCTCTGTCCATATCACAGTGATGTTTATTTTACTTTCTTATTGTCTATACCTAAATTATGAGCTGTTCCTATCTTTACAGCTCTGACTTTTCTGCTCTCTTGCTGTGTCTTGTACTGAGCCTTGGTGTGAGAAGTTCATTCTGTTAGCCATGTGTTCCTCCTATGCAATCCTGACTAATTAATTGGCAATACCCCCACCCAAACTCAGTATAAATGTAGGCTTTACCTAGGGGATGCACAGGCATGGGTTTGCACAGACAGGGATTGCATTGGCAACTATCATCTTTGATAAAGTATTCATATTGGGTTAAGTATTACACTTCTGCTCAGCACTTCAGCAAATGCGCAAAGCAAAAATCCACAACAGACTTCTGCAGAACACTAAACAGACTACAGGTGACCTGATTCTTCATCAAACTTTTTCATCTCTCATTCAGGCTTCCTCTCAATTTCACCACTCTGTATCTGTATCATGTACTCCCTACTTTTCCTTCTCACAGTTGCATTCTCTTTCCTTAAATTTTCACCTTCCCACCTTCTCCACCCCACAGCTTGTATATATCACCCTCACTCCTGTCTTCACCTTATTACTGCACGTATCAGCTCCTGCTAATTCTGAACCCATATACCAATAAAACCTGCAGGCCACTGGGACGTGTCCCCCCACATAAGTCACACTCCCATATCACCTTTCTAATCCTTCTGCTTCTCCTAACTTCTGGAGATATTTCCCCAAATTCTGGACCACCATCATTTACCTTCGGCCAACATACCCAGCACCCCCCATCCTCTGATAGCAGCCACAATCCACACAATCTCATTTCTATTCCTCTTCAGCCTAGAACCAGCCTCCCCTTCTCCTGTGCCCTTTGGAATGCCCGCTCTGTTTGTAACAAACTCACCACCGACCATGACCTATTTGTCACAAACTCCCTGAACCTACTTGCAATTACTGAGACCTGGATTCAAGAATCTGGCCTTCCTTTTTCTGCTTCTCTTTCCTATGGTGGCCTCCTGTGGACTCACTCTCCCAGGCCTAGTGGACAGAAAGGAGGCGTGTTGGAAGCCTCCTATCCCCTCAAAGCACTTTTCAGGTTCTTCATCTACCCCCCTCTCTGTCCCTCTGCTCATTTGAAGCTCACTGTATTCATCTATTTTCTCCGGGTTTAATTGAGAATTGATTTGAGCTATCGGCCCCCTGGACCGGTATCAAACTTCCTTGACGACTTCTCTGCCTGGCTACCCTACTTTCTCTCTTCTGAAACTCCAACAATCATTTCTGGTGACTTTAACAACCCTGTTAATCTTAACACTCCCACTACTTCTAAACTGCTGAGCCTAACCTCCTCTTTTGACCTAAAACAATGGCAACTGCCTAGACCTCATATTCTCCTACCTTTGCACAACCTCTCCAATATTCCTTTTCCTCTCTCTGATCACCACTTTAGTAGTTTCACTTTCTCCTTGTCTGCCTCCTCCTTGCCTTCCAACTACCAAACTATTACCCGTAGAAACCTTCACCATCTTAACCCTTTTCTTCTTTTTTCTGCTAAAGATTGGTTATACGACAAAATCTCATCCTTGTCCTGCCCCAACTTTGCCACTTCTGTCTACAACAGTTCACTGTCATCCACCCTGGAAACCTTCGCCCCCCTCACTATGCATAGAATCATGCCCAGACCGCTAAAATCCTGGCAGACAGACAATACCAGAAGCCTCAAAAAATGTAGCCACGCTCTTGGGCATCTGTGGCAACATTCATTATTCCATACTCTTACTCTTGGACCTTTCTGCTGTCTTTGAAACAGTTGACCACCCCTTCCTCTTTAAAAAACTCGATTTGCTTGGTCTCCATGGCTGCATTCTCCGTTGGTTCGAATCTTATCTATCTCATCGCACCTTCAATGTCACTTACAACTCCACTTCCTCTTTTCCAACTCCTCTTACTGTTGTGGCCCCCCAAGGTTCTGTCCTTGGACCTCTACTATTCTTGATCTACACGTCCTCCCTGGGTCAGCTTACTACCATTTATATGCTGATGACACCCAAATCTATCTCTCTGTCCCTCAGCTCACCCCATCAATCTCCTCACGCATCACTGATCTACTAACAGACATATCAGCCTGGATGTAAAACCACTTCCTGAAACTGAATCTATCTAACCCCACGTGCCCCCTCCCCTGACTTCTCTGTCAAGATCAATGGCAGATCTATCAGTCCGTCCCCACATGCCAGGGTGCTAGGGGTAACCTTAGACTCTGAACTGTCCTTTCAGGCCCACATACAATCCCTGTCCAAATCATGCCACCTTAGCCTCCGCAACATTTCCAGAATACGCCCCTTTTTAACTAATGACACCACCCAGCTTCTAATTAACTCCCTGGTTATCTCTCGCTTCGACTACTGCAACTCCCTCCTCATTGGATTACCTTTACATAGACTATCCCCCCTTCAGTCTATAATGAATGCTGCTGCAAGACTCATCCACCTTACCAACCATTCAGTGTCCTCCACCCCTCTCTGCCAATCCCTTCACTGGCTTCCACTCACCCAATTAATAAAATTCAAAGTACTAACAATAATTTACAAAGCTATCCATAACTCTGCCCCCAGCTACAATACTAACCTAGTCCCAAAATACCAAGACCTCATGCTCTCTAGCAGCCTTGTCACCTCCTCCCATGCTCACCTCCAGGATTTCTCCAGAGCTTCTCCCATCCTCTGGAACTCACTACCCCAATCTATCCGACAGTCCCCTAATCTATCCATCTTTAGGCGATCCCTGAAAACCCTTCTCTTCTCCTATCCTGCTTCTAACTAACACTTTTTTACTTCCTCCATCAGCTCATCCCCCCACAGCTATTACCTTTTGTATGTAACTGACCCTTCCTTTTTAGATTGTAAGCTCAAACGAGAAGGGCCCTCTGATTCCTCTTGTACCAAATTGTAATGTAACTGTAATGTCTGCCCTCATGTTGTAAAGTTCTAATTTAAGTCAAAACTGATTTTTTTTTTTAAATCTGACTGGTTAGCATAGGTAACTACACTTTGTACATGTCATTATTATTTCCACATTTTACAAAGAAGAGTCAGATGGAAGCCCATTAGTTTAGGAGAAGTGTTGTTTCTTATGAGATACTGTAAGAGGTTCCTCTTTATTGCAGTGGAGCTAAAATGCAGCCTAGTAGAAAATAATGGCAGCTTATATCTATTGCTCATCACTAGTGTATCTATTACATATTTCTTTAAGTTAGTTATGATATATAGCTTATATCTATTGCTCATCACTAGTGTATCCATTACATATTTCTTTAAGTTAGTTATGATCTTTTCACTGGTTCTAAATCCTATGAAAATTATATGAACCAGTCCTAATAGCTGCTAGGGCTGTTGTTGCATGGGTATGGAGTACAATTTTGTATGCTAGGTGCAAAGGCTCTGAGCAGCATGCAAGCAGACAGACATCTATTTTACTACAACAGATGTCTCCTGAAATGGTTCATCTGCCACTTTGAATGAATAATCATTGACTTGACACTGGCGCTGCAATATCATCCATCTTAACCCTAAATTTCCTTTTACGCTAAATATGTATCAGAAGAGGTCCATCAATCATTTTACTAGACACCTAAAAAGTTTTTGAAAATCAGTTTATTATGTTTATTCACCTGGAAATTACTCGTCATACATCTAAATCCCTGGTTTTAGAAAGGAATACAGTAGACATGTTCAAGAAGGCAACAAGGGGCAGTGTCACTGTTACTTCAATCTGACATTAAATCAGTGATAATGAGTATACATGAAGTCGCACTGACGTCTTCAACAAAGATTTGATTGTAATTGTCAGAACTTAAATGACTGTTGTCTACATTTTTTTGTTTTAACTAGATGGAACAATTATTGTTTTCTATGGGTAACAGCAGGCAGCCCAAACTCAGGGAAATAATGAATTGGCTAGAATGGATTTTTTTTTTATTTTGCTGATCGCTATTATATTACCAGAAGAGCATTATGGTATCAGGGGTTCCTGTTTGTTCTCCTCCATTGCAATAGCATTAGAGATTGTGATAATGTTTCCTATCCTGTGTGAAATGTGCAGAGTGTGTGCTGCAATATGTTAGCTTCCGATTGGCTATTGTTGGTTTAAAAACTAGAAGCATACATACATCCTGTCTTTCAGAGAATATGGTAAATTTGTAAGTCTGGTCTAAACAGGACATTTTCTATGGCATCCAAAAGGCAAAACTAGTTTTATGTATTGCGTTATACAATTTTTTTCTTTTAGTCCAGAAAGACCTAGTGTGCAGTAATCAAATGTGTAATGCCGCGTACACGCGATCTAATTGTATGCTGGACGATTCAGTCGTGTGTGAGCTCCAGCGGACTTTTTCATCGTAAAGTCCATCAGACTTAGAAAGTCGTTTTGACTCAAAATTTGTCCGCCGGACTTGGCTTTCAACAGACAATCCATTCGTCAGTGTGCTAGTCCATGCTCTGAAGCAAGTACGAGAAGGAAGCTATTGGCTACTGGCTATTGAACTTCCTTTTTCTAGTCCCGTTGTATGTGCTGTACGTCATCGCATTAGAAATCGCCGGACTTTTGGAGCGTCCATGTGTGGCCAAGTCCGTTCGTTATAAACTCCGCCGGATTGTTTGCCGGATTGTTTGCCGGACCAGTTTCGCCGGACAATTCAATCGTGTGTACATGGCATAAATCTTCTAAGCTGGAATAATTTGTTGTCTGTACCAAATTTCTCAACAAAAGTTTAACTGAACTGTGAGAGGTACATGGACACCTTAAATGTGTTTATGACAGAAAAAATTGTGGTTTCTTGCACTTGGGTTATGTTATAGGATCAGTTTAAGTAGAAATTGTGCTATATAGAGTTGCTTTCTAAAAAAAGAAATGATGGTCACATACTGTAATTGATAACACCAGTTAAGGTTGGTATAGAATTTGTATTTATGCAGAAAGAGTCAAGATAGGTGAGTGCCTAGGAGAGTAATGGTGGAACTGGGGGGTAGACATATTTTCCCCCTTCCAACGGGATATCCTTTGTTGATAGGTTGGTAGGGCACCAATCACTTACATTTTGCACAGAGTAGCCATTTATCTTAAAGTGGAAGTAAACCCATGGATTTAAACAGTTAAAAAAAAAAGCATGCCGGGAATGCTAACTGCACATTGGCTGTGCTCTCAGCCAAACTATCAAACCATCCAATGGCTGGTGTCATAACGAATCACATGTGCAGCACCATAGCAGTTGAAGATTAAACAGAGGCAAAGATGGCAGCATCCTTGGCTGAAAACGATAGGGGAGTTTACTTCCACTTTAAGGTCTGTTTGTGGAAAGATCACATAGGCTGGGGTATATAAAGACAAAATATTAGGGGCAATATATTTTATTATTATGTTTTATTATCTTCTCACATCCAGGTGTATCTTCTTGTGTACGTGTTAAACGACAAAACAATATCACAATACCCTATATTGTCAAAAGTATTGGTACACCTGCTTTGACATGCATATGAACTTTAACCTCCCTGGCGGTATTCCAGAGTCTGGCTCGGGGTGGAATTTCAGAACCAAAAGCGGTAACCCTGAGCCAGACTCGGGATCGCATCGCAGGATCCAGGAAGAGTGTGCTTACCTTATCCCCTGGATCCAGCGATGTCCCCCCCGCTGTGTGAGCGTCTCGTCCTCAGCTCGATCTGTCACGGAGCCGAACTCTGTTCCCTGTGAGCTTTGAGCCACACGGGGACAGAGAACGGCGGCAAATTGAAAAAGTGAAACACACACATTACATACAGTATAATGTAATTTAAAGATTACATTGCTGTATGAAATTATTTCACATCCCTTTTGTCCCTAGGGGTTTGTCCCGTGCCCTGCATGCAGTTTTATATTATAAAAACTGTTCTTTCTGCCTGGAAACTGGACATTGTCCATAGCAACCAAAACTGTCCCTTTACATCATAAGTGGTTTTAGACCAGCTGCAAAACAGCGATAATAAATTAGAATTGAGGGATAGCGATTTGTGCGGAGATCCGTCATCAAATACTGAAAAGTAATGACAACAACAATTCTGCAACCGAGCAAATTTCAGTATTTTTGATTTGATTACATTATTGAATAATTTTTATTATTATTATTATTATATTATTATTTGGTATAATTATTTATATATAAAATAATTGTACCGCTTTAAGCATCAAAAATCTGAAATAATCATACCACCAGGGAGGTTAATGGCATCCCAGTCTTAGACCGTAGGGTTCAATATTGACACTGTTTCCACAAAGTTGAGAGCATGAAATTTTCCAAAATGTCTTGTTATGCTGATGCCTTAAGAGTTCCTTTCACTGGAACTAAGGGGCCAAGCCCAACCTCTGAAAAACAACCCCATACCATAATCCTCCTCCACCAAATGATTTGGACCAGTGCACAAAGCAAGGTTCATAAAGACATGGATGAGTGATTTTGGGGTGGAGGAACTTGAGTGGTTTGCACCGAGTTCTCCCCTCAACCCGATAGAACACCTTTGGGATGAATTAGAGTGGAGACTGAGAGCCAGGCCTTCTCATCCAACATCAGTGCCTGACCTCAAAATATGCTTCTGGAAGAGTGGTCACACATTCCCATAGATACACTCCTAAACCTTGTGAACAGCCTTCCCAGTTGAAGCTGTTATAGCTGCAAAGGGTGGGCCAACTCAATATTGAACCCTATGGGCTAAGACTGGGATACCATTAAAATTGATGTGCGTATAAAGGCAGGTGTCCTAATACTTTTGACAAGATAGTGTATATATGAGGTAGAATACACATTTCTTTTATATGAAGTATAAAAATGTGATGTACCACAAAGATTTAGATGTGGAATAACACATAATCATCCCCTAACTGACACCTTAACATATAACTATCCCTCTTAAAAATGAGGAACTTATCTCTGGAAGTGTACAAAAAAAGAGCAAAAGACCAGTCAACAGTATTGCTTGTGATTTCCCTGTAGCTGAACATACTTGTGCTGTGCTGTGCAGCAAGAAAATACAAATCTCAAGAGATTAGCAATCACAGGGAGCAGTGCCTTATATTTATACATCAGATGTATGAGACTGTATGAGCTGTTATTTTTTAGAAGGAATTCCAGACAAAAGTAAGATTTTTCAGGGCACACTTCTTGAAGTTTCCTATAACAGAAAATCATACTTTTTGAGTTAAAGCCATCTTTAATGTAGCATGGCCCCCTTGAGGACTGCTTGGATTTACCTGTTCTTCTGCATTGCCATGACCCTGTGAACATTCCAACCCACCTGACACTCTGGGTTCAGACATCTTCCACAACACCTTTAAAATGAAACGTCACACAAGTCAAATATGTTTATATTATTTAGGCTTTTACTGGAGTAAGTAATTGGGTATTGATACACAGAGGAGGGTAATTGGTCAACCGAGTGCTGGCTAACAGCCCAGACTCGGAAGAATAATTCCCTTATAAGACAGCTTAGAAACAGTTCAACAGCACAAAAGCATAATTTACATATATGCACAATGACTTACCACCTGGAGCATAACCTGTAAAGGCAGTAAGGTTAGTTATCTAGGACAAGCAGTCACACACTAAAGGGGAACCGCAGGCCAGCCTATTCACTCTTTATATCCTAATGAGAGACAGAATAGGGGATGGAATAGGGCCCTTTAAATGGTAATAACAGCAGTGTCCAAGATGCAGGCCTGATAGTCTTCACTGGCAGTTGGAGCTCATAAGATTGTATCCAGTAAGGTACAATGGTGTGGTAATAAGCCAGAAGGCTTAATCTAGTGATGCTCCTTGAAGTGGCTTTAAGTAAAGGCGTCTATGTACAGTGTTCCAAATACTATTGCATTAAAGTGTTCCCAAGGTAAAGTTGTCTGTACACAGTGTTCAGATAAAGTAGCAAGGAAGGGTTGCAAAGTATGGGCAATTACCCTCTCATCAATGACCAGACAAGCTTACACCTTGCAGACAGCAATCCTGGAAGAGACGTCCTTCGGTGAAACGGCCAGCGAAGACCCATGGCTGTTGGATGCAGACGACCGTAGTGTAGATCTGCTAAGTGGGTGCAGCAGGCAGCATTAGGCCCTCTGAGACTGTGTTGGAAGCACTCGATCACCGCGTGATAGGCTGCAGCCTCTCTCCCCGCACAGGGAGATGTGCACACAGCAAGGCCCAGGAAGAAAAGAGTGCAGCCCGAATCTCCGAACTCTTTTATAGTTAATCCCAGGAGTTTCTTTGAGTGGTAGCAAAGATCCCTGGGATGTGTAGTCCAGATGTCTTGTCACACAAAGGAATCAATAGTCTGAGAGACTACTAGTATCACAATCCTTTTTGATCGGGCTCACAGATGTGATGACAGTCACTGGCGCCTAGCACTAGAGGCTGACAATTGACAATGACATGCAATTTGCAAATGTGTGTGTATATGTATATTCACTGATCTGCCAAATCCCAAATGCCAAGTATGTACCGAGCCTACATTGATTGGCAGTGGTGAAGCGGCATTGATGTGCACAGCTGAGACTGTATTTGATGGGCACAGCTGAGACTGTATTTGATGGGCACAGGTGAGACTTTATTTGATGGGCACAGGTGAGGCTGCATTTGATGGGCGCTGGTGAGGCTGCTTTTGATGGGTGCTAGTGAGGCTGCATTTGATGGACACTGGTGAGGCTGCATTTGATGGGTGCTTCATTAAAAAGGTGGGGTATACATGGGCAGGGCAAAGGGGGTGGGGTCAGGGGCAGAGCCAAGGGAGGCAGCAAAATGAGGATTCGCCTAGGGTGTCAAATACCCTTACACCAGCCCTGACTAAAGGGATATATCTATAGGTGAAAAATGACGGAGAGTTGCACACTGTTATGACCGTAGTCCACATCGCTACGTTAACATTTAATTCTTATCCCAAAACCTAACCTTTGACATTGTATGTAGATCTAAAGCCAGCTCATGTACATTTGACAAAAGTTGTTTTCTCTCTTTTAAAAATGGAAGATTTTAGTAAAAAAAAAAAAATCAGACATCCTGCCATGTAGATGCTTGCTCAGGCACTTCCTGTGAGTGCATGAAGATTAATAGCACTGAGTTAAAGGAATTATATTTTAGGAATAGCAAACATGGCATATGTTTATTGTACATTAGCATTTGCTTTAGCAATGTAAATGCCATACAGTGAAGGTTCAGATCTACTTTATAACTTAACCTCCTTACCCTAATGGGCTGTACACACAATAGGATTTTCCAACAACAAATGTTCGATGTGAGCTTGTTGTCAGAAAGTCTGACCGAGTGTATGCTCCATAGAAGATTTGTTGTCAGAATTTCCAGCCAACAAATGTTTGAGAGCAGGTTCTCAAATTTTCCGACAACAAGACCGTGTGTACACAATTCCGACGCACAAAAGCCCATGCAGGCTTGGAATCAAGCAGAAGAGCCGAACTGGTTATTGAGCTTCATTTTTCTTGGCTCGTTGTACTTGTTGTACGTCAGCGCGTTCTTGACGTTTGTAATTTCCGACAGCATTTGTGTGACCGTGTGTATGCAAGACAAGTTGGAGCCAACCTCCTTCGGAAAAAAATCCACAGTTTTGTTGTCAGAAAATCCTATCGCGTGTACATAGCATAACACTTAACCTAACTTCTAAAGTGAGTCTTTCACCCATCCATTCTCCCCATTTACCAATCCTTTCAAATCCAAAACCTAACTTTAACCCTAACACCCAAACTCTGAGCCTAACATTCATCCAACATACTGTAACGGCTAAATCCCTGTCAATAATTTCCCCTTCTGCAGCATACATACTCTGTCTTGTGTCTAACAATATGTCTTGCACCAAGACACAACAGTACTGAGATCTTGAGAGCAGCAGCTACTGACATGGTGAAAGAGGCTTGCGGTAGACAAGTAATGCCCCATACACACGAGCGGATTTTCAGTCAGAAAAAAAACTTGGATGGTTTTTCCAATGAAATTCCACTCAAGCTTGGCTTGCATACACACGGTCACACAAAAGTTCTCTGAACTTTTGACCGCCAAGAACGTGGTGACATACAACACTACGACAAGCCAAGAAAATTAAGTTCAATGCTTCCGAGCATGCGTCGAATTGTTTCCGAGCATGCGTAGGAATTTTGTGCGTCGAAATTTGTACAGACGATCGGAATTTCCGATCTGAACTTTTTTAGACCGAAAAATAGAGAACCTGCTCTCAATCTTTTGCTGGCTGGAATTCTGCCAGCAAAAGTCCGATGGAGCATACACATGGTCGGAATTTCTGACCAAAAGCTCACATCCAACTTTTGCTGGCAGATTTTCTGATCATGTGTATGGGGCTTAAGTGAAATTCAGAGTGATTTCACAACCTGATTTTTGCAAGTATTGCTGTATGGCTGAATTAGGTCCATGCTGATGATCGTAACGACATTTTTAAATTGAACTAATGTGCGAAATCTCAACTTTAAGTCCAAGATTTTGTGGCTCACGTGGTGGGCATGTTTGAACACCAAAATCAGAGCTGAGAGCTGCCTTTAGCCTTTGTAATAGAAAGAAGACACCTTCTACAAAACTTTATCATAATATGCAGTTTTCTAAATATATTTTATTATATGGTCATAATACCAGAATATTAAAATTTCAAGGGAACAACATTTTTATTAATTCTAGAGCATCGTTTTTTTAACACCTTGTAAATGGAGCTTGCAATATAATGAGCACATGGCCCCAAATAATTAAGGCATATGTAAATTTAATTGAAACTAAAACAAAACAAAAAGCATGTAGTAAAATATTTAGTTAAACGACACAATAAAAATGTAAGTTGCTAGTTCTGGTTTAGTGACTTTGTAGTGGTGTCTCATCCTAGTTAATGTAGCATTGTTATTAACCTTTTTAAATATAAAATAAATAAAAATAAAATTAAAAAAAAAAGGATACTTCTTCTGAAAACAAAAACCTCATTAAGTTTGTATGTGAAGCGTGAAAACTGTATTTATTTACCAGTGGGATTAATAATTGGCCAATTTTTTTTTTTATGCTGTACCAAATAATATGTGACCCAGGGGTACCTGCAGATATCAGAAATAGTTACCGTAATTGGATAATTTCCTGATCATCGTCATTGCTCATCACAAGTATATAAACCCTTTGTAAACAGCTCAAAACACAGTGGGAAAAAAAAAACTGTCAAAGGATTTGTAATTGTTTTTAGCCACTCTGGTGATGGAATATCCCCTGTTGAACAGCATAGCCAAGTTTCTGATCCCAGTTTCCTCCACTACTTTCAGTGCAAAGTTGATTTGCCTTTAGTAAATAACCCCGAATGTCTGTAAATCATGAATGACCATGAAATGGCGGCAAACTACAGCACCCAAAATTGCCAATAGGTGACAGATCACGCTTTAAAATTAACTCTAAATGATGGCTCTAGAATTTTTGCTTTCACTCTGGCATGCATGGCAAAAGTGTAGTGCAATTATCATTTTAATTTGTAGATGTACCTGACACAAGCATTTTAATGTGTTTGTGCATGTACAGGGGGGTGGAATGCTTTAAACATTTTTTTGTGTTTTTTTAATTGATTTTATATTCTTTTCATTTCTACTACTTTTTTTTTTTTTTTTTTATTAAACTTATTTCTATTATATGTAAATATATTTAAATGTAAATTGATTGTAATCCGATAGTATTATAATATAAAGAATGGATTGGTAAATGTCGGATGAGAAAAATTGTCAGAAAATGTTTTGTTAAATAAAGATTATAAAAAAAAAATAACTTATTTTTATTACTGTCATAGCGCAATAAACGTTACAGGTTCTGTTTGAAAGGGATCCACAGCAGCTGTGGAGTGCTACTCAGCGAAGGGATTGAAATGCATTTTACTTTCAGCGACATTCACCAGAGGGATGGTTGGGAAATGGATGTTCACTGATCCCCCTTCGCTCTACCTGTTGACACCCACCATGGCCATACTGGGCCTGCAGGAGGGACAGCAGAGCCTAGGATACATGGTGGGGGCAGCATGTGCGGGAATGGTGCACGGTGTGGCAGTGTGTGGGCAATGGATTGATCAGCGTTAGCAGTCAGCTGAACAAATGTAAACACAGTCCCAGCTGCTTTAGCAATCAGGACTGTATTTTAGGCCCCTTTCACACTTGTGTGACTTGTCCTGTGACTTGGGACATCAAAGTCGCATGACACACTGTACCCCATGATTTCCAATGAGTACAGTTCATATCTGTGCAGCTTCAAGTTACAGCGACTCCAAAGTAGTGCCTGGAAAATGCCCTTTCCACCAGAATGATGGGAGTTTCTGGGGCTTTCCAGGATCAGGCCTTTTTAGCCTAACTTTGTAAGACCTAGGACTCTGTTTGTACTTTTACAAAGTTCATCTTCACAGTTTATCTTCAGTGCTAACAAATAGGGATTAGCTTCAGGTTCAGGTTGGGCATTGGTTTGCAGTAGACCCAGGTGGCTTGGAATGGTGAATAATGGACCCTTTGGATTCCCCAGCCCTTCACTATAAAAGGTAAGGTTGTTATCAGCCATATTTGTGTGCTTAAGTGGGATAGGGAAAGCATAGGAGTGCTTTCCCTATCCCACTGAATGGAATGGACCTATGAAAAAAAAATGTAAAGTGGATTTGTAAATAATAAATAAAAAAAATATTGATGGCGGGTGGAAAAATAACTGGATCTGGACCAGTGTTTGGCTCTCGGTACTATCAAAGGTTCTTTCTATGTTGTTTCAGAGACTGTTGGTGTTTCACTACTTGTTTAAGACCTAATATGGTTCTTTGTGCTTCAAAAATGTCCTTTTCTGCCAATTAGAGACATTCTTCTATCTGCTGTCACCTACAAGGTGAAATACCTTGAAGACATTCTGAAGACCAGTTTCTAAGCTCAATGCATGAGCACAAGGTGGTGCTGAGGCCAAGAACTCGTATCTAGCCTAAACTGGTATGCAGTATGAATTGCCCCCTTTGCCTGTGTTTGCTTGACCAGAGCAGGGATAGCCTAATTATGAAAAAATAAATAAAAAAATTTAAAAACATAAATACAAATCTGAAAATAATTAAAAAAAAACTACTGCCTCTGAGTGCAGAACTCCTGTCTATCACTTTTGGCCTTCTTGACAATTTTTAAATGAATGGGATCGCCTAACAAATAGGGATTTGACAATTATATGATACTATGCTATGATGTAACGTACGATGAACAAAGGGAGTTAAGTGTCAGCAACAAGTGTACACTATAAAGATCCAAAATAAAATAAAGACCTTAGCAAAATTAAAAAAAATATATACCTGTGTTTTAGGATGGACCTGTAAGTGCTACCTCACTGCCAGCACCTCAAAACTCCTTGTCCTCCCAACTGCCAGCACCTTAATCCTTCTTCTCACTACCTGCATCCCTTCCCTCCTCCTCTTCCTCACCGCCCTTCTCTTTCTCCTCATTACCAGAACCCCTACATTCCTTTTCATTGCAAGCATCCCAGCCTTCCTCCTTACTGACAATACCCCAAACCCTTCTCCTCCTCGTAACCCTTCTCTTCTTCCTGATGCCTCATGGCATTCTACATGTTGGTGGATAGAAGGGACAGCCTTTTTTGCTAATTATTGGGTTTGGTGTAGGGCCTTCTGGACAAGAATGTTGGATACATGATAGCAGTGTTCATATAATTATACCATCTCTTCATAGCCAGATTTGGCTTGGCTTGGGTGGAACTCATTTTTATTACAAGATAAAACTTGTCTTGTCTTTTACTCTTTGCTGCCTATTAAGTGCTCATGTACTATCCCAACTTTAGCCAATTTCTAGCAAACACATACCCAATATTAATATTTTGGAAACCCTGGGCATATAATGTAGATGACCAGTCATTTCATAGAAAGTTCATTGAACGTAGGTTTTCGTGGACTTTTAAAACAATGTAGTGTGGAACTAATAAGAAGCTCACAACAAACTATACTATTAAACTGTTCTGCCACCAGGCAATTTCTACAAAGCTGAGCAGTTTAGCTTTATTTTTCTGACGTTTTTCTCGAGATTTTTGACCTGTATTGTGGCTGCTACTTTCCCAACTCAACTCAGGCCTATTAGTGCTGGATAAAAAGTCAGGTGTTGCAGGCAACATGACCTAAAAATTACTTTTTTCAAATTGTAATGAATTGACTTTGGGTGCTGCTGCTGTATTTAGGCCAAGCTAGAAGTAAAAGTAAAAATCAATAAAAATCAATTACACATCCAAAATATATGATTTCAGAGATCAGTATCCCTGTTGCGGTTTCGACAACCCCCCAACCCCCCCCCCCCCCCCCACTAACTGCACCTGGGCAATTATTTCACTTTGTTCAACATCTCCATATGAATCCTACTATTATTACAATTGTTATGAATAAGTAACACTTCTGTTTTCTCACTTCATATTCTGCTGCCTTTCTAGGCAGGAAGGATAATACAAACTACCAGAACACAGGCCCATAATTTCCAAATGTCCTTGCTCTATGAATGCACCCAGTAATTTGTGTTTATTTTGTGATACTTTCATTTTTATTTTGTGATACTTTTTTTCATTTGCACTAACAATTAAATCTGCAGGCCAAGCTTCCCCGCTGTTCTCTTCTTCTCAGTCCAAGCAGTACTGATACAGAAAGTTTTAACAAAATGTTTAGTAGGATATTATTTGAGAAAAACACACACACACAGCAATGATAACTAAAGTTGTTAGTTGTTAATATAAGGAAAGGAATAGGCTATAGAGTAGGAAGGGGTAGTAACAGTCACAGCGGTAAAACTGTTGGATAGGGATTTAGGAAGCCAAGGTCCACGTTTAGTACATTATCTCTTGTATCAAATAGAATTATCATTGGAATTTTAAACATGTTCATTTGTTTTCCTTTCATGCGTATTTTAATATTTAATTCCGTTTGACACAAGAGATAATGGACTAAACGTGGACCTTGGCTTGCTAAATCCCTATCCAACAGTTTTACCGCTGTGACTGTTACTACCCCTTCCTACTCTATAGCCCACTCCTTTCCCTATCTTAACAACTAACATACTTTATTTATCATTGCTGTGTGTTTTTCTCAAATAATATCCTACTGAAAATTTTGCTAAAACTTTCTGTATCAGTACTGCTTGGACTGAGAAGAAGAGAACAGATGGGAAGCTTGGCCTGAAGATTTAATTGTTAGTGCAAATGAAAAAAAGTATCACAGACAATACAGTGTTTTTGTGAAAAGAATATCTACTATTAAACTATTAAACAACGTAGAAGGTTCTTTACTGTAAGAGAGTCAAGGATGTGGAATTCCCTTCCACAGGTGGTGGTCTCAGCGGAGGGCATCGATAGTTTCACAAAACTATTAGATAAAGACCTGAAAGACCCCAACATAAAGGGATATACAATGTAATAATGACATATAATCACACTCATATGTTGGACTTCATGGACTTTTTTTCAACCTCACTTACTATTTATTATATTAAACTTTTAAGCTTTCAGAAATAATTTTGTAATGTTTCATATTTTTGGAACACAGTATTTAGCTCACCAACCTGTACCAGTAATCCAGACCATAGTAGACGGTGAACGGTAACACTCCTCTCAAGTAAGTGTAGCTCAAAGGATTAAAAGAGCCACTCTTTCTTGATCCAAAAGGTACATTTATTTAAAGTACATCAGGATAAAAGACAAAATTAGTTCAATACAATCCCTGTGATAAAATAAAAATATCATAATAGGAAACGCTGCTAAAGATGGTATGCTTGAAAGAAAGCCTTCTGACAACTCAGTGACACTGACACTTATATTTTTTTTAGAGAAGGATCTGACTGTTGGTTTTCAACAATGTTTGTCAGATCTCATGTCCTATGGAGAAAGCATAGGAGTAATCTCAAAGAAGGTAGCAGAATATCTTTGTGTAGGGTCAGCCATAACCTCAGTCTTTCATCACTTGCTGCAAGTGCATAAACCTGCAAGGCCTCCTGAAGGTCAGCCCAAGGTTTCTGGTATAGGCTCATTGTTTGAGAGACTGGGGGAATGAGTTGGCTCCTTTATTGGTCTTGTGTTTACCAGGGTTCATTAAAGATATTAAATTTGTTCTAGTACAGTGTTTTTTCATGGGCTAACTTCAACGACAGGGCCCTGTATTCTGCTCTCCCACATAATAATGCAATTTTAGCCCTAGGTTATTATGTTATAACATGTAATACTTATCTATCATATTTGATTTCCCATAATTTCTTTTTTTTTTAAGTTTTTTTTCTACCTGCAGAGATTCAGAGCTGTGATAGAGGCCAAGTTTCCCCCTCTATTGCCAACTTTATATGGGTTAGTGGAAGAAGTTCTGCAGTTCTGTAGTTCTGCCTCTTTGCAAGTGGAAACCCATTTAGCAATCATATACTGTATATTGATACTGTCACTATAGCGTGGAGAAGATCTTGAATTGGCTTAATTCTTCTGTGCTTTTGTCAGATTTTGTGGATAATGTAAATTAAAACATCTAAATATCTTTTACCAGCAATTGGGATGCTGTCAGTATAGACTTTCTGGATCTAACTCTCCATGGGACCTATTGACAGATAAGGTATCTTTTTCTACATTCCACAAACAGCATAGTGGTCACCCTACATTACTGGGCACTAGCTGCCATCCATTGCACACAATCTAAGTGGTGCCAGTAGGCGATTTTATGAGAGCATTGAGAAATTGCTCTGACAGTATTACATCAGCAATGACTACAGATAAGAGACAACTTAATCAGAGGCATTACCTAAGTGTAGGGGGTAAAAAGCATTGATAAGTAAAAAAAAAAAAACATGAATATGTTACTTAAAGGGGTTGTAAACCCTAGTTTTTTTCTTTTCACCCTAATGCATCCTATGCATTAAGGTGAAAAAACATTTGGCACCAGCCCCTCAGCCCCACCAGTTTTCTTACCTGACCTTCTTCATTACTTCGGTGGGGACGCGCTCTCCCTCTCTCCACAGCATCCCAGCTCTTGATTGGATAGATTGATAGCAGCACAGCCATTTGCTCTCGCTGCTGTCAATCAAATCCAATGATGCGCCGGGCAGGGCCGAGTCTGGTATTCGTGTCTGTGGACGCAAATGCTGGACTTGGGAGAGTGACCGCAAGGTAACCCCCTTGGGAGAGCGCTTTTCCTAGGGGTTTATCTGATGCAGGGAGGAGCCATGAGAGTTGCTGGGGGACCCCAGAATAGGATGTTCAGGGTTACTCTGTGCAAAACGAATTGCACAGTGGGGGTAAGTATGACATGTTTGTTATTTATAAAAAAAAAAAAAAACAATCATTTACAATCACTTTAAAGGCACTTGTAAGAGTATAAGGAAAAATCTATATCCAGGATGTAAGCCTTCTTTTGTTTCTACTGTTTCTAATGAATAAGGAAAAATGGTCCAAATTGTGTATAGAGCTACTCCAGGTGGAACCAGTGGTTGATTGGATGCTTTTGCTTTCCAAGATGATGACCCACATGGGTAGCACCTGAACTCTCCAACACACCTGGGATTTGCAAGGGTTTTATTGGACAGGTTGGCCTGCCAACAGGTTAAGAGGCGGCAACAAGCAAACAATGTTCCACAGCAGTAAAATACAATTTTGCAAGGCAAAATAATGCAGTAGGCAAAGCCGCCAGAGGCAACTGTACTGTAAATAAGAAAAATGTCAAAGCAGTATTAAACCAAAAACAAAAAAATCATTAGATTGCAACTTAGTGGTTCTAAGATGTGGTGGCTGCATCTGTTTTCTTTTTTTTCCCCAGCTTTTTTAGTGGCTATTAGATGGTTGGGACAAACCATTTAACATTGAAAAAGAGTGCTTACAGTGGTCAGCTCTTATACATTTATGTAAAATCTTTTTTCCGAAATAGAAAGAAATGTTGCTATAACTCCTTTAAAAGCGTTAGCAGGAATTCTGCTTTAACCACTTCAATGCCAGGCACTTTAACCCTCTTCCTGCCCGGCTTTCACCACTGTCACACTTTGAATGACAATGACATTTATTTTCAAGTAGATAGAATTTTCTTTTGGTGGTATTTAGTCAGCACTGGGTTTTTTTTGTTTTTTTTTAAATAATCAACATTTTTATTTTATAGTGTCTGTTATAAAAATTTGCAAATAAATAACCTTTCTTTTTTTTGACAATTAAAAAAAAATACTTTAACATACCTTAACCAGTGTAGTACAGTGTTATCATATAACTAGTGTGGCTGTGATCAGGGACACTGACTGATGACAATATGTAAAACAAAAAATTCTAAAATTCGTTTTTTCAAATTGTTATTTTTTTTAATTACATTTTATTGATTTATTTAATACACTGTGACCAGAGAAATACAGTGCTATCATAGTAATGCTGTACTACTCTGGGGAAGTGATCAGGATTCTTTTTTACATATTACGTTGCTAATACGAATTCATTTCATTGGTATCAACAACCATTTCTACTGAATGAAACTGATTAATTTAGTGTCTTTTGTTGTGACTAGCTGTGATTGGCCAAAGCTTATCACATGGTACAGATGGGCTGTGATTGGCCCTGTCTGTACCATATGATCACTGTGACCACTCATAGCTTGCAATATGATTGTATACAATGGATGGCATGAAAGGAAGCCATCCATTGCTTACAATTGTCATGTGATCTGCTGTGATTGGTCATGACACTGGCATAGGGGCATTACTGTGGCCAGTCATCAGGCTGTGTCCCATGGAGGGGCGCCTTCTGAGAGGACATCATATGACATCCACTCCGAAGGAGGAAAGTCTCGCCTGGCCTATAGCAGATTGACGACCGTGTCAGGTCCATCTAAATCTGCTAGTGCATCCAACTCTACCTTCCTACCAGACTCACAATGCTTCTGTCCAAGGGTGTCTCTGTTGCTCCACCAGTATGGTGGAGAGACTCAAAGGCCTCATTCACTCTGGCACTGTCAAACCTGCATTTATACTGTGTGCTTTCATAAGACATTTATAAATGTATATAAATGAGTGCCAAGATGTGTGCCATTCACCCTGGGCATTTACAAGTGTTTAGGTACAGTGAGTTTAGCTGAGTTTAGAAAAAATTGAATTCTCCTACCTCCAAGATTTAATAAGTCTCTTCTTTCCCCTCAGCCTGGATTCTCTCTCCCCTTTGGGCCCAGTCCCAGAATTTCAGCCATTAAGTATCCTCTACATCACTTGTCTCATCCAAAATGCCCCCCACTTCCCCTATACTAGGGACTCTTTCCTGTTCAGCACTGCCTATGCTGCAGAAAAACAAGAACAAACAGCAACAAGTGGTAAATGCTCAGCAGTCAAGTTAAAAGAGCAATAGACAAGGCTAAATGTGAAGCACAATCTGGCTATTTTACAAGCAGTTTAGGAATTACATGAAATCTTACAGGGTGAATGTCGTTTCTCAAGTAGAAAGGCCCCAAAATTGGGGTCATAGTTTTACCCTAGCTATTCTGAAACTATTAACAGTGTTTCCACCACATAGCTTAAATGACAAGGCTCATTTAAATTGAGAGTAATTACCTGTTTGTAATGCGGTGTACACATACAAACTAAACAGGTAAAATCAATGGCATCTAAGGAGGCTTTACTAATCTGACAAATGTTTATTTGCAACACTCACTAAACATATTTGTTATTGCATGTACCAAATGCAATGTATAATTTGTGATGTGTAAGGGTAATCAAAGAGACCTAGTATATCGGAACACTACTGTGTGGACCAAAGTTATAATATGATGTGACAGACTGGTGTCTCCAGAAATGTCTGTAATATCCATGGTGGATATACGCAATATTTTTGTTCCATGGTAGTGAGAATGTGGGTGGTTCTCAACAAGAAGGAGGCTTGTGCCACCTTCTTCTTCATTAACAGGAATGCCTCTTGGCCTAACTGTAGATGGGACAACGGCCTAGATATTTAATTATGATTCAGGATAATTTAGCCTTTTTTACCTTTTACAAATTATAGAAGATTTACCTTTCTCTTTATACATGCAGTATTTTGTGTCTTTTTGTACTCTTTAGTGATTTGGATATTGTTGTTATTGTGTGTTTATAATATAGTGTGTAACATGTAGACATGCAGACATGTAACATGTCTGCACAAAACGTCTGTTTTCCTCATCCACTTGTATGCCTATTTACTCTGATTCACATTTTTCTACGTGCCCCTGCTTGTGTTTGGGATGGGCTTAAGTGGGTTTAAAAGGGGAAGTGGACACTGATATTTTGCTATGACTAAAGCCTGGTACACACTATTCGTTTTGGGTTGAATGAAAAAAAAACTGTCAGCTCCAGCAGTTAGAACAGCGATCCGATGTTAGTACAGCAATCTCCCCCGCTGAGCTATTGTGTTCTGACAGGTGGGTGCCCCCCAAGCCAGAATACTCTAATCAGCGCTCTCAGCCATTAGCTGAAACTGCTGATTGGGAGCCAGTCAGCTGCTGGTTTTCCAGCATGCTTGTCTGCCTACAGGCATACACACGGGCCGAATGTCTTACTTGAACTGGCCAATGTTGGCTGGCATTCAGCCCATGTGTATTTATTTATTTATTTTATTTATTCAGGTACTTATATAGCGCCATCAATTTACGCAGCGCTTTACATATACATTGTACATTCACATCAGTCCCTACCCTCAAGGAGCTTACAATCTAAGGTCCCTAACTCACATTCATACATACTAGGGACAATTTAGACAGGATCCAATTAACCTACCAGCATGTCTTTGGAGTGTGGGAGGAAACCGGAGTACCCGGCGGTAACCCATGCAGGCACAGGGAGAACATGCAAACTCCAGGCAGGTAGTGTCGTGGTTGGGATTCGAACCAGCGACCCATGGGGCCCAAAACCATTATTTAGCACAAAGACTTTAGCATTTTGCTAATTTATCCTTATATGCTTTAGAGAAATACAATTTTCAACTTTTGCTTGATTTTAATTTTTTTGTCCTCTTTGTCTTCTTTTGCCTCTTGTTAGGCAGGAAGGATAACACAAAGGGTCAAAACATTGGTCCATGTTTTCCAAGCATCTGTTATCCTTGCTCTCTGAATTTACCCAGCAATTTGTATTTACGTGTTAAATAAAGATTTCATTCACTTATTAAAAATAACATAAAACAAGGCTTTTAACCCCTTGCAGACCGGACCATTTTGCTGGTCAAAGACCAGACCACTTTTTGCGATTCGGCACTGCGTCGCTTTAACTGACAATTGCGTGGTCATGCGACGTGGCTCCCAAACAAAATTTACGTCCTTTTTTTCCCACAAATAGAGCTTTCTTTTGGTGGTATTTGATCACCCCTGCGGTTTTTATTTTTTGCGCTATAAACAAAAATAAAATTATTTTTTACTTTTTGTTATAATAAATATCCCCCAAAAATATATAAAAAAACATTTTTTCCCTCAGTTTAGGCCGATACGTATTCTTCTACATATTTTTGGTTAAAAAAAATCGCAATAAGCGATTATTGATTGGTTTGCGCAAAAGTTATAGCGTTTACAAAATAGGGATAGTTTTATAGCATTTTTATTAATAATTTTTTATTATTTTTTTTTTTTACAAGTAATGGCGGCGATCAGCAATTTTTATTGTGACTGCGACATTGTGGGGGACCCATCGGACATTTTTGACACATTTTTGGGACCATTGTCATTTATACAGTAATCACTGCTATATAAATGCAGTGATTCCTGTGTAAATGACACTGGCAGTGAAGGGGTTAACCAGTGGGTGGCAGTGTAGGGGTTAAGTGTTCCTAGGGGTGTGTTACTAACTGTGGGGGGGTTGGGCTTTCATTTAGTGAACACTGATCTCTGCTCCAATCACATGGAGCAGAGATCAGCGTCACTAGTTGCTAGGCAG
The DNA here is from genome assembly GCF_037356315.1 of Lithobates pipiens. Taxonomy (NCBI): domain Eukaryota; kingdom Metazoa; phylum Chordata; class Amphibia; order Anura; family Ranidae; genus Lithobates; species Lithobates pipiens. Next base: position 49,338,511 of record NW_027507685.1, on the reverse strand, counting down.
AATGGAAAAATGCTGTTTACGCGGCATTTCCTCCATTCGGCCGCTCCGTGAGACGATTGCGGCGATCGAGTACGCGGGTCCCACGACCGGACTCACGGGGGTCTCGACCAGCGCGGGAGCGTGCCGCCGGCGGTTCGTACCTGTACGCCAATATGCCTGCCCGTGCCATTCTGTCGACGTACATCGTCGTGCGCTGGTCGGGAAGTGGTTAAGATTTAAAAAATAATTATATTATAATTATAATATATATATAATTATATTATGTTATTTCTGATTTCTGATTATAGTATATTTAAGCAGTTCATAAGCGTGATTTTTTTTGTGTGCCTTCAACCCAGGAACAAATTGGATCTGAATGATTTATGGTTTTGTTTCCTACCTTTTTTTTTGGTTGAGGACTATGTGCATGGGCACAAATGATTTGATTTACTAAAGGAGTAAATGCTCTTATTAAAGTGAATATTCATTTTGCAAGGTGGATGTTCACTGAGTGTAGTGAATAAGGTAAAGATGTCTTTATGTTCATCATCCAATTAGGTTCCCTCAATATTACATTTTTGTCATTCCCTCACATAATTGGGTTTTCACTGTGAACATTGCTTCATCTTATTCAATAAATGAAATGAACATTTACTTTACAAAGTAAATATTAATTTTGCTATATGAACAGTCCCTATGAATAAGGATCAAAGAAAAGCAGAATATTTTACCAAGATGTAACATTGTATTTTCATGTGATTACTGCCAAATGTATACATGGTGAATTTATGAGCTGATCGATGAACTCCCACACTAACCTTTATTTCTATTTATATATCATAACGAATTTTAGTACTGATTTATATTTTTTAAATTGATTTATAGCACAAATGTATTTGTTCATTATTAGTATTTTCTACAGCTCATAAAATCATGACCAGTTTAATGAATTATGAAAATATATTCGCAACTTCTACAATATAATTTATGAGCTACAAATCATTTACATGCAGCCATGGCTGTATAGGTATACCCTTTTAACCACACGTTGTTTTAAAGATTTTTATTCTGCTTATAATATAAATTATTTCTTAATTAAATTAATATAATCATTTTTTTTTTAGGAAGCATTTTTTTCTGGTGCTATTGCATGCTTTTAGTGCACAGTGTAAATGCTGTCACTGCAGGCTTGCATCATTGGACGTGGCGAGCATGCAGTAAAACAGAGGTAGTTTGATGTTATGGCTTAGTTTAAAGGCTAGGCTTAGGGATGTGTTTTTGTTATCAGGAAGGCCTTAATCTGTATAAAATGCACTCCTCCTTCCCATAACATACAGTCTAAAAGCTGTTATTAATGCACACATTTTAACTTTTTCTCCCAAAGTCAACAGTTAGGCAGCTTGTACCAATTTCCCCAGTTGTTGGCTATTCCAAATGAGAGGGAGATGTGACTGTCCATGGAGGTGCAAAATATTTTTGATATGAAGACTGGCTTCACCTCCTCTATGCTGTTGCACTGGAGGCAAGATTGTTGCACCCAATGGGAAACAACTGGGACTTCAAAAAAAGTCTCAAACTAATTTTGCACCAGTGAGTTGTTTATAGGCTGAATAGTTATTTTTTGTCAGTGAATTAGTATCAATCGGTGCTGTTTTCCACAGTAAAAAGATTATATTACCATATGCAAATTAATCAATCAAAATTATATAAGTATAAATAATGAAATATGAAAAACCTGCTTATATCACACTTCACAATACAACGCCTTCTTTAGTGCACTAAACTCTCCAATGCAGTCCTATCATCACATGATTTTGCTATCTGATCATACTATATCAAAAAACTAAGTCTACAGTGCTGTGAAAAAATTATTATATTCTTCCTTGAATCCTTCTATTATTGATCCACCAATTCATGCCAATCATGCAAAAAAGTGATTTAAAAGCTCTCCAACAAATGTGCTCACATCTGGGATGTATCTGGGACTAAGTATGTATGGTCTAAATCAGTTGTGTTCCTCATAGTGGACTAAATACACATTACTGGAACAATAGATTTCATGTAAGTTTTTTATCCCTCCGATTTCGTTCCGCTCTGTGTCTCCACTCATACAGTCACACATAGGAAAATGGAAACCACCAGACATAGTACTTTATCCTTATAAAAAACTATTTATTCACTTCTAAATATCCTCCAGATGTATGCTTACTTTTTACAGGTGCTACAGGGCACCAGGCTAATAGAGCATGTAGTATCAATATAATGTATCCAACAATGACATCACTCAACTTCCTTGATCATATAGTTACCCCACTGTCTCGTGTTTCGAGCGTCTTGATGTCAATCTGGCCCCTCCCCTATGTGTTATGCCACAGGGTCACGTGGCTTCATCAGGGGAAATCCTGAGGGATGTTTTTTTGTTTTTTGATATAGTGTGATCAGATAGCTAAATCATGTGAAAATAGGACTACATTGGATAGTTTAGCGCACTAAAGAAGGCATTTTATTGTGAAGTGTGACATAAGAGGGTTGTTAATATTTCGTTATTTACACTTCATAATTTTTATTGTAATATTTGCATATGGTAAAAATAATCTCTTTACTGAGTGCAGGAACCAATTAATAGTAATTAGTAGGATACAAATAGGTATGAGAATGTGGCGGGTGTGAGCGATTCACAACACAAGGGTTTGACATTTAGCAGCTCACATGGTTACAATGTTTTCTAATTTTTGTCAGTGGCTTTGTAAACATTAAAAAGGGAAAGCGCCACTTTTTTCAGTAGGTTCAGTGTTCAGGAATGAGCCAATGGTTAAGTGTATGTGGGGGTTCATTGCTAAGGATGTGTTTTTGGGGTACACCAATTTCATTACACTATTTTAATTTTATCTCAACCAGAAAAAACTTTCCACCTAGCAATAAAGCTATCTCATACTAAGCACATTCACTAATTGTTATAGTTAACATTTGTTTTTATATAGTAATGCTTCAGTTAATTACACATCATTACAAAACTGCAAATTTCCCCAAACAGCGATTTGCTAATTTTGTGTAATTCCCTAGAAAATAATGTGTTTTATATTTGTTTTTTTTTGCACACAGCAAGCATGATAGAGTTATTTTGTATGTTGTTGTCATCGTTTTTCTGCAAACTTGATAAATTGATTGACTGAAGAATTTAAGAAAGAAGTGCTCTCTCTCTGTAATTATGAATGCAAATTGCATTTGTTCTTATAATTATTTGCATGAAACAATTAACGAACAAAAGAAAGAATCCAATAACTTTTAGGGCTAATTTGACCCTTCACTGAGGCTGTCTTTATCCCCATTGCTATCGATTCTATTGTACATTTCCTTTGCTAATCCAATATAATTATGTGTTTTGCATTACAAAGGAGTGTCTGCTTTTTCGTGTTATAAATAGTCTAGACAACTTTTCCTAGTAATGGAAAAACAAAGTTGTATAACTGCTTAAGCTTCTAGCTTACAATAAAGCTGTAAAGCTTGCTGTAGACAATAATGAGGATATACCTAACCACTTAACTTATTTTATTTTAATGATTCCTGCACAGAAATATACAACCGTACTGTTTAAACTAGCATGTTAATGCACTCAGAACACACCATCCAAACTAGCGTTATCTCCAGGGAACATTCATTTAGACTGAAAAGGAACACTCCTCCCAGTTATATTACCTTCTCCAAAATCTATCAGCTATCAATGACTGCTGTAATCTAAAGACTTTCACCACACCATTAACTTTAACAAAAATCTCCCTAAAGGCTTATGTACACTTAAAGAATTTAATGGATATCATTTATCAGTAAAACCCTCCCTTGTGTAGACATCCAAAAGCCCTAAGACTGCTGCTGGGTGCGGCCATCTTGGATGTGATGTCACAGCCTTAGCAGACTTAAGTGACACTTTATAGCATGGGTGCTCAACCTGTGGCCCTCCAGCTGTTGCGAAACTACAAGTCTCATCATACCTTTGGGAGTCATGTTTGTACCTGTCTGCCTTGCAATGCTTCATGGGACTTGTAGTTCTGCAACAGCTGGATGGACACAGCGTAAGCACCCATACTCTATAGTATTCCCCCTCTTTTTTCTCCCAGGTGATACATAAAAAAGCCAGCACAGAGAGTAATTAGACACTGCCAGAAGAGGAGAGGGCTATGACTTGCAAGAAAGGAGGGGAATGTGCTAGGAAATTAATAATTCAAGCATTTAAAATACTTTTTTCTTTACTTTTACCTGCAATTTTTAAAGCTGGAGGTGCAGTCTATTTAAGGGGCTATTCAGATTGGTATGTTACAATTAGCTGCATTACAGTGATGCACAGTAATTTGTGTAATGCGGGGAGGAGGATTGCAATGCAATTGGCACCCCAATGCACTATTCAGTAGTGGCCAATGTCCAATACGCTGTAGGGCACAATAGAGCACATGATGTTTGGTAATTTGCATTGAAAAAAGGCAGAATTTTTTGTGTTAAGGTGTGCTACAAGCCCTATCAAAAATGAACTGACTGTATTAGTATAACACACTTTAATGCACATTCATTTGTTGTGTTACTGCAGGTGCATTAATACAACACATAATTTGAAGGAGGTCTAAAGACTGTCCATTTTCAACATTATCAAAATCAACTTTAATTTTTCATCGTCATCTAATGTTTATGGGTGTCTTAAAGAGAAAGTACACCTTCAAGTAAACCCATTATGGGTTTCCTTTGAAAACAGATCTTCAGAAGATTCCTCCATCACATAAACATATACATTTTGTGAAAGCCAATATTGTCTTTATTCTGTCTCTTCAAAGGAAAACAGTAATGATAAACATCTTCAACCCATCCTTTGGCATAACACATTTAATATATTTACACATTGTAAATCACCAAACTAATCTAAAATTGTGTTGTTTCTACCCATTTGTATTTTTTGGTATACCAATCTAGGTTAACTCCTACACAGCAGTTGAAATTTGAGGTCAAGGTCAGAGAAGTCCTCTAAAGTGAGTCTATACTTCTAAAAAAAATTGTACTTTAGTTTTATGTGCTCTAAAACAGGCAAGAAAATGTGCGACAATAATAAAAGAAGTGAAACCAAATCAGCCAAATCAGAACATCAGTGCATAAAGAGTATAACTAAAGGCAAAACATTTTTAGTTTTGAATAGAATGGAGAGGGATTAGAACATCTGTCAGTTTTTATCACTGTCCGTGCCCTCCCAGTTTTTACCATTTACCATTATCACTAAAAGTGAAAGTTAAAGAGAAAAGTTATATGGCTGTATGGTCAGTTCCTAAAGTGCTCAGTCTCTCTTTCTAGCAGCATAGTAAATCCCCACAGTAGCAGCTCACCAGTCCCAGTGATATCACAGCTCATCATCTGGTCACACACAGCTTTTAGTTCACTTTCTGCTCTGCACTCAGGTGACTTTGTCTGCACTTAGCACTCCAGATCCTGCTCAGGTAGCTAATATGCAGCAGCGATAGTGCACACTGGACAGTGATGTGCACTCTCTGATTTTGCAAGAGTCAACTACAGTTTGTCCTGTACGGCTTGAGAAAATGCAGCTCTTTACCCTCCTCCTTGCAATCTCCCTCTGAAAAAATGCATTTCAATAGCTGGTGATTACAGTAGGGTCTCTCTCCTCTGGACTACAGTTTCCACAGTGCAGTGCTGCCAAATTCAGTCTATTGAACACTACCTGCTCAACAGCTCTCTCCTCTTGCTGATATAGGTTTTAACCAGTTCAGCAGGGCAGCAGCTAAAGAGAACTGCTGCAGCCAGTGTTTTTCTCACATCAAGCACCTGGCTACATTTATTAGAGTATATTACACCAACAAAGAACCTGAAGAAAACATGTTAGCTTAATTAAAATATAATTTTTCAAACCAAAATCAAAAGTTTGGTATGGAAATGTTAACTTACTGTCAGCATCAACCACCTGGCCCTTAACCCAACCAGAAGAATGACATTAACCCACCATAAGCCTATCACACTACCTTTCTGCTCACTCTGCACTCTCTTCCTCTTAGCATGCTCCTTGTCAGCACATGTGCATGTAGCACATCTGATTTACACCAAGTATTCACCCTCCCTCTCCAAGTCTCAGTGCCACTGTAAAGGCTGGCACAAGTCAAATCAGGTATTTATGCTAGTTTCATTTGTAAATACTTTCCACTATTTTTAAATTAATATATATCTGCATTTTTATAGCTGTCTAAAGTTCAGCTCTAATCAGATTCTGATTTCTGGCTTCCATGTGCTTATTTTTCTTTTCATTATGCATTTATTTGTGTAGAGATGTTTCCAGCATGATTCCGTTACCTAACAGATCACTGGTTGGAACACACCGGAGAAGCAAATCATGCTTTGCATGCTATGGAAAGTCTCCTCACTCAGCATTCTGGATGCAGCTCTGGAACAGACAAAGACAGCAACGGTCTACAGAATACTGTAACTAATTTGCTTGAGGCAAAGAAGCAGATCTCCCTAGGATGACATCAAACGGAAGATCCGTGTTCAGCAAGCTGTTCCCAAATTAAACAAACATAAAACGGGTTTACCATGAATCGGCGACAAAATTAGGGCAGTGCTAATCTTGATTATTTTTTTTGCAGGCATAAATATCTTGATACATCTGTGTGTTTCAATCAGACATGGACAAAGTTTGGTACCCCAGATGCTGTTTAGTAACCAGTTGGGAAAAATGTGAGCTAGCATCATCCGGACTGCCAAGTTATTAAATAAAGGTGTTTATTTATCAAAGGTTAATGTTCTATTTTACTAAAAAAATACATGCTGGTAGGTTAATTGGCTTCTGTCTAAATTGGCTCTACTATATGAATGTGAGTTAGGGACCTTAGATTGTAAACTCCTTGTGGGTAGGGACTGATGTGAATGTATATGTAAAGCGCTGTGTAAATTGACGGTGCTATATAAGTACCTTAATAATAATAATAATAATATTGCAGGGTAAATTTCACATAGATGTGATGCAGACAAATATGCTTACTGTAGGTACTGTAGCTGTAAACATTCTTTTTAATTATTTGACTTAAATGCAAGATAAAAGGCAGATGCCACATGGTGAGGGTTTTGTGAGGTGAAAAGAATAGGGTGCATAATGATAGGGGTGACTCGTTAAAGTTAAGTTTTGGTCCTCTATTACTGTCTGCCTGGCAGGGTTTATATTTGCGCTCTGGATTTTTCTTTTATACTATGAATTTGCAGAAGTTTGATCTTTTCTTACATACAAATCTCATTAGAAGCCTTTTTAAAGGAAATTCTTTACTGAGAGACATACAGAGGTTCATGTATATATATATCGGCTTTATAATTTCTTGATTGCTGTGCATCAATATTCCACCGCTGCGTATCTATCACACTTCTCCAATATTATAAAATGTGCATACCTCCACCAGCTGTTATGCCTGCTCACCTCAACACTGAGCCACACAAGCTCTGAATGGAAACACACTCCTTTCTCCACTCCAATATCAGCTCTCCGGCTCCAACCTGTTATATGAACAGCTCACAGACAAGACTTTTCCCCCGGGATATGGTCCGTATTCATGCAAATACAAATGCAAAAAGCATAGCACTCTCCATTTAAATCATTTATTTGGGTTTCCCCCCTTAAAATATTGCACTTACAAGGTTTCAAAAAATAAAATAATTTGTCACAGTGTTACAAGACATTTGCTCGCTCACCACTCTGATGGCGTGACGTCACAGGCTCGGCTCCTTACCCTCTTCACATGTATCACCTACAACTGGAGAGAGCCAAGACCCTTGGTACCACCCCCTACCCATCTCTTAGTACTGTCCCTTATTTCCACCCCCTACCCTTGATTCTGCAGGCTCCTTGAACCCCTTTCTGCTTCATTGCCAGTGTGCAACTTCCTCTCTGCCGTCTGCCTTCTCTGTCTTTATTTCTGTCTGTGAGAAGAAGCCGGCTCCCTCTCCTGAACCTATATCTGCAGCAGGAAATTACAATTTCCTGCTCAGAGCTCCTGATTGTTAGGAAGCTGGCAACCACACAACATGTGGCTCACTTCAGGCAGGGATACATTTCAGATCTGGTCTAAATTTAAAAGGGGATCCTCCCACAAAACAAACAAGCAAATAAAATGGCATGGGGTTTCCCCAAATTTTATTTGAATTTGGAGATTCCTGGTTTACAGTTTGATGTAAACATAGGGGTAAGATTAGTGTAAACTGATTTAAGAGGGACACCTGAAAAACAAATAAATGGCATTGAGTGCCCCCCAAATTCTATGCCAGACATGGTTCCAGTAGGGGGGGGGGTCTGCAGGTGAGAGGCCTATTCGAATATGGAAGTCCTCCTTAAAAATAAGATACTGTTCCCTCCCTAAAATCATTCACCAAAAACAAAATGTAAGTATTAAATAAAGATACACACCTTTTGACAAGTCCTAAACCCAAAACTGTCCCACAGTATAAACCCATCAAAAATCACACCATCTAGCATTGCAGATTTTCACTAATCTTGATAAACAATGCCCACCAACCCACCAAAAGAAAAACAACTGCTGACCTGCTGACACTTTCAATCCCATTGCTCACTCACTGTAAACAAAGGGTCAAAGTCATGGTCATATCCAGCGAGAGGGGCTGGGATGTGCACTGCAACAGCACCTCCATGGGTACCAAGGGAAATAGTAACTCCCATCCCAGGCAGTGGTATCCAACATCTTAGAAATACGATCAGCTCTTGTATCCCTGGTGGCATAGTCATTTCAAATCAAGAGGAAACCAGTGATGCAGCAAATGGACAACAGGTTAGAAGTTTTCCATATTCAGAAACAAGGGGCCACCCACAGCCACACACTTCTAAAAGAGGTCAAGCCAATCATGTTTGGGGCAGAAGCAAATTTACTGGACCTGAGGGCAGAAAACCTTCTGGGTCAGTTGAACACTGAAGCATATGAATTTCCTAGACCACAATGAGTGGTCTCTTCTCTCTATCTCATATTCAATCAGATCACCCACTTGTGGGGTCTTCTATAATTATAATCTTTTGCGGCTCCAGACAACCAAAAATTCCAGAGATTTCTGTCTCTCCTTTTGCATCACCTATCTGAGGGGGTGGGTGAGCTTTCCTGTCAATGGAATTGCAGCATGGCATAGGCCTTTCCTCCTCTACCCCTCATCATGAAATTCTTGATGAGACTATTAATAGAGGAAATAACAATCATGACCATTTCCCCCTATTTCCCATGCAGGCCATGGTTCCCCCTGGCCATTCTCTTTCACATTTGTCCTCCAATAATTTTCCTAACTTTTGTTATGCCTGCTGATACAGAAATTCCAGCTCCCGAATCCAGAAAAGATGGCCTTTTTAGTCTGAATGTTGCAAGAAGGGGATTGAAGACATATGTTCCCAAGAGGTGATATGAACACTGCTGAAATCAAGGAAAACATAAAAAACAACAACATTAATATACAGGAGGACATCATATTTTTTTAATGTAAATTGCTACTATAACCCTGTTTCTCCACCAGTGTCGCATTTGTTAGGCTTTCTCCATGTAGACTAAGGTCTGGGGCTCAACCTCAGTTCCTTCAGAGTTCAATTAGCAGCAATTTTTGTTGTTACCAAAATATGCTGTGTCAACAAACAGCTGGTAATACCATTTCTTTGGTCAGTACTCAGAACCCATCAATTGATGCTTTCCTTACTAGTATCTATCCCTGGTCTAGAATGTACTGCCAAAGCAACCCTTCATTCCATTTTAGGAATGCTGTAAGAGGAACAATCCATACAAGGTGGTGTTCTTTGAAGCAATACCTTCTGGCAGAAGAGTGTCAGATTTACAGGCCTTAAGTCTGGAGAAAACTATACTTTTTATTCTTCCTGGTTCCCTAGAGTGCAAATACAACCAGTTTGTTCCTAGGGTGGCATCGTCATTCCATATGGCACATGTTGGCACTTGCCCACATTGCCAGATTTAAAAATGCCTTAAACAAACTTGACATCTCTAGGAAGCTAAGAGCTTACCTTTCTTACAACTTCACTCAGATCCTCAAATAAGCTATTCATTTTACCAGGAGGAAAAAATGATAACATGATAAATGGAATAAGTGTCATGCTTTGAATTATGTACAGTATATATGAATATTTTACTTACACTTTTTTACAAAATACAGATTACCTCAGTTTTCCTGAAGAAGTGAACAGCAAAAAGAAACAACCTCTTATTTTATCCTGTTAAATGGACTGAATCAAGCATTGCGATGAATGGCAAAACAGCTGTAATGTGCTTTATTACAACAATATGTATGACATCAGTTAGATGAACTGTAAGATAGAGATGGTTAACACAGAAATAATTGAGGCCTAACACAATACATTTTGGCATATCCCAGGAGATATTAATCGTGCGTACAGAAAAAGATTTCTATCCAGTGATGCCATGCTTTGGTTACCTACCACTCTGAATATAAATACAATATCATTTATTGTATTTTGACTAATTAAGTAAGAAGTTTCCCACATTTCATATGTGCTGCTTCAGCCCATCAGACAAGTTGCTAAAGAAACCACAGTGGCTTCAGGTTCCCCTTTTGTTGTTCTTGAGGCCTATTCACACTTGAGCGTTCACGGAACACATGAAAAAACACGCTAAAATGCACATTGCTCGTGCAGTGACAATAATTCTTAAAATGTAATCTAGACATGTGGTTTGTTGCACCAAAAGAAGCAGTAGTAGATAAGCTCTACATCTGAAAAAGCTGCAGGAGCTTCTTTGGTGCGTTAAATGTTTATAGAGCAGCCCATTCAAGTGCATGGGCTTCCTTCTGCTGTAGCATGAAAAACACACAAAAAATAAAAATAAAAATAAATGAGAGCAACAGGTCGATGTCAATAGTTCCTTAAGGAAACTTCTGCGACTTTGGTCAGGTTGTTGCGATTTTTTTTTATTCACTGCTATTTGTTTTTATGTTTTTTGTTTACATCACCTTTAGCAGCTTCTTTTCAAACATTATTTGCCAAAATGGCACATTTCTTATCAGTGACAGCAGAAAAAGCAATGATCCTCTGTTGTTCTGATGTTGAAAGGTCACTGAAAAATATGTAAAGACATCCAGCATCTGGTCTAGGCAGCTACTGGTCTCTGCTACTGCTGTGATGGAATAATGTATAATTATCTGTTTGCTATTTTAAATTATACTGCAGAGATAAGAAGAGCCATAGCAAATTATTTCTTATCTTTTACTTCTTATGTAGAAAGCAACAGAACATTACTCAGTTCTTTGCTGTAATGAAATTATAATGTAATAATGGCTTCATACAATAAAGCATCATTATAAAATATTCTTATAGATGAGGACAGACACAGAAGAAAAGCACCGAACATAGAACACTAGATAGGACAATCACACTGAATAGCACATAAGTGGATGTTTGGCTAATTATATTTAATACTGCCTTATATTCCAGCACAATGTGTAATCTGGCTGCTATCCACAATACAGAATAGAGCAAACACACTGGGGGTCTTGGACAGCCTTTAGGTATCTATTGGGACACCGCATCGAGAATGTCAGTGCTTGTACCCCATTGGTGTACCTATCACAGACAGGTACATGAATCTACCAGAGCATGTACCTGAGGTCCGAGTGTTCATACTGGGGTGGTACCTCCCTAGCCACTGAGTGTGTGACTCTGACAGGCACATTGTGGAGAGGTTTGGTAGTGCGGTGAGAGGCGCCTGATGGGAAATTGCAAGACTAAAAGAGACTCAGCAGGCTCCACCTACTTCAGGCTGCCTGCAGAAAACTACAGGAAGGGGCGGAGACAAGACCAGCCACCCTGCACAAGGTGAGAGAGCAGCAGTGACTTGTCTTTAACAGGAAGTTCCTGCATAGAGGTAAAGCTTCACACGAATATACCTCAGAAATGTGGAGGAAATAAACAAACCACATTGAGATTCAACTAAGGATACACATGCCGCCTTTATTTGGATGATATTTGTTTATTCCAGAGTTCAACTTTAAACATAAACAGAAGGCTCAATTTTTTTTTTGTAAAATAGAGTGGTGAATGTAGAAACTGGTTATTAATGCCAATCTCAAAGTTAGTATTGTTGCTATAGTTGGATGTGAACATTTAGAATTACAATAATATAAGCTCTCAGTTGTGCCAAAGTGACTACATTAGATATACAGAACTTACTTTCTTTAATCTGGGCTTACAACTCATGAAGTGTCATGGCTTTCCACACCAACATTCTCCATTCACCACTTCAATTCTCCATCCTCCCGTCCAATTATTCTTATGTTGTCCTGTACTTGTGTCATCCATCCACCTTGTATTGAGACTGGTCTTATATCAGGCTTCTTGCACATATCTCTGAGCTTCTCATTCCTCCATATACTCCAGCATCCTCCATTGTTTTGCTGGAAGACCTAAATGAGATTACACATTTATAGTGTATGGTCCTCCTAAAGACATGAGGATGTCTGCTTCCTGATTCTTAAACTATAATGGGCTTTTTGGTAGGAGAGAAAGTCTGGCATAGATATAAGGAGGACTCCCCTGATACCACATTTAGGACACTTTCACACTGGGGCGGGGGGGCGTCGGTGATAAAGCACTGCTAATTTTAGCTGCATTTTACCGTCGTTTTAGCTGCTCTTTTTTGGCCGCTAGTGGGGCACTTTTAACCCCTGGTAGTGGCAGAAAAAGGGTTAAAAGTGCCCGCAAAGAGCAGCTGTCAACGCGTTTTGCCTGCACTTCGGCAGTGCTGGCCATTGATTTCAATGGCAGGGGCGTTTTAGGAGCGGTGTATTCACCGCTCTCGCAACGCCCCAAAAATGATGCTTGCAGGACTTTTTTTCCCCCGTCCTGCAAGTGCACCGCTCCAGTGTGAAAGCACTCAGGCTTTCACACTGGGGTGCCATTTTTCAAGCGCTTTACAGGCACTATTTTTAGCCCTTTAGCACCTGAAAAAATGCCTCAGTGTGACAGTAGCCTTAACTTTTTTCATAGAAGGTTAGTAAACTGGGATGAGGGGAGGTAAATTTATTTTCTAACAATTTTAGTTTAAGGCTTGTATGAGTTGCTTTGGAACCATGTGAAGTGAGGCAGGGTCAACTGAACTCTTGTATTAGTTTACTGAGATTTGCCCTCCAGCATACTAAGACAACTATGCTGCCAGCTGAATGGTATATAGCAGACATCCCCAGTCTCCCGTGAGGTGCGGGAGTCTCTTGCATTTTGGCTGTGGCTCCCTGACACCAGCAAGTGCCTAACTATATCACAGCTGCAGGGCTGATCCTGGATGGTCCCCCGGTTCACAGCCGGAATGATTGTTGCGGTGGGAGGGACATCTGTGAACGCTGATCTTCCTGTATAGCTTTTTAGCTGACAGCTGCTTCTCTTCCTCTCCCTCCTGCGGCTGTCAGCTAAAAAGCTATACAGGGAGATTGGTGTTCCCAGCTGTCCCTCCCGCCGCACCAATCATTCCTGGCTATTTCCTGTGTGCTCCTCTGGCCGCTCCTTAGGCCCCCTGTCCTCTTTATCCAACCCCCTTCCATTTCCTTTTCTGCCCCCCTGTTTTCCTTTGGCCCCATGTCCTCCTCATCCGGCCCCCCCTCGCCCCCCGCAGCCAGATTCCCTCCTGTCCTCTCCTGCTGGCTGCGGGGATGTGTCAGGATGGAGAGCAGGAAAGGACCAGTAAACATGTAATTACTGGCTCCTTCCTTTTCTAAATTGAACATAATGATCTATGATTTTACTATAATAAAGAAATGGTAAAAAAAATGGACAAATTTAAATTATATAAAAAAACAAAAAACTGATTGATACCACTCTCTCAATGCCCTACCAACACTGTCCACTGCCCCAACCCTGTCCCCCTAAAAACCATTGTGAAAAAAAAATTAAAAACAAATTAAATAAAAAAAAAATCAATATGTAAAAATAAAACACTACTGACACCATCCACTGCCTTACTGACATTGTCCACTGCCACCCCCACTCCCTTCCCCAGAAGGACTATGAAAAAATAAATAAAAAATAAATAATAAACAACAAAATTGTAAAAAATAATAGATAAAATAATCGAAACAAGAAACTACTGACACCGTCTACTACCCCTGTCCCCAATCATTGTAAAAAAACAAAAAATACAAAAATAAAAATTGTAAAAAAATAATAAAAATAAAAAAAACACTAAAATTACTGACACCGTCCACTGCCCTACAGACACCATCCTGCACATACCACCTACTGCTGTACACTCCACACTCACCCGTGCACATTATACCTACCTACATACACTCTGCACTCCTCTCCTGCACATATTACCCACCTTCATACACTCCACACTCCTCTTCTGCACATAATACCCACTGCCGTACACTCCACACTCTTCTGCACATACTACCCACCGCTGTACACTCTGCACACCTCTTCTGCACATATTACCCACCACCATATACTCCATGCTCCTCTTCTGCACCTAATACCCACCACCATACACTACATATTCCTCTTCTACACATAATACCCACCACCATATACTTCATACTCCTCTTCTGCACATGATACCCACCACCATACACTCCACACTCCTCTTCTGCACATAATACCCACTGCCGTACACTCCACACTCTTCTGCACATACTACCCACCGCTGTACACTCTGCACACCTCTTCTGCACATATTACCCACCACCATATACTCCATGCTCCTCTTCTGCACCTAATACCCACCACCATACACTACATATTCCTCTTCTACACATAATACCCACCACCACCATACACTCCATACTCCTCTTCTGCATATTATACCCACCACCATACACTCCGCACTCCTCTTCTGCACATAATATCCACTGCCATACACTCCATACTCCTGCACATACCAACCACCACCATACACTCCATACTCCTCTTCTGCACATAATACCCACCACCTTACACTCATTTCTCCTCTTCTGCACATAATACCCACCATCTTACACTCATTACTCCTCTTCTGCACATACTACCCACCATCATACATTCCATACTCCTCTCCTGTACATACTACCCACAGCTGTACACTCCACACTGTACATTCCCTATTTAACATTACTGCACTATGTAATTCATCTCAGACTCTATTAAACCACACCCCTTTTAAGCCATGTCCACTATGTAGCGCAATTTAAGCCATGCCCACATTTCGGTGCCACCTCCCTGAAATTATCTTTTGCAGGTTGGGATGTCTGATATAGTATCAACAAGACAGGGACTTGTATGCTTACAATTTACTGTACCAGGGTTTAAATAACTGCAAATCAACTCATTACAAACATTAAAATTTACCCTTCAGTTGGCCGTAGTGCAGGGATTGTGCGTTTGTTTCACCCTACGTTGCAGCGGAGGTGTGTGGGTATCCACTGCGGTTGTACATACCGCAAGCGGGCTGGTCCCCTCACTCCTCCAGTACCACCATGACGTTCATCATGTTGTTGGCAGGGACCCGTCCCGGACCTGGGAGTATTTCCGCCGAGAGTGGCCAGCTGTCCACTTCATGTGATTCCACCATGAGGAGGGACACTTTTTAAACTACATTTGCATCATCCAGGTATTTCACACTCACACCCTTTACTTCATTCACTTCTTTCTTTAGCAGTCACCAGCGCACTCATATGGAGCCCCCTAACATTGTTCACATGTAGGGTGTTTCTATAAACACACTCAATTACAGTATTAGGATCAATTTATATCAATCATACACACATTCTCACAGTGGGAACACACAGATCAATTTCATTAATGGGTTTGGTTGTGTTTTCTCGGATTCATGTTTGCTTCTTTGTTTTCTGTTTTTGTTTTTTACCAATTTTTTTATCTTTCCACAGACACACAGTACACCTTTGGATTTATGTTGTGGCTAATCTGGCATGCCCCTTGGCTGCTGCCCACCTTGATCCTTATTTACCACTTTCTTTGGGTGGGTCGTCCGCCTCAACCCCTGGTGAAACAGTGCATTCCAGGCCACTGTCCTATTACATCATAGAAGCTGGGTACAGCCTGTGAGCTGTATGCGTAAGTAGGCATTCATACATGTGAGTTGAATTACCTTTATATTTTTGGGAATAAAAAGCTCTTTATCAATAATACTGCGCAATGATGCTTTTTCTATTATATCTATTTATATGAGGAACATTCACCGCAGTTAATCATCGGACCAGAGAACATCCACAGGGGTCGTCCCACGTGTGCATTTGACCTAACTAGCGATAGTTGGTCCACTCCCAGGGGTGA
Organism: Lithobates pipiens; assembly: GCF_037356315.1. Taxonomy (NCBI): domain Eukaryota; kingdom Metazoa; phylum Chordata; class Amphibia; order Anura; family Ranidae; genus Lithobates; species Lithobates pipiens. The sequence goes on along the minus strand of NW_027507685.1, from coordinate 49,322,235 downwards.
GTGCACATCCAACAGGGGGGCACCCTATTTAAGCACTTAAGAAGCACAGAATAATCCATCTATTATTCAAGTCATAGCACTGGATACTGTTCCACTAAGAAGAGCACCTTTTTTTCACTGGGGACTGTTTTATTAATTTTATTAATTGTTAACAGTGTATCACCTATATCTATTACCTGTATGTAATTTTTTAGCATTTAGCGCGGTATACTTTTTATTATTTATTAATTGTTCACACCAATTTCACACTGCAGCTGCTTTAATTATGTGTCATAGCAATTTGTTTTCTTTATCCATATTAACACATACATGAGGTTTCTTCACTTACTTCATCCTTTGGCACTTTGGTTCGTTTTCATATGTATGCAAAACCAACTTACAATTAGTTTGCCCTTTACATTTTCCCTCTTCAGAGGGCATTATATACTAATGGATATTTATCTGATTTTCAGCATTTATCGTGCATTTTACTCCTGATGATTGGCTATAACGCCATGAAAGTGTTGAGTTTTCAAATAACAGTACCAAGACATGCTCGCCCAAATTATGCATTTTAATATTGATGTTTACCACTTGTACATGTACTATGTAAATATACCTATATGTTTTATATCTTGTATAAATTATATTTTTATTCATTCTGTAATGATTACATCAATTATGTCCATTGATTACCTATATTAAATATGTTATATACATTTGCTGAGTAAATCTTTTATGATTACACTGTTATAGTTTCTGAAAATGATTGATATTGATATATTATTATTTTCCTACAATCATGGATGACCGTATGGGAATGAGATGTTAAATCAATATAGATAGATGTATTATTCTATACACAATGACATGCCTCATGTAAAGTCCCATTTCCTTTCTTCTTCTTCATTAAAATTGGGCAGTTTGAAGATGGAGGAAATATTTAACAATAAGATGGATTATAATAACAATAATAATGATGATAATAATTAAAATTATATATTAACTGCCCTATATACCAAGTCATAAAACACAGGACAAGCATCTTTATGCCATGAACTAGTTCATTAGTAGTAATGATTATGTTGGAAGTACGGAAATTCAGTAGTAACCAATCAAACATACAAATTTTCGAGTTGAAAATCTGGAGCGTGCAAAATCCAGTGCATGGTAGCCAATCAGCTTCTAACTTTAGCTTGTTCAATTAAGCTTTAACAAAAACCTGGAAGTTGATTGGTTTCTATGTAGAGGTGCACCAGATTTTACACCCATTTTAGTAAATTAACTCCAAGCAGGTATTTAACCATTTAAGGACCAGAAGATTTCCCCCCTTATGACCAGGACATTTTTTGCGATACCGCACTGTTTTGCTTTAACTGACAATTGCATGTTGTGCCATGCTGTACCCAAACAAAATTGACGTCCTTTTTTCCCACAAATAGAACTTTCTTTTGGTGGTATTTGATCACCCCTGCGGTTTAATATTTTTTTGCACTATAAACAAAAAAGAAGACAATTTTGAAAAAAAAACAATATTGTTTATTTTTTGCTATAATAAATATCCCCCCAAAAAATCTTCATCAGTTTAAGCCAATATATATTCTGCTACATATATATTGTGTACATTGACAGATCCCCATTCTAGCTCTCGGGTGCATCGCGGCTGCCGGCCACATGCATCAGCTCCCCAGCCATGCAGCAGGTGCGCGTGTGCCTTCAGCAGCGAGTGTCCGCCTGCTAAAGCTGTAAAACGGACCGAAGTACAGCTACAGCGATTTGCGGGATCGAGTATAATGACGGCAACTGGTCGTCCAATGTGTAAGTGGATACTTTGAGCACCACATCCCAGAATAAATCATACATAGAATAAATGAACAGAAAAAACACTTTAAAGGTGCTACCTCTCAAATAATAGCAGCCCAACAAGCAAATACTGGTAAAAACATTATCTTTTCTAAATATGCTGAAACAAAATCTGTATTAAAACCTTAGTTGTACAAACCTCAAATCCTTATATATCATAGAAATATCACATGATGACCACCCCATTGTCTGTAGTGATGATAATGAGAGGAGAAGCAATCAGTTAGTTTACATAGATACATGTAATGTCATTTTGTAAACTATGATTCTCATGGGTAGAAATGTATTTGATTTTGATTGACATCACCTAATTTCTCTTGATAAAACATATGCAGTACATTCAGTGTGTGTGTGTTTGATAAAACAACAACATGGATGGGTTTATTAGGTTCTTTAGGCAGTAGCCATGGGCTAGTCATTATAAGGTGTATCCATGATATATGAGGATGCAACATTCTTGTTTTTACAACCTAGATCGTATTATGAATTTTGTTTTGCTATATTAATAAACTGATAATATTGTTAACAGTATTTTAATATGTTGGTCTGCTTATTTGAGAGGTAGCACCTTTAAGGTCCCATTTTATCTCTCTTCTTCTAAGTAACCAATCAAATGTTAGCTAATTTCAGAAGAACAAAAAGATTCTGGTTGGTCATATGTGTTTCTGCACTTTGCCCAGGTAATATTTGCGGATGAAAACTATAGATGTTGGTTTTAGATCTAATTTTTGTCATGTATATGCTCTGAGTGCTTTGGTTGCTGTCCATGGTGCTGACACTGTAAAAAGAAGCTCTATTTTATTTATTTTTTTAGTTGCCTGAAATGTGTTACTTAACAGTACAGAGGAATTCAGGCAATTAAAGTGTGTTATACTTTTGCAACCAGATTTTACATTTCTATATGTTTAGTGTAAGCGAGACAATAAATTACCAGTTGTCTGCTGTATTTCGTACTTTGTTGTGCGTCTTTTTACATAAGCCTGCTAGCGTATATATTACAAAGATAGTGATGTCATGATAAAGCTGCATTGACCTGTATTAAAAGAAATAGGGTACATAGCCTGTCGGCCAGATATACCACACTTTTTATCTATTATTCTGCCTATGCATAATTTCTCTTGATGGCTTGTACCTTCATGAATTATGTTTTTTATAATTTAACATTTAAAAAAAAAAAATGTACTGGAGTGATCTACTCTATGTGGAGGCATTTTTTCTCATTATACCTACCTTCATGATTGCACTTTCGGGGAGTTCGAGTCACAGACAACCTGTATTGGATATCTCGATCGAGAGCCGGGAGTTCGATTGTTCCTTTTGGAGGACCATTCGCGGTGGATTCACTTTGATGCACGATTGACCCACCATTACGGTGTGTGGGTCCACACCTTAGGGTAAGAGTACCCATTATTGTTCTATGATAAGTGTACCTGCTATCTTCTTAGAAGTTTGCTATTGGTGGAATTTGGACGTCAAGTATCACATTTCCATACTACCGCATATATTTGAAGTCCCCTGTATAAGAATTGGATGGGGTTACATGAAGGACTGATTCATTGATGGTGTAGTGTCTTGACCTCTCATGAGGATTTTTTTATGTGCATAGCATTTTCCCATTCTCTGCGATTTTTTTTATGAACTGCACAGATTATTTTTTATGATTTAATGTTATACATTTTGGATTTGATATTCATTTGCTTTTTATCAATATTTATTAGTTTCACTACTATTGTTGTGGCTCACTGTTTTCCGTGAGTTTACTCTCACACATTTGTTTTTTTTTGTTTTTTTCACAATTAGTTTTTTTGATATTTGTCTGGTGTGTATTGTCACTAGTATTTCACATTATTTAGCGCTGCAATTTTTGTTTTTTAAAAGAAATATGACCAGACCAAAGAAGTTGTGACCATGTTCACATCTGTCATATTTTCTTTCTGTTATATATTTTGAGCACATCCTAAATTTTCTCTTTTTTCTATAACAGTGGCTGCCGGATGTCCTCTAATCACAACTATATGAATAAATATAGTAGTATAAAAAAAAAAGAATGAAGTCAATTTAAAAAAATGACAAGTGAACTCATATAAAGTGCATTGACCCCTGTGAAATACCTGTGATTTTGTTTTTAAGGTATGCATAGTTGTTTAAATTAAATGATAAATTGATCCTTTTATACACCATCCACCAAAAAAGTTATATTTAAGTATAAGTGGTGTCACTGTCTTCTGGGCTGAGACACTATTTGGGATTTTATGTTTTTTAGATATTAAAATATCTCTGCTCTAGTTCTGTCCCTGTTCTTGACCAATTTGGAGTTTTGGATGTTCCTGTTAAGGCAAAACCTTTTTATAGCTTATGATGAAGGAGCATTAGAACCTCTGTCAGATATTTTTTCTGTCTGTGTACCCACTGGGGAGAACTCTTCTTTTTGTCCTGCTGATGGGCATCTAGAAGTACAGGAACATGTTTTAAAGATAGAAATCAAATTGATACCTAACAGTGGCTGTAATATTTTCCCACTCTATTCAACATTTTTAACGTATTTGCTGGTATATCGATTTAAAGGAACAATAAGGCCGCGTACACACGCGCGGACTGTTGGCCCAACTTTGTCCGTCCAACAGTTTGAGCGAACAGTCCGCTCAAACTTAGCATGGACGAACATGGCCACACACGACGAACGAACAGTTTGCTGAAACCGTGCGCGATGACGTGAACGGCACGTACGACGGGACGCAAAATACGACGTCCTATACACTGCATTATAACTTTCGGCTTGAAAATCCTTTCTGAGCATGCGCGGAACTTAGTTTGACGAACAAGCCTACACACGGACGGACTGTTCGTTGAAACAAGGTTTCAGCGGACAGTTTTTCGGAATTTCCGTAAAACCTTGTCCGTCCAACTGTCCGCTGAAACTGTCCGCTGAAAACCCACACACGAGCGGACTGTCCGCCCAAACACTGTTCAGCGGACAAGGTTGGGCCAACAGTCCGCGCGTGTGTACGCGGCCTAAGGTTTTGCACAATTAAAAAACAAAAAAAAAACACAACATTTAACATGGCTAAAGATTCCTTAACCAGTTCCCAACTGGCCCACACAGATATACTGCGGCACAATGGCTCTGCTGGGCGAAACCCCATATGGATACATCGTACCCTTTTACAGCCTTCACCGGCCACGCCTGATCGAGTGCACGAGCTCCAGCAGGGGGATTTGTGTGTGTAAACACACAAATCCCTGTCCTGTCAGGGGAGAGGAGGCATATCGTCTGTTCCAAATAAGTAGAAACAACGATGTGTCTCCTCCCGCAGTCAGTCCTATCCCCATACAGTTAGAACACACTGAGGGAACACACATTTAACCCCTTTATCACCCCCTAGTGTTATCCCCTTCTAATCCCTACCAGTGACATTTACACAGTAATCAGTGCATATTTATAGCACTGATGGCTGTATAAATGTCAGTGGTCTCAAAAATGTGTAAAAAGTGTTCGATCTGTCCGTCGCAATGTCGCAGTAATGCTAAAAATCGCAGTATACAAAAAATTAAAATAAATAAAAATTCCATAAAAATGTCATAAATCTTTCCCATAGCTTGTAGACGCTATAACTTTTGCCAATCAATGTACACTTATTATGATTTTTTCAAACCAACATTATGTAGAAGAATATATACAGTGCCTTGCAAAAGTATTCACCCCCTTGACTTTTTACCTATTTTGTTACATTACAGCCTTTAGTTCAATGTTTTTTTTTTTAAATCTGAATTATATGAGATGGATCAGAGCACAATAGTCTAAGATGGTGAAGTGAAATTAGAAAAATATATACATAAAACTATTTTTCAGAAATAAAAAACTGATAATTGGCATGTACGCATGTATTCAACCCCTTTGTTATGAAGCCCATAAAAAGCTCTGGTGCAACCAATTACCTTCAGAAGTCACATAGTTAGTGAAGTGAGATCCACCTGTGTGCAATCTAAGTGTCACATGATCTGTCATTACATATACACACCTTTTTGGAAGGCCCCAGAGGCTTCAACACCTAAGCAAGAGGCACCACTAACCAAACACTGCCATGAAAACCAAGGAACTCTCCAAACAAGTAAGGGACAATGATTTGTATCCAAAGCTTCGATGATCCCTAGGAGCACCATCACATTTATCATAACCAAATGGAAAGAACATGGCACAACAGCAAACCTGCCAAGAGACAGCCCCACACCAAAACTCATGGACCGGGCAAGTAGGGCATTAATCAGAGAGGCAGCACAGAGACCTAAGGTAACCTTAGAGGAGCTGCAAAGTTCCACAGCAGAGACTGAAGTATCTGTACATAGGACGACAATAAGCCACACGCTCAGTAGAGTTGGGCTTTATGGCAGAGTGGCCAGAAGAAAGCCATTACTTTTAGAAATGGCAAATTTAAAATGGTACATTTTAAATTTGGGAAAAGGCATGTGGGAGACTCCCAAAATGCATGGAGGAAGGTGCTCTGGCCTGATGAGACTAAAATTGAACTTTTTGGCCATCAAAGAAAACGCTATGTCTGGCGCAAACCCAACACATCACACCACCCAAAGAACACCATCCCCACAGTGAAACATGGTGGTGACAGCATCATGCTGTGGGGATGGTTTTCAGCAGTTGGGAGTGGAAAACTGGTCAGAGTTGAGGGAAAGATGGATGGTGCTAAATACAAGGATATTCTTGAGCAAAACCTGTACCACTCTGTGTGTGATTTGAGGCTAGGATGGAGATTCACCTTCCAGGAAGACAATGACCCCAAACACACTGCTAAAGCAACACTTGAGTGGTTTAAGGAAAATCCAATAGAAAATCTGTGGTCAGGCTTAAAGATTGCTGTTCACAAGCACAAACCATCCAACTTGAAGGAGCTCTAGCAGTTTTTCAAGGAGGAATGGGCAAAAATCACAGTGGTAAGATGGGGCAAGCTCATTAGAGACCTATCCAAAGCGACTTGGAGCTGTGAGCTATGAGTAAGCACTCTTGGTAGTGTGAAACGCGTTAGCTATTGTTGCTTTGCTGTGACCCACTTTTGTGTGATTCTGCTTCACAAATAAAAGGCATTTGAATTTATCTTGGAGTGCGGCCGTCCAGAGTTCTTCAATTATTTGCAACAAGTATATGCCGAAGGACAGGGCAACTTTGCTAGGGGATGGGAGACCTGCGGACATAGTGGCACAGAATAGGATCCCATTTATCACCACTTTTTCAGCGCAGCATCGTAGCATCAAACAACTAATACAAAGACACTGGCACCTGCTAACAAGCGATCCAGTTCTTAATAGTATTTTACCATCTAAACCACAGGTGGTATTTAAGGGAGCATCCTCTTTGGGGAGCCGTGTGGCACCAAGTGTACACGACCCCCCAAAGGCTAATAGATCTTTTTTTCAAGATATGAAAGGCTATTATAAATGTAGAAACTGTCAAATTTGTACCTTAAATGGCTGCAGAGACAGGAAGATTATTAAGTTTTCATCTACGAGTACATCAAGATCGTATGACATTGAATCATTCATTACCTGCTCACCCGAGGGAGTAGTGTATCTGATACAGTGCCCTTGCGGCCTCCAATATGTAGGGAGGACCAAAAGGGCACTAAAAACGAGGCTCAATGAACACATTGGCAATATTAGGAGAGGTTTTGACAAACACCCGGTGTCGCGTCATTTTGACCAAGTACACAACAGGGACCCCTCCAATACGCTGTATGTGGCCATTGACAAGTACAGACCCCATTGGAGGGGTGGGTCACTCGTTAGGGAGATTTCCATGCAGGAAGTGGCCTGGATATACAGGCTTAAAACTTATGTTCCGTTTGGTTTGAATGTTGACACGGATGTGAACGCCTTCATCAATAATTCATGATGGCGCGCACATCTTTGCCACATTCTTCCAGTTTTATTTTATTTTATCTTGTGAATATCCTATGAGGAGTTGGGAACTCCATTCAGTGCGGGGTCTTTGATACTGACTGACGAATATAGTTCCATATTGTTGTTTACATTACTAGGACAATGATGTTAGTTGTTTTAAATTTATTTTTACCATTATGTTTACTTTGTGACATTGTGAGCTCTCCCTACTAGACTTACTCTCTGGGCCGGCGGCTTTATGGTATACGTCCAAGAGGGATATCAAAGAGAAATTTTCCTGGGTCAGAGTTATGAGGAATTCTTGGTATATCTCCACCTTCAGGGTCTTAGTGGGGAGAGGGGTGCGGCAATTGACCCGCCTCTATTTGATGTGGGATGAGCCCCTATTCATTATTAAAAAAGCTTTTTTTTTCAATTAATTTTTTAAATTTTATTAATTCATATTTTTTTATATACTATAAAACAATTATTCTTAGTTTCTCCTCTCATCTTCCCGTTTTTCCATCCTCCCCCCTTCCCCCCCTTTTCCAATGGGGCAATATTATGCTCCCTCAGCCCCAGGGGTATGTGGATTGGTTTCTGAAATAGCCTATGTTAGGTGTTTGGGCTGATATGGGTGGGAGTCGGTTGTCACTATTAGATTGGCAGTGCAAATTTGGCCTGTACGGGACTGTGCGCTGCTTCACAGTGAGTGCGTTCTGAGGCGCTCCTGTGAAGGTTTGACCTGTGGGATGAACGCCGAGGTGGCCATAGGGTTAAATGTTGTGCGCTCGTGTGGGTGGAGATCGGGCACCGGACGGGACGCACCGGAAGTTACTAGATTACGAGAGTGAGGCTTGGCAGTTCCTAATCTAGCCAGACACCGGATATGACATACCGGTATGAGAGTGAGGCTTGGTCGTCACAGCCACATACTGGATATGATCTACCGCAACAATAGTGAGGCTTGGCTGGCCTGAATATAGCCATGGATTGGATATGCCACACCGGAAGCTACCCGGGACTGAAGGCGAGGCCTGGCTATACCGGATATGGCCGCGAACCAGAAGTGGGGCGGAAGAAGATTGAATATAGTGTTTTTTCGTCCGTTTTTTCTCCTTTTCCTCTCCTGTCAAAACTGTTAGAGGTATGTCCTAACAATGATAGGCGTGCGACCCAGGGAATATAGTGGAACATTTAATATCAGTGGTTAGTGTACCAGGTCACTCATTTAACCACTTGACCACTGGGCACTTAAACACCCTTAATAACCAGACCAATTTTCAGCTTTCGGTGCTCTCGCATTTTGAATGACAATTACTCAGTCATGCAACACTGGACCTATATGAAATTTTTGTCCTTTTTTTCACACAAATAGAGCTTTCTTTTGGTGGTATTTAATCACCGCTGGGTTTTTTATTTTTTGTGCTATAAAAGAAAAAATACCGAAAATTCTGTAAAAAAATGAATTTTTCTTTGTTTCTGTTAGAAAATTTAGCAGATTAGTAATTTTTTCTTCATAAATTTTGGCCAAAATTTATACCACTACATATCTTTGGTAAAAATAAGTACAAATTGGTGGATATTATTTGGTCTTTGTGAAAGGTATAGAGTCCACAAGCTATGGTGCCAATATCTGAAAATTGATCACACCTGAAGTACTGACGGCTTATTTCAATTCTTGAGACCCTAACATGCCAGAAAAGTACAAATACCCCCCAAATGACCCCTTTTTGGAAAGAAGACATTCCAAGGTATTTAGTAAGAGGCATGATGAGTTTTTTGAAGTTGTCATTTTTTCCCACAATTCTTTGCAAAATCAAGATTCTTTTTACTTTTTTTTTTTTCACAAAATTGTCATATTATCAGGTTATTTCTCACACACAGCATATGCATACCACAAATTACACCCCAAAACACATTCTGCTATTACTCCCGAGTATGGCGATACCACATGTGTGAGACTTTTACACAGTGTGGCCACATACAGAGGCCCAACATGCATGGAGCGCCATCAGCCGTTCTGGAGCACCCAGGACAATTCTGACATTTCTCTCCTACATGTAAAAATCATCATTTATTTGCTAGAAAATTACATAGAACTCCAAAACATTATATATGTTTTTTTAGCAAACACCCTGGAGAATACAATGGTGGTCTTTGCAACTTTTTATCTCGCACGGTATTTGCGCAGTAATTTTTGAATGCTTTTTTTTGGAAAAAAAACAGTTTTGTGCTTAAAAAAAAAAAACACAGTAAAGTTAGCCCAATTTTTGCATAATGTGAAAGATGAAGTTACGCTGAGTACATAGATACCTAATATGTCACTCTTCAAATTTGCACACGCTCGTGGAATGGCGCCAAACGTCGCTACTTAAAAATCCCCATAGGCGACGATTTAATTTTTTTTTACTGGTTATATGTTTTGAGTTACAGAGGAGGTCTAGGGCCAGAATTATTGCTCTCGCTCTAACGTTCGCAGCGATACCTCACATGTGTGGTTTGAACACCGTTTTCATATGTGGGCGGGACTTACGTATGCGTTCGCTTCTGCATGCGAGCACATGGGGACAGGGGCGCTTTAAAAAAAAACATTTTTTTTATTGTTCATTTTACTTTATTTATTTTAGTTTGACATTTTTTTCCCCAAAAATAATTTTTTTGATCACTTTTATTCCTATTACAAGGAATGTAAACATCCCTTGTAATAGGAATATGGCATGACAGGTCCTCTTTACAGTGAGATGTGGGGTCAATAAGACCCCGCATCTCACCTCTAAGCTGGGAAGCCTGAAAAAAAAAAAAGATTCTGGCTTTGATCGTATTAGCGATTCGGTAGAAGCACCGGAGGGCGGAGGGCGGCGGGAGGGGGGGGGTGTCTATGGCTGGGTATTGCAGGGTATCACCGACTATGGCTGGGTATCTCAGAGTATGGCTGGGTATCTCAGAGTATGGCGTTGCAGAGCATTGCAGGGTATTGGCGGGTGTTGCAGAGCATTGCAGAGTGTTGCAGGGTATTGGCGGGTGTTGCAGAGCATTGCAGAGTGTTGCAGGGTATTGGCGGGTGTTGCGGAGTGTTGCAGGGTATTGCAGGGTATTGCGGAGTGTTGCAGAGTGTTGCGGAGTGTTGCAGAGTGTTGCAAGGTGTTGCAGAGTGTTGCAGAGTGTTGCAAGGTGTTGCAGAGTGTTGCAGGGTGTTGCAGAGTGTTGCGGAGTGTTGCAGGGCGTTGCGGAGTGTTGCAGGGCGTTGCGGAGTGTTGCAGGGCATTGCGGAGTGTTGCAGGGCGTTGCGGAGTGTTGCAGGGCATTGCGGAGTGTTGCAGGGCATTGCGGAGTGTTGCAGGGCATTGCAGAGTGTTGCAGGGCATTGCAGAGTGTTGCAGGGCATTGCAGAGTAATGGCAGGGCATTGCAGAGTAATGGCAGGGTATTGCAGAGTAATGCAGAGTAATGGCAGGGTATTGCAGAGTAATGCAGGGAATCGAGGGGTTAATTTTCGGTGAGCAGCGATGTGGGCACTGCAGATGCAGCCCACATCGCTGCTGACACCGATCTCTTCCCCCTCCGCTGTACCGATCGGTACAGAGAGGGGGAGGGAGGAACCGGCGTCATAACATGACGCCGGCTTGTTTACAAGTGATCACTCCGTCATTTGACGGAGCGATCACGTGGTAAACGGCCGCGATGAGCGGCCGTTTACCGTGATTCGTGATGCGCCGGGTCCACTGGACCCAGCGGTCACGGATGCTCTCGTGTGCGCGCCCCAGGGGGCGTGCGAGAGCAGAATTCTGGGAGGCCGTTAATTAACGGCCTCTCAGAGTTAAACAACCGCCCTGAAGCCGTTAATCGGCAATGGGCGGTTGTTAAGTGGTTAATTATAGTTCTGATAGGTACCAGGAACGAATTTCATTGGTTGTCCATACGGGGGTGGGCTGTCACCTGACCTGAGTCAGTTCCGGATTGGTCCGTGGGGGTAGGACCTGACGAATTAGATGTGGACATCATAACGAGGCTTGGTTTTGGTGGGAACAGCCAGGTGCCCAGAGTGAGGCTTGGAGGGCTAGAGACAATATAAATGGAGGTGACGCAGCGTGCCGCTCGTGCCCCTGGATGACGCAATTTTGTTGCGAAACGCGAAGGGCTGAGCGGTACGCTATACATCACCCCGTGTTTGTGACGGTTTCCAGGAGAACGGGTCTGTCCGTGTGCGTCCGGCCGGCGCAACGGACTTAAGGCTTTTTTCCTTCTACACATTTGTAAGTGCAATTTTACTGTTTTATCTTTAGTAATAAAAGGTTTTACACTATTTGGAGTTCTATTTTTCCTTTATGGTTCTGATGTCCCCGCTTTGAGTTCCTTTTTTGGACCTTTGAGGAAAGATGTCTGGGAGCAGTTTTTACTTAACCCCTATCGGAGTGGTGGAACCAGTAGAAAACTGAGGATTCCTTTTGGCTGGAAGTTGCATCCACTCTTATAAGTGTGACCCTCTGTAGTGGGGGGTCATGTTTTTCTGGTAAGCGGCAAATTTTATCGCATGTTGGTGGTGGATCGAGCACTTTTTCCCATTGGACCCAGTGGTGGATCCCTTATGGTTATTGTGGCTTATCTTTGGAGGACTTTATTCACAGCCTTGTGATAATTAGTTTCTTGTGGTTCATATATACGGACTCATTGTTTATACACTGGGTGTTTTTTTCCCCTTCCTTTTTTCCATGTTGTTACAGGTTTATATAATGTAATTGCTTATTGCAAGGAATAAGCCGTATGGTTTGAGTTATTAATGTATTTGTGTTTTGTATTATGCACGTTATAGGCATATATTAATCTACATACAGTTGCCAATACTGGTTCACCATTTATTTCAATTTTTGCACAATTAGTTGTTTGTGTAAGTTAAGCGCGGCTTAGTATTTTTCATTTTGTTCTTCCTGTATTTATGTGACACAGTGAAGCCGCAGCTAAACGTTCATTCTTAAGAGTATCACATACGAGTTTTCATTTTATATTATGTTTCACCTTAGCGCAGTTTTTTTCTTCTTTTTTTTCAAGTATATGCCGTGCCTGCACCTGGGTTTCTCCATTCCTGGAGGGGCTGCTTTCTTGGATTTGTGAACTTACCTTGAGCGGTGGTTCTCTCATATTTGGAGCTGTGATAGCCGCAAAAGGTGGCTCTACAAAGTATTGACTTTATGGGGGTGAATAGTTATGCACATTGACTTTTTCTGTTATTTTGTCCTATTTGTTGTTTGCTTCACAATAAAAAAAAAAAATCAAGAAAGAACAAGTTGTGGACATGTTCTGTAAATTAAATGATGCAAATCCTCAAACAATCCATGTTAATTCCAGGTTGTGAGGCAACAAAACATGAAAAATGCCAAAGGGGTGAATACGTTTGCAAGGTACTGTATTGGCCTAAATGGATGAAGATATTTTTTTTTGGGGGGGGGGGGGGGATATTTATTACAGCAAAAAGTAAAAAATATAGTTTTTTTTTCAAAATTTACGCTCTTTTTTTGTTTATAACGCAAAAAATAAAAGCTGCAGATGTGAAGTGCTATGGTTAGGAAGGGGGTATTATCTTCCGGGGCTGAAGTGGTTAGCTCTGAATCTTTGTACTGAGATGTTGTATAAAGGAAGAATTGTTGTTGTTCCTGTTTGTCCAGTTGTATCTGTAAATTTTACCCTGAGCTACCTATCTTTAAAAAAAACAGGAGCTTATTTTTTGCTTCGGGTGAGTGGAGAAAACAATGAATGGAGCCTCCATGTCGTATTTCATAGTTACCTAACTAAAAAAGTTAAATCATTTTAAAAATGTATATTTTAAGTCCATAAAAAATAAAGGAAAAAAGTATGTAAAAACACAATTCTTTTACTTTTTGTAACTTTTCAGAAGCCTTCTTCTGAAAATGGTAATAGTAGTAGTTTTACAAAAAAGTGTATACAAACATATTGGTGCATAATAGGTATTGAATACCATTTACAAAATATATTGTGTAACTGCTTTGCATCCCAGTATTGTGTCAGAAAAGAAAGTTGCAGTCTCGAATACAAAAAAAATAAAAATGCTGCTACAGAATATAATTTTTTTTTTTATTTCACCAAAAGGATAATTTTCTTCATGACGCCAGACAGATAAATGAAATATGAATTTATAATAGGGGTGGTACAGTTTATAATAAACACAGCAAGAAAGATAAATAACAAATTTGACGGGCATTAGTTTAAAGCAGCCTATTAACATACTACATACTTAATGCCATAATTCACACTTACCATATAAACAGTTGATGTAAAAATCTCTCAGCTTAGTTTCCACCCACGCTGGGAAATTAATGACATTAGTCACTTATATATACTCCCAGCTCATGCTGTTTTGACACAAAATAAAGCATTTTCATGCACAGCTGCCTTACAGTGCTACCATTGCTGCTTACTGCTTAGCAGTTGATAAAGGCTGATTATCTGGCACTTCAGGACAAAGAGGAATCAGACACATTTTGGGCTACATTAATAATTGAGAAAATAAAATAACACATTTGAGAAAATCATCAGGCTAAAAGAAGATGTACGTATACAGTGGATATAGAAAAGAATCACTCCCCTTTAAAATAATTACATTTTGTTGTTTTGCAGCCTGAATTGAAGACATACACAGTTTTTGTTTAAACCAGCTGTATTTACTTGCAACTTGTAACATCCAAGTGAAAGATATAACACCAACATGTCAAAAAAGAATAATAAAAATTCTAAATCAGAATCGCTGTTGGAAAAAAGGACCACCTCCCTTCTAAAAATGACTTGTAAACACAATAATGTGTAGCTAATCACCTTCTTAATGGCCTCTCTCTCTCTGCTGTCTATGAGCCAATGAAGAGTGAGAAACCCAAGAGATCTGCTGCTCTCATGCACATCGCTGGAGCGAGATTAGGGTCAGGTACGTATAACGGGGGGGGGGGGGGGGGCTGCACTCAGAAAGAGAATGCATCACGGAAAAAAAACCTTCAGTGCTTAGAACCACTTTAACCACTTTCAGACAGGACCATTTTGCTGGCTTAAGACCAGAGCACTTTTTTGCGATTCGCCACTGCGTCGCTTTAACTGACAATTGTGCGGTTGTGCGACATGGCTCTCAAATAAAACTGATGTCCTTTTTTTCCCACAAATAGAGATTTATTTTGGTGATATTTGATCGCCTCTGCAGTTTTTATTTTTTGAGCTATAAACAAAAAAAGAGTGACAATTTTGAAAAAAAAACGCATTATTTTTTGCTTTTTTTTATTTTTGGGACCATTGTCATTTATACAGCAATCACTGCTATACAAATGCACTGATTCCTGTGTAAATGACACTGGCAGTGAAGGGGTTTACCAGGAGATGGCAGTGTAGGGGTTAAGTGTGTCCTAGGGGTGTATTTCTAACTGTGGGGGTGCGTGACTGTGTTTTACAGATCACTGATCTCTGCTCCAATCACAGGGAGCAGAGATCAGTGTCACTTGTTGCAAGGCAGAAGAGGGAGATGCTGTTTACATTGGCATCTCCCCATTCTTCCCCCCGTGAGACGTTCGCGAGTATCCCCGTGGCGATCGAGTCTGCGGGACCCGCGGCCAGACTCACACCGGTGGCGCGCATGCGATGGCATGGCGGCAAATTCAAAGGGACGTACCTGTACGCCCATTTGCCTGTCTGTGCCATTCTGCCGATGTACATAGTCGTGCACCAGTCAGGAAGCTGTTAATGCATTCCAAAAAACGTTCCATTGTGTGTTCCCCCACCTCCCTAACACTTACCTGAGTCCTGTATCGATCCGGGGCTGTACCCATCTGTAGTCCTCCTCTCCCATTTATCTGTTCTCACAAGCTCTGCTGATAGTAATGTCATTCAAATCCAGTTAAGAGTGAGCGGAGGAGGAGCCAAGCAGTGCTGTGTGTGTCTATGGACACAAACAGTCCAGCTCTGGACTGACCAAGCATGTGTTGGGTGCACACTCAGGAGAGGAGGAGAGGACAGTTTTAGTGTGGGATCCCAGAAGAAGAAGTAAGCGGCTGCTCTGTGCAATATCATTGCATGAGGTAAGTAATTTTATTTTGATTAAAACAATTTTACTTTTAGAATCATTTGAAAACAAAAAATAAAATGAAATTGACCCTGTACGATTATGGGCTGGTTTTATAAAAAATTGTGTAAATAGATGAAGTGTAGCTCATGACAATAAAAATGTTTCTCTGTCAAATAAAACAAAATATGATTCAATGATAAAGGTAAATTCTCCACTTATATTCCAGTTTTCATCGATTAGCCTCTAGAAACAGAGAATGATTTACTAAAGGAGTTGAAAATGTTCATTCAATAATTTATGTGAATATTCAACCAACTATCAAAAAATATGAAAATAAATCCTTGATTATGTCACCTGACTATGATTTAATTGGAGCGAATGTTATTGCATGAACATTTTTAACTTCTTTAGTAAATTTACCTCACTGTGTAGGAGCTAGTGATACTGGCAATGAAAGCTACTGGTGAAGAAGTGATTGTATAAAGACAGTTATTGATGACCATATCGGATGATTAGATTCTTCCTGTAATGTTTCCAGTGCATGTGGAAATGAAAAGTACAATATGATTGGTTGCTATAGGTATAATTTATTTTCTGAGTAATGCCATTTGGAACTGACAATCCAGGATATGAGGGGTACAGCTGGGTTATCAGACAACTTCTGATCTCTCCTTGGGATTCAGACAGTGAAATATTTACTTTGAAGCTCTTGACTCTGGTCTACCACTGAGCCTAGTACATGGATGCCCCAAGCTTGTTGCTAGGTTTTACAGCTATTCATTTATTTCACATTGCAGAAGATGTACAAGAGCAAGTCTGACACCCTCTGCTGGCTTTATAATAGCCATGTCTGGAAAGTGGATATTCCAGAGTCTCAGTCCTATCAAAGTCTCCAAGAAAATGTAAATGGAGGATTTATCGCAGAAACTCTACAATGAAAAACTGCAGGACTTTTAAGGTACCAAATCACTACAATATTGATGAAAATCATGTTTTTATTTCTGTCATAAGAATTTTCAAAAACATTTGTTAATTGCTGTTCTACATACACTATATTGTCAAAAGTATTGTGACACCTGCCTTTACACCCACTTGAACTTTAATGGCATCCCCGTTTTAGACTGTAGGGGTTTAATATTGTGTTGAACCACCCTTAGCCTATATATCTCTTCTCTTTAAGAAATATAGCTGAAGGGAACAAGGCCTCCTTGTTTTCTTCTCCTAGCCAGTTAAACAGGATAAATCATTTCAAGATTAATGATTCAATTGTGACTAATATTAGGTACCAGTGAAGGCCAGGTGAGTGATTCTCAACTGCCTTTATGTTGAAACCCATTCCTGGTTTTCAGTGATGGTGTGGGGTCTGGTGTTCAGTGGTGTTTGCATTCAGGGCTTTGGAAGGGTATCCTTTTTTTAGAGCTGCCCTAAAAGCACCCCCTAAACACTGAATACAGGCTAACATGAGCATGGCAAGGGCCTGTACACTCAGGGTCACTGCTAGAAATCATGGGGCCCCGTACAGCCTACCCAACGGGGCCCCTTTTAACCCCGCCCTCGACCCCACCCCAGGCTCCTTCCCTGACCCAACCTCTGCAGATTTGTCACTGTTTACATATGCACGCATACTGTGTCCCAGGAACTAGATGTTGCTGCTCACATCTTTAATGGGACCACTGATGGCACGGGAGAGCCCAGTAAAGGTGATGGAGGGACGGTGGTGGAACCCCCTTCCGCTGCCTGTAAAAGTAATCCAGGGGCTTCTTAGCCACTAGGATTACTTTTACTTCGTGCAGACTCGTTGCAGCTAAAAAATGATATCTTGATCATTGCTGCAGCGATCCAGCAATGTACCAGTATGTTGCTAGACAGGAAGTGGTTAAAGGGGGTAGCTGGGGGGGGCACATGTTTACTGCCCCCCCCTCCCAAACGCAAGTGTAAAATAACATCACACTGCGTCTTATAATTATCAGCATTACTGTATGAAAATTGCGCAGGCAGCACAGTCAGCATCTGCTCTGTCATGGATCTCACGGTGTCACTTGGCTTTGGATGGTGACTTTGTTAACTTATGGCTGTACTGTCTATTACAAACTATAACCCAATACAGCCATAACAAAGTAAGCACCAAACTGCATTAGGACACACTGTAACAGATTCATGACAGAACACATGCTGACTGCTGCCTGCGTGAGTGTCATAATGCTAATAATCATGACCTGCTATGCTGTGCCTACGTGAGACGCAGTGAAGGATTCAACTTCTGTGCTCCACTCACTGTGTGCAGTGCATGTGTCCTCCAGGTTCTTGCTCCCATCAGTGCAGCCTAACTGGGAGCTGCCTGTCGCCTTACCTGAGTCTCAGCAGTCGACACCTGAAAATGAGAAGCGGAGCTAAGCGGAGCCTCGTAGTATCACTCCGTCAGGGAGGGCAGTGGGCAGCTGCAGCCGGGACTAATTAACTAGCAGAACAATGTGCGGGTGGCTTCATGTACATGCGCCCGAAAAAGGAAAAATAGTCCGAACGCTGTGCTCATCTCTTAGGCCCCTCTGTAGACCAGATGGGGCCCAGGAAAATGTAATTAGAAACCCCCTTGTCTAAGCAAGTAGTAGCGGGGGGAATGGTTTAGCAATTTTAATATGCATAAATTAACTGTAAATTTGCCCGGGCCCCCCCTGTGGAGCTGATGGGGGCTGGGCCCAGTACAAAAGGGCTGGCTGTACTGCCCTATCAGCGGCCCTGTGTACACTTACCGCCCTGTTGCCATGGCAGTACCAGCTTGTATGTTAGTGTGAATGGTTGGTAACCTAAGAAAGGTAAAGCATTTGTCTTTTTTTTTTTTTTTCCATTGCACAATTAAACATTTGATACATTTCAGATTTGCTCCAACAATGACATGAATAAAGATACTAGCTTTGTGAACCAGGTGTTGAAAGCAAAAAAAAAACTCTCTTTAGGCTCCATGCACACTGGAGCTCATAAACTGCAGTTTATTGGAGTTTGGGCGTTTTTTTTAAAAGCCCATAAACTCTACTCTATGTTAGCCTATGTGACCATGCACACATGGACGTTTTTTAGCTTTAATGAGCAGTGGAGTTTATGGGCTTTTTTCTGAACGCCAGAAATTCGCGTTCAAAGTGCCGTTTTTCACCACCAAAAAACGGCAAATGCTGATAAACGCTCATAAACACTATTAAACGCTCATAAACATGCGTTAGTTAGTGTTCGGCATTCTATTTTTCAATGCATTGTGGGATTTTTGGAATGTCCTCTGTGTATTTTTATAAAAAACGCCCATTAACGCTAACGCTGTAAAACGCTCATAAACGCTAGTATAAAACGCTGTTAAAAGCAGGTTTTTCAACCAGCGTTTTCTGCCAGCAATCTGGCATCCAGAAAAAGCTTTTTTGAGCTTCAGTGTGCATGGAGCCTTACTCTGTGATGACTCAAAGAATGCTATAACACGTTAACTTATGAAAAGTTATATTAAAGCTTTATGTATCATGTCTGCCATGCGCTGATGACCCATTCATAATATGCATTAAGATTTTGTTTACTCAGGAATACTGCATGAAGGCAATCCGTTCATTTGAGTAGGCAGGTAGTGCATGAAAATATCTACCAGGGCCTTTTTACAATGCAGCACACAAACACATACATAGGTTTTATATCTTAAACACATCAGCCAAATTATTATTATTTTCAATGGATTTTTATTTGAAAGTTTAACAAAGTATAGACAGTGGTTAGACAAATATCAAGAAAGGGTGCTCCCTCTGATACAATCAATAGCCCGAGTATTATGGACAGGACCCACATAAATGAGCCTAAAAGGCTGGGACCTCCTAATGAAGTGTCTGTTAACTCGGTGAGTGTAGTCACCCTATTACAGACATAGAATGAAGGCATAGCTATAAAAGAACTCCACATTAGTAATTAGTCAAATGGTAACACGACTACAATCAAGGGAATGTGGGAGATATAATGACAGGAATTACATGCAATACCTCAATACACAATGCCTTGCTCCCTTAAATGATTAGGAGTGAGGGAGGTTCAAAAGATCCGCCCTATACATCCATATAAAAACACTGGTAAGTAGTAAAGGGGAAAAAGAGATTGCATAAAAGATAGAATATGGAAAAAAAAAGGGGGGAGAGAGAAAGAAGAGCAAATAGCAGTCCCCTCGATCCAGGTCCCTGACCGCAGGATGCCCTAGCCCCCAGGGGGCCTAGAGGTATTTAATCCAGGGGTTTCATACCTTCTCAAATTTGGTTTGCTTGTCTCTAAGAATACTTGCTAGTTTTTCATTAATCATAATCCAGGATATTTTGTGTTTAACCAGCGTGATGTTAACCACGGGTGATTTCCATGCCCGCACATCGTAATTTTAGCTGCTGTAAATATGAAAAAAGATAAGGGTTTGGAAGTGCCTAGGGATCTCATCCGAGAGGTCAGCGAACAGAACAGTTTTGGGATTTGTAGGTATGTTCTGTCTCATCACTGAATAAATTAAATTGAATACTCTGATCTAAAATCTTTGGGCCTTCAGACAAGACCACCAAACATGGAACACATCTCCCACCCAGCCACATCCACGGAAACAGTGGGATGAGGCTCCAGGATAGATTTTCGACAACCTCGCCGGAACAAGATACCATCTGGATAGCACCTTGTAGTTCACTTCCACTGAAGAGGTATTGAGTATTCCTTTATGTACCAAGGATGACCACTGCGCCCACACCTTCTCCTCTTTCTGCTCACCCAAGTCTGACTCTCATGCCGTTTGGTATGAAGGTTTACTACTTTGGCCACGGAAGAGGATATATAGCCCTGAGATTCCTCTGCGCGATTCAGGACTACCTTTACATCTATTTTCAAATAGATTTACAGTTGTTATGTCTACCTGGTCCTTATTGTAAGACTGAATAAAATGGGTAATTTGGCACAAGTGAAAATATTTACTAGGGGACATCTCTAAAGTTTCTCTGGAATAGGAAGGCTTTATGATTCTTTTATGATCTATAAAATGTGCTATGCCGAGGCCATTGTTAATCCGCCATGCAAATTGTTGAGGATCCTGTTCTGGGGGAATTGAGGGTTATTAAAGAGAAGAGCCACTGGAGAATGAGGAGATTTCATGGGATATAATTTCCATACCATGTCCCAAAGATGTATAGAATGGGATATGGAAGGACTCATTATAGTCCGACGCTACCTCTGGGGGATCCACATCAGGAGGTCCATAGGAAGTGAGGTACTAGCTTGTGCCTCCAACCAAACCCAGTCCGGTTGATATGTTTTTGAGAAAATTTGATACAGCTGGACCGACTGAGCATCTCTGTAATAGCGCAGAAAATGTGGGACTCCCAGGCCACCCCGCCACTTGGATGTGTATAGCGTAGAACGATCAACTCTGCAGCCACCGTTGTTCCATATAAATTTGTAAGTCAATGATTGGAACTTCCTAAAAAATGTGGAATCGGCCAAATTATTATTGTTATAAAGGACTTATATAGTGCCAACAGTTTGCGTAGCATGTGAGGGCAGACTGTACAGTTAAAATACAATTCAATATAGGAGGAGTCAGAGGGCCTTGCTCATTAGAGCTTACAATGGGAGGGTCAAGTGATACAAAAGGTAATAACTGTGGGGGATGAGCTCATGGAGAAAATAAAAGTATAGTTATTAGGTAGGGCAGGATAGGATTCTTTGCAGAAGGCTTTTCAGGGATTGTAAACAGAATAGGAGACAGTCGGATGGATTGGGGTAGATGGAAGAGGCTCAAGAAAATTCCTGGAAGCATGCATGGGAGGAAGTGACAAGGGAGTTAGATAATGTTGTGTTTTTTTTGTTACACTTTTTTCCCCCAGGTGAATGGGTAGGGGTACATCATACTCCATATTCATTCACATAGGGTGGGGGGGGCAGAATCTGGGGGCCCCATTATTAAAGGGGGCTCCCGGATCCCGATAAGCCCCCCGCCCACAGACCCAGACAACCAACAGCCAGGGTTGTCAGGAAGAGGCCCTTGCTCTCATCAACATGGGGACAAGGTGCTTTGGGGTGCCCCTTCCCCAAAGCATCCACCCCCCCATGTTGAGGGCACGTGGCCTGGTACGGTTCAGGGGGGTGGGGCGCTCGCTTTTCCCCACCCCCTTTCCTGACTGGCCGGGCTGCGTGCTCGGATAAGGGTCTGGTATGTACTTTGGGGGAACCCCCACGCTGTTTTTTGGGCGTAGGGGTTCCCCTTAAAATCCATACAAGGCGACGGGGCTAGCAAGGTGTCAATCTCGCCAATGGAGGAGGTGACATTGACTACCTTCGCTAGTCCCGTCTACCTGGAGTCACGTTCAAAATTAATGGACTTTACTCCGTGTGTGGGCAAGTCCGTTCATTTGAAAAGTCTGGTGGACCTCCGCCAAAAGTCCGGTGGATTGTCCGCCGGAAAAGTCCGCTCGTGTGTGGGCGTGTGTAGGCAAGTCCACTTGTTTGGAAAGTCGGCCGGACCTCCGCTGCAAAGTCCAGCGGATTTGTGTGCGGATCATGTGTACGCGCCATTAGATTTAGAGCGACTGAACTTCCAAGTGCACTTTCAAGTGCACTTGCAGTGCAAAGTGGATTTATCTTTCGTAGATAACCCCCATGGTGTGGATTTGTAAGATATTTTGTTTGCGTGGCAGCTTGAGAGACATTAATTGGCTTAATGAGTTTTACATATTAGTGTTTTGAAGTGATATTGTGGATAAGCTATTCTAAAGGCCCCCTTTGTATGTGTTTGATTTATTGTAGAGTATAATTATTGGGGGTCATCTAAATCCATCTCTATACACACCATAGTTTGGGCCTCTCTTATATTCCACTGACTGGCTCTTGCTACATCCCGTCCAGAGGTTTATCTATAGGGCCAATAGCCTGGTAAATACATCATTAGACCTTTTGTTCCAACTAACTACCATCTGTAATTATACTTTTGCACTGATGCAGATATAGGTCCCCCTTCTTTATTTAGAAGTTGGTTGTTGGATTGTTTGGCATCCCTTGTGTTTGTTATGAGGAGACTATGAATTTTTGGGGGCTTTGCACATAGTACCATGAAAGCAAAAACAACAATAGTTGTTTTATTGACCGCACTTTGGGGATCAAATATAATGGTAATAGCATAGAGGTATACAATTGTTGTACAAATGCCACTATGATGTTAATGTTAAAGGATGTCTTGTCTTATCATATATATTATGTTTCAGATACTGGTCACATGTACTCCGAATAAGAAACAAACAGGAGGACTGGGGGTTGGGCTTTAAATGAAGCAGGCAGGTGTAAAACGTTTCAATTTATTGGAAATCAGTGATAAGTTACATGAGGGTAATCATGAGTACACCAAGAAAACCAATATATTTCATTCAGTGAATAAACATACAGCAATGACAATTAACGACTAATAATACAAATCACATATTACAGGTGATCATTAAGTACGTAAAACATATAGTTGGCATAAAAACATGGCATATAATAGCTTTATGCATTTAGTGGATTCATCCACACTTCAGGAGCATGCACGTGGAAAACTGAATGCTGTAGTATAATAGTAAGAAGAATATCTGTAAAGTCTGACCCTGTCACAGAAGAAGATTAAAATAAGGTAATTAAAGAGGAAGTAAAGGGAAAAAAACAAAACAAAAAAAACACACCCTGCAAGGCAAAGGCATAATGAGCTAGTATGCATAGCATACTAGCTCATTATGAATAACTTACCTGAGAACGAAGCCCCCGAAGCGGTCCTCCGTCTTCTTCTTCCCCCCTGCCATGGATCCTGGAGTGACTTCCGGGTCTCGTGGCTCCGGGGCTGTGATTCGCCCAAACCGCGATTAAGTCACTGCCGCGCATGCGCACGGGAGCCGACACTCGCGGCATATCGCCGCGATATGCGGCCTTCCCAGTGCGCCTGCGTGCCGCTGTCTACGGCGCATGCGCCGTAGACAGTGGTGGCTGTCTTCAGGTAAATATCTCCTAAACCGTATAGGTTTAGGAGATATTTCTTGGACCTACAGGTAAGCCTTAATCTAGGCCTACCTGTAGGTCAAAGTGGTTTGTAAGGGTTTACAACCACTTTAAAGATAATCTTGCCTAGGATAAACCCCCCCCCCCCCCCCAAAACCACTCTCAAGAGTACTTACATTGTCTTTATCTATGCAGTAGCAATGTGCCAACATGAGTCAGAAAAACCCCTGAGGTGGTTATGGCAGACCAAGACTCAACAGAGATGGTTTTCAAGGAAGGAAATTCCAAAGGATAATGGTCAAAAAAGACCATAAGTACTGGGAACAAAAGTGAGATTATAAAATAGATTGAAAACTCATATTATGAGGTACAATGGGTCATATGTCCTAAACTTGGTAAAGGATAGGGTAATGAGATACTAATGAGTGTATAGATAAGGTTAAGTTAGTGAGAGTAGTAAGTAAAGATGAAGAGGTGAGGTACATAGAAAATCGAAACTATTAAGAAACCATATTAACCAAAGAGATTAGGTAAGATAGAATCAGTGGCGGAATTATCAGGGTCGCAACAGTCGCAGTTGCGACTGGGCCCTGGAATTCCATCACTGTGGGGGGGCCCCGGCGTGGTTGCTATTCACAGGGCTGTGAGTGAAGAGCGTGTCTCATGTAAACAGCAGCGCAGAGACACCGGCACTCGGGAGTGAAGTTTCATTTTCCCTTGTCCTCTCGCAAAACACACAGCTGATCCTGCTCCCCCTTCGGCCCCCCCTCCCCTCCTCTCCTCTCCTCTCCTCTCCTGTGTTCTCCGCGGGCATTCAGGTGTGAAGCTAACAAGCTCACATTTCCCGCGGAGAACACAGGAGAGGAGAGGAGAGGAGAGGAGGGGAGGGGAGGGGGGGCCGAAGGGGGAGCAGGATCAGCTGTGTGTTTTGCGAGAGGACAAGGGAAAATGAAACTTCACTCCCGAGTGCCGGTTTCTCTGCGCTGCTGTTTACATGAGACACGCTCTTCACTCACAGCCGTGCTGACTCCTCTCCAGTGTGTGCAGAGACTCAGGAAGATCCCGCCGCCCATCAACATCATAGAGCTGCTGATCGCTGCCTCCCCCCAGGTGCGGGGGGGGGGGGGTACAGAGATCTGCTGGGGGCCAAAGTGCACGGCGGAGTCCAGCAAGGTACAGAGAAACCTCTTTAAGGGGGGTGACTGTCTAGGGACCCTAAAGTAAGGGGGGCTCTCTGGGGACCCTAAATTAAGGGGGGGTATCTGGGGATCCTGATGTCCAGTACCACCGCCACCCCTCCTCCAGTACCACCACCACCACCGTGCTACCCACCTTCAGTACCACCGCCACCCCTCCTCCAGTACCACCACCACCACCGTGCTACCCACCTTCAGTACCACCGCCACCCCTCCTCCAGTACCACCACCACTGTGCCACCCACCTTCAGTACCACCGCCACCCCTCCTCCAGTACCACCACCACCACCGTGCTACCCACCTTCAGTACCACCGCCACCCCTCCTCCAGTACCACCACCACCACCGTGCTACCCACCTTCAGTACCACCGCCACCCCTCCTCCAGTACCACCACCACTGTGCCACCCACCTTCAGTACCACCGCCACCCCTCCTCCAGTACCACCACCACCACCATGCTACCCACCTTCAGTACCACCGCCACCCCTCCTCCAGTACCACCACCACTGTGCCACCCACCTTCAGTACCACCGCCACCCACCTCCAGGACCACCGCCACCCCCTCTCCAGTACCACCACCATGCCACCCCCTCTCCAGTACCACCACCATGCCACCCACCTCCAGTACCACCGCCACCCCTCTCCAGGACCACCATGCCTCTCCAGTACCACCACCCACCCTCTAGTACCACCACCGCCACCCACCTCCAGTACCACTGCCACCCCTCTCCAGGACCACTATGCCTCTCCAGTACCACCACTCACCCTCTAGTACCACCACCGCCACCCACCTCCAGTACCACCGCCACCCCTCTCCAGGACCACCATGCCACTCCAGTACCATCGCCACCCTCCTCCAGTACCACCACCACCCACCTCCAGTACCACCGCCACCCACCTCCAGTACTACCATCCCCCTCCAGTACCACCGCCACCCCTCTCCAAGACCGCCACCCCTCT
The DNA here is from genome assembly GCF_037356315.1 of Lithobates pipiens. NCBI lineage: Eukaryota > Metazoa > Chordata > Amphibia > Anura > Ranidae > Lithobates > Lithobates pipiens. The sequence continues at coordinate 49,296,292 of NW_027507685.1, read as the reverse complement.
CCAGTACCACCACCCCCCCTTCAGTACCACCACTGCCACCAACCTCCAGTACCACCACCACCCACCTTCAGTACCACCACCACCCCTCTCCAGGACCACCATCCCCCTCCAGGACCACTATCCCCCTCCAGTACCACCACCGCCACCAACCTCCAGTACCACCGCCACCCCTCTCCAGGACCACCATCCCCCTCCAGTACCACCACCACCCCTCTCCGGGACCACTATCCCCCTCCAGTACCACCAACACCCCCCACCTCCAGTACCACCACCCCTCTCCAGGACCACCATCCCCTCCAGTACCGCCACCCACCTCCAGTACCACCACCAGCCCCCCTCCAGTACCACCATCCCCCTCCAGTACCACCACCGCCACCCACCTCCAGTACCACCACCCCTCTCCAGGACCACCACTGCACTGGTGACACAGGTTCCACTGGGGACACAGGTTGCACAGAAATGTTTTACTTTGTTGTACAGTGGAAAAAAATATAGTATCAAAATCATGCTTTTCGGGGGGGGGGGGCCCTTCCTAATTTCTTGCACCGGGGCCCTGAGGTTTCTAGTTACGCCTCTGGATAGAATGATAGTACGGCATAAATCATTGGTGAAAAAGTGAGCTCAAATTTACCTAACAAACACTTAAATTCTGAGTGATCCACAAGGTGTGCAGGTAAAAATCTGGAGTCAAACCGCCCCAGAATGGCTTATAAGGGCTAGTCTGCCACACCCACCAACATCACGTGGGCGTGCACTATGGAAAATAGGCAACTGCAGCAGGGCGGGACCACCCCCCGACAAAACAGTGCCTAAGTGTTCCTCCACTTGGCTGCTAGGTGTGAAGGCATGGCACAGCGGTTCCATCGCATAAAGCGTGATGACGATGCATAGTACAGGGCGGTCCACCCACCCTATAAGGAGGGGAGGAGGAATACTTGCATTACGCCTCGCAGGTGATGAAGCAACTGCTCCTATCTATAACATGTGACACATGCAGATGCCAATGATATTGGACTATTTAATATGGTGGTGGGGGAGTAAAAAAGTCCCATCCCAATGGGATTAGCCTGATGGAAGGGTAATTTTATTATTACGTGATATAATTGGTTATTAAAGCGGAGGTCCACCCTAAAGTGGACCTTCCGCTCATTGGAGTCCTCCCCCCTTTTCAGGGGGGAGGGGGGTGCAAGTACCTGTACGGTACAGGTATCTGACCCCCACTTCCAGCATAGATTCTGCAGAAGGTACGCCCCTTTCTGCAGAATCTATGCCCCTTTCCGAAAGTCCCCCGCTGCCTGCTGGGAAACACACGGATCCCAGAGACAGCGGGGACCATACTTATTGCACAGCGCGACTCGCGCATGCGCACTAAGGAACCGGGAAATGAAGCCGAAAGGCTCCACTTCTTGATTGAGAGATCGGCTTCGGGTGCCGACATCGCGGGCGCGCTGGACAGGTAAGTGTCACTATTTTAAAAGTCAGCAGCTGCAGTATTTATAGCTGCTGGCTTTAAAAAAAAAAAAACGCGGACTTCCGGCGGACTCCCGCTTTAATCAAACCTAAAATGATATAAACAAAGACGCTTCCATCCCTAATTTTTTAATCTTTGAAATATATTGAGTTGTTTCATGTGAACCTGTTCATTGTTTGATAACAATTGTTATATATTTGATATGTAATCTTTACAAACATGTGATATGTCTAGAAAGTGCATATAATGTTTTTTTTTTTTATGCATGTCATTTTATCCCTTGTCATAAAATAAATGTATTTTTAAATTGTATCTACCAATCATTATAATTATAACTATGTCTATGTAAGTGCCCTAAAAAGTCCTTGCTACACATCTGGCTGATTTTTAGAGTGTGGGCATTTTAGCATGTAAATCTCCATTATTGGTTTTATTTGCACAGATGTTTGTTATCTGTGTGATGCACTAGCTGCATTGCAGTGCCATTCACAATGGCATTGCAATACACTGCACCTAATTGCATATGTTATTGTCCATTGTGGTAACATATGGTTAAAAGCACATTTTACTGTTTTAACTCAACGGGGTTTATTTACTAAAGGCAAATCAACTTTGCACTACAAGTGCACTTTCAAGTAGATCCGTGGGGACATGCAAGGAAAACAAAAAACAGAATTTTTGCAATACCTTTCATTTAGACCCCTTTCACACCACACCGCCCTTTGCGTCGGCGGTAAAACGCCGCTATTTTTAGCAGCATTTTACTGCCGGATTTGCGGCAGATTTGCTGCGCATTTCGGCTGCTAGCGGGGCACGTTTACCCCCCGCTAGTGGCCGCGAAAGGGTTAAAACCGCTGGAAATACGCCGCAATAGCGGCGTTTTGCCGGTGCTATTACAGCGCTGCCCCATTGATTTCAATGGGGAGCAGCGGTGGAGGAGCGGTAAACACACCGCTCCAAAGAAGCTGCCAGGACTTTTTTCTGACGTCCTGCCAGCGCACCGCTGTAGTGTGAAAGCCCTCGGGGCTTTCACACTACACACAATGGTGCAACTTCTTTAGGGCAGATTGCAGGCGCTATTTCTAACGCTATAGCACCTGCAAAACGCCCTGGTGCAAAACACATTTGTTTCTAAACATAGACAAAGGGGGTTATTTACTAAAGGCAACTCCACTTTGCACTGCAAGTGCACTTGAAAGTGCACTAAAAGTGCATTTGGAAGTAAAGTCACTGTAGATCCGAGGGGGACATGCAAGGAAAATAAACAACAGCATTTTAGCTTGCACATGATTGGATGATAAAATCAGCAGAGCTTCCCCTCATTTCAGATCTTCCACTCAGATTTACAGTGACTGCACTTCCAAGTGCACTAGTAGTGCAGAATGGATTTGCCTTTAGCAAATCAACCCCATTGCATCAGTATGAATAAGCTCTCAAAGGAGACAGCCAGTTTGCTGATGAATGCAGCTGAATGGTACACTGAACCACATGACTCAGTACATACCAGAATTTGACAAAGCACCAACTGCAGGGAAGGCTGCTTTGCATTTTAACACAGATTGAAACATATGTGTGCATTGATGGTGCCATTGCTTTTTCGTGGAATTGTACTGCCAGACCTCTACTCAATTCAAGAGGCACTTGATGAGCTTCGGCACTCATCACCTTCACCTATCTATACAACGCCTTCCATTTTTTTGGAATGTCATCCAATTTATATACTAGTCACCCTAGTTTCCACATTAACAGTTTTATTGGCAAAATTGAGAGCCTTCAGTTATTGTAGATACTGTTTTCAAGCATTACAGAAAATCTAAAACTTCTGTAAAATGGATACAATTGTGAGCAAAGAGGTAGTTCTGGCAGTGATTTGTGGGGCCTCTATAATCTGATTCTAAATATAAACCTTGACATTCTGCTTCTCTCTCTCTAAAATTCATGGTGTTTATATAAAGTATTTGCTCTCTACTTTAAGTATACTACAAATGTGAAAACAACTGCAGCTTACCAAAAAAGTGTTCTATGTGCTCTATTATTACCATATAAATTTTTTTTAAAAAGGCACTGCACTGCCTAAAATTCATTAACTTAAATAATAATAATAAAAAAAATTTAAACTGGGGGAAAGAAGAATTTGTTGCTCATAGCAGGTAGTCTTTTCATAAGTTTTTTACATCACCTCGTTCCAAATGATTGGATTTACCGGACAACTTTGTGCGACCATGTGTATACAAGACATGTTTCGGCCAAAATCCGTCGGAAAAAATCAGATGGATTTTTTGGTTGGAATGTCCGACCGTGTGTATGGGGCATAAGAGTGGTCAATTGTGCTTGATTACAGTATCCAAGCCAAAGGATCAAGGTATCCCATACATCCATACCCATCATCGGATATGCACCAAACAGTGTCCGAGTCAGACCAGGATGTGAACTCTCCGAGCAACGACTCACCCTTCCGGTGTGGTCACAGATCACAAAGCCAAGAAAAAGAACAATCAGCACATCTATGATATATACAAATGCTTTATTACAATAAGGAGATATTTTACCCCAGAACCAAAATCCAGGTGGAGAAGTGTTGGATGGAGAAAGATATTCAGATTTCAGCCATTGGACACAGCGGGAGCCAATCAGTGGGACCCACTGATCATTCGGGAGACAGGCAGAACATCGGTCTGCCTATGTAATCAAGGCAGACAGCTGTTCTGTGAGAGGGGAATATACCGATCCTGTGTTTCTGCTAAGCAGGAACACAGATCTTTACCTTCCCTCAATCAAAGCACTTCCCACGCAGTTAGTAAGCACTCCCTAGGAACACATTTAACCCTTTGATCGCCCCTGATGTTAACCCCTTTCCTGCCAGTGTCAATAGTACAGTGTTTTAGCACTTATTGTGTCACTAGCTTCCAAATAGTGTCAAGTGTCAGTTAGGTGTCCAATTTGTCTGCCACAATATCGCAGTCTCGCTATAAGTCGATGATCGCATCCATTACTAGTAAAAAAATAAATGAATAATAATATCCCATTGTTTGTAGAATCTATAACTCTTGCGCAAACCAATCAATATACACTTATTGGGATTTTGATTACCAAACACATGTAGCAGAATACATATTGGCCTAAATTGATGGAGAAATTAGATTTTTTTTACATTTTTTTATTTTAGGTATTTTTTATAGCAGGAAGTAAAAATATAGGTTTTTTTTTCAAAATTGACAGTTATTTTTGTTTTCATCAATAAAAAACAAAGAGATGATCAAATACCACCAAAAGAAAGCTCTTTTTTTGGGATAAAAAGGACAAACATTTTATTTGGATACAGTGGCGAACGACCGCGCAGTTGTGAGTTATAGTAATGCAAAAAATGGCCTGCTTATAAAGGGGGGTAAACCTCCCGAAGCTGAAGTAGTTAACGTTTTGGAGAGAGCTGTGTATTGTTTGAGGCATTCAGTAACCATTCATCACAGCATATATATATATATATATATATATATATATATATATATATATATAACAGTATTAGAGGTTTTCTAATGTAAGAAAAATGCTGGTGACTGCACAATCATCGCAATGTCAATGTTCTTTTTTTTATGACAGAAATGCAGTTTTTCTGTTCAGCGATCGTGTACAATGAAGTGTACATCAGGAGAACATGTACATACAGGTAACGCAGCTGACCAACATAAGTCATTCTGGACATTGCGGTGTTCCCCCAGGCTTTTGTTGCTGTCTGTCAGTGTAGACTTTTCCTTTCACGCTGATTGAAACTGATTGTCTGTTTGCCATGTGTTGACATTACAGAAGCCATTCACAACCATTCACAGGGAAAGCCTGCTTGACATGACTAACAAGATAACCAGGCAGAATGGAGGTAACTTTATAACAAATAGACAACTTTCATCACTGTCTGTATGCCAGGAAAGGAGGAAAACATTCCCTACAGGTTTTCTGATGCTTGTTATAACTAAAGAATCAAAGCAGATTATTGGCAACAACAATTCAGCCAAGGCATAGCTTCTCGGCTCTTTTACCAGTATGATGGTTTGCATTGTGTAAGTTCAATGCTGTCGCAGCTCCAAGCTTTGTTGTAATGTTCAAGCATGACTGCTGTTCTGAGAAACCTGATCTGATATACTTGTAATGTGTGTGTTCTGGGAGTAATTCTGAAATCAGGTTACTTTTTTTTTTTTTTTGGTTTCAGTGCCAATCCCAAAAGAGGATCACTTGATATATTCCACTTTGACAGGGTAAGAATGGATTTGAAGGGCCTTAATGTTAGGAGTTCAAGTAAATCTAAAGCCAAGAACAAAAATGTAAATATATTGTAGCTTATGAGACCTTAGACTGCATTTGTTTCCTTCTTTACTTTATTTTCACCCGTGATCCTGCTACTAACACACTATGGGGTTTATTTACTAAAGGCAAATCCACTTTGCATTACAAGTGCACTTGGAAGTAAAGTAGCTGTAAGTCCGAGGGGGATATGCAAGGGAAATAAAAAACAGCATTTTTGCCTGCACATGATTGGATGATAAAAATCAGCAGAGCTTCCCCTCATTTCAGATCTACCCCTCAGATCTACAGTAACTACACTTCCAAGTACACTTGCAGGGACGGACTGACAACTCATGGGGCCCCCGGGCAATAGGAGATTATGGGGCCCCCAGGCAATCAGAGATTATGGGGCCACATAGTATACACAAACACACACACAGTATACAATCACACAGTATACACATACATGTACACACAGTATACACAGACATGTTTCTGTTGGCTGAGAAGGTACTGGAGAGGTGGCGTAGCTATAATCTTGGGATTTTTAGACCAAAAGGATGTCGGTAAGGTAATTTCAGAGACAGATGTAAAAAAAACACAGATTTTTACATACTGTCCCTGGTTTTACTGAGGCTGGCAACCCTGATGGGGCCCCCTAGTGGCCCGGGGCCCTCGGGCAGTGCCCGAGTGGTCGAATGGTCAGTCCGCCCCTGTACACTTGTAGTGTACAGTGGATTTGCCTTTTGTAAATCAACCCCAATGTCTCTACATTACAACATACAGTAGACAGAACATAGACAATTGGCAAGTTATCAATTTGCTAAAGCTAAATGAAATGAGAGACCATAATCACAGCATGTGTGCAGGAATAAATGCAGTGTTGTATGCGGTCTCAAATAAAGGTTTATTTGGAATGTAATAGTACCCTTAGATGTAATGCCCTGTACACACGGTCGGACATTCCGACAACAAAATCCGTCTGATTTTTTCAGACAGCTTTTGTCCTAAACTGGTGTTGCATACACACGGTCGGACAAAGTTGTCAGAAAATCGTTCGGAACGTGATGACGTTTGTTCGTTACAACGGGACTATGTTCAGGCTAGTAGCCAATAGCTTTAGTCTCGTAAATTTGATCTGAGCATGCATTGCACTTTGTCCGATCGGAATTCTCTACAAACGATCGGAAAAAGTCAGATCGGATTTTTTTGTTGGAATATTTGAGATCCTGCTCTCAAATTTTTTTCCGGCTGAATTTCCGACGGAAAAATTCTGATAGAGCGCACACACGATCAGATTTTCAACAATATAATCCGATAGGACCTTTTCCATTGGAATTTCCGACCATGTGCACAGGGCATAACAGATAAGAAATGAGTATATGGCACTGCATCTTGAGGTCATTAGACCTAAACACATAAGAGCCACTGTTCAAAATCATATGGGTGCTGCATCTAATGAACAACAAGTAGAGCATTCTGCCTGCCCCAAATTTTCGGATTGGTTTTTCAGGCATCTCCTGTAGAGCATTCTGTAAAACTGGGTACACACTACAGCTCCGGTCATAGCCGCTATATTAACTAGCTTGCTGCTGAGCTATTGCGTTCTGACAGGGGGATGGCCCCCCGCCAGAACACTCTGCTACTGGCCATTGTCTCCTGACATTCTGTGTGCAGGTTGAGCCATCTCTGCCAGGAGAAGACAGTAGCTATAGCAGCCACTAGCGATAATCACACGCAAAATCCAGTAGGCTGATTTTACCCAAGTTGATCGATTGATTAACTTTGTACAGTTGGTCTAGTTCAACTGGGGAACCCATGAAATCATGGAGAGATATAACTAGAACCTTTAGGACCCCGGTGCAAGAAACCATGAAAGGCCCCCTGACCCCCAGCCAGGGCCCTTCCCTCTGAGCCTGGTGGTGAAACACCAGGGCCTGGTCATGACCATGTGACCTTTGCGACCCTGGTAATTCTGCCTCTAGTGTCAATAGTTTTTAATTTTATGTTTATATAATTTTTTTATTTTAATTTAATTTATTTAATTTTTTTACCATTTTATTTAAAAAAAATGTATAATATTATTTTTCAAATTTGTTTAGGAGCCCTGTTGGGGGGCTTTGGTGAAATATTAGGGGTCTAAACAGACCTCTGATGTTTCACCTTTGAGACAGAGAAATGGGATTAGGAGTTTACTATGCTTCAGTTAGGAATGGACCGAGTCAGTGATCAGTACAGTTATTAGTTCAACAACTGACTCTATTAATTCAGACAAGGAAAGAGGCAGTAAATGTGTATCCTGCTTCCCCACTCTTCATCCTGACAACATCCCCCACAGCAGCGGATGGGAGAGGGGAGAGGGAAGCCAGCAGAGCTATGGGATGCCTGCAGGAGGGAGAGGAAGAGAAGCTTGTATTCAGGAGGAAAATGGAGGGGGTTGGTTCCTCTATTTTCTGCTGCATCTTCTATCAAGGTGTACAAGGGGGCTACATGGGCCCCCTGGAGCATGGGGCCAGATTGCAGTTGCAAGCCCTGTAGCTATGCCCCTGACCTCATGCAAACAGGTTTTCTTTCAGTGCTTCCACTTAGGTCATAATGGGTTATAAGATGGTTTATATCATTCTATATGGGGTTATTCCTATATGTGAAATTTTGGAAAATCCAAAAACAAATTAGTATCAAGCTGGTTTTTGAGGCACTCATACATTAGTATTTAAAAGTAACAAATTCTTTTTTTATTGATATACATATTAAAATACCTATAGAACATAAAATCAAAGACCATTTGACTCATGGTACACAATAGATCAACCTCATCCGGAAGAGTTTTGTCATGCTCTCAGCCCATGCATAAAATGTAATATTATTGTATTACCACTAATATTCTATTATAGATGAGATATCTAATATTCAAGATCTGAAGGCTGGGGGTGAGACAAACCCCAAACTCAATGCCTTTTCTTATTATCAAGTTCCGCTTCTTCATGAGATCGGATGAGGAATGATGGTCCTGATGGTCAATGATGTCCTGATGGTCATTGTCACTAGAAAAGAAAGTGTTAAAGAATCCAAAATTTGATGGTTTTCACTGCAACAGGAACAGAGGTGTTTATTAAACAAGTAGTGTGTATGCTTTAAAGATGATTATATCATATAAATATGTGTATTGCAGCGTAAGCCATAATGAGAAAATACGCAGGGCACTGGTCCAAATTTAACACTGAGTTCCAAAGAAGCATTGAGAGCCCCTGCCTTTAAAATAACAAAATGAATAGCTATGGAGATATAGCAATGTGCACATTTACAAGGGAAACTGCGGTTTGAAAACAGATGTAACTATGTGACAAGTTTATTTAAATCCAGCCAAATAGCATTCACATGGGACAAATGCAGATTATACTTCCCCTGGGAGAGTGAAATGCTATGTACACTGTTGTGATTTTAAGGAATAAAATCATTAACTTTTAGGGAATTAAAAAAAAAAAGTCTTATGTGAACATCGATATCAAACCAAGGAATCAGATTTTACATAATGGTAATTAAAGAAAGGATCCTGCTGGTTGTGTGAGTTGTATAGATGCAAATTAACCATTAGCCTGCTTTACTTCTCACTTGCTTTATGCAGCTCAGATTAAAGAAGGTTGGTTGCACGCGGCTGGAAATTCTATGGATTCTGAAGCCGAAACTCATTTCACTGCTTATTTTATTGATGTAATTGGATTGTAACTAATACAAGAACACAACTAGACTGCAATGAAATAAAAAGTGCATAGGCAAAAATAAAAGCTAAACAATGTATACATGTGTCAGTGACCAAGCTTAGAGTCAGGACTGGTTGTGTTGATCGTGTGGGGTATACACTGCTTATGTACACACGAGCGGAATGTCCGACAGAAAAAGTCAGACGGAAGCTTTTCATAATATATTCCAATCGTGTGTATGCCTCATCAGACTTTTTACGTTGAAAATTCTGATGGACCTAGAAATAGAACATGTTCTAAATATTCCCCATGGAACCAATTCCTATCGGGAAAACCGCTCGTCTGTATGCTGCTCCGACGTACCAAAAACGACGCATGCTCTGAAGCAAGTACAAGACGGAAGCGCTCGGTATGGTAAAACTAGTGTTCATATTGGAGCTAGCACATTCCTCACGCTGCTAATTCTGTGATCTTTTAATGCAGCGCCTTCTTTTCTTCTTTATAATGCTAGAAGAATGAAGTTGTTTTGCTGCTCATATTCACACAGCGTTCTCACAAACTGATTTCTTCATTATTTATCCTCATCTCTTGAATAATAAATATTGTTTAAAATTATTTTTTATACTCATCTTTTATAATTTTTTATTTCATCAAGATTTATTTTACGATTACTTAAAAATTATTTTCTAATGATCTCCATTTAATTCGATTTTTTGGAGTGTCCAGTTACCACAATAACATTATCATCTTATATATTTTATTAACCTCAAGGAGGTTGGTGTCCCTTGCTAATTTGACATTTGTCTTTTTTAAATGTACCTGCCTACTCACAAACAAACTGTCCTTTTTGAATAAAAACACATAGGAAAGAATTTTGTAAAAATAAAATATCCATTTATTCTGGGTAACAAAATAACGAGGAAGTCAACGCGGGAGAAACATTTGGAATTGGAAGCCTTTTGGCCCCCAAGTCTGTGGAAAAGAAAATTGTAAGCTTGAGGAGTCCATATAATAGGGAGAACAATCTGGTCCAAGAATCCCAGACATCAGGACCAGCAACAGATGACATATCTGTCCCCAGGCTGTGGTACTACAACAGCCTGCGTCTTCTGTCAGACCAGACTGAACCCAGGCCATCACTTTCTTCTCTTCCCTGCAGACTTCCCTCAACGCTTCCCAGCAGATTTCCGTGCAGCCTTCCTTGGAGGCTGTGGCTCTGGTGGTGGACTTGTGGCAGGAGGAGGAGGAGGATGGCCTTGGTCATATATGTGGCTGTTCTCAGTCAGCTGGCCTCTCAACCCCTTCTGAAGGGCATCATAAAAAATTCCCTCACAGAGGAAGCGTTGGCCCTTATCCAATTCCAGCAACCTGGTGGCTAGATAGCAGCCATAGGCCTCTTCAGCGTTGGGGGGGGGGCTCTTGAGTTAATCGCTGGCTTCCCTAATGAGGCCCAGTGCTGCCTCCTCCGTCATTGTCCCCTTCCTGGGCCTTTTGGTGGTAAGGCAGTGGGGAGGCACCTGGGTTTGGGGGAGGCTCCTACTGGGCCCAGCCACCTCCTGGCTGCCACTGGGCACGGCCTCCTCCTGGCTGCCACAGGGAATGCCCTCCTCCAGACTGCCACTGGGCACAGCCTCCACTGGGCGCGGCCTCCTCCTGGCTGAAGCTTTTAAGACCCTCCTCCTGGCTGAACTCATCCTGGGTATAAAAAAGGGACAGAGTTGTAGTTTTTGCTTCATCAATCACACACAATTTTCAGCTCATGACTTGCAAATTGAATGTTAATAAATAGAAAAACTATCCTTCTGACCCCAGCATTTTTCAAGCTGGTCACCAACATGTTTGGCCACTACTGTCTAGTGATATGTATACATCATTTTTTGGATAAAATCATTGATTTGTAATCAATTATAACATCTAGTTAACATCTTTAATATTATAACAATAAACATGTCAAAAAATAATATACCTGGCTCCAGCTGGGTGCATCCACTTTTTCCAGAATGGAAGGCCCAGGTTATTTCTCATCAGCCTCTGCTGGGTTTGAGGGAACGGTGGAGGGAAGACTGCAGGGAAGGGTCAAAAGAGATTCCCTAGCTTCAGTCTGGTCATCCAGAAACCACAGTTTGTTGAAGTACCACAGCCTGCTGACATAAACATTCTCTGCTGATGCTCCTGATCTGATATGTTCTTTAAAGAGATGGTGGAGATGGTCCACATATTGAGGAGGGCCGACTATGATGCAGAGAATGGTCCGTACACAAACCCCAATCTGCATGAGGCAAAAATCATGAAGAAAGTGGTGAAGAGTCTGCATCCCAAATTTGTATTCAAAAGGAGCAATTAAGAAAACAATGGTCAGACCTAAAATTAAGGGAGCCGGATCAGTACAGAAGGATAAATAAAGTGCTTCAAAAAAGTAAGTGCATGTCATGTGCTCCTATTATGATTATTAACATGCATGCTGCTCCATGTGCTTTTCTTTACTGTTGTACAGTTTTAAATGGCTACCTACATGTTCGTGGGCACAGTAATCGTTCGTAGGAAACATTGTTCCTTTGCAAATAAATACAATGTTTTTAGCTGATACAGGGTTAACTACATTTTGGTCATGCTAATTTGTCTTAAAATAAGTTTAGGACATTGTTGTCTAGATGTCTTTGAAGCTAGAATGAATTGCAAACTTCATTCAGTGAAATTTAAGGAGAGGACACTCAGCAGCTGTTTACACATCTGGACTCAGGAGCACTAGTGTGGGACACCAGAGCACATTTTTTACGGTGACCCACACAGGTGCTCCAGTGGATACTTGCGGTGTCTCCATCTGTAAAACTTGTCCAAAAAAGGTAAGTATTCCAGCTTGGTTAAAAGGCAATTAATCATATCTTCAACTTGGAACTCTGCCCAAACAGACAATTGTACACCACTTCCAAGCAATGTTTCAGATTCCTTTTTCTGGACTCAAATATCTGTGTGTTAAGTATACCTTTTGTTTCATTCTCATAGAGGAGAAAAGACTGGGAGGACACCACTCAGAGGACACCAGGGACCCCCAAAATCACCAAGATTGCGAAATCAGCCCAAGCCCCCCGAGGAAATAGAGGAAGGAGAGGTGGAGGAAGTGGGCGAGATGGTCACCCAAACAGGTGAGTTTCTGACACCCCAGCTTCAGGTAATCTATGTATGCCTACATATTTCTAAATACATGATTTTTAACCAATTATTAGGTGATGTGCTGGTTGTGGAACAGGAAGCTAAACCTTTCACTAGGCCAGCGCCCAAAGGCTCATCCATGACATCATGATGTGGAATGTGGAAATTGTCAATATTCTAAATAAACTGAATGTTATGGAACATCAAATGAAGAACATGATAAATGTGTTGGGGAGAAAATAAATTTATTGCAAATCACATCCATTTTCCCATTTGTTGGACTAAATTTTTTTGACATTTTAAAAGCCAAATTTTGAAGATGCACACGGTATGTCAACATGTGCTATCTGCCATCAGGGGATCTCAATGTATGTGTTTTGTGGGTGCAACCCCTTCCTTGTAGCTCCAGTAGATGAGAGAAAGGGGTTGCACCCCCAAAACACGTCAATTGATCCCCCATGAAGGGAGATAGCACATGTTGACATTATCCATTTGGACTCCCAATTTGTATGCATTTTCCCAATTTGACTTTTACAGGTGTGACATCACCCTATCTGATTTACGGCAAAATCAAGACATTTTTGACACTATAATGTCTGATATTGCCTTCAGTTTTTATACGTTGAAATTTGTAAGTTCAAGAGTTGTGTATGTTATGTTTTAAAACATGACTGTTTGTAAAAAATAAAAATAAAATAAAAAGAGTAACCATTCTTCTTCTTCTTTCAATGCTCAATAGTAGTTTTGTAAGCAAATTTGTGTTTACAGTGGCAATGGGGTTTATTTACTAAAGGAAAATCAACCTGGCACTACAAGTGCACTAGGAGAACCTAGGAGACAGCCAAAAAGAAAAGCAAACAAGAAATAAAACTCAAGATTTTATTAAACTTTTTTTTTTATTAATAAAAATTAGACATTGTCTGGCATTGCAATGCCCCCCCTACCCGTAAAATTATTAACATATTTCTCCCTAACTTCACGGGCGCTTCGGGGGGCCAAGCCAGTACAGCCAGTATCCAGGCCCGTCAGGGAATTCTCTGTAATAAGTCCGGCCTCAGGCTCGACTGAGGATATATAATTCTGTGAATTTTTTCTTAAATAATTGTGCAGAATGCAGCAGCATAGGATGATATGGTTGATTTTGTAGTCCGCCATATGTCAGAAACAGGCGGAACCGGCTGGCCATTATCCCAAAGGTATTCTCATTGACTCTTCTCTCTATGGCCAGCTGGTAGTTAAAAACCCTCCCTTCAGGGGTGAGGGTCCTTTGGGGGAATGGCCTTATCAGGTGCTCGCCCAGACCGAAGGCTTCATCCTCAATAAAGACAAAGGGGAGTCCTTCCACGTTATCCACATCAGCTGGCAATGCCAGGCCACCAGTCTAGAGACGCTGGTAAAACTCCATCTGGGCAAAGACTCCTCCATCCGACATCTGGCCATTCTTCCCCATGTCCACATAGAGGAACTCATAGTGTACCGACACCACCGCCATTAACACTACACTATTAAACCCCTTATAGTTATAATAGTAAGACCCCGAATGGAATGGTGGCACAATGTGGACATGCAAAATGGGAGGCCACAGTCTGCCATTCCTGTGGTGCTGAAGGAAACTGTGGAGTCAAACAAGAAAAAAAAAAGTACTTTTGCACATAACATTGCAAGCAGATTACGTAATAAACATTCTTGCACAACATCAGTATAACATTTAAGGAGTACTTAAAGACAAAAATATAAGGCCCACTTATCAGATCAGGGGGTGTACGGTCACTGACATCTCTGCTGCTGTGACCGCCCACAGCAATCATGACTACGGCAGGTCTGCCAGGGTTGCTGCGGTCTCTTGTGAATTTGCTTTTGGCAAGGTGTCGATCGCAGCCTGTGTTCTGTCCAGGTTTCGGTCATAAGTGTTTTCTGTCCAGCATGTTCTGTCACAGCGTTTTTCTGTCCAGCATTTTCTGTCCAGTATTTTCGGTCACAGCGTTTCTGTCCAGCATTTTATATCCAGTATTTTCGGTCACAGCGTTTCTGTCCAGTATTTTCGGTCACAGCGTTTCTGTCCAGCATTTTCTGTCATAACGTTTTCTGTCCAGTTTCCAGTCATAGCATCACCCTACACCCACCACTTGTCGCTTGCCAGCCAGTTCACCTCCTGGGAACTCACACCATTCTCCATGGAGGGGATGCCCACACGCTTCCCGGTTTTTCATGGGGGGGCACTCACCCACCTGTTCACCTCCCGGTACTCTCGGGGGGGGGATCCCGCACTTCCGGCACCCATTTCACAGGGGTCACAGGGGTTTTACCATGGCTTTCGGCCCAGGTTTCTGTCTCTGCATTCTTCTGTCATGACGTTCTGTCCAGGGATTTCCGTCATATCGTTGGTCCTGCTTTTCTGTCATATCGTTCGGTCCAGTTCTTCTGTCATATTGTTCAGTCCAGCATTTTCTGTCATAGCGTTCTGTCCAGTTTTTCCGTCATAACGTTTCTGTCCAGTTTTTCCGTCATAGCGTTTCTGTCCAGCATTTTTCCGGCATAGCGTTCTGTCCAGCTTTTCCGGCATAGTGTTCTGTCCAGCTTTTCTGTCGTAGTTTTCTGTCCAGCATTTCTGTCGTAGCGTGTTGTGCCCCTGGATGACGCAATTTTGTTGCGAAATGCGTAGGGATGAGCGATACGCTAAACGTCACCTCGTGTTTGTAACGGTTCCAGGAGAACGGGTCTGTCTGTGTGCGTCCTGCCGGCGCAATGGACTCAAGGCTTTCTGATCTTTTATACACTGTAAGTGCAATTTTACTTTTTTATTTATGGTAATAAAGGGTTTTACACTATTTGGAGTTCTATCTTTCTTTTATGGCTTTGATGTCTCCACCCCGAGTCCTTTTGGATCTATAAGAAAGACCCCTGGGAGTGTTTACTTTACAACCCTGATTTGAAGTGGTGATGCAGGGAGAACACTAAGGACCCTGCCAGGCTGGAAGACGTGTACATATCTAAAGGCCTTCTGTGACCCTCTGTAGTGGGGGGTCATGCCCTTCTGGTAAGCGGCAAATTTAATTGTGTTTCGGTGGTGGCTCAAGCACTATTGAATTGGACCCAGCAATGGATCTTTTCTGATTCTTTATGGTTTATTTGTGGAGGACTTTTGTTCACAGTTTATTATATAAAAAGAGTAGTCTGCTGTGATTTATACACTTGGACTTATTGTTCATATACTGGGTGTGTGTTTTGTGTAGAGTTTTTTTAGTACCTATATTATTATAGGCATATGTTATGTAACTTTATACTGCAAGGAATGAGTGATTTGCATTTATAATTCATATATGTATTTTGTTATTTATGATACAAGTGTACACTAATTTACGTGTAGAGGATACTAACTGTTCACGATTTTTCAATTGTTGCACGATTTGATGTTTATATGATTTAGTGCGGCTTAGTATTTTTCGTTTTTGTTTTCCTGTATTTATGTGACACAGTTAAGCTGCAGCAAAACTTCCCGTATTTAAGGGCATCACATATGATTGATTTTTACGTTTCACCTTAGCGCAGTTTTTCCCCTTTTTTTCTGTCGTAGCGTGTTGTCCTGCATTTTTTGTCGTAGCGTTTCTGTCCAGCATTTCTGTCATGACGTTCTGTCCAGCATTTCTGTCATAGCGTTTCTGTCCAGCATTTCTGTCATAGCGTTCTGTCCAGCTTTTCTGTCGTAGCGTTTCTGTCCAGCATTTCTGTCGTAGCGTTTTCTATCCAGCATTTCTGTTGTAGCGTTTTCTGTCCAACATTTCTGTCATAGCGTTCTGTCCAGCATTTCTGTCATAGCGTTCTGTCCAGCATTTCTGTCATAGCGTTTCTGTCCAGCATTTCTGTCATAGTGTTTCTGTCCAGCATTTCTGTCGTAGCGTTTCTGTCCAGCATTTCTGTCATAGCGTGCTGTCCAGCATTTCTGTCTTAGCGTGAGGCCCAGTATGTCTGTCTGTGTTTGCCCCTGGATTCCTGTCTTAGCATTCTGCCCCTGGATTCCTGTCACAGCGTTCTACCCCTGGATTCCTGTCACAGCGTTCTACCCCTGGATTCCTGTCACAGCGTCCTGCCCCTGGATTCCTGTCATAGCGTCCTGCCCCTGGATTCCTGTCATAGCGTCCTGCCCCTGGATTCCTGTCATAGCGTCCTGCCCCTGGATTCCTGTCATAGCGTTCTGCCCGGCATGTCTGTCTTAGCATTCTGCTCCAGGATTTCTGTCTTAGCGTTTTTCTGCCCCAGGACTTCTGTCATAGTGTTTCTGCCCCTGGTTTTCTGTCATAGCGTTTTCTGGCCCTGGGTTTCGGTCATAGTGCTTTCTGCCCCAGGGTGGCGGTCATAGTGTTTCTGTCCCAGGATTTCTGTCAGCATTTCACACCAGGATTCTGCCGCAGTGGTCCGCCCCAGCATTTCTGTCACAGGGGTCCGCCCAGCATGCTGCCCATCATTTCTGTCATAGCTTTCTGCTAAGTATTTTCTGTCTTTGCGTCTCTACCCCTGTATTTCTGTCATAGTGTTCTACCCCTGTATTTCTGTCATAGTGTTCTGCCCCAGCATTTCTGTCATTGCGTGCTTTTCTATCATAGTGTTCGGCTCGACGTTCAGTCTCAGTAATTCTGGTGGCATTCAGTCTTAGCATTTCGGTCATAGCGTTTCTGCCCCAGGATTACTGTCTTTGCATTTCTGTCTCAGCGTTTCAGTCTCAGCGGGTTTTCGGTCACTGCATTTCTGGCCAGGATTCTGCTGTTGCTTCGCTGTCTCAGTTTTTATGTTGTAGCATTTTCTGCCCCAGGATTTCTGGCGTTGCATTTATGCCTCAGCGTTTCAGTCTTAGTTTTGCTGTCATTGCTTTCTGCCCCTGGATTTCTGTCTGCACGTTTCTGCATCAGCATTCAGTTTCTGCTTTTTCTGTCATAGCGTTGTCTCTGTCATAGCGGTGTCTCTGTCATAGTGGTGTCTCTGTCATAGCGTTGTTTCTGTCATAGCATTGATGTCTTTGTGTTGCTGCCAGCATGTCTGTCTTAGTATTTCAGCCTTGATGGCATACTCTGGTAGTCCTTTGTCTTCGTTGTTTTGTCATGTCCCATCGTGTCTGTGTCATGTTTGTACCTAGGTCAGGTAGCTAGGACTTACACGTCAGGATCTGTCACGTCTACAGATCCATACGGCTGAGATTTTCGTTTGTTAATTGATTGTTGTAGACAATCTTCTCACCCGTATACCATACGTTATACGATGCATGTTCATTCACCACATCCATACGACTACCCACCACGGCCTGTGGGTACACTAGTCCTGAGTTTTTCTGTTAATTAACTGTCTCTGCGCTGTTACTCAGGCTCACTTACCTCTCACATGGGGGGGTTCGTCAGGTTCATTCATGCGCAGTGGTATTGACATTTCTGCTCATGTTTCATTCTTAGGTAGGTGGGGGGGGGGGGGCGCGGACATTGTTGTTTCTCCTGTCTGGTTGTCTGTCATTTCTCTGGTTTGTGTTTCAGGTTGGGCCGTCTTGGCATCCATACCGTTTTCAACCATGCTTGCACTTACTTCCATCAGCCCGGCCGTTGTTGGGGGCTAGTTGATTGGTGCTGATGTCGTTTCGCTACTGGGCTCACCCTTGGGCCAGAAGCAGTCGCAAATTTTTTCTTCAGTTGATGCCCTGTTGTATTGAGGCCCTGGTACCACCCAGGAATGCTTAGTCTCTCTCAGGATGTGTGCTAAGCCACGCCCCCCGTGATGGTCCTTGGGTGGTAGGTTGGGCAGACGTCATAATGATTCTGGATTCCGCTCTTGGCTCTGATCTTGTCTAACATATTGCCTGGAGTTCTACTTAGGGACTTCAGTCCAGTCATCTTTTCCAATCCCTAGCCTGTACCAAGTAGGGGGGGCTTCAGCCACCTTGGGTATGTCTGTATCATGCCATGGGACTATTTCCCCGGGAGGGAGTCTGGCCCTCCTTCCTCGGTTCAGGAATTCTGACTCAGAGGACAGAGGAGCCTCTTAAAGAAGAAGATACAGGTCTGTGAGAGACAGAAATCTTGCTTGTTTGTAGGTGACCAAATACTTATTTTCCACCATAATTTGAAAATAAATTCTTTCAAAAATCAGACAATGTGATTGTCTGGATTTGTTTCCACATTTTGTCTCTCATAGTTGAGGTATACCTATGATGACAATTACAGGCCTCTCTCATCTTTTTAAGTGGGAGAACTTGCACAATTGGTGGCTGACTAAATACTTTTTTTGCCCCACTGTACCTCATTTACTAAGCTCTGGAGCAAATACACTTGCAGAGTACACAGTCTATTTGCCTTTAGTAAATCAACACCATAGCGCTCTGGGGAACCAGAAATACCTCCTTCAAAAGGGACATTGTGCAAAATTAGCAGGCACAATCAGGGCCGTATTTAAGGCAGGGCAAAAGGGGCAGCTGCCCTGGGCCCTATCGTTGTTGTGGGGCCCAAAGCAGCTGCCTCATACTTACCACTATCCCAGTTTAAATCCCCTTGTCCCTTGAAGTTTTAGTGCCATGCTGTGTCCCAATATCTCAGTGTGAAGTGCTGGTACTAATGCTGCCCAACTCTGCCTTATTGTTGTGTACTGATGACTCACCTGCAACCCTGTGTTTACATGTAAATAACTGGCATTCATATGTAAATAGCGGCGGCATTACTAAGTAAATAGCGCCGGCCAGTGGCATTGATATGTAAATAAAGGCGGAATTCATATGTATATCATGCCCCCCTGCAGTGAGGAGATGATGTGCTGTAACCTCTAGCAACCAATCAGTGAGCAGTATTACTGTACAGTAATCTCTAGCAACCAATTAACAAGCAGAAATCATTTGCTGTAACCTTTAGCAACTAATCAGTGAGCCATAATGTGTACTGTAACCTCTAGCAACCAGTCAGTAAGCAGAAATGATATGCTGTAACCACTGGCAACCAGTTGCAATTGCTGCCTGATCTGATACAGTAAACTGATTTTAAGTCTAGCTGCTATTTATTGTCTATCTCAGAGCAGGTGGAGAGTGAAATTGCATGGGGGGGAGGAAATTTTTTGCCCATGGTCCAATTAATCTTAAAGATAGCTCACAGTCATCAGAAGCTGGCTTCGAAAACAGGCTTCAAAGAACATGTTTGTTCATTTTTAATTTTCATTCAGAACCACTCTTGACCTGCCTTGAAAGCTGCTGAGAGTCCCCTGCCCCAGTGTCAAAAAGTTGCATATCACCAACCCTGTATAACCTTGGGGGAGTAGAATACCCTGGGTTTCCAGCACTGTCTACCCAGGGGGGCGGTGCTACCCAGGGCCGCTGATAGAAATTATGGGGTACAGCCTACCTGACGGGGCCCCCTTCAGCTCCACCCTGGCCCCGCCCCTGGTCCCTCCTTTAGCCCCACCCCTGGCCCCACCCATTGCCCCTCCCCAGACCTCGCCTTGAAACAAAGTGTAGGTTTGTCTACAAGTGATATTTGTTTTCTCCAGTCAGTTATAGGTTTGATTATCCAAAAGAAATACTGTTTTCAGATGAGAACATACCTCTTTAATATCTATATGTAATACAAACCATTAATGAATAAATAAAATGGTATTTTGGAGAGTATTGCCAGGGTATTTATTGCAGAGTATTGGCAGGGTAAGTATTGCAGAGTATTGCCAGGGTATTGGCGGGGTATTGGTGGGGTATGTATTGCAGAGTATTGGCGGGGTATGTATTGCAGAGTATTGGCAGGGTAAGTATTGCAGGGTATTGTCAGGGTATTGCCAGGGTATTGGCGGGGTATTGGCGGGGTATTGGCGGGGTAAGTATTGCAGAGTATTGGCGGGGTATGTATTGCAGAGTATTGGCAGGGTAAGTATTGCAGTGTATTGGCAGGGTATTGGCAGAGTAAGTATTGCAGAGCATTGGCAGAGTATTGGCAGGGTAAGTATTGCAGAGTATTGGCAGGGTAAGTATAAAGTATTGCAGAGTATTGGCAGAGTATGTATTGCAGAGCATTGGCAGGGTATGTATTGGCAGGGTATGTATTGCAGAGTATGTATTGCAGAGTAGGTATTGCAGAGTATTGCAGAGTATGTATTGCAGAGTAGGTATTGCAGAGTATTGCAGAGTATGTATTGCAGAGTATTGCATTGCAGTGTATGTATTGCAGAGTATTGCAGAGTATGTATTGCAGAGTATTGCAGAGTATGTATTGCAGAGTAGGTATTGCAGAGTATGTATTGCAGAGTAGGTATTGCAGAGTATTGCAGAGTAGGTATTGCAGAGTAGGTATTGCAGAGTATGTATTGCAGAGTATGTATTGCAGAGTATGTATTGCAGAGTATTTGCAGAGTAGTAGTAGATGTTGAACTTCAAGCATACACCTCACCTGTGTAATTGTTAGCTCTAGCAGGGCAGCAGAGATCACTTCCTCCCTCTTCTTGAGTGTCCACAATAGCTTGATCGCCCGGCCCCTGCACTCTCTGCTCCTCTCACTCTGCTACTTCTTCTCATGCGGAGAGAGAGAGAGAGAGAGGAATATCACTCCGCAACACCATAGGGTATGCTTGTGCGGTGTGCGGAGCAGGAGGAGCGGGCGCAGAAGGCGTATTCTTCTGCGCCCGAAATACAACAAATAGTCCCTCCCCTGCAGCCTCATACAGAACAGACTAATCGCATCTAATTAAAAAAAAACCTTACCGAACGGGGGTGGGGTTGTGCGGACGATGATCGGTGGAGGAGAATCTTTTTTTTTTTTTTTTATATATATTAATTTTGCAGTTCAGGTTGCCCGGGCCCCCCCTGCTGGTCAGGCCCGGTACAGCAGGGCCAGTTGTACTGGCCTATCAGCGGCCCTGGTGCTACCACTAGGTAAACAAGGCAGCTGCCTAGGGCGCACTGCTGCTTAAGGCGCCCATCCACGGTTGTTCCTACTCTCTTCTCTCTGCAGCAAGCAACTCTCAGCATCAGCAGGCAGCCACCACTCCTTTCACACATAGTGTCAGAGGTGCATCGGTGGCGGAAGACTGTGTCTGTGTTCCAACTCCGGAGTAAATGGAAGCAAGCAAACATTCATTGATGGGCGTATGTGAGGCTGCATTTGATGGGCACTGGTGAGGCTACATTTGATGGGCGCGCTGGTGAGGCTCCATTTGATGGGGGCTGGTGAGACTGCATTTGATGAGAGCTCCATTAAAAAGGTGGGGTATTAATGGGCAGAGAAAGGAAGTTGGAGTCAAGGGTGGAGCCAAGGAGGCGGCGCCAAAATGAGGTTTCGCCTAGGGTGTCAAAAATCCTTGCACCAGCCCTGTGTCTACCCATCAGGAAGGATTTTTTTCCCGTTAGATCAAATGTGATTATGGTATAAAAGGAATTGATCCTTTCTCATGGATTGTGGGCTTAGGGCTTTGAGGATGCAATGTTTTTAGTTTTATTTTTGCCTTTGGCTGACTTTGATGAACATGGTCTCCTCTCAAATCAGCTATTTAAACTACATTCCACTGTGGTACCCAGGCTTTTCAGACTTACTAAGTCTATATTTTATATTAAGTTTATTAACAAAAATGTTATATATAAATATATCTATATATATATATATATATATATATATATATATATATATATATATATATATCTCCGAAGGCCAGTATGGTGGCCAGAATTTATGGGAGGAGCCCGGAGAGTATTTAAGCAGCCAATTCGCTCATGCTCCATGTCGATTCCAGTGCGCGATTCTTCAGCTTGCTTCGTGTTCATGAGTCTGTTGTTCCCGAAAACAGTGTGTTGCGGTTGCTTATTCGTAGCTTATCATTCAAATCTCGCTTGCGGTTGCAGGTAGGAGTTGTTACTTTGCATTTGTATCATGTCCTAATCATTGCCATTCATTGTATCCCCTGTGTCGTGTGTTCAGTTCTCGCAGTGGAACTTACGTATCATTTATACACCGTTCTTCCCTCCGTTACACCACCCTTTTCGGACATGTTGCATACCCACTACAGACCGATGCGGAACCAGTCACACAGCCATTGTCGCAAGTAGGATTCGTTGCCATCCTTTTGTCATGTCAGTTCGTAGCCACTCGCAGTGTCACCCATACCATGTGTTTGGATCCCGTAGTGGAAAGAATCGTTCATACATGGTTCCTCCCCACCGTTACTTGCTAAAACAAGTTATCTTGCGTGCGTCATGCATGGCACCACACCACATTCTTCAAATACGTTGCATATTCACTTTGGACCGATACAGACCCAGTCACATGGCCGTAGTCGCAGGTAGGATTCTTTACTATGTTGTTGTGTCAATTCGTAACGACTTGCAGTGTCACCCATACCATGTCTTGAGATCCCGCAGTGGAACTTACGAATCATTCGTAAGCACTTCTCTCATTCTATTTTTCCATACCAAACTTTGTTGTTTTGCCTCATGCAAAGCATCAAGCCACACCTTCCCGATACGTTGCACTCCCACCACAGTCCACCGCGAACCACTCGCATGGCTCACTGTCACAGATAAAGATTCGTCACCACTCTTTTTATGTCGTACCTATTCCTTACCATTCGTTGTCCCCAGGTTTCTCATCAACCCAACTCCAATTCGTTGAGACACTGCATCCTCGCAAACCATATCAACAGCCTGTCACTCTTGTTGAGTCCCTTGCAAACGCAATATCGTCTCAGCTACCCCGCACTCATAAAAAAAAAAAACTTTACCACCACGCAGTTTGGGCCCAACAACCTGACACTTGTATGAAACCCTTGCAAACGCAATACGGTCTCAGCAGCCTGACACTTGCAGAGACCCTTGCAACCACACAATATCGTCTTGAGACAAACCACATACTCATTGAGACCTTTGCAATCCCGCAATATCGTGCCAGAAGCAGGACACTCACCGGGACCCTTGCGACCATGCAATACTGTCTCAAAAACTAACATCACACACATCGAGACCCTTGGGACCGCGCAATATCGTCGCAGCACACCAGACTAAGACCCTTGCAATCACGCAATTTCATTGCAGCAGCCTAAACCACTCGTAGTGACCTTCGCAAACCACACAAACGTCAGCTCATATCCAGTAGTGTCAAAATATTCCGGGCACAGACCAGATTACATACACACCACGAGGGCAACCAAGTAGCCTCGTATACATGTAGCAATATCCAGTCATACATTTATCTTCAGTAGCGTACTGGCTACTCATCATCTTCTCTGTCTTTTCTTCAGGTCAGTCGTGTTCAGGTTTTTCATCCTACACCAGGTTGGTGGTTTCTCCCCAGATAAAAAAAAAGGTTTCTGGTCGATCCTGTCTCGATCCATGCCATATATATATCTATATAGATATATATCTATCTATCAAGATATATCTCTATCTCTCTCTCTCTCTCTCTCTCTCTCTCTCTCTCTCTCTCTCTCTCTCTATATATATATATATATATATATATACTATATAGATCTATCTATCTCTAGATAGGTCTATATATATATATATATATATATATATATAATATATATATATATATAATATATATATATATAGTATATTATTATTATACAGGATTTATATAGCGCCGCTAGTTTAAGCGGCGCTTATCTATCTATCTATCTATCTATCTATCTATCTATCTATCTATCTATCTATCTATCTATATATATCTATAGGTAGATAGATAAGCGGGAACGGACATTTTTGCAGATTTATTAAAAAAGAAAAACTGAAATATCACATGGTCCTAAGTATTCAGACCCTTTGCTCAGTATTTAGTAGAAGCACCCTATTGATCTAATACAGCCATGAGCCTTTTTGGGAAAGATGCAACAAGTTTTTCACACCTGGATTTGGGGATCCTCTGCCATTCCTCCTTGCAGATCCTCTCCAGTTCTGTCACGTTGGTGGACAGACATTTTTAGGTCTCTCCAGAGATGCTCAATTGGGTTTAAGTCAGGGCTCTGGCTGGGCCAATCAAGAACAGTCACAGAGTTGTTGTGAAGCCACTCCTTCGTTATTTTAGCTGTGTGCTTAGGGTCAATGTCTTGTTGAAAGGTAAACCTTCGGCCCAGTCTGAGGTCCTGAGCACTCTGAAGAAGGTTTCTGTCCAGGATATCCCTGTACTTGGCCGCATTCATTTTTCCCTCGATTGCAATCAGTCGTCCTGTCCCTGCAGCTGAAAAACACCCCTACAGCATGATGCTGCCACCACCATGCTTCACTGTTGGGACTGTATTGGACAGGTGATGAGCAGTGCCTCGTTTTCTCCACACATAACGCTTAGCCCCTGTACACACGGTCGGAGATTTTGCCAACCAAATCTGTCGGATTTTGCCCGTCGGATTTAGTCCGACGGATTGTGTCCGAAACTGTTGCATACACACGGTCGGGCCAAGTTGGCGAAAAATCCGATATTTCAGAACGTGATGACGTAATTTCGTTACGATGGGACTACATTCAGGCTAGTAGCCAATAGCTTTGATGTAGGAATTTAATCTGAGCATGCGTGGCACTTGGTCCGATGAAAATGCTCTACACATGATCGGATTAGGTCCGTCCGGCCCAGTTGGTCGGGAAATCTTTCCAACATGTTGGAAATTTGGATCGGACGGAGATTCGGACGGAAATCAGTCCGATGCATACCACACACAGTCGGATTATCTGGCGACGCGGTCCGATAAGACTCATTCCGACAGATTCTCCGACAAGGGCTCAGAATTAAGGCCAAAAAGTTCATCACACCAAAGAATCTTATTTCTCACCATCTTGGAGTCCTTCAGGTTTTTTTTAGCAAACTCCATGCGGGCTTTCATGTGTCTTGCACTGAGGAGAGGCTTCCATGAGGCCGCTCTGCCATAAAGACCCAACTGGTGGAGAGCTGCAGTGATGGTTGACTTTCTACAACTTTCTCCCATCTCCCGACTGCATCTCTGGAGCTCAGCCACAGTGATCTTTGGGTTCTTCTTTACCTCTCTCACCAAGGCTCTTCTCCCCCGATAGCTCAGTTTGGCCAGACGGCCAGCTCTAGGAAGGGTTCTGGTCGTCCCAAACGTCTTCCATTTAAGGATTATGTGCTCTTAGGAACCTTAAGTTCAGCAGAAATTTTTTTTGTAACCTTGGCCAGATCTGTGCCTTGCCACAATTATGTCTCTGAGCTCTTCAGGCAATTCCTTTGACCTCATGATTCTCATTTGCTCTGACATACACTGTGAGCTGTAAGGTCTTATATAGACAGGTGTGTGGCTTTCTTAATCAAGTCCAATCATTATAATCAAACACAGCTGGACTCAAATGAAGGTGTAGAACCATCTCAAGGATGATCAGAAGAAATGGACAGCACCTGAGTTAAACATGAGTGTCACAGCAAAGGGTCTGAATACTTAGGACCATGTGATATTTCAGTTTTTCTTTTTTAATAAATCTGCAAAAATTTCAACAATTTTGTGTTTTTCTGTCAATATGGGGTGCTGTGTGTAAAAAAAATTAACTTAAATGATTTTACCAAATGGCTGCAATATAACAAAGAGTAAAAAATTTAAGGGGGTCAGAATACTTTCCATCCCCACTGTATATATATATATATATATATATATATATATATATTATATATATATATATATATATATATATATATATATATATATATATATATATATATATAAAATATACACAGTATATATCTATATCTAGTTATCTAGATATAGATATATCTATAGCTAGATATCTAGCTATAGATAGATATATGGCACGGATCGAGACTGGGTCAATAGCATGGCTAGGGTAGGTCATTTTTCATCTTAGCTAAAGCAACATACATGTTACTCTTATGTCACCCTCATCGCATGTTTCCAGTCAACCCAGTCTTGATCTGTGCCAGGACCTTGCTGCTAGGGCATCACTCAGCCATGTCGCAGGTCCACAGTGATGACCTCACACTCGCTCCTCTGTCACCCTCTACAGGCTTAGAGAGTGGCAGCCTGCAGTCCCTCCGCACTTGGACCATTCCCAAGCTACTGTTCCTGCTGACAGCTGCTACAGGTCCCAGCGCCCTTCAGGCATCCTTGCAGTCCATATCCGGGGCCATCTCCCAGCTGCACTCCATGGTCTCCTCACTGTACGCAACAGTTACTGATGCCTGAGTTCTCTTCTACAGTCCTCCCTGCTCACCTTGTCCCTGCCAGCCTCAGAAAGGACATCTTAGAGGGCAAGGACGTAAATTTATCATCTCTGCTGATTTTTGTGCACGATGTGGCTGACAACAGAGCATATGCCTGGGGGGACATCTCGTGGTCATTAAGTTGAAAGACCCCAGGCTCACCTGCAAACTTACAGTCATCAAATTTGTATTTGTAGTCCCAGACCTAGGGTACAAATATGGGGGGCACGTCTTTTACGACTACCACCACTCATTTTCGGCCAAGACAGCCTCCAAGCTCAGCCAGTTCCAGGTCAAGATAGAATGGAGCATTTCTGACACCGGGCTATTCTGCCGCCATTTCACAGTTCCTCACTCACCGCTGTGCACCATTTGTCAGTCCACTACCCACATGGCAAATTGGTGCTCTGAAGTGACTACAAGACGCCCCTTCTACCCTCCTTCCTCCTCTGGCACCAGTCAGGGCGTCCCAGGCCCCCAGTCAGTCACGATCAATGGATAGACTAGGATGGCTTATCTTTTCTCTAAGAGGAGCTCCCATTTGCAACAATTTTAATCATGGCAGATGCTTCCATAGCCAGTGCAGGCTACTCCATTTTTGCACAGCATGCCATGAAGCTCATCCAAACACCACCTGTCAAGTCAAACAGGAGAGTAAGTCCTGACTAGACTGCATTAATGTCAGCTGGTTGGGGTTCTACCTCTCTACACACCCCACTCCCTCACTGGCCATATTCCTGGTGCACGGCTTCACAGAAGGGTTCCACACTGGCCTCATCACTTTACCCCTCACTACACACGAATGCCGGAACCTCCAGTCAGCAGCCATCGACACACAAGCAATTGACTCCTTACTGCAGTCATAAGTGGATAAAGGCCTTATTATTGGCCCCTTCCCAGAGTCACCTTTTCCAGTCTGGAGAATTAGCCCTATTGGTCTTGTCAAGGGCAAGTTTAGTAATATACTCTACTTTGTGCATGACTTGTCTGCACCTCATTCTTCTCACATCCCCAGCCTGAACTCCCTGATTTCCTCCGAGGAGTTTTCCCTCAAGTATATCTCAGTTGACTTGGCCATCCAAACCATCATTGGGATAGGTCCCACGCCTGGCTATCCAAAGCAGATATATCTGATGGGCCACGACCATAAATATTTGTGCCTTGCAAAAGTATTTACCCACCTTGGCATTTTTCGTGTTTTGTTGCTTCACAACCTGGAATTAACATGGATTATTTGAGGATTTGTATCATTAATTTACAGAGCATGCCCACAACTTTGAAGATTTTTTTTTATTGTGAAGCAAACAACAAATAGGACAGAATAACAGAACAAGTCAATGGGCATAACTATTCACCCCCCTAATGTCTATACTTTGTAGAGCCACCTTTTGTGGCTATCACAGCTCCAAGTCAATTTGGATAAGTCTCTATGAGCTTGCCACATCTTACCACTGGGATTTTTGCCTATTCCTCCTTGCAAAACTGCTCCAGCTCCTTCAAGTTGGATGGTTTGTGCTTGTAAACAGCAATCTTTAAGTCTGGCCACATATTTTCTATTGGATTGAGGTCTGGGCTTTGACTAGGCCATTCCAACACATTTACATGTTTACCCTTAAACCACTCAAGTGTTGCTTTAGCAGTGTGTTTGGGGTCATTGTCTTTCTGGAAGGTGAACCTCTGTCCTAGCCTCAAATCACACACAGAGTGGTACAGGTTTTGTTCAAGAATATCCCTGTATTTAACGCCATCCATCTATCCCTCAACTCTGACCAGTTTCCCAGTCCCAACTGCTGAAAAGCATCCCCACAGCATGATGCTGCCACCACCATGTTTCACTGTGGGGATGGTGTTCTTATGGTGATGTGATGTGTTGGGTTTGCACCAGACATAACATTTTCTTTGATGGCCAAAAAGTTAAATTTTAGTCTCACCAGACCAGAGCACCTTCCTCCATACATTTTGGGTGCCTCCCACCTTTTTTTTTTTTGCAAATTCAAAACGTGCCATTTTGTTTTTTGTAATGGCTTTCTTCTGGGGATCATCAAATATTTGGATTTTTTTTTTATAACCTAACCCTGACTTTTACTTCTCAACAACATTGTCCCTTACTTGTTTGGAGAGTTCCTTGGTCTTCATGGCAGTGTTTGGTTAGTGGTGCCTCTTGCTTAGGCGTTGCAGCCTCTGGGGCCTTTCAAAAAGGTGTGTATATGTAATGACGGATCATATGCAGGGGCGGACTGACCATTGGGCCACTCGGGCACTGCCCGAGGGCCCCATGCCACTAGGGGGCCCCATCAGGGTTGCCAGCCTCAGTAAACCAGGGACAGTATGTAAAAATTTGTGTTTTTTTTTTACATCTGTCTCTGAAATGTCCCTTACCGACATCCTTTTGGTCTATAAATCCTGAGATTATAGCTGCCCCACCTCTCCAGTACCTTCTCAGCCAATAGAAACATGTCTGTGTATACTGTGTGATTGTATACTGTGTGTGTGTGTTTGTGTCTACTGTGTGGCCCCATAATCTCTGATTGCCGGGGGCCCCATAATCTCCTATTGCCCGGGGGCCCCATGAGTTGTCAGTCCGCCCCTGATCATATGACACTTAGATTGCACACAGGTGGACATCATTTCACTAATTATGTGACTTCTGAAGGTAATTGGTTGCACCAGAGCTTTTTATGGGCTTTATAACAAAGGGGGTGAATACATACGCACATGCCAATTATCAGTTTTGAATTTCTGAAAAATGGTTTTATGTATATATTTTTCTAATTTTACTTCACCAACTTAGACTATTGTGTACTGATCCATTACATATAATACAGATAAAAAAAAACCCATTGAACTAAAAGCTGTAATGTAACAAAATGGTTAAAAAGCCAAGGGGGTGAATACTTGTGCAAGGCACTGTATATGCACATTTTTTTGCAGGTTAAAAGCTATGCATTTACTATTTTTTTGTAGGAGCCTGGAAAGCATTGCACCAGCGATCAGCAGATCACATGTGCCATGCAGGACTCCTACAGACTGTCAGTGTAAGCTGTCATCCTGTACACTGTACGGGCAGGCAATTTCACTGTGACAGGAAAACTCAATGAGTTACTTGAGCAGTGCCATGGTAGTTCATTGAAAACTACAAGCTGACAGCTGCAAAGAATGCTGGTTCTTGTAGTTCATTGAATCACAGGGATCTTTGAATCAATGACGTGGCCGTATGGGCGGAGCCCTGCACGACCAAGCTCTTTTCAAAAATAGTGGCAGCAGGTACAGGTAGAAGATCCCTGGCCTGCTGTCAAAGGGAGTGTAAGGATCAAGGAGTGGCTGCAGGATCGGAAACATGTTACATGGTACACTGTAAAACCAGGTGCAACATTTAACATGTTCCCGAAAGGTGAACTTATCCTTTAGCTACAGAAACTTTGACAGCTTAGTTTGTGCTGAAATTTAAACATAAGCGACCCCTTCCCCTCACTGTCCAGTTCTCCCTATAGATCTGTCTGATATCAATCACAAACAGCCTACCTAATGGACACAGCTTCTGCTGTGGTCACTCCTTAAAAAAACCCATAGTGCTCTGGGGATCCTTTGCCATGTAAGTAGGAAACCTTTGTGAAACTATTTGAACAAAGATTGCTTATCTCTGTCGCTCTCTCTTGAGGAAATATCAGTTTAAAAACATAAATATTAAAAAGTTTGATCTGCCAATCCCCGCTGAGCAAGCAGATGAGATGTCCATCTCCACTCACTGTGCTGAGATTCCCGCTCTCCTCTATGGCGAGATCGGATGAAAATGGAATGCCTGTGCGTTTTCATCCAATCCACCACATGGATGGAAAATAGGGTCACCATCCGGATTTCATGGACTGGATCGGATAGCAGCGTGTGTCAGCAGAAATGTCACTGCTGACATCCGCTGCCCCATAGGGGTGAATGGAGCATCTGATCCAGTCCGACTGAGAAACTGACAGGAAGACCTGATCGGAAAGCCAGTGTGAAGGGGGTTTTACTCTCCTCTAGACCTAAATAAACAATTAACCCTTTCAATGGTTACCAGTGCTTGTTGGGCTTTAAACCACACCAAAAGCATTTCAACACTCATTGCTAATGTTTCCATTATACTCAATTGTATTCACACCTGAGAGTATTGTTGCTCTAAGCTCATAACTTGAAAAATGATTTGAGCTTCTTTTGGGGCAGAGTAAGTGTTTGGGCTCCAATAGACTTCAACTGGAGCACCTGACAAATGCACAATTTTTCTTGTCTACCACAATACTTTTGCTTCTCTTCAGCTAGTTACTGCTGGTAGCTGTGCTTACATACTCTGTCTCTATGCCCTAATGAATGTGGGCCTGGTGGGGGGGGGGGCAGTCTCTGTAGAGTATTTTCTGGGGCAGTCTCTGTGGGAATGTTCTCTGGGGCAGTCACTGGGAGTACTGGCAATCTCTGTGGAGCAGTCAATCGGCCAATTTGTGGGGAATTCAGTTGGCCAGTCAGCCTGTTGAAATGATACTGATATAAAGGGGTAGTTAGGATAATGATATAGGGGGGACGCTGATGTAAGGGAGGAGTAGGGAAACTGATATAAGGGGGTACTCTGTGAACTCTGATGTAAGGGGGGAACTCTGAGGACTCTGATGGAAAAGGGGGCTCTACAAAACCATATGAAGTATATAAATCCTGTATAATAATAATAATAATAATAATAATAATAGAAGTACATTATGTTGTACATAGTCCTGACCAAGGTGTTCATTGTCTCACCAGTTGCTGGTTTTAATGATATTTCTCTTTAATCATTTCAATACCAGGCACATTGCTCCCTTCCTTCCGAGGACAATTGTTACACTTTGAATGATTACACAGTCATGTAACTCTGTACCCAAGCTAAATTTTTATAATTTTCTTCCCACAAATAGAGCTTTCTTTGGTGGAATTTGTCATTTATCATCTCTGCGGTTTTAATTTTTAGCGCTATAAACACAAAAAAACTTACAATTTTGAAAAAAAAAACTGATGGGCACTCATAGATGGCACTGATAGGTGGCACTGATGGACACTGATAGGCAGCACTGATAGGCACAGATAGGTGGCACTGGATAGGCATCACTGATGCGGAGCTACTGACAGCATTACTGAGTGGCATCTGAAGGGCAATGACAGGCATTACTGATGGGGCATTGATTGGCACTTTTATGGGCACTGGCAGGGGTTCTTTGTGAGGCAGAGGCTGGCAGGTGATGGGCACTGATTGGCAGCTGATGGGCACATCTGATGGGGGCTGCACTGATATTCAATGTTCTAATTATCAGCGCAGACGCCCCTCTGACAGGGAGAGACACTGATAGGCTCTCCCTGGCAGCGCGAACCGAGGAAAGCCGTTTACAGGCGCTTCCTGATACGTGATGATCAGCTGTGATTGGTCACAGCTGATCACGTGGTAAGAAGCTTCTGTCAGAGGCTTGATACCACATTTCGGAGTTTCGGTGTGTCAGGCTGACACACAGCACGTCCGATCGCCTCTCTGCATGCCTGCTTGTTGTCCTGATCACATCATATGATGTCCGATTAGGATAACTAAGCCACTTTGCTGCCATCATATAGCATTATGGTGGGCGGTAAGTGGTTAACCACTTGCTTACTGGGCACTTAATCCCCCTTCCTTCTCAGGCCACTTTTCAGCTTTCAACGCTGTCACTCTTTGAATGGCAATTGCGTGGTCATGCTACACTGTACCCATATGAAATTTTCGTAATTTTTTTCACACAAATAGAGCTTTCTTTTGGTGGTATTTAATCACTACTGGGGTTTTGATCTTTTGCTAAACAAACAAAAAAGACGAAAAAAAAATAAAAATAAAAAATTCATAGTTTGTTATAAAATTTTGTAAACAGGTAATTTTTATACCTTCATCGATGAGCGCTGACGAGGCTGCACTGATGGGCACTGATAGGCTGCACTGGTGGGCACTAATAGGCGGCATTGCTATACACCAATAAGGTAGCACTGATAGGCACTGATGGGTAAGCACTGGTGGTCACTGATGAGGCTGCACTAATAGGTGGCACTGAAGGACTCTGATAGGCACTGGTAGGTGACACTGATAGGCAGCACTGATACGTGGCACTGATAGGTGTCACTGGTGGTCATTCATAGGTGACATTGGTGGGCACTGATAGGTGGCACTGGTGGGCTTAGTAGCAGTGGGTCTGGAGTGTGCGGGACCAATGTCCGTTTACTCCAGATAGTAATCGGCTGCTTTTTCTTCTCCTCACCCTGTAAGGCTCTGTAACGGCTCTGTTTACATAATGTGATAAGTTGTCATTGGCTGTCTCATGGACTCGCTGATCACAGAGTGAGCCGTTTGAGGCATGAACACCCCGCAGGGGGCGCGCAGGCATTACATGCACAGGAGAACGTACATGGATGGCCTCCTGGCAAGTTAGGCCGGCACTGTAGCTGTCTTTCAGCTATAGTGGGCAGCAAGAGGTTAAGGTAGGCTCATTCAGGCATGGTGATCACAAGGTGATTTAAACATTTACATTTTTTAAAATTAGTCTTTGTTCTGAGGTTTATTTGTGAGACTGGCACTTGCGACATGTTAAGGAGGAGTATTTTGTGAGTACAAGGACTGTGTGTGGTATATGGGTGAGTGTATATAGCAACCAGGCACAGATTCTGTTTAATCATCCCCCTTGAATCCCTCCCACTGTTAGGCAAAATCTGTCCTCTGCCTCACTTATTACTGACCTCTGAACTCTGCCTCACTTATTACTGACCTCTGAACACTGCCTCACTTACTACTGACCTCTGAACTCTGTCTCACTTATTACTGATCTCTGAACACTGCCTCACTTAATAGTGATCTCTGAACTCTGCTTATTTTACTACTGGCCGCTATTCTCTGCCCTGTTGACCCCTGTCCTCCTCCCTGCCGAGCCCTGTGCACTGCCCTACAAATGAATGGCCTCTGTACACTCACCTACAAACTACTGACCCTATCCTCTGCCCTGTTGATCTCCTGTACATTGCATTGCTGACCTCTAATTCTCTGCCCCCCTGACATTTTTTACTGCACCTTAACACGAGACAGGCTAGATCCTGCCCTGTCAGAATACAATGTCTATGTGAGGGATCCCTCCATCCACCTAGTTTGTGTGGATGAAGGAATCCCACTGGCTGACCAACAAAAAATAAACCGTATATTGAACAGTTTTAGGAACCAATACTGTGGAACAGCAACATCAAGATTATTAGTCCCCTGGCAGCTTAATCAAATCCAACTTTCTTTCCCCGATCCTCTGGAAAACCATTCTCCCACACAATCCAGCGGCAGATTATTCTTGTCTATGAAGTGTGGTATGAGCGTGCTGATGTTAGGAACAGTCCATTTTCAAGACTGCTGGAGGAGGAGGTGCTGGACCGGTCTTGTTTGGGGAGGATCGGCAGATCAGGTAAGTATATCTCTGCTGTCCTCCCCCCTAGAATAAACTGAGCAGTGGGTGTCACAGTTTGTTATCATAAAAGCCAACGTGTGTTACTGTCTGTAGCTGTTTGTGTTGCAGCTGAATCTCTGCAGGATCAGTTTGCTGTTTTGCATCAAGGTCCAATGCTTCATTCCTATCCATCTCTGCAATAGTCTGCTAAATCCATGAAAAACAAAATGTTCTCACACTGCCCTACTGGTTCCTAGTGGGGAATGCTGCTGGATATTTCCTCTGAGGTCATGTGCAGGAAACCTATAGAAACCTGCTCAGTTGGGAGTTGCCTGAGCAAAGAGCACTTTGAGTTTTTTTTCTCAGACTCCTTCACCCGTATATCTGCTCCAGTTCTGTTACCTGTTTACGATCTTTGCCTGTTAGTTGTTGCTACTTCAAGTGTAACCAAGGACCACAACCTAGGAGCTATCCACATCAAGCACATTATATCTTTTAGGGTGCTCTTGTGAACAACGGGTGATTCTTTGTTCCTGGTGCCTTGGTCCTCTTTGGGGCCTACATTGTGACACTGGATTTACAGGATAGCCAGGTAAACAGCATTTTTGGAAGGATATAGGCAACAGAAGCCTATATGCTTATATGCAACATACAACTACAGTTGCCCTAGGTCCTGAAAAGTGATACACCTAGAGGCAACCTGGAACAAATATGCCTTTTAGGACCAGAACTTCCTGATAATGTATGAAAGCCCACTTTATAGGAGCCCAGTGGCCTACCATGTGCTCCAGGGCTGCTCTGTTGACCAAGCAACCAGCTTGCATATCTCTACCACCAATCATCATTAAGGTAAAGTGAGTTAGTCACAAAGATATAGTAAAACATATATATTAACATTTTAAATGATACCTTAACTACATTTCTTGCATGAATAGAAAAAGTATTTTAGAGGCTGGTTGCAAAAAATTGGCAGCCCCCCCCCCCCCCCCCGACTTTTCCCTTAACCTGGCATTTCATCGCCTAAGGGTATCTTGAGGTGATTCAGACAGATGTAGGAGTAGGTGTTTGCAACACGCAACAGATAAATCCATTGGTGTCATAGGCATGTATAAATGAAAAAAAAAACCTTAATAGTCAGGCTCATTAAGACATCAAGTAATTTTTCTGACTTTATTTTTATTAAAAGCAGCCTCATGGAATTGATGTCTGCAGGCAATCAGTCTCATTTAACAAGTTGATAACATTTCACATAAGGCCATTTTCATAACAAAGTGAATCAAAGCCTTTGTTAATTGTCACTGAAACAATCGGCTTAGAATTTGTGTATGTGACGGATTGAAAAACATGGTGTTTCCGAGTAATCTGTGTATGTGAAGTGCCGCTTCAATCTCTCTCAATCCTATTTGCCTATGAAGAGGTTGGCGGTTAAAGTTTATTTAGTTTTTGTTGTCACAATTCAGACATTTAGAAGTGTGTAATTGTAATTACTTTACAGCTTATTTTTAACAAATACATCCGATGTTTTAAATACTTGGCTTGAAGCTCTGCTCAAATATAACGATTTATGTCAGAAATGAAAAAGTCAGGAACACAGGATTATTTAAACAGCTCTGTCTTTTGGGAGATATGTATGTTTTATATCACTGTGTGATAACAAGACAGTTGCTAGTTTTTTTTTTTGGAGCAGACGTGCGTATATACAGTACATATATATATATATATATATTTCAGGGGTATAGCTCCTCGGGTCCTCAGGTCCACTCGATCACGTGCAAAGCCGTCTGTCTTAAACACAAAGATGTTCTTTCTTTCAGAGCAAATAAAAACAGTACTTTCATCAGCAACATAGAGTTAATTCCAGAAAACATAACACAAAAGTCCACTTATCTTCAGCACAAAGTTTCTTTACCCCAAGGTTAGCACAGTCCAACTCTGGTTCTTCGGCAGCTTCCAGTACATGTGCAGCATTCACACAGGTCTCTCTCTCTCTCAAACACCTATGCCCCATCCATTAGCCCTGGGAACGTTCTGCCTTATGTTTTGCTTCCTGGAGGCTGCTTAACCCAGTAGGGACCGGAGTCCCCGTAGTCAGGATTGGAGGTTCTTTTCCCACATGAATGTCACTCCTGACCTCCAAAATTCCAGGTCCCAAATAAGCCATTACTAATCCTGAGAGGGCTGCGAGTCAGTCCTCTCATTTGTACAACTGTCCTGGAATCCCTCACCCTGTACGGGTGAGACCCCAGAGTACATCCACCTATACTGCTTTGAAAAAGTATTCATACACCTTGAAATTTTCCACATTTTGTCATGTTACAACCAAAAACGTAAATGTATTTTATTGGGATTTCATGTGATAGACCAACACAAAGTGGCACGTAATCGTGAAGTGGAAGGAAAATGATAAATGGTTTTCATGTTTTTTTTACAAATAAATATGTGAAAAGTGTGGTGTGCATTTGTATTCAGCCCCCTTTACTCTGATACCCCTAACTAAAATCTACTGGAACCAATTGCCTTCAGAAGTCAACTAATTGGTAAATAGAGTCCACCTGTAATTTATTCTCAGTATAAATACAGCTGTTCTGTGAAGCCCTCAGAGGTTTGTTAGAGAACCTTTGTGAACAAACAGCATCATGAAGGCCAAGCAACACACCAGACAGGTCAGGGATAATGTTGTAGAGAAGTTTAAAGAAAGGGTTAAGTTATAAAAAAATCAACATCTCACGGGGCACTGTTCAATCCATCATCTGGGGCAGTGTTCAAGCCATCATTCAAAAATGGAAACAGTATGGCAAACCTGCATACCTACCAAGACATGGTCGTCCACCTAAAACTGACAGGCTGGGGAGAAGATTAATCATAGAAGCAGTCAATAGGCCCATGGTTACTCTGGAGGAGCTGCAGAGATCCACAGCTCAGGGGGAGAATCTGTCCACAGGACAATTATTATGAACTCCACAATTCTGGCCTTTATGGAAGATTGGCAAGAAGAAAGCCATTGTTGAACAAAAGCCATAAGAAGTCCCGTTTGCAGTTTGCAAGAAGCCATGTGGGGGACACAGCAAACGTGGAAGAAGGTGCTCTGGACAGATGAGACCAAAATTGAACTTTTTGGCCTAAAAGCCAAATGCTATGTGTGGCATTGAATGAATGAATGAAATACTTATATAGCGCGCAATGCGAACTGAATCGCCTCTAGGCGAACTGAATCGCCTCTAGGCATTAAACTAACACTGCACATCACCCTGAACACACCATCGCCACCGTGAAGCATGGTGGTGGCAGCATCATGTTGAGGGGATGCTTTTCTTCAGCAGGGACAGGGAAGCTGGTCAGAGTTGATGGGAAGATGGATGGAGCCAAATACAGGGCAATTTTAGAAGAAAATCTGTTAGAGTCTGCAAAAGACTTGAGACTGGGGCAGAGGTTCACCTTCCAGCAGGACAACGACCCTAAACATACAGCCAGAGCTACAATGGAATGGTTTAGATCAAAGCATATTCATATGTTAGAATGGCCCAGTCAAAGTCCAGACCTAAATCCAATTGAGAGGGGACAGGGCTTAGCGCATAGAGCTGTAGGACGTGACTCGCAGCAGCTCCTGGTCCTGATGGCTCTCTTGGGGCTCTATTTCTCCCAATTTCTCCCAAACAGATCCCACATTGCACTGATGGGCAAAAGCAAGCCCAAGGACCAAAAGAACTCCAGGGGGGGTCGCGCCAGCAGTGATTAGGCCACTTTTTCACCCAGTCCTTGGCTGCCTCCAGGAACCAGGCCAAATCCAAGATGGCGACGGCGTCCTCCTCCCTGGATTGCTCCAGATCAACAGTAGACATGCAGGTGAACTCAAAGGGCCGTTCTACCTCCCCTACAGACTCTGACCACCCCACAGGCCGCTCTCTGAGCCCCCTGCAAGCCTCACTGTGCTCAGGGGATAGATGTGACATGGAATCCCAGATGAGATCCCTTCATTCTTACATGCGCTCCCTGCCTATGAAAACTGACTTTGAGCACTATGTCAAACGCATGGAGAAGACATACAGACAGGAGATTACTGAGCTCAAAAAAGATCTGGGGGTCCGTAAGGAGGACATTGAAAACACAGCTGACGGTCTGTGTACTGCCTTACAGTCCCATGAGGAGGCATTGAATTCTCACACTGTTAAATTACAACAGCTCATGTATCAGCTGGACAATATTGAAAACAGGAATAGACAGAACAGCATTAGAATCCAGGGCATTCCCAAAATAGTGGATCATAAAGACCTGTCAGGGGCTATAACCACCATTTTTAATCAGCTACTCCAGCTGCCTAGATATTCCCCTATTAAACTGAATAGAGTTAACAGGACCTCGGGCCCGGGGAACCCTGATTTATCCTTCATTCGTGACACGCTGTGCAGGGTATACTTCTACAAGATTAAAGAAGAAATCATGAGGGCTGCCAGCACGCAGGATTCCATCTTGTTGAATAATACTCCTGTTATGCTCTTACCGGAGCTCTCTCACCAAACCCTGGCTATGCAACATTTTTTAAAACCACTAACGTCCCTCCTGCAAGTGTGACACAAAAAATACTAATGGCGGTTCCCATTCTTGCTCTGGGACCATCATGAAGGCAATACTGCCCTTTTCCGCACTCTGGGGGACTTATTGGCTTTCCTAAGTGCCTTGGAACTTCCTCGGGTCTCTCTGTCGGATTGGCTCTTCTTACCTACTACTCCAGGGCTACCATTCCTTCCACAATGGCAGAAGTAAGGCAAGAGCAAACGTCCCAGATCCTCTTCCCAACTGCCTCCAGATAGTTGACGCTGGCCTGGCTCATTATATTGCACTAAACTCTTTAAGAAGAGTTTTTTTCTCTTTTCTATTTTTTCTATTTTGAGACCAGGACTGTTCCCTGCTGTCACCCAGGGTTGACACCTTGCACATGTGACCCTT
Organism: Lithobates pipiens; assembly: GCF_037356315.1. Classification (NCBI taxonomy): domain Eukaryota; kingdom Metazoa; phylum Chordata; class Amphibia; order Anura; family Ranidae; genus Lithobates; species Lithobates pipiens. The sequence goes on along the minus strand of NW_027507685.1, from coordinate 49,257,171 downwards.
TAGGGTCTGATTCTCTAGCGTTCCAAGTTCCTTCTGAATAATTTTTGTATGTTTTCTAATCGGATTTTTGTTTCAGCTGCTGTGAGAACTCATGTTCTGAACTTATCCAAACCCATGTTTATATCTATGTTTATCCCCTTAACCCCCTACCCCTACTCCCCTACAGCTTTGTCCCCACATAAAGCCTCTTGAGGCGTCAGGACTTCCATACTGACTTAGGTGGGAGGAATATATGTTCTGTTGCACAACAGTCTATGATCTTAGACATATGGTTTATTATCTGTTTCTTGTTGTGTTGGTTCCCTCTGTCCCCCCATGGACCCCCAGGATCGGGAGAAGCTTGCGGTGCTTTGAACGATTACCCCCCTTAGGACCTATAGTGCATGATTATACACTATACATTTAGTATACAATTTTACCCTTCAGGGATATTCTTACCTCTTTTCTGTGGCCAAGTGCTGCCACCTAGTGGCCTTTCATTTTTCTTAGAATTGTCTTCTTCTTTCTCTATTCTTCCTCCTTTTCCTACTTATTTCTACTTAGAAATGTCCTATTACCACTTTCTGTTGAGCCAATCTGATCTGGTCTGTCATATGAGTATTTTTGGGCAACGACCCTTTTATTTTTTTTTATTTTTTTTTTTACCACAGCCATGTCATCCCATGATGATATTGCATTATACTCTTTTAATTGCAGAGGTTTTACCCCAGAGAAGCCAGATCTTATACCATTTCCATAGAGCGCAAGCCAAAATGTTGTTTCCCCAGGAGATGCATTTTTGAGGGAACGGATATTCCTGTCCTCAATAATCACAGATGGTACCACAGTACGCACCCACAAGAAAAATCAAAAGGGGTCTCCATAGCTTTTCACAACACGTTCAACCCGGAGGTCCTAGACTTCCTTATAGACCCGTCTGGTAGATTTATCTTCCTTAAACTAAAATCTAAAGCCATACACATGATCAGATTTTCCAACGGGAAATGTTGAATGCCAGGCTGTTGCCGCAAAGTCTGACCGTATGTATTCTCCATCGGAAAACTGTTGTCGGACTTTCCTCCAACAAATGTTGGCTAGCATGTTCTCAAATTTTACACCAACAAACGTGCATTGTCGGACTTCCCGATCATGTTTACACAAGTCCATCGGACAAAAGTCCAAAGTACAACCACGCATGCTCGGAATCAAGGACGATGTCGGTCCTGTAAAACTAGCTTTCTTAATAGAGATATCACGTACGTCTTGTCCAACATTTGTGTGACCGTGTGTATGCAAGACAAGTTGGAGCCAACGCCCTTCAAACAAAATTCCATGTTTTTTTTGTCGGAAAGACCGATCGTGTGTACGCAGCATAACTCTTCTATATTTTTAGAGTAGCCAACGTGTATGGACCTAACCAGGACCAAGGTAATTTTATGTCTCGTGCTCTGAACAAATTACTTTCTTTCTTGGTCATCTTAGGGGTTGACATCAATGTGGATTTATCCCCAGCCGTGGACACCTCCTAGATTAAGTCTTCCATCCCTCATTCCACTCTCAGATGCCCCCCCTTGTTTTCGTATTGGTAATGGAACACCTAGCTAGGGCTATTAGACAAAATTATTCTATAGCTGGTATTCAGATGCCATCCTCCCACCACAATCTTTCACTTGCGGATGACTTACTGATGTATATCCAACAACCACATATGTCCCTACCTTCTTTATTACAGGAATTCCATAGATTTAGGGAATTTAGTAATTTCAAACTGAATATGTCCAAAACAGACCCCTTAACATATCCCTACCTGCAGCAACCCTCACCCAATTATAGTCTAACTTCTCCTTTCAATGGAGTCCAAGAGGTATCTCCTATTTAGGGTTAATGATACCCTCTAACTTGTCAGACCTCTATGCCCTAAATTCTGTTCCTTTACTGAGCCGCATTATGAAGGATCTCGATGACTGGGGTTCGTCCTCTTTACCGTGGTTTGGTAATATAAATACACTCAAAATAGACACTCTCCCTAAACTACTTTACTTATTTCAGACGGCCCCTATTACTGTCCCTAAACTTTTTTTTACCTCCTTACGCTCCATTTCAACCCGCTCTGTCTGGCATCAGAGCCTCTCATGCATCCGCTACACATTACTCACTTACCCCAAGCTTAGGCGTGGGGTTACCAGATTTTGAACTCTAACACAAGGCAACTCTGCCGGCTCGGGTGCTGCAATGGTTCCCTTGTCCCTTTACTAAGGCATCTACTATGATTGAACAAGACCTATCCACATCCGTTCTTTGAGCCCTTCTCTGGGGCCATGGATGAGAATTACAGAGACTGCTCTAAAATTATGGTACAGGAAAGGGATGTCCTCTATCTTGTCCACTGACCCTTCACCCCTCACCTCTTTGTTTGATCACCCTGCTCTAGATCAAGGCATGGGTGCCTGCATGGTTTTCACGCTCTTCTTGGCCTGTGGCTAGTTCCTTTGTTCACCCCAATTCGGGTGCACCTAATGTCCCAGATGGCCAGGGTAATTGACTTACTGCTCTTACACTAGGAGGTGCTCCACAGAACTGGAGAAGGAGCTCTCCATCGTTGACTGGCTGAAATTGTTTCATTTTATGCATAAGTCCTCCATGTCATGTTATGCACAAGAAAAGAACTCCTCTCCAGGTGGTACAGGGATCCGTATTCCCTGCACAAAATTTTTCCATTGGCCCCCTCCCATGTGTTGGCGATGCGGATCAGCTGAAGGAACATATCATCACTTATGGTGGGATTGTAATAAGATTTAACCCTTATGGCGGTGCTGTCCATGCTCCCTGTCTCCATAGCATCTCAGAAACATAATCGGTTACATTTTTTTCTGTCAGCTGCCAGACAAAAGATCCATTTATTCTGGAAAACGACCACTACCCCCCCCCCCCCCCCCCCAATTGTCTTTGTGGGTTTCTACTGAAAAATGACATCATGGGTATGGAAGAGATGCTAGCCTTAGATAATGATACATTTCACTAGTTTAAGGTCTTATAGCTTTTGTGGTTGGACTTTTTCACCTCAGAATCCCTGAAATATATGTTATTGCCTGATGCTTAATATGACCCCACACTTCGTCCATCTCTTTTGGACGTAACCTAACAGATACGCTTGACCTCTTCTTTTCCTTCTTTCTCCTTTTTTCCCCCGATCTTATCGGGACTCTTTTTTTTCCTTTCTCTTTTTCTTTTCCTCTTTTTTTCCACCCCTCCTTGATACATTTGAAAATGCACAATGGTTTTGGTCTTCCTAATTCTGAGCACTTTGTTTATGTACCCACATGCCTGGGGTACATTACTGTACTGTTGTGTTATCTATGTCAGAGTTTTATCTACTTCTGTTTTAAATAAAAAAATGTACAATATAATTTGTGATGATGGATCAGAGCTTTCACTTCTACTGTTTTACTATTTTTATATGTACAATAAAAATATATTTACCTCTAAATCCAATTGATTATCTGTGGCAAGACTTGAAAATTGCTGTTCACAGAACTCTCCATCCAATCTGATAAAGCTTGGGCTATTTTGCAAAGAAGAATGGGAAAAAATGTCACTTTCTAGATGTGCAAAGCTGGTAGAGACATCCCCAAAAAGACTTGCAGCTGTAATTACAGCGAAAGGTGGTTCTACAAAGTATTGACTCAGGGGGCTAAATACAAATGCACGTCACACTTTTCACATATTTATTTGTAAAAACCATTTATCATTTTTATCATTTTTCTTCCACTTCACAATTATGTGCCACTTTGTGTTGGTCTATCATATAAAATCCCAATAAAATACATGTTTTTGCTTGTAGCATGACGTGGAAAATTTCAAGGGGTAGGAATACTTTTTCAAGGAACTGTATTCCCTTTAAAGGGACCACAATCAGAACATCAGTGCCAAATAGCACCCACCCAGGACCCACCCTTGGAGTCCTGTACAATATATATATATATATAGTTACATAGTTACATAGTTAGTCAGGTTGAAAAAAAATACACAAGTCCATCTAGTTCAAAAAAATGGTCGGAGCTCTCCAACCGAGACAGACATGGAAACACAAGACTTACAACATAACACAGGCCTGAGGTGTGCCCTGGTCAGCTGGTCGGTATGTCAAAAAAGGGGGTGTACCCAAGATAAGTAATGGATGATTGTAGAAGAGGAATGTGCACCGGAACCGACACGAAATACAGGTGAGTGGGCTGCTTAAATACCCCCCTGGGCTCCTCCCATAAATTCAGGCCACCATACTGGCCTTCTTATTTATGGTTGGAGCCCTCCAACCGCGACAGACATGGAAACACATAAAGATGCCACAACACACAACATAACACAGACCTGAGGTGTCCCCTTGTCAGCTGGTCGGTATGACAAAAAAGGGGGTAAAAATACCAGGATAGGGAAATAATGTTTTATTGGACATGTGACATTTATTGAGCAAGCTTGGTAAAGGCTTGCGACATTTGAACCTGAGGGTTTGGAATGTACCGGGCAAAGCAGGTGGACTTCCACCTGTCCAACCTTCTGATGACAAGGTCTGGTACTCTGTGCCGAGAAGCGGGTGAGGCCGCTCCTATAAGAAAGGAGTGCTTGGAAAACTGGCTGGGGTTGAGGCCCAGGTTAGCCAGGAGGATAAATGTCTAATGGACTTGCTAGCACTCAGGGGGCTGGTAGGAAAAGGCAAAAATGGGCTGGAGCTAGACTAGTTAGGCAGATGTGACAACAACTGGTCAAGGACGGCTACTGGGTACCAATCATTGTGTGTCTGGAATTTGATGTCGACCCGGTGCCGGACTGTTGGGTTTTGCACACCGCTATGTGTAGAACATAATGGTCTTGGAGGCCGGCCAGGTGGCACCTGCATAGAACCTTGAAACCGGGGCCGATGTAGATAAACTCGCCTTGCCATAGAAAACCATAAAAGGCCAGGTAGAGTGACATCACAAGGTGTTAACTCAGCAGAGGAGTTGATGGTAGGTGCATAGTTGCTATAGGTAACCATGAACTGGTGGGAATGTAACAGCAGACAAATAGCACAAAGTGATACAAGGCATAGGTAACAGGTCCTCCGGTAGCAAGGGGATCTGTGCTCTGGCTCCCTCCCTAGTGGTCAGTTACCCAAAAGCAATTAGGCTTAACTCATGGTATGGAGACCCCATGGGCCTAGGCGCATGGTATGGGAGAGTTGAAGTATGCACATCAGTGCACGGCTGGACCCTATTCTGCCACTGGGAGTGAGGTGGCAGAGGAAAACTGGACTGGTGGACTGGGACACAAGCTCAGCGGTATTCCCCTGTAAATGCTACATTCTGGAAAACAAGGTTTGCAGCAATGTGGGACAGTGTGTTTCAAAAAAGGATCTGTATGTTGCTACACAGCTACACAGCAGCACAACATGTACTGCTAACTTCCAATCCGAGGTTCTGCCTTAATGCCGGAGTTATCATAAAAGTTCCACCTCTGGATCCCTCTAGTTCTTTCAGTCCAGTGCACACTTTGTTTGACAATGTCAAGCCCTGAAGAAGGGGGTTCCTCTAAAACCTTCAAGCATGTTGCCTTTTATGATATAATAAACTGAATAAAATAAAATCTGGACTTTATACATTTTGTTCTTGCTACTAAATCTTTATTGGTGCCTGTTTCCCTGCTGGAGAGATTCATGCTCTCTATTTGTCTATGTAAAAGTTCTCATTGGATGCAAAAAGTGAGGTAAAATCTAAAAGTTTACAGTTGTCATCGGAATAGAAGGTGAGGCTAAATCTTCTAATTGGGTCATTTTTCTTTAACCACTTAAGACCCACGCTATAGCCGAATGATGGCTACAGCGCGGATCTCCTTTGCCGGGACTACGTCTATTGACGTTGTCCCGTGCACGAGCGGCCTGCGCACCCCCTGAGGGGCGCGCGCGGCGCGCTCTGTGATCGGCGAGTCTATGAGACTCGCCTGATCACCGATCCGAGCAAGGGGTCGATCCCGACCCCTTATCACGTGATCAGCTGTCAGCCAATGACAGCTGATCATGTGATATAACGGAGCCGGTAATCGGCTATTATTCCTGTCAGCGCGAGGAGAAAAAAAAAGAGCCGATCACGGCCAGCCCTGCCAGTGCCCACCTGCCCCCTGCCAGTGCCCACCTGCCCCCTCATCACTAAAGATCATTAAAAAATAAGTGCCCCCCGTCAGTGCCACCCAGCAGTGCCCATAGTGCCACCCAGCAGTGCCCACAGTGCCACCCAGCAGTGCCACCCAGCAGTGCCCACAGTGCCACCCAGCAGTGCCCACAATCTGCCTCAAAAAAGGTGCTGCACCCCAGTGCCACATATCCGTGCCCATCAGTGTCATCTACCAGTGCCCATCAGTGCCCAGCAGTGCCGCCCATCAGTGCCCAGCAGTGCCACCTATCAGAGCCACCTATCAGTGCCACCTATCAGTGCCCATCAGTCCCATCTATCAGTGATACCTATCAGTGCCCCTTAGTGCCACCCATCCATGCCACCCATCTGTGCCACCCATCCGTGCCATTTTATCTGTGCCCATCTTTGCCCATCAGTGCCGCCTTATCTGTGCCCATCAGTGCCGCCTTATCTGTGCCCATCAGTGCCGCCTTATCTGTGCCTATTAGTGCCGCCTTAACTATGCCTATCAGTGCCCACCAGTGCAGCCTATCAGTGCCCACCAATGCAGCCTATCAGTGCCCACCAGTGCAGCCTATCAGTGCCGCCTCATCAGCGCACTTCAATGAAGGAGAAAAATGACCTGTTTGCAAAATTTTATAACAAACTATTAAACATGATTTTTTTTTTTTTTTGCATCTTTTTTTGTTTGTTTAGCAAAAAATAAAACTCCCAGCTGTAATTAAATACCACCAAAAAGAAAGCTCTATTTGTGGGGAAAAAATTATAAAAATTTCATTTGGGTACAGTGCTGTATGCCCGCGCAATTGTCATTCAAAGTGCATCAGCGCTGAAAGCTGAAAATTGGTCTGGGACTGAGGGGGGTTTAAGTGCCCAGTAAGCAAGTGGTTAAAGAGGAAGTAAACTCTCTCACTGTGATGCTTCTTTTCATTTAGTCCATTATAATAAGTAATTATCAAACTATAGCCACTGTAATCCAGCCCAAATCGCATATTACTTACTGTTTAAAGAAACTTTAAAAAACTTGTTTGCAGGGGTTAGGCAGCACCATCTTAAGTATTGTTTTCTGAGTCCACAGTGGAGTGTATTTCTGCCCCTACATTGAGCACTTCCTGTACTGTTAACCAAGTCTCCTTCTCAATCCAACGTTTCTATGGCAACCCTGCTTCCCTGTTCATAGCTGACTTGTTTTATTTCATAGTGATTGTCTGTTTGCCTTTGTCAGTCTTATCAGCTTCAACTGATAAGACTGCAGTAATGCCCAGGTTTACACTCCATGTGATGTCACATGGTCACATGGTGTGTAGGAGGAAGCTCTGAATGATTCTGCAGCCTCCTGGAATATCAGTGGTGTGCCGTAGGAAGTCCTGATAACAGATACATAAGCACATAGAGAGTGTGCCGTAAATCAGGGGAGATCTGGGCATGCTCAGTGATGTCATTCTAAAGAACAAAAAGGATTACAACAATACTAAGCAAGTAAGGAGATATCTACAAGCAGTGTTCATTTGGGTTTTTTATGCTGATTTACATGGGACAAAGTTGTGGGGGATAGTTTACAACCACTTTAAAGTGATTGTAAACGTTACGTTTTTTAATAATTGTTATACTTACGTGTTGTGTTCAATGGTTTTGCACAAAGCAGCCCTGATCCTCCTCTTCTGGGGTCCCACACCTACTCCCTGACAAGTGCCCTCATAGCAAGTCGATTGCTATGGGGACACTCATGAGGTCTTGATCCTGAGCTGTGCTCTGTGTGCCCATAGACAGGCACAATGCATCTTGGCTCCCCTTCCCCCATTCTCTGTTTACAGGCTGGGATTGACAGCAGCAGGAGCCAATGTCCACTGCTATGTGAGCCAATGAAGAGAAAGAAACCTAGGAGAGCCGCTGTTCTTATGCACATTGCTGGATTGAGATAGGTTCAAGTAAGTATGGGGGGGGGGGGGGGGTGCAGTACCGATGTTTTTTTTAATCTTAATGCATTCTAAAAAAAAACCTTCTCCCTTTAGAACCACTTTAACATCCTATGTTTCGGTCCAGGATAAAATGTGAAATTAGCACAGAAAAAAAAATGTCCCACTCTATAAAATACACTTTAAAAATATATTATACAGAGCATTTTTTAAAGCACTAGCATTATAGCTGTCCACTCATTAGCACAGTCTTTGCAGACCAAATCTTTACTAAAGTGCATCTTATATGGGAAAGAACATGACTTCTATAACCAAGTGACATCCAGCTGACAGTGATCATTTTATAAATGGCTGGAATGGTATATGCAATCATTCTTTGACTGTGTCTCTCACAAAATCCTTGTAAGATTACTGCTAAATGGTCATCCTAAAAGAAAAAAAAAATAGAAAACCATTTCCTGATTGGAACTTTTGAATCTAGTGACAAAAATAGATACAAAACGAGAAAACCCACAAAGACATAACTCCCCTTTCCACTTTTGTTGCCAGTGCTTGGTTCACTCAAGCCTGGCCATTGTGTCTGATGGTCAATCTGCAATGCTAGATTTCACCAACAGGTAAAGCTGTAGACAACATTTATCAGTGCAGCTAATCCTGGTATATGTATGCATGTATAAGCATCATTTGCTATTACACATCAAGCACTAATGTATTTTGTCCCTACCATTGCTTGGTCTGCTTGATATTGAGATCCATAATCAGGGCCTACCATCTATACAGTGAGTGATCTCAGTGTGTGTTCAATTTTCATTGGCACACAAGTTCCTGAGAACTTATAGATGTTATAGCAAGACATTCTGTTTGAAACATTCTTTCCGTCCCAAGTATCAGGGGGAGCTTCATGGACATTACAAACAAATTGATGCCCAGGTGTACGTATTCTTAATAACAGGTGCTGTAGGAGGAGGGTCACCTTCACATTTCTGCACAGAAAGGCAACACACAAGAGATTTTCTATTACTTTGCAATGGTGTATCCTAAAATAGGTTATTGCAAGCTAGTACAGGGGAATCCTCTGAAAGAAAAATTAATCTTCAATGTATTTTTTTAAATAACTTCTAAGAGAAAGTAATGCATCACCTAGATTACTGTTGAAATGTGCAATTTGTGACTCATACTAATGGAGGAAACAAGGAAAATAAATAAATATATAGACTCTTCCCATCTGTCACATTCATCTGCACAAGTTCCACTGGTTGATTTTTGCTCATTAAGATCAACCATAAGCAATATTATTTTTACCTTCAGGGCTTTGGCTGAAATACGGTTTCTTTAACATTCAATTTTGACAGATCTAGCAAAAAATATGCTGCTGCAATAATATTCCTAAGAGCCTGGACTTGAGCTGACCTTACAGTCTTGTTTAAAAGAACAATATCAATAAACAATCTGTTTGGTTTTCAGGATTTTAAATCTTTCTGTTCTACAAAAAGTATTGACTTGAACATAATCAATTCGTTAAATGACCATTTTAGCCCTATGAGATATAGATATTTCTCTTTGTATGCTGTGCTGTGTGTGGAATCTCATCATTTAACAGTAATTCTACACTGTATATATGAAACAGTAATTCTATCCAGTATCCACAGATTTCTCCAGTAACCCTTTAAGTCAATGTGCTTTCTGTAATACTTTCAACTGTGATGTTATGTGGAATCAATGCTAGTTGTAGATGCTAAGACCAGTAGTACTGTATATGTTACTTTCTTTCATTTTTGAATTGTTTTATTGTTGTGTTTGCATTAAGTGGTTCTGAGTCTACCATGGTTCAGAACTACTGCTCCTTAAAGTAACATATATACAAAGCACAGCAGCCCATAATCATGTATTTGCCTTGTAAGTCCAATACATATACACTGTATTACCAAAGTATTGGGATGCCTTCCTTTACACGCACATGAACTTTAATGGCATCCCAATTTTAAGCCGTAGGGTTTAATATTGAGTTGGCCCACCCATTGCAGCTATAACAGCTTTAACTCTTCAGAGAAGGCTGCCCACAAGCTTTACGAGTGTGTCTATAGGAATGTTTGACCATTCTTCCAAAAGCCAGTGAAGGTGTTCTGTAGGGTTGAGGTCAGGCCAGTTAAGGTTCTCCACCCCAAACTTGCTCATACATGTCTTTATGAACCTTGCTTTGTGCACTGGTCCAAATAATTTGGTGGAGGGGGGATTATGGTGTGGGATTGTTTTTCAGGGGTTGTGCTTGGCCCCTTAGTTCCAGTTAAGGGAACTCTTAAGAAGTCAGCATACCAAGATATTTTTGACAATTTCATGCTCCCAAATTTGTGGGAACAGTTTAGGGATGGCCCCTTCTTGTTCCACTATGACTGCGCATCAGTGCATAAAGCAAGGTCCATAAAGACATGGATAAGAGAGTTTGGGGATGAGTGAGTCCTGACTTCAACCTAATAGAACACCTTTGGGATGAATTAGAGTGGAGACTGCAAGCCAGGACTTCTTGTCCACCTCAGTGCCTGACCTCAAAAAATGCGCTTCTGGAAAAATGGTAAAACATTCCCATAGACACACTCCTAAACCTTGAGGGCAGCCTTCTCAGAAGAGTTGAAGCTGTTATTGCTGCAAAGGGTTGGCTAACGTAATAATGAACCCTACAGAATAAGACTGGGATGCCATTAAAGTCCATGTGTGTGTAAAGGCAGGCGTCCCAATACTTTTGGTAATATAGTGTATGTAAAGGCTATGCACAGGAAGCCCATACAATTATTATATTCAATGTCAAGTACATAAGTTTATGTGAATTATGTTCACATGAGTCTGCACCAGTTCTTGTATCCAGGTAAAAAGTTCGGGCAGATTGCCAGATGACCATACTGACTTGATCCTTTATCCAGTTCCCTCAAACTCTACCAGGTTCTCAGCTCATTTCTATGCTGTGAATGCCTGTTTTGTTGCACACATACTGAGAGGCATTACAGAAAAATGTATCAGTCCAATCAGAATAGAGACCTACCAAGAGATGTTTTCCATTACTGATGCTAGATATAGGGGCTGTACCTTATAGTAACCATGTGGTCTAGAAAATGAAGAAACTCGTTACTTAAAGTGTTACTAAACCCAGGTCCCAGAATTCACTATATCTGGTCTCCAACAGTACACAAAGCATTGAAACAGACATACCTTTTCTCATCAGCAGCATATAGTCGGATTGTGAATTCTATCAGTGTCTGGTAAAGCTTGTAAGAGGAGTTTTCATTCTAGATGGATTGGGGACAGTGGGAGAAGGGAAGGATCAGAGAAGACATGATCAAACAGCCATTTTACACAATGCGCAGGATTAACTCCCTAGGTTCCACAGTGAGTATAACAAGTATACTTTGCTGCATATACATAGTGATTTTACTGTTGTGGGTTTAGAAACACTTTAAAAGAAAAGAAGTTCCGTTTTCCAATCTATACACTTTACTTAGAAGCTTCAATGAAATGCTGTATGTGCTCTACTCCTAAAGAACCTCCTCCTTTCCAGTTTACTGTCTTCACTATTATTCACAATTGCTCTTCTATGATAAAACCATCAAGTATATGGTTGCACTCCTGCTCTCCCTATGGACAATAACATGCAGGCTTAGGTGATATATGCATGAATGCAATGATTAAAAAACAATCATTTAGTAGTGAGGGTATACTCATGCTTCTGGCAGCCATCTAAGTTTAGCTAGGTTAGCTTTAGACACTGTCCCTAATATTTTAACAGTAAGTGCCCCTTTCCAGTTAAACTCAATTTTTCATGCTCCCCTCACTTTGTATCGAACAGCTGCAAGACATTTATGTTGTAGGAACGTTTATTTTAGCCTTTAGTGCTGATCTAAGATGCCAAATGACAGTCAAATTTACCACACTTACCTTTCCCTCAGCACACAAGCAGCACTTAGGAATACAGAAAGCTTTAAAAATGATACTTACTAATTACTCTAAAATTGTAATTACTGAAACGGTCAAGCACAGCATCCTTCTGGACTACCTCTCTACATAAATTTTGAATACATTTCAAGTTTGTAGGTTCAGTAAATAACCTTAAAACTGTAAATTCTGCTGCTGGGACCTTGGCACTGGTATCATTCAGCGCAGGAAGGATTTTATTTATTTTTGGCACATGCAAAAATGTCCATTAGGAATAGTTAGTTAGAGGATTGAGGTTACAGTGAGGGTTAGTAGGATGATTAAGCTATGGTTATGGTTGGCATGAGTCATAGGGTAGGACAGCTCTCTCAGTGTTTAGAAGTTAGCATTAAGACCTACCTGCACTAAAATATTTTTATTCTTCAAGAAGTTATAAATGATGAGAGTTATGAAAAACTTTCAATTTTTATTAAATGTACTCTTCTTCCTCATCTTTTGGGCCTGCCCGGCTATCTCCCAAAACATTATTATCAGGCATGTTAGCACTGTGACCTAGATCTCTGTTATACTGTAACCCAGAATGTGATGGTGGGGCTTGTAGAGGACTTAGTCCCTACTGTGGCACAGAGGGTGCTTCTTAGTCTCTTACTATTTTACGCTAGGAAGGCTACTGCTATGAATTGGAAAAAGTCTTCTCCCCCATCCATCCAATTTTGAAAGCAACTTGTGAACTCTAACTTGCCTTTGTACCACAAAAATTACAACAATAGGGTCCTCCTCAAGAAGTTCTCTAAAGTTTGGGCATGCTGGCTGGATGATGTCTCTATGGCCACAGCTCCTATCCTCTGATATAAACATCTACTGCCAATATGATCACACACATTGGTATGTTCCTTGTTTTTTTTCTTTGGAGCTCTTGGTATACTCCTTCCTAATAAGGGAATCCAATCTTCTTGTGTTTTATGTGCTCGAGCCACACACTTTGCATTCCAAATGAACCTGTACTGGTCTATACATACTGTATTTTCTTGTAGTTTTTCCAGGCCCTAACCCCTGCATAGGCCTAGCTCCTTGATTTTCTCCCTTTTTTTTACTAACTTGTTTAAAAAATATTCAGTAAAAACATTGCTAAAACAAAAGCTCTTCCTTTTTTTCCAAAAGTTATTGAGTGTGTGTTTGTGCAATTTGTTGAGGGTGTATTTTGGGGAGTTTAATGTATTTAATTTAGTGATGTATTTATAAAAAAATTGCATAAACGTTTAAGCAGTAAATGTGTGTGTACGACATCCAAAAAATGTAATGTTATTAGAAAATTTTCTATGGTGGTCAAAGGTTTTAAAATATTTAAAACTGAAAATACCACATTTGGTCACTAGGTGGTACAAAATATCATACATATTATAAATCTTAGTGTCATCTAGTGGCAAAATTAAATATTTTCAATTTTAAATCAATGAACAATATTAGACCAGCTTTACATTTTTTCTTTTGAGGGCTGTTTTGGCACACAAACAAATCTAGAATAATTAAAGACCACTCTATCTTAAAAAGATGAATGAAATTTTGCCAAAAAGTGCCTATTTTCACAGAAATTTTAAGGAAAATAACATTTTCAATTTCATTCATCCCTACTTAAGCACAGTTGCTCAAAGGCTACCACGTGGTTCAGTGAAGTTGACTGTTTTTTCCCAACACATAGGTTTAGAAAACCACTACCATTTCCCTGAATACAGAAAATCTCTTCAAGGACCTATCCAAAAGTGGACATTTGCTTTAAGAAAAAAATAAAATAAACTCCAGTCATAGCCCTTTTAAATTCTCCATACTGTCATTTTACAAACTGAATTTTCCAGGCATCTGATTGAAAAACAAAAAAAAATATCTCAGAAGTTATTTTTCTTGAAGCATTCATGACTCTCGAGTTTTCTGATTGTACTTATGCATAGAGAGAACATTCAGAGCCTCAGGTGATGTTACAGTCTCATGAATATCTTCAGATGCTTCACGTAAAGATGGAACTTGGCCGATTTTTAAAGCCTGTGCAATCAATATACATGAGTGATTGTTTTGCCAGCCCAAATGAAAGATATTGCATCCTGCAAATAAATCTAAATGTAAATGGTATTTATATCATCATTCCCCAAAATGGTTTGCATTTTAGGAGGCACAGATGGCTGCCTAACAAGGACATAGTCTGTTTGTAGACTTGTCATATAAAATATTAACTGATTTATGATTGTAATTTTTCCTACCCCTTCATATTAGGCTCCATGGATTTATAGAACAAGTTACAAGCATGAAATCGATTGCAACTTTAATGTTTCTCCTTCACAGACTTATTTGGAACACACAGAAAACACACAAAAATCTGACAATACTTTGTAATTGGTATTTGAAATTGGCATATGAAAAATGAAAATGCCTTTTAAATTATATCACTAGGCTTCTGGTTTGCAACTATTGCAATGTTATATCATTTCCACGGGAAACGATTCTGTTGTTCATATAAAGTTTTTAAAAGACAATGTAGAAAATAGATATTCAATCTTTATTTCTCATTTTTTAATTCCTTTGCTGTTATGAATGGCCTTAACTACAAGGTGTTCTGATTAGCTAAATGTCATACATTTATTTGAATGGCAGTCTATAAATATCACAAAAGCTGAACACTGCAGTGTACAATAATAGGCTTCAAAGAAGATGCTTACTGGGTCTATATGTGAACAGTGGAGGAAACTGAAATGGTTTTCCAGACAAACCAGATTGTAGTGCGTCAGAGACAGTTTGTTAGAAACATTAAAGTGGTTTTAAAGCCTTAGTTTTTTTTTTTACCTTGATGCACTCTCTGTATTAAGGTAACAAAATCTTCTGTCCAGCCCCCCCCCCCCCCCCCCCCCACCAGCACTCCTTATGTTTACCTGAGCCCGATCATGATTCAGCACTGTGACTAGAGCTCTCTCGCTGCTTATTATCTGATGAGGAAGCGGAGGGGGGGGGGGGGGGGGTTGCACTGTCTGTGTCTATAGACGGATACAGAGTGTTTTGGGATCAAGCATTTTCTTATGAGGGCACTCGCAGAAGAGGCCAGGAGAGGAGGAAAACTATTGCACAGAGCATGTAAGAATAACATGTTTATTATTTATAAACTTAAATGTTTACAATCGCTTTAAAGAAAAATGACCCCATTAGAAGATTTACCTTAACCTCCTATTCTGACAACAACTGTAAAACACAAAACGTTACAATCACTTTAACGCTACTTCTAAAGCTTTAGTTCTGGATTTCTGAATTTTTTCAGTTTTTATTGCACAAAGCAATGGGTTTACAAAAGGCCAAAAAGCTGTTCACTTTGCATTCTGGTGAAGTTTAACTTTGCCAAGAATACCCAAGCACATCCAAGGAAAAGAAAAAAAAACTGCATTTATGCTTGTACATGATTGGATGATAGAAGTCAGAGGAGCTTCACTTACTAAGCTCTGGGAAAATGTCCTTAAAAATTAAAACTTCCCTTGCAATGTGAATAGCCTATTTGCTTTTAGTAAACCAACCCCATAGTCTTCTTTAAATGTTCAGTCTATGTAATGTTGGAATCTCGAGCCAGTGTACCATTATTCTGGGACCATAAATCCTATTTTTTCTCTAACGTAGTAGGTTACCCCAAAACTCTACCCAAGCCCTATCATGACATCATAGAGCAATTACAAATGGGCTTTAACATCAAATGCATGGATCTGTTTAAAGGTTCAGTCCACCTAAAACATAC
The DNA here is from genome assembly GCF_037356315.1 of Lithobates pipiens. Classification (NCBI taxonomy): domain Eukaryota; kingdom Metazoa; phylum Chordata; class Amphibia; order Anura; family Ranidae; genus Lithobates; species Lithobates pipiens. The sequence continues at coordinate 49,241,428 of NW_027507685.1, read as the reverse complement.
TTTTCCTGTTGTTGGTCACTGACCTGGAACAAGCATTCGGGATAAGCTTTTAAACTGCTCAGGTTAAATTGAGTAAATGCTTGTTTCAGGTCGTTTAATTATTAGACAGTAAAGACAGGATCTGGATGACAGTCCTGGACCCTGCAGCTTTAATAACATTTAGTTCAGTTTAAAACAGAAGAAGACACATTACAACATCCATTCCACATTAAAAAACCTGATTGTTGTTTGCACAGAAGATTTGATTTGTAGTTTGGGATTTTTTTGCTAGTTTGTCAAAATATAATGTCTACTTTTCCCAAGCAGATCATAAATTACCTAATATATTTTTGTGCTTTTTTTTTTCTCTTTTTAGAGCAACAATAATGTGAAAAGGGCACTAATCCGTACATATAACATTTTGCCTTTCAATTATTTAGAACAGGCATCCCAATGGAATATGATTGCTGAATTGTTGCTACGGGTTATGAAATTTTTTACATTGTTTTTTGTCTTATGAAATAAGCCACATTATAATAGGAAACTGTGTTGTCATCAAATCATTCTGGTTCCAAAGCTAAAAAGCAAAGAGGATTATAATGACTTTAAGGATAAATTCACTAAACTCCATAATTCGCTGTTAGCAAATCTATCTTCTAGCTTTGGTAAAGAGAACAAAGGCAATTTACTGGCAAAAAAAACAATAATAATCGGAGAGTTTAATGAATTTGTTCTTCTCGATTCTAACACTTCTTGGGAGTATTGCCAGCTGAAAATGGCACATGCTAAGAATTATTATTTGACTTGGGATAATACACTGATTCAGTAGAAAAAAAATTCTGCAGATTGATATATTAACTGGCCTGCACAGAAGGAGTTTAAAATTAAGTAGGCAATGCCAGATGCACATGTGCAGGACCCACAGTGAACCTATTTAAGAACTGCATCGTAATAAATGTGACTAGTTTACACATATAGTTTTTTTTTTTAACAATTTCTGTGTAGGTGATTCATTGTACACCATTATCTGTATGGCTTTGAAAGACACACTTTTTACTAAAAGAAAAACAAGGGCCTCTGTTCCCTGCAAAATCTATCACTTTTCTGTGAATCCAGTAAATAGACCATCCATGACACACATGTTATATACAATTACTCAGGGACGTGCAGTCAAGGGGGGCAGGTGAGGCAGAAAAATGAAACAATCGACTTTGAGGGCTGTAGCTTGGTGACCTGGGGTCACGGAGACCTGAAATGGGATAGGTAGGCTATGGGATAGGTAGCTAAAGTCCTACCCCACCACTGGTCAAAATTATGGGGCTCCTATCATCTATGGTTCTGGAGATACGGGGCTCCTTGCACAGCCTGTCAGAAGATACTTACAGAGTGGCCAGTTTAAATACAAGCTGGCACACTCTGTTTGCAGTAGACTGAGAGGATGAGCTCACAGTGCTTCTCCTCACTTGTCAGAGGCACTGAGCTCAATGGATAGTTTTAAATTCAAACTGTAGCACTGATGTAAGTAATTTTTTTTTCGGCCTAACTAATCACTCTCACCTTATGGCATGGACCCCTGTGCACACAGGTGGTCATGCAAGCGGGTATCAAAAGGGTTAACACAGACCATAAACTTCTCTCATGTCTCCTTAGATCTCAGCAAGGACGCTAGGTCATGGGTAGAAAGAAAAGATCCACTTAAGTATAAGATAACATTTTTATGTTCAAACACAAACTACTCACATAAAGATGATAAAAACACAGCATGTAAAGCCGACAATTGTGTTAGTTTCTGTAGGCAGCAGCGGGTGACGTCATGCGTAGCTTCTCCCCAGTATGTGTTACGCTCAATCAGAACTTTAATGTTACCGGACTCCTCCCCCTTCCCTTCATTAGCAGACGGAGACACTTGGGGGAGGAGTCCAGTGACGTTGATGTCTGTGACAGAACTCCCTGAAGACCCGGAAGCCGGCAGAGAGGTGAGTACCGATCAAAAGAATTTTTATCGCTCAAAACAATTATTCCATTAATTGAGGAATTAATCTTTAATTTCCACAGCCCTAAAAATTTTGTCTGCCCAAGATACAATGACAAACTTCAGTACCAAAAAATTTCCATAGATGGCTATTGAAATGCCCCTAAAGGTAATCATTTTGAAAAATTGCCCTAGATTATTGCTTCCTCCCCTGCGTGTATGGATATATGTAAAATGTAAAATGTGTAGTATAATCTATGTTTTCTTATTTAGGTGCCCCAGGCATGTGTGTTTACATATTTATGTGTGTGCATAGAGGGCAGGGAGCTCAACATTTCTTGTGTTTTTTTAAACTTAACTTTATTGCCACTGCATAGGGAACCAATAGCCACCCCCCAATGTAATAGCATATTTACAGGTCTAATAAACTATTCAACCCCTGATGTCTGCTTAAACTTCACTGAAGCTAAATGAGGGCAGATTGTGCTTCATTGGCTTCTTCCCTGGCCACAGCAGCTAGGGAAAACAACATCAGAAACTGGAATTGACTAAATTCTTGTATCTTTCAGTTTCTTACTAGCTAGGGGAAATATGCAAAGAGACATTAACTGATCTACATCCCCTCTACCTGGAGACACCTGCCATATGACATACGTTGGTGGCAAAGGGTTAAATTATATACGTTTTACAGATGATTATGATATTCATGGACAGCACCATATACTGTGGCAACATATAAATTGCACGTTTAATGATATAGTTTACTTTAATGTTATTCATTTTTTTATACCGCAGCAACAGCAGCATCCCAATGTGATTGATTTTCAATAACAAATGCCTATATTGGGTAATGTTTTTCAAAAACAACTATTTTTTTCTTTAGCAATAACATACTTTAATTGAGGGCTGGAAGTAGCACAGACAATATAGCGAACATCTAACGCAAATATATACTTTGAAGAAAAAAAAGAGCTAAAGCTATTAATTTCACACAAATTGCCAAATACTGACATACTGTAACAAATCACACAGCATAACTTGTGATTTATATTTCATTTTAATACTGTACTGTGTATAAAGTTTAACAGAATGTCAACCCACAAACATTCTAGAGATGAGGCACACTAACAAAAACTACAGTGCCATGAGACAACAGTAGAATATATTGCACAGTGGCTGGAGAGTATGTAAGTAGTTTGATTGGGGCCTGGGGCAGCAATGTATAAGGGAGAGATGAGTTCATTTTATACAAGAAATATTGTATGGGCTCATAGAATATTATGCAAGCATTTTTACTTGACTAATGTTAAAGGAAGAGAGTAACCACTTGCTGACCGCACCATTGCACATTTACTGCTACAGGGCGACCGTGCTGCACAGGATCACGTATGCATATATGATCCTGCACTTCCAGGTATCGAGCGCACCACTGGCGGCTCGCTCCCGCTGTGATTTTACACAGCGGGAGATGATCAGCGAGTCCTGCGGACCCGATGTCCACCTGCAGCTGCTGATCGTTCAGTACACTGACAGAATGACAGTCTGCCTATATATACAAGACAGTTTGCGTTCTGATAGTACATAAGTCGTGGATCCTGTGTTTCTGTAAAACAGGAACACCGATCCATGCCTTCCACTAGTAAAATCACCTCCCGCACTACACTGAATCACCAGCTAGGCACACATTTGACCCTTTGATCACCCCTGATGTTAACTTCCCTACCAGTGTCATTAGTACAAAGACAAAGCATATTTTTAGAACTGATCACTGTAATAATGTCCCTGTTCCCAAAAAAGTGTCAGTTAGGTGTCAGATTTGTCTACCACAATATCACAGTCCCGCTATAAGTAGCTGATTGCCGCCACTGCTAGTAAAAAAAATAAAAAATAAAAATTCCATAAATATATCCCATAGTTTGTAGACACTATAACTTTTGTGCAAACCAATCAATATAACCTTATTGGGATCTTTTTTTTTTTTATCAAAAATATGTAGCAGAATACATTTTGGCTTAAATTGATGAAGAAATTAGATTTTTTACAGTTTTTTATTGGATGTATTTTAGAGCAGAAAGTAAAAAATATATATATTTTTTTTCAAAATTGTTGGTGGTTTTTTGTTTATAGCACAAAAAATAAAAACCACAGAGGTGATCAAATACCACCAAAAGAAATCTCTATTTGTGAAGAAAAAAAGCATACCTTTTATTTAGGTACAGCATTGCATGATCACGCAATGGTCAGTTAAAGTAACGCAGTGCCGTATCGCAAAAAAGGACCTGGTCAAGAAGGGAGGCAACTCTTCCAAGCAAAGTGGTTAAAGTTGTTGTAAAGGCAAGACATTTTTACCTTAATGCATTCCCTGGTAACAAGGTAAAAATTGTCCCAGAAGTTGTATTGCCCCCCTCACCAACCTTATACTTATCTGCAGTGGCGCTCTCCTTCTCGCTCTCCTCATAGGACACAATCACATCCTGTGCGGAGGGAGCAGGGACAGGGCCAAGCCACACTGTTTGTGTCTATAGATGCACGCAATCTGGCTTGAGAGCAAGCCTGCAGGGGCATCACCATAGTAAATGGCTTCCTATGGGGGCACACACAGAAGAGGAAGAGCCAAGAGTGCTGAAAAGGAACCTCAAAAGAGGAGGCTCTGGACTGGTCTGTGTAATACCATGATGTACAGCAGGTAAATATAGGATGTTATGAAGCCACCCATTGGAGCTGGAAAGCGGCCACAAGTCACCACAAGTAAATACTGTTGACCACAGGTCACCACAAGTCAGTGACCGGCCTGAAGATAGCTGATATACAGTATTTAGATCTCTTGTTTTTAACCACTTGCCGCCCGCCCTATAGGCAATTGACGGTGGCAAAGTGGTTTCATAATCCTGATCGGACGTCATATGACGTGATCAGGATTATGAGCCGCTGCGCGCCCCCGGTGGCGCGCATCGCGGCGATCGTTGTTGCGGGGTGTCAGTCTGACACCCGGCAACTACGATCTCGGTAAAGAGTCTCCGACGGAGACTCTTTACCACGTGATCAGCTGTGTCCAATCACGGCTGATCAAAGTGTAAATGGGAAGAGCCGGTTATCGGCTTTTCCTCACTCGCGTCTGTCAGACGCGAGTAGAGGAGAGCCGATCGGCTGCTCCTCTGACAGGGGGGGTCTGTGCTGATTGATTATCAGCACAGCCCCCCCAAGGATGCCCACACTGGACCACCAGGGACGCCACCAGACCACCAGGGAAAAGGTAATCCTCCCTAGACCACCAGGGATGCCAGTCAGCACAATGGATGCCAATCAGTGCCCATAATGGATGCCAATCAGTGCCCACAATGGGCATCACTGATTGGCATGCATTATTGTTTGGCACTGATTGGCATCCATTAGTACAGTATAACACCAATGCCACCTATGAGTGCCCACCTGTGCCGCCTATGAGTGCCCACCTATGCCACCTATCAGTGCCTACCTGTGCTGCCTATAAGTGCCCACCTGTGCCGCCTATCAGTGCCCACCCATGCCCATCTGTGCCGCCTATCCATGCCCATCTGTGCCGCCTATCCATGCCCATCTGTGCCGCCCATCCATGCCAATCCATGCCAGCTACCAGTGCCAATTTGTGCCACCTATCAGTGTCCATCCATGTCGCCTATCCGTGTCGCCCATCCGTGTCGCCCATCCGTGTCGCCCATCAGTGCCGCCTATCAGTGCCACATATCAGTGTCCATCAATGCCACCTCATCAGTGCCACTTCATTGGTGCCACATCATTGGTGCCCATCAGTGCCGCCTTATCAGTGCCCATCAGTGTAGCCCCATCAGTGCCCATCAGTGAAGGAGAAAACGTACTTATTTACAAAGTTTTGAAACTGAAACAAAAAAACATTTTTTTTTTTAATTTTCGGTATTTTTTTATTTGTAGCGCAAAAAATAAAAACCGTAGAGGTGATCAAATACCACCAAAAGAAATTTGTCTATTTGTGGGAAAAAAATGATAAAAATTTCATTTGGGTACAGTGTAGCATGACCGCGCAATTGTCATTCAAAATGCGACAGCGCTGAAAGCTCAAAATTGGTCTGGGCAGGAAGGTGTTTAAGTGCCCTGTATTGAAGTGGTTAAATACAACTTACACATTGTGCTATGCCAGCCTCTAATACAGAGGCTGGCAGTGACAAATTTTATATTTTAATATTAAAATAAAAGCACCAGGGGGAGGGCCTGAGAAAAACAGAGGGGGCGCTGACAGGGAGGAGGATGAGAGGGGAGAGCAGAGAGCAGTCAGCCTATCACAGATGGAGGCACTTAGACCATGGTGATCAGGTGGAGCTGCTCTGGTTATCATGGTTTGTTTAGAGAGGACATACAGGAAGTGGTAGGTTTAGTTTTTTTTTACACTTTAGAGGGGGGCCAATTACATAGCACAAGCGCTATGCTGTGTAATCTGCCTCAACTGCTTGCCATCCAGCACACGACGATATACGTCATCACAATAGCACGGCTGCGCAAATGGGCGTACCTGTACGTCCCCTTTAATTTGCAGACTAATGGGCCTGCACGCTGCGTGAGCATGCCCACGGGTCCCGCAGACTTGATTTCTGCCGCCAGCCCGCGATCGTGACATGGAGAGACAGAACAGGGATATGCCTATGCAGATCGCCGCCATTACTAATACAAAAAAATGTATAATAAAAAGGCCATAAATCTATCCCCTATTTTGTAGACGCTATAACGTTTGCGCAAACCAATCAATAGACGCTTATTGCAATTTTTGTTACCAAAAATATGTAGAAGATTATTGGCTCAAACTGAGGAAGAAATTTGTTTTTGAAATATTTTTTTGTTATATTTATACAAGCAAAAAGTAAAGAATATGTATTTTTTTCACAACAACACAGAGGTGATCAAAAATCAAAATAAAGCTCTATTTATGGGAAAAAAAGGAGGACAATTTTGTTTGGGTACAACATCGCACGACCACGCAATCGTCAGTTAAATTGGTCCGGAAGGGGGTAAATCCTGCCGGGGCTGAAGTGGTTAAGAGACCAGAATCTACATTTTTTTGGGGGTTAACAAATGCTTTAAAGCATATTTTACTATAAAGAAAATATTTCAGTTCATTAAGTAATTTTAGAACCAAAAATATTTGAAGGAAACACTGCATACCATGTAAGTGGTTTTGTCAATGAAAAAAGAACAGAATAGGCACAAACCAGATAAATAACAAACCATTTGCTAGGCAATATGTGCTTGTTTTTTTGCTAAGAATCAATGTCAAAGGGAGAGAGTAGGCAGATTTTATTTGGATTAAACAAATAGAGGTGAGCTATAAGGCTTTTTGGGCAAGGTGAAATTTCAGAGTAATCAAGTAGGCACATTGCATCTGGAAATTAAAAATTAGATATTTTTTTTAAAATTGGAATTTGTACCACAGCTATTAAAGTGGATGTAAAGGCTCATGGTTTTTTACCTTCAAACATTCTATGCATGACAGTAAAAAACCTTCTATGTGCTGCCCCCCCCCCCTCCCCCCACAGCCCCTCCAGTATTCACCTGAGCCCTCTCTTGGTCCAGCAATGTGCATGAGAGCCTTGGCTGTCCTGGGACACTCTCTCCTCATTGGCTGAGACAGCAGCAAGAGCCATTGGCTCCCACTGCTGTGAATGAGAAGATAGATAGGGTGGGCTGTGCCAGGGCATGGACATGCAGAGCAGTTGCTCGGCAGAAAGCCTGTTTGAGTGCCCCATTGCAAGCTACTTGCTCTGGGGGGCACTCGGCAGGAGAGAGGGGCTGCTCTGTGCAAAACTACTGCACAGATCAGATAAATATAACATGTTGGTTATTTTTTTAAACAAAAAATATTTGCCTTTAATATCACTTTAAACCTTTTTGGTCAGGCTGCAATTTATAAGCAATTTAGTAGGCACACTGCATTTAAAAATACATGGCCCACCTTTTATGCTTCTCTAAGCCTCCCTGTTGTTGTGAGACTGTCTATCAGAAGCCCTTACTAAATCATTTTTAAAATGATTTAGGTATCTATTTCTGAGGCTGAGAGCAGGCAGCAGTTATCAGTAAATATGAAAATAGACTATTTTTGAAGAGGCAGAGTTTAAAGAGTATACACATTTATTGCAGAGAATCTCCTCCTCTGTCCCCTTACTAATGGGAGGCATATTTTTTTAGGAAAGAATAAACAGAATTTCATCCTTTAAATATGATTTAACTGTAAATGCAGAGAGAAGTCACAATAATTGCATTGTTATTTTTCTACCACGAAAAATCGAAAAATTATATTAATTTTCTGCACATAATCTAATTCTTTTTCATAGGAGACAATTAAAACAGGCAGACAATTTTTTCAAAAATAGATTGTATTATCCTTGTGACAAAAGAGAAAATTGTACAAATCATTAGCACAGACTTTAGGAATGTTTTTTACCAAAAAGTACAACGGGGTGGTTTCTAATTAAGGATTCACTGTTAGGCTACACCACTGTAAACAGTATTTATCCCCCCCCCCCCCCAAAAAAAATGTATTGTGCCATTGCACTCAGGTAGGCCCCAAAGATTAATGCAAGCAGCATGATGTAGCCTACATCTGTCAGGCCTGGGCTCTCAGCCTTTCCTTCTCTGTGCTCAGGCTGCTCAGCTGTCGGTTAATTGCCGGAGACTCATCATTCCACAGTGGCTCACCTGTTGATCATCTTCTGCTAGTCAGTTAAGCCCACAACCAGCCCCTCCTGGCTATTTAAACTGCCTTGTTCATTTCATCAATTGCCTTCGCCTTGGTCGAACATATCAAGAGACTCTTCTGTGTTCCTGTTGAAGACTTACCTGGCTGATGCCCCATCTGGTTCCTGATCCTGCCTGCTGCCTCTGACTACACTGATCTCTGGCTCCCTGACTTCCTGGCTTGTTCTGACTACCCGATTTGGCTACCAAACCCTGACTATGTTTTGATTACATTTACCATTTGTACCATTTATACCATGGAGCAGAAAATTAGTATCTGAAGAGTAGTGATGGACGAACTTCCGACGGGACGTTTCGCGAACGCGAAACGCGAACGGGCACAAACGTTCGCGAAAACGACCGTTCGCCGCGGGCTCCATTGACTTCAATGGGAGGCGAATTTCGCAAACCTTTAGGTCGAATTTGCGGCCACGGGGTAATTATTAGGGGGTAGCACGTAGTCCCACCACCTGGACAATAGCATAATACATGTATGAGGTGAATTTGGGATCGATAACTACAAGCATTTTTTTTTTTATTTGGGAAATTGTTCTGACAATTCAGGACTATGGAGCTAATGAAGGCAATGGAGGAGAGGGAAGGTCAGGGACCAGGGTAGGCAAACAAGAGGGTGCAGGAGATACAGAGCACTGACAGCAGCACCGTAATACAGAGCACTGACATCAGCACCGTGACATACAGCGCTGACAGCAGCTCCGTGACATACAGCGCTGACAGCAGCTCCGTGACATACAGCGCTGACAGCAGCTCCGTGACATACAGCGCTGACAGCAGCTCCGTGACATACAGCGCTGACAGCAGCTCCGTGACATACAGCGCTGACAGCAGCACCGTGACATACAGCGCTGACAGCAGCTCCGTGACATACAGCGCTGACAGCAGCTCCGTGACATACAGCGCTGACAGCAGCTCCGTGACATACAGCACTGACAGCAGCTCCGTGACATACAGCGCTGACAGCAGCTCCGTGACATACAGCGCTGACAGCAGCACCGTGACATACAGCGCTGACAGCAGCTCCGTGACATACAGCGCTGACAGCAGCTCCGTGACATACAGCGCTGACAGCAGCTCCGTGACATACAGCACTGACAGCAGCTCCGTGACATACAGCGCTGACAGCAGCTCCGTGACATACAGCGCTGACAGCAGCACCGTGACATACAGCGCTGACAGCAGCTCCGTGACATACAGCGCTGACAGCAGCTCCGTGACATACAGCGCTGACAGCAGCTCCGTGACATACAGCGCTGACAGCAGCTCCGTGACATACAGCGCTGACAGCAGCTCCGTGACATACAGCGCTGACAGCAGCTCCGTGACATACAGCGCTGACAGCAGCTCCGTGACATACAGCGCTGACAGCAGCACCGTAAGCAGCCCCAGGAGGAAGTCAGCACAGCACAGGGATGGTGTGATCCCCTCATAATAAGAACCCCCAGGAGGAAGTCAGCACAGCACAGGGATGGTGGGAGCCCCTCATAATAAGAACCCCCAGGAGGAAGTCAGCACAGCACAGGGATGGTGGGAGCCCCTCATAATAAGAACACCCAGGAGGAAGTCAGCACAGCACAGGGATGGTGGGAACCCCTCATAATAAGCAGCCCCAGTAGAAATATGACACCGCTCAACCTCTTCAAAGAGGAGGGTAGGGGCATATAGTACGGTGTGCTTTTTTGGGTCAGGGAAGTGAGCCAAATGAATTAAGAAGGTCTGTGTGCTTGATTCCAAAAATTGTTTATAGACATATACATGGTCTACTGATCACATGTGTTGAATTCCTCCGAGATCCATGCCTCATTCATTTTTAGAAATGTGAGGTAGTTAACACTGTCGTGAGCTAGGCGAGTACGCTTATCGGTCACAATCCCCCCTGCTGCGCTGAACGTCCTTTCGGACAGGACACTGGATGAGGGGCAAGCCAACAGTTCGATTGCAAATTGGGCAAGCTCTGGCCAGAGGTCAAGCCTGCCCACCCAGTAGTCTAGGGGTTCATCACTCCTCAGAGCGTCCACATCGGCCGTTAACCCAATGTAGTCGGACACCTGACGGTCTAGGCGTTCCCTGATGCTGGATCCGGATGACACCTGTCGATGGGTCGGCTGAAAGAATGACCTCATATCCGAAGTCACCAACACATCTTCAAACCGGCCTCTTCTTGCAGGCGCTGTTGGATTGGTACCCGCAAATCCTTCTCTGGGAGTGGGAATTGCTCCTCTGCCAGCGCACGCAAAAGCAGAATGCAGCATTTCTCGAAGCAAGGCCTGGAAGTGCTGCATTCTGACAGCCCTCTGCGACGGCGGTAACATTTCCGCCATTTTGTGTTTGTACCGGGGATCTAAGTACGTTGCCACCCAGTACTGGTCCTTGACCCTCATGCTTTTTATACGGGGGTCCCTATTAAAACACTGGAGCATGAAGGCCCCCATTTGCACTCAAGCGGAAGGTATGTGGTGGTGGTGGTGTTGTTGGTGGTAGTGTCTTTGGGGGTGCACATAGCAGAGAGTGAAGAAGAGGGTGCAGATCGAGAGGATGAGGAGGGTGCAGAAGAATAAGGCTGAGTGAGCCACTCAACCAAGTCTGGTGCGTCCTTTAAAGTAATTGAACGCACCTTCTGCAACTTCCCACTTTGGCTCAAGGCTGTTGCTCCTGCCCTACCCCTACCACCCCTGCGGAAGGGCCTGCCTCTTCCTCTGCCTGTCATTTTTTAAATCACCCTGTGACAAAACTCTTAGTCCCTATACCGCTGAAGGACTGCTGCAGTATAGGGCAGCGGTCAGCAGTAGTGCACGTCAACCCTATGTATTGTGGACCGATAGCGGTCCTTACAGAACAGCAGACTGTACTGCACTCAGGCCTATGTACCGTAGCACCCTATACCAAGTTACCAGTCCTTATAAAAACTTTTGTGGACCAAGCAGGTTGTGTGTTAGTGATTAGCAGACTGTACGTCAGTCCCTATACCAATGAAGGACTGCTGCAGTATAGGGCAGCGGTCAGCAGTAGTGCACGGCAACCCTATGTATTGTGGACCGATAGCGGTCCTTACAGAACAGCAGACTGTACTGCACTCAGGCCTATGTACCGTAGCACCCTATACCAAGTTACCAGTCCTTATAAGAACTTTTGTGGACCAAGCAGGTTGTGTGTTAGTGATTAGCAGACTGTACGTCAGTCCCTATACCAATGAAGGACTGCTGCAGTATAGGGCAGCGGTCAGCAGTAGTGCACGTCAACCCTATGTATTGTGGACCGATAGCGGTCCTTACAGAACAGCAGACTGTACTGCACTCAGGCCTATGTACCGTAGCACCCTATACCAAGTTACCAGTCCTTATAAGAACTTTTGTGGACCAAGCAGGTTGTGTGTTAGTGATTAGCAGACTGTACGTCAGTCCCTATACCAATGAAGGACTGCTGCAGTATAGGGCAGCGGTCAGCAGTAGTGCACGTCAACCCTATGTATTGTGGACCGATAGCGGTCCTTACAGAACAGCAGACTGTACTGCACTCAGGCCTATGTACCGTAGCACCCTATACCAAGTTACCAGTCCTTATAAAAACTTTTGTGGACCAAGCAGGTTGTGTGTTAGTGATTAGCAGACTGTACGTCAGTCCCTATACCAATGAAGGACTGCTGCAGTATAGGGCAGCGGTCAGCAGTAGTGCACGGCAACCCTATGTATTGTGGACCGATAGCGGTCCTTACAGAACAGCAGACTGTAACGCACTCAGGCCTATGTACCGTAGCACCCTATACCAAGTTACCAGTCCTTATAAGAACTTTTGTGGACCAAGCAGGTTGTGTGTTAGTGATTAGCAGACTGTACGTCAGTCCCTATACCAATGAAGGACTGCTGCAGTATAGGGCAGCGGTCAGCAGTAGTGCACGGCAACCCTATGTATTGTGGACCGATAGCGGTCCTTACAGAACAGCAGACTGTACTGCACTCAGGCCTATGTACCGTAGCACCCTATACCAAGTTACCAGTCCTTATAAGAACTTTTGTGGACCAAGCAGGTTGTGTGTTAGTGTTTAGCAGACTGTGCGTCAGTCCCTATACCGCTGAAGGACTGCTGCAGTATAGGGCAGCGGTCAGCAGTAGTGCACGGCAACCCTATGTATTGTGGACCGATAGCGGTCCTTACAGAACAGCAGACTGTAACGCACTCAGGCCTATGTACCGTAGCACCCTATACCAAGTTACCAGTCCTTATAAGAACTTTTGTGGACCAAGCAGGTTGTGTGTTAGTGATTAGCAGACTGTACGTCAGTCCCTATACCAATGAAGGACTGCTGCAGTATAGGGCAGCGGTCAGCAGTAGTGCACGGCAACCCTATGTATTGTGGACCGATAGCGGTCCTTACAGAACAGCAGACTGTAACGCACTCAGGCCTATGTACCGTAGCACCCTATACCAAGTTACCAGTCCTTATAAGAACTTTTGTGGACCAAGCAGGTTGTGTGTTAGTGATTAGCAGACTGTACGTCAGTCCCTATACCAATGAAGGACTGCTGCAGTATAGGGCAGCGGTCAGCAGTAGTGCACGGCAACCCTATGTATTGTGGACCGATAGCGGTCCTTACAGAACAGCAGACTGTAACGCACTCAGGCCTATGTACCGTAGCACCCTATACCAAGTTACCAGTCCTTATAAGAACTTTTGTGGACCAAGCAGGTTGTGTGTTAGTGTTTAGCAGACTGTGCGTCAGTCCCTATACCGCTGAAGGACTGCTGCAGTATAGGGCAGCGGTCAGCAGTAGTGCACGGCAACCCTATGTATTGTGGACCGATAGCGGTCCTTACAGAACAGCAGACTGTACTGCACTCAGGCCTATGTACCGTAGCACCCTATACCAAGTTACCAGTCCTTATAAGAACTTTTGTGGACCAAGCAGGTTGTGTGTTAGTGTTTAGCAGACTGTGCGTCAGTCCCTATACCGCTGAAGGACTGCTGCAGTATAGGGCAGCGGTCAGCAGTAGTGCACGGCAACCCTATGTATTGTGGACCGATAGCGGTCCTTACAGAACAGCAGACTGTACTGCACTCAGGCCTATGTACCGTAGCACCCTATACCAAGTTACCAGTCCTTATAAGAACTTTTGTGGACCAAGCAGGTTGTGTGTTAGTGTTTAGCAGACTGTGCGTCAGTCCCTATACCGCTGAAGGACTGCTGCAGTATAGGGCAGCGGTCAGCAGTAGTGCACGGCAACCCTATGTATTGTGGACCGATAGCGGTCCTTACAGAACAGCAGACTGTAACGCACTCAGGCCTATGTACCGTAGCACCCTATACCAAGTTACCAGTCCTTATAAGAACTTTTGTGGACCAAGCAGGTTGTGTGTTAGTGATTAGCAGACTGTACGTCAGTCCCTATACCAATGAAGGACTGCTGCAGTATAGGGCAGCGGTCAGCAGTAGTGCACGGCAACCCTATGTATTGTGGACCGATAGCGGTCCTTACAGAACAGCAGACTGTAACGCACTCAGGCCTATGTACCGTAGCACCCTATACCAAGTTACCAGTCCTTATAAGAACTTTTGTGGACCAAGCAGGTTGTGTGTTAGTGATTAGCAGACTGTACGTCAGTCCCTATACCAATGAAGGACTGCTGCAGTATAGGGCAGCGGTCAGCAGTAGTGCACGGCAACCCTATGTATTGTGGACCGATAGCGGTCCTTACAGAACAGCAGACTGTACTGCACTCAGGCCTATGTACCGTAGCACCCTATACCAAGTTACCAGTCCTTATAAGAACTTTTGTGGACCAAGCAGGTTGTGTGTTAGTGTTTAGCAGACTGTGCGTCAGTCCCTATACCGCTGAAGGACTGCTGCAGTATAGGGCAGCGGTCAGCAGTAGTGCACGGCAACCCTATGTATTGTGGACCGATAGCGGTCCTTACAGAACAGCAGACTGTAACGCACTCAGGCCTATGTACCGTAGCACCCTATACCAAGTTACCAGTCCTTATAAGAACTTTTGTGGACCAAGCAGGTTGTGTGTTAGTGATTAGCAGACTGTACGTCAGTCCCTATACCAATGAAGGACTGCTGCAGTATAGGGCAGCGGTCAGCAGTAGTGCACGGCAACCCTATGTATTGTGGACCGATAGCGGTCCTTACAGAACAGCAGACTGTAACGCACTCAGGCCTATGTACCGTAGCACCCTATACCAAGTTACCAGTCCTTATAAGAACTTTTGTGGACCAAGCAGGTTGTGTGTTAGTGTTTAGCAGACTGTGCGTCAGTCCCTATACCGCTGAAGGACTGCTGCAGTATAGGGCAGCGGTCAGCAGTAGTGCACGTCAACCCTATGTATTGTGGACCGATAGCGGTCCTTACAGAACAGCAGACTGTAACGCACTCAGGCCTATGTACCGTAGCACCCTATACCAAGTTACCAGTCCTTATAAGAACTTTTGTGGACCAAGCAGGTTGTGTATTAGTGTTTAGCAGACTGTGCGTCAGTCCCTATACCGCTGAAGGACTGCTGCAGTATAGGGCAGCGGTCAGCAGTAGTGCACGGCAACCCTATCTATTGTGGACCGATAGCGGTCCTTACAGAACAGCAGACTGTACCGCACCCAAGCCTATGTACCGTAGCACCCTAGACAGACCAAGTTACCAGTCCTTATAAGAACTTTTGTGGAACAAGTGAGTTGTGAATGATTAGCAGACTGCAGCAGAAGGGCAGCAGTCAAGTATAATATTCTTTCTATATTTGGAAGAAAGAATATTATACGTGTACAAGCCTATTACCGTACCACTGATACCAGTCCTGAAAAGAACCTTTGTGGAACTAATAGTAACAGCAAGTCTTTAAAATTATCCTCACTGCCTGACACACTGCTTCCTGCCTGTCCCTATACAAATTGGCAAAAAAGAGTAGGCTGGAACGATTAGCTGGAACAGCTCTTTTGTGGACCTGATAGTAACAGCTAATGATGATGATGATGATGATGATGAAGAAAGACTAATCTGGCTGAGCTGTCCCTAAAATAGCAGCATACAGCGCTCTGTCCCTTTATCTAAACTGACAAAAGAAACTCAGGCTGCTGACCTAACACCTATACCAGTCCTGAAAAGAACTTTTGTGTACCAAATAGCTAGCGTTTTCTCTGTCCCTACTCCACACAGGATCCTTTCCCTACAGTGACAGAAGAAAGAATGTAAAATGGCCACCGGATCGGGTGTATTTATAGGTTAGGGGGAATGTCCAAGTGTCCATGAGCTGTCATGTCTCAATTGGTTGTCCTGTAACACATGATAAACGTGTCACGAAAGGTTAAAGTTCTTGTATACATTAAACACGTAAGTCCGCCGGGGCGAACGACGGAAAAAGGCGTTCGAACCCGCGGACGGCGAAAGTCGGAAATTCGCCGCGAAACGACCGCCGGGCGAACCGTTCGGCCATCACTACTGAAGAGCAGCATGCAGAAACATAAAGGGGTCTATTTATAAAAATGTGCTTGTTTCAAGCATGCCATTAAGCATAATCCCTGTAATTTGCCTAACATATTAATTTGCTATGATCATTAGCTCCATCTAGAGGTCAAAACGCTATATTTTTCTGAAAGACCTCAATTAGGAAAATACAGTATTATGACCACTAGATGGAAAAACTATCACAGGAAATAGACATGTTAGACAAAATACAGGCATTTTTGTGATGGCTGTACAAATGATGGACACATTTATAAATAGACCCCTAAATGTTGTGCAGATTTAATGACTTTGCACTGTAATGAAATGCAAACATTAATGGCCTACACAGTGTTTATCCAGCCAATATTATTATTTTTTTTTAATTTGTGAAAGAGTAGTGAAAAATTTGGTTTTTGGTTGTTGTTAGTGCTAAAATACCATAATCCACTACATAAATTCGGAATGGATCTTGCTAAGAAATATTAAATTGTTTGCAATTGGGAAACAGCTGGGAAAAAAATGAAGTCTTCCAAATTAAATTTGCCGTTGCAATGGACTACAGCAATGCAGGAATATGAGATATAAGAAAGGTGTAGCAGGCCTACAGAAGTGGTAAAAGATTGTTACAGTGTAACGCCAGCAACACTATGAAGTGGTGTTAACGATGAGCAGGAAGTGTGCTCATGGAGGCAAGAGATGGCAATAGTGACAGGAGGTGGTGTTTATTGTAGGCTGCAGCAAAGAAAATAGAGACTTTAGGCTGTTTATTAAAACTTTTTTCGGGGACCAGAATCCAACATAAATTATGATATATGGAATCTGACTCATGAGCTTGATAGTTGTCACTGATGCAAGAATGCAAAAATGCACTTCCTTTCACTGACAGGAAGCTCCAACTTTGAAGAAATAAAAGGAAGAATAGAGATGACAGCCCCAGAGAATGCACCTTGACAAACAAAGCATGAATAGCAGTTCCAGTATCACTTCTCCTTGGGTCCAAAGTCAAGGCACACACCATACTTGTAATACAAACCACAAATGTAAATGAAAAGGGGATCGGGAGGGAGAAGTTAGCTTGTTATTCAGCTTCAAATTATCAAGTCTTGCATGCCAGAGATACATAAGAGACAAAAAGAGTGTACTACTTAAATTCTATCACCTACTCCCTCCTGATAATGATATAATGTTGCTGATTTTGAAAGTTTTTAATAATAGGTTTTTAAGGATCTGTACCCCATTCATCAGGGATACAATAAAATCATATATATAAATACAGTGAGTATAAAACTCCATGAGTGCTTCCTTATCTTTTGGAATATATATACAGTGCCTTGAAAAAGTATTCACACCCCTTGAAATTTTCCACATTTTTTGTCATGTTACAAACAAAAACGTAAATGTATTTTGTTGGGATTTTGTGTGATAGACCAGCACTTAGGTTTCCATTTATGAAGCAGTGAAATCTAATCACTGCTTCATTCTCCGGCATTCACAGAGGAGATCTTTCTCCTCTGTGTGCCTGTTTATCAAGCGGAGTAGATCTCTTCACCTTCTGAGAAGTGAAGCGATCTACAAACGCTTCCAACACTGGAGAACATCCTCTGATACTGGAATTTTGTGAGACTTTACGCCATTGCAGTACCAGAAATTCACCAAAACACTGAGATGTCAGTTTTTTAAGCAGTGATAATTTATCACTACTCAATACACTGACAGATGGCGTGGTTAATGTTAGTAAAATAAAGATTCATCCTACATTATATATATATATATATATATATATATATATATATATATATATATATATACAAACACATTTTATATATATATATATATATATATATATATATATATATGTATATATATATATATATATTTATGGCCCAGAGCCCTCTGACCGATACGGATAAGGATGACAAACAAGGCTAACATAAACTCGCTTACTTGAAATGGACCTGAAAGTGTGCCCTGGCCTAACGTAGGGTATACCAAAATAAGGGGGCATACCCTAGATAGAGAAATGAGTAATAAATGAAATGAAAATGAAATGGAGTGAAATGAGTACTCTCCCGAGGAGTATAATGCTTGAGAAATGCCCTGAAAGGGGATGGGTGGGTGGGTATCGCGCACCGGAACCGACGAGGGAGCTAGGCGAACGGGCTGGTTATATACTCCACCGGGCTCCACCCATAATTCCAGGCCACCATACTGGCCTTTCTATTTATGGCCCAGAGCCCTCTGACCGATACGGATAAGGATGACAAACAAGGCTAACATAAACTCGCTTACTTGAAATGGACCTGAAAGTGTGCCCTGGCCTAACGTAGGGTATACCAAAATAAGGGGGCAAAAACATACAGGTAGGGATTGCACTTTATTGATTCGAGTTTGTTACTGGGTGAGCTTGACAAAGGCCTGGGCCATCTCTACTTGCGGATTGGGTATGTAACGGGCAAAACAGGTGGACTTCCATCTACCCAATTTCTTGATGACATGGACCGGGACCCCTTGGCGGGAGGCAGTCGAAGCAGCTCCGATACGAAATGAATGTCCGGAGTAGTGAGCCGGATTGAGGTGAAGGATGCCCAGGAGTATCCTGACATGCTCCATGAACTGGGCTGCATTCAGTGGTTTACCGTGAAATGGCAGAAGTGGGCCAGTTCCTGGTTGATCGGCCAGAAGGGTTAACAAGCGGGTGAGAATGGCGACCGGGCACCAGCGGTTATTGGTTTTATAAAAATGTATGTCCGTACCTGGGCCAAGCTGCTGCGTCTTGGAGACTGCTATGTGTAGGATGTAATGGTCTCCGTGCCTGACCAGGTGGTGCTTGCACAGCATGCGAGCTGAGGGGCTACTGGAGGTAAACTCGCCTGGCCGTAAGAAGCCGTAGAAGGCCAGGTGTATGGCTGCTTGTATAATGATGCTAATGTGGAGACCGAAAGGTGAAGTGGCCAGAATATCAGACATGTTCCTGAAAACGTCTCCTGTGATAGGCAGGCGTTTGGTGGAGGCCGTGGGCTGGCGTTTCTGGATGCCGCGCATGACAGCCCGAATGGCGTGGAAAGTGAACAAGGAGGGTTCGGCAGGGTCCTGGAGGGACGTGAAATGTTGTACCCCGGCCAGGTATAACCGGATCGTGTTAAAGGACAACGCCAACTCCGAGTGGCAATAGGCAATGAAGGCCAGGACTTGCTTGACCGGGGAGGTCTCTGTGGAGTGAAATGTTAAGAAGCGGTTAAAGGCCCTCCAGGCTGTCTGATAGGCCTTGCGGGTATTGTCTGAGAGGGAGAGGTCGATGAGTTGAGTTGCGGCTACTAGGTGTGGGGTTAATCCAGGGTCAGTTGAGACCAGTCCGGGATAGCTGCTGATGTTGGTCCGGCTCCGGGTACCTGATCAAAAAGGAAACTAAGTTAAAGCGGGAGAGGGCGTCCGCTGCCCGATTGAATTTACCGGGGATAAAGGCACAATGAACGTTGAATTGAAATAATAACGAGAGCTGGACCAGTCGCCGCAGGAAGGACATAATTTCTAGAGACTTAGACCTGCCTTTGTTAATGATTTCCGCAGTGGCCAGATTGTCCATTGAAAAGGTCACTGTTTGACCCGACCAACTGCGGCCCCATGTGTGGGCAGCCGCTACGATGGGGTACGACTCAGACAGGGAGGACGTCTCGGTGAAGCCCGGAATTGCCAGTATCTGAGGAGGCCAGAGGGCTGCGAGCCAGAGGTGGCCAAAAATTGCCGCAAAGCCCGTGGAGGCCGCTGCGTCGGTCACCACCTGAGGTGAAAAGGAGGACACGGAGGGGATGAACAGGGACACGCCGTTCCAGGACGTTAGGAATTCCTCCCACATGGCAAGATCTGCTATAGCTGCGGGGTCCAGGCTGAGGACATGGTCCGGGTCTTGTGAATGGGACAGTAGGACTAACAGGCGTGATACGAATGCGCGACCTTGAGGGATGATGCGCATGGCAAAATTAAGCGTACCGAGAAGGGACTGTAGCTGTCTCTTGGTGCAAGTTCTGGCGCGGGTGAAGTCCCTCAGGACCGTCCTGATGCGGCTTAGTTTATCCGGGGGGAGACTGGCCTGCATAGTGCTGGTGTCTAAGCTGACCCCGAGAAAGGTGATTGCCTGCGCTGGACCCTCCACCTTGTGCTCGGCAATGGGGACGTTAAGGTTATTGAAGACCACCCTTAGTTTATCCAGATCCCCTGGAGGGGGGCCAGGTGACTCGATCAGCAGGAAGTCATCCAAATAGTGCATGACTCCCTGGCACTGGGCTACGTGCAGCAAGATCCATGCGAGAGTCTGCGCAAACGAGTCGAAGAGCCAGGGGCTACTCTTGGACCCGAAGGTTAGCTTAGTGGCAAAATAGTAGAGCTCCCTCCACTTGATGCCATGCCAGCACCAGAGAGATGGATGGATAGGAAGGAGCTTGAAGGCGTCTGAGATGTCGGCCTTGGAGAGCCATGTTCCTGTGCCTGACTTGAGAATGGCCTGGATGGCCATGTCTACAGATGCGTATTTAAGGGAGAACTCCTCAGAGGGGATAAGGGAATTAAGACTGGGGACAGAGGAAGAATGAGGCGCTGACAAATCGTAGACCAACCTGAGTTTATTGGAGAACTTTCCCTTGACAAGCCCAATAGGGCTGACTCGCCAGGTGTTAAATGGGGGCTTTGTGAAAGGGCCTATGATGAAGTCCCGGTCTAGCTCTGCCTGTAATAGCTGGTCAATGGCTTGTACATCCGTGGCTGCTGACCGCAGGTTCTGGCACTCGTATGTGAGGTGAGGGAGAGAGACAAATCCCGTATGAAAGCCCTGAGTGAAGCCCTGAACTAGGTAGGCGGCAAGTGAGGGGGTGGGATGATTGGCGAGGTAGACACTGAGCCACGAAACGTCGACCCGGCTTAGTCAAGATTTTTTAGCCTGCTTGACCTCGCACATAAGCCTGGGATGAGCTCTATGACACCGCGTGCATACGTGGAGCAGCCTGCACTGACTGAAATTGCACGACCCGCTGTTATAGTTGTTGCAGATGGCTGCACCTCCCATGGTCTTGACCGGGCGCCCCAGTTTATCTGTCTGCGGCAGGCGTACCGGCGTCGGTGGGCCCTGGGCAGTACCTGAGGTCGACGGACCGCCTAAGGGTGGGGCTGCCCCTGAGCTGGCACACCAAGTCGCGGTGTGAGTAGCCGACTGGCAAATCGCCCAGCGAAGTGTCGGCAGAACAGCTCGGTGTCCATGGCACTCCAGTCAGTAGGCATCTGAAATTGGGAGAGCCTGGCGGCCGCCTTAGCGGAGAAGGAGCGGTGATAGTCATAAAATGAAAAACCGCCGTATTTATAACCCAGGTCAACTACCACGTGGAGGTAACGATCCAGTTCCTCCCTCCTGCCGGGGGAGGCCGAGCAGATGATGTCCCTCAACATGCCGAAGGCCAAGGTGAACTCGGTGACAGAAAGCTTCCTGTCCAGCCTGGGGTCTTTGGCTTTGAAGACCACCGACACGTCCCCCCAAGTGTAAGCTTTGTTTTCTGCCAGCTCATGAATGGAGATAAGAAGGGAAGCCAGATTGACGTCCTTGCCCTCTAGGATGTCCTTCCTGATGTTGGTTGATATCAAATGAGAAGGGTACACTACTGGTGTACGCCCAGGGGTACCTGCGATAATGTTATCCACTGCCTGGGATGCTGGTGCTGGAAGAGAAACGGATGGGCGGGTCTCGAGGAGGGCCACCCGACCCTGAACCTCTGATATTGAGGTTGTCAGAGATGACACCAGGGTGTGAAGCTGCGTGATGGAAGCAGCGATAGAGCCCAGGGAGGCCTGCTGGGTGCTATCCTCCACCGCGGCTGGGGGAGGAAAGAGGAGCCCGAAAAGCTCGGCCTTTCTGGCTGTAGCTGGAAAGGGTACACCCCTGCGCCTTAACTCGGCTGTTAGCCTGGGAATGGTCCATGCTCTGAAGGACCTTTGGCTGCCGCTCTCTGAGACAAGAGAAGGAGACAACGGAGCCGTGTAGTCCTCGCTGCCAGCCTTTTTTTTTTTTGCAAGAACATGAATGGCACGAGAACATTAACAGCACAAGAACGCAAACTGCACAAGACTGCGAATTGCACAGGAACGCAAATTGCACATAGTACGTGGAGCTTAGGCGGGGGGGGGAGGCCCGCCGCGTGGAGCTCAGGCTGGGGGGAGGCCCGCCGCGTGGAGCTCAGGCGGGGAGGGGAGGCCCGCCGCGTGGAGCTCAGGCGGGGAGGGGAGGCCCGCCGCGTGGAGCTCAGGCGGGGAGGGGAGGCCCGCCGCGTGGAGCTCAGGCGGGGAGGGAGGCCCGCCGCGTGGAGCTCAGGCGGGGAGGGAGGCCCGCCGCGTGGAGCTCAGGCGGGGAGGGAGGCCCGCCGCGTGGAGCTCAGGCGGGGAGGGAGGCCCGCCGCGTGGAGCTCAGGCGGGGGAAGACAGCTCACACATATTATACATCTGCCATCTCATATAATCTAAACCAGCATTGTGCAGGTAATACGATTTTGCTTTGCTACTTTTTTCTTTTTTTTTTTTTTTCTTTCAACGACTGGACTGACGGTTACAATAAAAGAATCCGTCTCTGGAGCATGTACTGAAATGAGGCGTAGCAGCTGGGCACGCCAGGACGAATTGGTGCATAGCAGAATGCGACAGGATTCGAATTAGCGCGTAATAAGTGACAGAAATGAAAAGCCATGACAAAGACTAGAATCAAGGACCGTGCTTGAACCTGCGAGTGACTCAGTCTCTGGAGCATGTACAGAAATGAGGCCGAACCCTGGGGCACTTCGAAGCGAATCGGTGCATTGGAGATGCGACGGGATTCGTATCGGAGCGCGGTAAGTGACAGAAATGATGAAATGATTTAAAAATGGTAGAAATGAAATGATCCGACATAACAGACTGAAATGATTGAAATGACTCGAAATGATTGAAATGAAATGAAATGAAATGACAGACATAGTACAAACGGCATGAAATGATTGAAATGTTTAACCTTATTCGGATTTGAAACGGTCCGACCGTTTCTATGGTTTTGAACAACATGAGATTGACATTGTCCGGAGTGCTCAGTTTAACGTGACAAGCAGACAGCTGTAATTTCGAAATGGTTCGATCGATTCGAACATAGAGAAATGAGTCGTTCAGTTTAGTAACGACGTGCTACGAAACGAAGTGCCTGGTGGCACGAACGGCATGTACCGAAAAAGTGATAACGACTTCTTTCGAAGAAGGGGTAATGACATGAAGTAACGAATACGAGTGCCACAGTTAAGACGTTTCGTGCAATCTAGAGTGAGTGGTTCGTGAGTTCAGGAATCTAGTTTACGTGACTTTGTAACACATGAAATGAAACGGGTGCCGAAGCCCTACCTGCGACAGCCGGCCCGGACGTGTTGTACGACAACGGAAAATTTCGATTTGAGTATAGCGACTCAGACGGCAATCAGACGGACGCTGACGAACGACAAGGCTTTGTCGACACGAGGCGGACGGAATAGCGTGGGAACTCACGAACCCGGCTCACTGTAAGGTCTCGAGGATAGTCGGCCCTTGATTTCTGACGTATCAGATATCGCGCACCGGAACCGACGAGGGAGCTAGGCGAACGGGCTGGTTATATACTCCACCGGGCTCCACCCATAATTCCAGGCCACCATACTGGCCTTTCTATATATATATATATATATGTATATATATATATATGTATATGTATACACATAAATATGACAGGGGGACATGGTTACTGTCTTGGGGGGTATGAACGAGGCATAAGGAAGTTAATTATCTTCTTCTTTCCCCCTCAGATCCCCCCAGATTCTCTCTTCACTCCCGATTCTCCACATCTGAGCTGGTGAATCGGGGAGGTGAATTCTGACACAGATCGCCAGTGAAGCGCTGAGATCACAGCTTCATAAACTGGCCGTTACTGTGTCAGTCAATGAGGATTCTCTGTGTGCGGAGATAATCGGCGGGAGAACATATTCAAACACTTCTCCCCCGATTATCTCTATTTCATAAACTGTTTATGGGCTGTGATCTGTGGCGATCCTTGGGATCACTGCTGATCACTGCTTCATAAATGGACACCAAAGTGGCACATAATTGTGAAGTGGAAGGATAATGATAAATGGTTTTCCAAAGTTTTTACAAATAAATATGTGAAAAGTGTGGCATGCATTTGTATTCAGCCCCCTTTACTATGATACCCCTAACTAAAATCTGGTGGAACCAATTGTCTTCAGTATTCACCTACAGTGGCTTGCAAAAGTATTCAGCCCCCTGCTTGTTACCTATTTTGTTACATTACAGCCTTCAGTTCAATGTTTTTTTTAATCTGAATTATATGTGAAGGATTAGAGCACACTAGTCTAAGTAGGTGAAGTAAAATTTGAAAAATATATACGTAAAACTATTTTTCAGAAATAAAAAAAGAATAATTGGCATGTGCGTATGTATTCACCCCCTTTGTTACGAAGCCCATACAAAGCTCTGGTGCAACCAATTACCTTCAGAAGTCACATAATTAGTGAAATAGTGTCCACCTGCGTGCAATCTAAGTGTCACATGATCTGTCATTACATATGCAACCCTTTTTGAAAGGTCCCAGAGGCTGCAGCACCTAAGCAAGAGGCACCACTAACCAAACACTGCCATGAAGACCAAGGAACTCTCCAAACAAGTAAGGGACAATGTTGTTGAGAAGTACAAGCCATGGTTAGGTTATAAAAAAATATCCAAAGCTTTGATAATCCCTAGGAGCACCATCAAAT
Organism: Lithobates pipiens; assembly: GCF_037356315.1. Taxonomy (NCBI): domain Eukaryota; kingdom Metazoa; phylum Chordata; class Amphibia; order Anura; family Ranidae; genus Lithobates; species Lithobates pipiens. The sequence continues at coordinate 49,216,491 of NW_027507685.1, read as the reverse complement.
CTATCATAACCAAATGGAAAGAACATGGCACAACAGGAAACCTGCCAAGAGACGGCTGCACACCAAAATTCATGGACTGGAAAGGGAGGGCATTCATCAGAGAGGCAGCACCGATAACCCTGGAGGAGCTACAGAGTTCCGTAGCAGAGACTGGAGTATCTGTACATAGGGCGACAATAAGCCATATGCTCCATGTGGGGGACACAGCAAACGTGGAAGAAGGTGCTCTGGAGACCAAAATTGAACTTTTTTGACTAAAAGCAAAACACTATGTGTGGCAGAAAACTAACATTGCACATCATCCGGAACCCACCATCCCCACTGTAAAACATGGTGTTGGCAGCATCATGTTGTTGGGATGCTTTTCTTCAGCAGGGACAGACAATGTCAGGGTTGATGGGAAGATGGATGGATTCAAATACAGTTCAATCTTAGATGAAAACCTATTAGAGTCTCCAAGACTTGAGACTTTGGCAGAGGTTCACCTTCCAGCAGGACAATGACTCTAAACATACAGCCAGAGCTACAATGGAATGGTTTAGATCAAAGCATATTTATGTGTTAGAATAGCCCAGTCAAAGTCCAGACCTAAATCCAATTGAGAATCTGTGGCAAGACTTACAAATTGCTGTTCACAGACGCTCTCCATCCAATCTGACAGAGCTTGAGCTATTTTTGCAAAGAAGAATGGGCAAAAATGTCACTCTCTAGATGTGCAAAGCTGGAAGAGACATCCTCAAAAAGATAATTGTAGTGAAAAGTGGTTCTAAAAAGTATTTTTTCAGGGGGGCTAAATACAAATTCTTGCCACACTTTTTGCATATTTATTTGTAAAAAAAATTCAAAACCATTTATATTTTCCTTCCACTTTACAATTATGTGCCACCTTGTGTTGGTCTATCACATAAAATCACAATAAAATACATTTTCGTTTTTGGCTGTAACATAACAAAATGTGGAAAATTGAAAGGGGTATGAATACTTTTTCAAGGCACTGTACATACACAGTGGGGAAAATAATGATTTGATCCCCTGCACATTGTGTTCCAAAAGATAAGGAAGCACTCATTGAGTTTTATTTTGATATTTTGACAAGGCACAAGCTCATCTTACTCAGGACCAGTTGCCAACTTTCAGTAAATTTACGATCAGTTTATAAAATTCCTAATTTTTGCATACATCTGTGAATGTCTATTGCGGACATGCAGATTGCATGTCCTTAACGGACATTCATGGACAGATGCAAAAATACAGATTTCACAAACTGTTCGTAAATTTACTGAAAGTTGTCAACCCTGCTCAGTGCTCAGTACAGCCTTGTTAAACATCAAACATGATCACCATGTATTCACCTTTCAAGAATCATGAGTTCCGCCTTATCTTTTGAAATATATAGACTTCATGCTTTGCTGAGCACCCAGGCCAATTTTCTCTCAGAGATCTGTGCAGTGGCAACCACTGGATAATATATGTATCGGTGGGGGAACTATCAGGTTCACAACAGCCGCACTTGCGACCAGGCCCTGGCATTCTGCCACTGCTGAGCTTAGAGTGTCTCTCTCATACAGCACAAAGCTGGTGTTCTATCAAATACTGCCTCCTGTCCTCCCTCCCCCCTTCCATCCTCCCTCTCACAGGATGAGAGAGGAGACAGCCATTCTGCTCATTCTTCCCCTGCTGCTCTCCTCCTGAGTGTGCTCTGCGGGAAGTGTGAACTCGTTAGCTGCACACTTGACTTCCCACAGAGCACACACGAGTGGGGGGAGAGAGAGAATGAGCAGACCAGCTCTCTAATCCCGTGCGAGCGAGGACTGAGGGGGTAGGGAGGACGGGAGGCAGGAATTAAGAGAACACCGGCTCTGAGCTGTATGCAAGAGATGATCTCAGCTCAGAGCCATGCTGAGGAGACAGGCGACATTCATGAGCACCAATAGGTGGGATTAATGAGCACTAATAGGAGGCACCAATGGGCACTGATAGGTAGGATTGATGAACACTGATAGGAGGCACTAATGGGCACTGATAGGTGGGATTTATGAGCGCTGATAGGTGGCACTATTGCGCACTGATAGGTGGGATTGATGAGCGTTGGTGGGCACTGATAGATGGGATTAATGGGCACTGATAGATGGCACTGATAGGTGGCACTAATGGGTGGAAATGATGAGCACTGATGGACATTGATAGGCAGCACTGATATGTGGCACTGATAGGTGGGATTGATAAGCACTGATCGGTGGCACTGATGGGTACTGATAGGAAGCACTTATGGGCACTGATAGGCTGCAATTGATAAGCAGTGATAGGCAGCACTGATGGGCAATGATAGGATGACCACTGATAGGATGCACTGATGTAGAGGCACTGATAGGTGGCACTGATAGACAGCATTGATAAGATGCACTGGTAGGTGACAATGATAGGTGGCACTGATTGATGAGCACTGATAGGCAGCATTGATGGGCATTGAGCACTGATAGGCAGCATTGATGGGTACTGATGAGGAGGCACTGCTAGGAGGCATTGATGAGCACTGATATGCGGCACTGATAAGCTACCCTGGTATGCATCATTGATGAGCAATGATAGGTGGCACTTATAGGTGGCATTGATGATCCCTGATAAGCAGCACTGATAAGCTGCACTGGTAGGCAGCATTGATGAGCACTGATAGGCAGCAATCATATGCTGCACTGATGGGCACTGATAGGCGGCATTGATGAACACTGATAGGTGGCACTGATGAGCATTGAGCACTGATAGGTGACATTGATAGACACCATTAAGGTAGCACTGATGGGCACTGATAGGCGGCATTGATTAAGACTGATGGGCACTGATAGGCAGCATTGATAAGCGATGCTAGGTGGCACTGATAGGCTGCACTAATGATCAGGACACTAATTATCAGTGTAAACAATCTACTGACATTATTGCCATTCCTTTCCTCACACAGACACAGTGCGGGAGGTAAGGGCTGTGTATAACTAGCAAGTCTGATCACATGGTAAAGAGCCGCTGTGATTGTGATGGATGCACATCCCAGGGGACACGTGGGAGGCAGGGTTCTGGGAGGATGTCCATGGACAAAATTGGAAGCCTGGTGCTTGGGTGGAGGGGGGGTCAGGGGGGCCCATCATGGTTTCTTGCACGGGGGCCCTGAGGGCTCTAGTTACTAGAAATGTTTTCATCCGAATGCATTTTCATCCAAATTTCAGGTATTTTCTTTATCGTTTTGACAAATGATAATGAAAGTGCAGAATCTAAAAAACAAAAGATCCGACATAAGTAAATGCTTTATTTTTGTTTTCGTTGTGACAACAGTTCGATATAGAATAGGAGATTCGACATGACGCTGACAATAACAATCTGTGTCTATTGAACCTGTATCATTATTCATTAACAGTCCATTCACACAGGGGCAACGCGACTTCCAGCGCGACTTTGGGAAGCAACTTGGACACGACTTCAGTGTGAATCACAGCGCGACTTGGGGCGACTTACAACGCATCTTTAAGTCGCCCCCAGGCCAGGCGACTTTAATTTAGAAAAAAAAAAGGCATGAGTTCCCCTTCAAGAGCATACCAGGCCCTTCAGGTCTGGTATGGATATTAAGGGGAACCCCACGCCCCAAAAAAATGGCGCTGAGGTCCCCCTCAAAATCCATACCAGGCCCTTCAGGTCTGGCATGGATTTTAAGGAGAACCCCGTGCCAAAAAAAAAAATGGCGTGGGGGTCCCCCTCAAAATCCATACCAGACCCTTATCCAAGCACGCAACCTGGCAGGCCACAGGAAAAGAGGGGGGGACGAGAGACCGCCCTCCCTCCTGAACCGTACCAGGCCACATGCCCTCAACATTGGGAGGATGCTTTGGGGTCCCCCCAAAGCACCTTGTCCCCATGTTGATGAGGACAAGGGCCTCATCCCCACAACCCTGGCCGGTGGTTGTGGGGGTCTGCAGGTGGGGGGCTTATTGGAATCTGGAAGCCCCCTTTAACAATAGGGACCCCCATATCCCGGCCTCCCCCCTGTGTTAAATGGTAAGGGGTCCTATAATTTCACCAAAAAAGTGACAAAAGTGTTAAAAATGACAGTTTTTGACAATTCCTTTATTAAAGTCTTCTTTCATCTTCTTTCTTCTGGTCTTCTTCCTTTCTTCATCCTTCGGTTTCTTCCTCCATCTTCTTCTTCCTCCACTCTGCTTCTTCTTGCTCCGGTGTTCTCGTCCGGCATCTTCCTCCATGGTGTCTATTCTTCGTTCTCGGGCCGCTCTGCCCAATGGGAGGCTGGGGCTCCCGCTGTGTGGCGCTTCTCTTCTTCTGACAGTTCTTTTATAACGGAGGGCGTTACACCTGGTGACCCCGCCCCCCTCTGATGCATGGAACCGCCTCTGATATTTATACATTGTGTGTGAATGTACAGTATATATATATATATATATATATATATATATACATACACACACACATACACACACATCTACTGTATAATTCTTATTATTACCACATATTTTAATCTTCAATTCTTTTCTAATAAAAATAGCATAAGTTTACAATTATCTATTTACATTTCAGTTTAATAACTTTATAAATAATGTATAACGTTTATTATAAATGGCTTAAAAATACAAAGTAAATTATAATTATACAAATAATATCCACAATAGAAAATTAATCTGGAATTGTAATGAAAATTACAAACAGTACAATTTTCCACTGATGTTGGAGAAGATCATTGCATAATAAAGAACAGTAGAGATTACTTGAGCAACAGTACAAATTGACATATGGTAAAGTATAAATCAGGTGTATTAAAAAAGGTGAACAGATTAACTCATTAAAAAAAAAAAATCAGTTAGTTATCATTCAGAAAGGATTGCGGGCTGCTAATGAATTTTCTTGGATATTGAAAAGGAAACAGAGAAAAAGAAAAGTTGTGAATTAAATGGTATGGATGGGTGACAAAGTCAGTAAAAGGCACCACCATCCCTGAATATTATGGGAATTTCGGGAGGTAACTTAATGGGACTTTCAGGGTGCCAACACAGAAAAGGAAACTGTATTACTTATAAAAAATAACAACATTTATTCAACAATAATACAGACATTTAAAACAATAGAAATGGCTATATCCAACATTGCGCAATACAGTTACACATCATAAGGGTAGATAAGTTGAAGTCTTTCAGCAGTGTCCCAACATGTTTTGCCCACTGGGGCTTCCTCGGGGGATATTTTTTAAAAGACAAAGTAGAAGTTTGACTATATAAGACAAAAATACAGTTATAAATATCCAAGACAATGCCAGTATACAAAAAGATGTGTGTCATGACTGTCCATATCCATTGATTAACCCTCCAACCAGGGTTTAGTACTTGCACATTGATGTAGAGCCACTAGTGAATGGAATGGAAGGACGGACACTGGGCTGCACTCAAAGAACTGGCCAGAGGAGGCCCACGACCAAAGGCCGGGGGCCAGTCTATCCAAAAACAAAGGGGAAAAAAGGAAGGAGGGGGAAAAGGGAAAAGGAATGGAAAGTAGAAGAGGAATGAGGTGAAAAAAAGGGGGGCAAGTAAGGGAGGAATAGGAAAGGGGGAGGGAAAAAATAGCAAAATTAAGGGGGAAAAGAAGGGAGGAGGAAGGGGGAAAAGGGGGGAGGAGGGCGGATGGATATTGATAGGGTTGGAAAGGGGGGGATAGGTGGGGGAAGGAGAAAGGGAAAGGAAAAGAGGGAAGAAAGGAAGGGGGAGAAGGATGGGGAAGAAATGGGAAGGAAGGAAATAATGGCAGAGGGAAGCAAAATGGGTGGGAAAAAATTACTGTGGAGGTAAAGGGATAGGGGAAGGTGGAAGGGGGATAAGAATGGAAGGGAAGGAGAAAAACAAAAAAAGGGGACAGAAAAGAAAAGGGAACACCAAACTGCATAAAGTGAGGGGAATGTGAGTGGAACAGGTGAATGTGAAAAGGGGTGCGTGATATAAAAAGGGATATAAAATAGGTGATGTTGTGATGAAAAAGGTGATGTAAATACATACAGACCATGAAAAAAAAGGGTCTTAAAAAGAGACCAGGGGTGCCACAATAATATGTAAAGTGATCATGTCTGATTGGGAAATGTAGACCAAGATGAGAATTTGTAATCTTAAAATATTTGTGTATTAATATGAAAAATAAATACCTATTTCTGCTCATTAAGACCAAAAATTGCTTATATTGAAAATAATAAAAATAATAATATATTTATTGGTCAACCTATATATTTGGAGGACCAAATAAGCCTGATTACAGATCGTCTGTCCCTACTGCAAGAAGGGAAAATAAACACAGATGGCAATAGGCTGAAATTAAAACTATAAATGCAACTAATTTAATGTAGCAACAATTGATAAGAAGCAACAGTATTTAATCCTAAGCAGAAAACCACAGGGTACTCAGAAACATGAGCCAGCAGTAAAAAGGAGTGGAAATAACTACCTTAAATTGGATGATAGGACGAATGTGACAACCCCCTTCAGTGTGTAATGATTGAATGAGAAAAGCTGCACACATAATTAGCAGGCAGCGTGCTGCACACCTGAAGTAAAGACATCACAGGGTAAAAAACTACATTACCCAAACTGCCAAGCGAGTGATAGGCGGAAGAGGAGGTGGCGCTGGAGCAGCTGACATATCCCAATTAGTGGGCGCGCCTCAGTCCTCCATCTCCGCCTTCATGTCACCAGGCGTCAGGTGGCAGCAAAAATAAATGAAGTGAACATAATCGTGGAGAGGGGTGGGGGGACTGAAGTGAAGAGAAAAGGAATAAAAAGTGAAGGGACTTATTGTGACGGTTGTTAATTAGAGAAAACACCGGAAAGAAAAGAAGAAAATGGAAATGGTTAATAATGACAGGCAAGGAGAGAAAATAGAAATAGAAGTGTAGCACTAACCCCCGAAGGAGCTGCTGGTTTGATTGGGCTTACCGTTACCTTCTTCACCTCGATTTGTATCTAGAGGTTTCACGTGGTAGATGGCCCAGAACTTTAGAGACTTTGCAAAAAACGTAGTTAATGAACAGTCTCTTAGTATAGGATCAGAGGGTTAGGAGGAAAAGTTCAAGTACTCTTAGTGTCAAAGTCAATAATAAAGAACTCTATTACTTTGACTAAATCCAGAGAATAGCCATTCACAGCTGGATGTTTACTCAAGTTGGATCGTCCCTCTCTCACAAGGCCTAGCAACCAACAAGGTGCTTAAATTAGGAACAAGTCTCTGCCACAGACGTTGTTGTAGAACATGTAGAAATAAGTCTCTGCCACAGACGTTGCTGTAGAACATGCAGGAAACTAGAACTTGTAGAACACTCGTGTGATACCTGGATCTTTCAGCCAGTTTGGCGATACCCACGAAATTGTATTCACTTAGGTCCCTCAGCCTCACCAGGCTCTTGCTAAGAAGCCAACCCGTATGTGGCCTTCTTCTGATGAGTCCTCCCCTGGACAGCTACAAAGTCACTGGGCCTCTCCACAACCGTAGATGGCACCGGACCACCTCAGAATCCTTTCTTTAGTTTCCTTGCCTCGGGCTAGCCAGCCCAGAGACATAAAGTTGGGTGGATCCACACCCCAGACCATAGCCTTCCTGGGGGCTGGTCAGGAGGACCAGGACCATGGAGTCAGAAAATACTTCTGGACCGGAACCCTGAACCACGTGACGTCCGCATCTTAAGTACCCTCTCCCAGAAAGCACAGCAAGAGTGACACTCCCACTGGGCGGGCTCTGAGAGAAAGTAACCGTAAAGCACCCAACCAGACTGTGGTTCCATGCCTGCCAGAAGAGACAGTGCCCCTGGTGGCCAGGCTGAACACCCTATAGTCCAGTCAGACTGATGCTAAAGTCAAAATTTGGAATAATCATACCCAAACCAAACTGCAGTTCAGGTGTAACCATAAATTTCAAAAACATAGCGCGTGCTCTTCAGGAGCCAGCGCTACAGAAGATATAGGAATATGCGGAGCCCATCCGTCAACCAAGTCAAACAGGAAAGTCCAATGACCTTAAAACCCTGGGTGGTGAGAGAATGGCGACACATACAAATCATTTTGTTCAGCTCAAACGTATACATCTAATATATATAAAAAACCTGTTTATACAAGCAGATTTGAATGTTTACAGTAAATATACTACACATAAATATGATTAATAGTAAATACATACTCGATAGTAGAAGCATTCACAAAACTCACTATTGCATATTATTCTTAAAATCCATGAATGTTATCTTTTTCTAAAAAAGAGAATTAGGAGATGGAAATACATGGAAATGTGGGAAGAAAAGATGGGAAAGGGAAGGGAAAATGAGGGAGGGGGGAGGGGAGGAAAAGAGGGGGGGAGAGAAGAGGGGAAAAAGGGGGGAGGGGCAAATAAGTCAACAGACTAATGTGAATAGGTACATGTGAATTCTGAGCTAAAGTTTTGCAAATTATGAAAAAGTCAGTCCATTCTGAGCTACATTTCAGCACCTCTATTGTGAAGTTAAAAGATGAATTTCTCCACAATGCCTATAGCTAAAAAGGCTAATAAGATCATATTTGACATTGTTTTGCTGCTTGTTCAGAATATGTAAATATTTTAGCATACATAGTCTGGGCACAGGTTCACTTAACCACTTGCCAACTGGCCAACAGTAATTTTACTGCTGGCTGGCGGCTTGAGCCGGCACCATAATGTACCAGCATGTCACCCCACTCATGCGCACTGTCCGTTCCCTCTGGGGCATGCAGCGGTGCAATCTGAGACTGCTGTGAGGTGCTTGGTATTGAGCCACTGTGATTGACCCAGATATTTTTTTCATATATACATTTTTATTTGACTCCAAAAAGGGATTGAGGCCCCCACATTACAGATAAGGGTGTGTACAGTACCAAGGCCAAATGATCTATGTACATCATCAGTGGTGATTGCTAACAAAACATGTTACAACACATATGTTAGCATGGAACATTAGGCTATGTATTTCACCTCGGTTGGGCCCACAACCTCTAGTATCAATTCACTTGTAGATAACAGGGGGTAGTGCCCCACTTCCCTAACTTTTTCACTTTTACTTAAGGAAGGGAGAGGAGGGGGTGCAGCAGGGAGGAAGGGGGGAAGGGAAGGAGAAAAAAAAGGGGGGGAGGGATTAGAGAAGACACGACGGTGGCCAAAGTTTATGGGTTTAAGAGAGCGGATGGGATACTCTGTGTCCCCAGTATATGTTGTCCCTCATCGGAGTAGATACAGACGTTCCATATGTCCCGGGTCTTCTTGTAGGTCTCTTGCCTATTTTGTGACGTGAGGATTAATTCCTCCATTTTCTTCACCTCCTCTATTTTCCGTATCCAGTGTGCAATGGTCGGAGGGGAACGCTGCTTCCAATAGAGGGGTATGCATGCCTTTGCTGCATTAATTAAATGCCATATTAGTGAGATTGACCCAGATATTAAGTGATCGCTGTGTGATCACATGTCACCTAGTAAACAACAGTCATGACTGGAATCAATTCATTACATCATTGTTTACTACAGCGTGTGATCTGTGATTGGTCACCAGTGACCACATAGTACCTGGACCAATCACAGCACCCTGTACCATGTAATAGCTATTTCCAATCACATCATCACAATAGTAAACAGTGAGTCATGAATAAAAGCCATTCATCACAGTTCAAAAGATTGCTGTTACAGTGATCATCACTGTAACAAGCAATCACAGTGTAAATCCTTAATCACTTTCCCAAGTAGTATAGTGTCACTATGGTGAAACTGAACTACTCTGATGACAGCATCTTACAAAAAATAGTAAAAACCTGTCACCAGTCAGTATCCTTAACCACTTCAGCCCCGGACCAATTAACAGCCTAAGGACCAGAGGTCTTTTTACAATTTCGCACTGCACTGCTTTAACTGGTAATTGCGCGGTCATGCAATGTTGTACCCAAATTACATTTGCGTCCTTTTCTTCCCACAAATAGAGCTTTCTTTTGATGGTATTTGATTGCCTCTGCGATTTTTATTTTTTGCGATATAAATGGAAAAAGACCGAAAATTTTGAGAAAAAATGATATTTTCTACTTTTTGTTATAAGAAAAATCAAATAAACTCAATTTTAGTCATACATTTAGGGCAAAATTTATGCAGCCACATGTCTTTAGTAAAAAAAAATGTCAATAAGCGTATATTTATTGGTTTGCGCAAAAGTTATAGCGTCTACAAACTAGAGTACATTTTCTGGAATTTACACAGCTTTTAATTCACGACTGCCTATCTCATTTCTTGAGGTGCTAAAATGGCAGGGCAGTACAAACCCCCCCAAATGACCCCATTTTGGAAAGTAGACACCCCAAGGAAGTTGTGGAGAGGCATGTTGAGCCCATTGAACTTTTTTTTTTGTCCCAAGTGATTGAATAATGACACAAAAAAAAAAAAAAAAAAAGTTTACAAAAAGTTGTCACTAAATGATATATTGCTCACGCATGCCATAGTTATATGTGGAATTGCATCCCAAAATATATTCTGCTGCTTCTCTTGAGTACGGGGATACCACATATGTGGGACTTTTTGGGAGTCTAGCAGCGTACGGCACCCCGAAAACCAATCACTGCCTTCAGGATTTCTAAGGGTGCAAATTTTTGATTTCACTCTTCACTACCTATCAGAGTTTCGAAGGCCATAAAATGCCAAAATAACACAAAACCCCCCCAAATGACCCCATTTTGGAAAGTAGACACCCCAAGCTATTTACTGAGAGGCATGTTGAGTCCATGAAATATTTTATATTTTGTCACAAGTTGCAGGAATTTTACAATTTTTTATTTTTTTTGCACAAAGTTGTCACTAAATGATATATTGCTCACACATGCTATGGGCATAAGTCAAATTACACCCCAAAATAAATTCTGCTGCTTCTCCCCAGTACGGGGATACCAGTGGGGGACTTTTTGGGAGCCTAGCCACGCACGGGACCCCGAAAACCAAGCACTGCCTTCCGGATTTAAATATAAAATGCTACCAAAAAAAACTGTTAGCGATCGCAGGGATCAGGCCTGACTCTGCGATCGCTGCAGTTATGTGTTTAGTGTTTTGTAAGTGACAGTGATCGATCGATACTGCACTTGGGTGGGCTGGGCAGAGGGGCAAAACGCAGGTGCCAGCAGGTATCTGGGCTGATCCCGCTAACAATGCGTTTTTTTGGAACCCTAAACTGCTGGGGATGCTAGTATATATCTGATCAGATCAGATATTGATCTGTTCAGATTCTATACCACTACGGGAGGTTTATGCTTTGCGTGTGGGTGTTAGCGGTACTGGCACTAACCTAGCGCTGCCTGGGGCGACAAAGACCCTGACCCTAAAACCTAATTGATATCACCTGCCGGGTGATCAGGGGGTTAAACCTTTATTGGGTAATAAATGGTGGGTGCCCTGATGCTATAAAAAGCAAACTAACCAGAGTCACCCGTAACACTTATACGGTGATCACTGGTGAAAGGGTTAACTAGGGGCAATCAGGGGGTTCAAATTTTTATTAGGTAGTATATGGGGGTCCCTGGCGCTATATAAAAACCTGACGGGGAACCTAAATAACTAACTGGCTAACCAGCGTCACCAGTGACACTTATACTGTGATCGCTGGTGAAAGGGTTAACTAGCGGCAATCAGGGGGTTAAAACCATTATTGGGTAGTATATGGGGGTACCTAGCGCTATAAAAACCTGGCGGTGAACCTAAAAAAATAACTAGCTACCTAGCGACACTAGTGACACTAATGCAGCAATCAGAAAAATGATCGCTTAGTGACACTGGCAAAAGGGGGTGAAAGGGTTAACTAGGGGCAATGAGGGGGTTAAAACCATTATTGGGTAGTATATCGGGGTACCTAGCGCTATAAAAACCTGGCGGTGAACCTAAAAAAATAACTAGCTACCTAGCGACACTAGCGACACTAATGCAGCGATCAGAAAAATGATCGCTTAGTGACACTGGCAAAAGGGGGTGAAAGGGTTAACTAGGGGCAATCAGGGGGTTAAAACCATTATTGGGTAGTATATCGGGGTACCTAGCGCTATAAAAACCTGGCGGTGAACCTAAAAAAATAACTAGCTACCTAGCGACACTAGCGACACTAATGCAGCGATCAGAAAAATGATCGCTTAGTGACACTGGCAAAAGGGGGTGAAAGGGTTAACTAGGGGCAATCAGGGGGTTAAAACCATTATTGGGTAGTATATCGGGGTACCTAGCGCTATAAAAACCTGGCGGTGAACCTAAAAAAATAACTAGCTACCTAGCGACACTAGCGACACTAATGCAGCGATCAGAAAAATGATCGCTTAGTGACACTGGCAAAAAGGGGGTGAAAGGGTTAACTCTAGGGGAAATCAGGGGGTTAAACCTTTATTGGGGGGTGGTAGGGGGCTACCCTGGACCTAACACTAACTGCCTTGACAGTTTTTACTTTTACAACTGACACTGAATGCAGTGATCAGTAAATAAATGATCACTGCAATCAGTGACACTGTGACTGGGGGGGGGCAGGGGGGATTGGGGGGCGATCGGGGGGGGGTTTGTGCCTGTGTGTGCCTACATGTCAGTGTAGTGTTGGTGCACACTTACTTTCTGTCTTCTCCTCGTAGTCCGGTCAAAAAGACTGCCCCGAGGAGAATGACATCACTTCCTCCCTGCCTGTGTATACAATACACAGTGGGAGGAAGCTTCTCATTCGCCAGGAGCGATCGAGAGGGGATGGCCAGAAACCAACGGCCATCCCCTCATCCCGGATCGCTCCTGAAGCGAAACGGACCGCCGTATCCAGCGGGAGGGGGTCCGATCGGACCCCCCACCCGCTGGAAGGCAAGCTCGTACATGTACGTGCTTGTGCCTGTACATGCCATTGCAATGATGTACATTGGCAATACGGAGGTCCTTAAGTGGTTAATCACTGCCACACCTTCATATAATGATGTTATACTGCACTGGTGACAGTATATAAAGAAAATTGTGGGAAAAAAATAAACTTCTTCATTTTCCAAAATATTGTGACAAAATAAATTACAGCTTCAAAAATCTCGCTATGGCTCTTATTAACCACTTCAATACAGGGCACTTAAACACCTTCCTGCCCAGACCAATTTTGAGCTTTCAGCGCTGTCGCACTTTGAATGACAATTGCACAGTCATGCTACACTGTACCCAAATGACATTTTTATCATTTTTTCCCACAAATAGCGCTTTCTTTTGGTGGTATTTGATCACCTCTATGGTTTTTATTTTTTGCGCTACAAATAAAAAAATACCGAAAATTTTGAAAAAAAAAATGTTTTTTTGTTTCAGTTTCAAAACTTTGTAAATAAGTACGTTTTCTCCTTCACTGATGGGCACTGATGGGGCTACACTGATGGGCACTGATAAGGCGGCACTGATGGGCACCAATGTGGCACCAATGAAGTGGCACTGATAGGCGGCACTGATGGGCGACACGGATGGGCGACACGGATGGGCGACACGGACGGACACTGATAGGTGGCACAAATTGGCACTGATAGCTGGCACGGATGGGCGGCACGGATGGGCGGCACGGATGGGCGACACGGATGGGCATGGATAGGCGGCACAGGTGGGCATGGATAGGCGGCACAGGTGGGCATGGATAGGCGGCACAGGTGGTCATGGATAGGCGGCACAGGTAGGCACTCATAGGCGGCACAGGTGGGCACTCATAGGCGGCACAGGTGGGCACTCAGGCGGCACAGGTGGGCACTCAGGCGGCACAGGTGGGCACTCATAGGCGGCACAGGTGGGCACTCATAGGCGGCATCGGTGTTATACTATAGTAATGGATGCCAATCAGTGCCAAACAATAATGCATGCCAATCAGTGATGCCCATTGTGGACACTGATTGGCATCCATTATGGGCACTGATTGGCACCCATTGTGCTGACTGGCATCCCTGGTGGTCTAGGGAGGATTATGACCTTTATTACCTTTTCCCTGGTGGTCTGGTGGCGTCCCTGGTGGTCCAGTGTGGGCATCCTCGGGGGGGCTGTGCTGATAATCGATCAGCACAGACCCCCCGCCGTCAGAGGAGCAGCCGATCGGCTCTCCTCTACTCGCGTCTGACAGCCGCGAGTGAGGGAAAGCCGATCACTGGCTCTTCCCATTTACACTGTGATCAGCCGTGATTGGACACGGCTGATCACATGGTAAAGAGTCTCCGTCGGAGACTCTTTACCGAGATCGTAGTTGCCGGGTGTCAGACTGACACCCCGCAACAACGATCGCCGCGATGCGCGCCCCCGGGGGCGCGCAGCGGCTCATAATCCTGATCACGTCATATGACGTCCGGTCAGGATTATGAAACCACTTTGCCGCCGTCAATTGCCTATAGGGCGGGCGGCAAGTGGTTAAATACCTTGGACTGACTATTTTCCAAAAAGGGGCAATTTTCAAATATATACTGGATATACAATGTAAACTGAGTTGAGTTATTTTACCAAAGAAATGTAGCAAGCTGCATTTTGGCCTACATTTATGAGAAAAATTTGTTGTTTGAAAAATTTTATAACGGAAACTAAGAAATGTTTTGTTTAACATTTTTGGTATTTTTTCATAAATATAGATATAAAAAAAAAAAAAAAAAACATTGGTGATTAACTGCTTGCCGACCGCCGCACACAGATGTACGTTGGCAGAATGGCACAGGCAGGTCAATAGGCGTACCTGTACGTCCCTTTAAATTTGCAGCATCTTGGGCATGCGTGCCACAGGAGCATGCCCGCGGGTCCCAGGAACACGATGTTCACTGGAGGCCCACGATTGCTTTGTGCAGAGGTAGAACATGGAGAGGCCTATGTAAACAAGGCATTTCCCCATTCTGCCTTGTGACATGACAAAGATCTACTGCTCCCTGTCATCTGGAGCAGTGATTGCTGTTATGACAGTGGAGGCCCATCCCCCACACAGTTAGAGTCACTCCCTAGAGCACATTTAACCCCTTGATCACCCCCTAGTGTATAAACCCTTCCCTGCCAGTGTCATTTACACAGTAATCTGTGCATTTTTATAGCACTAATCATTGTATAAATGACAATGGTCCCAAAATAGTGTCAAAAGTGTCCGATGTGTCTGCCATTATGTCACAGTCACAATAAAAATTGCAGATCGCCGCCATTACTAATAAAAAATAATAATAATAAAAATGCCATAAAACTATCCCCTATTTTGTAGACGCTATAACTTTTGCGCAAATAAATCAATGCACGCGTATTGTGTTTTTTTTTTTTTTTTTTTTTTTACCAAAAACATTTTTCAAAATTGTCCCTCTTTTTTTGTTTATAGTGCAAATAATAAAAACCCGCAGAGGTGATCAAATACCACCAAAAGAAAGCTCTATTTGTGGGAAAAAAGGACATCTTTTTGTTTTTGTTTGGGTACAACATCGCACAACCACACAATTGTCAGCTAAAGCGATGCAGTACCGAATGGCAAAAAATGCTCTGGTCAGGAAGGGGGTAAAATCTTCTGGGCTAAAGTGGTTAAATACCATGAAAAGAAAGCTCTCTTTGTCTGAGAAATTATATAATTTCCATTTGGGTACAGTGTTGCATGGCTAAACTATTGCCAGTTAAAGCAGCACAGTACATAATAGCAAAAAAATGCCCTGGTCATCATGAAGGGGGTAAAACCTTCCGGAGGTCAAGTGGTTAAAGTCAGTCCAGGATCTGGGTGCAATGTGTCAGTAGATTCCAGTGGGGTCTTGTTCTGACCATCTTGACTAATAAGGTTTCTAAAGAGAGATGAAAGTACACAGTGTACAGTTTTACTACTTTACTAGGTTGTGATGAGTTACTGGATGAGTTACTGGTTGTTTCAACATCCACTCTTCTTTTGGTGGAAGCCATCAGTCAGTGTACAGCTTTGCACTAAGAAATAATGGAATATTACACACAACTAATCAACGCTGCATTCACATTTATTTTGTATTTCTATAGCACTTTTCTCCCTAAGTGCAAACTCCATGCAGATAGTGTCCTGACCAGGACACATACAAAGGACCCCAGTGCCCCACTAGAATATATTTGTACAAAACTGAATTGTTTCAAACTTTTTCACGTTGTTCAACAAACAAGCAAGATTTTGCTTGTTATTTTATTAGACTGGCTGGTGATAACAATTAACCAGTTCCCGACCAGCGCACGCCGATGTACGCCGGCAGAATGGCACGGCAGGCAAATGGGTGTACCTGTACGTCCCTTTAAATTTGCCGCCCTGCCATCGGCGCGCTCACATGCTGGTCAGGACCCCCGTGAGTCCGGTCGTGGGTCCCGCGGACTCGATTGCCATGGGCATACCCGTGATCGTCTCACAGGGCGGCTGATTGGAGAAATGCCATTGTAAACAGCATTTCCCCATTCTGCCTAGCAACTAGTGACGCTGATTTCTGCTCCATGTGATTGGAGCAGAGATCAGTGTTCACTAAATGAAAGTCCAGCCCCCAACAGTTAGTAACACACCAATAGGAACACTTAACCCCTATACTGCCACCCACTGGTTAACCCCTTCACTGCCATTGTCATTTACACAGGAATCACTGCATTTATATAGCAGTGATTGCTGTATAAATGACAATGGTCACAAAAATGTGTCAAAAATGTCTGATGTGTCCGCCATAATGTCACAGTCACAATAAAAATCGCTCATCACCGCCATTACTAGTCAAAAAAAAAATATTAATAAAAATGCCATAAAACTATCCCCTATTTTGTAAACGCTATAACGTTTGCGCAAACCAATCAATAATCGCTTATTGTGATTTTTTTTACCAAAAATATGTAGAAGAATACGTATCGGCCTAAACTGAGGGAAAAAAATGTTTTTTTTGAGGGATATTTATTATAACAAAAAGTAAAAAATATTGCGTTTTTTTCAAAATTGTCGCTCTATTTTTGTTTATAGCGCAAAAATAAAAAAACGCAGAGGTGATCAAATACCACCAAAAGAAAGCTCTATTTCTGGGGAAAAAAACATACATTTTATTTGGGTACAGCATCACATGATCGCGCAATGGTCATTTAAAGTAACGCAGTGCCGTATCGCAAAAAAGGACCTGGTCAAGAAGGGGGGCAAATCTTCCAAGCAAAGTGGGAAAAAAAGGACGTCAATTTTGTTTGGGAGCCACGTCGCATGACTGCGCAATTGTCAGTTAAAGCGACGCAGTGCCGAATTGCAAAAAGTGGTCTGGTCTTTGACCAGCAAAATGGTCCGGTCCGTAAGTGGTTAAAGTATAACTAACCCCTTAGCATAAACATGCTTTTCTACATGGCATAATCGAATTACTGTATAACCATTTGCCTGCTTCGTTTCACTTTTTGATCTTTGAAAATTTCAGCTCCTTGCCCAGTGCTACACAAACCTGTTGGTGTTGCATCCATGGTGTAGGTGCTGGTGGGTGCTCTACAACAGTGAGGAGCTACAGGGGGTGTAAACAGTGCAGAAGGAATACATCTCTGTCTTTGCACCCCCTCCACTTTGCACTAACAAGCTGAACGTGCTTATGTGTTGCGCATTGGCATGTCAGAGGGTAGTACAATGGGAGGGCTTATGCCAAGGGTGAAAATGCTGCTCCTGCTTACAGATCAGGGAGATTGTTAGAAATGCTTTATATATCCCTACAGAACAGATAGAAGAGCAGCCCAGATGGGCTTTGCTGTTTAACTGCAGACAGGAAACAGGAACTTTATTATAGAGAAAAGACTTATGCACAGTACACACGATCAGATTTTCCGACAACAAAACCGTGGATTTTTTTCTGAAGGATGTTGGCTCAAACTTGTCTTGAATACACAAGGTCTCACAAATGTTGGCTCAAAATTTCAAATGTGAGAACGCGGTGACGTACAAGACTTATGGCGAGCCGAGAAAAAGGAAGTTCAATAGCCAGTGCGGCTTCTTCTGCTTGATTCTGAGCATTTTGTGCGACGGACTTGTGTACACACACGATCGGAAATTCCGACAACAAGTTTTGTTGGCGGAAAATTTGAGAACCTGCTCTCAAACAGCATACACATGGTCGGACTTTCCGACAACAAGCTCACAGCCAACATTTGTTGTCGGAAAATCCATCTGTGTACGGGGCATAAGAGTTTAACCATAGAAGTAGCTTCAAACTTGTAAACACTGCCATCTACTGGCTGATGTAGTTGTTGCACAAAATACATGAACAATGTATTCCAACAGAGAAAAAAAGAAGTGAAGAAAGAAGCTGTACCAATAGAACCAACAGTTTGAAAGTAAAGGAAATATTAAAAAAGTACGTAGATGATGTAACTAATGACAGATAAGGGGAGAGCAAAGGCTTTTAAAAAGAGCACTCTAAAGCTGAAGTGAGGTGCTGCTTTAAAAAATTGCAAGTAGCTAGATTTTATTGGCTACGAGACATGAAAAGTCTACTTTTCTGAAAGAAACAAACAATTTGTATAATGCTTCTTGCAATTTTTCTTTGTGCATATTCAGTGCATGGCACATGTGTCATGATGAAGTGTTCCAGCTCATTCTTGGCATGCTGATAAATGAGTTGGATAAGGGGGGTGACGTAACTCCTTTGTGCATGTGCAGGACTTACATTGTCAGTGGCACCAGTAGTGAAGTGGAGTGCTCTGAGACCTGCAAGAAGCATTGGGGGAGATGATGGTGGATGTAGCAGTGATCACAGAACTGACCTCACTGCTGGAGAACACACAGAGAGTAAAGTGTGTCATATTGCAATGTAGTTATAGCAAGGGCCACTAACATTAGACCTATAAGTTTAATTTAGTATGGCAATACAAGGGACATTGATGATGTGTAAAGTCTTAATACAAATATAATTTGCATTGTATGGTGGTAATAACATTATTTTGATAAAAATCACCCATTCTGATATAAAAAAAATAAGACATTCACTGCATACAAAAACATCTAGATATTTCCCTTAAACATGGGTACAACATAGACTGCTAACTAATGGGACTAATTTGTATGCAGGACACTGCATAGAGGTGTCCATTCTGCATTACCTTTTTATCAACATTAATGTTCTAGACATGTAATTTTCCATCAGTCACAACAACAGTCCTTCTCTACCTCAGGGAGTGTATTCATAGATAGTCAGAGAGGTGAGGAGAAAATGGATGAAAAAAAAGCTTGTTAAAAAGGAGAGTTGTTCTCCTTCCCTGGTGGGAAGTAGCTAGTACCCGAAAGGGGCATCAAAGGACTTTTATATTTCCATAACCTGTTTTTAACCACTTGCCACCAGCCATATAGCAAAATTACGTCAGCAAAGTGGTTGCGATACCCTGACTGGATGTCATGTAACGGGGGCGCGCACCCCGGCGATCGTTGTTGCGGCGTGTCATTCTGACACACACTTTTCCTCTGTCAGACGCGAGTGGAAGAAAGCTGATTGGCGGCTTTCCTGACAGGGGGGGTCTGCGCTGATTTTTTATCAGCACAGCCTCCCCTCGGATGTCCACCCATGATCACCAGGGATACCACTAAGACCACCAGGGATGGCCACCACTGATGACCACCAGGCATGGCATCCATGGTGGCCATGGGTAGCAATGTGTGTAAATCAGGGTTGCTTATGAATGCCTATCAGTGCCTGGCAGTGCAGCCTCATCAGTGCCCATCAGTGAATGAGAAAACGTACTTATTTACAAAATTTTATAACTGAAACGAAGAAAAGATTTTCGATCTTTTTTTATTTGTTTAGCAAAAAATAAGAACTGCAGAGGTGATCAAATAACACCAAAAGAAAGCTATATTTGTGGGAAGATAATTATAAAAATGTTGTTTGGGTACGGTGTAGCATGACTGCACAATTGTCATTTAGATAGAGACATCGCTGAAAGCTGAAAATGGGCTTGGGCACAAAGGTGGGAAGTGCCCTGTATTGAAGTGGTTAAACAGGCTATCCCATGCTCTAAAAGTTTCCTTTGTTATTGGAGCTGCGTCCCTGGGAAGGCCCCTTTATTGCCTTGATAGCCAAATTATTTGACCCAGGCATATTCCACTTAGATTTTCTTCCAATGATACCCATTTTTTCTGAGAGGCACCATGATTCCAGTCAATTGTCCTCAGTAGCACCGCTGCCTCATGATACCTCTCAAAATCTGGGAAATATAGCCCCCCCTGGACCTTGGTCTAAACAATATCCCAATGGAGATGCAAGGGTTCCTGTTTTTCCATATAAATCTCCTTTTTTTTTTTTTTTTTTAAATCTTTATTTATTTTTCCAACAGTATAACAATTATTATCCAACGGTACAATCCGTCCATTTATGTACATTTCTTACAGCTTTCTTGGTTTGTTCCTATACCGTCTAACCCTTAACTCCCTTTCCAACTTCAACCCCCCACCCTCCCACCCCCCCCTCCCCCTCCTGGCCTGTTTCTCTAGGGGTTCATGATTATTTCATTTCAATCAGAAGTTACTTATTTTTCGTTCTATTGAGTTATTTCTTCCATATATCGCCATGATTTTTTAAATTTTTCCCAGGGTTCCCATTTCCCCAGTCCCTCCTCTTTGGCTGTTAGATCCTCTCCCTCTTCCTCATAACATTCCAACTGTTGTATTTGGTTTACTCGGGCGATCCAATCCTGTATTTTAGGACTCTCCTTCTCTCGCCATTTTTTTGGGATTAGGCTTTTTGCGGTATCGAGTAATATGGGGATTATCGTGGCGCTATATTGTTTTATTGATTCCTCTGTCCCATGAAATAAGATGATCCACGGATCTTCTCTTACTTCTTTTTTTGTTACTACTTTTGTTATATCAATAATCTTCCTCCAAAAATCTTTAATTATGGGACAGTTCCACCATATATGACCCATATTCCCAATTTTCTTACAACCCCGCCAGCACTCCGAGGATTGGTCAGTTCCGAACTTGCTCAGTCTGTCAGGGGTGACATACCATCTTGCCAGACACTTATAATTCGTCTCTATCAATTTATTCCCCCCCCCCCTGTGTACTAATTTAAATATTTTCTAATTTGAGTGTTACATTGTGACCCCAAGTCGTTTTCCCATTTTTGGATGAATGCCGGGTCCTCCAGTTCGTCTCCCTCTGAAAGTATTTTGTAAATTTTACCAATGTTATTTTTTGATTTTACTCTCTGACAGAGGCGTTCAAAGGGCCTTAATGCTTCTTCGTCACGTAAGGGTTGAGGCAATCTTGCTACGAACTGACGTAGCTGGAGGAACCGCCAGGCATCGATCCTCATCAATTCAATATCCTCCCTTAGTGCTTGAAAAGTGTTTAATTTATCTTTTACAAGTATATCTTTTAAGTGTGCATTTTTTTTTTAAATCCAATTCCCCCCTATTTCTTGTTTTCCCGGTGGAAAATATTCGTTTCCTTTTAAATAAATCAAAGGTGAATTATACCCCCATTTATTTTGTGTGTGTGTTCGATCCCAAATTTTAAATACGTGCCGTGTTATTTCATGTGTGTTAGGTCCTACTGTCCTATATTGTGGCGGGTTCCATATTACTCTCCCTAATTGTGTTTGACATAGTGTATTTTCTAAGCTAACCCATCTCTTTTCATTTGATTCTTTCGCCCACTCTACCACCCGTGAAAGAACCACTGCGTTATAATATCTTTTCAAGTCCGGAACCGCAAGTCCCCCTTGATTTTTCCCCCTCCTTAATGTCGCAAATGCAATCCTCGGCTTTTTATGTTGCCATATAAATTTCGAAATTAATTTCCTTAGTATTTCAAAAAAGGCCGCAGGGAGTGGGATAGGCATCATTTGGAACTTATATATGATCTTCGGAACCAGAATCATTTTAACCACATTTATCCGTCCTAGCCATGAGAGGGGATTAAATGATATTTTTTTAATTTCTCTCTTTATTTCCTCTAATAGTGGGATATCGTTTTTCATATATATTTTCCTGATGGTATTTGAGAGAAAAATTCCCAAGTATTTAATCTCTTTACGCCAGGGAAAATGGAATTCCGCTCGCAGTCTCTCTGCTTCCTGGTTACTGATGTTAATGTTTAAGATTTCGGACTTGCCAAGGTTAATCTTCAAGTTTGAGATTTTTCCAAACGTTTCCAGAATCCCTAGCAAGTTCGGAATCGTTATTCTTGGGTTTGTAATGAAGAAGAGCACATCATCCGCATATGCTGCGAGTTTGTGCTCCTCTTCTCCCACCCTAATCCCTTTTATATCTGGATTATTACGAATCGAGGCCAGCAAGGGTTCAAGAGAGATCGCAAACAGCAGGGGTGATAATGGACACCCCTGCCTAGTACCGTTTCCCATTTGTAGCTGTGTAGATGTTTCTCCATTAACCTTAACCGCCGCCTGTGGGCTCTTATATAAAACTTTAATCCAGTGGATCATCCTCGGGCCCACCCCCATCACTTCCAGGGTTTCTAACATGAGTCCCCAGTCTACCCTATCAAAGGCTTTCTCAGCATCCATTGACAGGAATAGACCTGGGGACCCATTGTCTTTTAAGGCCTGGATAAGGAGCAGTGCCCTCACCCCGTTATCCCTACCCTCTCTCTCGGGTATAAATCCGACTTGGTCTGGATGTATCAGTTCTGTAATTTTTTCTTTTAACCTGGCCGCCAATACTTTGGCATATAGCTTCATATCTGTGTTCAACAAGGCTATCGGTCTATAATTCGAGCAGAGCGTATGATCTTTGCCCTCCTTCGGAATCAACGTTATAGCGGCTCGCAGGGCATCTCTACCCGCTCCATATTCTGTGCCTAGACTATTTATATATTTACAGAAATGAGGTACTAATATTTCCTTATATTTTTTATAATAAGTGATCGTAAACCCGTCCGGGCCCGGGCTTTTACCTGAGGCCGTTTCTTTTAAAGCGTTGTAGATTTCCTCTTCTGAGATCGGTCTATCCATGCTCTGCCCGTCGCTGACTGATAATCGCGGTAATTTAGCCTTATATAAAAATTCTTTAATTTTCTCAGTTTTCCCTCTACCTTGTTCCCCTTTCTGGTCTACATTATACAGAACTTCATAATATTGTTTAAATACTTCCGTTATCTCCCTAGAGGTGTGAACCATTTTCCCGTTCTTATCTTGGATTTTATCAATGAAATTGCCCACCCTTTTATTTTTCACCTGTCTCACTAAATATTTTCCTATTTTGTTTTCCCCAAAATATTTCTCTCTAGCTCTCCCCTCTAGTGTCCTTCTTGCTTCCCGATCATATATATCTTTCAATTCCTCCCTCTTAGTGATCAATTGATGAAAGAGGTCCTGTCGTTGGCCCCTTTGTTTCTTATATTCCTGTTCCAACCTGTAGACCTCTCTCGCCAATTTCTCCTTTTCCTCTGCTTTTTCCCTTTTTTTTCCTGCCCCAATGGAGACGAGGATACCTCTAACATATGCTTTATGACCCTCCCATAGGGAGACGCCAGTCACCTCTCTTGTATCGTTTGTCGAAAAATAAATTTATTTTTCATTCTGTATTATTTCCGCAGTTTTTTTATCCTGTAAAAGGTCCTCATTTAACCGCCAGGTGAATGGGTGCCTCTGTATTCCTGGTATCCTCATCTTCATTATCACCGGAGAGTGATCTGACAGGGATACTATTCCTATCTTTGTTTCCAGAATGGTCTCCAACATTCTATGTTCAACCAACATATAGTCCAGTCTAGAGTACGTCCCGTGCTCTGGGGAGAAGAAGGTGTAGTCTTTTATTTTTTCGTGTTGTATCCTCCATACATCTATCAATTGACTTTGTCTTAGTCTGAGTTTAATCGTTTTCAGACCCCCCCCCCCTCCTCCCCCTTGCACAGGATGTACTATCGTATAACGGGTCCATACAAAAATTAAGGTCCCCTGCCAATATTACTTCTCCTACTTTAAAATCCGCAAGTCTCCTCAAGACTTGCTTCAAATATCCTATTGGATTTTTATTTGGACTATACACATTTGCTAAAGTAAACATTTTTTCCCCCAGGTACCCCTTCAGGAACAGGTATCTACCCTCCGGATCGGTCAGCCTGTCAATTACCTTAAATTTTATCCCTTTCTCGAACCCAATTGCCACTCCCTTAGCCCTCCTTATTGGCGAATCTCCGTAAAACCAATTCGGGTAGTTATCGGAGTACAGTTTAACTTTCGTGTCTTGTGTTAAGTGGGTCTCTTGAAGAAACACTACTTCAGCTTTATATTGCTGTAATTCCTTTAAGAGCTTAAATCTCTTATCAAGAGAATTCAAACCCTTTATGTTATATGACACAAACCTTATCTCTGTCATCCGAGGCTACTTGAAAGAAACATTAATCTACACCTTCTATAACTTATTTGCACCCCTCTTCTCTTTTTTTTATTTTCAACTGCCAGAAATAAATTTTCCCCTTTTTTCTTCCCGGATCTCCCCCTCCCCTCCCCCCTCACCCTCTCCCCCCCCTCCGGCCCATTCCTGGCCTTTGCTTTGCATTGTGAGATTTACCCCTTCTGCAAGCCCTTTCTCCCAGGGTTTGACCCCGACTGCGGCATCCCCCTGCTGGGCCCCCCTCTCCCCTTCCCCCCCAGAGAGCAGGAATGCCCTCTGCTGGCAAGGAGCATTAGAGCCCAGCTCCCCCCTAATCTCTTCAGCAATCCATCCCCTCCTCCACTCCCCCGCCCGCCCCCCCCCCCCCCCTCAATCAAGAAAACACCATATCATAGAGTAAACTTCTTACCCCCCCTAATCAATATTATAAGAGTTTTAAAGTAGGCTTTTGGAATGTTTATCGGGAGGGTTTGAAAAACACATAGGACTTTTGGTTGAGTCACCATCTTAATCACATTTATCCTGCCAAACCAAGACAGCTTATGCGCTGGATATCCCCTCAAATCTTGTTAATTTTTTTTTTTAACAAAGGCAAGTAATTATCCCGGTATAGATCTGCTTTCGAAGTAGACAGAAAAATACCAAGACATTGTAAGCCCTTTTGCCTCCAAGCAAAAGGATATAGAGATCTAAGATCTCTACATTCTGCTAGGGGGACAGAAACGGTCAATATCTCCATCTTCTATTGGTTAATCTTTAGATTTGAAATTTCTCCATACTTTTCTAATTCCACTAAAATATTTGGAAGTGTTTGTCTAGGGTTGGAGAGATATAACATCATGTCATCTGCAAATGTAGAAACCTTATGTTCTTGTCCGGCCACCTCCACACCCCTAATTTTCTGATTTGCCCATATAGTTGCTAGTAAGGGTTCTAGAAAAAGGACAAAAAGTAAACACGAAAGTGGGCATCCCTGACGTGTACCATTGTAGAGCGCAAAGGTACCTGAGAGGTTCCCATTAACCCGTGCCTGAGCCATTGGTCTGGAGTATAGTGCCTCTATCCATTTATACATACGTGGACCTATGCCAGCAATGTCGCAAGCATATACTCCCAGTCCAGTCTGTCAAAGGCCCTTTTGTCCTCTACTGACAGAAATAATAATGGTTTCTTTCCCCTTTTGGCTCCATGGATTAAAAGTAATGCTCTTGCTCTTATTACATTATCCCTCAATTCCCTCCCAGGGACAAAACCCACTTGATCTTTTTCTATCCATGTTGACATAAAGTTCTTTAGCCTCTAGGCCAATATCCGTGCGTAGATCTTTATATCTTCATTGATCAAGGATATTGGCCTATAGCTGGCACACAGTGTTGGATCTTTCCCTTCTTTAGCTAGGAGAGTTATATGGGCCCCTAGGCCTCCACACTTCCCCCTATGGAGTTCATATATAGCTGAATGTAGGGAGCTAAAGCTCTTAGATTTATTTTATAGTATAGTGAGATATACCCATCCGGACCTGGGCTTTTACCTGCTTTGGTGCTTTAAATTGCCTATTCTATTTCCTCTTTGAGATCTCTATGTCCAACTTAATAGATCCTTCTAATATAGCCGGTAAATATTGTTCTATTTTATTTCTTCTAAGTTGTATATCATCAGGATTTTGTATGTTATTTACTTTATACAACAATTGATAATATTCTTGAAAAATATTTGTAACATCTTTTGTAGAATATTTTAGTTCCCCCTTCTTAACTTTCATTTTTGCTATATAATTCAGATTACTTCTAAGTTTAATTACCCCTGCCAACAATTTCCCCAGGCTTGTTCCCAATTTAATAATACTTTTTACTTGTCCTATTGAATGCCCATTTAATATCTTGCTCCATCAAGTCCCTCAATTTCTCTCGCTTTTCTGCTAATGTAGCCATTATTTGAGCTTTGTGTAGTCCTTTATGTAACTGTTCCAAAGCATGGATTTCTTATAGAAGGGATTGTTTCTGGGCTTGCAATATTTTTTTCCTCCTCGCCCTCTCTGCTATTAGCCTCCCCCTCATATAAAATGTACCGTATATACTCGAGTATAGGCCGACCCGAATATAAGCCGAGGCCCCCAATTTACCCCCAAAAAAACTGGCAAACTTATTGACTCGTGTATAAGCCGAGGGTGAGACATGCCTGTCCATCCCTGTGTGTGTGTCCGTCCATCCCTGTGTGTCCGTCCATCCCTGTGTGTCCGTCCATCCCTGTGTGTCCGTCCATCCATCCCTGTGTGTGTGTGTGTCCATCCATCCATCCATCCCTGTGTGTGTGTGTCTCCATCCATCCATCCATCCATCCCTGTGTGTGTGTGTCTCCATCCATCCATCCATCCATCCCTGTGTGTGTGTGTCTCCATCCATCCATCCATCCCTGTGTGTGTGTGTATCCATCCATCCCTGTGTGTGTGTGTGTCTCCATCCATCCATCCATCCGTGTGTCTCCATCCGTGTGTGTGTGTGTGTGTGTGTGTGTGTGTGTGTGTGTGTGTGTGTGTGTGTGTGTGTGTCCAGCCTACCTGTGTCCCGAGCCTTTGTCCCGAGCCTCCGTCCCGTGTCGTGCCTTGCCTTCGTCCCGTCCCGTCCCGTGCCGTGCCTTGCCTTGCCTCCGTCCCGTGCCCTCTTCGTCGGCGGCCATTGTAAAATTCAAAAGCCGCGCCTCCTCCTTCGCCTGTGATAGGCGGAACACTGAATTTCCCAGCAGCCTGTGTTCCGCCTATCACGGACGTCGTATCATCCTCGTCCGTAGTACGAGGATGAGACGATGCCCGTGATAGGCGGAACACAGGCTGCTGGGAAATTCAGTGTTCCGCCTATCACAGGCGAAGGCGGAGCCGGAGGCGCGGCTTTTGAATCATAGAATGGCCGCTGTCTGTCTGCTCGACACGCTGATCGAGCG
This sequence comes from Lithobates pipiens, assembly GCF_037356315.1. NCBI lineage: Eukaryota > Metazoa > Chordata > Amphibia > Anura > Ranidae > Lithobates > Lithobates pipiens. The sequence continues at coordinate 49,189,228 of NW_027507685.1, read as the reverse complement.
GGCAGACAGCGATGACTCGAGTATAAGCCGAGGGGGGCACTTTCAGCCTCAAAAAAGAGGCTGAAAATCTCGGCTTATACTCGAGTATATACGGTATGTGTTTTTTCAGAGTACAGTCAGAGCAATGTTTTTTGTATTATTTTCTTTAAAAAATAAGTTCATTTCCTTCTCTAGATCCCCAATTATCCTAGAATTGTGTAAAAGAGATTCATCTATTCTCCAAGACCTCTGTCCAGTCGGGAAGTCCTTTAACTCCAAAACTACCTCCCCTAGCGCATGGTCTGAGAGGGTTATTGATTTTATTTATGTCTTTCGTAACCCTTCTAAGAGCTGATGATCTAACAAGATATAGTCTAGAATAAGACGTGTGTACTAAAGTATAATATGTAAAATCTTTGTCTCTGGGATGTAAAATTCTCCCTGCCTGTACTATCTGCTGCTGATGAAGTTTATGTTTAATTGCCTTTAAATATTTTCCCTGTGACCTCAGAGAAATAGGTTGAGTATCCAGAGCTGGGTCAAAGACAAAGTTAAAATCTCCCGCCACTATCAATCTTCCCTCTCTAAAACCCTCTAATTTATTTAAGACCTTGTTCAAGAAAGCAGAGGGACATGTATTAGGACAGTATGCATTCACCAAGATATAGTCAGTATTAAATAAGGACTCCTTGATGAAAAATACCTCCCTTCGGGATCCGACTCCATTGCTTTCAATGTGAATCATGTGTTCTTATCAAACCCTATTGCTGTCCCCCTAGATCTTTTTATTAGATGAGTAACTGTTCATCCATGTGGGAAAATATTTAGATCCCAAACTTATGTTTGATGTCCATTTTAGATGGGTTTCTTGTAAATAAAAACTGTTAGCCGAAAATCCTTTCAACTCCTAAGGCCGCGTACACACGGGCGGACTGTTCGCCCAACTTTGTCCGCTGAACAGTGTTTGGGCGGACAGTCCGCTCGTGTGTGGGCTTTCAGCGGACAGTTTCAGCGGACAGTTTGACGAACAAGGTTTTTCGGAAATTCCGTAAAACTGTCCGCTGAAACCTTGTTTGAGCGAACAGTCCGCCCGTGTGTAGGCTTGTTCGTCAAACTAAGTTCCGCGCATGCTCAGAAAGGATTTACACGCCGAAAGTTATAATGCAGTGTATAGGACGTCGTATTTTCCGTCCCGTCGTACGTGCCGTTCACGTCATCGCGCACGGTTTCAGCAAACTGTTCGTTCGTCGTGTGTGGGCATGTCCGTCCATGCTAATTTTGAGCGGACTGTTTGCCGAAACTGTTTGACGGACAAAGTTGGGCGAACAGTCCCCGCGTGTGTACGCGGCCTTAGATATCTGATGCCTCTTATTGGGGTTATTTAGACCTCTCACGTTGTAAATAATTATTTTCAAGGGCACCATACTTCAAAAGAGAACACTATGAGCAGTAGGATTAATAGAAAAGAATAAGAAAAAAGAAGATGATTTCCCCTAATTCTAGGAATGTAGCATTCAAATAACAAAAAACAAGACCTAAATACAGGCATATAACATTGAAACAACATATACACCTCCCCATCTATCCCTCCCGCCTCCCTTCCCCTGCATTGAAAAACAATGTTGAGTCTCACCCAGCCTCCGCCCAATAGGGTGCTCAGCCGAGTGGAACATCTCTTGGGGCCTTTTATATGCCCACCCTGTCCCCCAGACCTCATCCTCAATAATTAAGAGTGGTTCCAGAGGTCCAAGTGGGCATAGCCACTCCATGTTGTTCCCCCCAAGTAATTCCATAACATGTCCTCATCCCATTCCACTCCATCTCATCTACTCAGAATTCTTCTACATCCTTATTTTCAACTTTAATGTGTTTCAAAGATCTATACTTTATTCCACTTTTGGTCTTTTAATTACTTCGAGCCTGGCGGCCTCTTTTCCCAGTTTTCCAAGTTTATGTAAAACTGGAAAACATACCATAGCATTAATACATAGCATTAATAAATCACCGGGACCAGATGGCTTGCACCAGAGGGTACTTAGGGAACTCAGTCAAGTAATTGCCAGACCATTGTTCCTAACTTTTACTGACAGTCTACAGTCTATTGACTGGAATGGTAACAGCTGATTGGAGAAAAGCCAATATAGCACCATTATTTAAAAATAGCCCAAAATATATCCCTGGGAATTACAGACCAGTTAGCCTAACATAAATAGCAAGTAAACTCTTGGAGGGGATGATAAGGGAGTATATACAAGATTTTAGTAATGGGAATGGTAGCATTAGCAGTAATTAGCGTGGATTCATGAAGAATCGTTCTTGCCAAACCAATCTACTAACCTTCTATGAGGAGGTGAGTTGCCAGCTAGATAAAGGAAGGCCCGTAGACGTTGTGTATCTAGATTTTGCAAAAGCATTTGACACAGTTCACCATAAATGGTTACTGTACAAAATAAGGTCCGTTGGCATGGACTATAGGTTAAGTACATGGATTGAAACTTGCTACAAGGACAAGTTCAGAGAGTGGTGATAAACGGGGAGTACTCGGAATGTTCAGGGGTGGGTAGTGGGGTCCTCCAAGGTTCTGTGCTGGGACCAATCCTATTTAATTTGTTCATAACCGACCTGGAGGATGGTGTAAACAGTTCCATTTCTGTATTTGTGGACAATAATAAGCTAAGCAGGACAATAACTTAGCCACAGGATGTGGAAACCTTGCAAAAAGATCTGAACAAATTAATGGGGTGGGCGACTACATGGCAAATGAGGTTCAATGTAGAAAAATTTAAAATAATGCATTTGGGTGGCAAAAATATGAATGCAACCTATACACTGGGGGGAGAACCTCTGGGGGAATCTAGGATGGAAAAGGGCCTGGGGGTCTGTCAGGGCTGGCTTAACCCTTCCTTCTCTGGCCTGGTTGCTCATCTGTCGGCTAATTGCCAACTCTCATCTCTCTCCACAGTCACCCAGCTGTTCCTGATCCTACTCGTCTGACCTGCCTACTTAAAGCTGTCCAGCTCACTTAATCTCTGGCTTTGCCTTGTTCACATCACAAGAAACCATCTCCTGTGGTTCTGTTTAAAGACTGGCTTTCTGACATCCCTTCTGGCTCCTTACTCTGCTTTCTGTTGCTCCACTTGGATCCCTGACTTCTGGCCTCGCTCCACTTCCCCAGCGATTTGGGGACGATCCAGTTCAATGCAGAGGGTTTCTCAACTAGGTTGAGATTTACTTTGAAATTCTGCCCCAGGCATTTCCCACAGACAGAAGCAAAGTAGGTATTGTGATATCTTTGCTTTCTGAGAGAGTCTTGGCATGGGCAAACCCTCTATGGGAGACGCAAAAACCTGTTGTCTTGAGTTACCCTGACTTTGTGGCCTCCTTTAAAAGGGTATTTGACATTCCTGCACGCTCCGCTTCTGCTGCCAAGTGCCTCATGTCCATCACACAGAGTACGAGGACTGTTGCCGACTATGCCATTGAATTCTGTACTTTGGCAGCAGAGGTTGCTTGGAACAATGAGGCCCTCGTGGCTGCTTTTTCTCATGGTCTCTCGGATTCCATCAAGGATGAGATAGTAGCCCGAGATATACCCACTGAGCTGGAGAGCTTGATCTCGTTTGCCATCCTCATTGACTTTAGACTCAGAGAAAGATCTTCTTTGAAGGAGCGCTTGCTGAAGCCTCCTGTACGTTTGCCACCGAGCTTTGCAGTCACACCCGTGCCTCCCTCAACTCCCATGCCTCCTGGTACCGAGTAGGTCAGTGAAGATGAACCCATGCACTTGGGCTTCATGCGTCTCTCTGCGGATGAGAGAGCCTTTAGGAGGAGGGAGAAATTGTGCTTTTATTGTGGCCAGGCAGGTAACTTTTTGAAGTCTTGTCCTACCCATCCAGGGAATGCCCAAAGTTGATGCTTCTGAAACTGAAGTTGGCGCCCTTCTGTCTCAACGTCCTAACACTGAGAGTGCTATGCATCCGTGTGGCTACTTTTCCAAGAAATTGTCACCTGCTGAGTGCAATTATGAGATTGGTGACAGAGAGCTGTTGGCGATCATTTTAGCCCTGAAAGAATGGAGACATCTCCTTGAAGGTACCACTGTGCCGGTTCTTATTCTTACTGACCATAAGAATCTTATATTCTTGTCTGAGGCTAAGCGCCTCTCTCCCAGAAGGGCGCGATGGGCTCTTTTCTTGTCGAGTTTTAAAGAGGAAGTAAACCCTGATGAGTTTACTTCCTCTATCATTCCCTGCAAAGGTAAAGCATAATGAACTACTATGCATCGCATAGTAGTCTATTATGTGTCACTTACCTGACACAGGAGCCAGCGATGTCACTGCTGTCCCCTGTAGTCCGGCGCATCCATCTTCTCGGTGGGTCTCGCTGCTCCGCCGCTGTCATTCGGCGAAGCTGCGATGATGTCATTCCCGCGCACGGGAGTCGCCATGCGCAGCATATATATGTGTCATGCTCATGATAGGTACAGACTCCATGCTGACCGCAGACACCTGCCTGCGCCTTCATACCAGGTTGGGGACAGGGTCTTGTTGTCATCTCGCAACCTCCGACTTCGTGTTCCCTCACTGAAGTTTGCACCTTGGTTTATTCGGCCTTTCCCTATCCTTCGCAGGATTAACCCAGTGGCTTACACGTTGGACCTTCCTCCTAGTATGCGCATCTCTAATGTGTTTCATGTCTCCTTATTGAAACCGTTGGTCTGAAGCCGATTTACCACCTCAGTGCCACGTCCTCCCCCTATTCAGGTTGAGAACCATGAGTAGTATGAGGTACAATCCATTGTTGACTGCCTTAGGTTCCGTGGGCGCATACAGTACCTGGTGCATTGGAAGGGTATGGTCCGGAGGAACGCTCCTGGGTTTCATCCTCAGACATACATGCCCCTATCCTTCTCCTTCGAGTTCCATAGACATTTTCCCCTGAAGCCCGGTGACCCTCAGAGGGAGAGGGGTCATTGAAGAGGTAGTACTGTCAGGGCTGTCTTAGCACTTCCTTCTCTGGGCTGGCTGCTCAGCTGTCGGCTAATTGCCAACTCTCATCTCTCTCCACAGTCACCCAGCTGTTCCTGATCCTACTCGTCTGACCTGCCTACTTAAAGCTGTCCAGCTCACTTCATCTCTGCCTTTGCCTTGTTCACATAACAAGAAACCATCTTCTGCGGTTCTGTTTAAAGACTGGCTTGCTGACACCCCTTCTGGCTCCTTACTCTGCTTGCTGTTGCTCCACTTGGATCCCTGACTTCTGGCCTGGCTGATTACCCGATCTGGTTATTGAACTCTGGACTGGCTGACTACTCGATCCGGTTACTGGAGTCTGGCTATGCTTTGACTACGCTTACTCTATTTACCTTTTTATTTTTTATTAATAAACAAGTGTGATTTAATTGTAGTTCTGTCTCGGTCTGGTTAATGGTTTCTCACAGGGTCCTAGTAGATGTAAGGCTCAGCAATGGCATGCAATGCCAAGCTGCTGCAAACAAAGCAAACAGAATATTGGCCTGCATTAAAAAGGGGACAAAATCCAAAGATAAAACAATAGTTGATATCATTCCTGTTCATCCTTAAGAGGCATTGCTGGAGTATATTGGGTGGTCCGTCCCAGATGATGAAAACATCATCAATGTATTGGTACCATCCAAGGATATGGTCCGTGTACATTGATAAGGCCTCATCAGCATCACCATTACCTTAAGTAATCTAATTAATTCATCAATATATTTTTCATTATATTTTTTAGTTACAATCTGATATTTATATATTATAAACATCATCTGCCTGCTGATATCTTGACAGCTATTCTAAGGTACTTTTAAACGTTTTCTTATAACATCAATGCTCACTAATATAACCTCCTTACTCACAATAAGAAAAAACATAGTACCTTGTTTTATTTATTATTTTGCAGGACTTGCCAATTGGTCCCAGTGAATCTTTAGGCTATATTCTGCTTATGCGATTTTTTGGGGGGATTAAGAGAGTTTTTTGTCTCTTTTTCACCATCATTATATTTTTGAACATCTTTTTTTGATTGGGCCTGGATATATAATGTTTTTATAACAACCATATTGAGAGTCTTTGGAGCCCAGAATCTATCTGGCATACCTGTTCTGAATCCCTGTGTTTTTAAATAGTATGGAATGCTAATTCAGCAACTCATTACAAATATATAAGTGTAAAATGTGAATAATTTTAAAATTGTCTGTGGATCATTATATGCTATATATGCTTATTTTCTTTTCTTTAATATACTTTTTCTAGAATAGAAACTTTTCCTGTTAAATACTCACCCCTGAGGAAGGAGATACGTGCACTCCGAAACGCATCGGATGCAGGAGTATTTTGTACTGTTGCATGTATATTGATGTAAATGCCATATCATTTTTGCTCTACATGTTATATGATCCATACTTTTTTTATACTATATATTTAATAAAACGATTTTGTACCAAAATCCAACTTTACTCTGTACGTGCCTGAAAAGTCCACCATCAGGGTTTTTTAGCTTTAATACTGGATGTGGCTCTTAAAAAATGCATTCAATTGCTGTTCTACATACATTTCTTTCAAAATGAATAGGTGTTGATACTTCTCTTTTCAGGGCTTTATTGAACACTCCCTATAGCACATTTTCTAATTCTGTATCCTTAGCAGCCTCTGGAAAGGCCCCTTAGCATTAAGTTTTTTCATCTACTACGATTTTCCAGATCTGCAAGCTTATATTGAATGTTCCTTATCTCTAGCTATCCCATCTCAACTCTTTCTCACTACTTCATTATTGCCCCTTTATGTTCATCCAGATGTTCTTCTGTTTCTTCTACCCATTGTAGGACATTCTATATATCCCTTCTTGTTGCATTCATTTCACCTTTAATCATAAGCTCTAGATGAGACATCATATCTGCCATATCTTGTTTTGTATGGAGCGTTTGTGAATCTTCAGAGCCCATTTTCTGTTGTTGTTGTCCTCCTGAGGGTACCTAAACTATTTTTTGCTCTTAGCTTGTGGAGACTGAACTTTGTTATCCTTTTGGGTATCATTTGCCAGTGTTTTATCTCCTTCCTCTTCCTCTCCCATACACCCTCTCTTTTTTACTTTCTCTGCTAGTGGTGGTGATGTATTCTCACTTATACTTTCCACTACTTGGTATGCACTATCTTGAACCAAGTATGATTTTATAGTATTACAGCTCCCACCTTCCATCTGGTTTGTCTTAGCTCCTTTTCTCCCCATTACTTTACTCCAATGGTGGTTACTGCGAACAGCAACCCCTTCACTTCGTAATTTAATTTTATGATAAAGTTATACCTGAGGTGGACATTTTCGGATAGTTTAAGACTAAAATATGCTCTGAATAGGAATTCCCTCTGTTCAATATCTGAATTACGAGAGAGATATGGTGTCTCACTCTGGGATGTTTGGATATATAGGCAACTCCAACATTTTGTGAGAGCCCTCCCAAAACCCCTTCATTCTATCAGGGATATTAGCCCATGGGAAAGGCTCATGGACCAGGGGGGATAAATGGACATGGGATATACAGTATATATGAGATGCTGATTTCCCCCCCTGGTCCTAGGCCATCATGCCTTCTGGAGAGTTGGGAACTTGGATGAAATAAAATTATATCTGAACAAATGAAATGTAAAGTTATAGATTATATACATTCTACGTCAATAGATGCAAGGATAAAAGAAATGAATTATAAATTGTTAACTAAATGGTATTATGTCCCAGCAAAACTTCATAAGATCAACCCAGAGGTATCATCGTTGGGTTTGAGGGAGTGTGGGCTTGAGGGAACACATGCCTATATATGGTGGCATTGTCCCCTGATTCAACTATTTTGGAGAGAAATATTGAAAATGATTAAGAAGATTAGTGGTTATGAGATCAAGCAGGATATCTGGCAGTGTTTGTTCCATGCCACGGGCGAGACAAGAAAAAAATATAGAGCAGCAGTGATTCCGTTTTTGTTGAACGCAGAGAAAGCCCTAATTCCGAGACAATGGAAACTAAAGAAAATCCCGTTAATAAAGGATTGGTTCAGGGAAGTAGATACAACTATATTGATGGAAGAACTAATATCTTTGCAAAATGATTCCAGATAGAGATACTATTGAACTTGGAGAGGTTGGCTTGAGTTTAAACAATCTGTGACTTACTTAAGCTATATGAGAAGAATTAAAGTATTGCTAGAGGGGATGTTTTTTTTTCTCTTCTTACTACTCTGGGGGAGTGAAGTTTAAAGGGGGGTATAAATAGAATTGAGGAAGGAGGAGGTGGGGGGAAGGCGCACGGAATTAGGGTGGAACTAGGGTGGGAGCCTTTGTGCAACCCTCCCTTGACCCCCTAATTTAATTTAATGAATTACTAACTCCTTACGTTCACAGGGGTAAAAGGATTGGGTTATGGTAGGTGGGATGTGTGTGGGGGGGTCTTATTAGTTATTTTTTATGTATTTATTTATTTATTTATTTTTATATATTTTTTCCTCTCATCCCCTCTCAAAAGTTGAGTATATGGAAGGGGGAACCTCAGAGTTGTATGTTCACTTATAGGAGATTGCAATACTGTATGATTTATATACCTTAGGAATGTTATGTATCATGTTGTGATTTGTGAATGTTTTGTAACCAGTTCTGTATTCTTGTATGTCGAGATTTTTGATTGTTATGTAATATGTCTGTTTTTTTCTAAAAATGAATAAAAATAATTTAAAATAAAAAAAGGAGAGTTGTGAGGAGGCGCAGAGAGGATAATCACCATCTTCAGCAGAGGGGATAATAGCTGATTCATGAAACACTCAGTACCAGACTACTCGTAGTGCGGCTAAAAACGCCTGACTTCCTGTCAGAGAATTATTCTCCTGTGTGTGAATCCTCCAAGGACTCACATATTTTCACAGAATGAATCCTATTTTATGCAGGGGATCGATGACAAAACAATAATTTATGTGGGCTTCCTTCACCTCTTCTCCAATGCAGAAACTATTCTTCATGTGCACAAAGACAGTGAGGAGAGAAGCAATTCTATAGATTCTGAGGGTTGTTATATATATATACTCAAGTAATGGGTTTTCATCTCACAGGCTCAGCTATGTAGTACATGGTGTTCAGGAAAAATGCTATATGGTTTCATTGTGCCATCAGACTGGGTCCTAGAGAGTACTGAACTGGGACCAAAAGCCAGTTATAGCGTTTAAAGCCTGAATAGAACCAGTCACGACTAGGCTTATGCAAGAATCTGAACATACTCTAATACATTATTAAAACTGTGCTGGTTTAATGTTTCTATTTATCCCTATATATAGCTATGCTTACTTTTCTAAGTCTGACTCTTTCGCTGGAGTGTTAAAAGTAGCATGAAGTATGACAGTGGCTACCTTATCAGGGTATCAGAGTGTGAGCTCAGGCAGTTGACATGGAAGCAGTCATCACAATTCAGACCATGGGGGAGATTTACTAAAACTGGTGCAGTCAGAATCTGGTGCAGCTGTGCATGGTAGCCAATCATCTTCTAACTTCAGCTTGTTCAATTAAACTTTGGCAATAAAACCTGGAAGCTGATTGGTTTCTGTGCATAGTTGCACCAGATTTTGCACTCTCCAGTCTTAGAAAATAACCCCCTATGTCTTACCCCTGAGGACCCATTTCACTGTGGAACGTGAGTTGGTTTGTTGCGGTGCCATTCATTTTGAATGGCACCACAACACGTGGTAACACTTTCAAGCGCGCTGTGCTGTGCTGAATTGGAAAATTACTGTTCATACTTTTTCCTGTCTGTTTTGCTAAGCTGGCAGCTCATTCGTAATTAATGAGCTGCCCTTACCTAGCATGTCAACCTGTAGGCAGCATCTCAGCCAAGGAAGAAACCACACACACACATAGGGCTTTCGGCACCATTGTAAATTTATAATGATTGTCCAGAGTAAAAAAAATGACATTGAAATAACATTATGGAACACTGGTGAAAAAGTCAGATTCAATATACCTGCCCAAAAACTGAACCGCATATTCTAGATGATTCTAGATTAAACCAATGATTTGTAAAGGGGCAAAATTATCTCTCTCTCTCTCTCTCTCTCTCTCTCTCTCTCTCTCTCTCTCTGGAGTCTAAACCACTTTTAATACTAGAAAGTATTTTGATTACTTTAGAAACTGCAGCTTGGTATTGCATGCTACTATTAAAGGATAACTCCACTTTTGTGGGGGAAAAAATAGCAAATAAAAAAAAATATATAGCATATAAAATTGCGACACAAGTCATATTGTACTTGAATGGTATTAAACATGTCCTTTCCTTTTCAATCTTCAGCTCTGTAATTGTCCTGTAAAATGCAATGCAATATGGCAGAAACATTTCCCGCTTGTGTGTTTGACTCCCCGATTTTCCCAGAAGTGTGCACTAAGATGCAAGCCAGATTTTTGGCATCCCCTGCAACAAAAATGTAATTTATGGTGAGATACTTCTAATAGAAAATCAGGTCTAAAGGGATACAGACCCTGCCATTTTTCTCATCAGAGCCCTGCAGGTACAGAAACTGATTGATAATTATGAAATCACTCCCTAGACACCCAGCACATGGGCCCAGAGAAATAAACAGTAATTTCTTCAGAACAACAAAAGGTAGGAATCTGCAACAACGTTTGTTAAAACCCTTGCAATGTGCACATATCACCCAGAGGAGAATGTTTTTTTCTCAACAAAAGTGGAGTAGGGGAAAGAAAGAGGGGGTAGGCAGATTTGGGAAAAAAGTGGAGTTACTCTTAAAGTCTATGATCTACCAGAACACCCAGATCTTTCCCCACCATTGACCCCCCCAGCTGTTCCCCTCCTAGTATATAAGATGCATGCATGTTTTTGGCCTCCAAGTGCATAACTTTACATTTATCAACATTAAACCTCATTTGCCACAAAGTTGCCCAATTTAACAGTGCATTGAGGTTGGCTTGTAAATTGGAGACATCCTCTAAGGATGTTATTCCACTGCATAGCTTGGTGTCATCTGAAAAGACAGAAATCGTACTTTTAATCCCAGACCCAATATCATTTATAAAGATATTAAAAAGTAAGGGTCTCAACTAGGGATGAGCCGAACACCCCCCGGTTCGGTTCGCACCAGAACTTGCGAACGACCCCCGCGTTCGGTACGAACGTTAGAACCCCATTGAAGTCTATGGGACTCGAACGTTCGAATTGGAAAGTGTTAATTTTAACGGCTAATATGCAAGATAGTGTCCTAAAAAGGGTTTGGGGACCTGCCTCCTGCCCCAGGGGACATGGGTCACTGCAAAAAAAAGTTTTAAAAACTACCGTTTTGGTGGGAGCACTGATTTTAATGACGATTAAAGTGAAAAAAAAAAAGTGAAATATTCCTTTAAATATGGTGCCTGCGGGGTGTCTGTAGTATGCCTGTGAAGTGCCACGTGTTTCCCGTGTTTAGAACAGTCCCTGCACAAAATGACATTAAACGGAAATAACACCATTTAAAACTGCTTGCGGTTTTAATGTTATATCTGGTTCCTGCAATATGGTTGAAAATCATTGAGAAACATGGCATGGGTAGCCCTCCCTGCCCATTACCAGCCTATTTGGGTCTTGTACGCATATTAAGGGGAACCCCGTACCCATATTAAAAAAAGGAAATGCGTGTGGCCCCCAGGCCCTATATACTCAGAACAGCAGTATACAGGCGGTGCAAACAAGACAGGGACTGTGTAGGTTTGTTGTGTTAAGTTGAATCTGTTTGTCATTTTCAACTGGTACATTTTTAAAGTGTAGCTCCAGTCAAAAAAACTATCTTTAAGCTTTTTGGAAAACATAGGGAAGGGTTATCACCCCTGTATAATTTGTTTTGTCATCCATCTTTTTTCATCTCACTTGCTGCTGTCTCCTTGCGTTTGCAAGTAGGAGATGTTTGTAAGTTGGATGTTTGAAAGTAGGGGCCTGCCCTATATTATAGCGGTATGTACTGGGTACAGAGCACGCAGACAGCACGCACTATCTCCTAACACTACTGACTGCAAGCTCTATTATTAACCACTTGTTAGCCCAATGTTTGCATAAAGTGAAAGATGAAGTTATGCTGAGTAAATAGATATCAAACATGTCACTCTTCAAAATTGCACATGCCCGTGGAATGGCGCCAAACGTCGCTACTTAAAAAATCCCCATAGGCGACGCTTTAAATATTTTTTTACTGGTTACATGTTTTGAGTTGCAGAGGAGGTCTAGGACTAGAATTATTGCTCTCGCTCTAACGTTCTCGGCGATACCTCACATGTGTGGCACATGCGAGCACATGGGGACATGGGCGCTTTAATTTTTATTTTATTTTTTTATTGTTCATTTTACTTTATTTATTTATTTTAGTTTGACATTTTTTTTCCCAAAAATATATTTTTGATCACTTTTATTCCTATTACAAGAAATGTAAACATCCCTTGTAATAGGAATATGGGGTGACAGGTCCTCTTTACAGTGAAATCTGGGGGGTCAATATGACCCCACATCTCACCTCTAGGCTGGGAAGCCTGAAATAAAAAATAAAAAAAAGATTCTGGCTTTGATCGTACTGGCGAGTTGGTAGAAGCACCGGAGGGCGGTGAGGGGTGGGGGGCGTCTATGGCTGGGTATTTCAGGGTATCACCGAGTATGGCTGGGTATCTCTGAGTATGGCTGGGTATGGCAATTTATGGCAGGGTATTACAGAGTATTGGCGGGGTATTGGCGGGGTACTACAGAGTAATAGCAGGGTACTGCACTGCAGAGTAATGGCAGGGTACTGCACTGCAGAGTAATGGCGGGGTACTGCACTGCAGAGTAATGGCGGGGTACTGCACTGCAGAGTAATGGCGGGGTACTGCAGAGTAATGGCGGGGTACTGCACTGCAGAGTAATGGCAGGGTACTGCACTGCAGAGTAATGGTGGGGTACCGCACTGCAGAGTAATGGCGGGGTACTACAGAGTAATGGCAGGGTACTGCACTGCAGAGTAATGGCAGGGTACTGCACTGCAGAGTAATGGCGGGGTACTGCACTGCAGAGTAATGGCAGGGTACTGCACTGCAGAGTAATGGTGGGGTACCGCACTGCAGAGTAATGGCGGGGTACTACAGAGTAATGGCGGGGTACTGCACTGCAGAGTAATGGCGGGGTACTGCACTGCAGAGTAATGGCGGGGTACTGCAGAGTAATGGCGGGGTACTGCACTGCAGAGTAATGGCAGGGTACTGCACTGCAGAGTAATGGTGGGGTACCGCACTGCAGAGTAATGGCGGGGTACTACAGAGTAATGGCAGGGTACTGCACTGCAGAGTAATGGCAGGGTACTGCACTGCAGAGTAATGGCGGGGTACTGCACTGCAGAGTAATGGCAGGGTACTGCACTGCAGAGTAATGGTGGGGTACCGCACTGCAGAGTAATGGCGGGGTACTACAGAGTAATGGCAGGGTACTGCACTGCAGAGTAATGGCAGGGTACTGCACTGCAGAGTAATGGCGGGGTACTGCACTGCAGAGTAATGGCGGGGTACTGCACTGCAGAGTAATGGCAGGGTACTGCACTGCAGAGTAATGGTGGGGTACCGCACTGCAGAGTAATGGCGGGGTACTACAGAGTAATGGCAGGGTACTGCACTGCAGAGTAATGGCAGGGTACTGCACTGCAGAGTAATGGCGGGGTACTGCACTGCAGAGTAATGGCGGGGTACTGCACTGCAGAGTAATGGCGGGGTACTACAGAGTAATGGCAGGGTACTGCACTGCAGAGTAATGGCAGGGTACTGCACTGCAGAGTAATGGCGGGGTACTGCAGAGTAATGGCAGGGTACTGCAGAGTATGCACTGGTATTGCAGAGTATTGGCAGGGAATTGAGGGGTTAAATTCGGTGAGCAGCGATGTGGGCACTGCAGATGCAGCCCACATCGCTGCTGACACCGATCTCTTTCCCCTCCGCTGTACCGATCGGTACAGAAAGGGGAGGGAGGAACAGGCATCATAACATGACGCCGGTTTGTTTCCAAGTGATCACTCCGTCATTTGACGGAGCAATCACGTGGTAAACGGCCGCTATGAGCGGCCGTTTACCGTGATGCGCCGGGTCCTGTGGACCCGGCGGTCACGGATGCTCTCGAGTGCGCACACCTCGGGGCACGCGAGAGCAGAATTCTGGGAGGCTGTTAATTAACGGCCTCTCTGAGTTAAACAACCGCCCTGAAGCCGTTAATCGGCAATGGGCAGTTGTTAAGTGGTTAAAGCTAGATCACTAGCTATATAGGTGAGGTGAATATAGTGGTGTATACTGCAGTCAGGGCACAGACAACAACCACTACACAGCAGCAAGATAGGAAATCAGCCAAAAACGATTGGTGTGTACTGTGTTGAAGGTACACAGAACACCCACTGCTTCAGATGCAAAGTAACACACTACACGAAGCCGCCTCAAAGGCGGCCTTATATAGTGTGGGGCGTGCACTACACAGCCTGAGCTATGATTGGCCACAGGCAGGATGCCTGTGGCCAATCATGGCTCTCCTCGCTGCCGGCGCTGCGATTGGCCAAGCATGCGGGGTCACAGTGCATGCTTGGCCAATCATCGGGCAGCAATGCACTGCGCCAACGCAGTGCATTGTGGTCCGCGCGCGCGTCACTCGAATTTTGACGCGAACGGCCAAAACGTTCGGAATTCGTCGAACGGCCGAACGGCCAATGTTCGAGTCGAACGTACGTTCGACTCGAACACGAAGCTCATCCCTAGTCTCAACACTGAACCTTGGAGATCCCCACTGATAACCATAGACCATTCTGAGTATGAATCATTAATCACTACTCTCTGAATACAGTCTTACAGTTTTCTATCCATTTACAAACTGAATTTTAAAGCCTGTAAACTTTTAACTATACATTAGTCATTCAAAATCCAAGTATACTTTATCTCCAGCCACTACTTTGTCTAAGTTATTGCTTTACGTGCTCCCATGTTCTTTCTTCATGTGTCATGCTCCCATGTAGTGCCCTGCTCTTAAAGCGGGAGTCCGCCGGGAGTTCCGCCGTTTTTTTTTTTTAAAAGCCAGCAGCTACAAATACTGCAGCTGCTGACTTTTAAAATAAGGACACTTACCCGCCCAGCGCGCCCGCGATGTCGGCACCCGAAGCCGATCTCTCGATCGTCTCTCGAGTGCTGCCGCCGCCATCTTGGGTATGGGAATCAGGAAGTGGAGCCTTTCGGCTTCATTTCCCGGTTCCCTACTGGGCATGCGCGAGTCGCGCTGCGCAATAAGGATAGTCCCGCTGTCTCTGGGATCTGTGTGTTTCTCAGAAGGCAGCGGGGGACTTTCGGAAAGGGGTGTAGATTCTGCAGAATCTACGCCCCTTTCCACAGATAGCTATGCCGGAAGTGGGTGCAGATACCTGTACTGTACAGGTACCTGCGCCCCCCTCCCCCCTGAAAGGTGCCATTTGTGGCGCCGGAGGGGGGGAGGATTCCAATGAGCGGAAGGTCCACTTTAGGGTGGACCTCAGCTTTAAGTAATGTGCCCAGTTCCCATGTAATATACCCTGCTCTCATGTAATGTGCCCTGTTTCCACATAATATGCCCTGCTGCCATGCAGTGTGTCCTGCTATGTTCCCTGTCCCCCTGTACCCCACCGTGCTGCCCCCCTGTACACTGCTTATCTCAAGCTGGACACGGAATTGAACATCTGTTCAGAAAAAGCAAGCACAAGTTTCACATAAAATAGGTATGTTTTAATATTGATTCTGTTATTTTATTATAATGATTTCTAAAAAGAATTGTTGTCATATCAACAGCTCACTGATCACACAAGCCTTCTGTAAGCTGTAGATGTGAACATTATTTCAGGGATTCGCCAAGATCTCAAACTTTTTGATAAGGGTTTCTCCAAGGCAAAAAAGGTCTATTGCTTAAAATATTTTGTGGTCCTTTATTAAACTCTTTCACAGTATCTTTACAACAACTATACATATTCAGAGAGTAGTGAGTTGTCTTCTTTTCAACAGAACAAGCTGTCCTTCAAATGTAGCAATTAGAGGGTTGAGACAAACCAAACTAGCAGTTTGGTTCGCTTTTATTCATTATTTGTAAAACCTTTATCACAAAAGGAAAAAACAACTATTACTGTAACTGCCTAAAAAGTATTAGCTGGTTGGCTTCAATTTGTTAGTGTATAAAAATCTGCTAGTACATCTTAAACCCCCCTCCCCTTAGACTGAAAATGCTGCTGTCCAAAGATGTCTCTGTTGCGCCACCATTAAGCGTGTATGCACCTTAATACAAGAGGTTTGTTACTGGCCAGAAAACCAAGGGAAAAAAACTAAAACAGTTAAACTAATGCAACTACAGAATTTAAAGTGATTGTAAAGTATTTTTTTTTAAATATAAAGAAAAAGAATCATGTTATACTTAACAGCACTGTGCAGTGGATTTGCACAGAGCAGCCCAGATCCTCCTCTTCTTGGGTCCCTCTTCTGTGCTCCTGGATCCTCCCTCCTGTCGAGTGCCCCCACAACAAGCAATTTGCTATGGGGCCACCTGAGCCGAGTCGCAGCTCCTTGTGTCCATTCAGACATAGAGCTGCGTCCCAACCCCGCCCCTCTCTCTCCTTATTGGCTGATTGACTTTGACTGACAGTAGCGGGAGTCAATTGTGCCACTGCTGTGTTTCAGCCAATCAGGAGGGAGAGTTTCGGACAGCCGAGACACTCACAGACATCGCTGGATAGAGATAGGGCTCTGGTAAGTATTAGGGGGGGCCGAGGGGGGCTGTTACACAAAGAATGCTTTTTATCCTAATGCATAGAATGCATTAGGATAAAAAACCTTCTAACTTTACAACCCCCTTAAGAAATGGTAAGATGCAATATATAACATTTTTGGTATCAGATTTAATGCTTTTTTAAGAGGGTCTACCAGTGATTCTTTTTCTAATTGTAGCTCTCTTTAAGGCACCAAAATTGATAATAGACTTCTGCTTGAACTTCATTCTCTTTCTACCTGAATGTTCCCCTTTTGAACACGCTGTGAAGATAGCTTGAAGGAATATAACAATTGAGATCCAGCTCAGACTGGCACTTTTACAAGTGCTGAAAATAGAACAAAGAGCATTCATTGATTGAGATTCATTGCTCTCTGTGGTTACATCCATCCAGCTACATTCACAGTTTTGTGAACGTAAACGCAATTAAGGGGAGAGGAATCAGAAACTCTAATGCGAGTGCTTGAGCGTACTGTGAGGAAAGGATATGTTACTTTATATTAGACCCTTGTGTGTGGAGACATATCAAAAGCAGAAAGTTACGAGTTTTGTGTGCACCTTTTTGCTGACTCATGACATTACCATAGTTCTCCAGTCATGATGCAAGCCTGGATGTGCAGTGGTCTTTAAAGTCTACTTAGAGTCCACTGTATATGCATCTATTTTAAGCTACCCATACACTATACAATCTGATCATAGGGTAGAGTTACCAAAACTATGTAATATAAGGAAAAACCTACACAATTTATTCAGTTTGTATAAAATCATGCAGGTGCTTCCACTATATAGTTGTTGGTAGATCTAAGACCCCTTTCACACTGGGGCCGCCCATGCGTTAGAGGTAAAGCGTTGCTCGTTTTAGCGCTTTACGGCCGCTAGCAGGGCACTTTTAACCCCCACTAGCAGCCAAAGAAGAGGTTAAAAATGCCTGTGTTGCGGAGCTTCACAATTTCAGCCGATTTGGAAGTGCTGCCCATTCATTACAATGGGCAGGGGCATTTTGGGAGCTCCGTATACAGCGCTCCCAAACCGCCCCAAAGATGCTGCTTGCAGGACTTTTTCTAACGTCGCAAGCGAACTGCCATGGTGTGAAAACACTCAGGCTTTCACATTCGGGCGGCATGGAAGGCAGTATTCAGGTGCATTACAGGCACTATTTCTAGAACTAAAATGCCTGAAAACTGCATGAAAAGGGGTCTAAAGAGGTTTTGCAATCAGATTGTATAATGTATGGCGAGCCTCACGATATTAACCTGTATTAATATCTGCTCAATAATAGTCACCAGTAGGAAATATGACAGTTATCACGCGGCACTTAAAAAAGTAACCCAAGTATGAAGTTGTATTCTTTCCATCTAATTATTGGTAGAAAAAAGTCTTAATGCTTTAATCAAAGTAACTAGTAACCGGTCTTTCCTCAAGATGGGGGCATTCCTGGAATGCTTACGTCTCATTTACATTGGCATTGATGTACATGCATTTATTGGACATTTATAAATGCATATGTAAAAACGCATATAATCATTTTAAATTGTATAATTTTACTCTGGGCATTTACCTTTAAATGCATGCAGTTTAGATGTGTTTAGTGAAAACAGAATTCTGTGCATCCAGGGCAGATTAGATACTATAAACATGTTTAAATGCATGTATATGCAAGTACAATTGAATGCAGGAGAACTGGGAAGCATAAAGACTGTTTATACTCCTCCGACAATTTCTCCTTCATTCTAGCAGGACTAATATGAGTGTACACCCTTTTCCAAATTATTATGCCAATGATATTTTTCTCATTTACCAAACAACAGTGAGCATAGTACCAGGGGAGGAAGTGGTCAGTCAGGAACTCCACATACTTTGCAGAGGTAATCTTTACACCTTCTGGGACCCTAAAGGGGCTAACCAACTCTCTTCCCATGATTCCGGCCCAAAACATGACTCCACCACCGCCTTGCTGACGTCGCAGCCTTGTTGGTGGCCGTTCACCAACCATCCACTACTCCATCCATCTGGACCATCCAGGGTTGCACGGCACTCATCAGTGAACAGGACTGTTTGCAAATTAGTCTTCATGTATTTTTCTGCTCAATGCAGCCGTTTCTGTTTGTGAGCATTGGTTAGTGGTGGCCCAATGGAAGGTTCACAGTTGTAAGACTCTGGAGGACTCTACACCTTGATGTCTGTGGGACTCCAGAGGCACCAGCAGCTTCAAATATCTGTTTGCTGCTATGTAATGGTGTTTTAGCAGCTGCTCTCTTGATCCGATGCATGGATCTGGCAGAAATCTTCTTCAATGTGCCTTTATCTTCACGAAACCAGCCTGTGCTCTGAATCAGCCACAAATCTCTTACATTTTCGTTAAATATCTAATGTTTTCATACCTTGTCCAAGGCATTGAACAATTTCACTCTTTTCAGCAGCAGAGAGATCCCTTTTCTTCCCCATTTTGCTTGAAAATTGTGCTCTGCTTAATAATGTGGAACACCCTCCTTTAGTCATTTTCCTTTTCCACTTTAGCCCCGGACCATTTTGCAGCTAAAGGAACAGGCCCCTTTTTGCGATTCAGCACTGCATCGCTTTAACTAACAATTGCGCGGTCATGCGACTTGGCTCCCAAACAAAATTGGTGTCCTTTTTTTGCCACAAATGGAGCTTTCTTTTGGTGGTATTTGATCACCCCTGTGGTTTTTATTTTTTGCGCTATAAACAAAAAATACAATATTTTTTACTTTTTGCTATAGTAAATATCCCCAAAAAATATATAAAAAAAAACGTTTCTTTCCCTCAGTTTAGGCCGATAAGTATTCTTCTACATATTTTTGGTAAAAAAAATCACAATAAGTGTTTATTGATTGGTTTGCACAAAAGTTACAGCATCTACAGCGATTTTTATTGTGATTGCGACATTATGGCAGACATGTCAGACAATTTTGACACATTTTTAAAGTGATCAGTGCGATTAAAAATGCATTGATTATTGTAAAAATGTCACTGGCAGTGAAGGAGTTAACACTAGGGGGCAGTGAAGGGGTTAAGTGTGACCTAATATGTGTTTCTTACTGTAGAGAGGCGTGGCTTGGCGAGTGACATCACTGATCATCGTTCCCTATGACAGGGAACAGATGATCAGTGACAGGCTCACTAGGAAGCACGGGGAGAAGTTTATTTACACTTACCTCTCCCCGTTCTTAAGCTCTGTGACCCGATCGTGAGACACCGGCGGCGATCGGGTCCGCGGGTCCCGCGGGTGAGGTCAAGGAGCTCAGGACAGGGCCAAGAGCACGCCGCGGGTGGCGCGGTCACGGAGCTCAGGAATGGGTCACGAGCTCGCTGCGGGTGGCACGCGTGTGCGACCCACGGCTGGGCTCTTAAAGGGCAACGTACCTGTACGTGCCTGTGCCCAGCCGTGCCATTCTGCCGACATATATTGACGTGAGGAGGTCCTTAAGTGGTTAATTGGGCTCACTTGGAAATCTAATTATCACAGGTGTCTGAGATTGTTTTCAGTGATCAAAAGAGGCCTGAGACACAATGCCATCCATGAGCTAAACTGAAACACAAAATATTTAATCTTTGTGACACTAAAATTGAATTTTCATAATAATTTGGAACAGGATGTAGAATTAGCTGCATGTTAATAATACCTTAATACCCTAATATTTAGGTGACTATACTGTGAATTATTAAAGGGTTTTGAGTAGTTTACCATAAGATCCCTTCCAAACTGCCAGCGTTTTTCAGGTGTTACAGCTCTAAAAATAGCACTTGTATCGTGCCTGAAAAAAGCTACTCCGTTCACTCCAGTGTGAAATCCCTCTGGCTTTCACACTGGAGCGGAGTGCAGAAAGCCCTGCCAGCAGCTTCTTTGGGGCGGTGAAGGAGCGGTGAACTCACCGCTCCTCCACTGCTGCTCGCCATTGAAATCAATGGGGCAGCGCTGCGATACCGCTGGCAAAATGCTGCTCCGGCAGTGTTTTGTGGGTTGATTTAACCCCTTTTTGGTCACTTTTGGGGTAAACCCGCCCTGTTAGCGGCCAAATAGTGATGCTAAAACGGCGCTAAAAATAGCTCCGCTTTACCGCCGGCGCCCCCCACGGCTCGGTGTACCAATACCAATCTTTCAGGATCTCTTTTGTATTTTGACCACCAACATTTTGATATAGAATATTTATTAAAAAAAGCAGTTTGTATTTTCCTACATATGAACGTAAGTATTCACACCCCTTGAAATTTTATAAATTGTAAATGCATTTTATTGGGATTTTATGTAATAGACCAACACAAAGTGCCACATAATTGTGAAGGAAAATGATAAATGGTTTTCAAAATGTTTTACTAATAAATATCTTAAAAGTGTGGCATGCATTTGTATTCAACCCCCTTTTCTCTGATACTAAAATCTAGTGGAACTAATTGTCTTCAGAAGTCACCTAATTAGTAGAGTCCACCTGTGTGTAATTTATTCTCAGTATAAATACATGCAAATATGTGTCAAAAAAATATATAGAACTGGGTGGGACTGAGGAGTATGAACAAATGAAATACAATAATAAACTTATGAAAAGATAGACAATTTTATCTATTATAAAAACAGCTGAAAAAGTACATTACAGTTTATGCGATTAGATTTGAATTCAGGGTGTGCAGATCCCCAACAATTAATAGAAATGTGGCCTACGTGTTGCATATCTTCCCGGGATGGTGCCTCTGTAGAAGTATTAGTATTTAATGCTCACCCCACCCCTACATATCAGTGTAAATGCAGCTGTTCTGGGAAGCCCTCAGAGGTTTGTTAGAGAATCTTAGTGAACAAACAGCATCAGGAAGGCCAAGGAACACAATAGACAGGTCAGGGATAAAGTTGTGGAGAAGTTTAAAGCAGGGTAAAATTATAAGAAAATATCCCAAGCTTTGAACATCTCACAGAGCACTGTTCAATCCATCATCCAAAAATGGAAAGAATATGGTATAACTGCAAAACTACCAAGACATGGCTGTCCACCTAAACTGACATGCCAGACAAGGAGATCCACAGCTCAGGTGGGAGAATCTGTCCACAACACACCTATTAGTTATGCACTCCACAAATCTGGCCTTTATGGAAGAGTGGCAAGAAGAAAGCCGTTGATGAAAGAATACCATAAGAATTCCAGTTTGCAGTTTGCAAGAAGATACTGTATGTGGGGGCTAAGGTGCTCTGGTCAGATGAGATCAAAATTGAACTTTTTGGCCTAAAAGCAAAACACTATGTGTGGTGGAAAATAACACTGGACATCAACCTGAACACACTATCCCCACTGTGAAACATGGTGGTGGCAGCATCATGTTGTAGGGATGCTGTTCTTCGGCAGGAGCAGGGAAGCTGGTCAGCGTTGATGGGAAGATGGATGAAGCCAAATACAGGGCAATCTTAGAAGAAAACCTGTTAGAGTCTGCAAAAGACTTAAGACTGGAGTGGAGGTTCACCTTCCAGCAGGACAACAACCCTAAACATACAGCCAAAGCTACAATGGAAAGGTTTAAGCATATTCATGTGTTAGAATGGCCCAGTCAAAGTCCAGACCTAAATTTAATTGAGAATCTGTGGCAAGATTTGAAAATTGCTGTTCCCTGATGCTCTCTATCCAATCTGACAGAGCTTGAGCAATTTTGCAAAGAAGAATGGGCAAAAATGTTACTCTCTAGAAGTGCAAAGCTGGTAAAGACATCCCTAAGAAGATTTGTAGCTGTAATTGCAGCAAAAGGTAGTACTTCAAAGTATTGGCTGAATTTAGGTGTTCTTTGAAAAACCTTTATTTTATATATTTATATATTGATTGACCTCAGTCAACACATTTACCTGCTCACAAAAATGTATTAGCCCTTGTACACACGGTCGGACATTCCGACAATAAAATCCGTCGGATTTGGTCCGACGGATTTTGTCCGAAACTGGTGTTGCATACACACGGTCGGACAAAGTTGTCGGAAAATTCGATCGTTCGGAACATGATGGCATAATTTAGTTACGATGGGACTACGTTCAGGCTAGTAGCAAATAGCTTTGGTCTCGGAATTTGATCTGAGCATGTGTGGCACTTTGTCCGATCGGAATTCTCTACAAACGATCAGACAAATTTTATAGCCAAGCTCTCAAACTTTGTCCATCGGATATTCCAACAGAAACAGTCCGATGGAGCCCACACACGGTCGGATTATCCGACAACACGGTCCGATCGGACATTTTCCGTCAGAATATCCGACCGTGTGTACAAGGGCTTACATCAATGATCTTAGACTAGGTTCAAATCTAAGCAGCTCTGCGTGGAACATTTGCACAGACACAGCAGCCCATTCAGTACCTCAGTGTTTCCTGCAGGGAAAAGATCCTTGCACCTTTTTTAAAACGTGGCTGCATAGAAACCTCATGGTGGTTTTGCACCATTCATTTCTGTGTGCGGGAAACAGCAATGGATTTATTTTTTCAGTGCATGGGGGATCTACTAGGAGCCAATGGCATCCCGTAAGTTTTCTTTAAAGCATCATATTTAGTGTGTGGCTGCAGGTGTGGGAACACATGGAATTTACCTGCATTCCTGCATCTGCGCAGATGTGAACCTAGCCTTAGATCTGTATTTGATGTGTAATTGTGAAGATTAGTCAGCACATTTCCATAATGGGTCAGATACAATTCAGCCCAGTATTGGACACACAAATATTCAAAAC
Source organism: Lithobates pipiens (assembly GCF_037356315.1). Classification (NCBI taxonomy): domain Eukaryota; kingdom Metazoa; phylum Chordata; class Amphibia; order Anura; family Ranidae; genus Lithobates; species Lithobates pipiens. Next base: position 49,165,750 of record NW_027507685.1, on the reverse strand, counting down.
CATCTATAATTTTTCGCTACTTACAGCAGAAACTTTCTAATACCATTTAAACTAAGACCACTCCAGAGACCCTGGGAAAAGGAGAAATTGCTAGGAGAATACTGAATATTTAAAGAGGAAACTTTGACTATTATCCGGTTATAGAATCTGTTCTTATCTAGGTCTTGCGCTTGGCCAAGCTGCTTACGTGTTTTAAGACTGTGCACATGATTTAGGTGCTATTAAAAATCCATATTACTCAATATGTGTTCATGGAGAGGCAGTGCAAGTTAATTATTTTCCATTTCTAGGCAGTTGCCTTTAATGAGTTTTAACCGGTGGAAATCATTAATGTCTGACTGTCAGGAAGCTAGTGAGATAATGAACCTCCAGCTTATCCCTCTGCCATAAAGTGTCTTATGAAAGAACCAAAGCACATTGCCCACCTATCTTTAAACGATACAGCGATACAGCGACATGATAGTCTTCTTCATTTTATACACCTTTTTTTTCCCATGCTCATTGCTATTGGATAATTCTGTTACTATGTAGATTGGTCATTCAACAGGAAAGTCCATATCATTTCTAACGCTGCTGTCACACGGATGTGTTTTTTTGCTGCGTTTTTACCTTGCCAAAAACTGAAGAAAAATACAAAAACAAATTTCCCTTTAAATCCTATGGCCTTTTCACACCACTGCTCTACGGATGTAGTGCATTTTGAAAAGTCTTGCATGCTGGATCTTTAGTGCGCCTTTCAAAACCGCAGTTCTCCATGCATCAAAATGCATCAAAAATGCACCCCATTTGCATTTTTGGTGCATTTTTTTTTTTAGTTACTTGTAAATGTTTCATAAGTGAATGCGGAGAGTCAGGCACCCAGAAAACGCTCCGGAAACACATCAAAAATATATGTGTGTTTTTAATGCATTTTTTCAGTGGAGATATGTGAAAACACAATTACTTGAAAGTCCAAACAATAGACTTAATAGATAATAATGTAACAAGGAGACATGTGCTGAACAGAAACATTTTTTTGTTTCGTTTCGGATAGATTAGTTATGTTACTAATTTTATTTCATTATGGAATTCATTTAGTTTGGTTTCAGGATTTGTTTAGTTTCATTTTGTTTTATAAAATTTCGTTATGTTTTCGTTAAAATTTGGAGAATAATAGCTGGTTGATAAGCAGCCGCCCGCGTCCTAAACAACCTGTGACTCATCATCTGTCAGCTGCTGTTCCCTACTGACAGATGAATATAAAGAACCCCAGCAAAACAAAAATGTTAAAAAAAAAATGTGGGGTCCCCTGCCCAGTCCATATCAGGCCCTTTGGGTTTGATATGGATTTTAAGAATAAAACGGCGTGGGGTCCCCACTAAAATCCATAACAGATCCTTATCTGAGCATGCAACCCAGCTGGTCAGGAAAGGGGGGTGGTGGAGTTAGCTCCCCTCCCCTCCTGAACCATACCAGGCCACATGCCCTCAACAAGGGGGGGTGGGTGCTTTGGCGTGGGGGGCTCCGAATCTCCAAATAACAAAAAATTTGACCGAATTTGATTTTGGACTGAAATTAATTGCACATGTCTAGTAGTAAGAGCTCCGTCTATATTTTCAATAGCAAAAGGCCTTGTATAGCCTTATTATACAGCCTGCTGGCCCCAGAATTCAGTAGTCATTTTTTCCTGCCTAGATACTCAGGTAGATCAGTGAAGGAAACATTATTTAATTGGCTTTATGCTAGTTCAATTATGTAGTTTATTTTTATTTTTTTACTTTTGATGTACTGCTCTACTCTTACACACTTATATATATATATATATATATATATATATATATACTGTATATATATATATATATATATATATATATATATATATATATATATATATATATATATATATAATTCTTTTTGTCATTTAACGTTTTATGTGTGCACACATGCACACTCGAACATCGGCTGTTCGGCTGTTCGGCTGTTCGGCCGTTCGGCGAATTCCGAACGTTTGGGCCGTTCGCGTCAAAATTCGAGTGGCGCGCGCGCGGACCACAATGCACTGCGATGGCGCAGTGCATTGCTGCCCCATGATTGGCCAAGCATGCACTGTGACCCCGCATGCTTGGCCAATCGCAGCGCCAGCAGCGAGGAGAGCCATGATTGGCCACAGGCATCCTGCCTGTGGCCAATCATAGCTCAGGCTGTGTAGTGCACGCCCCACACTATATAAGGCCACCTTTGAGGCGGCCTCGTGTAGTGTGTTAGCATCTGAAGCAGTGGGTGTTCTGTGTACCTTCAACACAGTACACACTGATCGTTTTTGGCTGATTTCCTATCTTGCTGCTGTGTAGTGGTTGTTGTCTGTGCCCTGACCGCAGTATACACCACTATATTCACCTCACCTATATAGCTAGTGATCTAGCTTTAACCACTTAACAACTGCCCATTGCCGATTAACGGCTTCAGGGCGGTTGTTTAACTCTCAGAGGCCGTTAATTAACGGCCTCCCAGAATTCTGCTCTTGCGCGCCCCCTGGGGCGCGCACTCGAGAGCATCCGTGACCGGACCCGGCGCATCACGGATCACGGATCATCGTCGCGGCCGTTTACCACGTGATCGCTCCGTCAAATGACGGAGTGATCACTTGTAAACAAACCGGCGTCATGTTATGACGCCGGTTCCTCCCTCCCCTCTCTGTACCGATCGGTACAGCGGAGGGGAAAGAGATCGGTGTCAGCAGCGATGTGGGCTGCATCTGCAGTGCCCACATTGCTGCTCACCGAATTTAACCCCTCAATTCCCTGCCAATACTCTGCAATACCAGTGCATACTCTGCAGTACCCTGCCATTACTCTGCAGTACCCCGCCATTACTCTGCAGTACCCCGCCATTACTCTGCAGTACCCCGCCATTACTCTGCAGTGCAGTACCCTGCCATTACTCTGCAGTACCCTGCCATTACTCTGCAGTACCCCCCATTATTCTGCAGTACCCTGCCATTACTCTGCAGTACCCCCCATTACTCTGCAGTACCCCCCAATACACTGCAGTACCCCCCAATACTCTGCAGTACCCGCCATTACTCTGCAGTACCCTGCCATTACTCTGCAGTACCCCCAATGCTCTGCAGTACCCCCCAATACTCTGCAGTACCCGCCATTACTCTGCAGTACCCCGCCATTACTCTGCAGTGCAGTACCCTGCCATTACTCTGCAGTACCCTGCCATTACTCTGCAGTACCCCCCATTACTCTGCAGTAACCCCCATTACTCTGCAGTACCCTGCCATTACTCTGGAGTACCCCCCAATACTCTGCAATACCCTGCCATAAATTGCCATACCCAGCCATACTCGGAGATACCCAGCCATACTCGGTGATACCCTGAAATACCCAGCCATAGACGCCCCCCACCCCTCACCGCCCTCCGGTGCTTCTACCAACTCGCCAGTACGATCAAAGCCAGAATCTTTTTTTTATTTTTTATTTCAGGCTTCCCAGCCTAGAGGTGAGATGTGGGGTCATATTGACCCCCAGATTTCACTGTAAAGAGGACCTGTCACCCCATATTCCTATTACAAGGGATGTTTACATTCCTTGTAATAGGAATAAAAGTGATCAAAAATATATTTTTGGGGAAAAAAATGTCAAACTAAAATAAATAAAGTAAAATGAACAATAAAAAAAAAAATAAAAAAATTAAAGCGCCCATGTCCCCATGTGCTCGCATGCAGAAGCGAACGCATGCGTAAGCCCCGCCTACATATGAAAACGGTGTTCAAACCACACATGTGAGGTATCGCCGAGAACGTTAGAGCGAGAGCAATAATTCTAGTCCTAGACCTCCTCTGCAACTCAAAACATGTAACCAGTAAAAAAAAAATTAAAGCGTCGCCTATGGGGATTTTTTAAGTAGCGACGTTTGGCGCCATTCCACGGGCATGTGCAATTTTGAAGAGTGGCATGTTTGATATCTATTTACTCAGCATAACTTCATCTTTCACTTTATGCAAACATTGGGCTAACTGTACTGTTTTTTTTGTTTGTTTTTTAAGCACAAAACAGTTTTTTCCCCCCACAAAAACGCGTTTGAAAAATTGCTGCGCAAATACCGTGTGAGATAAAAATTTGCAACGACCACCATTGTATTCTCCAGGGTCTTTGCTAAAAAAAAATATATATATATAATGTTTTGGGGTTCTCTGTAATTTTCTAGCAAATAAATTATGATTTTTACATGTAGGAGAGAAATGTCAGAATTGGCCTGGGTGCTCCAGAACGCCTGATGGCGCTCCCTGCATGTTGGGCCTCTGTATGTGGCCACGCTGTGTAAAAGTCTCACACATGTGGTATCGCCATACTCGGGAGTAATAGCAGAATGTGTTTTGGGGTGTAATTTGTGGTATGCATATGCTGTGTGTGTGAAATAACCTGATAATATGACAATTTTGTGGAAAAAAAAAAAAGGAAATAGGCCGTCAGTACTTCAGGTGTGATCAATTTTCAGATATTGGCACCATAGCTTGTGGACTCTATAACTTTCACAAAGACCAAATAATATCCACCAATTTGTACTTATTTTTACCAAAGATATGTAGTAGTATGAATTTTGTCCAAAATTTATGAAGAAAAAATTACTAATCTGCTAAATTTTATAACAGAAACGAAGAAAAATTCATTTTTTCACAGAATTTTCGGTCTTTTTTCTTTTATAGCACAAAAAATAAAAAACTGAGAGGTGATTAAATACCACCAAAAGAAAGCTCTATTTGTGTGAAAAAAGGACAAACATTTCCTATAGGTCCAGTGTTGCATGACTGAGTAATTGTCATTCAAAATGTGAGGGCACCGAAAGCTCAAAATTGGTCTGGTTATTAAGGGTGTTTAAGTGCCCAGTGGTCAAGTGGTTAATAATAGAGCTTGCAGTCAGTAGTGTTAGGAGATAGTGCGTGCTGTCTGCGTGCTCTGTACCCAGTACATAGTACATTACATATACAGTACATATAATATAGGGCAGGCCCCTACTTTCAAACATCCAACTTACAAACATCTCCAACTTGCAAACGCAAGGAGACAGCAGCAAGTGAGATGAAAAAAGATGGACGACAAAACAAATTATACAGGGGTGATAACCCTTCCCTATGTTTTCCAAAAAGCTTAAAAATAGTTTTTTTGACTGGAGCTACACTTTAAAAATGTACCGGTTGAAAATTACAAACAGATTCAACTTAACACAACAAACCTACACAGTCCCTGTCTTGTTTGCACCGCCTGTATACTGCTGTTCTGAGTATATAGGGCCTGGGGGCCACACGCATTTCCTTTTTTTAATATGGGTACGGGGTTCCCCTTAATATGCGTACAAGACCCAAATAGGCTGGTAATGGGCAGGGAGGGCTACCCATGCCATTTTTCTCAATGATTTTCAACCATATTGCAGGAACCAGATATAAGATTAAAACCGCAAGCAGTTTTAAATGGTGTTATTTCCGTTTAATGTCATTTTGTGCAGGGACTGTTCTAAACACGGTAAACACGTGGCACTTCCCAGGCATACTACAGACACCCCCCAGGCACCATATTTAAAGGAATATTTCACCTTTTTTTTTTTCACTTTAATCGTCATTAAAATCAGTGCTCCCGCCAAAACGGCCGTTTTTAAAACTTTTTTTTGCAGTGACTCATGTCCCCTGAGGCAGGAGGCAGGTCCCCAAACCCTTTTTAGGACACTATCTTGCATATTAGCCGTTAAAATTAGCACTTTCCATTTCGAACGTTCGAGTCCCATAGACTTCAATGGGGTTCTAACGTTCGTAACGTTCGCAAGTTCGCAAGTTCTGGTGCGAACCGAACCGGGGGGTGTTCGGCTCATCCCTATACAGAGCCTTATGGTACATCACTAGGGACTGGCCTCTGTTCTGAGTGAACCCCATATACAGTGCCTTGCAAACGTATTCACTCCCTTGGCTTTTTACCTATTTTGTTACATTACAGCCTTTGCTTTAATGTTTTTTCAATCTGAATTATATGTGATGGATCAGAACACAATAGTCTAAGTTGGTGAAGTAAAATTAGAAAAATATATACATAAAACAATTTTTCAGAAATAAATAACTGATAATTGGCATGTGTGTATGTATTCAACCCTTTTGTTATGAAGCCCATAAAAAGCTCTGGTGTAGCCAATTACCTTCAGAAGTGACATAATTAGTGAAATGATTTCCACCTGTGTGCAATCTAAGTGTCACATGATCTGTCATTACATATACACACCTTTGTGAAAGGCCCCAGAGGCTGCAACACCTAACCCAGAGGCACCACTAACCAAACACTGCCATGAAAACCAAGGAACTCTCCAAACAAGTAAGGGACAATGTTGTTGAGAAGTACAAGTAAGTCAGGGTTAGGATATAAAAAAAAATCGAAATCTTTGATGATCCCTAGGAGCACAATCAAAACTATCATAACCAAATGGAAAGAACATGGCATAACAGCAAACCTGCCAAGAGACAGCCGCACACCAAAACTCCCAGACCAAGTCAAGGAGGGCATTAATCAGAGACTCATCACAGGGACCTAAGGTAACCCTAGAGGAGCTGCAGAGTTCCACAGCAGAGACTGGAGTATCGGTACAAAGGATGACAATAAACCGTAAGCTCCATAGAGTTGGGCTTTATGGCAGAGTGGGCAGAAGAAAGCCATTACTTTCAGCAAAAAACAAAATGGCACGTTTTGATTTTGCGAAAAGGTACGTGTAAGACTTCCAAAATGTACGGAGGAAGGTGCTCTGGTCTGAGGAGACTAAAATTTTACTTTTTGGCCATCAAAGAAAATGCTATGTCTGGTGCAAACCCAACACATTACATCACCCAAAGAACACCATCCCCAGTGAAACATGGTGGTGGCAGCATCATGCTGTGGGGATTTTATTCAGCACTCGGGACTGGGAAACTGGTCAGAGTTGATGGATGGTGTTAAATACAGGGATATTCTTGAGCAAAACCTGCACCACTCTGTGTGTGATTTGAGGCTAGGACAGAGGTTCACCTTCCAGCAGGACAATGACCCCCCAAACACACTGCTAAAGCAACACTTGAGTGGTTTAAGGGGAAACATGTAAACGTGTTGGAATGGCCTAGTCAAAGCCCAGACCTCCATCCAATAGAAAATCTGTGGTCAGACTTAAAAATTGCTGTTCACATGTGCAAACCATCCAACTTGAAGGAGCTGGAGCAGTTTTACAAGGATGAATGGGCAAAAATCCCAGTGGTAAGATGTGGCAAGCTTATAGAGACTTATCTAGTCTAGGCACTGGTCTCAGCGGGGGGGCAATGATAGTTTCAAGAAATTATTAGATAACCACCTGAACGACTGCAACATACAGGGATATAAAATTTAATACTGACATATAATCACATACATAGGTTGGACTTCATGGACTTGTGTCTTTTTTCAACCTTACCTACTATGTAACTAAACTACAACTAATGTGAAACTCACTGGCCTGTAATTGCCAGCATCTACCTTCTGCCCTTCTTGTGGATAGGTACAATATTTGCTGTCCGCCAGTCATTGGGAACTTCTCCTGTTAGAAGAGATTGATTAAAAAGATCTGTTAATGGTCCAACAACTATATCTCAAAGTTCTCTTAGAATTCTGGGGGGTGAATACCATCAGGGTCCATTGCATTATTACGCTTTAACCAAGCTAGTTCCTCTGCTATCTGTCTCCAGAAATCCTAGAAATGAACAGGCATTACTAGAATCAATATAGTTCAGCAATTTATTTCTGAGAAGACTGAACAGAAGTAATTGGTAAAATAGTTTGCTACATCCAGGTCTCCCTCAACATATGAGTGTTGTGCCCAGTTTAATTTTTTCCTTCTATCACTAATGTACCTAAAAAAGTTTTTATCATCTTTCTTAAAAGATATTAAAAACTTTCCTCCTTTTTTTCTGTGCTTTGGCAGCACTGATAATGTTTTGGCTTCCGCAAGCTTCCCCTGCCTGTCTCGCCCCCACTGCCGGGAGAAGACAATGGTCCAGCAACCCAGCATCAATACTGTCTGTGTTAAGGGGGAATCAAGCAAATTTCTTTCCTGAAACCCATGGCTGCAGGAAAGAAATTCAATCCATGTATGGCAGGCCTTACAGATAACAGCCAACTCTCTCAAAACTGCTTTAAAGGGATTGTAAAGTGATTTTTTTTTTTTATTTAAAATAACAAACATGTTATATTTTCCTCCACTGTGCAGCTCGTTTTGCACAGAGTGGCCCCGAACCTGCTCTTCTGGGGTCCCTCGGCGGCTGTCTCGGCTTCCTCCCACAGATGCTTCTCACGTTCATCCCTCGCATGGTGAGAAGCATCTGCGGGCGTGCTCCCGTGATACAGCCGGCGGCTATAGCCGCTCACTGTATCACACGGCCCCGCCCCCTGCGCTCCGCGTCAGTGGATGTGATTGACAGCAGCGCAAGCCAATAGCTGCGCTGTTTTCCATCCATCCACTCCAGCCAATCAGCGGCCAGGCTGAATGGTGGAAAGGACGTCGGGGGACGAGCGCGGGACTTTCGAGGGGTGAGGTAAGTAAAACGGGGGGGCTGGGGGCACAGGCACTGTCAGATGTTTTTTCACCTTAATGCATAGAATGCATTAAGGTGAAAAAACATTTACCTTTACAACCCCTTTAAATTGTACTGTGGATTTTCCATTATTAAGGCAAAATTGCTGGAATATGTATTGTTCTGCAACCATGTTTACGTTAAGCACAAAGAAATTCTCAAATGCAGTGAGAGTTTATCATAAGTGTCATCTGCTTCTGGTAGAATATAGCAAATGCGTTGTCCTTCTGATCTCCGCAAGTGAATAAATAGAGCACACATTCTAGAAGTATATCGGTCATATAAATCCATGCAGTAATCGGCATTGCAAGCTCACAAGGATGTGAAATTAAAGGTGCAGGATGTTGTAGAGCAGGGGTGCCCAACCTTTTGAAGAGTGAGGACCACTTAAGCGATTTGGTAACCGGTCGTGGGCCAAAATGAGCGGAGCGGGCGAATGACAGGTCCGTGTCCACTCTGCATATGCAGAGCAGACACAGCCCACTCTACTCTATGGGCTCTGCGATTCGATCGGCCCAGATGGAAGGGAACAGATCGTCTTCTATTTTTTGTTTTTTTTAGAGGATTGGATTGGATTGGAGGAAGGAGGGTGTAAATTAACATAAGTCTGCTTACATTTGGCGCTCTATAGAGGTGAATGGAGGGTACAATTGGGTCGGACTGATAGTGTGAAAGGGGCCTAAGGCTGCATTCATACGGATGTGCTGCAGTTTACCTGTACTGTGGGTGCAGGGCAGTGCACCTGCGGATTTCCTGTGCGTTAGCGGCACTTTGCCATAGACTTCCATCATTGTATACTGCAGGTGTGGTGCCCTTTCTGAAAGCTCACCAAACCCACAGAAGTCTATGGCTCAGTGCAGGTAATCTGCAGGTGCACTGTGCTGCACCTCTGGATAAGTTTGAAAGCAGCCCAGTTACAGTACCTCTGCAGAACAGGTATGCCCATACACTGTGATTTTACTAATAAACTTACCTTTAATAACCATCTTCCATTCAGGTATGGCCAACTTTTGCTGTACCAGGTGGAGTGCATTTGGTATCAGTCCACCTTTTGACAGGAGCCAACGCTATACAGGAAGCATCAGCGTAGCTCTGCAGCCGTTTGCTTCCTCTACCGCCAGCTTCATTCACAACACTGATGCTCTGAGATTGTAGGTTAACAACCCGCAATCGGGGCTTGTCCACCCGCCATCCCCAAGCAGGAGGTCGTGGGCCACATCAGAGGGCTCCGCGGGCCACATGTGCCCCACGGGCCACTGGTTGGGCACCCCTGTTGTAGAGACCTAGGAGACATACTTGCCACCAATCTTGTTGTGTCCTGTAGCCTGGAAGAAGGGACAAAGTAGCAGATTTATTACCAAATTCAGTCCTCCGTAAAATGCGTAGGACAACATATATACAGCATTTGTTTTTTCAATTTTAACAACATGTATGGGCGATAAAGCTTTTTATTGACTAGACACTGAAACTTCTTGTATGATCAAGGCGAAAGTATATTTTTCCTCATCTCTGTGTCATAAAAGATATGGTGTATGTGTAGAAAGGAAAATTTTACTTTTCAGGAACTTTAAGGCAAAATCCATGTGCAATACAGCAAGTCAAGTCAAATCTTTCAAAGATGTATTCATTGTTCAGTGTTAAAGGATGTTGTGCCATATACAGGGTAAGCAGAAAATGAGTTATGGATCTCTTGTGCCCCTAAAACATCAAATGTTGCTTCCAAATTTTGATCCTCAGTCCCTTATAGAACTTCAAAAATGTTTGATTTCCTGTGTGTTAACAATGACTCCAACCCTGAGAAACTAAGCAAGATTTACTAACACCTATTAGCAAGAGAGTAATGACAATTAGCAAAGCACTGACCTAGAAAAATGATGACAATGGCAATATAATTCTGAATTAGAGCCCTTAAACTGACTGTGACACTTGAGGGCAATGAGCAAGTGTCCAGCAACAGTATAATAAAAGAAACATCAGCCACTGCTGCAGTGTTTTTATAGGACTTGTGATGTAATAAAAGGACACAAAGCTGCCTTAATTGGGGTAAAACAGGGTGGGCAATCCCAGGGGAGCACAAGAGTGCATGTAAGGCATAGCAGAACCCAGCACAGGTCACCAAAACTGCAAAATAGCAAATACTGGCACAAATTACCAATGATATGCAAATATTTACATCAAGCTAATCAGCCTCGTCCAGGTTAAATCTGGGTATTTCTAGCAGTTGTATGATTGGTTTTGCTACAATTCAGACCTATAAATTCAGCATTTAAAAGCCTTAAATGCATCTGTTTCTACACCTCTCTTGTAAACCTATAATAAACTGCCTTTTGTCAGCTTTATATCAGTAGTAAAATAAGATCACAAGTAATGAATATTATGTGTCCTATTTTCCACCCATTTAACTAAGCTAAGTTAATATAATATACCATAATCTATACATCCAAAGTTACATTTTAAAACCATTTCAAAGAGGTACAGAACATATGAACTCAGAATAACAAAGGTGTAAATGATAAACTGATGTAGAGAAATAGTGCCAAAGACCTAGGCTTGTTGACAGCTCCAACAATAACAAAGCTAATTTCCAAACTGTTAAGTAAGTAATGCCAACGCCAAACCATCTTAGATATAAACTGGGTTTAGTTCTTTATTCTTGGCTTTCAAATATCATATATGACCATTAATCAAACATACTGTATTCAATTATTTGACATTAACAAAAGACATCTCAGCCACTAAAGTAATTTTTGTCCACTTTCTGACAAACCGGAGGAAATGTAATCAATGGGCATGCTCCCATCCAACACCCTTCAATATGAAAATCAAAGGAGCCAAGTGGAAAATTGTCCACCCAGATTCAGTGACTGTTTGGGTATTCTAGCTTAAAGAAAAGCTGTGGGCTAGCTAAAGACAATACAATGGCAGCAACAAAGAATAGGAGGGTTCAGTGGGGAGATTTTTAAAATGTTAACAGCTAGCTGACCCTTCTGGCATCTCACTGGGTTCCTTTTATAGGCTGAAGGGTTCCCTACAGAACCTTCTTTGGACAAATGTAACTATCCATAAGCTGGGTTCTGCTACAGGTGAGTAGAAGAAACAAAAATTGGTTCGGCCAGGGGGGTGAGGGGGGGTACTCAACTCAGGGCCACAGCAAACCCATGAGAGGGGGCAACATTAAAACTCTCGTTAGATTCTCATGTAGATGCTTGCAATTTAACAACACTTTTGCAAGGATTTGGAAAACTTCACTGCAGAGTTCTACTGATGACTATTCCTTTCACTTCTTACCTCCTGCTTTCTATGTGCAGGGTGGGAGGGTTTGCCTGCTAATAAACAAATTGCAGCTGAAAGCAGTGAGCCAATCACATGAGCAGGAATTTATATTCGGAGGGAGTTCTTTGCACAAAGCACAGAATGCTCCCATTGTTGACATGGTTACCAGGAATACATATTTGAAATTTTACCAGTTATAGAACATAGTGCCTGCAGATTGAAATATAAAGATGATTTCCATAATTACTAAATTGCTTTTGTTGAAATTATTTGTGCTACATACATTTGTTAACAAAAGCGCAATCATCTTTGAGTGAGTTTCATGTATGAAAGTACTGGGTCTACTAATGCTGCAACAGGCACAGACACGAATAGCACTACTTCAAGCATTGAAGCAAGTTAAATACACTCATGTTCCTTCTATGACAGTTGAACAAGTACGGGTAACAATGAGAGTGCACTGATGACCATACTACTGTCTGTGGAAAGGCCTGTTGCATGACTGGACCAATTATACACTTATAAGATAACTATTCCAACTTAGGACAGGAGATAGGTTTTGTTACATTTTCTAGCTTTATGAAAAAACATGTCCTGACTCTCTAAGGGCTCATTTACACTTGCTTCGGCTTAAACACACATTAATGGCTAGTTTGCAACAATTGCTTCAAGACAAGTCTTCGAACAGGCTTTGTTAAAGCTCTCTGAATGCTAGTCAAAGCCACTGTCACTAAATAAAATGGTTAGCTTACAATCCTGTTTACATCTGCTTTTGCTTTGCTTCAAATATTATACCCCCTGTAGCTTTAGTGATGCTTCAAAGCGTCTTCAAAGCCTCCATAGAAGTCTATAGCAAAGCTTGCTTGAAGCCCCACCGAAGCCCCACCGAATTCCCCTTTGAAGCCCTGCAAAGCCTCAGTGAAGCCCCCCCGAAGCTCCATAAATGCCTTATCGAAGCCCCATCAAAGCCCCACCAAAGCCGCATCAAAGCCCCACCGAAGTCCCACCAAAGCCTCATTGAAGCCCACCGAAGCCCCACCAAAGCCTCATCGAGTGACCAAGCAAAAGCAAGGTGTAAATAGGACTGTAAGCTAACCATTTTATTTAGTGACAGGAGCTTTGACTGACATTCAGAGAGCTTTAACAAAACCTGTCCGAAGCCCTGTTTTGAAGAAAATGTATATTAGGCGTTAATGTGTATTGAAGCCGAAGAAAGTGTAAATGAGCCCTTAGACCCCTTTCACACCACACCGCCCTTTGCGTCGGCGGTAAAACGGCGCTATTTTTAGTGACGTTTTATTTGCGGCGCATTTCAGCCGCTAGTGGGGCGCTTTTACCCCCCTCTAGCGGCCGCGAAAGGGTTAAAACCGCCGGCAAGACGCTGCAATAGCGGCGTTTTGCCAGCGGCATTACAGCGCTGCCCCATTGATTTCAATGGGGAGCAGCGGTGGAGGAGCGGTAAACACACCGCTCCTTCACCGCTCCAAAGAAGGTGCTGGCAGGACTTTTTTCTGACGTCCTGCCAGCGCACCGCTGTAGTGTGAAAGCCCTCGGGGCTTTCACACTACACACAATGGTGCAGCTTCTTTAGGGCGGATTGCAGGTGCTATTTCTAATGCTATAGCGCCTGCAAAATGCCCTGGTGTGAAAGGGGTGTTAGAGAGTTGGGACATGTTTTTTTATAAAACTAGAAAATGAAACAAAATTGGCTACCTATCTCCTGAGATTCCATGATGAATTCCTATCTTCTCTACTGATGAACTGAACTCATTTAGAAACTATTACTCCATAGCCTGTTATCACATTGTTACATCAGTTTATTGTGATATGGAGAGCAATACTACATGCACACGTGTGTAATAAAGATCTTTAAGGTGATGGATAGATTAATGGCATCTAATTAATACCTAATGTCTATGGCCAGCTTGCCATCTTAACAATACATTTAAAAACCCCTTTAAGGTACAATTTCACACTTCAGGTTCCATGCAAACTAGACCCTCACAAACCACTGAAAAAACACTGGCTAAAAAATTCTAATATTTAGCATTTTTTTTGCCAGTGTTTTTGCAGTGTTTAGGAGCATTTTAGAACCGGTAGCATTTTTGTTAGGAATTGGGTGGCCACCGGCATCCCTTTCATGCCTTTCTGACATTTGTTGCTTACAAGTTAAAATCCATATTTTTTGCTAGAAATTTACTTAGAACCCCCAAACATTATACATATTTTTTTAGCAGAGACCCTAGAAAATAAAATGACGATTGTTGCAAATTTTTTATGTCACACGGTATTTGCACAGTGGTCTTTCAAACACAATTTTTTGGAAAAAAGACACTTTAAATTTTTAAAAAAAATGATAAGTTGTCCCCCCAAAATCCATACCAGACCCTTATCCGAGCATGCAGACTGGCAGGCCAGAAAAGAGGGGGATGAGCAAGGCTGAATGCTCAGATCAGGGTCTGGTAAGGATTTTTGGGGGTACCCGACGCAATTTAAAAAAAAAAATTGGCATGGGTATTCCTCTTAAAATCCATACCAGGTCTGAGGGTCTAGTATGGATTTGGGGGACCCCACACCATTTTGTTTTATTTTCGGAGTGGGATTCCACTTAAAATCCATACTAGACATGAAAGGGCCTGGTATGGATTGGGGGGGGGGGGCTCCACACAGTTTTTTTTCTCAATTGTTATTGCCAGCAATTGTGGGAATCCCACTGACATCTATTGTTAAGGACATGGCAGCCTGCCTGCTATACACTGGTTGTTAAAGAGGAGTTCCACCCACTTATCTGATTCCCCCCCTCCAGTGCCTCCAATTGGAACCTTTCAGGGAGGAGGGGGAGTGGGTACCTGTGTTTGACAGGTACCCTGTCCCCACTTCCATCGGACCTTGCCACGGTGAGGTACATCAGAAGTCTGGCCCCCTCCTCCTCCCTTCTCCTCCTCCTGCTGCTGGGCCAGTAAAAGAATGCAAAGCGATTTGCACACGCGCAGTAGGGTCTTGGTGGTGAGTTTCCTTCCCGGCAATGGAGACGACAGCACCCGACAGCTGACACCTGGTGCAGTATCGACATCACTGGAATCCAAGACAGGTAAATGTCCCAATATTAAAAGTCATCAGCTACACATACTGTAGCTGCTGACTTTTAATATTGGAACATTTACCTGTCTTGGATTCCAGCAATGTCGGCATTTACCTTTTAATTTTTGGAGGGGGTGGCGGAACATGGCTTTAAGGATGCCAGTGAGCCACTGTCTAGAAAAAAGAAAAATGCTGGAAACTGGTGCTTAGCTTAGCGGTTACCGGCGTTTAGGAGCTTCTAGGACAGGGATCCCAAACTGGCGGCCCTCCAGCTGTTGCGGAACTACAAGTCCCATGAGGCATTGTAAGGCTGACAGTTACAAGCATCTCCCAAAGGCAGAGAAACCATGGGACTTGTAGTTCTGCAACAGCTGGAGGGCCATCAGTTTAAGACCCCTGTTCTATGGGCTGTCAGCATTTTTTTCAGCTGGAAAATTGCTCCCAAAAACGCAAAAGAAAGCATTTTTTTTCTGCCCCTAGAAGCTGAAGCTGGAAAAATGCTTCTAGCTTACAATAGTGTGCATGGACACATAGCATAACACTTGCTTCTAGGAGCAGAAATAAAATGCTCAAACTAGCTGCTAGATGCTGCTAGCAACTTAAAAATAAGCTAGCATGCATGGAGCCTAAAAGTCTGTCGCTATGTAACGTACAAGTGGTTTAAGACAAACTTTTGTTGGCCATTTCTACACTGCAAAAGATTTACTGATACATTGCAGAAAGTATAACATTTTGTGGCTTTTATTATGATGGCATTCCTGCAAAGGCCAAAGCTTTATTGCTATAAGAGGTCAGGACTATAGTAAGGTCACTTTAAAAGCACATCGCTGATTTCACCCTATCAGTCAATTGAAGCCTGCATGACCACACAGCCATTTATCCTCGTGCATCTATTTTTACTCTCTGGCCGCATACATTCTCCCAGGCTGTAGAGATAGATTGTTGTCATTGACTTAGTCAAACACGAAATTTCTGCACGCAAGAAATAGTTTACTTCTTTGAAGTGTACATCAGCCCTTCATTATGGTGTGTTTGGTCAATGGCCATGATCCAACCTGACATATTGCTGACATCTTTGGATTTTTCCCTGAACTTAGTGGAAAACAGTCATACCTGAAAAGTAAAATCCTATCATCTGTAAATAACAAAATATGTAGCCAGCGCTACCTTCACTAAGCTCAAGTCACAGAAAAACTTTCAATAATCAAATAAAGTGATAGAAAAATAATGGTGAAAAAACTGTAAACATTGCTAACAAAACAGCATTTTGTGAAACAAATAACATATCACTATAAAGCAAACAAATGTTTATGTATACATCTCAAAAAATGTTACATAACCAAAATACTGTGAATAATCCATAAATTTACTGCATGTGCACAACAAAATGATGAAGTCACACTCCGGGTGAGTCCACGAGATGTGCGTTGTTGTTCAGTTGTTTAGTCGTGTCCGACTCTTCGTGACCTCATGGACCATATTGCGCCAGGCTTCTCTGTTCTCCACTGCTTCTCGGAGCTTGCTTAACTTCATGTTCATTGTTTTGATGATGTTATCTATCCATCTTGTTTTCTGTTGTCCTCTTCTCCTTTTTTCTTCCATGTTACCCAGCATCAGGGTCTTTTTCAATGAGTCCTCTCTTCGCGTTACGTGGCCAAAGTATTTCAGTTTCAGCTTCAAGATCTGTCCTTCCAGTGAATATTATAATTAATAATTAATATAATCAATATTATTATAAATAAGATGTGCATACTCCTTTAAATTACACACTGTGATGTACAGCCCAATTACCAGTGTCACTCCAACCTGCTCACTTTCATAATATGACCTCTACAAGGAAAGGTCTAACACAGCTATGAAATATTGTTCACTCATACAGATCAAGAGTTGTTTTTAGGGCTTCCAGAACAAATACTCCTCTGCATGATACTCATCACCACATATGCATCCATATGAAAGAGCACAAAAACTCACACAGTGTTCTCTGAATGCTTTATTCAACAATAATAAGGATTAAAAAACACTCACAAGCACAGTAGCAATAGCACATCTAAGACCAATCCAATATATGTAAATCAATTTTACAGCTTACCACTACTCGAGCATCCATCTTGAGCATCTATTAGCATGATGGCGGCATTAAAATTGCAGTCTTCGCCCCGTTACATGTATCATTTTTCAGCAGGACTTCTTCAGAAGGTGGGCGGACGATGCCACCACCATGATTATAAAGATTAGTACTAATTATTTACCCGAGATATCTTTACACCCATGTGGGCCTGTGTGATTATCGGACCTGGAAGTATTGCAACCAACCTTTCAGTTTCCATGAGGACATAACAACAATGCCCCAAATCATACATTCCAAATAAAATCATGAAACTGCCAAGATAGCAAGGATAACTTGCCACAAATTTGTGGCAGTGTTGAATTGTAAGTCTGTTAACTTGCTGCACATTTTCACTGGCAAGTTGTACACCTGCAGAGTACTTGAAGCACAAGTTCTAGTTGACACGTTTCCAATTTATAGCCAATTTGCATGGCAAGAGCAAAGTTGCAATGGTGAGTCTACAGCAAGTGCTCTACATCATGAAAATTCAGCTACAGTGACTCCTGTGGTGGGATGACTATTGCACAACATAACTGAACCAGAACTTGCAGAATGCTTTCAAAGAAAGCTGAACTAGAATAATGCAATGTGGACTTGCTTCAATTGTGCAACAAACTTGTGAAGCCTAGCAAGTCTAGCAATAGCTTAGCAAGTCATTTTCAAACTTGAAGCACAATTGCTAGCTATCTGGGTGGGGACCCAGAAGTGATGTATCATGTCCGTTACCATAGATGCATGTATACAAACTCCACATCTCCCATCCGCAGTTCACATGATTGACAGCAGGAGAAATTATGTTGTTCCAGGGGATTAACACCAACTCTTCTGGGTTACAATACAAAAAGGGATCACTCTTGGTCACAAGTGCAATAGTGCAAGAAATGAATCCCATGTATTCTACAGTAAATTTACCAATGGGCTCCACCCAATATAAAATAGCGTGAATAGTGCAAATGGATCGAGATAAAGTTATTTATATATATATATATATATATATATATATATATATATATATATATATATATATATATATAGTATTTCACAAAAGTGAGTACACCCCTCACATTTTCCTAATATTTTTTATTCTATCTTTTCATGTGACAACACTGAAGAAATGACACTTTGCTACAATGTAAAGTAGTGAGTGTACAGCTTGTATAACAATGTAAATTTGCTGTCCCCTCAAAATAAATCAACACACGGCCATTAAAGTCTAAACCGCTGGCAACAAAAATGAGTACATCCCTAAGTGAAAATGTCCAAATTGGGCCCAATTAGCCATTTTTCCTTCCTGTTGTCATGTGACTTGTCAGTGCTACAATGTCTCAGGTGTGAATGGGAAGCAGGTGTGTTAAATTTGGTGTTATCACTCTCACTTTCTCATACTG